>NC_140599.1:27648474-29023474 GCF_057381915.1 Diplotaxodon limnothrissa | reverse complement strand
ATACAAACTTCAGTTAACCTATTTTTTCTAGACTTTGTCTATTTTCAGATTCTTTAGTTCTCCTTTTAATAAAATTTGTATAAAGATTGTTTTTCTTTTGTATCGCCTTGGTTAACCATAAATGATTTTTATATTTCTAACTTTTTGGATTGTTATCATATAATAATTTAAATATCCTTATAAATTTATTGAAGGCTATATCCACATCTTTCTTGAATTATTATCCCAGTGTTGAATTATTAAATCATCCTTAAACGCTGTAATTGTTCGAGATGGCTATAATCCTAAATGGGGTCTTTATAAGTCCTTTAATATTATTAAAATTGCCCTAAATACTTCTGCTATTAGCATTAATTATTGACAACATCTGATCTCTATTTGTAATTTCATTTAGTTTTTTCCTGATAATAATTACAGCTGTTCTTGATATGATTGAAAATGCTGCTGTCAGGATCAATATCAGGTTTCTAATTCTCTTAACGACTTTGTATTCCTGTCTTTACTATTAAATGATGAGGGATAATTAGACCGGATATTAATCATGAAGTACGTTAGTGAACACAAAAACTTATACTGTGCTTCACGTCGTTCCTTTATCCATTTGACTCTTCTGGTGTCCCGTTTAGTTTGATGTATATCTTCCAGTTTGATGTCCATATTGCTTGGATCCTATTTTATTTTTATATAGTCTTCTCTTGCGATGTCTGGGTCTCTTTTATATACTTTTTTATGTTTTGCTAAGATGCTTTTTGATGAATATGTTCATCCCTTTCAGTTTTTTGCTTTATTTTCACAAACCTCGCTGCTGTGCAGTTGCAAGCGTCAACTGTTTTTCTTTATGGGGAAGAAGGTGGCATTATCTATTTTTCTGATTATTTTGCAGAACAAAAATAGTACTATAAACTTGCTTAAAATTATATTTATGTAACATATGCACGCTTGTTTGACAATCCTTTGAATGTCACTGTATCTAAGATTATTGACTCATGACTTTGGCACTAATGTAGTTCCGCTTACCCACTGAAAAACGTATATATATTAGGGCTGTTCGATATAACGATATATATCGGATGACGATATAAAAACGTCTATTGTTTCATTTTACGCTATCGTTTGTTTCGTGGTGTTGCAAAATAAACTGTTTACGGCAATATTTTTTCACCGTTTTGATGGTCACTGTATATTAATTTCTTAAAGTTCTCTCTTTCTCTTATATTTAATATAACCACACTACTGACGGACAAGCGCCTGTTTTTATGCGTGGTGGTTAGCAACAACAACGGTAACACCATCGCGTGTCCGCTTGTTTATGTTCCACATAAACCTTTCACAATAAAGCTCAAGATCCTGTTGAGACTTTTCAAAATAAACTGAATCACGTGAAAGAGCAGATTATTTACTGATGAGAAGTAAAAAAAAAGAGCCGCCAGGTGCTAAAAAATAGACCTTAGACTCAAACGTTAGAACAGGCTTTTCCCCGCAGCACGCCGTGTAATAAATACTCACAAAGAAAACGGCGGCCGTTACAACTTATGTCTAAAAATGTATCGTTTCATGCATCGGTTAAAACACTCCAGCTACATGACGCGCAGCTGGAAACACTTCCAGCAAGTCGAGCTGCCCGAGATTCACAGAATTTACAGAAAATGTTTCATTTTTGTGATTTATATCGTTATCGGGACAATAGATGTCTTATATCGGGATATGAGATTTTGGTCATATTGGACAGCCCTAATACATATAGTACAATTGTTCTTATTTCCGATACAGTAGTTCAATCATGCAGTATCACAGTGCTTATTTATCTGAAACATCAATAATAAATGCCATTTGTCTTGCTGATGAAGAATCAAAGAACGTGAGAATGATTGTGGACAAACCATTTTGTAGTGACCTTTTTTAATCAAACATAGTGATGCCATGATGAAAACAGACAGAGGTATTATCGTCTCCTTAATACACTTCTCACTGTTCCTACATAACTCTAAATCATAACTTTCTTGGTTATTCATCCAACAGAGACAGAGCACTTATTTGAATGTATTTTTGTGTTAAACTGGTGAATTATGAGTCTTAATTCATTGTCAGCTCCTGTGTGAGCGCGTGGGTTCTGTATCTTGTTTATATTTGTTTTTTTCCCCAGTGAAAACAGCTGCCTGCTTGCTGGAAATGAGTTTTAGTGCAGAGGAAATAAATCAAATCAGTAAAGTTATAGCCCAGAAAACCACAACAAATTGGAAAAAATCCCAAAACAAACAAACAAACAAAAAGAACACACTCTGTAGACGACACAGTAGAAAACACAGCTGGATGCTAATTTATCAAATGTAATCACTGTGGGTCTCAGACTGAGCAGAAGACACAGCAATTTGGGTCATTGTACACATGAGAAATTGTAATTAGTGAAGAGTTCACTCATAGCGTGTTTTCCCCTAAATTTTTTATGATTTCCTTAAGCAAAAGAAAACCTGCTATAATTGTATGTTATATGTGTGTTTTAATGCAAAATAAAAAGAAAAAATTGTCATTACATTTAATTTCCAAGTCTTTGTGTTGTGAAATGTCCATATAACTAGATATCCAATCAAAACAGAGCAAAACCAAACCAAGAAATAATAAACTGCATGTCATTAAAGGAGGTTTAAAAAAAGATGATGGGAGTGGAAAAACTGCACTACATAACAGCATCCCATCTGACAGGAAGCACTTACAAACATGCTTATGATCAGCTTTAAATAGTAAAGCTTTATTCTCTTTTTGTTGTTATTCATCCGTACCATTTCATAAAAAGCCTGTAGTATTTCCCGTATGTGTGCGTATGCGTTACATCTATCAGGAGCCTTGCTTATTGCTTTGGCACCTTTTGGCACCATGGGGCATTTTCCGATAAACTTGCTTCCTCAATCAGACCTCATTATCTGCTACTTCTGAATAATCTGAACATTTTCTCCCTTGAACTCATAAAATCTTTTCTCCGTCACTCCATCACTCATCTGTGTGTTTACTTTACTATGTTTGTGTCCGAAGGGACTGTGGAGATGGAGATTGATGCTATCTGGAGCTCATTAATGGCACTGAAAGATAACTTAACAGGATAAGTTCACGCCCTCACTAAGCTGGAAACACACACAAGCTGACTCACTCGCTTAACACTTGCTGAGTGTGCAGTCGTGAGTTTGACACAGGCTCATAAACCAATAAAGATGTTTTATTTCCAGAAGGTGATGTCAGTAGTGGAAGCTGTTGTCAGGTCTGATCCATAATTGTAAAATTTGCAGATGCAGGTTGATTTTTTTGTTTTATTTTATTTTTCCTCACTTTTGTAGTCTGTGCGTGGGTCGGCTGGAAGCTACTGTGAAGCGGCAGATGCCTTAGGTGTTTAGAATTGATTTGCAGTTATTTTCAGAGTTTACCACTTGATTGTTCTGCCACAGCAGCAATAAACAACTGCTGTGCAGTATCATCACCTTTCTGTTATTAATGGGGGGACACAGGAATTGTAAATAAGTAGCCCTTACCAAGAATGTACTGTACACTTTTTGTACATTTGGTGTTGTACTGCTTCTGTAATGTTTATTGTTTTCTGCTTTCTGTGTTCCCCTGTCTCTGTCATCCTGCTAAATATCTTTTTCTCAGTTTTGTTTGTTAATTTAATTACTGTTTTATTTTGAAGATTAGTTTCCTTCTTGCGCCTCACTCCTGACAGACATACAGTATTCGCTCGTCTACCTTCACGACCTTGTTCTGGCAAGGTTTTCCATAAGGTTTGGGAGTGTTTTTATGGGAATTTTTGACTATTCTTCGCAAAGCACGTGTGTGAGATCAGACGCTGACGTTGGACCATAAGGTCTGGCTCGCAGTCTCTGCTCTATTTCATCCCAAAGGTGTTCTGTCAGAGGTCACGACTCTGTGCAAGTTCTTTACACCGAACTCACTCATCCATGACTTTATGGAGCTTGGTTTGTTCATTGGTGTGCAGTCATGTTGGAAGAGGAAGGGACCCAACTTTCTAAACTGTTCCCACAATGTTAGCATGAAATTATCCAAAATGTCTTAGTATGCTGAAGCATTAATAGATTTTTTCACTGGAGCTAAGGGGCTGAGCCCATCCATCCATCCATCCATTCACTTCCGCTTATCCTTTTCAGGGTCGCGGGGGGCGCTGGAGCCTATCCCAGCTGTCATAGGGCGAGAGGCGGGGTACACCCTGGACAGGTCGCCAGTCTGTCGCAGGGCTAACACATAGGGACAGACAACCATTCACACTGACATTCACTCGCACATTCACACCTAGTGGCAATTTGGATTATCCAATTAACCTATCCCCACAAGCTGCATGTCTTTGGACGGTGGGAGGAAGCCGGAGTACCCGAAGAGAACCCACGCAAACACGGGGAGAACATGCAAACTCCACACAGAAAGACCCCGGCCTGATGGAGGAATTGAACTCAGGACCTTCTTGCTGTGCGGCAACAGTGCTAACCACCGTGCCACCGGCTGAGCCCAATTCCCGAAAAACAACCCAACACAATAATCCCCCCTTCACCAAAGATTACACTTGGCACACTGCAGTCAGATAAGTACTGTTCTCTTGGCTACTGCCAAACCCTGACTTGTCCATTGAATTACCAGTCGGAGAAGAGTGATTTTTCCCACCAGAGAATAGCTCTCCACTGCACTAGAGTCCAATAGTGGCATGCTTATACAACTGTATGCAACAGTTTGCATTGCGCTTAGTAATGTAAGACTCGGATGCGCCTGCTCGGCCATGGAAACCATCCATGCAGTGTTCTTGAGCTAATCTCATGAACAGTGGCTCAAGAGGTAAAGTTTGGAGGTCTGTAGTGATCGACTTTTTAGAAAGTTGGGCTTCAGCATTTTATGAGGCCTATCGCTTCCTGACTCAGTTACTGCCATTCCCAGTCTCTTCCACTTTATTAGCATACCACAAACAGTTGATTGTCAAACATTTATTATCAAGAAAATTTCACAATTGGACTTGTTGCACAGGTTGTGCAATCACTGAACGATGCTGGAATTCACTGAGCCCCTGAGAGTGACCCATTCTTTCACAAATGTTTGAATAAGCAGTCTGGATGCCTAGGTGCTTTATTACATACACCTGTGGCCATGGAAGTGACTGGAACAGCTTAATTCAAAGAGTGAGTAAATACTCGCTCATCACAAATCATCAGGGTGTCACTGAAAAGTGGTGTCAATTAAATATGACAGGAGTCACAGCTAGATTATAGATAGTTTTGTTTTAGCTCATCTACAGCTATACTTCATCATCATCATCATTTATTTATTTATATAGCACTTTAAAAACACACCTGGTAGACCAAAGTGCTGTACAATACTAATATGCACATAGTAATAAAACAATCTGACATCTGATATACTTAATGATATCAGATGTCAGATGCACTGATATCGGTCTGATCCTGACTCAAAAGCAGACTCAAAAACAGCTTATATGTGTTTGCATTGCACCACCTATTTAGGTGGGTGGCATATGCTTAAATACCCCTGGGTGGATTGTATTAAACACACAGATTTGTAGTTGTGGCCTTCTTTATCCATAAATACCTTAAACCAAGGTGTTTGTTTTGGATCAGAACTGAAAAACTTGGATCGATGTATCTCTTAGGTTTCATGATATGTTTTACAACAACATGATGTAACTTTTTTTGAAATTACATACTTGTGAAAGGAGTTAATTGTTCATCTTTACAAAATGCCAAATGTGCTCTAGCTGTAAGCACGTCCCTCTCGCCATGGTTGGGCAAAGGATACATCTGTGTAAAGATCCTCCAGTATGTTTTCTCTCTTCTCTCTCCTCCAGATCCATTTTAGGAATAAAGCCATCCTTCAGCATGACATACCGACAATTTTGGGGCCACAGGCAGGAGGACAGAGGAGACAAGCAAACTCAAATTAGAGAAATGAGAAAAGCCTGTAGTCCTGTGTTTACCTTTGTTCTTGTCACTTTGTGGGTTTGTGCTCTGTTTATTTCCCCTAGCATTTGTTTTTTCATTTCTATTTTATTTTTCTGCCCCTTGGACTTTGGTTCTCCTGATTTTTATTTTAAAAAAAAGAGAAAATGATGGTTTTGTTTACTGCTCCTGTGTCTGCCTCAGGGTCCACTCTCCACCATAACTGGCAGTTCTAATCCAACTTAATCTGATAAATCTTTAAACAAATTCACTCGCTCAAACAACTTCTCAATTTAATTGACTGCTAATAATATCTATTGAAAGCATGTGACAGTTATTTATTTCAGTTACAACCTCAACGTCCACTTCACAAAAGAGTAAGTTTAAAAAAATAAATAGAATTTGTTATATTTTAGTAGATTACGCTGTATTTTGCACTGTATCCATTAACTTTAATTTTGCATTGTCTGCAAGCCTGTAACTTACACAGCAACTTTCTTCATTTTCAGCAGCGTGTTCAGGTGTCACAGGTATCTTCAAAGCACACTTTTAGATCAGCTATGAACTTCTTTTGTGTCCTTTGGGAATTTCGTGAATTACTGCACAAATGTTTATGAGGACTAAAGGGAGAACTGATTGATTTTGGTGATTAAAGGTCACTTTGACTTCACCAAATCACTTTTGGTCTTAATTCGGTTATTACTAAAGTTCACCAAAATATCCAATCCATAAATTACTGAAATTTTATACTCAAAAGGTCAACTTTATAGTAATATCATAATACTTTATCCATTATTTAAATTCTATAATCCATGAAATAAAGGGCTGTAGATGTTTCACAAAAGATTCAGTATTTAGTTGGGTACTGAATCTTTTGTGGTCAACTATGCTTGCATGTTATAAGTATACATATAAAATAAAACCATATAAAAATACAATTGCATGCTATCACACATTATTATTTTGTATATGTGCAGCCTTCACACTTGCTGGGACCAGGCATGTGACTGGCAACCCCATGGCACTTTATGCCACTGACCTAATTCTGGCCTCAAAGCCACATTAAAAAAAGTTAAAGGTGAGACATATTCAGACCCATACAACACATTGTGTCATTATAAAGAAAGTGACATAAAAAAGATATTGCCTTGCAAAGCTGCAGAGATTAGCTCTTTCTGTGAGAAATCAGATTTAAGTTGGTGGTGTCCACACGTGATTTTAAGCTTATAACTTTGAAACTGGTAAGTAAGAATACTCACCTGCAGTTCTGTACTAAATTCTTGATCCACAACCCGTTTCTTTGTATTCTGCAGTGGAAATGGGAAATAGTTGCAGCCATTTGTTGAAGCATAAGTGAAGATGCAATATCTAAGGTGAAAGCAGTTTGAACCCTCTTAGACAAGCCTTCTTGTACTTTAGTATAAGAACGCTTGTGCAAAAAGCCAGTACAAGTATGTTTTATTATTGTTCAGGAATAATTCTCCAGATTTCATGAAGGACATCCCACAGCTCTTCTCAGGACACAGTGTTTCACAAATGTGTGGACTGTGCTCCAACTCATGACTGATAGTGTTAGATACTGTGTTTATGTGGGTTTTTTATACTCACTTTGTTTGAGCAGAAATACAAGTTTGTGTTATTTTTTTAGAATTTATTGTAGATTCAACTAAAGAATGTGTTTTTGTAACATGCTGGTAAGTGCCTAAAAAGGGGCTTAAAAACATTCATCTAAAAATGTTCAGCTACAGGGGCCGGACTGAAAATGAGTGGAGAGGAAAAAAAGCCAGCGTGCAAAGAAAAACTTTGAAAGACATTCAGAAAGCCTGGAGAATTATTGCTCAAGCAGACCACTTTAAAACATCGCAAGAAACTGGCTCTGTCGAAGTGGCTCAGACCCTTGTGCACTGCTGCAGTTCTTCTTTTTGAGTTGATGCAGCATAAGACTTCCTGTTAATGTAAGGTATAACCTTGCAGAGGTGCATTTTGAGCACAACTGCTTCCATTGTTTTTTTTATTGATTTATTTTTAATCCAATCATCATGGATGTTTATTGTGTACGTTTGCTGCTGTTTGACAGGAAGTCTGATTTCTTCTAGGACAAAATATTGGTTTTCATTTCCTCGCATCTTAGTTTAGACAAAAACAACAGTGTAGTATTTGCCATTAAGACAGTGGAGATTATTGTGGACTTCAGGAAGCACACAGCCCCACTCCCCCCCATCATCCTGACTGACACCCCCATCACCTCTGTGGACTCATTCCGCTTCCTGGGTACCACCATCACCCAGGACCTGAAGTGGGAGCCCACCATCACCTCCGTCATCAAGAAAGCCCAGCAGAGGATGTACTTCCTGAGGCAGCTGAAGAAATTCAACCTGCCAACACGGACGATGATGCAATTCTACACTGCAATCATCGAGTCCATCCTCACCTCCTCCATCACCGTGTGGTACGCTGGAGCCACTATCAGGGACAAACAGAGACTGCAGCGTGTTGTGCGCTCTGCTGAGAAGGTGATTGGCTGCAGACTCCCATCTCTGCAGGACCTGTACACCTCCAGGACACTGCGGCGTGCAGCCCGGATCTCAGCTGACCCTTCTCACCCTGGACACAGTCTGTTTGACCTGCTCCCCTCAGGCAGGAGGCTCCGGTCCATTCGCACCAGAACCTCTCGCCACAAGAACAGTTTCTTCCCCTCTGCTGTTGGACACATGAACAATAACCACATGATTGTCCCCGCCACTAACACATGACCCTACGCTGGGTCACTGCATCATTTCATGTTTGGCACTGATCACCACCTGCACTCATGTATATATCTTTCTACGTAGCACTCATAATTCTTATTCTCATGTATATATCTCATGTATATCTCATGCACATATCTTTCTTTCTACATAGCACTTTAATTCTTATTGTCTGCACTGAAGCACCGCAGCAATTTCCTAATGTTGTAAACCTCAACATCTGGCAATAAACCCATTCTGATTCTGATTCTGATTCTGATTGGGTTAAGACATGATGGTTCAAAGAATGTTTGAGAGGATTTAAAAGGAGGATTTCTTTAATTACTTGCACTTGCACTGATTATTTTCTAGTCACCAAGAGCACTTAATGAAGCACATTGAAATTGAGCTATTTGTTTTCACCCAATAGACTGGAAAACACTGTTTCCTATAGTGTGGGTGCCCGTGTTCTCAGATAAACATTGTAAGCTTCATTTTAGACCCCAAGAAATGTTGTTTCATGTCAGTCTAATCTTCTCTCTAGTCTCTTCACTCTACTGAGGTTTTAAGAAGTAAAGGTTACAGTTTTATGTAGGCTTGTGCAACTATCTTCAATCCAGTACTGAATCAGACATCAGTCCTTGCCCTGTTAATTTGCTCAGCATTGAGAATACGTTTTCACTGCAGATGCTTTGAAATATGATAGTTAGAAAAGCATAAATGAAAGATGATGGATGATTCTGTAGTAGCCCACTTATGCCACACATCTCTCTAATAAAAAGTAACTACTGGCTGATCACAGGCCACGGCAGATGGCAGTTTACTGCCTTGAACAGAGCTGGCCACTTTCCCTTTAGGTTATTGTCATGCTACCATTCATAGCTTATTACAGCATTAACAGTAAGCTTTGCTGCAATGCTGGAACGCTACATTAATGTTAAGGGAATCCTGTTTTATAAGTTACCAGCTGCAGGGTCTTTAACTGTGCATCAAAGGAGTGATGCTGACTTAGCTGACTTAGCTTCACACATGCAAATAGTTAAAGTTGTCTTCGTTTTATAAAGTTCAGTGAACTCCAGTTCTCTCTGTTTGTTTTGCCTGTGGCTCTGCGTCACACAGACACTTCTGAGTGCAAATGTCACTGCATGTAAACAGTCCAAGCTGCTGATTTCCATCTATGTTTGTTGTGGTACAAGAATATGGGATTGTGTTGTTAGCCAGCAGAAGTCCTGTCAGTACTGATTAGTTGTTTAGTGCAATGCATTGTGTTTGCAATCAATGTGTCCTCACCAGCTAGTCTTAAGTGTATCTGAAGTAGTAAAATAGTAGTAGTGATATAGTGTGGAGTTCTTATCTAGCTTCTTACATGGTGATCAGTGCTGGTCCAGTTACTTGAAAATAGCAATTAGCGACTAATTACTGATTACTTCTCCAAGAAAGTAACTTAACTCCTGTTACTTTATTGATTACGTATTTTCAAAAGTAATTATTTTAATACTTAGCTACTTTTTAAAAACATGATACACAGCCTGAATACGTTATAAAGCCATAGACCTTTGAGCCCAGTTCTATTTTTTCTGCGTCAACCATCATATAAAATTGAATCAAATGAAAAAGCCTCTTTTTAAAAATTGTTTCCTGCCACGGACGTCGCACGCTTGTACGTCATTGTCATGAGACACTCTCACAAACAAAATCATGGTTTAGTAACACAGTCATGCAGCATGCTTACGGTAATCTAATTACTTTTTTTGCAACAGTAATCCCTTATTTTACTCATGACTTGGAGAAGGTAATCGGATTTCAGCAAAACATTAGTTTTAACGTGTTACTGCCCATCTCTGCGTCTGAGTGACGTCTTTTATGTCATTTTTGGACATCCAGTTTTACGTGGATGGATCTTTTCAACATCAAACGTAGACTATTTAAACATCATTTATATACTGTTCCTATAGGTTCTGTAGTCCCATTTTTCCTGAGGGTGGAGGACATGTTTTTTATACCAGTTAATTTTTCTATAGCTTTGTTTACACCTTTGTATGTTTCTCCAGTTATTATCTGAGCATGTGTGACAGAATGCAGAGCGATCAGGACATCTCCAAGATAGTCAATTCAGCATCGACACGCTTCCTAGAAGAAAAATGACCACAAAACCCTGCTGATAGATGAGCCTGGTAATAAGTACTGACTATGATGTTGATGTCAACCTGTTTCCATGATCGGTGTTACGATGCTGCTGTGTTCAGCTTCTTTTTGTTGTACAATCCAGATTGAACTGGGTGGTTCATGCCCCAGCTAATAGATTTTAAATGACAGTTGCTTTAACTAAAATTAATGATTCATAAAACAAGAGAAAACTCCCAGGCAAATCCAATTTGAAACAAAGAAACAGTACAGCGTAGTGGCTACAGTAACACCCTAAAATAGCTAGAGTTTCCCCTGATATTTTACATTTTGTTTCAAAGAACAAACACCTTTGTGTAAATCAGCATGCTGTTAAATGTTTTGCATGGTTATTGTTACCAAGCAGAACAGATGCTGTTTTTGGTGAAGTTAGTTTCTAGTGAATGTCTGCATAGATTTGTGGGTACTTGAGGCTGCTTTGCTGTGACTGCAAGGATGACTAAATTTTGCTGTCATGTGACTGGACAGATATTAAGGTTATATTGCTTCTGCATACATCTGTTAAAGGTTCCTTGGTTAACAACAACATATAAACCAGTAATAGAGGACATAGTCCAGGTTGGCTTGTAGTCTGTGTTAATGATTTATTTATTTTTTGGTTATTGTTCTGCAAATAAAAAAAATGCTAATGGCACAAATAAATCTCACACCTGTGCAGGATATGTTGTGCTTCACAAAACATTAGGCATTCTTAATGGAGAGTGTAATGTGACAATTTTAAGCTAAGTGTTCACTCTGAATTATTGCTTTTATGAAACCCTGTATCAGTCCTAATAATGTGCTATGGATAAGTATTTAATTTCTTTACAAATTGGAAAATGTAAAAAAAAAAAAGATGTGTACTGCCTTTACATGAATCCTTTCAATAATCTGTTACACTTTTGGACTTGCTAATCCTCTCTATCTCACAGTTGGACTTTATCTGTCTCTTGCAATTCCCCGTAGCAGCAACAAAGACTCATTTTTTTTCGCCCTCTAGACCTCTAATCGGTCAATTTACCAGATAAAACTGGGAGTCGGAAACAAGGAAAATTAAGGCTGCAGTCCTCCGAGCTGCTGCTTGGCCCATAACTTGCTTTGTTGGCTTCAGAACAAAATGTCTTTGAAGGCAGTTGCTTGTAGCGCTGTTCTCTACCACTGAGCTGTTAAAAATTGCTGCAGTGGAGGGACATTTCTGTTCCAAATAGAAATAGGCCAGAAATTGAGTTTTGAAAGCTACTTTGTGAAGCAACTGCTGACTCATTGGTATTGATCAATAACCCTAACAAACCCCTGTAGAGAAAATGCCCAAATTTATGCTCTAACTAGTATTTCTATGGTGGGCTTGTAAACCCTTATTTAGCAGGAAATTTAAACAGAGAGAAATTGATTAAAGAGGCAGTAATGTAGCAGAGGTAATCCATACAAATAAATACAGATTAAGGTCTTGCTGAAATCCAACTAAAAGTGTTTTTAGCAAAAGAAACAGTCATACAGTAGTAACTATAGATGATATTGCAGAGATGAAGGAACAATATGAAATCATAAATTATAAGATACATGCATTAAATGACTCCTTGAACATGGAATCAGATAATACCTACAGCTGGTTTAAAACGTGTTTACCAATAGTTCATCAGTGTTAAGTGTACTTTGGGGAACTTAGTCGTTAGAAGCAATAAAAACTATCAGGCTGCTTAAAGAGCAAATGCATGCTCAGATCATTATGCATGATACTTTATTTCGCTACTATAGGCAGTAAACCTCCCATATCTAGAGACTAAATCCAATCCACTCACTATGAGTCATGGCATCTCTGAGCAGTTGACAGAAATGATAGCTGAGGGAGCCTGCAATTATGGATCAAGCCTTTTCTCATATAAAGTTTATTTATTGATAGAATTCTAAATGAGGAAAAACCCTATGTAAATATAAGGTGGTGTGTGTGTGGGGGGGGGGGGAGACTTTCTGTAACACGGGGAAAGTGAGTGATAGAAGTTCCAACAGCACAATGATGCACAATGATTGTTGCATTGTGCTATCTTTGAAATAAGTGCTTCTGACAAGAAAAGCACATGTCAGAAGTTCAAACAACGGTTACATAACTGAAAAAGAGAAACAGAGAGGTCAAACTTAAAGAGCCTTTTTTCCCCACTCTTCATTATGGTTACTTGCTACATCTCATTGGAAAGATCCAAATAACAGCACTGTGGACTTTGTTCTCACATAGAGACACACTTGTGAGAAACTGCAGAGAAGAGCCTTGCTGAACGGCATGTGAAGTTAGTTCTTCAAGCCTTTGCAGGCTGACGAGAAAGATGAAGACAGATGGTTGGAGAGTGTACAGCAGAGATGGGCAGACTGATGACACATGAAAGTCAGCAGCAGTTTCTCTTTGCTCCCAGCGGATCACTGTGGTCTTGGTGGGGAGAATAAAATGTCTGACCTTTTTCAGCTCTTAATGCATACATAAGATGAGTATTCAAGCTATGATAATCACAAAATAGACTACCGTTATAATAGAGATGTGTTTACAATAAATTACATCACTGTGAATGAATAGCACAAGTATTTTCTCAGCTTCTGTGCCCTTTTGTTTAAGATCCAACGTGGTTCTTCTAAATCTTCATCTGTTTTATTCTTCCATCCATCATTACTTCTTCACTAAATGCTAATTTGAACCCCATTTGAGAGATTCGTTTTTTGACTGATAACATATTGTGCAGAGCGTAATGAGGCTACCTGAAACCATTCAAATTTGTAGAAGAAAAATCCTTTTTTTTAGTGATAGCTGAAGCTTTGCCAGCTAAAAAGAATGTGTTTTCATTCTTGGCTGATTGTAAAGCTGTATCATTTAATAAACGTATTACTCCCAGAATAATATTTTTCTTGTTCCTCAGCCTTTATGCTTGATTTGAACCCAAGCCACTTGATCCTTGGGAAGTCACTGTGTCCTAGTTTTCTCTGCGTCTATTTTCACAGATTTTTACTGAATGCTTCTTCTAAACAAGATTCTCCCTGCCTTTTAAATGTGCCCACACACGGCTTCATTTCACAGCTAGAGTAGTTGTACAGTTTTTTTTTTCCACCATGCATTTTCCCCCCAAGAATAAATTAGTTATGAGGAAAATTGAAGATGGTGTGAGGTGCGGTTAGTGCAATGAATATGCAAAACTAAATCTTAAATTCACTTTTTTCAAAGACATCAAGTAGCCCAGTAAAAATGAAAAAAATAAAATTATAAATAAAATCACACTTTTTTAAGCATGTTCCTTAATTTTTTCTTTAATTTAAATGTGATGCTTATTAACACCTCTCTGAGTGGTTACGGCTGCATTGGGTGGGCCATTTATATGGATACAGCGTAATAACATGGGAATGGTTGGTGATATTAAAGTCCTGTTTGTGGCACATTAGCATATGTGAGGGGGCAAACTCCTCAAGATGGGTGGTGACCATGGTGGCCATTTAGAAGTCGGCCATCTTGGATACAACTTTTGTTTTTTCAATAGGAAGAGGGCCATGTGACACATCAAACTTATTGGTAATGTCACAAGAAAAACAATGGTGTGCTTGGTTTCAACGTAACTTTATTCTTTCATGAGTTATTTACAAGTTTCTGACCACTTATAAAATGTGTTCAATGTGCTGCCCATTATGTTGGATTGTCAATGCAACCTTCTTCTCCCACTCTACACACACTGATAGCAACACCGCAGGTTTGTGCCACAAACAGGGCTTTAATATCACCAACCATTCCCATTTTATTACGGTGTATCCATATAAATGGCCCATCCTGTACTTTTATGATGACAGCTTTCTAAGGCGGAGACACATTACCCACCGAGATGAGCTGAATTTAAAAGTATGGCACATCTACCAGGGTGAAGCATACATTTAAACAATTGTATTAATTTTGGAGGTCAGCTGACTTATTCATCTTATTACAGTCATGTCTATTGTAAGCATCACTAGTTCTATTATTCAACATCTGTAGAATATGCATCTTAAATATTTAAATTAGTGTTTTCAGCGTTAATCTCGTTAAAATTACGTTAACGCCATGACCGCATTAACGTAGCAAATCTCCGTTAGCGAGTTAGTGCGGATCGCCAGGTGCGTGGTGCTGCACGGCGCTAATGCGTGGCGTTAACGTCATTTTAACGAGATTAACGCTGACAACACTAATTTAAAGGTTTCTGAAATACAAAGAAATCACTCCTACAGTTTTAAATAATAAACTGCAGTTTTGCAGGAATCCAAGAGGAGAAAAACTCATAGTTTTTATATAGATTGTATTTCACAATGTGATAATGTCAACATTTGGTCAGTTAAATTCTATTTTTCATAATTACAGGTGAGCTTGGGTGAATTGTGCCTCTAAACATCTACTAACTAAAAAGTTAAGTAAACTTAAAATGAAGAAATGTATTTTCAAGGTGTCATTGACTGAGGTGATCCTGCTGTACTCCTGAGAAATCTGTGGGGCCTAATTTGTCTGAAATAGATGAGAGGCTAAAGTGAAAGGATGGACAAATTGTCCCAAAATGATTGTAATAGTGGTCCTAGTCACAGTGATGGTTTTTGCACCGTGATGAAAGTTTTCTTTTGTGTGTGGGTTTTTAAAAATTAATTTTTTGCGATAATAAGATATACCAGTCAAGACCCAAAGGACTGAAGTTATTCCATGAAACATAAATTAAATACGTAGAGTCTAACTTCTCAGAATAATACTTTAAAAAAATGCTCGTGCTCTGCACATTAATTAAGCTGACATTTGTGGCTGATTTGCTGGAGGAGATAAAAATAAAACTTTCCACTTATTTCTAAATCATTTCTCAAGTGCAGTTTCCATTATCTTTATTTCCACTATTTTAGCAGTCGTTTTCTTCTGGGTTGCCTAGACACTGTAAGTGCAGGTGATCAAGAAATGGCATATTTAACATTTCCATGGAAATGCACGTCTGCCAGTACAGGATGTTATTTTTGTCTAGTTCTATAAGAAAACTCATTATTTGTTTAATTTCATTAAAGCTTAATATTTGCCCCTGAATTGCATTTAAATGTACACTTAAACCCTCCTGTCCCAGAAGGTTTGACTTAAATAATTCCTAATAAGAATAAAATTGGCATTAGATTTTAGCATGTTGCTAAAATGACTTTTTGTCTCTCTGGGGTCTTAATGCCATATGAGCTAATTAAAATGACATTTGTTTCTTTTTTAGGCTCATAATAACCATTTATTCTAGGATGTGTAGAGAATATATAGGGAGATGACAATGTAGGGACCAGAATGAACTTCTCTCAGACACACAGGGACAGAGGACACACAGAAAGTCTGCTGTGCTAATACAGAGTGAGAGCAGAACAGAATTATTTGTGTTACGTCTTTTGAAATGTCACCTATAATCTGTGTTTACTGCTAAGACAGAAATATGATACATTGACTCAGTGGAAATGATTTGCAGACTTCATTGTTTTTGCAGCTCATTAGTGAATGTTGTGTATCACCGACAGAGACACAAAAAGCATGACCAGCAACGCGCTTTATACGTGGGAGCTTGTACAGTAACTTTTTTTAACAGATTGCCTTAAGTGTTATCTGTCTGTTTTGTGTAGTGCTTGTACTTACTGCTCCTCTAACTGCTGCTCTTGCCTCAAAAGCTCACTTTCACACCTGTCTTTGAAAGGAGCTGTGATATTTAAAGATGTCTTTGATGGAGACGACAGTCTAAAAGGAAATGTGAGCACATTTTTTTTAGTATGAAAGTGGTAAACAGAGGTAGGAAAAGTGATGGTTGACAAAACAAAAAAAATGTATGAGCAACGTAAATGACGAGGCGTTACGAAGAGGGGGGAGAAGCAAACCTCCTCACAGCTCAAAGCATTCTGTTCTGCCTCCTGCTGCTGCCTGGCAGTCTGTCAAGGTGTGCATTGAACGGAGGAGAACATTCATGAGTAGAACGAACAGAAATGCGACTTTTGTGTGTGCGTGTGTGCCCTAAACGTGAAGCCCAAATGTTGTGATGCTGGAGGCCAATTAGAGGTTCTTTTCAGGTTTTTTTCACTTGAGAAAAATGATTCTTCTCCACGTGTCTGTCACCTGCTGTGATGAAGCAGCAGTTTCACTCCTTAAGCAGTGTCTCCGCTCTGTGGGTGAAGAGCTCAAACATCTCTGACTACTTTGCCACACTCTTGCAGGCTCTGCCTGTTCAACTGTCTTGTTGAGAAGTTGGTTACCACCACTTTTTTTATTTTTTTATTTTTGCTGTTTCATATGTGACATCACACATGTTTTCATGTGTGTGCGTAAATGTCATGACCTGTTAAAGTGAGTATATACGATGGTTATTGGTGATGGAGGGAGTGTGGGGTGTTGGAAGGTCACCGCTTTGATGAAAGCACTGTCCTTTTGGCAGAATGTGACTGTTTAATGTCACCCAGGGAGTGTAAATAGACAGATCTGCATTTGAGGATATGTGAATGAGCTTCTGTGTGTGCATATTTGTGTGTACTGTGGCATTTATATCTTCAAAAGACATGCATCCCGTCACATGATCAGGGAGGCAGTTTGACATTTTTTGCTTCTTTCCAACCGTCAAAATAAATCAGTTCAGTTACTTCGCAGATTTTTTTAATTCCAACTCAGTTACAACCACAATACAAGAGCCCATCCATCCGTTCATCCATTTTTCCAGCCATCTATCTATTCATTTTCTTATTGTAAAGTGTAAGCTGCCGATTTGTTTTCCTTTGCTGCAACGATCGTGATGAATGTTAGGATTCCCAGTCATGCTTTCATAAGAAACTTAGCCTTGTTTGAAGTGTGACGCACATGTAGAAACCTTTTATGCTGCAAAGCGGATGGATGTGCTTCGGGAAAAAACACCCGGCTCAATGAAGAAAAATAAAACACTGAGGACACTGTTGACCTGAGGTTGTTGATCCAGCGAAGCACTGGTGTACCTCTGGAGAAAGCAACCAACTTCTGAGACTCAAACACTCCTGCACACAATCCTCATATGCTTTATAAATGCTAGCCAATCAAAGTCACCTTCATGTCGAGACAGCTGTTCCAATCCTACTTCTAGTTTGGTCTCTGGAAAGCTGTACTTTAAACCTCTGGAGGAAGCAACCAACTTCTGTTTCAGACCCACTTGAATCATTAGTGATGAGAGCTGAAAAATAGCAGCCCTGATCCAAAAGGTCCAGAGGTGCATGAAAAGATGACCGTGAAATTGAGATCAGGCACATTTAATCAGTTTGTATCAAGTAGCAGAGAAGATGAGTAAAGAGATCATCACCAAAGGTATAATCTGATATTATGTGAAAATCAGTCTGGTTTGTGCTATCCATCTTGAAGATCTAAAAAGTAAAAATGACCCAATAGAGATGCTAAATGAGAGTCACAGTCCATTACTGGTTTGAGATATTTCACCTAAAAGCTAAAATGTTGGAAATGATCACCAAAGTGAGTAAAACGTTTATCACCATCTACCCCCTATTTAAAAAAATTAAATAAAATAAATTTTTTCCAGTCTTTACAGAGTAATTGAACAACCTACACTGTTATTGACATTCAGGAAGTTCGTCGGGACATGGTGATAGTAAGGATTTGCAAGTGGAGGTCACTGTTACTGTAACTCATATTTAACCACCAAAGCTGTTCTGGCTTTAGATAATATATTATGTCTGTTGCCTCTCAGTCGATGCGTCAGGCCAGCAGTTTGCGAGAATAGACTTCCTAGAAAACGACTGGTTTAGTGTTAAATTTGGGGAGACCATATGAGAGGCCCATACATTCTATTTTCCTAAATTGCTTCATTTGACCAAAACCTTTAAAAGGTGTTACTAATTTCCTGGCAGCATGGTGGTTAGTGGTCACTGTTGCATCACAGCAAAAAGGTCCCGAGTTCAATTCCACCATCAGGCTGGGGTCTCTCTGTGTGGATTTTGCATGTTCTCCCCATGTTTCTCTCCATGGGTTCTCTCCGGGTACACTGGCTTCCTCCCAAAGTCCAAAGACATGCAAGTTAGTGGGGTTAGGTTAATTGGAAAGTCTAAATTGCAGAATAGGTGTGAATGTGAGTGCGAATGGTTGTCTCTGTCTATGTATTAGCCCTGAGACAGACTGGCGATTTGTCCAGGGTGTACCCTGCCTCTCGCCCTTACACAGCTGGGATAGGCTCCAGCTCCCTCCGTGACCCTGAAAGGATAAGCGGAAGAGAATAGATGGATGGTGCTTATTACTCCCAGTGTGTCTGTTTTATTGGCTAAAGTATATATTTTTTTACTTTAACATTCCTTGGTCTTGTATGGATCACAATAAAACTCAGCCAGTCCACACATGTATTCTAGTCATACAGTAGATGAGATTTCACCCAAGTCTTCTGTCACATTTTTCATTTTCTTTTCATTTCCCCCCTCCATTTGGTTTTGTGTTCACAACAACTTTTTACTTCGTTTTATCAGCGGCTGCCTGCCAGTTTTAAGCTGCTGAAGTATATTTTTCAATTTTGGTTCCCTTGGTTTCATCCATATTTATGTTCCCTCCCAACTAACTGACTGATGAGGTGTGAGGACAGTAGAATGTGAGTTCCTGTCAACAGCAGCATAAGAATTTACTGACTTCCACACTAACTTGGAAGTAATTTAAATCTGCATGTGACAGTTTGCTGTTTTGATTGCAATCAGGGTAAATGTGTGTGACTATCCAAAAGATGCATTATATAGCAATTAGGCTAATTGCAGTTTAATAAATACTAAATATGCGCATAGACTACAGAATGTAAAAGAACTACACAGCTTTGGACTTGAAGTCTGTAATCAAGGACAAAGAATTTAGTTGTTTCGAATAAAGAAGGGATGACAAACTGTTTCATAGATTAACATAAGTACAGCAATACTCAGCACATTTATGAGCCTAATATGGGGAGATTTATGCTTAAACAGCTACATATTAAACAATGGAGAATTAATCCATGCACTCGGTGCAAAGTAATGTTTTATTTTGGGTTAATCTTAGAAACACTCTGAAACAACTGTGAAAATAATAGTTGGCATAAAGCCTCCAGCTTGTGATGCTCAAGCAGACAACTCAGACCTTTACAGGCAAGCCGAGGTCCCCAGCTGTGGCAGAAAACTGAGTGTCGACAGCTTCTTTGATGGCTGTTTCAAGGGTTGACAGGGTGTATGACTCAGATCAGAACAGAAAAGATTATTGCATCAAATGGTTATACATCTCTAGTAAATGGGATGTTAAAAAAGAGCACAAGCAGAAGACTGAGAGTGTTATTTTGCTGGCTGCTGCCAGATTTTTTTTCTGAATTCCGACTGGGGGCTGAAACTATTACTGAGAGCCTCAGTGACACATTTGACTGATCATTATAAAGCACAGCCATCCTCCTCAGCATGATGCTGCTACTCTTCTATGTCTCATGAAGATTAATAATGCAGTAGTATGAAGTGCCATGATCTCTCATTAGTGCACGTATGCATGTATATGCATGCAAACAGAGCTGTGGTAGTTTTAATAGCAAATTAATCTATGGATAATTGCACTAGTTGTCAGGGTCATTAGTAGTCCTCCAGCCTGTCTCATTAATGCTGTGCAAAAATTACGCCTGTATGATGCTAATCTCTCTCTCTTTGTTAAATCTCTTTCAAGCTACTTGCACTTAGTGCACACAGAACCACTTGTAGGACAACTTTTCAGCATCTGAGGTTGTAATTGGTGCTTGTTGGTTGATTAAATGTTAAATAATTAAAACAGTAGCTTAGTAAGTAATTTTTGGTGGAGCCCCTATCAAGGAATGCAAGGAAAAAGCTACATTTACTGTACAGAAATGTGGGGCATCCACAGAGGAAGCAAAAGGCTCCGCCCTCTTTTAACTGTAATGACACAACTTAATTGCTGTGATAAGTGGGGGCACAAATGAATTTATGCTCCAGAGCAACTGCTGCGCTCAATCTGCTGCCTCACTTTAGCCATTTTCCTAGTTTGATATATGCAACTCACCTTTTTTTCCCTTTGATGTCAAAATTGAGAATACATAAAAAGGTGGATTTTAGTGTTTGAGCATCCTGGAAAATTGTGATTGCAATATCAATATGTGGTATCCTGTATGGTCAAAATGTCTCTTTAATCAGTGATTCATGAGCTTTGACCACCAGGACTTAATCTTTGGTCACAGATCAGTATGTGAGATCACCAAGCACCAGTTCAAAGCTTTGGTGACCTAAATCATTTTAATAGAAAATGTTCTCAATATGACATCTACTGTGACCCATGGGCAAAATTAAATAATTTTAATAAAGCAAGGAAAAAGTCTGCAGCACCAGACGCACCAAACTTTGGTGTCTGGTTACCAAAAAGTTTAGTAACACCGAGTGTTATGCCTATTTCATATCAGGTATTTATTGTAATACTGTACCGGTTGTAGTAGGTGGCCAGTGAACACACGAAGTAGCTTTCAAAGAATGGTGCGAGTTGGAGCTTTGGCCCAGAACAGGGTGCTCTAGGGGGGAAGAGGTAATGTATGTGTGCGTGTGTGCATTTCAGTGAAAATGTCATTTTTTTTGTTATGAATCAAGTGTTCAAGCATACACATTATCTGTTGAGACCCTGTAAAAAATCAGATTTGCTGTTGTTTCAGCGTTTGTTTCTCTTACTGCTGGGGATCTGGTCTTTTGGAACTATAAATACAGTCAGTGTTAGTTTGGATGCCAAAATTTGGATGCTGAATGGCCCATCTCTGCAGTCCATGCAGTCACAGCTTTCTAATTCAAATCTCACACACAAGTCTTTGGCATCACATCTGCTCTTCATTCAAAGTATTTTATCCCAGCGTGGTGCTTTTCAAATTTTGTACCTCTTGCACTTTCTTGTCTTCTTCCTCGGACTATTTCTTATGTTGCATAAAATTGATGTGTAGTGTTCACTTTATTGATAGCATTGCCATTAATTCTGCAGACAGGTCCAATTCCCTGTCTGATCACGTATTGATCAGTTTTCTGTGTGGGGGGGGGAAAGTAGTACAGAATCGGGTTCAGGTCACTTGATTTGTATACACAGGCAGATTTGGTCCGGTGACTCACTTGCACATTTTTTAAAGCAAACACAGTCAACGGATACGTGTAGCGTAGTGTTAATGAGCTGTTTTATTAAACAGTAGAACAGGAAAGCTGGAGGCTGAAGAGTCAAATTGGGAGGTGAACAGGGAAGGAGGATGGCTTGAAGGAGAAAAAGCAGATGACATCAAGTGGGTTGGTAGGCTTGCAACTGCAAGGTGAGGTGAAGCAGAGACAACATTGGCACAAGAAGAAATCCAGCACTTAAAAATGGGAAGATTGAGATAACTAAGAGGAGACATGACACCTGCTGATGTTAGTAAGGAATAGGGAGTAATAGTCACGTACAAGAAAACCGACAGAAACAGAGAGCGGAGAAACAGAAACACTGAAGAACAGCAAACCTTATGTATATGTGTGTGCCTCTAGGGCCAGAAATATGACTACACTGAGTTATGTGATTTGGCATCATTAACTTAGGCATAATAACTTATTGATATATTGATTTTGATTAGTTATTGACATTTATAAGTTGTTTTAATTAGCCACGATGCTCACTGCTGCCACGTTTATAAGGAGCTTGTTTTCTGAAACCATATTGGAATTTCATCCCTTGATGTCTGAGTATAGACTCATAATTACACATCCAGAAGACACAGACAAACAGTTTGAGTAGGGATTTATTTTGGAAGTGCTGCCTTCTTCTCCCCTTGTTGACTGCAAACATTACAAAGCTATAATAAACACTGAGGTGAGGCTGGCGTCTTCAGCAGTCCCTGTGCAGCACTTGCTGTCAGCAGGTGGAGTGTGTTGAAATGAGACTCTGGGGGATCTGGGTGGATCTGTGCAACTGCAGGGCATCAGTCACACTGTGGAATCAGCAGCACATTCCCCATCCGGCGCCTCCAGCCTGTCAAGGTGTCTGTGCTCCTAATTCCTGACTTCAAATCCAGCTCTTACGGGCCCGGATACAGCGGGGAAAGTCTCGCCTTGGCTCATTTTCTCGCAAACTGCGCTGCTGTGTGAGAGGACTTAGCAGGGTTTTTTTCTTCTTCTTTTTTTTGGCAGGGTAACAGCGGAGAAGAAAGCCGTCTCTGGCAAAGGTGATGGTTGCCGTGTGCAATAGAAAATGAAAGGCTTAGCTTGTTTTTGTGCATCTCACCCAACCATCTGATCACAGCATGCAACAGCTTTTGTTATCTTATTGGCTAAATGCATTAAGGATGTGCAAAGCATTCCTGGTTGCTATGCTGAATGCAGTTGGTTCAGACAGTCATTTATATCAACTTCGAGATTTATCTCTCTTAAGAGAACAGGAGGGCTGGCACAAAGGCTAATTTTTAAGCACCAAGGTCCTCTTCATTTAATAGCACTTAACCACCGTGCTGTCATCCTGATCTGCTGCAATCTTTTAAAGCTTCTTAATGTTAATTGGCTATTTAGATTTATATCCCCTGTGTTCGTAGGTGTAGGGGAAACTTTGTAAAACCTTGACTATGTTAGGGAACAAGTATTTATTTTTATTGTTTAACTTTTACTTTTTCTTTAAAACCTGTGAACCACCCACACTTCAATAGATCCAGTTCTGACCTTCTTGGATATCTTTTAAAATGATTGTTATTGTTGTTTTTTCACAGAGCGCTGCACTTTGTTGTAGGCTGAGACCTTGTCCTGTTTTACACTGATATTATGAATAAGAGTTCTTGACTGGTGCCTGTTTCTCTGATTTTATATAATCTTTTTGATTTTTCAATAAAAGATTTTTACTTGTTGTGGTGTTACATGCATATGTGTAATGTAGAGCAATTATATTTTAGTATAGGATTTGAGAGGGGGTGTGCTGGAGCAAGGTCATCTTGCCAGTTACTGCCATAGGCTGAGAGGAGGGATACACCCTGGACAGGTCACCAGTCTGTCAAAAGGCTACCATCAAAGGTGTCCTTTGACACACCTGATTTAGAGGAATAGTAAATCAATCAGCTTTTCTCACTTAGAAGCTTGGTGTTATATTTAAAGACACAAGATAAGCATGTTTCAGCTTTTGGAGTTCATGTTGTTAAAAATATTAAATCTAGTAGTTTGACTAAGGTGTTTTTGGTGCCTAAACCAAAACAGTGCATACAATCTGTGAAGGACCCCCCGCCCCCCGAAAATTAAAAACAGCTCCAGCCTAGTAATGAATTTTAGGAGAGGATATTATGTGCTAGCATCAAATATCCGCCCTGTTAGTTGCTAACACAGTGAGGCCAAAGGGCAACTTGGGATAAAGAGGCGATGCTCTGTAAATAAATAGTCTAAATACATTTACACAATAAAAAACTAATATGTTAGACTTTTGAAGCAATTTAGACATAACTAGGGATTTAGAGCTGTACCATTCAGCCTGAAAAACTGCAATGATTGTTCGATAAAATGTTAAGTGTTTATAGCAAACAAAAAAGGTCCTTTAACACATTGTGAAAATGCAGAGCGTTATACGAGAGCCTTTTCACGTAGAGTAATGTCTACTCTTAATTAAATTAATAACATGTACTTAATGCTTTATATTCTGGATTCATTACAGTCTCATTCCATACTCGGTGACTAGCACCGTGAACAGTTATCAGCAGATATCACCATGCGCCCTTAAAACTGGATGTTATATTAGCTAGAAGGCATGGTGAGCTTTCCTTTTACTCATTAGCGAATGAATATTGGTGCAAGACAAGTCAAATAATTGCCACGTGAGAATAATTAAAAATTATTTTTAAACTCCAATGCAAATGATAAAATGTTCTTCCACAGAACGGTTTGAGAAGTTTCCCTGGCAGAACTACCCGATCACAGGTAGCTGAGTATGTCCAGTCCAGTACTAAAGAAAGACTTCCTCATGATGTTGTTTAAAATGGCTTACATTTATGTAACATGCACAAACATTTAGTTACACGCAGATGAAAAACCTAATTAGTAGATCTCTACAGTGAGGGCGATTTACTTTTATGCCGTGGGGGGAGGTTTGATGGCACTGAGCCCTGTAGGGATGAGTATAACTCAACGTAAAGCACTTCTGACGGATGAGCTTCATTTTATGGCTTAACATGTGCATTAGAGTGGTCTTTTACAGCATGTAAATGTCCCCATCTTTAGGCAACAGGTCACTGGATAGTTTGATGATGAGGAAAATAAATCCTGTGCTTTTTTTTCTTCTTCCCCCAGTCAGCTGATCTCACAGTGGTTGAAGAACTGTTGGCGATTTTACACCAAATAATGACTTCTTCCAATTACACCAGATTGTCAAAACAGTTACTAAGAAAACATTAAAACATCAGCTTATTTAGTTGGAGTTGTTTGTAAAGAATATAAATGATGATCTAAGACACTTCATCACTGAATGGATATCAGCAGTTAGAAGCACTTAATGCAAAACAAAATAAGCTAGCTGAGCTAGTTTTAAGGGGCTTATTGCTGAACTGTGCACCAGCAACATTGTCAAATTACTCTTATGGCACTCCATCTGTCTCTTATGTAAGTAATATTATTTTTCATGTATTGCTTTACTCTGTTTAGACATTTCTGGCAGGCTGTTAGCTGGACTTGGCTCAGTGCAAGAGGTAATTAAAGCTTGAACTGAAGGTGATATCCTGCACAGCATGAACCGAAACACATTTCAGCTTAGTATTTTTGGTTACAGTGGCACATATGGTTTGTCTTCTTTCCCCCTGTGGTGAACTACCCGTGGTGTTTGATCAGGAGTCATTTTGGCTGTTTGTTTTTGATTTTGTTCAGGTTGATGGCAGATGTTTGATGTGTACACTACTCTGCTTCCTTTTCTCAGTGTAGAGAACATTCATCCAAAATTGGATATATTTTTGATATTTTTTTGGGCTCCATTTGTTTAAAACAAAGTGTAGACGCGACCTGAGACTTTATATAACTGGCACATGAGATATTTGTGGAAAAGAAATCTATTAGCTCTTCTGCTTATAAAGAAAACCAGAGAAATCTCTCTTGATAGTCACTGTGACACACATTTAACAGCAGTCATTAGTGTCTCTGTCTGCATCTTTCTCCCCTCTTTCCTTTGGCTATTTTCCTCTTCATTTTTCTCTCTGGAACAGAAAATGAACCAAAAATCCCTCATGTCTTGTGGTAAAATACATTACGCTGAGAAAAAGCTCACTGGCCATTATCGCATTCTGTCTTTAGCACCGGGATTTCACTGTCATTGTAAAAGCTAAATTGTGTTTCAGTTTACCTGAAGCTGTCAATCTTCTTTATGTGCAACATATTTCTTGCTTACCAATTTGAGCTCAGACAGGGATAAGAAGTGGCACACAACTAATGTGGTAAGCAATTTGGATTTCAGCTTAACTGTATCTGAAGACATATCATCTGTGGACTATTAACCTGAAAAATTCAGCTCACCTACAGAAGGCATCATACCTGTAGCAGATGTGAGAGGAAATGTATTTTCTGTGTAACACAAAGATCTGATTCCTCTTATTGTAATGAAATTTTGATAATATAGTATCGGTTATAAAAATGCGCCTTTGCTGTGCTGACATTGTACATAAATGCTTCATTTACTTAATATGGAATTGAACACACAGAAGCAGAGTGTTTTCTGTTTGAGTAAATTGATGATAATTGGCTCCATTCGCATTTTTATAATTGGAAGTGAACTGTCCTAAGCCGATTTTACTCTCACTGTTTCTTAGGACTGGATGGAATATTAACTACGTCGACATATCGAATGCTTTAATTTTCAAAACTATTTTGTTTATGTGGCACTAATGTACAACAACAGTCAACTCAAGGCGCTTTATATTGTAAAATACAGACCCTACGATAATGTAGAGAAAACTGCCACAATCGCACAACTCCCTATGAGGAAGCAGCTGGTGACAGTGGGGAAGGAAAACCCCTGTTTAACAGGATGAAACGGGCTCATTGAGAGGCAGCCATCTGCTGCGACTGGTTGAGGTGAGGAGAGGGAGACAGGACAGAAGACACATGATTTACTGTGCAACTCTCTTGCTAATTAGTGCATGTGTTACTTTTTTGTTACCATATTTGCTTCTTCCAGATACAAGTCTTTATTCTAGTTTATTTCATAGCTGTAAAGATTAGAAGAGGAAGTGAGAGATCATAAAATTGCATAAACTGTGTTGATTACGTTTTCTAGTGAGACAACAACAGTTTACAACGTTTGTATAAGTGATCATTGCTCTGTTATGTGACCCAGTTTGGGCCAAACTTTAGCTGCCAGATAGATGGCCTCACATTTGACTTTGTTTTACAGAGGTGGTCATGGTTGACTCAATGACTGCAAACTTCCCACATCCTGTAGCTGCAAAACAAGCCCAAACCGTCAACCATGCACCACCGGTGTTTGTGCTGATATGCTGCTGGTTGTTGTCACTAAACACGGTGCTGTGTGTTAGGGTTAGGCAAAGATCTCCACTTTGGATTTGTTTGTCTAAAGGACATTGTTCCACAAGCCCCATGTTTTGTTCACATTTAACTTGGCAAACCTAAGCCATGCTGCCATGTTCTATTTAGAAAGAAGAGGCTTTCTCCCGGCAACCCTTCCAAACAAGCTGTAGTTGTTTAGTCTTTTTCTAATTGTACTGTCATGAACTTTCACATTTAGCACACTAATTTTGCCTATAGAGACGTAGCGCTTGAATTTTTTGCAGTATTTGTCTTGGATAGTCTAAACTTGGGGTGAATCTGCAGGGACATCCAATTGCCAGTTGCATTTGATTAGCACCTGGTTGCTACTTAAATCCTGTGGAGGCAGTAGGAGTGTACTTGACTTAAAGAGCATATCACAGCCCCGTGAAAGTGTACTTTTTCACGACTGTATGTTATCTTGCTTCAGACGCTTGTGTTATTTGCTGACGAGCACTAAAATATTTTGGTGATAATGTGATGCATGTTAAAAGGCAATGCCATCGGACTAGCAACGATGTTTGTGTTGCACTTAATTTGCTTCACTAAATAAAAATTTAACAGTCATCGAGAAAAGTACGACTTTATTAAAATGAGCTTAGAAACAACATGGGCCTTGACAACCTCCCACCGCCACAGTGCATGTTGCACTGCACTTCATTACCATATAGAGCCGAAGAAGATGAGCGAGACTGAAAAGTTATTTGCTCTGTGTTGGAACAAACTGACACTAAAAAGAGAGAGAAAATCTGCTGGCAATTTGTACAAGATTGTGGTTGCATTTGATGCCCCGCCATTCTGTTCTCAAAAAGGCATTATGACACCAGATAAAAATAAAAATGCGGCACTGGAAAACATGTTGCTGCTCTGATTTTTATTATTTTTTTAATTCTACAGCAGAAACTCTGCTGCGCCTGTCAATTGCAAATACATTTTGCTACTGCAAAAAAAAGAGAAGAAGACAGAAAACCTCTTACAGGGGAACAGAGTGAGTTGTAAACAAATGAAATGCACGATAATACTCCCCAGAATATCAACAACATGTGTACAGGGACTGTACAAGTTTGGATATGGATGAATACATTAATCAGCATTATCAGTAGCTGTATTAAAAGCTTGACAACAAATTCAGACGCTGACTTTACAACTTCTTTGAAAACCCTCATGTATGACTGTTTGTTGTTGCCCCTTAAAAGGGAATCAGAAGCAGAGCAGGTATAGTGAAAAGGCAGTGCGCTTCAGGTATTCAGAGAACAAAAAGAATCCCAAAACAAAGAGTAGTGAGCACCAGAAGCAACCTGTGCAAACAGAACCAGGGCTGTAGACAAGCTGGCAAATGTGAGCTGCTGGTGGACGTGCACATGTACAAGGTGACTGATAAGAGCTGCACAGGCAAGTGATCAGTTGACTAGGGAACGGGCACAGCAAAATGTCCAGTGTTAAATTAACACTAGAGAGTGTCTATATGGGTCCACACCTCTGAGTGTTAAATACAACACTGTTGAGTGTTAAATTAACACTTTTGACAGTGTTATATGTTTAAAAGTAACCTAGTCAGTTTTGAAGATTAACAAAGACTAACACTGAGCAGTGCTGATTTTCTAACACTGGAATATTTCTAACATTTTGAGTTATTTTCCAGTGTTAGAAAATCAGCACTGCTCAGTGTTAGCCATTGTTAATCTTCAAAATTGACTAGGTTACTTTTAAACATATAACACTGTCAAAAGTGTTAATTTAACACTCAACAGTGTTGTATTTAACACTCAGAGGTGTGGACCCATATAGACACTCTCCAGTGTTAATTTAACACTGGAGATTTTGCTGTGGGGGAGCTGGGGACAACTGCTCGGTGGTGAGGAAAATCAGAGTCTGGAAGGACAGGAAGTATTAGAATAGGCAGGTGTGATAAGAGGCAGAGAAGCAATGAAAAATAAATGAAGGCTTCGCTTTCATCACAACAATAATAGAGTTATATTGACACGGTTACAGCTGTAACCTGCAAAGAATTTATAATTGAATTTTTAATTTCAGTTTGTTTGTTCTTTCTGCTCGTCAACAAAACTGTGGTCATCAAATTATTTTGTGATGATAAATTTCCAAGAACTCACATCCACACGCCTACACACACACACACACACACACACACATATGCAAAGAGTCCCGAGTCCTGAAATGAAATATTCAGAAGTCAAATTAGCCATCATGTTTCCTGTTAATTATATTATAATGGCAATAATTTTGCTAATGGCACTTTGATCCTCTTCAAAGTGCTTTATGTTTGATCTTTTTGGCCATCACTTTTTTTTCCCATCTCATCCTCGTGCTAACAGGGAGGCCATGAGGTTAATGGAAACTTGATGGGTTTTTTCACACTGTATAAAGCAGCTGTCCTCCTGGAAGCATGAACAGGGAGAAGATGCAAGGCAGTTCTCCATGTCCACATCGCTTCAGCTTCCACTTTTTGAGTCGATGGTTGTAATTCCGCTGCAGACCCAGACGTAAAGTAGTGAAAGCTGAATTTAAAGAGATCAGAAGAGATATTGAGTGTGAACTTCTAAAGTATTGTGGCCTTCTGATGGGCTGACAGACATCATAACATGACCGCTAAACCAGGGAGAAGCACTGTAGGCATTTTTAGATTTGAGCTGATTTAGAAGGAATGACAGTAAAGGCAGGCAGGCAAACTAAGAGCAAGATCGCTGGTAGAAATGTCAGCACTGCTGGATGCATCTATCTGTGTTTCTGCAACAGGACTGAAAGTACATCTGTGTCCCCACACTTTCTAAAATCCCTCCGCTCTCTGCTGGTTTTCTCCTGGCTCTGCTGGCCTGTCAGCTTCAATGAGCGTGATCTTAATGTGATCCAGCAGGGCCATAGACACACAGGACTCTCTGAGGATGATGGGATTGGTCGAAGATTCTGGCGGTCCATTCCAAGAAGGCAGTCACGGGAATCCTGTTGGTCTGAAATAACACTTTGGATGTAAGGCGGATGTGATTTTTCAAAGGCAAGATTAGTGGTGACATTGACGTTGTGTTAGATAATGAGCTGGTTTTTAATCCACAAGGGTTGTAGAGACTATACTTGGTCACAACCTTAATCGAGGCAGAGGTATCTATCAGGACTGTTTATATATAAAGTATTTATTATAATAACCACTGAAACATTTAATTTTAGGTTTATAACCAGTGTTTGTCAAATTTTTACCAACAGTCAAAATAATATGCATTAATTGCATTTAATTTCAAATCTAATAGAACAAACTAAAGGCAGTTCATATTCATAAATTAATGATGTATTTGCCCTCCATACCCAAGAGGCTTTGTACTTAACATCTGTGGACAACATTGATTGGGGTAATATCACTGAAGCGACTTGAGATTGTCGTGAAAATATCACCCAATCTTGAAATCTCATGTTTGGGCAAAGTAAGTATATGTTGAAGAAGTAAATGTGCATGTTAACTGTGTGAATGGAGTGTCCTGTTAGCTGATACTGGACCTTGGAAATAAGGCAACATGACCTAGTTTAGGTTTTAAACCTGCCTCACAAATCACCATGCTTGAAATTGGCACAGTAAATCTTGCACACCATTACCTCTTGCCTGCTATCATGTGGCTGGTGTTCTTGGTTCACCAGCTGCAGTAGTTTACTAGCTAGTGCTGTGAGTAGACATTAAGTCACTCTTCAGTTTAGTCTTCTCCAACTAAACTAGACGAAGCAACACTCAGATAATGCAAAAATGCTTCCCACACCATTTGATTTGTACATCTGTTTAAGTATTATGATTGACACTAATCAAGATGAACACAGTCTCCTTTGTATGAATGTGAGAGGACAGTGTTTGATAAAGTAATTGAATGTTATTCTACTCAGAAACTCATCTGGAACCACTTTCAGATTAATATCATTAATTCTGCTCTGTTGAGGACAAAGCTGGTCATTATTCTCGTAGCAGTTGTCAGTCTAAGATTTTAATATGCCAGATGTTGCTGATTTTAGCTTTAATTTCCGATACGATAATCAGAAAGAGTCATACGGTTGTTTTTCAGGGAAACACCTGGTGCTGCGTTGCTGCAGAGCAATCCAAGAAAGACACGACGTTGGGAATGATCAGAATATTGATCCTGATGTTGCAGTGCAACATAATGCCACAGCTGAATAACAAATACATGTTGTTGTTTTGTTTTTTTTAAGATTATAAATGATGAACAACAGCTGATCGTGCTTTTCTTCTTTCCTCAGGTCTTACTTCTTAATGAGCTGTTGAAAGAGACATCATATAGAGGCAAAGCAAAACCAGTTTTATTCATAATGCTGTTTTTAAACATTTTCAAAGTTGGCCTTGAAATAAACTTTCGGTTATAAGGTTTTTGAGTGCTACTTGCAGTTATATCCTTGTTCTTCAGTATAAAAGTTATTGCAGACCTGTGTAGACAGATGCAGACATTGTTGTAAAAATGAGATATAAAAATGCTGGTAAAATAAACAAACCTTGGGCAGGATATTATGTGCAGAATTAATAAGGGTAAATCATTCTACTCCTTTGTTTTTAGGAATTCATTCGAATCCTAATAAGTTTAAAGCAGTGACAGATTAGTTAACCTCTGATTAAAAACACATTGATCCCTTTAATTAAAGTTTAAAACTTATGCGAGGCTTGTGACAGCTAAGTATTTTAGGGAGTCTGTCATGATAAACATTTCAGCACCATGGACAGTGCCAGGAGGCACCGCAGCAGTAGTAGACTAAGGCCTGATTTAGACTTCCGCTGGGAATTTTTGAGTCCACGACACAACCTGTGTTTTATATAGATTGCCAGCCAATCTAAAAAAAGTGCTGGGACTTTTTGCACCATTTCGGTCCCCACTCTTTGTTGTGATCAGTGTTTTTTGGGGGACAAACGTATCTGTCTCTCAATTTTTTCTAACGTCTTTGTATATTTCCTCCTGTTGATTCCAATAGTTTGAGCAGTCTATCTTTTTTGTGAGTCCTTATATTAATGCCATGGTCATTATTCTTCATATTGGCATGGCAGTTTGCACTGTTGCCTCAGAGCAGGAAGGTCCTGGGTTTGAATCCACTATCTTTCTGTGTCGAGTTTACATGCTTTCTGTGTGGGTTCTGCATGGGTTCTCTCTGGATACTTTGACTCCTGCCAGTAATTGGAATTAGGTTCATAGGTGTGAATGTGAGTGTGAATGGTTGTGTGTCTCTCTGTGTTAGCCTTGTGACAGGCTGGTGACCTCTCTACGGTGAACCCCACCTCTTGCTTAATGGGTTGCTGGGATATGCTCCCATATCATACCAGAGCTTGAATAAGAGAGTGTAAGAGAGTAGATGGATGGATATTGGGACAGTGAAGTATTCTTTTAGTGATAAATTCAAAAACTGTGATGAAAAAGTAGCTGGAAAATACTTAGAGGAAATAAAGGTGCTGAACAGACCTTTGTATTTCCATTTCTAGAGACGTTCATGTCAGGTTACACTGTAGGGGTTCTGTGGGGTTTGCAGGTGTGATGTAGCTTAAATGTTGTAATATAGGAGTGCGTTACTTCTAACTTTTAGCCTGGGAAGCCTGAGAATCATATTTCATTTGTTTTATATGGGGCTAATCACAACAGTGTATTTTATATGGTGTGGGTGTGACACGATGCATAGTGCTTCTCACAGGTTGGGATGTTAGCAGTGGCTGGTGTTGCATCAGATCAGGTCCCTTTGCAATAACTGCAGATTTGTCTTAGAATCAAGCTCTGCCTTGAGATGAATGACTGGTTTCAGTCCACCTGAATGATTCTGGCAACCACCATAACAGTGACATGGCCAGCAAGTTGGCCACCGTGGCACTTCAAGAAGAGAATGGCTGGGGCTAGCAGCAACTGAACAGGCAGCCTGGTGATGCTAGAATAGCTTATTTTAAAGCTATTTTAAAACTAAAGCACAAAATGTTCACTGTATGGATTGGGAAACTGCCTAAAATGGTTGCTTTATAACCTGGAACTTCAGTGAAAGACTCCCACGTTTTATAAGAATAATTTAACAACTCAGCATACATTCAGAAATGGGTATTTCACAGCTGCTGCTTTAACTCAAATGACAGATGATTGGGTGCAAAGTATAGCGTAGGGGAAAAAACCTGATGCTGCAGTAGCTCAGTTTACAGTTTACAGCATGCTTTAGTAATAGATTGTTCATTATACTGTATATTTCTGTTTGTTGTTTTGTCACAATGCTTTGGGATACAATTAAGGAGTTTTTCTGTGGACCTGAGAGAGGATTGCTGCTGTGTTATTGTAGCTAATTTTAATACACTAAACAATGTTATTCACAAGCAGTGTGAGGGATTTTGTTGTAACAGTCATGTTACCTGGCAACCAGTTGCGACACTGAAAAGCAGTGTTCGGTTAACAGATTAACTGTTGTTTAGAACAACAGCAGCAAAAACTGCAAGAGAGGAATAAGTGATGTAACCAGTGTCGGGCTACAGGGGTGACAGACTGACCACTCAGCTTAGCATGGATCACAATGTTGATCCGGTAGAGAGGTTACCCATCGGGGACAGTAATGTCAAGGTGTCTGGAAAGATGAGACTGCTTTTTGTCTCTGTCCTGCAGGTTTTGCCTTATCTGGTCTTTCTAATCTAGTCTTGACTTTAGTACTTCCCCTTAACTGCTATTTCTTAATGACATTTTTGAAAGTGGAAATTGCAAATTTAAAAAATAAATTGTCATTAGGTGACAATAAATAATAAAAACTGGTCTGCATAACTAAGGATCCCATTTTTCTGTATGCAGCGAAATACCAAATAAAGGTCCTAAAAGCCCAAAAAGAAATCTTAAAAAAAAGATCAAAGGACAAAAGAACAACAGCAAGCAGAAATGATTGTGTGGGGAAAAATGACATATTTAAAAATAAATTTGAGTGAGAAATAGATGATTTTGACTATATTTACAGACAAAATGATCACTCGGGGAGAAGGTTGGAAAGGCCTCAGCCTGCATAATAAACCGTGAGAACAACTTTCACCAAAACTGATCTTTCCAGCTAATGTCTTAAAATTCTTCAAGGCAAACTTCCACTGGGTCATCTTAAAACTTGGCAGCTGTTTGCAGCTGTTTGTATTTCAGCTCTGACAACATTCAAACTAATGTTATGCCCTCAGACAGCTTTGAAATCTCCCCAGACTCCATGTTTTCATGTGGAGATGGAACTCTGAGTGATAATCTTCGACAAGCATTAGAAGCCTTTTCATTTCATTTTAAAACATCAAATAAAACTTCCGAAATCTGTAGGTCAACAAATACATACATGCATAAATAAATAGATAAAACTGGTGCCTAGCTGGGGTCCGAGATGTCTATCATTAAACCTTTTATAAATCAGATAGAGGGGGAACAACTTGACAGATCAGACTTAAATAATTTACTGCAAGTACAAACTCAAATTCAAATATTTGGTTTCAGTTTAAAAAATATAAACTGAAATAATATCAGTCGGGCTTCAGGGCTTTTTTAAACCTTCTAATGGCCCACTCTTGTCTATAATTGTGCTGTTTTCAATATTTTAGACCTACACATAGCTTTTGTTACTGCTAACCTTTTTTTTCTTTTTTCTTTCAAAAAATATATGTATAAAAAATATAAAGAGTGAGTTTTTCTTCCTTCACTTCACTATTTGTGGCATACCTCAGTGTTCCACTTCAGGACCTGTTTTAATGTTTCGTATATCCTCCCTTTTATGCTCCATCTTCTGCAAGACCATGTGTCCTTCCACTGCTGTGCTGAGAGCCACTCACTCACTCCCATGTAGTGTCGGGCGATGTAGCCTCATAATTCTATTATGAAATATGAGATATTTTGTGATAATAATTATGATGATGTAGACAAAAATAAACTCTGAACATTTTATCTGTGATTGCAGCTTGCAGGAAGCAGCCTTTATTTATTAGTGCAAGCAAAGTGAAGGTTATTGTATGTTTCATTATCCTTTTACAGTGAGCTTCTGTCATTGATGACAAATTACCTAATTCAAAGTGTGCATCTATTGTCACAAGGTGGGAGCAGCACCATTGTATTGCAATAGTGGTGAAATGTAAAATATAAGTAAGTGAAACATAAGCACAAAAGTAGCCTACGTAGTGTTTTCCCTAGAAAAATTTGAGTTAAGGTATAATATAACTCCTAAACACTTGAACAATAATAGTTTCACACAATATATTTTCTAGCTTGTGTCTTGTCAAGCAGCTGCTTAAAACCCCGTTTTTGTACCATGTAATTGCATCACTAATTTACATCCACTCTTCCTGTAACATGGAGGGCAGCAAACGAGGGCTCCTGTAATGCTCAGTGGAGTCACTTTTTGGGCCACACATCACCAGCTGACTGTATCTCCTACTATGCATTTCTGCATAGCCTAGCTGTATTCAACACTGCAATATTGTGAATGGTATTATATGGCACAGCCCCACTCTGATGGTTAAATACCCAGACTATTTTGTTCTGTATATTTTGAATATTTTCTCTCTTCATAACAACAATGCAGTGGCTGCTTTCAAGGCTTTGACATTTGAGGTTGCATGTAGCAGCTTTCTGCCAGGCCACACTAATTTAAATAACCACACCAGACCTCTTCATTGTGTTTTTAAGACAAAAATCCCCCATATTATTAAAAAAGTATTATATTAATATGCCTTTTGTGTGATGCAGTTTTGTTAGGCAGAACTAATTAGCAGGTGTCTGTGATGTATATTGCACCCCCAGACACATGCATGAACATGCTTTTTCAAGTGTGATAGTGTTAGCCCATAGCACTGCACCGCTTGCTTAGATATGGTCACTTCTGGCAAACAAACAAGAAAAACAACATAGCAGCATTCAACATGCAAACACCGAGGCTTTAAAAGGCAGTGTCAAAAAAACAGTAGATGATAGCTACACCGTACTGCCAAAAGTATTCACACACCCATCCAAATAAATCCAGTCACTTTCATGGCCACAGGTGTATAAAACCAAGCACCTAGGCATGCAGACTGCTTCTTTAAATATTTATGAAAGGTCACGTTCAGGGCATCAGTGAGTTCCAGTGTGATATTGTGATAGGATGGACACCTGTGTAACAAGTCCAGAAATGTCCTCACTACTAAATATTACAGAGGAAACATTTAGTGTTATGATTACAAAGTGTAAGCAGCTGGGAATGACATCGACTTAGCCATGAAGTAGTATCCACATAAAATCACAGGGTACGGTCACAGTGTGCTGAGGTGCATAGTGCCACCAACTTTCTACAGAGTCAACAGCTACAGATCCCAAACTTCATGTGGCCTTCAGATTAGTGCATGAAATGCAGCTGCGTCAAATCCTTAAATCACCAACTACATTGCAAAGCATTGGATGCAGGGATGTAAAGCACAGTGCCACTAGACTCTAGAGCAGTGGAGCTCTCTTCTCTGATGAATGAATCATACTTCTTTGTCAGGCAGTCCAATGGATGAGTCTGGGTTTGGTGGTAGCCAGGAGAACGACACTTGTCTGACTGCACTGTGTCAAGTGTAAAAGAGGAGGAGGGGAAACCTTTGTGGGAATACTTTGTAGAAGGCCCCTTTCTGTCACAACGTGGCTGCGCTTCAGCTCACAAATCAAGGTCCATTAAGAGATAGATGAGCGAGTTTGGTTGCAGCTGCTTGTCCAGCATGAGTGTCTGACCTCACAAATGGGCTTCTGAAAAAATGGTCAAAAATGTCCATAAGCACACTACTTGTGGGAAGCCTTCCCAAAAGAGCTGAAGCTGTTTTAGCAGAAAAGGATGGGCCAACATCATATTACATCGTACGGATTAAGAATGGGATATCACACAGTGTGTTTAAAGGCAGATGAGTGAATACGTTTGGCAATATAATGTATGTCCATTTGTATATCCAGCCCCATTAGATAAGCAGTTTCTGAATACGCAAACTAGCCTGTTTGGGCCCAACTTCCAGACCACGGTCATTTTCTTGCTCTTTTTGATGCTTGATTTGGTTTTCAGCAAATCCTTGTGACCATATCTACACACAGAGTTTCTGCCATAGGATTAGCTGAAAATATATTCGGTTTAATGGTAGTGGCCTGCGAGTGGGTTAGGTTTTTATTTATTTAGTTTGTTTCTCTTCAGTATTATAACAGTGAGCCCTGTCTGCGTTCAGAGTGAAGCCTACGCTATGGTGTTATGAGTCTGATTTAGATAAGCACAGTACACCGTATTGTCCACGCTTGTGCACAAGCATGTTTTCCACAGTAGAGCACCTCAGATAGCGTTTTTGAAAGCAAGAGCTGTTTTTTGTTTTTTTCTTTTTCCATTTTCAGCTGTTACTGCCTCACCTTAATCTCAGTGCTTCCAACAGCTCTATACATTGTGTCTGTACAGCAGGCTATACTGTTCATTCCAGTCTGTAATGCAAAATGTATGAATGGCCTCTGTTATGGTAATATCACTGGGGAGGATTCTGTGCTGTTGTGTTACAAAATGCCCGTATTGCTCTGAGGACATTATGTTTGAAAAGGTTTTATCTATGTAGAGCGTGTTTGTGAGTTGTGAAGAAGACGCAAAGAATGCTCACTGGCTTTTTACAAGAGTTAGTGTAACAATCTAATAAGAGGGAGTCTGTTGCTCTGTCCTTTCGTCAGTTTCACAAGTTCATTTTGGGCTTGCATTGAGCCATGTCATTTTTGCATTTATTTTCACTACCTGTTTTTCAGTATCTCCCTCTTGAATGAGAAACATTTGATTGTTATTCTCCACTATGTTAAAGCACCTTTACATAGTGGAGACGAGTTGAAAATAACAAAGCAGCTGTGTATTTGCCTCGGTAATCATAATAACTGCTGTTGGTTGGTGACTATGGGCTCCAGAGGATATTTGTTTGGAAATGAAACTTCTTCAATTCGCAGTCTTCATGGCAAGAATAACTTGTTTTGGGGCCCCAGGGTAAAGAAATCTCATTCGGGCCAAAGTCCAACTTCCCTCCACTGAACAACAAGCAGTGCTCATGGCAGGCTATGGCTGGCAGCTTCATTATATTTTAGGTCCCAGCACCCCACTAGTGTTCCTATACACGAGTCCTTCCATCTTTAAGAGGCTCTATATGTTTTTTTTGTCATAGTCTGAAAACCAAACAAATACAACTTTAATTATAGAAGGTGACCAACTCTTGCGTTCACACTTTCACACACCTTTTTTCTTCTTTAAATCTTCATGAGAACTTTGTGAATTTATTTCTTTGGGGTTATAACCTCCACATGAGCTCTGTTTCATTGTTAATTCCCCTGTTATGGGCCATACAAATTCCCCCAGTAACCTTTTCTCTTATTATTTTGTCTCCCGTAATTGTGCTGCCTAATTGCGTTGAAAGAGACAGTAAAAATGTGATTTACTGTGACTGTCTCCTTTTAGTGGCAACATTAAAAGTTGCTCAGCAGTTTCTGCTGTAAAAGCTGAGCTCTCTGTTCAACACTTCATTGATTTCATGAGTGATGGCCAGTTCAACTTTTAGTAGTTTTGTCAGTAATTGTCTTTTAGATGATGTAATTGTACTAAAAGAGAATCATGGGCAGAAAGTCATTGCTGAGTGTTGGAGATTGAGATGCACTGTACCAGCGGATGGTAGTGATCATTTGTTCAAGAACAACACACACTGTGTGCTGCGCACAAATTCCATTTTCTTTTTTTTAGGTTATATGAAGAGACACTGGTCACTGTACAAAAAGAGGAAAAGCTCTACTGCATTTGCATGGCAGATGGAACGACTGTCTGAGTGTGTTTAACTGTTCTTCTGTGTCAAAGCACTTAAGTTACAGCTCACATGAATATTTAAACATTTGGGAATCTTTAATGAATCATGTATGCTGCTTTGATACATTATGCAAATTATCATATTACACACACATTGTTTACATAAGACTAACGTAGCACTATAGGGCTGACCAAATGGTTTAAATGGATGAAGCATTCTTTGAGTCTTTCTAAATGGATATTTCCTCTTTTCTTGCATTGTTGCATTGTCTTGGTGGTTACAGGCTTTAATTCCTGTGAGAGTAAGTTGCTTCTTCTTGTCCGGCTTTTTATATGCCGTTATGTAACCACCGTGAAATGTACCTACAATAATTAGTTTGCTAATCTGGATAATTTATTTCCCTCCAAAGAGATGTGAAGGTGGTTCATTAACCTTTTTAAAAGCATGGTAACAACATGTTCAAATGAAATCATTCTGTATTTTTGCAGTTGTGATATAAATGGTAAAATGAGTGAAAGCATGTGACTTCTTGCGTCTAATATGTAGCTGCTGCATGTAGAAAAGATGCAGATCGTGATGAAATGCTCTGTGAATTTACTCGAATTGTTCTGCAGCACTACACACTGGGTTGTGGAATGATGTTGGAATGCCATTACAGACATACCAGCTGGCTGAATACAGTATTGCAACAAAGACGAATAGAAGGGATCCTTTGACTCTGTTATAATGGCAAAAATAATGCAGAAAAATGCATTTTTCATGCAAATATTTAAAATATTCACTGACTTTAGTCTTTGAAGTTATAGAATTTGAAGATTTTCTCTGCTTTGTAAATTTTTGAATCATTGACCAACCAAAGCTTTGCATGTTAGTCACATTTTACACTGTATTTGGCTGTTTGCATTGCTATGCTATTTTGTCTTTATCTTTTCAAGCTTTTTTTTTTCAATTGTTTGCTAAAAAAATAAAAAAGGAAAAAAACTCCAAACACAAGTAGCAAATACTCATTATTGAAAAGCTGTGAAATGTTGAAGGTTTTGACATGTTCATTTGTGAAATGGCTAACTATAAAGTGTCAAAGCTGTTGCTCACTAACTAATTTTTTGTTGACTATTTTTTTTTAGCTCTACATACGAGTTACCAGTAATTAATTTATTATTTGCTTTAAAATTTTGCTTTTGTAAAAAATTGCCTCATTTTAATGAGCATGCTTCAGCAGCTATACAGGTTTGGTTTGCCGCAAATTCCCCATTGTTTTGTGCTGATGCATGCTGGGACAGTGGGGAATGTTTGGGTTTTCAGATGATCCCTGCCAACCAGTCAACAGATTGTAGCCAGATTTCTGCATGTTGTCCCTCTGCTGGGAAAACCTTGTGGATGATAGAAGGAAAAAACAAGAAAAAAAACCCCCAAAACTTGACAGACGACAGATTCTGCTGTCCTGCAGTGACGGCAGCCATCCAAAGTGTCTGGGCGGGTTCCAGGCCCCCTAGTAATGATTACCGACTGACTGACCCGTGATGAGAAAGTTGGACAGGACGAGCCCATTACTGTAGTTGATCCACCAGGACATTTGTGTTATTTTAAATCTCAAACAAGATAATTTAAATTTTTGTCATTTTTCATTTATAGATATTTAACAACTTTCCTGCCTGTCATCACTGACCCTCATTTTTTCAGTCTCCAATTGCTCTCACTGAGTCACAAAACAGTAACATGAGAGCAACTACACATATTACCAGAGTCCAGCATTGGTGTAATTGTTAGTGAAACAGATCATCCCTGCTTGTATGGTAACCGCAAATGAAATTTGACAGATGCTCACCCAGACTTAACTGCTGCTGCTCGAGTTGGCACATGGCATACATAGTCTTGGACACTAATCAATGCCATGCAGTTGATACAAGAAAAAAATGTTTTCTGGTTTGCTCTACTCGTGAAAAATGATTGCATACTAACAAAGAAGATCTTTTGAGACAACAAAACTGTTAGGAAGGTAGTCTGCAGAGGGGTAAAAACTAATGTTTTTTTAAACCAAAAACTCTCATTGTTCCATTCTGGACTTCTACTGCAGTCTGATGAATGACAGATGAGGATATGCCAAGCAGTATTGGCTGTTGATTGGTTTTGCTTCGTGAGTCACATAATTTAGCGGTGCAAATTGGACCCAGCGGGAGTTGTGAATAGCCAGCATGGTCGCAGCTGAGCTGAGTGTGTACAAATAGAGTTCAGTCTAGGGTCAGAGAAGTAATGCGGCGATGCAGTAACGAGCTCGGAAGACAAACGATAAGGTGACGATGTTGATGTGTGACAGGAATAGCTGAAAAATGTGTCCCCTGCTCATTCACAAGGGTACTGTAACCATGGTAATCAAGAAAGTGTGATTTGACTTTTTATTGGTCTGAACCATCTCCAGTATTCTGTGTCTTTATTGAAATATATGTCATAGAAAATGCACTGCAGTCCTTCCCAGAAATGAATGACTGTCATTGCACGTTTTACATTCCTACATATAAGTATTAGCAGAGTAGTAAACATCTCATAAGGTAGGTTATTACATACTGGATCAACGTATTCAAGTTTGCAGTATTAACCCTTCATAGGGCATTTATTAAAATATCTGGGAAATCTAAATATCAACCCTGCAGTTTTATTGGAAGATATTTGAAGATTTTTTCACCTGCTTCACCTGATAAAGGGTTAAAAGCAAATGGATCTGCTTTTGAATGTTTTTCTTTCAGCTGCCATTTAAAGTTTTCAGATTACATTATAATATTTTTATATCTTCATGTATTCCAAAGGGTGATGAACTTTAAAACACTAATGCTTATGTTCCTGGTCAGCGAGCTAATTGTTCTAATACTCAATTAAAGAAAATGAGTTTAGTATTAACTGCAGTCCTGGAGGGTCACATGGAGTGGTACGTTCAGTAAATGTTGGAGTCTATTCACGTACCGCCATCCACCTGCCACATTTCAATTGTGGGGCATGAAACAGTAGAGCAGTGTAGTTCTTGCCACTTGTGTGCAGACACTGAGAAAAAGACTGGCAAGTTTATTCACAATTTCCCCCATGATGAGAGAGCGCTGTAGGCTGTAGCATGGAGACAACCCCAAATAAGCTAACTGTATTCATCTGTAGCAAAGCATGATTAATCTCAGTTCAATTAGTGGATATTAGTTAACAGGTACAGAGACTACATTGATTCACTGTGGTAGGTTGTGTCATCAATTGCTGTATGTAACTGGGGTTAATTGTGTTTTGGTAGTCCTGATGTCCTTCAGCCACTATGAATGCACACCAGCTCTGTGCCCAGCCCTGGTTGCTTTTCTTTTTCATTTTCAGCATGATGGTACTTGGAATATCTGTCTGCTTTGGACTGTTAGGCTCACAAAACATGATATTTTATGTACTTATGTAAGCAGTCAATATTTGTTATATTTAGATTCTAATGATCTGAATGCCATTTTTAGGCAATGGGCATGTTATTCTGATAGTCCAAGCAAAATGGGAAAAATCTTGAATTGTCAGCATCTGACACATTTCTAACCTCACAGATCACTTGTTGACATGGACATGTCATCAAGACATGATGTGTAGATGTTTGTGAAGTTTTCCTCACTGTGCCATTCTTTGCCCTCTGGCTGTTTTGCTAAGTAGAAGTATAAATTTCCGGGATAAATAGCCTGTCAGAAATATATGATGCTTTGGCAGCTGGGCTCCAGCCTGGTAATTCAGCTCTTCGGTGTGTGCAGTGTATGAGGTGACTCTTGTATGTGAGAGTCCACAATGCAGAATCTGAGCTCTATCTGTCTTTGTAGCTGGCACCGTGTCCACTCATTTTCAGACCAGGGAGCCCAGATGGTGCCGGCCAAGATGACCAGTGCCCTCTTTCATTGTGCGGTATCTTTCTTTGTCATCTTTCTTCAAGCTTCATGCAGTGTAGAGCAGCGTAAAGCAGCAGGATGAGGTCAGGCTGACACGGACAAAACGAAATTAATTTACAGGGAGCAAATCATTGTCGGGTCATTACAGTCTAGAGAAGTAATGACACTTCCGTGTACTGTACCATTTATTCAAGGGTGCTCTAATTTTTCTGCATTTATTTTTTTTATCGTCTGTCCAAAAAAGACAAAAATGAATGTTTTTCCAAAACATTTTTGTTCTTGGTCTCAGTTATTGTTATTGTTATTATTATTTCCAAACCACTTAATATGATACTCCTAGTTAAAATCTTAACATTTTCAACTCCACCGTCTTCAAAATCATACCACACCAAACCTACCATTTTGGAAATCCTTTCACTTTTGCTACTGTCCTTCTGTTGCAAATCACCTCTGACACTCTTCTTCATCTGCTCCACCCTGCCTGCGCTCTCTTCTTCACCTGTCTTGTGCATTGTTTGTTGCTTTGGATGGTCGTACCCAAGGTATTTAAACTCACCTACCCTACCTCACTACCTCTGCTCTCATTTGGTTGCGAGAGTTGAGGCTCGGGTGTGGAATATATGGTTTTCAGGGTTCTTTTATCATTAACGCAGTTTCCCTGGGTCTTTTCCCATGTTGTAGTTGTGTTTCTTATTTTAAATGAAATGTTTACACGTTACCATAGCGACCAGAGAGCATTAAGGAGCAGAGAGGAGGATGTTACTCTCAGTGTTGTTGGCGCATTTCAGGAGGATGCTGCTAAAAAACACAATTACACAGTGAATTCGCGTTTATTACTATATTTAAAAAAAATACTACAGTTTTTGTCCTGGTCATAACATTTTATTTTGTTGTATTTATCCCTGACTCCTTAAAGGCTGGACCGTGGAAATATTGCCTGACACTAAACCGGTCCGTGGCGCAAAAAAAGGCTGGGGGCCACTGCTCGAGACCATACCTCTACCTTTTCCAGGCTCTCGTCCCCCTGCTCCCTACTCTCACTACCGTACAATAGACACAATACAATGTTATCTGCAAACATCAAACATCATAGCTGATCAGTCTGATCCCTGATCTAATCCCACCCCTACCTCAAACCCAATTTTCACACCACTGGCTCGCTGTCCTCATACATGTCTTCCACCACCCTCACATACTTCTCTGCCACCCCTGACTTCTTCATGCTGTACTACTCCCCTTTCTCCTATATATTGTGTAAATTTTATCAAACAGATTTAATGTTTCCAGTTGTGTGGTCCAGATATGCACACTCTTACACTGTACAGGTTGTTTGGCTGTCTACCATGCCGCCCTCAGTTTAACCAAAACACAAAGCCACGGCTTGATTGGTCTACTGGAGAATTTATTTTTCTCCAAATCAGCATCACTTGCTGCAAGTGTTGCAGCAAACATTTGCCTCATGTCAATCATGTTGATTACCTGTGTAGAGCTTCTGTTTGTTTCCTTTCGACCAAACTTCAGTGTGGATTTTAAAATTTATATTCAAATTTTCATTCCTAGTGAAGTAGATTAACATTAAAATAAGTAGGGGAATTTGAATATATAGCTATATAAAGCGGCATACTGGCACAGTCCACTGGAGTCTTATTAGTGCTGGGTTTTTTTTTTACATTCCCCTGGGATTAATTGTGCAAATCCATTGGTAAAGAAGTGTTAATTATAGCAATATATTCATGGGGTTTTGACTTAATTACAAACTCCATTAAGACATTTAATTTGGAGTTGTTTGGTGCCACAGTAATTTCCTGAAAAGCTGCAGCAGTCAGGCACAGGTGTTGAGTGATAGGTTCACCTGTTCTATATCAGTTTGTTGCATAGAAACTAGTCTGCAGTGTAGAAAGAGAGCAGAAGCTTTCAAGACCTTGCTAGTGAATTGTAAGGGGGCTTAATGCCATGTGCACTTTGACTTCAGGAAGCTTACGGAGCTTAAAAAAGGCTGAAGTTGTTGCTACCTTAACATGACTCATTGGGGTATGAGTGCTGTGTCACTATAGTCAAACTTCAGGGACACATTATATCCTGCTGTTAGACAAAGCTACAGCCACAGAGGTGATAAATCACTTACTGATGGTGATTTTTTTCTCTCCTTTTTAATTTCTTTCTCAACAAGAAAGGGTCTCTTTTTATTAAAAGCAAGAGCGTGAGCATTAGATGAAAGCATATGAAATCAATATGATATTCTTCTTATGGGACACTGTCACGTATTCTGTTTCCACTACACTGTCCTGGACTGAGGCTCACACTCAGTCAATCCCAGGGAAAGAGAGCCTTCAGAAAAGAACTGCAGAGGTGCTGCGTTTGATTGAGTTTGCACAGGACTTGCTTTGCAACACCCACAGCCTCACGAAAACTAAACAAAAACAAGCTCAACAAGGGAGAGAGATTTGATTTATGGTTTTGGGTCCAGACCTAAACAAGTTTGTGCTGACACTGCTAGCTGGTTGTTACAGTGTATAGGAGCGAAGCAACATAAGTCAAGTACTTTGTTTCGGATACCTCTCAACTCCATCATGTTTAAAGTTCCAATAAACTCAGAAAGTACAGTTAAAAATAAAGTTAAGGATAAGACAGAGACAGTGATGTTATGGGGTTCATGAGGTTAAAACAATTTTACAGTAGAAAATAGCAACACAAAATAGTGCCATCTGCTGTTTCTATCAGCTGAAACTGGACAGAGGCTTCATTGCAGAGCATTTCACCCATCATTGCCTTCGTCTTCTCTACAGATGTAAGCCATTGTAAATAAAGTTTTCTCATCCAATAGATGATGTGAATTTATTTTAAGGATCAAGGGGAAGAAATTCCAAACATTTGAGTGTGATGCTTGGCAAAAGCTGATCAGAAAAGCTGATCAGAAGTGCATTTGCATATGTCAGTTCATTATAATCTGTCAAGAAGACGCAGACATAGTTCACAGAACATTTTTAAAATGTCTTGTTTGTGATGTTTGATTAAAAAGTGGAATCTCCATGAAATTTTAATAAAGAAGTCTCTAAGCCAAGCTGTTTGTGATTCACATGCTGTACACTGATGGATCACAAACTGTTGGGAGTCATCATAAACCTAAACCATTGATTTGTATGAAGAACTTGGGTTACTGTTCGGCTTAATACAATTTGCTAATAGAATTTGTTAATTCAATAGAGGCTGACTTGTAATTTAGTAATTTTACAACTATTCTAAATGTGCCCTTAAGGCACCACTTTAAATGCATTTGGTTAATTCATAATCAATTTAATGCACTTCGAAAGTGTTTTTGAGATGGGTGCTTGGTAAGTGGCCTTAGACAATCTGGGGACATTAAAGTGGACCCGTGCAGCTTGTTGATGCTCTGTAACTGACATGATTCGGCTGCGTCAGCATCTCCATCTGTCCATGACTGCAGTTTTTTTCTTTAGAGCATGTGAAGTCTCCTGCTGACTTTTTCATTGTTATTTACTCAAAAGGCACGCACAGATGCATTATGGCACTGGGCTAGTGTATCAGTCCAAACACTCATCTTCTCACTGACTTGAAAATGGATCACTGAGACGTTTTCTGCAGGCTGACATGACTGATTTCACAGAAGTCATCAATGCATTCCTTCTGTCAGGCTGCTCTCTTTTTTGTGCCGAAAAGCTTTCAAGGTTGTTGATTCCTGTCAACTGCAAAGTCTGATCGGGAGCATTTTTTTTTTTTTGGCCATGTTGCGATGCCCCACATGCTATTGTACATGCTTTTGTGAATAGCAGTGCTGTGAAATTATAATGGCAACATTTACAGTGCAATCGCACATTACAGCTCGAATGTTTACCTCAATTACAATAAAGAAATATGTGGTCAGTGGCACTAAAGTAAAACAGGGATTTGGGTTTAATTATGAGCAATATAAAGTACTAACATTTTTATGGGTTTGTCTACCTCTAAGTCATAAAATAGGCTTTTAGTATAATTTAAAATGAAGTTGTGATTTGTATACTACAGTAATGACAGACCTACTGTAGTATGACCATAATTTGTGATAGTGCAGTTAGTACATAAGGTTTTGTACAGCCACAGTATGTGTAGGTTTGTGTGTGTGTGTGTGTGTGTGTGTGTGTGGCTCAGACTTCAGATTGCTCTACACACTTGGTTTTCAGACTGCCCCCCTGTATCATTGTTTTTGTCTCTCACTGATGAGCTCACTCTATGATGGGCTCATCAGTGGAGCCCACCATAGAGTTGGATTCTCCTCTAAGCGACTGCTAAACAACGATGTTAAGGAGTTGTGGTATTATGGCTCTGAAATCTTTGTCTTTAATTTGTCTGTGAAGGTTCTCAGTCATCCAGGTCATCGTAGTCAAAGGAGCTTGCAAAGAAAAGCGTCTGGACTTCTTTAAGTTACTTGAAGACGTTTCACCTCTCATCCGAGAAGCTTCTTCAGTTCTAAGGTCAAAAGGTGGAGAGTCCCAGATATAAACCTAGTGGGAGTATCCCCCCACAGAGGGACAAAAGGACCCCCTGATGATCCTCTAATCGCCTGAGCCAAGGTGTGAAACTGGGTGTGGGTCCCAATCAGCCAGAGCTTCGGGTGAGTTCATTGTGAAACCTGGCCCCGCAGGTTTCACAATGAACCTGCAGGAATGAACCTTATCATGCGAATTCCTGAGATCAGATGGCCCAGGATGTGAGTGGGCGTTAAGGCGTCTGGGAAGGGATCTCAAAACTGGATTATAGATGGCAGAGAGTTGGTGTCGTAAACCCCCGCCTCTGTTCAAAGATGGTCGCTCACAGTGGACATAGATGGCTTCTTTCACTCCTCTTTCAAACCATCTGTCCTCTCTGTCCAAAATGTGAACATTGGCATCCTCGAAAGAGTGACCTTTATCCTTAAGATGCAGATGAACTGCTGAGTCTTGCCCCGCCTCGCATGATAAGGTGGGACCAGGTTTCACAATGAACACACCCGAAACTCTGGCTGATTGGGACCCACACCCAGTTTCACACCTTGGCTCAGGCGATTAGAGGATCATCAGGGGGTCCTTTTGTCCCTCTGTGGGGGGATACTCCCACTAGGTTTATATCTGGGACTCTCCACCATTTGACCTTAGAACTGAAGAAGCTTCTCGGATGAGAGGTGAAACGTCTTCAAGTAACTTAAAGAAGTCCAGACGCTTTTCTTTGCAAGCTCCTTTGACTTTATCTTTAATTGAAAATCAAATTGAATAGCTTGTGACTAGCTTTGGTGTAGATAATGGGCACATTCACAGTGTGTCTAAGCTGTTATTTATAATTCTTCTAATCACTGGGAGTTGTTTTATGTGTGTAAAACCAGTTACAAGTGCGTAACAGTATGGGAAGATGTATTGCAATCACTTTGCAGCTTGCTTATTTCAGACAAAGGATTCGCTGAAAGGATGCATCAGTATGTGATGTGATAAATAGGAACTCAGTGAATCATGCAAAGATGAATCTATGCAGATGTAATTGAAAATAACAAGTCCACTTAAAGAGTCGAAATCCTATTATTGATTAATGTATAAAGGAATTAGCCTGAAGATAGCTGGAGGTTGTAATTTGTATGATTGCCCAGACATTGCTGTTGTGAAGATTTCGGACGTTTAATATTTCCTGCTTGAAATATCCACTTACTTTGAGGATTACACATTAAAAATGTTAGACCGACTGTCAACTCAGTCAAACTGTATATTTTTTAGATAAATATTTAACCATTTGACTCAGTGGGCTCATAAAACACATCTACTTTACTGTCAAATGACAGACATACTTTGGATCTGTCTGCTTTTGCTAACATTATACTTCAGCCAAAAAGCTCAAGGTGTTTTGTTCTTCACATGACTTTCTCACTGAACTCTGTGTATCAGAGCGCGAACGGAGATGGAAATAATTAAAGCAGAAAGCAGCTGCGGAGTGAGCTATAAAGCAATACTGTGACATCCAAATGGCCTGAAAATCATCTCTGCCTTAATGGCGCTGATAGAAGTGATACGGCAACATCTGCGAACAACTGCAGGAAAGTCTCAGTAAGATAAACAAATATAAACTAACCCATGTGGTCAGCCATTTCTCTCCCGTCTCCGCTTATATGTCAACCGCCCAAGCAATCCTCTGTGGCGTGTGCATCACATTCTCACCTTATGTCATCACTATTGCATTTTTAGTGACGTGCATCGTCAGCTGCAGACTCTGTGTCTTGACTCGGTGGGAGCCCATTTGCATGAGGGTAAACTGGAATACTAAAGTGAAGCATCAGGAGTCAGCAGGGCTCTGATAAATTGAGAGGCTCTGAGTCGTAATCCTGCTCTGTCCCCCTCCTGTGCTGACAGAGTGCTCCACAGAGGATGCTGTAACAGATTAAATAGGCTCACTACTGGCTACACACTTTGGCTTGTGCTGTGTGTGTGTGTGTGTGTGTGTGTGTGTGTGTGTGTGTGCGCGCGCGTGCATCTGTCCAGAGGTGAGAGGATCCTCTTAACATCCTCCCACTGGCACGCACTGATCTATTGCTCTGGCTGAGAGTCAGCAACACTATCAGGGTTCACCACTGCAGGGTCTTATGGTGAAATAATTTGTAATTTTTGCCCAATATAGAACTAAATGTTCTCTCCCCCCATTGTGAAATTGTTTGTAATTATCTAGCATATCAATAAAGACCATGCACTGAAAAAAACCCAATGAAAACTTGGACTCTGTGTTGACGATCAAACTGATCAAACCAAACGCTGAACCACAAGAGCAATTTTTCTTCTGAGACATGCCAGCCAAACAGATGATGCTATTCTTCTTTAATTTCATTCATTTAAATTTATGTCTCTTTATAGACATTAGAAATATCTAATGTCTATAAGCAGAAGCCTTCTGGTTTACATTTACACTCTGCATGTAGTCAGAGCAATATTGTGACATTTGAGCAAGCTTTAGTTGCATACCAATAATCAGATTCACCAGCTATTGTCTGACAACTGTTTAATTTTTTATTAGCTTCCTAAATGCGTCTGCATTTGTAAACAGCTACAGGAAGTGGCTCCAATACTTGTTGGCTGCAGTGGAAACTACAAAATATTTGCTGTTGTCCCCACAGGCAAAGTCGAAGCATGATCGCTGATAAGTTCGCAGATTGGGAAAATTGGCTTTTACGACAGTAAATGTCCCATCATGCTCACCAGCTATCTGATCTGACTTTATGTGGTGCTAAGCAGGTCATGAACAGTGGATGTAAAGAGGTTTCTGTGGAAAACCACGATCTGTTGCGGCAGCTAGGACCCTGAGGCTGGAAGGGTAGATGAAAAGAGTAAAGCTGGAAGCTGAACTGCTTCAAAAGTGAACTTGAACTCCCTTGAAGGCACCCTGAAGCTGAGTGGAGCTGATGGTTGACGTTTCTGAATATAAGTAATGCCTTTGACGTTACTTAATGTGTATATTGTTTCTATACAAATACTTCTGGTTCCCTAAATAGAGCATAACAGCTTGGACGAGTTTACGGACACTGTCACCTCCTATATCCACTTCTGTGAGGACAGCATTGTGCCATCACGCACCAGGGTGAGTTATAACAATGACAAACCCTGGTTTACTCCTAAACTCAAAAAGCTGTGGCTGGAAAAGAGAAAGGCGTTCAGAAGCGGAGACAGGGACTGCTACAGAGAGGCCAAGTACAGGTTCACTAAAGAAGTGGACATTGCTAAACATCAGCACTCTGAGAAGATGCAGCAGCAGATCTCAGAGAATGACTCGGCCTCTGTGTGGAAAGGTTTTAGGAATATCACAAACTACAAGCCTAAAACCCCCCACTCCACTGATGACTTGCTCTTAGCCAACACCCTTAACGACTTCTACTGCCGTTTTGACGAGCCATCAGGCAGCCTTCACACCTCCAACGGCCCCAACAATAGAGGCACTTTGGACACTAATTCCCCCACCTCTCCCCCATCCATAGAGCGATCACCACCTTCAAACTGTTCACCTACAACACCCCCCTCCTCACCCCACACAAAAGAGGATTTCACACCACCTCCTCCCACCACAACTCTTCATATTCATGAAGCAGGTGTGAGGAAGCAGTTTAAGAACCTGAATGCTCGGAAAGCTCCCGGCCCAGACGGCGTGTCTCCTGCCACCCTCAGACACTGTGCAAACGAGCTGGCCCCAGTGTTTTCTGGCATTTTCAACTCCTCACTGCAGACATGTCATGTGCCTGCCTGCTTCAAGTCCTCTACCATAATCCCTGTCCCCAAGAAACCTAGGATCACTGGACTAAATGACTACAGACCCGTGGCTCTGACATCTGTGGTCATGAAGTCATTTGAGCGCCTGGTTCTCTCATATCTCAAGACCCTCACGGCCCCCCTCCTGGACCCCCTGCAGTTTGCATATAGAGCCAACAGGTCTGTAGACGACGCCATCAACATGGCCCTACACTTCATCCTGCAGCATCTGGACTCCCCAGGAACCTACGCCAGGATCCTGTTTGTGGACTTCAGCTCTGCCTTCAACACCATCCTTCCAGACCATCTCCGAGGCAAGCTTTCCCAGATGAATGTGCCTGATCCCATCTGCCGGTGGATCACTGACTTCCTGACGGACAGGAAGCAGCATGTGAGGCTGGGAAAGAATGTCTCGGACTCCCGGACCATCAGCACCGGCTCCCCTCAGGGCTGTGTTCTTTCTCCTCTGCTCTTCTCCCTGTACACCAACTGCTGCACCTCCACCCACCAGTCTGTCAAGCTAATCAAGTTTGCAGATGACACCACCGTTATTGGGCTCATCTCGGACGGGGATGAGTCTGCCTACAGGAGGGAGGTTGAACGTCTGGTGTCCTGGTGCAGCCACAACAACCTGGTGCTGAATGCCCAGAAGACAGTGGAGATTATTGTGGACTTCAAGAAGCACACAGCCCCACTCCCCCCCATCATCCTGACTGACACCCCCATCACCTCTGTGGACTCATTCCGCTTCCTGGGTACCACCATCACCCAGGACCTGAAGTGGGAGCCCACCATCACCTCCGTCATCAAGAAAGCCCAGCAGAGGATGTACTTCCTGAGGCAGCTGAAGAAATTCAACCTGCCAATAAGGACGATGATGCAATTCTACACTGCAATCATCGAGTCCATCCTCACCTCCTCCATCACCGTGTGGTACGCTGGAGCCACTATCAGGGACAAACAGAGACTGCAGTGTGTTGTGCGCTCTGCTGAGAAGGTGATTGGCTGCAGACTCCCATCTCTGCAGGACCTGTACACCTCCAGGACACTGGGGCGTGCAGCTCGGATCTCAGCTGACCCTTCTCACCCTGGACACAGTCTGTTTGACCTGCTCCCCTCAGGCAGGAGGCTCCGGTCCATTCGCAACAGGACCTCTCGCCATAAGAACAGTTTCTTCCCCTCTGCTGTTGGACACATGAACAATAACCATATGACTGTTCCCACCCCTAACACATGACCCTACGCTGTGTCACTGCATCATTCCATGTTTGGCACTGATCACCACCTGCACTCATGTATATATCTTTCAACGTAGCACTCTTAATTCTTATTCTCATGTATATATCTCATGTATATCTCATGCACGTATCTTTCTACGTAGCACTTTTGATTCTTATTCCTACTTTTATTTTTTCATGTCTATTTAAGTGCTATTTATGACACTACGCTTGCACTGAAGCACCGCAGCAATTTCCTAATGTTGTAAACCTGCTCAACATTTGGCAATAAACCCCTTTCTGATTCTGATTCTGATAAATTATTCTTTAGTGGTAGTTTGGATGTGCTCATTCAGCGACCTTTGAGTCGCTTAAAACACACACACACACTGACAGTTTGTTTGTACCTTGTCTTCCTCTGTTACCCCAGGGCATGCTGCTGAGTAAACACTTAAATGATGTAACACACAGGTTTTCTAGACTGTAGCAAAGTTTTCAAATGTTGAATATTCATTGTTTAAACATTCCTAAAGATATGATTTCTTTGTTTGTATAGGTTTGTGATTTCCTGTTACATAGTTGTCAGACAAGACTGGGTTGCTGCGCTTTCAACTTTTTAATATACCCATGGCAGCAGCATATCTCAGATTTTTATCTGTTTTTCACAATACAGGGCTGCAGTTTGTTGGGGTTTTTTTTGCGGGGGCCTTCTTTGATCAAAACACTTCTATCCTCAGAGAGTCATATGGGGACAAGCTCAAGTTTTAAACCTCTCAAAGACCTCAGGAGGCAGCGTATGCAGACATTTAATTCAGCTGAATTACCCTCGTGAGCAATTCATTTTTAATAGGAAGGTGACTTTGCTTTTGAGCCCCTGATTTGTGTGAACTTGGTGTGAACCTGAACAGATGAAGTGCAAATATTGAACAATGAAATGTTTTCCTCGGTGGCTGAGACGAGTGAAAAAACGTGATCAAAACTTGTGAAGGGGAAAGAAATGTGTTGAAGATACTTGTAAAGAAATCTGAACATGTCCTTGCTACATCCTCTGCACTTACTTTTCATTTTCTCTCTTCTTCTTTTAAAAATCAGCTTCACTCAGCCATTGTCTGATTGTCAGTCAGCTAAAGAATGTAGAGCTTTGGCTTTTGCACCAGGAGATGAGGAGCTTGTCTCATAATGGATTATGTGCTGTAATTCCCAGTGAATGAGTTTCAGGGAAGACTTTTGAATAACAAGCAGAGGAAAATAAATTGAACTGTTTCACTTAAAGATCAGTGAGGTTTCAGAAGTTTTTATGAAGGGAAGGCAAAAGATACCTTACCTCATTTGATAGTGCGAGCTCAGTCTGTATATACATGAGCATTGTTCTGGTTGGAGGATGCTGATTTTGGGAAAGTCTCTTGAATAATTCACGCATTTAGTACTTCTAGGCAGAACTATTATAACTCATTATCATCAGGTTGCTCTAAAAACTTCCTGGAAAGCCATCAGTTAATCCAGAATGTTGCACCAAGGCTTAACTGAGAAAGAGAGGCCATATTTCTCCCATATTACTTCATCTTTATTGTCTCCCAGTTAAATTTAGAATCAGTAAGTAATTTATTCACCATGCAAACAGGATGTTTTTTTAGCTCAAACTCGTAACAAACACCTGGTAACTGGTTTGGATTGGAACTGAATCACTTCGGCAACATAAACAAAGCACTCTGAAGTTCTTTTGGAATCGTACCAAAGATCTCGGTTAAGTTGTTTTGGTTGGCACTGAGTGCGAGTTGTTTCCTCTTGTGTTGGCCCTGCGATTGAACGGCGACCTGTCCAGGGTTTACCCCACCCCTCTCTCGCGCTATGATAGCTGGGATACACTCCAGGCAACCCTAAAAAAGGTAGGTGGAAGACAATGGATGGATATTGTTAAATTATTCTCCTGTGGAACCAGCTCCCAGTTTGAATTTGAGAGACAGACAGATCAGGCTTTACACCTTCCTTTGTGACAAAGCTTCTAGTTTGATCAGGTAACCTTGAACCCCATCTTAGTTACCTGCTGCAATAGGCTTAGGCTGCTAGAGAGCTTCTAATGATGCATTCAGAATTTCTTTTCCCTTCAGTACCTGTGTGTTTATACACCACCACTATATTTAGTCATGAGCAATTATTAAACTCTGGCTTGTTCTCTAATAGTGTGTCTCTTGTCCTGCCTTCCTCTGTTCCCTTTTCTTTTCCCTCACTCCAAACCGGTCGTGATGCACGGCTGCCCTCCCAGGCCTGGTTCTGGTGGTGATCACTTCCTGTTAAAAGGGAGTTTTTCCTTGTTGGGGTTTTTTTCTAATGTTGTAGGGTCTTTACAATATAAAGTGTTGTTGTGAATTGGCACTATATAAATAAAATTGAACTTAATTGAATACAGAGAGGGAGGTTCAATTCATTTTTCATTTTGGCAGTAAGCTGTGATGCTGTGCTGTCAGTCCAAAGCAAATGGCTCCTTCACTTCAGGTGCACCTCTGAAAAGAAGTTAGTGAGTGATATTGTTATGTTGCAGTTTGAGAGCCTGTTTAATGTGAGTTTAGTCAATATTCTGATATATATATATTGTGATATATCAATACTTTTGTCCCTCAAAAGGGTTCATCTCCAATCAGAGTGAACTGTCAGTAGAGTGATGTATACCCAGTAAAAAAATAAGTCTGTCACTGCGTGAATTTGGGCTATTATTTGAAGAGGTGGATAGATGCTGTGTTTGCTGAAGGCCTACTTGACGGTGATGTGAGTCAGATTGATGTCAGACTTGCTCTACAAAGATTAAAACCTTGGCCAGATTCTTTTTTTTTTTTTTTTTAAATCATCTTGCTGTGTGTGTGTGTGTGTGTGTGTGTGTGTGTGTGTGTGTGTCCCGCTCTGAAATATAAACAAAGCTTTGTGTCTGGATAAGATGAAGAGCAGCTCGTGTGAAGTGTAATCATTTACATCAACTGTCAATGCAAAACAAACCGCACTGCCTGCTAGTCATTATTCTTTTTCAGTCAAAGGGAAAAAGCCAGAATATAAAACACTTCAGCATAATTACTTGTCATTTGAAGAGACATAATGTCATCTAAAAAAAATAAATAAATAACAAGGTATTGTTAGGTTGTATTTGTAGTGTTTAGTCTGTGGAATGGTGGAGTGGATGAAGAGATATATGAATATTATAAAACAATCTGTTTGACTTCAAATACTGTTACACAAAAATACAGCCATGTGCAGAAAAATGTCTTTTATTTAAAAACTTGAAATCAATCTTTAGGTTTTTAAGATGGTGAACTGGGTTTCTTATACTTTCTTTCTAAATCTTGTACGTTTAATATATTATACAGCATCGGAAACTAAAGCAAATGCAAAGGACAGCATGCAAACTCTGTACAGTGCGGCCCACCAGGAGATTACAAACCAGGAACTTTCTTGGTGCAAGGTCACATTGTTGCATGGTGGTGCGGTGGTTAACACTTCTTAACTCTTCGTAGTGAACTCGGTTGTCATTACCTTTCCTATTAAGAGCCAACAGTCATTTGACTTAGGCGTTAGTATCATAACCATTGCCTGAAGAGCTGTTGGCTTTTCAGAGGATTTCTTACAAGTGTTTCCCTGTAACCTCCCTATTGGTTGAATTACCACAATCCTTCTCTACACAGGCAGGCAGAAGACTATAAATCAAAGTTTGCCATCTGGTGTTGTGTTAAAATTTGCATGCGCCAGCCCCAGTTCCTGACTGGTGCTTCATCTTCCTTTTTGTTCTGCCTTCCACCAAAAGTGTAGCTAACTTGACATTCAGTGTTGGGATTTTGTGTGAGCAGCTTGCCAGTATGTCTCATCTTTGTCTATAAAGAGATTATTTGTGTTCAGGTATTTAGTCTGCATATTAGTTAGACCTAATCTGCTCCTTATTGTTCATGCTTTGTTGTACGATAAGACAATTTCTACTTCGTGGAGAGGCCGGAAAGGCTGTGTGACTTCTGGTAGAAAGCTAAATTTATGTCTATGCATTGAGTTGCATCCCCGTGTAAACTTTGTTCTTAGTTTGTGTTTTCCATTAAAAACTCTTAACTACAGATCGATAAAGTGGTTGTTAATGCGAGCCAGGTCATAACGTACCGTGTGTACACTGGCTTCAAAATTCTGCCATCCCTCATTCAAATACTATAAATATGTATGTATGCATTTTATTCAGCTGTCACGGTGCAGCTTTTTGTTCAGAAAATTGCAGTTTTCACACAGTTGCTTGTTCTTTGTTTGTCGTTGCTCACTGTGTTGTGACAAGCTGCTGTTGTTCTGCACACGAGTCTGTGATTCACCTTAATGGTCTGTGAATGTACAGAAGGATTTGTTCCACACCAGTGGAACTGAATGGGTATTAACACTCATTGGTGACAATGCTCTGAATCGAAATTGTTTTCCACTCTGGATCAATGCAGAAAGCAATCCTGGGAATGAGACAAACCCACAGAGGGACAGGTGCTCCAGCATGGACAACATCCAGCAATTACAGGAGCTGGAGCAATGTTTGAGTTCAGTTTTAGGTTGACACAAATTCAACTTAGTTAAATTTTATCAGTGCTGAGCAGGCTGGTCAAGTGGGTTTGAAGAGCTATTTGCTGAAAATTTGCCTCCTGCTGTGATAGAAAATGAACGCAATGGGAGTGGGACACCAGACTAAAGTTAAGGAGCGGACAGCTAAAGAGTAAGTTAAAGCTGTGACTTTAGAAAGCATTATAAAGCTGAGGGGATCTGCAGATTTGAATTGTCACAGAGATACATCCTGTGAGGACAGCGAACAATAACTGTCAAATACTATAGTGTATTTTAACCATTTAAGGCACTAAAAATAATGTTAAAACAAAAGTATTAGGTATAAAAATGAAGCAAAAAGGCAGTTTGCAATGGTCCGCCCGCTAAATCTAAGTCTTTCTTTGAATAATTAAAGGCAGCTGGGTTTATAGTGGGATGTTAGACATACTGAATTGCTCCTGCAGAGGTTGTTTAATGGTGCTTGCACAGATTTAATATATGTGATAAAACACTATATTGTTACAGTGATAATGAGTGTAATGTGTTTGTAGCAGTGTGCTGGTGGTTATAACAAAGATTCTCATCAACCTCTGGGGAAGTAAAGATGCTGACTCTTAAAAAAGTCAGCCCTTCACCAACTTCTTTAAGATCCTTTAGCTGATGTCGGAAGGGAAATGACTGAAATGTGGGAGGATGATCCTCAGTGTGTGTGACAGCGCTCAGGTCAGAAGTGTGTTTGTGTGTTTAGTTTAGAGCAGGCATGGGCGAACTACGGCCCGTTAAACGTTTTGATCCGGCCCGCCAAACTTGAAAAAAAAATGTAATAAATTAACCTTGTTAATGTTTTATTTCCCCTGCAATTCTGATGTTTCCTCACTAGATGGCGCACTCTAGATATATTGGCTTTGTTGAGGTGAAGCGGCGTAGGCCTATTACTCCACGTTTGCACTTTACCCTGTGACCTACCGCCCCTCTATGAAGATGAGCGGACCCAAGAAAAGGAAAGTGGACAGAGAATGTCGAGTGTTCAAAAAGGAGTGGACAACTAAATATTTTTTCACTGTACACCGATCATCTGCTGTTTGCCTGATATGCCAAGAAACTGTGGCGGTTTTTAAAGAGTATAATATTAGCCGTCACTTTGCCACAAAGCACACAAATTATGCTAGCAAGCTCTCAACAAAAGAACGGGAAGCTGCTGCTGAGAAGTTGGCAGCTAATTTGAAGGCTCAGCAAAGTTTTTTTCACCGTCAAACTGCCATTCAAGAATCAAGTACCAAGGCCAGTTTTATGCTTTCATTCAAAATAGCAAAGGCCAGCAAACCACTGTCAGAGGGCGAGTTTTTAAAAGAATGTATGGTAGAGACAGCAGGTATTTTGTGCCCGGAGACCAAAGACAAATTTGAGAAAATCAGTTTATCACGGCGGACAGTGACTCGCCGTGTAGAACTAATAGATGAAGATATCACCAGCATATTAAACAAAAAGGCGAAGTCATTCACTTTTTATTCTGTAGCACTGGATGAAAGCAATGATGTCAAAGACACTGCTCAGCTCCTCATTTTTATCCGAGGAATCAACGAAACCTTTGAAATAACGGAGGAGTTTTTGACAATGGAGTCTCTGAAAGGACAAACACGGGGAGAGGACTTGTTTGAACGGGTGTCTGCTGCCATCGAAAACATGAAGCTTCCCTGGAGTAAGCTTGTTAACGTCACCACAGATGGATCTCCAAATTTAACGGGAAAAAACGTTGGCCTGCTGAGGAGAATCCAGAATAAAGTGAAAGATGAAAACCCTGACCAGGATGTCATTTTCCTCCACTGCATCCTCCACCAGGAATCTCTATGTAAATCGGTGTTACAGCTGAATCATGTTGTGAATCCTGTGGTGAAACTTGTCAATTTCATACGCGCACGGGGACTTCAGCACCGTCAGTTCATTGCGTTCCTGGAGGAAACTGATGCGGATCACCAGGACCTGCTTTATCACTCCCGTGTCCGCTGGTTGAGTTTGGGCAAAGTGTTTCAACGAGTGTGGGAGCTCAAAGAGGAGATTGGCATGTTTTTGGAGCGGCAGGGGAAGACTGATGAATTTCCTGAGCTGAGCAACAAGAGCTGGATGTGTGACTTCGCGTTTGCTACGGACATATTTTCACACTTGAATGAGCTCAACGTGAAACTGCAGGGGAAGGAGCAGTTTGTGCATGACATGCACACAAACGTGAAAGCCTTCAAATCCAAGCTGGCTTTATTCTCCAGGCAGATTTTGAACAAGTCATTCACTCATTTTCCTACACTAGCCACGCTGAAAGAGGCCGGAGCAAAAGTAAAGAAATACAGTGAGTCACTGGATGCACTGCACGGAGAATTCTGCCGTCGGTTTTTGGATTTCGATAAAATTGACAAGTCACTTCAATTGGTGGCCTTTCCTCTGTCACAAGACCCCGAAACAGCTCCAGAGGAGCTTCAGCTCGAACTCATCGACCTTCAGTCCGACCCTGCCTTAAAAGAGAAATTCAGCTCTCTGAAACTAAATGACTTCTATGCTTCACTCAATGATGCCGCGTTTCCAAATCTAAGGCGAAAAGCGCAGATGATGTTGGCTTTGTTCGGCTCTACCTTCGTGTGTGAACAGACATTCAGCGTCATGAACATCAACAAAGCCAGCCACAGATCCAAGTTAACAGACCTACACCTCAGATCAATCCTGAGAATCGCCACAACAAAACTAACTCCAGACTTTGATGCGCTGGCTAAAAAAGGAGACCAACAACACTGCTCCCATTAAAATGTGTGTCTCTCCGTGATACGCACGTTGTTAAAATGAACAGTGCGCGCAGATCAAATATAACGCTTCACAGACTGACTTGCTGCAACTGTTTCGAACTTGCACTGGTCGTTGTTGACTTTTGGCACCGGGGAAACAAATTGAATAAAAGGAACAGGACAAGTACATCTGCATCTCCTACCGTTTTTGGAAAAAAAAAAAAAAAAAAGTTAGGAGGAGAGTGATGTGATATCCTGAAGGATAACAGAACTTTCAGTGCTTTAAAATAAAATGTTCATTTATTTGATTATCAGTGTTTAAAGGCTCATTTCGAAGTCAGAGATTTTATTGTAATGCTTTTCTTCATTTAAAAAAAATGAAATTAAAGCACATGTTTTCTCCATATCCCAAGATGTGTATTTTTCCCCCAATGAGGTGATGTTTTCAAAGCATGCCATCTATCTACTCCTGTTCCGGCCCATTTGTCAAATGTTAGAACTCAATGTGGCCCACGAATCAAAAAGTTTGCCCACCCCTGGTTTAGAGAAAGGTGGATTGGAGTAGTAGATGTGCTGGGGAAAGTATTAGATGGTCTCTTCCTCAGTGGTGTGAGAATTCTGCTTCTGGGCTAGAGAGTGATAGATGGCTCCTATTAAAGTGTGGGAGGCAATTAAAAAAGAGACAAGGAGGGCCAATCCCTCTCATCTGTAATCACTCTTCCTCTCTACGGTGATGCTGCGGAGCACAGCTCTGAGCATGCGAGACAGAGTTTTGTCATCTGTTCATGCAATTAGTTTCATTTACTTTTGTTGATTTGATCAGGCATGCTTTTGCTTCGACTTCCATAAACCGTTCTGCAATGCTGCCCGTACAGAATGTCTATGAAACAGCACACAAGAAAGCTTTTTTCATTTTGTTTTTTATAGTTTACTTCAGAAGTAGCAGTTTTTTTCTTCATCTGTTTGCTGCAGAACAGACAAGTCGTTTTATCAGCAGTTTAAGTCCCTGTAAAGTTCTGCTCCTACTAAAGGGATTAGCTTCTTGTGTATTGACCAAGTATTTCTACTTGATCATGTCGTTGTCTCCTGTTCCCCAGCCAATAATGCTCTGCCAAATGGTGAGACGCAGGAAAAGAAGAGGGAAGTGTTACCTTGGGAACAACGCAAGACAGAGATTTTAAAGCACAAGTCCTCCCTATAGTGTCCCATTGTGTCACTGCAGCCATAAGGTGCTGATGCATCTTCACTGCACTATCACCACCTTGGAGCATATAAAGCCATTCTTCAACATCATTAAAGAAGGTCTGTTGCTGCTGTTTGTCAGCATCTGTAAAGGGCTGAGGTTACATTTTCCTGTAGTGGATAGAAGCAGAAGCAGGACCACAGCTAAGGTCTCAAAAAACAAAGAAAAAAACCCAGTAGATTTTAATACAGAAAGAAAGGAATGCTAGTACAGTCAAGATTTTTCCACATGTAGAATAGAATAGAATAGAATTCAACTTTATTGTCATTGCACATGCACAGGTACAGGGCAACGAAATGCAGTTTGCATCCATCCAGAAGTGCTTAGTGATATAGATATATTACAATAAATATTAGCAATAATATAGATATGTAAATATATTACAGAAATGGGTCTATTATGGTATGTTATAATGTACACGGTATGAAGTATGTTGTGAATATTCTATAACTATAGGTATGTACAGGCTGTAGTGAGTACAAGCTATGTACAGGCTATGAACAGGATATAAATATGAAAGACTATACAGAATATGAAATAAATAACTTTACAGAATCTGAGATATACAGCTATACAGAAATGGGAACTATGCAAGTTGTAAACAGTTGTAGGGTTAAAAATTATCGTATGTACAGAATGATTATTACAGAGCTATACAGTAGTGCAGTTAAGATAAGTGAGATATGTGGATAATTCTACAGAGGCTATATAAAGTGCTGGTGGTTGTGAGTGGTGGTTCAGTCCATGTTATTATTGTGTGTTTGAGGGTACAGTTGTCCATTGTGGGTGTGTGTATGTTCAGTCCATGAGTTAACGTGGGTCAGATGTCAGGAGGCAGAGTTCAGGAGTCTGACAGCTGTGGGGAAGAAGCTGTTCCGGTACCTGGTGGTCTTAGTCCGGAGGCTCCTGTAGCGCCTCCCAGAGGGCAGGAGGGTGCAGAGTCCATGTGATGGGTGACCGGGGTCTCTGATGATTTTTCCCAGCCCTTTTCAGACACCGCTTCCTGTAGATGTCTTTTATGGCAGGAAGTGGTGCTCCGGCGATGCGCTGGGCAGTTTTCACGACCCTCTGCAACGCCTTCCGGTCCGAGGCAGAGCAGTTCCCATACCAGACTGTTATACAGTTGGTCAGGATGCTCTGACCAACTGTAGTCTCAGTACTTAGACCTACAAGACCTGCTGTTTGGATTTTGATAGAAAAACTTGAACTGGAGACTTTCCAGTTTACAGTGTGCTAATTAAACCCTTTCACAGCCAGCAGGCTCCTTATATGTCAGCAAAATTTTTTTTTATATGGATCATTCAGATCTGGTTTGTGAAAGAATTGTAAATGCTGTTGTACATACGCTTTTCCAAAGATTTAAATGTTTGCAGAACTTTGTTTAGAAGGAGGGAGATGGGCTGTAGGATAAAGAGTCTAGCAAAAAAAGATGCACACACCTCCCATATCGCAAAAGCACAATGTGCATTATTTGAGATTGAAAATGAGACGTAGTAGAGATGAACCACTCCCTCATTTGGAGTATACAGGAGGGGCTACAAGCAGAGGAGTGGTTTTATAATCCCTGCCCTCCAAACGATCTGGGTTTAGCTAATGTCAGTGTAATTTATGAGGTGTGTTCTTCATCTCCTGAGTCCCTTTTTGAGACTGCTCGTTTTAGTCAAGGCTAACTCTGTCTTTCATTAATTGAAAGCACTGACACTTCAACTCCAGGTCTTTCTCTGTTAAATGAGATTCTATAAATACAACACATTTTTGCCCTGGCTTAATGCTTTGCGATGATAATAATTTAAGAATCCATTACCCTTGCTTTTAAATTGTTGGCAGGGAGAGAGTGAGAGGGCTCAGGTATTTTAAATTTCAGTGGCTTACAAAGTCTAAAAACAAACAGAGCAGTTTGTTGATCAGTCGCAGAGTTATGGTGTTGGTCTTGATGCTGAGCAGATAGTTGTATCATTTTTCACAATCAAACCCTGAAAGCTTTGTTCTTAATGGGCTCTCTCTCTTGGCTTTTATTCTCAGAACAATATAGCATAGCAGCATGTGTGGGCACAAGTTTCTCGTGCTGTGTTCATTGACTGTTCCTGTTTTAGTCATACAAAAAATCTTGTATGTAAGGTCAGATGTTCAGTGTGCATGCTTCTTTTAACTATAACCATTTGTAGCCACAATATTAATTATTTTTGCATTTTACTTGTTACATATGCAAAGCCATAGTCAGTATAATCATCACAAATTAATTTTAGGGCTTTTCTTATTGCTGAATTTTGTGCAATAACTTGATCGGGAGATAAAACAGTCTTAAGTTCCACTTTGCAGTAGAGGAGGCAGTAAGTAATATGTGATCATTAGACTTTTGGTGGATGAAAGAAATCAAAAGTTTAAGTTGGGGAATGATAGCAGTCTTTTTTGTCTTGTTAATAATTTAAATTGACCATAAAATGTTAAATTGTGCGGAGAAAAATATTGTCTATTGTTTCTAAACAGCAGTCTGGCACTTTAAGATATGCAATCTGTAATGAAAGAAAAAAAAATCTACATAAATGACTAAAAGATTGATTTAAAGTGACAGGTGTTTACCTTTATTTAAGAAAGCACTGATCTTAGCGCTGTTTTGAGTTTTGGCCATTATTAAATACTGAATGTTTGTTTCTCTTTATTCTTTTCTTCCTGATTGGCTGACCTGTCCTTCATGTCCTTGCTCCTGCTGGGTCTCCTTCTTTATCACCTTTCCACCTGCAATCGTGGGTTTCCTCTGGGCTCCGATGCCTCCCCTTGGGCTTTTTTTGGCTGTCTGTCTTAGGTAAGTGTTTTTAATGCATTACTCACAGTCTGCCTCCTGTGGTTTAGGAGCTCTTTAGGATGCTCTTCCACAGATAGAGGCTTCCACTCACGGCAGAGGTCTAGCAGAGATTTAGCATTTGACCCGACGAGGCTTGATTGGGCTGGATTAAACTGGACAGTTAGCCCAGAGCCCTCCAAGACCTCCCTATTCATTCCCTGAAAAAAGCTTGTAGAGACATGCTCCACTGAGGACATATAATGCTTTCTAGCCGTGTTTGCACTTCAAGGTTAGACCTCACTTTTTTTTCATGTAGCCAGAAAATGAGTTTTCTCAATTTTTAGCAAAGTGTCTAAGGACACATGAAAAAAAAAAAACATGTAGTCTGATATGAAAGCAGGGTAGAGCCAACACATCATCTGTAAGAGAAACAACATGAAATGGCAAACACAATAATCCCACCGTGACCTGACTGCATCAGATATTCTTCTGATGTGTACATGGTATAAAAGCCTTGTAGCTGTTACAAATTGCATTTGCTAAGTTTGTGAGTATAATCTGTCCATTGATATAGAAATGAAAAGTAAAAAAATTCAAGTGAAAAAAGGAAGTGGAACAAATCTGGGGTATTTTAGGAGAAATGGAGTGCAACAGGACTAAAATTGGTTTTTTAGCATTTTTTGGGGGGATTAGAGTCTTTTCACACTCACGTGGCTCATACCTAGATTTACTTTTTAAAGTCTCTTTTGTTTCAAAAGTCTTTTAATAAGTTTCCATGTAGCTGTTTAAACACTTCAGAGGCAGCGTCACAAAAGCAAAGTGTGACTGTAGGATTGTTGAATACGTGTGTTACTGGAACTGGAACAAACAATGCCTTGAAGTGGTTTTCACTGTTGAGGCAGTCCTGGGTTTCCTGTGACATGACCCAGCCCTCCTGCTGTCTGAGTTCTGAAACTTGTATACGCTCAAAGATGGCTGAGCATTCACGTTATTCATCTTATGTTTTCTAGATCATGTAATTTTTTCCACTTCCTGTTTAACTAACTTGACAGCAAGGACAAAGATACTCACTGCTCCCCCTGGTGGTGAATTAAATATTTGACAGAAATCACCCAGACTGCATCTCAGGGGCTTCCACCTTCTCTGCATATGTGTTTATATTACTGCTGTGACATTAACACTTTGTGTCTGCTCTCTGGAGAGATGCTGTATTTTATTTTCATATTATTATTGTTTTATACTGTACAGTAATTCTTCTCAGCCATAAAAACCTCAGAGATTTATTTGCTGTATTGTTGGACTCCTCGTGTGCAAACAGTGCCAGGGCCCACCCACGTCTACCTCTCTTCTAGGCAATAGCAGTGTGGAGGATTTTGTCACTCAGACTCACAGGCACATGATGTTAGTAAGTGTGTGTTTTTTGTTTTTAATGATACTGAGGCAGCTCCTTTCCAACTCGTGCTCTACCAGAGTGGTCCACTAGATGGTATAGCATAGTCAAGAGTAAAGCACTTGCTGCTATAAGGGAAGGCGTTGTTGGACTGTGTGGACTCCTGGTATAATTTGGAGCCTCATGACTGGTAAACTGAAATGTATCTATGGGAGCAACAATGATCAATAGGAGTTGGACTGTGTGTGCTGTGTGTCTTAGGGTTTCATCAGATTAAGGACTTCTATTCATGAGACGGAGGGTAAACATTTACCTTTGTCAATCCTCCCCGTGACCGAGCCGTGACGCCTCTCGTTGTCACGGCTTAGGGGTGAATTCGGTTCAAAGTCGAGTATCGGTTTCGTGTGGTTGAGGGAGTGTAAGCAGTTTTGTACATGTCAGTATGAGTTTCTGAACTTGTCAGGCTAGATATCCACCTAGTTACACCTGTCAGTCGTCTGTCTGCCCCTGTGTTTGCTGACATTATCCTCAATGAGGCTCCACTCCTGAAATCAGCTGTGACAGTGATTGCTGGCTGGGAAGATCGTGAGAACTGACCAAGTGTTGATGGTTAACTGCAGAAAATAACTGCAGATGTTGTCTTTAAAGATAGTAGGTTGCAGGGATTAGTCAGTGTTTCAGCTGTAAATCGGTGGAATCAAATCAACGCTGCTTTTTTATTTACTTGTAATTTACTTCTGTCAGTTATAATTTGCCAGCCAGCTACGTCACATTCAGGACATTAGTTTGGCCACAACACAATAAGCAGCTTCCTTTTCATGACAGCTGGTGTCATAAGCAGACTAGGGGCAGAGGTAGGAATGTCTTAAGTTATCACTCTGATCTCCCAGCTTGCATAGTGGATGTCGTTTGTAACTGACACTGTTTGCCTCAAGTGCTAACCTGTCCTTGACTTTTTTAGATGAATGTTTTAAATAACCATCTCCGTTTAGTTTATCAAGTACACTTGGGTGAACGCCCCCAAAAAAGAGAAAGACTGGCATCTTAAATTGGCTTCAGGAAAACTTACATCATAGCCAAAGCACAGTTTTAGTACTAAAAACGGTGTAAAAAAACAGTCTCGCTCTCTCTCTCTGTCACTTCATGTGTTCCAGGCCACGAGATTTTCAAGGTTGTTAATTTGCACAAAACCCCAAACGAAGTTCAAGGCAGTGTTGTTCAGTCTAATCAGTGTTCGTGTTCCCAGTCAGAGTCAGAGCTAATTATGATAACAATGAGTAGCTGTACCAGTGCCTCTGCCTGCTAAAGGTCATTTACTCTAATGGTTCCAGTCATTGGAGAGTCGATATTATCAGTGGATAAATCTGCAGATGTGAGGGGAAAAACATAAAAAGACTCTACAGTTTAAAAAGGTTTAAAGTTTTGAAGCAATGGGAGCTTTCTACCATACAGTTTCTTTTTCTTTTTCCAGTCCTTATCAAATGCAAAATAGCAGAACCACACTTAACATGAATAAATGTAAGATTTTCATTAGTATCTTGGACATTATACCTCCGAGGCTTGTTGCATTTGAACCATAACTTGTACATAAAGTATTACAATAATGTTTAAACCTGCATTTATACTATTTATAATAGGAAACGATCAGATGAACGTGTATAATAGAAAAAGCATTTCCTATAGTGATTAATCCATGGGGATTTGGATACGATTCTTGGGACTTTTGTCATATTTGTGAAGCAATGTCTCACATTTCAAATGGATCCTCTATGCCGTATAGACATAAACAAACCCAACAAAGTGAATCTGATGTTAGACTTGGTATGTTGTTTTTTAAACTCTGGGCACAGCCAGTTTTCCTAATCCACTTTTCACCTGATTTGTGGATTTGGACACCTCCTACATACAGTGTGCCTCAGGCTTTCTGTAGGAGGTGCTGTGGGAGTTTTCAGACGAAGTTGTGGTCATTGCTGCGAGCGATTCACAGAAACTCTAATACTCAGAGTGAGAACTGCACTCATATCTTTAGTTATGAAGAGTCAGTCAGAAGTAACAAGTTTTTCAAGCTGAAAAAATAAGCATCTGTAAAAAACAAACTGTATAAAAATCAACAGCTACAGTTCAGAATCCATAAATTCAGTGTTGGGTTACTGAATAAACCGAGCTAAAAGGGAGTCACAGTTGTTCACCTTTTTAAAGGTTATAAAATTCATGCGGAATTGTTTGCAGAAGTAGAAATTGCTGGTAAGAAGAAAGTCAACCTTTTGTCAACTCTAAATTTCAAAGTATCAGGACTTAATAATAGAAAGAATTATCTGCTTCTTACTTGTTCTTAAAATTGGGTACATGTAACCTCAAATGAACCATACCATGACCTGTTACACCAAGTTATTATTTATTTAACAAAAGTTTAGCCAAAATGCAAAAGCGGCATGTGATTTTAAAAGTTTTCTTTATGACACTATTCATTTTTCATGTGATTGTGAACAGATTTGGTCCAGTTCTTCCTTACAGAATTGTTTTGGTTCATTTCTGGGCATTCAGTTCTCCACCTAAGCATTTCTGGACTTTGATTGGACTATTGCAGCACCTTGACTCTTGTCTTTTTCAGCCATTCTGTTGCATATTTGCTTCTGTGCTTGAGATCATTGCACAGATGCATGCATTCCCATTCTTATATTTTGCTTGTTCTTATGTTATTTTCTTGTATTTTGCACACCTCAGTTGCTTGTGAAGCTTGCACACAAGAATTTCACTCGCATGTGCTGCACCAGTGTACCTGCACATGCTGTGACAATAAAAGTGATTTGATTTGATTTTGATTTGAAATAATTTTGACCGAGCTCTAGCTGTCAGACAAATGGCCTCACATTACACTTGAGAATACTTTGTTGTTCAGTTGATGTTCGACTCAATGACCTCCTGCTGCAAAGCAAGCCCAGATCATCAACCCTCCACCACTGTCTTAGACAGCTGATGTGAGGTGTCTGCTGTGATATAATGTGTTTGATTGTGTCACACCGTGGATTATGGCCAAAACATTTCCACTTCTATCCTCTTCCAAAGAACGTTTTCCAGAAGTATTGTGGTTTGTTCAGACATGACTCTGCAAACCTAAGTCTTACTGATCTTTTTAGAAATAAGAGGCTTTCTTCTGGCGTCATTTCCAAACTAGCCATACTTACTCTTTTTTAATTGCACTGTCATCAACTTTAGCATTCTACATGTGTCTGATTCGGAGCACCTGGATGTTCCTTACACTCATTTTATCTCCCGATATTTAAAACTTTAGAATTTAAACAGGGTCCTTTCTTCTCTCTCCACGACTGTATCCTTATTGAACTAGTACCTCTGTATGCACTGGGGCATTTACTGTGAACTGTAGCAGCTTGAGTAATGTTTGAGCAGTCATTATCTAGAAAACCAACAACAGACACTGGCTTGCACAAAGCAGTTTAATGTGATCCTTTGGCTTAGTTACTGAATACTGTTAAATATTGAATTTTGTCAAATTTGAAGAAAGTATTGCTCAGTTTGGATGAAGACTCAAACCATTTTTTTTTAATCTAGGGGGTGAAAAGTTAAGTCGGCAGAGAAGATCAGAACTGTGTAGCTATACTAATGCACATGAAAATGCAGCTTATCAGGTGGTATTGTGATAAATATGGTTCAGTAGGGATAAATGTGGCCTTTGCATTCTGTAAAAAGCAGAGCTGATGTTAATTTGCTCCCTAAATAGACAATTTCTTTCACAATGTGCTTATTGTTCTCCCTTCTTTTGGGAATTAAATTTTGCATCTTTATATTAAAAAAGTTGTGAAATTTCACTTAATTTAAATAAATGAAATGAAGCAGATTAAATAAAGCACATTAAATGCTGACTCTAAGTATGGTTTGGCAGTGCGAATTAGTCTAGTATCTCCATGATTGTTAAATCACTTTTATTGTTGAAAAAGAGGAGAGAAGAGAAAGAGCGATCCCTGCAGTGAGTGCAAAAAAAGAGACTTGACAGTTCTCACAGCTGTTCTGTATCCTGCCCTAGATTTTCATAATTGTTTAAGTTAGTTTCATAGCTACATGAGCTAGTTGAGTGAAGTTTTCTGCTGGTGGATACACCGCAGCACACAGTAGATTTTCAAGAGTTATATTATAGTCACAATAAAAACTCTGCTTTTTGTTCCTGCCTTTACTTCACATCTCTTTGTATGCTTCTTGTTCTATAAATTGTTTATCTTTTGTGTTTACCTTGGGAAGATCTGCGGTCATGTTGGAAGCAGCTAATGGGAATCCAGGTGAGATGAAAAATAAAATGTTACTCTGCACCACTCTCAAAGAAATTGCTTATCTTTATTGCACTGTCTACCCATGCGTTGCACGCTATCTGCGAGACGCTGAGCGGCCCTTGAAATTTGTAGTTTCATAAAACTTACCTCATTTTTTGCATTGTTTTCTCGAGTCTTGAGATAACCAGTCATAACAGAGGGTTCTTAGGTGCTTCATAGCTCCATTTCTCTTTCTTTATCACTACCTTCTCTGGATTTGGAGGAGTATGATTTACTGAGAGCTAAAATGCAGAATACTGCTATGTGTGGAATGTACAGTTGTTCACATTACAATGGCACATATTCCTTGAAATGTGGACAAAAATGAAGAGCACCTTGAATTAAAGTGTTGCCATAGAAGCCTATGTCTGCAGCTACAGAATATAATGGAGGACTCAGCTGTGTAGCCTGGATTTGAGTAATTGCTTATTCTGTCAAGAGCAGGTCTGACAAATCAAATATATTCAGTTTGAATGATCAAATCGAATTATTGTTTTGCTGTAATTAACTGGGAGTAGATTCAGTTATAATCAACGCACAATAGTGTAGTATTTATCTATTATGAGCTTCTGTTGGCAAATAAGCTGGACACTTAACAGGTGACCTTTTTATGTTATATCTTATATCCTAAAGTGAGGTAAGCCAGCACAAGCAATAGTTGCTTATTTCTGTCTTTGTTTCCAAGACTTTGTTACAATCTTTTTTTGTGTGTTCTTAAGCAAAAGTTTTTCAGGCTTTCTGAAAGTCTTTTACAGTTTTTTTTGGTCACTTGCTGCGTTTGTAGCTTGTTTTTTACTTCAGCCCTTGTACCTGACCACTTGTTTGTTTGTTTTTTTGTTGTAAACCATTTAAAATCGACCCGTGAATCAGTTAAGGATAAAAAAAAAAAGGTACTTAACTTAAAGGACGAGCCAAACATGAAAGACAACTTGGCAGCCTGTCACAAAAACACATAATCTGTTCCCAGCCTGTTAGTTAAATCTAAGAACAATGCCAAAGATAACACAGGTTGGCAGGCATAAGATTTTTGTGCACCAACAAGGTGAATCGCTACAAATTTTGGTATATTTCAACAGGCTGTGATGTGTATCCTTGAAAACCTCAAGGATACTGGAGAAGTGGAGGACAAAAGAAGACATGGGAGGCCTAGTAAGCTATCTGCAACAGATGGACAGTATCTGAAGGCCAGGTGCTCAAGAAATAGGAAAAAATATCCATCAAAGACCTGACGGTCAGGTCTTCCAGAGATGTATCTGGCCCTTCAGTTGAGCCATCTACTGCTCCACAAAGCCACATCAGAAAGGATTTCAGTGGTAGGGTTGGCTATCAAGAAACTATTTTTAAAGAAGTGAAATATGGAAAAGGCTATTGACAAACAATAGCAACAAGTCAAACTGTATAGGAGAGAAGTAGTAAACAGTGACTGTCTACAGCCATCTACAACACATGGTAGAGGCTCTGTCGTGGTTGCTGGGGATCTTAATTAATGGAATTATGAATGGAAAAAAAAAGTATAGTCAGATTTTTGATTTACCATGCTAGGAAGAATACATTAGCAATGCACAAAACAATACGTGGGTTGAAGAATACAGAATGGAACAACGTCAGTCCTTCCCAAAACCTAGAGCGCAACATCAGCTGTGGTTATTATTATTTATTTTATTATTAACCTTTATTTAACCAGGAAAAGTCCCATTGAGATTAAAAACCTCTTTTGCAAGGGAGTCCTGGCCAAGAGGCGACAACACGTTGAAATTACAAAGTTACATACATATTATAAATAACAATTACATTTTAAAAACATTTTTCTCTGGCTCTCTCAATCTGGACTTAAAAGCATTTAATGAAATAAGATCTGCTATCTTCCAGTCTTTTTGCATCATGTTCCATGTGAAAGGGGCAGCATAAGTAAAAGCCCTCTTTCCCAGTTCAGTTCTGGCAAATGGAACATTGAGCAATAAAAGATCGCTTGAACGCAGGCTGTAAGAAACAGTACTTCTCCGTGTGGTTAGATGTGGTTAGAGAATGGAGCAAAAGGCAGTAGCTTTGAATGTGCTTTGAATGTCCTTCAAGCAGCCTGGAGTGCTCAGGCTGTGTTGTAGAATAAAGGTGGTCATGCTAAATATTTCAACTTTCAAGCTTGTTGGAATTGTGCAAACTCTATTTTTGGCTTATAAACTGTCTTTCTGTGTATGTTTGCTCGTGTTTAATAAATTACTGCCCCTACAGTATATTTGTAAATGCCTTGAAGCTATTGCATTAAGATATTAATATGGACCACACAGCCCACTTTAAGTGAGAGAGCAGACTCTATTGATGCATGATGTTTTATTTGACTTCTAAATAATCTTTGGCCAAGTGAAGAGGGTAGTTTTCCGGAGAGGGAAACAGCCAAAGCTTTCAGCAGAGCTGTTACAGAACTGATGTTAATTAGCTACAGCTGATATAATCTCCTGCCTGTGACTTTTAATTTTGCTGACAATGAATTCAATCCAAAATGGAAAACTGACAAAATCAGACTCTTTTCTTGTGCTGTATTTTTAATTACGTGGGACTGGACAATTAGCATCACCAAATGTTTATCTTAATGTCCCAGTTCCTAGATAGTTATGGGTGGAAATGTGCATTAATTAACATCATCTTCACAGATTTTCAGGAAATCTTTATCCGATTTTCTACTTTTGAATAAAAAGAAAAAAACAAATCTTTTAAATGTTTCAGAAATCTTTTAAAGTCTGAATAAGCTAAATAAATACTGTCTTCATAACAGTGAATATTGGATGACAGCTTGTTTCAGAGTGCTGCATTTCATCGTGATCTTCCGCGGATGCTTAGATTGTATTCCATCTAACTGTTTTAGGTATGTCCAAGAAAACTCCTTAAAACTAAAGTATGAAGAAATACTTTCAGTAGATGGGGTTGCTTGGGTTGATGGTCATTCCTACAGTACAGAAATAATCCAACACCAGATTATCTGCTGAAGAAGCTCAACAAGTTTGGCTTGTAGCTGCAATGTGCAGATTGGTGCAGGTGTATCAAATTTAAATTGGCATGAATTGGCTTACTGCACAGCTTAGCTGCATTCAGTCAGGCTATCAGTGTATTTATTTGCATCAGGTGGCACTTTGGTTACATCAACTTTGTCTTGCCTATTATTATTATTATTATTATCCTCCTTGTTTTCCTTCTCTTCCTCTGATAAAATTCAGCACTGCGTAATGAAGTGGTTTCAGGTTTGGGTTTCATTTCCTAAGACATTTCTCTGCCTGCAGAACCTGCTAGTATGTTACAGTGTGCAGAATAATGAAATCACCGTAATAAGATTAAGCGTTTCAATAATTCATGCTTTGTGTCTGTTCTTCCTGAAACTGATGAAATACCCTCCTGCCCCTCTAAACTCTCACTTATCTACAGCAACCAAAGCGTGTAGACCAAACACAGCTCGAGTCCAATCATTGGGTAACGTTTCTATTCTGGCAGCTGCTAAAAAAATACACTCTTATGTTTGTCTGATTAGGAGGAAAGGTTTCCTCTCAGTGTTAGTTTAGATGTCACGGAAAGCCTGTTGGTCTAATGATTGCAGATTTGTCCTGAAGTCTGGGGTGAATAGGAGTGTTTGTGCATATACCTGCATTGCTGGGAGGAGAGGGCACCATGAGCCATGCTGGATGTTGATCCAGAATTGATTCTATCAGCAGGTGATGAAGTGAGCTGGTTGGTCTTTACTTTTTATATGACAACAAGCACACTTAACCATACACACGAACACACTGAAACACATAAACTTTTATTTCTGCCTCACAAATATTCATGCATATGAAACTGACTAAACAGGTATCATGCTGTTTTGCAACTCTATATAAGAGGGGAACAAAAAAATTGATAAATTGTGTCTCTCAGACAGCCTGTCTCCTGCTGTGTTGCAGGAAATAACGGCTAGAAATCATAAAGTTTCTTAGCAAAGTCAGTGTAAAAGTAAAAGAGATCTTTTTGCCCACAGAGAGTTGGATATGTCTTCACATATTGCAAAGTGGTGTTTAGAAGGAGCAGGAAATGAGAAAACAATTTCCCATGAATTAGTATGCTGCAGTGGACGCCGCTTTGGCTCTTATTTACTGAATTGTAATCTATGTGTGGAGTATATTGAGAGCACACAGCGGGACGTTTAGCACATCATTTATACTTTGCATGCTGGGTGGTGAGTGTGTTTGGGAAAGAGTCAAAAACAGTTCAAAGCATCATAGAGAGTGTACAAATCCTGCGCCTGTGGACCGGTAGTGGTTCAGTTCCAGCTCAGTTACTTTCAGAAGCCATCAGCCCTCTAATGAAGTGATGCACATTGGAATTGCAACCATTCAGTACATACTCAGTGACCCAATGAGTTTAACACTCTCACCTATCCTCACACTATCTGATTTTCAAACCCAACTCTATGTTCTACTCTATTTATATTTTTTTGGTCCACACTGAGGTATGGATGCTCTACCGTTCACTTGCGGTCTTTAGAAGATTAAGGCTACATTCACACTGCAGGCGAAAGCGCATCAAATCCGATTTTTTTGACCCTATGCGACCCATATCCGATCAAGGTCTGACAGTGTGAACGGCACAAATCCGATATTTTCAAATCCGATCTGGGTCACTTTCGTATGTGGTACTGAATCCGATACATATCCGATGTTTTAGAAAGCGACTGCTGTTTGAATGGTCATGTCGTATTAAATCCGTCTTTTACGTCACTGACACAAGACAGACGCCAATTATCAGCGCCCGAGAACACATCGCGAACGCTTCCTGGCCATCCAGTGTAGATGTCAGCGAAACTGTTGGGAAGACAACGTTGGAGAAACGTGAACATTTTATTTGTACTGTATAATCTGCAGATTCTGGCAGAAATCTGCAACTATCCCTTTGAAGCACCGCTCATCTAAAACAGCAATAAGGATCATTATTAGGTTATTTACATTATTATGTAAATAACAAAATAACTTAAAGCAAAAATTGGGAAACGTAAAGTCTGAAGTCTTTATATTAAGGGCCATCAGTCAAACAATATTGTTTGCTCTAGGTCTAAACAGAGCGCGTTGTGTGTGATGTCTTCTTTTGCGCATGCGGGCCGCTTTGAGCGTTCACACTAGAGAGCGTTTGCTGTCGCATTTTATTTGTAGTGTGAACAAGCAGACAAAAAAATTGGATTTGATCAAAAAATCGGAATTGAGCATTAAGACCTGCAGTGTGAACGTAGCCTAAGAGAACCACAGAGGACGGCCCTAAAACGAGCTTGAAACAAGTGCATCAACTACTCTTGCCATTGCCGTCTTGTCTCTTGAGGGCTGTGAGTTGGCTTTAGGACTAAATGCTATGATTAGATTGGTCCTTTGTTCCGGCAAAAGCCCTGCCCACCCGTACCCCGAGGATTCACACATTCTCACTTCCACTAAAAGCGTTGCCTTTGGGTGCCAGTTTGTCATTTGAGCAAAGCTGTTTGGTAAAGTGTGGTTTGTCGTGGAACCCTGCAGAGAGGGTGATGATTGAGGCTGATGGGAAGCAGAGAATAGGAGCGAGTGGCTCTGCCCTGCAGGGCTGCATATTGACTCAGTATTCATCGACAACATCATTAGAATGGATAGATGAGAAGCCCCGGGAACAGAAATCTCTTCAGGTTTAGTAGCTATATACAGATTTTTAGAGGCCAGTGAAAGTTATATAATGCAGAGTCTTAATGCTATTAAAGATTAACTTAAACCTTCAGTGTAAACATGTTATTGTCCAGTCATTCATCCATCACATGGGCAGAATCTAGTTTTGTCTACTTGTATATGGCTTTATTTTCATTATCTATCTTGGGTGGACCAAAGAAACCTTTAGAGGAAGTTGTCTGACCTGAACTATATTGCCTTTTCAATACTCGGGAAGATAGGACCTTCTTCATGTGTCCACTTTATCACTCCTGTCCCAGGCACATCTTATTAAAAGTGTGTCAACTGTTGGGTCTGTGTTTCCACAAACCCCGCTAATTCTAGAGACTTATTCATCATGAAGAAAACAAGACAGTCGATCGATCCATTACTTGCACAAGGGAGGCCTCGTCTGTGTCCAGCACGACAAAGAACCCCAAAATGGTGGCCTCCTCTCGCTGCCTTTTATTGACAAACTTCAAACAATAGTTTACAAAGCACCTCCCCTTGCAACCCCCCTTTGGTTACATAGACAAGGCACTGTATGTAAATGTATACACTGAGTGTGTGTGTGTGTGTGTGTGTGTGTGTGTGTGTGTGTGTGTTATGTGAGAATGTGAGAATGTGTGTGTGAGACCTCCTGCTGACCAAAGGGTCATAAACCCAGGAAGTTTACATCAAAAGAAACAGATCTTTCAGATAGGATGTATCTACAATAAAACCTCCCCCAGCACAGAGTGGCTGGAGAGGTGGTCAGAATCAAAGGAATGGCTTTGATCCTACTGCTTAAACTAAGACTGTACAAATTTAAGAAACACAATGGCAACATTCAACAATTAGACTTAACATCAACCAACATGCCGATATTTGTTTTTCTCTGTGCAATTAATTTAACCAAGAGGACAGTTAAAGTTATCAGCTCATTAACTGGTTTGAAACAAAGTGCAGTTGGAAAATGCTGCAAGTCTGAGTGAAGGAACCAGCTGGGCCTTCCTGAATTTTAAGGTGCTAGGCTGGTTGGTGATGTATGTGAAGTATTGAGGGTTACATTTTAAATTGGTTCAATGTTTTTTGAGCTAGCATTTAAATAAGACACATATTCTTCGATTTCTGAAAGCTAATTTTGGCCATAGTGAGAGTGCATTTATCATTGTTAAGCATGCACCATCCTTGTTACTGGGTGGTAATCAAAACAAATGCTCATACCTGAGATTCATTATTAAATTGCAAATCAGCTTATTTATTTATTTTTTACATTGTTTTAAAACATTTATTTTCTTTTATCAATCTGTGTTTTCATTGTTGCTAATTAAGACATAATTTAAACATGATTTAAATCAGGAAAACCTTGAGAATTAGCTAAAATCACCAATAATCCTAAAAGTAAAGATTTGAACCTTTGTTGGGGTTTTTATTGTCTTTTTGGGGTTTTTTTTTTTTTTTTTGGTGTTTTGGCAGCAGAAGTGAAACAATCACACAGCGCGTTTATTTTTTTTTTTTATTATTATTATTTTTTTTTAAATGACATCAGAAACAGCAGTATGCGACATTACGTGATGGCAGAGCTTCAGTTCATCCTTTGTCATTTTTTTTTTTTTGTTTAATAAATAGGACAGGGGGAATGAAGGAGAGAAAGAAAGAAAACCAAAGGGGAGAAGAGACGGTGAGAAGGGGGGGGAAGAGAGAGAAAAAAAAAAAAAAAGAACTCCTGGGTCACCTGTATGGAGAAAAAAAACAAACAAACAAAAAAAACAAACAGAGGAGACAGCAAACAACAAAGAGCAACATAATAATAGAGAAAACAAAGCACCATCACAATAAACTAGCTAGCCATAGATATCAATATTTACTAAATAATAAACGATATTGTGCAGCACGCAAGATAGACAGCGCACAGTGTGCTTTGAGGCAGCAGCCAAGAAAGCTTTAGTCCGCGTCTGTGAATACCCATGTGTGCATACCTGTGTGGATCAGCATGCTTGCATTCCAAAGGTTTCTCCATGTAATGATCTGCTAGGGAGTGTGGGGGGGCCACAGCCCCGTCCTCCAGGGTGTGAAGCGGGTATGGAGGAGTTGCCGGGGTTGTGGGCGGGTGGGTGCATGGGGGCCCGGCCCTGGAGCAGGGTGCCGCCGGTGCATCGAGCCGCCTGGGGGGCTCTTCAACTGGTGGGGGGGATGGTCACATCTGGCAGGAGCTTTCTTCTCTCAGGAACTCTCTGCAGGAGGGGGAGATACAGGAGAGGTGGAGGAAGATCTCAGCCTGGGCATTTACCGTCTTATGTAGTCTGGAAGATGTGTGGTTGGTGGGGTGGGTGCAGTTTTCTCTGTGGTGGGGTTGGGTGGACTGTCCAGGGCTCTGTGGAGCCGGGGGGCGCTACTGCACTGGGCCCCGGTCTGATGGGCCTGGGCCCCCCTTCCCTGGCGGGTCGCGGAGGGTGGGAGTGCCTACTGGGGTCAGCGGGGGAGCTGGCCCCAGGGAGGGGTTACCTGCCCCTCCCTTCCTTCCCTCCCCATCTCCAGCTGCCTCCCTCCTCCCGCTCCTCCACAACCACCCACACATGCAGGGCCTTGGAGTGGGGGTATGTCACCAGGGTGCAGAGGAGGCTACCCCCCCCCCCCTGTCCCCTTCTGGCTGCCTCTGCCTCAATTTTATCCCACAACTTAGACATTCACATTATTCACACTCTCATTACACATACATATAGGATCTTGGGGGTGGGCACAATCACGGAGTCCAAATCACCATCAGGGTGTACACCTCACCCCTGACGTCGTTGCCCACCTCTCAATTTTAAATACACTTAGTCATTGAGGGTTAGCAGGAGGGACTATGCGCTTACCTGCTGCTCCTTGGCAGGTAGCTCCATGCCCTCCTGGGTTTTAATTGCACCTTAGAACACATATGCATCAACACTACAATGAGCGGGTGGAGGGAGGTTTGGAGTCTTCTCCCACCCCCATTCTCTGCGGCCTGCTGGAGCGGGAGGGCTAGTAGGAGGAGTTGGCCGTCCGACTGCGGTCTGGGGTGTGGGGCCTCCCTGCTGCTGCGGAGTCGGGGTGGTCTGCCTCTCCCCACCGCAGGGAAAAGGGTAACACCACCTGGGTCTGGGTGCAATTCCCCCCTCCAGGGGCAAGGGTACCTAGACCCGGTTTGTAGAGTACGCTTGGGGAGTGTGATTGTGTGTACAGCGTCTCTTTATGTCTGTCTCCACGTTGGTTGAGTGTGGAGTGAGTGCATATGAGAGCATGAGGGTGGGAATGGATGTTTGTGTCTGTGTGTGCCTGTATGTCTGTGTCTATATGTCAGGTTGGGTATCAGACGCCACCTCTCTGGGGACACCTCAGGCCCTCCAAGGTTTGGAGGCCTATCTCCACCCACCACCACTTCCCCTGCCGATGGCGGACTCCCTCAGGTGTCGGTGTGTTGGTGGTTCTTTGTGTCTGGGGGTGGGCGTCCGGGTACACACCGGCTCACTCCTTGGCGGCCGCTTGTCGGGGCCTGGGGCCTGGGGCTCGCTCGGGCCCCTTTGGAGGTGGGGTGCCCCCGGCCTCTCGGCCTAGGGCTCGGTCACTCAGGCGCAGCTGGGGGCCGGCGGAGCTCACGGGCGCGTCACTGCAACCCCCCCTGGCTTCTGCTCCGCGGCTGCTGAGTGAGCCCTCATCTGGGACTCTCCTCAGCTCTTACTGGAACAGTGGCGCGGCTGCCCCTCTGTTGGTCTTCCATGGTCTCTTGTGTTCTGGGGGCCTCTGGATGTCTGGAGTTTTGATCTCCTCCATACCCGCTTCACACCCTGGAGGACGGGGCTGTGGCCCCCCCACACTCCCTAGCAGATCATTACATGGAGAAACCTTTGGAATGCAAGCATGCTGATCCACACAGGTATGCACACATGGGTATTCACAGACGCGGACTAAAGCTTTCTTGGCTGCTGCCTCAAAGCACACTGTGCGCTGTCTATCTTGCGTGCTGCACAATATCGTTTATTACTTAGTAAATACTGATATCTATGACTAGCTAGTTTATTGTGATGGTGCTTTGTTTTCTCTATTATTATGTTGCTCTTTGTTGTTTGCTGTCTCCTCTGTTTGTTTGTTTGTTTGTTTGTTTTTTTCTCCATACAGGTGACCCAGGAGTTTTTTTTTTTTTGTTTTTTTTTTGTCTCTCTTCCCCCCCCTTCTCACCGTCTCTTCTCCCCTTGGGTTTTCTTTCTTTCTCTCCCCCTCTCTCTCTCATTCATTCCCCCTGTCCTATTTATTAAAAAAAAAAAAAAAATGACAAAGGATGAACTGAAGCTCTGCCATCACGTAATGTCGCATACTGCTGTTTCTGATGTCATTTAAAAAAAAAAAAAAAAAAAAAAAAAAAAAAAAAAAAAGACATAATTTAAACATGATTTAAATCAGGAAAACCTTGAGAATTAGCTAAAATCACCAATAATCCTAAAAGTAAAGATTTGAACCTTTGTTGGGGTTTTTATTGTCTTTTTGGGGTTTTTTTTTTTTTTTTTGGTGTTTTGGCAGCAGAAGTGAAACAATCACACAGCGCGTTTATTTTTTTTTTTTATTATTATTATTTTTTTTTAAATGACATCAGAAACAGCAGTATGCGACATTACGTGATGGCAGAGCTTCAGTTCATCCTTTGTCATTTTTTTTTTTTTGTTTAATAAATAGGACAGGGGGAATGAAGGAGAGAAAGAAAGAAAACCAAAGGGGAGAAGAGACGGTGAGAAGGGGGGGGAAGAGAGAGAAAAAAAAAAAAAAAGAACTCCTGGGTCACCTGTATGGAGAAAAAAAACAAACAAACAAAAAAAACAAACAGAGGAGACAGCAAACAACAAAGAGCAACATAATAATAGAGAAAACAAAGCACCATCACAATAAACTAGCTAGCCATAGATATCAATATTTACTAAATAATAAACGATATTGTGCAGCACGCAAGATAGACAGCGCACAGTGTGCTTTGAGGCAGCAGCCAAGAAAGCTTTAGTCCGCGTCTGTGAATACCCATGTGTGCATACCTGTGTGGATCAGCATGCTTGCATTCCAAAGGTTTCTCCATGTAATGATCTGCTAGGGAGTGTGGGGGGGCCACAGCCCCGTCCTCCAGGGTGTGAAGCGGGTATGGAGGAGATCAAAACTCCAGACATCCAGAGGCCCCCAGAACACAAGAGACCATGGAAGACCAACAGAGGGGCAACACAGCGCGTTTAAAAGGAAGTGCTACCCCTGAGCGAAGCACCTGTTCTACAGTTTTTGCCAAACCTTTTTGTACATGTGTAATAATATACAACAAACCTGCTATATGAATATATTCATTCATCCATATCTTTTTCTTGTGCCTCCTGGGTGTATACCGGGTGGGCAGGAGAAAACAACAGGCAGATTTCAGTGATGAGGGGCAAAGATGACACACTTTTATTCACAGGATGCAATTCCCAAGCTGTCGTATGAGCTGTTATTGTTGTTTTCAGTCTTGTTGCAACATGCCACCCAAGGTGAAATTGCAGCGTGTATGCATGTGTAAAGTTTGGCGTGAGTGCGCCGTGTTTCACATCTCAGGGCATGTGTGTCCCGGTTATAAAAGGATAATATCTGTTTATTTGTACTGTCTTTGTGAAGGTGAGGAAATATGTGATAATGTTGTATAGCACCTCAGGTTGTAGTCAAAGGGATCACTGTAAAAAGGCCACATTGCTCTTTTATTGATTTACTTTGGGTTTTCAGTAGAATCTCTAATAATCTCGTGTTTTTTGCAGAATCATGTTGTTTGCATTCACCGAACATAAAAATGTTTACGAAAATATCCCTTAAATACACAGAACACACAGTCTGACTTGTGGAAGATCAGAACAGTTATTTCATTTTGAGAGAATTTAAGCATTATTCTTGTTTAATGTTATTCTGGATTAAAATACCTCATCGATTTGGACTTTTAACCCTCAGGCGTAAAAGACCGATGGGGTATTGTCATCACCCTGCAGGCCGGGTGGGCGGGCGGTGTAGGCAACCAAGAATGAGGCACCGTAGGAGTTTGAAATTGATGCAATAGGTGCATCTAAAAATGTCAGAGTTCAAGTCACAGTGACCTTGACCTGAAGGTCAGAGGTCAAGTCATATAGGTTAAAACCATCTACTAAAACTCTCAGACAGTTTAAAACTCAAGTTTTCTGAAAATCTTGTGAATGCATTAACTTGAGAACAAGGCGATGTAGGATTTTGAAATTGGTATCATAGGTATGTCTACTAGGAGGCTGAGGGGTAGCACTGGTGGTTGCCAGTTTTTTGTATAATAATATAGTTCTTACCAAGACTGAAGTATGTGAAAGTACAAAGCAAAGCAAATTACAGGTGTCACATTTCTGCCACGAAATATGATTATAGTTTATCTGAATGTTACTAAAAATTAAATACAGTAGACATTAAATGAAGCTAAAATAACTTGTTAGGCTGTTTTCTGATATCAAATGCCATCAAATGTGATCGCAGGAACTGGCATTGAGGTTTAGCTGCTGCTCTCTCTGCTACTCACTTTTGGTATTCAGTATGGATGATTCCATAGTTAAGGACATGTCTTGTTCAAAGCCAGGTGTTTGTCATGAAGCTCACATATATTGTGTGACTTCACGTCAGATTCTTGCACTCCGAAATTGAATAATCTCAGAAAATCACCTTTCACTAGCTTCACGCAGTTCTAAGCTGTTTCCAAGTCATTATTGCAGCTGCGTTTGCTTTTCTTTGTGGCAGTTTCTGTCAAATGCTGCTGAAATCTGCACAGCTTGTAACTTGCAGTGACTCAGAATTTTCCTCATGGGGTGTGGGGTATGCAGCAGAAGTGACAGGTTAACCTGCACTTGACCTGTGATGACAGCATTTGTTGCTTTCTTTCCAGCCACTGGATGTAAGACACACTTTTAAGTGTATATCCTGCAGTGTTGATTTTTGAAGACTGTTCCCAATCAGAATTATCTCAATATGGGGGGGGGGGGCAAGGGATAAAAATGCAGTCTAGCATAAAATGGGACACCTATGGGCACTGCAGGTCTGTAGTTATTGTTGTAAGTGTGGTAAGTTCATTTATATCTCTAATACACTTGCCTGAAATCTCTGTGGTGTATTGGAAATCTCACATTCAGAACAAGGAATAGTTATCAGAAAAGTTCAGTAGTTCAAGCAGTACATCTGGGGCATGTACTGAAATGCCTGAAGATCTTAAACATAGTTGTTCACAAGTTTTCCAAGACTTTTTAACTGTAATATATATTTGTAGTCAAATTTTATAGCCAAATCCACTTATGTGACCCAGATGCAAAAGTAAGCTGTGTGTTTGAATTATGAAGTAGCGCAAAATTGAAACAGTACTGATGTTTAATTTGAAATTGTTTTCAATGTGCAATATAAAAGGCTCAGATGATGATAAACTTTGTTCGTGTATTTTCCCCTGATAATCACCATAGAAAATGGGCAGAAAAACAAGAATTGGCATGAGTTTTCTCAAGCTGGAGACGTGTGTGAGATGAAAAAGTTCATGTTGAAAGCTTAATTTGTGTTATGATTGCATGCAGAATCCATCAGTAAGATGTGATGTCTGTTCTCTTTAAAGTCTTTGAATCACTTTTGCAAACAGTCATTTTGCAAATATCAAGTGAAAACAATACATCACATAAAATGAAACACCAGTTTTTATTGGTGTTGTAATTTGTTTTTGTTGGCATTTCACATTTGGTGAAGAGCACGAGGCAAAGGTTGCTAGCAGCTTGTCAGATATAAGTTGACAAGAAATGAAAAGTTACCAGAAATGTTGCTTGATATCTTGGGTAGTGATGACTGTTTTCAGTTGGGTGTTAAATTACATACATATTTTTATTTGTATGCAATGCTCTTCCTTCTTTTTTAGTTTTATTTTTCACTGCTTTCAAAGGGGAGGGTAAGGCCTCTGCCAGATGAGGTTTGGCCGCTGACAGGCAAGGGTGTCTTAATCCACAACTACTTGTTCTAATGAGCAAATGACAATGATCCATGAAAAATCCCCGTCAATTTAGAAAAATTATTTTTATCCAAAGGGACCAATGAATAACTCCTAGCAGGCTGATGGCACTCTGCATGTGCACAGCATGATTTCTTTGTTCTTTGTTCTCTCAAAAGTCTGTTTTTTTGGCTTTTTTGTTGCATATAAATACAAAATGAAATTCCTTTTAAACTATTTGTTTGTTTACTCTGAAAACGTATGCTTTTCAAAACAATAGCAACCCTCTGAAAGCAGTTTTTGTTTGAATTTCGGTACTTTGGATTTTATGGTGAATTACACACAGAATTCATACAGCTTCTGAATTACATTTAACCAGTGCAGCGCCTGTTCAAAATGTGCCCATCTGGAACGCCCCAATTGTTTAGTGTAGTTTTCTCAGTTTTGGTGCTGAAATTGTAGGTGCAAATTTAGAGCTTGGAAAAAAAACGTTGGATTCTTTGTGTCTAAAGTGACTATTCTGCATCTAATACCAAGCTCAAAACACCAAAGTAGGGATGTGTCACAGATTAGTAAAACAAGGGAGTGAGACGCAGTCAAATTGTAAAGTGAAACCACTTCACAGTGAGCAGAAAACTTGCTCGAAGGCAAATTTGGTTCCCAATTAAACCTTTCATTAAAGCTAGGCATTGGAAGCTTTTTAAGTAATTAAGTGGTTTGTACTTGGATCACCTTACTGAATATAAAAATACAGGTAGTAAAAAATTGGACTATAATTCAAAAGATAAATAATAAATACATCATTTCAAGTGTTAATATAATTAGTGAACAAGTAGCAAAGTGACAACTTAATGTAATACATTCATAAAAAAGAAGAGTAAAATTACAGATTTGAAAAGTAGTAAAAACTGTAATAATAATAATCATGATAATGAAATCTTTACATTTTATTCATTATTTTGTTTGTTACTTTGATCCATTAATTACTTTGTCCCAAATATGATAGTTTAAGCTAACAATCTGATAATATGCACACCACTGCTGACTTTTTGAAGATCATTGGTTTTACTTAAGTATAAGACTTAAAACTTGATTTTAACTTGGAATAATTTGATTGCTAGAGTACGTGGTTGTCACAGTTCATGGCAGATATATTTTTCTGTCATTATGAAGCAAGACAAATAATTGGAAAAACTAAAAATCACTTGTATTTATTTACTTCCTGTCAATGTTCTACAAGACAAGAACATATAAATCTTCCTAATTACATCATTAGCTGAACACTTTGTGTATCCTTTGCCCCATCAGCAGCAGAGCATGCATTTAAAAAAATGAAGAAACCACTACTAATGGAACATGTTCTCCTTCTTGAGTAATCCCGATACACAGCATCATGCCTCAGTGAGGGACACGTGTAAACATGGTGGTGTTGTTTTGCTGTTGTTGCTGGCATTTTTGTTTCAAGAGCTGGTGCAAAGCAGTTACTGGTGTGATAAGCTGTTTAGTTTTATTTAATTTCTGTGCACTGGAATTTTAGATCATAGTCTTTTTAAGTTATAGCTCATTTGTTGGAAATCTGTGCTTTGAATAGGTGTAGCTCCCTTTAAAATGTATCATTATAATCAAGGGTGGTGATTTGAGTTTTTTGGGAACCAGTTATCCAATAAACTCCAAAATCCACACTAGACTTGCTTTGGTCCCCAGCAATACAGACTGACAAGTGTGAAATTAATTGGACGAATTTAAAAAAACAAACAAACAAAGACAAGGACGAACCCAGACATAGACAAAGTAATTTTATTTATAGCGGGACTGATGCATGTGGAATTTCAGGGTAAAAAGAAATAAGGGTATTAAGCAATGTCAAATAAACTATCACGCTGAGTTGTAACATTTTGAAGCATGACGGAAATTGATATAATTTGTTCATGTCCATATGGTAGCAATGATAGGCTGGTAAATTTTGTAAAAGGAAATGCTTTTCTCACCCTCAGGCTACCTGTGGCTCTCTGAGGCATGTCCACATTTTGTGGACTGCACTAAACAATTGTAAAAGACAAATCATCACAAGGCCACAATATGATGTCTTATATGATGTCTTGAGGCTTTTGTCATGGCATCAATGTTCTCTAAACATATTTGACACACTTGTAAGTGGTAGTGTAATCTGATCTTTGCCAGTCATCTAAAACTAAACAGAGTCCTATAAGAGTCATAAATCAACATTTGATTCTTCCACCTTCCCTTTTGAACACAGGGAACTTAAAATAGTACAGATAAGCTTTGCCACTATATTAGATACACGATCTACAATATTATCTTAATCAGCTTAATGCAGTTGGAGCAGTGAATTTTTAAGGATTTTGCTGTCACTCAAAAATACTGTATATGTCTTGCATATTTTTCTTCACAGTCTCAGAGCCACATCCAGTCTTTTCCCTCTGTCCCTCGGTTGCCATGGTAAAAATTACAGATGAATTGCCTGACCTTTTCTTGCCCGTGGGAAATTAGCACTTACACCAAGGAGTCCTTAACAATGGCTCTTACTGTTTTTTTTTGACTATTGAGTGAAGGCCAAGTGCTTGAGTGTTTTGATGGTTTGATTGATGAGAGGAAGTCTAGACAAGAAATTGGCTTCCTGATTGGCTGTGTCTTGGAAGGCTTTTTGGTCTCATTTGGTACAATTCGCCATCACTTGCCTTCATTTTTTAACCATTTATTGGCATATGCATGTTAGTAATGCTCAGCAACAGTAATCCTTTCAAGAGAGAGAGAGGGAAAAAAAGCATGTATTAGGTAATCATTTATGCTTCAGTTCACACTTGTGCATACTAAATATCAAAACCATGTACAGGAATTATTCAGCAAAGTTAACCTGCAATGCCAATTTACCGAAATAATGTAATTGTGTACAATTTAAAGACAAATAAAAAGGAATGGAAGCAAATGGAAAACATATCAAAATTTTAAACTGAGAAAAAAATATAAAATCAGTGTGAAATAGCTGGCAACACATAAAACACATGACGAAATAGTTGGGACAGAGCCATGTTCAAGACTGTGTAGCATTTCCTCTTCTTTTACTGAGTAAATCGGCTGTTGGACCTTTGGGTGAAGAACATTGTTTCACTCTTGTCTGACAAAGATATCCAGCTGCTGAACAGTCCTAGGTCTTCTTTGACATATTTTTCATTTAATGATGCACCAAATGTTGGACTGCAAACATGCCAGTTCTACACCTATTATGAAGCCATGCTGTTATAATAGATGGAGGATGTGGGTTAGCATCATCTTGTTGAAATTGAAGCCTAACCTGGAAAAGATGAAGCGTTTTAGAGCAATGGGCTCTAAAACCTGTATATAGTCAAAGTCAAAGTCAAAGTCAACTTTATTTGTCGATTCTGCCACATGTACAGGACATACAGAGAATAGAAATTGCGTTACTCTCAATCCCTAGATAAATAGCAAATGAACATTTAAATATATTTAAATATAAAAGTGATTAAAAATGCAAGTAAAATAATTAAAAAGTAAAAATTTAAATAAATACAATTTTACATATAACAAGAAAGCTATACAATATACAATATAATGGGTAAGTGACATTGAGTGTAAACCAGGCAGAGTAGTGCAAATAGGCAAATAGTGCAAATGGAGATTTAGTAATGTACGGTAAGAGAAAGTGTAACAACAAACCTTTCAGCATTGAGCTCTGATGGACCCCTTACCATCAAAGATGCTGAGAGCTGATAGCTGGACGGTCCTTATCTTTAGTCTGGAGGCATCCATGATTTCTAACCACAATTTCAATTTACGGTTCAACCGACCACAGAACAGTTTTTCACTTTGCCTTAGTCCATGGCCCACAGAAAAAGGTAAGGTTTCTGGATTATCTCTACCTCATTTGGCTTCTTCTTTGCATGATAGAGCTTTAACCTGTATTTGTAGATGGGATGGTGAGCCGTGTTTACAGATAATGGAAGTGTTTCTGAGCCCATGCTGTGATTTCCATGACAGAATCATGCCTGTTTTCAGGAGATCACAACTATCAAGTGCTGATTTTTTGGGCTTCCCCCTTGTACACAAACATTTCCCCATTTTCATGGAATCTTTTGATAATACTATGTACTAGAAATGCTGTTACAGATATTCAAAGTCTTTGCAGTTTTACATTGAATAACATTATTTTGAAATTATTCCACAATTTGTAAATGTAGCTTTTTGCAGATTTCTGAACGTCTACCCCTCTAAGATGTTCTTTTTTTTTTTTTTTTTTTTTTTTAAATTCATGTTACTGACCTGGCCCAGGGTGTACCCCGCAATTTGCCTTATGGTAGCTGGGACAGGTCAGCAAAGAATCAGTATTTAAAGTGATTTGTGCGTGAAATATATTATATATCTCGAGTGTTTGTGCACCCTAACTTGCCGCCACATGGTTCTGTCTAGACAGAAAACTTAAGTGGCACCAGTATGGATGGAAAATGCTGTTGACATTGTTTACTGGCAAGGGCAATGCTCTGCAAATATTGAAAAAGATTATAGAAAGAGGCAGTGTTAGGCTGTGCATAAAACAGATTTACTGCTGTAACATTAGTTGGACTACTTGTTATTCAAATTTACAACAAAAGTCCAGTGCTTATATACCCCGTGGTATTATACAACCTTTTACTATACTGTACGTGCTGTGAGACAAACAGTTACTAAACACAGTTAATAAGAGTGCCAGTAGACAATAGGGTAATGTTAGAGTTGCTAATGGTTTTTTTTCCTTGCTTAAAGCTATGTGTGATGAGGAAGTGTCTCATTTTCCAAGTCAGTTTTAGGGCTCTCTGGATGTGATAAACAGCTGCACTCTATGCAAGCCTTATGTTAATTACAGGGCATGAGTGATTGTGTTCATTGAAATTGTTGCCTCAAGTTTTATTAGAAGGAAAACATAGCCCCTTCTTTTAATAAAGTGTAATGCTTTATCCCATTCACTTTTAAAACATATAAAAGAAACATTTAAGCCTTGGATATCTCTTCATACATTATTCATGGACCACACTTCTTTATTTACTCGCTATCAACACACTCACATGAACTGATAGTCACTGTGGCACCATGCAGACATTAACACGAAACCGTGTTTTCTGTCTGTTTTGCTCCATGTACAAACTAAAGGAAAGCAAGTATACAGAATATCTGTTTTTTAAACATTACTTTTAGTAAGAGACATGAAGCCCCCATTTACAAAAAAAGGGCAATGACCCTCTGCCATCATGCTGTTTAATAAATTATAGTTACCTATCTAACTGACCTTCCGCAACATCGAAATTGAGAACAGAAGAAAACTTTTTGCTTTGGATTTTCTTGTGGAATAGTTGTATACAGTCTAAAAGTACACAAGGGAAAAGTCAAACTTCTACACTGGCCAGAGATATAAAACAGACCCCTTCAATAGAAAACTCTGGGGTGGAGCGTGTTTTTCGTTTCTCCACACAGAGATACAGAAACCCCGTTTTCAAAGAAAGGGAAGCTTATGAACACTGCTGCCAGGAGCAGAGATGGACAGGGAGACAACTGGATAATGAGAGGCTTTTCACCATTTACTCCTTATTAATGGGCATTCCCAAATAACATAGTCATTTGTGGTATTCTGTTCCTTCTCAGTAATGTTTGTTAATATGTATTATTACTGAATTTTAATTTGTCATTCAGTTGCATCAATGAAACATCCAATGCAGCTGGAGGTTTGACAGGGGCATTTTGCATCAGTGCCTGTTTACACTAAGCATTGTCTTATTGGATCAAATTGCAACTGTGTGTGTGTGCATGTGTGTGTGTGCTCTCATTAAATCAAGCATGACAATTGTTTTTCTACAACATTTCCTCTGCATTCCCCAAAATATTGTAAATGCTCAAATGAGCGTTCCATTTCGATTTAAACAATGTGCAGCAATGGAAGCATGATCTGTTTGCTCAATAAATGTATTAAATTAAGCGCTTGGTCATAATATTACAATTAGTTGTAATTTCACAGTTGGTTTCAGGTTTGCTAAATGCTTCCAGAAACTGCTTTATCCAATTAGGAGAATAAATTAATTATAGGTTTAAATTTATTGTCACACAATTAACAAAAGAAAAAAAGTCAAATTATTGAAATTAAAGAGTTGGAAAATGGAATGTTTGATACATGTTTCTTCAAAATAATTATTTAACTGGTTATTAGAATACTTAGCTACAAATTTAGTGTTTACCAGCAAATGAATTAATACTTCTGCTGTTAAGTCAGCCTCTTGTCATTCTCAAGGCAGTAAACACTGCCTTGAGAATGATTGAATAAATCTATTAAATGAACACATTTGAGAATATAAATATATCTGCATAATGGGAAGACAAAGAAGAAAATAAGGCAGTCTGAAACATTTGAAGAGTGTTTCAGACTGCCCTATTCAAACTTATGGACATAAGTTTGAATTTTTATTGCATGAAAGAACAAGAACATGGCTGTAAAGTGCAACACGCCATTGCTAACTTGGCATCTGCCAAGTGAGCTACCAAGTAGCATGCTGCTAAGACAAAGCTTAGAGCACAGAACCCTTAAATTTCAATAGGTTAGAAAAGCAGGGATGAGCACAAATACTATATAGAAATACTTTTGGGGTTGTAGCCTCCATCTCTATCACTCTATCACTATCTCTACTTTTAAGATTAGGCTTAAAACTTTCATATTTCAGCATATAGTTAGGGCTGAACCCTGAATCCTCCCTTAGTTATGCTGCAATAGGTGTAGACTGCTGGGAGATTCCCATGATGCATTGAGTTTTTCCTTTTCAGTCACCTTCCTCACTCAACATGTGTTTATAGACCTCTCTGCTGAATCCCACTTGTTATTAATCTCTGGCTCTCGTCCACAGCATGTCTTTTATCCTGTCTTCCTTCTCTCACCCCAATCGGTTGTAGCAGATGGCCCCGCCCCTCCCTGAGCCTGGTTCTTTCTTCCTGTTAAAAGGGAATTTTTCCTTCCCACTGTCGCCAAAGTGCTTGCTCATAGGGGGTAATATGATTGTTGGGTTTTTCTCTGTATGTATTATTGTAGGGTCTACCTTACAATATAAAGCACCTTGAGGCATCTGTTGTTGTCATTTGGCGCTATATAAATAAAATTGAATTGAAGTGGATTGAATCTCTACCCTGATACCTGTTTAGACAGTACATTTGTTGTGGCCACAAGATTTCACTTTGGCCTTTTTTTTAACCTTACAGCCAGCTCTGGTTATATTTCTGGTAACAATAAAATGAAACTCTTGTGTATTCCTTTTTTAGGATGTGGATTTATGTCAGTGTGTGAGTGTCTAAGCCTAATGTTTGTATTGTTAACTGGTCATCTGGACATGTCTTGATGTAAGGAGAAAATAGGTCATGTTACGTATGTGAAGTAATACTGGAGATTAAAAGGGAAGGTAAAAAGTCAGTGAAAATGAAACAATTTAGCAACACTCAAACATTCTGGCACTTTGCAGCTCTATAAAAGACCATGTTATTTTGACGTTTCTGAAATTGCTACAGCACCTGCTAATCTCTGCATGGATATCTGCCATAAAATCGCAGTTTGTGATGCCCTGTAATGACAGGACATTAAAGCTACAACCATTAGAAGCTCCAATAGCTGTAGGATTTGTAAAAAAAAAAAATGCCTACATTAAAATGTATGCCAGGAAGGCTATGCGTTTACATTGCAAAAAGTATTTTAATGTAACATAATCTATTTAAGTATTGCAAGAAAGAAACTGCAAAGTAGAATAGGCTGAACGTGATTAATGGATGGAAACAGAACTTTTGTTAAAAAGAGAAAACCCAGCAGGCAGGCAGTGAGTGATGTGTCTTCCAAAACTATCATTTAAGTACACTAAAACAACAGAGAAACGGAGGAATAAAGGCCCATCTGTTCCTAATACACCCTTATGTTCATAATTAATAACCATAGTTTGAGGATTTAGGGTACTTTTCATTTCTTAATGTACTGTTGTGAATGTGGGTCTTGACAGAGAAGAACTGTCAGTCCAGAGCCTCTTCATCATTTAGCGTGAGTATGGGAGATTTGGACAAGTATTACTGAACATGGCACAATGATTAATTACCAGCTCTCTTAATTGACCGGTTCTCCTAAAAATACACCATGAGCTCCTGGACTCGTGATATTTGAGGTTAGATTCTGAAGGCAGGGATAACTAAAAGGCTAAATGAATGCAACGGATTGGGTGATATTTGTGGTTCAAGCCCCATCTCAGACTGTTCACGCTTTGTCTCTCATGATATTGTGAATGTTACAGTGTTGCAGGAATATAGTGGTACTGTTTTTATTATGATGCGCGTTTCCAGCAGCTGCACCTTCTCGGCCCTGCAGCTTTTACCTGCTACTTAGTATGGCTGTCACATTTGAGGACTGTTTCTAACCTTGCCCCTAGTGAGTGCAAGGCCAAAAAAAATATTATTAAAGCACCAAACCAAAGCCTGCATATGAACCACAGCTGGAACGAAAAAATGTATTCTGAAACCAAACTGAAGAACTCTTTATATTTCTTTTTAAAATTACTCTTCGAAACCTGTTTCTGATTCCATTTTAAATATTCCAGGCATCTGTTGTTACGATGCTCCATATGAGGGGAAAACATGCACAGGTATGGCTGAAGACAATGGGATAGGGAAATGCCAAGGGAGGATTTGGAATCAGAAATGAATGTTGAATATTTGGCAGGAATTTCTTTCTGAAGGGATTTGTTTTTCATTACTGTTTTGGTTGACGACTCTCCAGGCTTGCTCACTGCAGGTAGAATTCATTTTATACACACATCTGTGAAAAGACAGAGGAAGGAAAGACTAAACAGGAGAGAAGGTGAGATGTCTATTTCTGAAATGAGAGCTTATCACTGGTGTTTGATGAGGTGGCTGCACATTGGACGAAGGAGGTGATTTCCATGACTGATGAGCCATCCACTGTGTCTGAGTGGAAATTACTTTAGCGCCCACTTTAGTTAGTATGATTTTGCTCCCTAAACCTCTAAGTGCCTTTTAGAAGTTTCATTTGTTTTGTTTTTTTTCATCTTTTTTTCTTTCTTCTCATTTTGTTTTAATAACTTAAATAATTTTTAAGGCGTTACAACTTTCAACTATTAAGGTTGCCAAGTGCAGTTTGAAACAACTGCTAGCACAGCTTTAGAGTCTTGTGTCTTTTTGGTTCATTATATGGCAACATGGTGGGTCAGGGGTTAGCAGTATTGAGTCAAAAGTGTCCTGGGTTTGTACCTGAGATGGTCCTCTGTGTGGTGTCTACATGTTCTCCACTGGTCATGTGACACTAGACAAGTATTTGCAGTCACACTTATGCATATATCAGTGCATAGACAATAACTGTATTACATTTTTCATCTTGGTTTTTGCAACAGTTACCAGTTTCTAGTGACATTATCAGAGCCAAAAGAAAGAAGACATATATGTAATATCCAGCATCCCACCATGTCATGGAGTCTTAGAGGGCTTAAGGGTCTGTGACACTGTGTCAGAATTTCAGCTTGGGACTGTTTTCGATTTGACAATGGATAGTTATGTCTATAAATAAACGTTGTTGCTTCTGCCCTATATCAACATAATGGCTGTATATTAAGAGGAGGGAAATCTATTATCACAAAGATGAAATATACCAAGATATATTATCATGAAAGTATTGTTAAACTGTTGAAATGTTTAGCTGTATGCAATACATTGGGATTTACTGCAGTTTACCACGTTTGTTCAACGGCAAATGATGTCTCCAATATAAACTTTGTCAACATCTGTTCTGTCTGACACAATAAACTTCTCACTCTTTCTCTCACTTCACTCAGTTTTATTACGACAAAATGAGATTGTGAAGCTGACGCAACATTGACCAACGCTGGCATTAAAGTCTATCATAAACCTGGCAAACCGAACAGTTTGTATTATAGTCTAGTTTGTCTTAACTGAATGCAATGCATGTGAGGACTACTTTGCTATTGCAGGTATTTTGAAGGTGAGAAAACAGCTGCTAGTCCTCTGTGAGATAATTTGGTACAGTCGCATATGAATCCACAGCCTGAAACTTCCACGCATTGCAAGTCTGCACTACAGTCTGCGAAAAAGCGTAGTGATGATGTCACATATCTGCGTTCCAGTGTCTTGAGCATGTGCCAAGAGTACTCGTCTTCCACAACTTTGTGTGGATGGAGGTTTTTGTACATATAATAGGTGATGGATTGCATTATATAAGTGATAGAGTTATGTTAGACACTGGGACTGTTGTGGAGGGCTGCAGCAATATGCTGTTTACCTTGTTGGAGCTGACCTGTACAACAGACCCAGTTTCTCATGTGGGCCCTTGGGAAAATTCATTTCCCACTTGTGTTTTAGGCTTATTTTGTCATGCGCTGTGGCACGCGTGCACAAAAGGGTCCAGACGCAGACTCAAGCGCTAGCAGAAAATGACACTTTATTATAACAACAAAAGGCGACCCGGGAAAACCAGAGGAGCAAAACGAGGAACTAAAAAACCCGGGGAAACAATGACGCGAGGAAGCCGGAATCGGGACCGTGGGAGGCTGCAACAGAAAGGGGAGAAGATTACTAGGGAGCCGGGAAGCGGGGTAAACACATCAAGACTGAGTTAGACTAGTTGGCTTACGATTAGAGCGGGACCGTGGGAGCTCGGGAGGGAAGTCCGTGAGAAGGGAATCCATGGAGGTAGTGAATGGGCCAGATGATGCACCGGGTGATCCAATTGAGCAGGAGGACAGGCAGGTGGCAGATGCTGAACGCCGGATCGAAACCACAGAGAGGTGATTAACGGACTGGCGTGGAGCATCCGTCAGTGCCGGGTTAAGTAGCTCTTCAGGTAATCACCCCGATGGAGAGCGGGTGTGCCGGTGATGGCCCAGCCTGGGGGTGTGGCTACCCGAGCATCACACATTCCACACACACACAGGACCACGGACCATGACATATTTACCAATCGTTTGACATCAGTAGACTTGTTATGCTGCATATGGTATTTATAGACCAACAGAGAAGTGTTGAAATGACTGACAGCTTCTGTGCTGACTCTTCTTTATGACTTTGAAGCTTGTTTTTGGACGCTTGCATGAAATGTAAGTAAATGCGTTCAGGGGCAGTAATTCTGCTTGCCTGGCCTTAAAGTAAAAGATAAAGCTGTGTGTATAATTGACCAGGGACGGCTATATAAACACTATTATTCTAAGTAAAAAATACAATTGATATTATGTTGGTACTGTGAAAAATATTTCCTAATTTCTTTTAGTTTGTGAGTGTAGTAGATCTAATTGTGTAAAAGATTTGTTCAAGGTGACAGCTTACAATAAATTGAGCATTATGAGGTTGAAAATCTTGGAGGTGACTCTGCATAATGTGCAGCAGCATTAGCACGAAAGCCAAGAGTCTTTTGTCTTTGTCACAATTTTTGAATGTGATTGAGGAAGTAAGTGGTTGGAAAACTTAAAAGTAAAACTATGTAGCAGAACAATTCAATTATGACTTCAGTGAAAAACCTGGCAAATCAAAGCATTATATAATATATTAAAACTATTCTGTGGGTTTTACTGCTTTGGCAGAATTAAAGTATGATTGGATGGAAAACACGAGTATAGATTTGGTGTTTTATAGGCAGAGGCTGCGATTAAACCCATGGGAATTCCATCCACAGACATTGAAGTGAACCATGCTGAAAGTCAAACTCTAGCAGCATTACCCTAGTGCTTGTGCACCATGAATTATTCTTCACATGCTGTATTGTATTTTTAGCTGATTGTTACTGAGTGTGCTGCTTGCCTTTAATATTTTCTCAGCTGGAGTAATTAACTTATTTTCCCCCTACTCTGCCAATGCCACGCTTTTATCCCATACTGTTAGGAAAACATACAATCAGCCAAAGGCTCTAATCCACTGAGCTCTCTCACAGACTCCAATAAGATCTGTAATGGTGAGTCTGAGCCTTTTTATTGTATACTCCGCATAACACTCTATTGTGGTCTTTTGTGTTTTTCTGGCATTTTCCTCTTAGTCATGCCCAACATTTTTTGGAAAAGATAGTTGTCCTCTAATGATTTTCAGGTTTAAACTGCTGGTTCATGAGTGTATGCACAATAAAGATTACAATAGCCCCTAACAGGAATAAAACAACTAGGGTTTTTTGAATGGTACTAATGTATGGAACAAAGATGGCGCGCCTTGATTTTGATAGACATGCTACTCATGCAACACAAGTAGTAACAAGGAGTTGTTCTGAAAGATTGTAGCACGATGAACAGCCTTTCAAAGAGGGGGCAAACTGGCACAGAATGGCCATCTTGGATTCGTATTTTGAGTTTAAAAGGTGGCAGACAAAAGGTTAAGCATGAGATTTTAGCTCTGGTTTTATTTGTGCTTGCCTGAACATATTCTGAAGGAGAAAAGCCCATTTATGCTGTTATGTACTTTACAGTGCATACGACCATTTCTCATATTTTCCTTTTCACCTTTTAAAAGTGCTAAATGCTTAAAGTAACACCCTTTACTTGAGCTCTTACCACTTCTGTCCAGGCATGTGTCAAGCCATTATCTATACTGCAGCGTTAACTGGCTCTTTAGCTCGGGGAGAAAGAAAATCCACAAATGGATCACAGTTCATTGGCTGAAACTGTCTCCTGGCATGTTCTCTGGGGTGTGGAGTTTGGAAATGTGTAGAAATGTTGCTCCACTCCTCACCCACTGGGGAGAACATCTTCCTGTACCCCAGTGGTGTCCTGTATTTTCAGGAAATGGCTGCGAGCTGACCTGGTTTAGCTCTCCCTCAGAGAGGAAATGTCAGCTCCAAAAAAGCTGGCAGGAACAAAAGCTCAGTTTGTTAGGTTTCCTTGATGAATTTGTGATGACTATACTCTCTCTGAGCTAAAGGGTATTAATATTTATGTCTAGAGGTGCAACACAATGCTGGCAGGCTGAAAGAGCTCAAATGGCTTTGTGTTTTAGTTACTGAATGATATAATCACATTTACAAAAGCAGCTACATTCAAGTTATTAATTTCAAATTAAGGCGCATCTGTAGCATGTGTCATGAATGAGTCATGATGTTGGCTATTATTTAAAAATTCCAGTTATGACATTTTAGCCATTTTATAGACCAGAGGCTAGAATTTAGCTTTGACAATGATGGCGTGTTTTTAGTTCAATTACTTTGGACCCAACTGAAATAGTGTAATAACCTTTAGTTGCAGGTTTTTGACATAATCTGAGTAATCACTTTGGTGGTTTCATTACTTTTCATTGAAAGTGTTCTTCAAACTGTTCCAGGTAACCCCAGCTTTACTTTTGTGTTGAGTGCAATTGTTAGCTCACAAAGACACTAAACTGAATAGCAAATCTTATACCTGTAAGTAAACCAAAGTGGTTGCGGTAACTTCATAATAAAGACAAGCTACATGGGTAATCCAATGTTTCAGTGACGACGTATGAATCCAAACTACTCTGCGTTTATATTAAGGCTCTTGTGTTTTTAACTTGTTTTAATGCTCTTGTGCTATTTAATCTGACCAAGCCCCTAAAACAGTCAGTGATCACTGTCGACCTCTGTTCTTTTTGTTATCACTATTCCCTTTAAAGCTCAGTTTTTCAAACCTTACTATGTAACTACAGCCCAGCCCATGCAGCAGTATATGAATGACTAACCTCGTATTGTGGATGGATTCCTCTCAGTTGTTCTCCTGGCTGAAGTTTGGTCCCTTTAGAGCATCCTGCCATGCAATTGCATTTGTCCCTGACCATCAACTTTTGTGGAAAAAAGTTACAGTTCATCCTCAAGCTTCACTGTGCGAATGTGTTTATATAATGCTCTGTAGCTAGCGATCATGTAGCACATCATTATATACCAGCTAGTCCAACTTCAGTAACCCTAAAAACGCCACTGCTGTTAAGTTTTCTGTCTTAATTTATGTTGGAGGTGATAGCAGAGCTGTACGTTTTGATTTTTCAGAAATCGCTCAGTCAAAACATGCTATCATGTTTAGATGGAAACTAAGGAGATAACTTCCTTCTAACTTTTAACTCCGTTAAACTTCATAAATTCTGTTTTCATGGATGCCTGGATGTTAAACTTAATTGTTACACCTGGTAGAGCAGCCACACTGATCATTTTATTAAAGATAAAAGAATTTAGACAGTTTTTAACTCTCAGTGATGCCGCAGTGTTGGTTTGACTTTGGGACCTGAAGCGGATGGAGTTTGGACCCAGAAACAGCTAATGCCGTCAGACTTGGATAGCCACTAAATTCTTAAATTAGTGTAAAATTGATTAGTATTGGAAATGTACTGCAAGCCTATAGAGTTTTGTTGTTCCTAAGAAATGATGCCACAAATATATAACAGTATTTTAGTGCAATGAAAACATTTATCCCATTTATCTTTTTTTACTGGAAGGATTACTGCAGAGTCCTCTTGTGCTGAAGGCATAAAGTTCTCTAATTAACTGTAAGACGCAAACACTTAAACAGAGTTCATATAATCATGACCAGAGACCTTGTGTTTTTCAGTGGGTTTGCATAAAACAAATATGGAAACATAAAACCACTATCTGCCGAGGATAGTTTAACACAGGATTGGTTCCATAATAGCATGCCGAGTCTTGTCATTTTATCTGATGGCACCTCAGCATGGTGATATAACGTCTATTTTGGAGACAGAAAGAATTGCACCTAAGGTACAAACACACTTCCCCTTTGATGTTCTCACATGCCAGTATGATGATTACCCCCTGACACTCTGGTAAAGAAATTTAGGGGTTGTTTATGAAGTGTAATATTACACCAAACAGAATCACAGCTTCTTCAGCATATCTACAGTAGATCTTAACATCAGTTTATGAAAACCCCAATGAATTGGAGGATTTTACTCTTGGAGAAAGGCGTAGAATGAGGTTCATATCTGGTCAGGTAATGATATAAATTCACTGCCCTACTACAGAGTTATTTGAAGCATAGCTTTTCTTCTATAAACCTACAAAAAATGTCAAAAATATGTTTGGGGTGTAACAGGAATATATATACCAAGAGGGAACTCGCTTTGCATGATTTGCAATGACTTGTCTCTGACTACGATAATAATAATCCTACATAGAGAGAGATAAAGACTAAACAACAAATAAATAATTTCCTGCTTTTAATAGCTAGATTCTTACTTCCTTTCTCAACCTGTATTAAAAATGTATTAGGAAATGAGAAATTTGTTTTGAATGACTTCAGTGACCGCATTGGAAATGTCCTCATGCTGTCACCAGAAATAATAAACGTGCCATTATGAGAATATAAGGACAATATTTTGGTCCTTTATGTGGTAGTGCAGGACAGCCACAAAAAATGATTATGCACAGCTCATCCTAAAGCAATTTCTTTGCATCTGTTAACTATTATTTGTTGTTTGACAAGGTAGGTATGTGAGGTTCTTCTGCTAGTCAGGGTTTATTCTTTAGCTCTGTCTTCTAGAGGATGTAATAAGAGGGAGCACAGACTATGCTGTGAAAAAGAAAACAGAGAAACCTAGAATTTAAAGACATTACCATAACTTTATTCTTGAGCTTTTTCTTTTTTTTTTTAACTTAATCTTTAGTTACTTTCTGCAGACCTCATAGACTGAAGTGCATGCTTCTATTCATCATTTCACTCATTCATTTAATTTAGCTTAGTCTGATTCTTAAGATATGTGGAGACTGGGAAAACTATTTTAGGACTTTATTCAGACTGGAAATAAATATGTTTCTAGAGTTTTAATTGCTTGGAATTAATAGCAATGCGATGGTAACGATATTCATGGATATAATAACTGATGGTTAAGAACGTTTTACAGTGTTGGGGATGAAGTCAACAGAGTGAAATTAGTTTTCTTGTTCTTTTTAGTCTTGTTCTTTAGCCCCGTTTCAGTGTCATGTCTCTGTTCTGTCTCTTTTCTGTTGCCTGCTCGTAGAAGTCTTGACGTTTAAAGAGCCATCGCAGTGCAAAATCTCAATAGCAGTAATCCATTGCCTGTCTAATAGACCGGGCACACCCCCCACTTTTAAAATGCCTACCCTGCTTTTAACAGGAGGCATTTTCATATTTGCAATGTCCTTAATCACAGCCTGTACCTACAGGCTCGGCACTTTGTCCTTTTGAATTGATGGTACTTGTGTAGTCGCTGATATTTTTGTTGCAAAATTCTCTTGTAAAAGAAGAAATATGTCCCATTGAAACGAGCCTGTAGGTACAGGCTGTGATTAAGGACATTGCAAATATGAAAATGCCTCCTGTTAAAAGCAGGGTAGGCATTTTAAAAGTGGGGGGTGTGCCCGGTCTATTAGACAGGCAATGGATTACTGCTATTGAGATTTTGCACTGCGATGGCTCTTTAAACGTCAAGACTTCTACGAGCAGGCAACAGAAAAGAGACAGAACAGAGACATGACACTGAAACGGGGCTAAAGAACAAGACTAAAAAGAACAAGAAAACTAATTTCACTCTGTTGACTTCATCCCCAACACTGTAAAATGTTCTTAACCATCAGTTATTATATCCATGAATATCGTTACCATCGCATTGCTATTAATTCCAAGCAATTAAAACTCTAGAAACAGATATTTATTTCCAGTCTGAATAAAGTCCTAAAATAGTTTTCCCAGTCTCCACATATCTTGAGAATCAGACTAAGCTAAATTAAATGAATGAATGAAATGATGAATAGAAGCATGCACTTCAGTCTATGAGGTCTGCAGAAACTAACCAAAGATTAAGTAAAAAAAAAAAAAAACCAGCTCAAGAATAAAATTATGGTAATGTCTTTAAATTCTAGGTTTCTCTGTTTTCTTTTTCACAGCATAGTCTGTGCTCCCTCTTATTACATCCTCTTGAAGACAGAGCTAAAGAATAAACCCTGACTAGCAGAAGAACCTCACATACCTACCTTGTCAAACAACAAATAATAGTTAACAGATGCAAAGAAATTGCTTTAGGATGAGCTTTGCTGTGCATTCTTTATGAATTTATCATTGTCATCACTTTGGCCTGCTTCACTTTTCAACGTTGCTTTAGTTTGAAGCTTGCTGACATTAATTTATGCACAACTCTCTTAATGTCTTCTATAGCATGTCATTCTGGATGCACTTTTACTGAACCATTGCCATATTTTTCAGACATTCTGTTGTATATTTGCTTCTGCGCCTGAGATCATGATTCTGTAGCACGACCCAGTTTCAACCGAGCTTTAGCTTTTGGACAAGATGGCCTCTCATTTCACTCAAGGATACTTTAGTATGCAGTGTACTTTAAGTGCAGGTTGTCTCAATGACTCCAAGGTAAACAGGTCCTGTGGCTACATCGTCATGCCTAAACTGCTATCTCGGACAATTAGCATTGGTTGTTTGTTCTTATATGCTGTTGTTTGTTTTTATTTGGGGTTTTTTGCCAAATCTGCTACTTTACATTAAGACTTGACTTTGTCATTTTGTTCTCATCTGTCAAACTACTTTTGCAGAGCTGGTCATACATTGTTAAAGGAAAGAAAAGAAACCCTCAGGTTTTCTCAACTTTTCACTGTTGTTATTGACCTGAGATTTTAGTTTTTAGACAAACATTCTGGTTGTTTGAATTTTTCTAGCTTGAATAACTAAAACATTCCTATAAAGTTAACAATAAAATTCTGTCCTCAATATCATGTATTTCTCATTGAATAAAAGAAGAAATTTTTTGGGGGTAAAAAAGAAAACGTGTTAGGTAAGTAAACTATCCACTATGCTATCAAAGCAAATAGACATTTCTCATGACAGACAGTTATTAATGTTGCTACAGTTGTAATTAAGGAATGCTGATTAAATATATATCTATTATCAAGTTCATTCAAAAGTTCATTTAAAGAATTTCAGCTCTTTAGCGTTTCTTAAAAGAAAATGTATCAGCTTTGAAAACACATATTATAGGTTTAAAGTTTTAACTGGAGTGAAGGTTAGGACTGGAAAGCATTTGTTTGTTGCCAGCAGTGTTGGGAAGGTTTTAAATGTATTCCACTACAGATTACAGATTACATGCCCCAAAATGTATTTTGTAACACATATAGAAAACGTTACTCAATGAGAGTAACGTATTCTGAATACTTTGGATTACTTAATATATTATCATGCTTTTTACAACTACATGAATGCACTATTGCTGTGTGATGTATTACTATTACTGAAGGTTACTCGCCATACCAATACCTACTAGATTTTTAAATTATATAATTTATAAATATAAAATCAGTAGCAGTAGGGTGGACATCAGGAAAGGCTGCACTTTTTGCAGCAATCTCATATAGAAAACTATTTCTGTATCAGTAATATGTTTTCTTTTTGTCTGCTTTCAGAACTGCATATGATTATTTGCAGCTATCAGTTGTAATGCGGCCTTCATTAAAAACTAATAAATCACACAGCAATAGTACATGGAAAATACTGAAGTGGCACATAACCCAGGTAGCTACCACAACTAAAACAAGGTACTGTATTTTCTGGACTATAAGCCGCTACTTTTTTTCCTAGGTTTTGAGCCATGAGGCTTATACAAAGGTGCGGCTATTCTGTGGATTCTTCTTCTGCCACTAGGGGCGCTCTAACCAGAATTAGAATCAAAAACAAGATAGACGAAAAATCAATGCAAAGAAGAATACGCTACTTTTTCTTTAGCAGATAGAACACGCATGACAAATTACCAACTGGTAATTATTTTCAAATCCTCGCCCCTTCATCATGGAAAACACACGAAGAAGTTTGTATGATGCAAGTTTTAAGTTGAAGGCCATCGATCTTGCTATCCAGGAGGGAAACCACGCTGCTGCACGCAAGCTTAGCGTCAATGACTCTATGGTGCGATGTTGGAGGTGGCAGCGGGAAGAGCTAATGCAATGCCAAAAGTCGAGAAAAGCTTTCAGAGGACATAAAAGCAGGTGGCCTGAACTTGAAAATGTCCTGGAAGACTGGGTGAACACACAGAGAGCAGGTGGCCAAGGCGTATCCACTGTACAGATCCGACTGAAAGCCAATCACCCGCGAAATGAATATTGAAGATTTCAAAGCTGGGCCGTCATGGTGTTTCAGAGTTATGAGACGTAAAAACCTGTCCATCAGGGCACGGACCACTCTCTGTCAGCAACTCCCCCCTGACTATCAGGAAAAAGTTGAAAACTTCCACAAATTTGTTGAAACAAAGATACAAGAAAACTCCATCGAACCAGACGACATAATCAATATGGATGAAGTACCTTTAACGTTTGATCTGCCTCTGAACAGGACTGTTAACAAGACAGGTGCATCATCCGTGTTGTTGAAAACAACAGGCCATGAGAGGACGCACTTCACCTGCGTTCTGGCATGCACGACAACCGGACAAAAACTTCTACCAGTGGTGATTTGCAGCCACTTGACATCAGTGTAAATCGGGCATTTAAAGCTGCACTATGGGTTGAGTGGGAGACTTGGATGACAAGCGGTGAAAAGTCATTCACAAAAACTGGCCGCATGCGAAAAGCATCCATTTCTGATGTCTGTAAGTGGATCCTAAAAGCGTGGAGTGCTGTGAAAGAATCCACCATCACCAACGGGTTCCGAAAGGCTGGACTGCTGCGCAATGAGAGCGGCGCACCTTCAGAGCCAACTTCACCGGAGGATGACAGTGAAATGGAGAACGAGACTGATGTGAAAAACAACAAAAACTCCCTGATAACGACTGTGTTTAGTCTGTTCCTTCCCATTCCATGCAAGGCCACCTGGGTTGGCTGGAAGACTGTTTACTTAGCCTGGCAGGGCAAAGGACACTGTCTCAGCTGAACTATGGACACGCACACACATACATATACACTGATAAGCACTCACTCATTCATCACCCTCCCTACCCTGGATCCAACGCCTCCTCCCATGCTTATCTCCCATCCGATGTGGACACCGGATCAGTTGGAGGCGCAATCGAAGATTGCAGCGGTCCCAGATCAGCTGTACACACTGGAATACTCTCCCATGTTGCTTGTCTGTGTTTATTGTGCTATGGTGTGTTGAAATCTGTGCATTCCTGTATTATCCTTTTGTGTTACACATTTCGATGTTTTTTTTCCCTTGCTACCTAGCCTGACCTGTCTCCCCAATGTGATGTTTGTGTATTGTATGTACGGTCGGCAAGATCTGTCATCTCGGTTGTGGGCAACTGCAACTGACAAATAAAGGCTATCTCGTCTCATCTCATCTCATCTCATGGAGACAGATGTGATGAAGCCATTGTTCAGAAAGAATCTGTTCAGGTACATACATGTACATTTACAGTACAAAATCGTTCTGTACATGCAGTAAATATCTAATTTTTCAACATAGATATCTGCGGCTTATAGCTGGGTGCAGCTTTTATATCTTTTTAAAAAAATAAATTAAAAAAATAAAGCGGATGCGGCTTATATACAGGTGCGCTCTATTGTCCAGAAAATACGGTAGTTGCAGTAGGCTAACTTTAGTTTTTAAAAAAGAACTTACTTCCAGCTGAAAGCAGCTTGTTTGCTGCCAAACAGAGGGCCACTTTAGTCTTCAAGTAGAAAAAAAAGACATCTAAAGACTTCTTCTAAAACTTAGAACAAGACTAAAACAACACACTTTGCACAAGGCAAAGCAAAGATTTTAACTTATAAGGAGAAGAAGAGCAATGCTTACATGCCAGCAATACTGACTGCATCCTCTAATGAGGGTTTGACAGATTTAATTTTAGCAAAGTTCATTAACGTTAGTCAGTTTTAACTAGAATTGTTATTTTCTAGCAAGCACACCCTTTTTTTTCACGGTTGGATAAAAGCCACGTTCACCACTGAGTGCCTTTGGCTGATGGGGAGATGGATCACTTCACTTTTGTTGATACCAGTTTTATTATCTTGAAAGCCTGTAGTGGATAGCCTCATTTTAATGTACAAGGCAGTATTTAATTAAATGAGGGGAAAAATAAAAAGGGGGGTTAATTGAACCGTTAGTCATTTGATGTTAGCTTAATGTTCTTTGTGTTTGACTGACTTGTGCAGTCTTTCACAAAATGCTTCCTTTTTCAAAAGTAATATATTCAGATTTTCACCTCTTAACATACAGTTCTTTCTTCTCCATATTTAATAAATCACACTAGAAGTATCACATTTAGGCACGTGCACAGGTACCCCAGGTAGTGCTCAATCACCTGCTCTTACTTGGTATTGTGCCCTCTTAGCGAACATTTTTGTCTTCAGTTTATGCTAGTTAAAGATTTTAATTTTGGCCCTTGGCCTCATTTTCTATTTAAAAGCCTGTAATAATTATCCATTGTATTTTTTATAATTCTGCCCTTGTCCTGGTCCCTCCTACTACATTCCTGTTGCCATTAGAGGACCCCAAGGAGCAGTATGCCATCACTGACCTGCCTTTATAGTAATTGGTGGCAGTCAGGTAATAATAATAATTGCCCTGGTCTTGTCCTTTGTGAAACTAAAATACTACTTATAACTATTTATGTTATCATACTTAAAAAAATGCAGTACTGACATCAAGTATAAGCAATATTAGTCACCATTAAGTAAGAAAGTAAGAAAACTAGATTTCAAATGTACAAGTAAACTCCATTAGACTCTTTGTCTGACACCAGAAAGAACAATGTAATTGTTAGTCAATGCAAATATTCAGATGCCAGAAACTGGAGGCAAAGATATCAACTTACTGAATTTCTGGGAATTTTAATAGAACTTTTCATCTTTTTCATTGCTAATGGATGTAGATGAAAACATCTTTTGGATTTTTATGAACTCGCAAGCATGCACTGTGTCTGATGAAAAGACAATGTACACATCTGGTCACCGTGCGTGCACAAATAAATTACCTGATTTGTGCTGTGGGCACGCCACAGAAAAACAGCTTTCTCTCTGAGTGGACTGTTCAGCAACACACGCAAGAATACATTAAAACCTGTGAGACATGAACAAGCAGCACGACGTGTGTGAGTCTGAACTGCTGCACAGTAAAAACAAAAAACAACAAAAATGGTCAAAGATGAAGAAGTCAGTTTGTGCATGAATTCCAGACTGGTTTGGGTAATTGGTCCAGCAGCTGACTGAAACATTACAAGCATTCACAGACAAGGAACAAGTGCAAAAATACAAGTTCAGCTTGAAGTATAAGTCACTTATTTATCTAGCCTATATACATTTTTTTATTTAAAGCTAGACATTTTAAATGAGAATAAGAAAGAAAAGTATGTCTTTGTGCCCCCTTTTCCCTGTTAATGCCCTATTGGCCCCCCTAGCTAAACTTTGCTAGTTCCGCCCCTGCACAGTTACCAGCCGTCAGCTATGTAGAAAAAGATCCTGGTGTAGAAACTAATATTAAATAAATTCTAACAACAGATTATCAAGCTTAAACGCGCTGGTGTTGTTTAGCTGCTGGTTTCCTCTTTCTGGTGCAAAGTGGGCCAAAAACAAACAAGAGAGACGGCCTAGCGACAGAAAAGCCGATCAGCTGATCATTAAGCAGTTTCATGATTGAAGTAGCAACAGGAGAGGGAGGGAGAGAGAAGAGGCAGTCGCTCCATATATCGGTTGTTAAGCTTAACGTGGGAATGCTTTACAAACATTCAGAGATTAACTTACACACTTGCTTTACTTCTCTGGGATAACTTTCTTGGAGATGAAATTTGGTAGCGAGGCTCCAAATATTCAACAAGACCACCGACAGGTCTCACACGCCACAGCCGCTCTATCACGTGACGCGTACTGCTCCGAAGTGCTAAGGTTATGAGCCGAGTTACGCCATGTCACAAGTTTTGTGAGGTGCTTTCCTGATATTTAATGGATCGGATTACATTTTTTATTACTCTCCGATATCTGATCCAGTAATTTAGGTCAGTATCGGACCGATACCGACAGATCAGATCGGTCCATCTCTAGTTTTATTACAGATCAGTATTGATTTCAATTTGCCAATTTGCAGCACAGTGCCAAGAAAGGACAAGTTGATTCCTATTCTTATTATAAATTTAGAAAAAAAATAGGAAAGCACCACTGTCTCTATATAAACTGATTGAAATCTTGATTATTAATGTGTTGATGTTTTTAATCTGTTAGACTTTCTGTTAGAGTTTTGTAAGTAAATAAAAGGTGTGCTATGATATCAGTTTTGTCCAAATTAATGGTAAGATTGTCATCTCTCAGCTTTGCTGTCATTGCAGCGTATAATGAGCTTCAGAGGACAGCCTGTGCTGCAGATTGTTTCTCCTTTCCCATGTGTTGAAATTCCTGTTGTCACAGGTTAAAAACAAGTTCTCCTCTGTAATGACAGTACTACCAGCTGTTTAATCTGAATTGTCCTCTAGCGGCTGGACAATCCCCCAAAGTAGCTTATATTTATGCAATTCACTTCACATTGATTCACACTTAGCAGAAAGTTGGTTTAATTATAACCATAAGTAGATTAACTTTTAAGATACGTGATAAACATATGCCCGCACTCTGCAGAATAAGTACACAAATCACTTGTTTATGCTCTGATAGTTGCTCAGTCTTCTGGTACATACAAGGTACCTCTCAGTGGAGTCAACTAATTGATTTTTCCCCCATTAAGCCCTCTGCGAGGACCAGCTGCAGGGTTTAAGAATTAACACACATCCAGGTGAAAGAGGAGTCACAACCTGCATGCTGTTCTTCCTTATTCAGTTTGTACTATATTTTGCATGAATAACTTGCTTTGCATGCAGTGTTCTAGGATAAGGAGACGCAAAACAGATGCAAGAAGTGAGATTAACTTAATTTTAGAGGAAAATTTTGTTGTTAATCACTTAACAAAATGCAATTTAAATGCAATGCACAGTTAAATATTCCTGTTGTAACGTCCTGTTTTAACATCTATATCAGCAGTAACAGATTTGTCTTAACTATTAAGTGAAATTCTTCATGGATTTGAAAAAGTTAACACAATCTGAAACACCCTTAAGCAAGTTAGTGAGTTGGCAGGCATTGCTTTTTCTTTTTCTTTCTTTTTTTCCTAAAGCCAGGATGTTTTTTTGGAACAACTGGCTGCTTGTCTGAGTGCATTATTATAATAAGTCATATTAACATCCAGAGGGGAAAAAAACCCTCATTTAGTACACTGGTGAAAATGCAAAGTCAATTCAAATTTTATTCAGCTCTTGAATGAGAATAAACATTAGCACCTTTATTTGTTGTCAGAAACATCAGGTTGAGATGAAGCTCAGTCACCTGCTTGGTTTTAGATAGATACGAAATAAGCTGAGTCACAAGTTACCACCTTTGTGAGTATTTCTGACTTGAAATAACCTCTAGTCTGTTCATATTTATTTATTTAATCAGCTTTATCCGTCAGTAGTTTACATGTGTGCTTTGACTTTACCTGTTTCATCATTTTTTTGCACAATGTTGCACATCCCTACGTTTTCACAAATGTGCTAGGTACTGGCTTGGCACTACTGCTGGCACCAGTAATTAAATATAACCATGCTGCAGTTAGACTTAATCATCATTCATTACGCGAAGGGTAATACAGCATTTAACAGCAGAAAGACTCATTTTGCCAACAACATTTCAGTTTTAACATGTTACACTGCCTTTCTAAGCATTTCTAAAGCTCCCAAGTTTCACCCACCCAGCCCCATTTGTAGCTCAAAAATACATCAAATATGTTTACTCCATAACACCTGTTTACCTGTGTTATTTTGCCTGGTTTCAAATGGGCTGGTTTAGTGTTTGTTGGGAATATCTGCAGGTTGTTCAGGATGCTGGTGCAAGGCTTCTGACTAAGTAAGTACTCAGATGTCAGGCTGTTGCTGACCCAGCTGCATTGGCTCCACATCTACTCCAGAGTCTGTTTTAAGATTCTGGTTTTGACTTTTAGATCTCTGCATGGACTGGCACCAGCATACATCAGAGAACTTTTATATCCATACATCCTCAAGAGTTCCCCGGGGTCATGTGATTGGCCTGCTGGCTATACTGCATAGAAGGCTGAAAACTAAAGGAGACAGAGCTCTTGCAATAGTGACCCCCAGACTCTGGTACTCTCTCCCTCTGAGCATGAGATCTGTGGTTGCTGTGGGGCACACAGCTAAAACCAAAAAATTTTTAATTTTTATGTTTTAGCAATTTGTTGTGAAGCACTTTGAACTTTTTCTTGAAAGATGCTGTGCAATTACATTTTACTCACTTTATTAGCTTTAATTGACATGTGCTGCTGCCACCTTTGCCCCAATATAGCTGGTATTCTTAAATTGCAGTCAAGAATGTTTTCATGACATGACCTTCACGCTCATTCATTGATTACATGTATGTAATCCGCAGACAGGCAAAGCTCAACAGAAAAGGTATGACGAAAAGACAGCAACCCCAGTTGTTTAAAATCGAGCACATTTTCCAAAATGCATTGTCATCATTATCACCCTATGAAATTTGCTATGACTTATATAAACTGAAACCGCAGTCACGTTCAAAACTTAATGTCCTGGATCTTCCATTGCTCAGATGCCACGTTGCAGGAAAACTTGTGTTCACTCTTGGAGCCAAAAACAAAACATTTGGCGTGCTTTGCTCATAGCTGATACATTCTGCAGTTAACAGAAGCTGCTCTAGCAAAGAAATAAATCTGGTGGACTGCGAGGCAGCTGCTCATTTGGAACTTAAGAGGGCGGATATGTTCACCCGCCAGGGCGTAGTGCTTATCCGACTGACATCACCATGGACTGAATGGCTTATTCTGACACAGTCTTTTTGATATATGAAGAAAGAGGAAAAATCAGCAGATGGCTTTTGCTCATTTTGTTGCCCTGTACAAGCACTGGCCCCCCTTAAAACAATAATTAAGTGGAATTTGCATATTGTGTCCTTCCTGCTGAAATTATGGTCATGCATTAAAGCTTCAAAAGTTATTATTTCAGCTATTGCAGACTTCACTTTTAGTTGTGATGACTGAAGACTTGAGGGTGGATTTGGAGGGTGGAGCCTTTTGAAAAGCTTATGACAGCTGGAATGGGACAAACACGTTTTCACAGTCTAAGGAGTCTGGAAAGCATTGTACATGGTGGCCTTTGGCTGTTTATTCAGTTGTATGTGGCATTTTTACATCTAAAAGTGTGCAAGTTTGCTGATGTGTGAAGCATGGATGTGTGAAGCATGGTTAGACACCAGGGACAATGGCAGAGGAAACAGTATCGACTCAAGCAGCTTTAGTCTTTGAGGTGCCAGAAAGTGTTGTTATTTGAAGTCGCAACAGTGCCATAAATGACAGAACTAAGATGGAGCCAAGATGCACACAAGTCGCTGCATAGGCCTTGGTACACTTTCAGGACTTGAATCGTGGGAACAAACTTCCCGAGTGTCACTGCCTGCTGCGCATTTGCACTGGGGCTCCAAATGATAACACCCAGCCCTGACATAAAATTCCCTACACTGAGTCACTCATCAATTATACATGAGTCACTTTTGTGCTGTCTGAATGGAACATCTTCTTTCTTGGCTGTTTAATTCATTAAAACGAATGTGCAGCTCTGCAGAAACCATCTCTGCTTGACAGTTTGGGAATGCTAATTTCAGTTTGTTTATTCAACAGTGGAATAAATGATTAATAAGTTTTGCTTTGTTTTGAGTTTTTTTTTCCCTTATACTGGTTTGAATATAATGACCTAATTTTACATAGTGTGACAGTAAAAGCACAGCCGAGAAACACGCTATGGATACATCTCAGGAGGTTATCTTTCTTACTAGACTTGTCCCTTTTATTTCAAACCGATGTCTATGACATTAGCAGATATTTGAAGCGAGGAACGAGTCTACTGACAGGCTGAGAGGCTGCTGTTTTTGAATTCAGTGCTATATTCAGCACACCTTACTCAGTGATGAAATAATCAGGGGTGCTTGTCACTCACTGTTAGCCTTTCATACTGGAAGCTCTACAACACCAGTAGGGGGAGGACAATCATGCACAGTTTTGACGCTCATTAGATTTGATGGCTCTTTGAAAATGTTGTTACTCATTGTGTGTTAGTGTGCTATTTGGAGGGTTTATTTCCCGAATGTTTATTTTCACCTGAAAATGTCCAGAACCCTCCAGAGTCCGTGACGCACTGAGCAGAAGTGATGTGTGTCATGAAAAGACTTGCTATTACTCTTCATTGCAAAACATAGTTATGCGACACATGGATGTGCTGCACACATGGTTTAAAGTTCAGATCTAGAGGAAGCTCTACAGCTTTAGGGTCATGACGAGTTGCCCTAACCCCTACAGTAAATGAATTTTATTTGATTTCACTATGAGGATCTCACAATACTGTGCCTTCATAAAATCCCAATCAAGTCTATTGCTCTGCATGGTGGAGCTACATTGTTCTCCAAAACACAAACTAAGCTAGGGCTGTGCGATATGACCAAAATCTCATATCCCGATATAAGACATCTATCGTCCCGATAACGATATAAATCACAAAAATGTAACATTTTCTGTATATTCTGTGAATCTCGGGTAGCTCGATTTGGGTGACGTGTTTCCAGCTGGGCGTCGTGTACCTGGAGTCGAGTGTTTTAACCGATGCGTGAAACGATACATTTTTAGACATTTTTGTAACGGCTGCCATTTTCTTTGTGAGTATTTATTACACGGCGTGCTGCGGGGAAAAGCCTGTTCTAACGTTTGAGTCTAAGGTTTATTTTTTAGCACCTGGCGGCTCTTTTTTACTTCTCATCCGTAAATAATCAGCTCTTTCACGTGATTCAGTTTATTTTGAAAAGTCTCAACAGGATCTTGAGCTTTATTGTGAAAGGTTTATGTGGAACATAAACAAGCGGACGCACGATGGTGTTACCGTCGTTGTTACTAACGGGCGCTTGTCCGTCCGTAGTGTGGTTATATTAAATATAAGAGAAAGAGAGAATTTTAAGAAATTAATATAGCCACTACAGGGACCATCAAAACGATGAAAAAATATTGCCGTAAACAGTTTATTTTGCGACACCACAAAACAAACGATAGCGGAAAATGAAACAATAGACGTTTTTATATCGTCATCCGATATATATCGTTATATTGAACAGCCCTAAACTAACACATCACTTGTGACTTTATTACCATGAACATGGTCACTGTGATGTTTTTATCTCAATCCCAGACACACTGTCCTGCTATTGGAAATATTCACTGTTTTACTAAATGTATATTATTAAATGTGCAGTGCTGTGAGTCAAATAAAATATTTACTTTTGTTGGAATAACCTTTTTTTTTTCCCCAATGCATCAAATTGGGCAGGGACATTGACAAAATGCATAGTTTGGCTTACTTACTTTTAGGGCTTGGGTATTAGCTGAAGCCCAAATGGCTGTCTGTGTTTAGTTTAAATTACAGTTGGTTTAGGTAGAGTACATAAGGTTTAAATTGCAGTATTTGAAACTGAGCCTTTCTCAAAGACATCACTGCATTTTACAAACTTTCCTAACAAGATGTGTTTAATGTGTTCAAAGCACATTATATTAACGTCAGGTTTAGGAAAGCTGTTTAGTACTTTCCTTAAATAAGCTTCTGTGCACAACCCAAAGACTGAATGTCAAGCTGCAACAGTTCTGCTGATAAATCCCACTGCTTCCATTTATCTCAAGTCTGGATATACGCCTCTATAAATAACTCTCAAGCTGATTTTGTGTTTACAACCTGTAATCCTGTGAACACTAAGTACCTGTGGGTTAATGTAGAAGCCGTAAATCTTTCACAGAGACGAATCAATGAGTACAATGCAGAGGATTCTGCAGTATAAGAAAGTATTGAGTGCAAAGACTTTTGCCTTTTTTGTGCCTAATTATAATCAGAGTTAGAGGTGGACTGGAGCTGTTCCCAGCATGCACAGGATCAAGATAATTTATGGCATCAATGAGGACCTTTCATACATATTTACTATGTAACTTTGATTTTTATTGGGGAAAGTTTCTCAGGGTGTCCTGAGGTTTTGTTTTTGGTGATAACAAAAACAAGACAAAAGATTACAGATTAGCAAAGACCTGTGTGATAGACAAAAAAAATCGCTAATAAATACTGCTGTGCAAAAATGACTTGATGCAAAAACACAGTGTTGTATATACACAGAGTGGCAACAGTCAAAATCCTTGACTGTTGCCACTCGGTTTTTGTGTTGTTATGTTCACTACCTTGCAATGCTGAGGAAAATGGTTGGGATGAAGCTATCAGACAAGACTTAATAGTTTGCCAAAGTAATCAGAAACATACACACACAGCTCTGTTTGCCTTTTACATTATATTTGCTTCATTCTGTATAGACTCATCACAATTTTAAATGAGAATGTGGGCCCAAGAAAAATGAAGTGCCAATAACTCTAACAAATCTTTTCATTACATAATATTGCATTAAAGATTCTTATTGACTTTCAGTGTTGTTCTCTTTAACTCCTGAACACAATAGTTCCCTGACTTTAACCAGAATTAATACAACGGTTCCATGGTCTTTCTTTAAAGGTAATCCGGTTATCTGCTTTTAAGCTTACAGATTTGTTAGACCTTGAAGGATTTACACTCACCAGCTATTTTATTGAACAGGTATACTGTAACTGCAAATATCTTAGCACTCAATCACATGGCAGTCACTAAATGCATTTACACATGTATATGTGGTCAAGATGACCTGCTAATGTTCAAACCAAGCATCAGAATGGGGAAGAAAGGTGATTTAAGTCACTTTGAACATGGCATGGTTGTTGGTGAAAGATGGGTTGGTCTGCTGATTTAAATGGCTAAATTACCTCCTCAACATGTCTTGAAGTTTTCCAGAAGCCTGGTAGTGAACTAATCATTTGATTCAGGTGTGTTGACTGATGGGTTTGTAGCTTAAACCTATTCGCTGGAACGTTCAAGACAGTTCTACTACACAGCAAGAGCAAGACACGAGTAGGCAAAGTTCTTTATGTTTCTCGTGCACGGGAGAGAACTGGACAAATGCTTGACCGCAGTTGCTCTCGTCCGCTCCCCCATAACACTGCTCTTTTAGTTCAAGTTCAAGTTCAAGTTCAAATTTTATTCGCCACATGTAGTGGCAGGTTGCCCTGCAGTGGAATGAACCCGCCATGGGGATACAAGTCAGAGAACAGTTGCATTACAGAAAAACCACTGAAATGTACACTACAATGGGAAAGTACAACAGGAAAAAAAGAGACCTCTACTCATGCTGGGCTATAGGAGGACAGCATGAGAACAGGAAGCAAAAAACTCCTCTGCACAGAAAGCACATAAATGTCCACAGTACAACATTATGGAGCACGTGATCAGCAACAGGGTTGGGTAGGGGATGAGGAGTAATCCCAGGCAACACAGCAGCCATCCTGCCACTGCGCCGACTCTCCAGCGCGGGCCCAGACCCGCCTCGTGTTCCTAGGAGGCAACAAGCATCGAAGGCATTGGAAGGGGAGGGGAGGTGTGTGTGTGTGTGTGGGGGGGGGGGGGGGTCAGAGTGTGACCCCATAAACGACTTCCCTAACCCTGCTGGTCTGGAAGTCCAGCAGTTCATCTAAACAAAAGGCACTTAGACTAAAACAGATATAGATATGTTTATCCTACCATAAATCAATAAGAGAAGGTACGACCTCTCCCATGCTCCCAGGATGTGGGTATGAATGCCAGAACACTCTGGAATGCACACAAAGCCTTTGCAGACTACTAAAGATCACACATCCTATCACTACACACTCGATTATACACCTCTAAGCATATATGGCTACATATTTCCCAATACAAATGACAATAATAAAATCTAAATCCAACATTGACCCAGGGTGATATCTAAAACCAGCAGGACACGGCACTCGAGGCCTGGAGTTGCCTACCCCTGGGCTAGAGCAATAGACTACACCTGTTGCCACTCCTGGAGGCTTCCAATGCACCATGTGACAAATATCAAATCATCTCAAACTGGTGTGGTTAACGTGACAGCGAGGTCATTGTAATCAAATGGTCTCCATTGTACCAGATCTCAATCCAATATGGATGTGGTACAATGGGGAATATGATCCACGGATGTGCAGCTGACAAATCTGCTGCAAGTGTTTGATTCTGTCATGTTAATCTGGATTGAAATCTCTGAGGCATGTTTCCAGCGCCTTGTTGAATCTATTGTTGGATCTAATAAAGTGGCCTAAAAGTGCATTTTTAAGCAACAGGTAATTGTTTTGGGAACAAAAAAAAAATTAGTGTTCTTTCATTCATGGAAATTAACAGTTTCCACCACCAGAATACTTTTATTCAATCAAAACCATATAAAAACGCTTTTCTTCTATTTAGTTGCACTTTCTGCCTGGATGAGTCATTTTTAGACACAGCAGGGGGGATCTGTGCCAGGGTATGTTGCCAGCCCGTGACTGTAACTGAAAAAAATCTATTAAATATAATGAATTTTGTTGGAGAAAAAAACAGTATTAGTACAGATCATACAAAGTCTATCCTCAAAGTGCCTCTACCTTTTAGTTCTTCCATTGTAAAAGAAATGGTGCACTTACAGAACACTTAGTTTGTGCACTTTTGACACACAGAAAAAGCGTCCCATTGGGGCAGTTTTCTTGACTGTGAGTAAGAGAGAATCTTTCCTCACATTTCAACACAAAGTTCATCCTTCACCAATTCCTTTGTACAAGTTTTAAAATCCAGCCAGTTGTTTTTGTCCCAGCAGTGAAATAATCCCTGCATTCCGATTGGTTAAGTTAGTTTGCCAGAATTTAAAAATAAATAAATAAGTAGATAAATCGTCCTCACAATTGGGGAATCTAAGAAGTAGTAAGGGATAAAAGTTTCTGTTCAATTTCCTCTATAATTTATCTCGGTCGTTGTGTCCTTGGGCAAGACACTTCACCCGTTGCCTACTGGTGGTGGTCAGAGGGCCCGGTGGCGCCAGTGTTCGGCAGCCTCGCCTCTGTCAGTGCGCCCCAGGGTGGCTGTGGCTACAATGTAGCTTGCCATCATCAGTGTGTGATTGTGTGTGTGAATGGGTGGATGACTGGATATGTAAAGCGCTTTGGGGTCCTTAGGGACTAGTAAAGCGCTATATAAATACAGGCCATTTACCATTTACCATTTATCTTAGGGTTATGCATTTTTCAGTAAGTCCTGCTAAAGTGTATATGTGTTAGAAATGGTGGATGAGCTCTGTGTGCAAAATAAATACATTTTCTCTTTAATCATTTGTTTTGCATTTTTTAAAGAAAAGAAAAGAAAAGTATTTCATTAACAGGCCAATGTCATCTCTATTTTAAATTAAGCACAATTTTTGTGTTATTCTTTGTCTAAATCTGGTAATTTCAGTGTTGTAGACCTGTTAATATAATTAGATTTAATTAGCTCCCATACCAACGCTACCTTAGATCTTGTATCTTTTAAATCTTTTAGGATGTCAACCTTTTAAAGAACCGGGTTCGTCATTTTGCTGAAAGCTTTTATGAACATTGCTGGTGTAGTATGTATCAGTTCCCAGATGGGTGAACATTTTTAATTAATTCTTATCTCTAAATTAATTAGACTGTCCAAGGAGAAATGAGAAATGAATGGGGTTAGGTGGGGGTTAGGTCTAAAGAGAGTTTATTCCCTGTTTCCTCTGCAGTGTATTAGTGGGCTGGAGTCTACACTGACAGCTCTACATAATGAGGGCAGGCGGGGGTGTTTACTTCACTCCAGCCCCAAGGCTTTCATCCACTGTCAGGTCAGTGGCCATCATGTTAGCCAGCATGAATACCCAGACCATAGCACTGTGGTGTTTGCTGGATTATTTATTTTATTTATTTTTTTAGCCAGATGTCAAAGTCGCTGCACAGAACTGTTGAGACATAGCTGTTACTTTACATGGGTTCATTCGCTGCTTAGGGCCTGCCATCAATCATACACACAACACGAGGCCTGACCAAATCTGAATACCAAGGAGAGAAAATAAATTGTAAAATGATCATGAATCTAACTGAAGTGAATAGGGGAGAATAATCCCAGACTATTTTATATAATTAATTCCTGATTTAGGGCTATTTTATTGATTCAATGAGGCACAACCAGAGTGGAGAGCTCAGTCTTTGTGTCTTGCATCCTCCTTCCCCCCCCCCCCCCCCCCCCCCCCCCAGTTCCCTTTCCTTCATTTCTGTGAAAGAGTTTTGGGGTTCTGCCAAGCTGACACAGTTTATTCCGGTCTGAGTCATAAAGACAGTGGACATTTTCCTGCCAGTTTTCAGCAAAAGCATGGCACCCTAGGCGAAATTACTCAGAAAGACCCACTGAAATCAATAGGATCTTGCACCCTTGCTTAAATGATAAACTAAACTGGCCTCCTGCTATTTCTCTAAATAAACAGATGCTCTTTGTCCACTTTAGATACATTTAGATACATATAAAAGTGACAAATATATATATATATATATATATATATATATATATATATTCCTAATTCAACATACAGTAGCCTCTGCAGAACACATACTTGTCTGCTGTTTGCCATGCATTTAAACATGTTTGGGGATTTTGTTTATTTCCATTATTCTCTTCAACACAAGGAAAATCTATTAAATGTTGTCTGTGAAGGTTCTCAGTCATCCAGGTCGTCGTAGTCTAAGGAGCTTGGAAAGAAAAGCCTCAGTAAATCACATGATAGGGTTGGGCTAGTTTTCACAATGGGTCCGTCCGAAACCTTGGCTGATTGTGACCCACGACTGTTTTCACACCTTGGCTCGAGTGATTAGGTAGAGGATCCATAGGGGGTCCATGACCCTCTTGGGGACACTCCCATAGGGCTTAAATCTGGGACTCTCCACCATTTGACTCTAGAACTGAAGAAGCTTCTCGGATAAGAGGTGAAACGTCTTCAAGGAAATGTGTCTGTGGAGGTTCTCAGTCATCCAGGTCATCGTAGTCTTCAAGCAACTTAAAGAAGTCCAAACACGTTTCTTTCCAAGTTCCTTAGACTCTATTAAATGTTTTCTTTTTTTGTTTTTTGTTTTTTTTTATACAAGAGCTACACTCTATTTAACATTACAGGCCTATAAAGCTACAGCCATTAACCTTGACTTTGCTTACAAGAAAGTATCTTCTGCTGCAAAGCTTTGCTTGGACGAAGACTTTTTGAAGGTTATACATGATTTTAGTAAAACATGTTGTACCCATATTGCACATCTGCTACTGTCAAATATGTACACAGCCATTTACCTGCAACTGAAACACTATTAACATGATATCTTAGAGCAACTATTTTGTTTATTTAGCGCCATATAGTATTTTTAGGTGGAATTTGAGAGTGGGAGACAGAAACCATCAACACTTACATTCATACCCATGGCCAATTTAGAATCATCCATTAAGATAATATGCATACCTTTAGCCTGTGGGAGGAACCACATGCAGACACAGGGACAACATGCAAACTCCACACGGTGAGGGCTTAGCTGGTCTGCACCACCATGCTGCCCAGAAATTGTATTATCCAACTATTTGACTGTTTTTAAGAGGACAACTTTATAGCACCTTAAATTTAAGGTTGCTGTTGTGGAGGCCGTTTTGTTTTTTAGCATTTCTGTTATTTTGGACTCAACTTTCTCGTGTGACTTGCCGTCGCTCCTGGCTATATTATAATTTGCAATAAAGATGTCAGGAGACATTTGTTGATAGAAAAAACATGTAATAAGAGAAATGCAAAAGTATGATTATGAAAAAAGTAAGCCCAGCTTTTTTACCCAGGGGACCCAGGGATAAGATCCCACTGGCTTGGTGTGACTGGAGGGCGACGCTTGTAGATCTGTGCTGTGTTTCAACTGTTAAATGTTAATAATTTCTATACTTGGGTAAGACATCAAAACATGTATATAGCCCTGAAGAGCAGCAGAAATTTAACCGTACAGAAGTATTGTTTGCCTCATCAGGATTGTGTGTGCGTGATCCAATTTGATTGCTTTCAATTTTAATTTGAATCATTGTGCTTTTATAACACAAGGAAACAACTGAATCACTACTAATTTGACTCCAGTGCTGCATGTATATTTGTGGCATCATTGTTAGAAAAACTCAACATAAACAAGATGACAGTTATATCTAATGAAATGACTGCAATATTTTTACATTAAAACCATCATTCATACTGACTGAAACAATTACTCCTGATCAGTTTCTATATCGATGTATTCGGGCTGCCACGATTACGTCGACTATCAAAATTGTCGACGACTAATTTGATAGTCGACGCGTCGTTTGAAGCTTTGTAAGATCCCAAAAGACGCAGGAATAAGTAGTAGGATTTAAGAGTGTAATAACGGACTGAAACAGAAGATGGCAGCACTGCATGTACAAGGATGCCAGCTGCCGTTAAACCCAGAAGAAGAAGAAGTAGCTCTGTCCCAGAATTCATAGCACGGCCCAGCTCAGTTTCCAACTGTCACTACCCGATCCGTACCGGAAACCCGATCGGTACCCCGCATGCGCGAAAGGTTTCTACTTCCGGTCGTAGCGTTTTACGATAGTTATGGGTCAGAGTATCTGTTAAGATGTTAAGAATAACAAGTATATCTTAAAATGTTTGCAATAATGAAGCATTTCAGTACAATGTAGACAAAAACGAAAAATAAAAAGAAAGTTACGGATCAGGACTCTCCGATCCTTACTGCGCATGTGTAAAGTCTGACCGTACAAATCGGGTCTACCCGATCCGTACCGCGCATGTGCAGATGTTTTCTTCTTCTTCTGTTCGTTTAATGGCAGTTTACTCCCCAGTGTACGAGGATACCGCCACCTGCTGACCGAGCGAATAAACCCTATTATAAACTGATTTATCGTCATTACAAACGTGTGTTAAATCTGATTTAGCGATAGTCGAGTGTGTTTATGCTTGTCTGTGAGGAGAGGATTGTTGGAATAGTGATGATGATGTGCGCTATCACTGTCAATTGTCAGTAAACACTTCATCTGGCTGATGAATCTACACGTGAGATATTACAAAGTCTGCATTATTAACTCTGTAATTAGGCGCCATTCTTCTTATTTTACGGCGCTGTTGCTCAATCGGGGGACGCTCTCTGTTGAGGAGAAAAGCATGAATTTCTTTGTATACGGATTATCCATTGTTTAAATGTCCCGGGCAGTCGAAAAGAAGGCAGAGCTGTTGAGAAATGCTAGGAGCTAACTGGGCGCTAACCGCATCATTCAAATATATTGAATGTCGCAAAGAGAGGAAGTGACGTAAGATTTGCGCATGCGGGGTACCGATCGGGTTTCCGGTACGGATCGGGTAGTGACACCAACAATGGCAGCAGCTAGTTAGCAGCTAGTTAGGTTTAATACTACTCTTATTATTCTTTCTGGGTCACAAAATAAACGTTTAACATGTTTTCAGGCGAGAATGTAGCTGTGTAAACTTCAAATATCTGTTCAGTTTATCAAGACATCACATATTTTCAAAAGCGCTCCAACGTTTTCGGAGACGTCTGTTACCCACCAGCTCAATAGCGAGCCGGGGTTCAAGGCTCACTAGAGCCGGTGAGAACACCGAACTCCCGGCAAATCGTTTTCAAACCCACCGCCGTCTTTCGCTACTCAGGTTAAACATGATATATAAGTCACTTAGATAACTTAAAAATGTTATTGTTTGGCTTTTTTCAGTATTTTATTTGTTCCTGAGTAAATCGGCTGAGTTTATTAACTCCACCGATTAAAATTGAATAAACTACCATCTTGTCTTTATTTTTAGTTAACACATACCTTAAACACTTCAAGCCGTAAGCTAGTGATAGTTATATAAGAGCAGACGCATGCTGGTGCAATAAGCTGTACGTTTTACGTACAATGGATGCATGATCTGATTAGTCGACTAATCGCAAAAATAATCGGTGACTAGTCGACTATCAAAATAATCGTTTGTGGCAGCCCTACTATATATAGGCCCCAGTTATGAAACTTGATATTGTACATTGTATCTTGAAGAAGCCTACTAAACCTTGGGTTTAAGTAAACATCTATATGCTCTAACAATATAATTATATTATTTTTTGTCACTTGTGCATTCTTCCTCAATATTATCAAGCATCAAAGCACAATGAAAATAACGTTTTGAAACCAAATCACATGAGACAAGTGTTAAGATGGTGTTTTGCGCTTCAAACCAAATGTAAATGAGATCTGTCGAAAGGCTGCGGAGAGCATTTTTCCCATCTAAAAGAGTACAACACAGGGTAGTTCAGACCGCACGCTCATGCACAGCTTTGAAGTGCTTTGAGGATTAGACTAGATTTCAGCATGGTAGGCTGGTGCCAGATCAGTTTACTAGATGTTCGTCTGAAGACGGGGGCGAGCATCTGCCAGCAAAAGCTTTGAAAAGGGGGCTCAAGTTAATGACGTGGCCTCCAGTGGTTTATCTTATTTTTCATTTCTTGCTGTCTTACATGAACACTTTCATCTCCTAATGTTTTCTATGCAATGTATGAATTCCCAAAGGATAGTACTTAAACAAGTAGGAGTTCATTTGTTGCTAACACAACGGGATTTTAATTTCCCCCTCCCAAATAGAATTTTAATTATGCTTGGTGCTCTGAGAGTGCAGTGTGAAAATGACAGCTCCTCCTTTTGTCTCTCATCATCTGGTTTTGTCTTTGAGGAGTATTGGAGTCTTTGAGGAGCCCCAAAGACCTAGAGCTCTGCTGCGTCTTCCCTTATGTTGTTTCCTTGAACGTTCTTTCCATTGGTATACGTGTCCATTTGTCTGTTCATCACAAGTCAGATTTAGATAGATCTGGAAATATTTCTAATATGCCAGACGTCTGTCTCACCACCTTTGCCAAGCAAGAGAACATAATAGCTGCACTTCCATCTCATTCATGGCAATTACCCTGGTCTCAAAATTTCACTTCATTGTCTGTTCTGTTTCTGAGGCAGGTGTTTGCTGTGTATAGGTAGGGCTGTGGAGCTGCACATCAAGCTGTGTTAATTTCATAGACCATTTGTTATGCTATGTATATAAACAAGAATGTACTCTTCTTTCATCTTTTTATGCTCATAACATCAGCATTAATATGCGTGTTCACAGTGTAGCTGCTAGTTTTGTATAACCAGATTTTATTTTCAAATTTTGCAGAACTGTTTTTCTGATTTTTATTATTTGATTGAATGTATTGTTTGCATAGATTTACTTTAATATGACTAAACAATAAACCACAAATGTATTCAATTTATCTTTGTATTAATTGACTCGCAGCTTTTCTTTAATCTTAATGTGTAGGTCGCAGGTCAAGTCTTGCAGCTTTATTTTTGCTACTGAAAAAGATACATTAAAGCATTTGACTATGGAGCAGCTATGACTGCAAAATGTATGTGGAGAAGGCTCATATTTTAATTTCTCTAAGCAAATGTCACTGCCACTGAGTTCATCAGACTCATTCCTACCTGAAGTCTAATGAATTTACATGCAAGCCATGTAACATTGGAATACTTTTATACCCTTGGTGAAGTCCTTCACACAGGATGTAGCATGTTTCATACTTTGCATATTTTTATGGAAAATACCAAGGATACTTTTTGCAGAAAAATGGTTATCAGATGTGGTTTGTTTCTGGAAAAAGCATTAGCAGAAAGTTTTTGTTTTTTTGTCTAATACACAAAAGTAACTTAAATTTGCTTGCTTTGTCTTTGTTTGCTTTTTAAACTAAAATTTGTTATAATTCCTTCCAGAGATGGAGCTTATTTACAATAAATATGTATAACCATATTAGCAACCCAACGAAGTTGGCACTTATTGACCATTGACCAGTCTCTCATCTGTCCTTTGTCATTTTCCGTCCACAGCGATGTCTGATGCCTGCCTATATCAAAGGTTAAGACGTCCATCATTGAATTCACGTTTCTGCCAGTGCTGTGTCACAACTGTCTTCCACTGTTTCTGTTTCAAGACGCAGTTTTATGTTTAAAGACTTTGGAATTTCAAACCCACTTTAACTGCTGTCTAGTCGGTTGTGGTTATCTTTGGTTTAGTGTCAGTGTGTATGAAATTAAACGTGTCATAGTTCTGCTTCTTTGCTCTGCCTCACTTTTGTAGCCTAGCCATTCAGGTCCAGTGCTGGATGTTGGAGGAAGATGTGCAAATACTGCACATGTGCAAATTTTGTTATTGATACTGGTCTTTTGTCTAGTCCATGATAATGACATCAGTGAAAACTAAAAAGGCACTCGGAGAACTCGGTGCCCAATTTGGCAATTTTCAAACAAAGTGATCTGGATCAGCACCAAAACCTAATAAGTTCCTCTTGTGCCAACGCTCTGCCTCTCAAACATCTTTCATTAAAATTCAGGTCAATGTTCGTTATGTAGTTTCCTCGAGAGACAGCAGAGAAAAACAAACAAATAGGCAGTCCAGAAAACAGCAGTGATCGCATACCTCTGGCTTCTTGGCACAGAAAATAAAAGTAATAAAAAGAGATATACTTTCAAAGTCAGTTGGTGCATTATGCCATCATGTTGATGAGAAAGTGGAGATTAATTTCTTAGCACACAATCACACATGGTTACAATTTGCCCAGAGGCTGCTCCTCCCATCGCTTCTCCTTCTCATTCTCCTTTCCAGTTTTTCAGATCAATTACTAATTTTAGTTACTTTTTTTCCAGCATTGTTTTGTTGCAGTCCCTGCTGCAACCAAAGTCCAAATAGGAGGGAAATGAAATGAGAGTGAGAGCAGTTAATAAAATATTCATATTTTCATCTGAGTAGTTTAGAGTAATAGGCTTAATAACCAGCAGTGTGGCACAATGAGTGGTCTAAAGACATTTTTTTCCACCACTCAGGGTTAATGGGCTTGGTTGCTTTGTTGATTGGAGGTTGTTGGGTCTAATATTAATGCACCTCCTCTCCTCTGCATGTTTTTGATTAAAAACAGAAAACTGCAGTGCGACATTTGTGTGAATCAGTAGTTAATCAGATATCACAGGTTGCACATACCTTATATTTTGTAGCCAGTTGAGCCTTTCTTTTGATTCAAGAACATTCATTAACTATTCAGCTTTAAAGATATGTTTAGGCTACACTGCAAACACAGCATATTCAAAAGTTTGCCATAGATTTTCTGGGCACTCCAGGTAAGGGGCCTGGACCAAAAGCTGCAGCACGTGTTCCTTAAAGTAGCTCATGGCGGATTTTGATGTCTGCCTTGGTTTATAATCATGCTGCAGAAGTATGACTTGTTTAGGTTTTTTTGACTGACTGCATGCAATTTGCATCCAGAATTTGCTACCAATCCATTCTTCCTTGCTGTATATGCAAAGCACTGCTGTACCGGAGGGTGCCACTCAACTCCAAAGCAGTGACATGAAAGTTTTCTTCATCTTCCTGATCTTGTCTTGACTTTGACTGTTCTCCTTTGCTTTGCATTTTATAATGACATTTCAGACAGCAGATATTGCAAACTGAAAGCACTTTTATGTCTTTTATTCTTCCCGTGCTTTGTAAACTAACTGATAGCTTTTTTTCCAGTTCTGCAGACAGTTGCTTAGAGCACTCTGTGGTTTTTGAGTGTTACCACAAGGTTTATTATTATACATAAGTAACGTGATTTATATAAAGGCAGCGAGCACAACTTTTGTTGTTGACAAGTAAAATGAGTATGTGGAAGCATTCTGAAGTGTAGCAGAGAAATGAAAACCTGTGGCAGTAATATAGACATAATTAATTTGCATGCAAGTTATCACACAAATAAACAAATTTAGGAATCAGAGGCAAATGTGACGTATAAGCAACCCATAGTTCGAGTCTAGTGCTTTGCAAAAATCTAAATTTGGGTCATAAAAGTGAGGAAAATCTTTCCTGTGTTTTGAAACTCTTTGTTTTTAATATAGCTGCAAAGAGAAATGTTTGAGACTCACATCAACAGTAAATATTAGAAGAGCAAAATTTGAACAGGTGTCCTTCCACTGAGAGTTGAATTTTAAGAAAACAGTACGTGTGCTGAAAATTAAACTAATCCAAAAGCTGTGATCTACAGCATCTACATCAGACAAAGCAGGGTTACTACTGACTACACAGTTCATTAGTGAATAAGTAAAATTTTTCTGTCACTCTGACATCTCCCAAGCTGGATGGAAACACGTTGTTCCTGACAAGTACAACGACAGCTACAATCCTACTTTTCATGAGTGACAAATCTGAGATCACAAGAAACCTGCTCAAAAATGAAAGGAGCACCAGAGGAGTACTGCCTCTGACTGTTCCAGTTCTTTTCTACTTGGGAAGAAAATGAAAGTACTGAGCTTTTGAGTATCTTCAGACTTCCACATTATTGTGAATATTCATGGGGTATTATCAAAATGAAAACAGCACACTTAACTAACTTCAGTTTGATCCTTAACAGTGTAACTTTCACATACTGCTTGTATTGCCTTGATTTCCCAGTTCACTGTTGATTGCAAGCAACTCCGGAATTATTTGGCCGCTCATTATTTTACACAACATAGTCATTACGACCATAGTTCATAAGTCCCTGACACTACTTCAGAGCCACTCATAAGCTCTATTGGCATCATAAACAACTGTTAAGCAGGTTGTAGCATATCCCCTCCGTTACTGCAGCACTCTTCGAACCACTTGTTCCTAATAAATAATGCAGCCATCACTAATGACAAAAAGTAAAATTCCAGCACCACAGCAACAAATAAATAAACGTGAACCCAGTTTCCAAAAAGTTAAAGTATGTGTAAAATGTAAATAAAAACAGAATGGAATCATTTGCAAATTTTTTATTCACAGTAAAACTTAGAAAACATATTAAATGTTTAAACTTAGAAAAAGTTTGATTTTAGTAAAAATACAAGCTCATTCTGAAAACAGCAACATGTGTCAAAGTTGGGGAAGTCCCATGTTTAACATTATGTAGCATCCTCTCTTCTTTGAACAACAGGATGTAAACTGAGGAGATCAGCTACTCAACTTTAGGGAGAGTCGTGTTGTTGCATTCAGGATTCTAGCTAGTCGTCTTTAATCTTCACCACTTGTTTTTTATTTGATGAAAGGTCTGGACTGCAGGGAGGTTTGTTTAGCACCTGGATGCTTCTGCTACCAAACCTTGCTGTTGTAATAGACACAGTACATGTAAAAGCTTTGGTCCCAACAAGAAAGCTGTGTTTTAGGATCATACTCAAATGTATCTTCTTCTTTGCACAATACAGCTTTAACTTGAGCATTTGAGGATGAGGATGGCCCTGTGATTTCAGTGAGTGTTCCTGAGCGCATTCAGTGATTTCCATGTCAATAATCAAATCTCTTTTTAATGCAGTGCGGCCTCAGGGCCCTATGATCACATGCATACTGATTTTCAGCCTTGTCCCTTGCACACAGAGATTTCTTCAGATTCTCTTTCGATGATATTAGTACTTAGATGATAAGATGTCCAAATTCTGCAAATTTTGCAGAATGTTGAAACCCTGCATTGCTAAGATGCTCTTTATATACACAGTTATGTTACTGAACTATTTCAGATTAACCTAATTAGTTGTAAACTATTCCTCCAGCTGTTTCTCTTTAGAGCCATTTGCTTTTCCAGTCTTTTGTTGTCCCTATCTTGATCTTGCAGCCAGTTAAAATATAGGTTAGGCTGTGTCTAACCAATGAGTTCTGAGAGAAGGGTGTCAGTATTTGGGGTGTTATCCTTTCCCATGTATTTCTAACTCTACAAACACTGTGCTTTTATCTGTTGTAGAAACATCAAATTTTTCATAGCTGTAATGGTGTATGAACCATTGTTACACTGTGAGTCTGTCTGTCTACCTGCGTTCTACTCGTCTTAGTAAATTATGCTCCCGATGAAACATGAGTTTTGTAGCAGGAACCACCACAAAGGCAATTGTGAGCACTTTGGCAGGTGATTATGTCTGTCTAGCAACAGATTTTGTCAACACAACGGCATCACTGTGCATCTGTGCCAGATGTAATTACAGAGATCGGTGCGTGGTTGAGATCAAATTGAAGGGCAAGTTTGATGAGTGCTTTCCAAAAACTCATTTGGTTCACGGTTGGTGTGATCCCATTGCAGCATGGTCTCTGGTGAAATGTGTCGTTATTTGGTTCGATTTCGTGTTTGTGTGATTGTTTTTATTTTATGGTAATCACTATGTTGAACTATGAAAAAAAAAAAAAAAAGGATTTATTTTGTTTTTTCTCATGCTGTATAGAGTCCACAGTCCCTTTTTTCTATAAAAGTTTTGCTGAAGTAAATTAGATTGAAAGTAATTGAAGATATATTGAATCAAATTCCCAGTCACTTATCTTTTTAGACCTTTTCTTTGCAGTGATGTTATGTCAGTAAGTAGAGAAACACGGTGATCCAAAGGTTGTTTCATGTTTTATAATAAAGTTCCGAATGAAAATACAATAAGTGTTGCAAAAAAATCAAGAAAAGTAGTACTTTGGAATTTTTATAGGAGTTTATCCTCATAGATCAGTTTATACAAGAACTGTGTATACAATACAAAAATTCAGTTTGGTAAAACTACAAGTAAAAAGCATTAGAACAAGTGGGACTCAAGTTATTCTTTCATTCAATGTGACACTCACTTTAAGAGATCAGCCTTTAGTGTGAACTTTACAGAGGAAAACTGGCTTTAACCAAATTACATATGCCTGACCAGCAACTAATGTCTGCCCAGTTAAGTATAAACATTGACCCTGTTTATAAGTTTTATTCCACAAAACACAGTTACATCACCTTTTTTATCAATAGCATTAAATGTGTTCTGCGGTAATTAATCTTGCTCTCCGAGCACTCTGAAGTAATTATAGCTCATGTTCCCCGCAGAACTGCTTCACTTCAGTTTGAAGGCTGTTTAGCATCAACTGCAGACCTCAGGTCCTGCCACAACAATTCAGTAAAGGCCGTTTTCCCCAGACTAAGCTGGAGCCAGTTCTCTCGGTTGTGTCTCTGGGATCAAACGTTGAACTGAAATAAGCTTTGGACTTTTTTATTTTAGTTCCTTAATTATAGTGTAAATTATAATGTTATAGTATAAAATAAATATATATATCTATATATTTCAGATTATTGACAAGGTGATGGAGAGTTGGAGACAAACCATGACATGTACTTTGAGCTCGGCACATCATTCACGCAGCCATGCATTCACTGTAAAGGAGTGATTAGTGGAATTTTCCTGTCTGCATTTTCTACAGACAGATTTACCAACTGTTCCTTCTGTATAAAATCCAAAATACGCCCAAACGTTAGATCTAGTCTCCTCAGAAGGCTGAAAAATCCCCAGAGTGCTTTCGCCGCCTTTGGCCTTGTTTTCACAGACAAAATAAACCCGTGTTGCGTGCTGCACTTCCACAGCTGTGTCTAGGAGACTGCTGATGACACTGGTTGGGCTAGGACGGTGTATACTATTAGTCATTTGAAGTGAGAAAACTAAATTTGGTTTTAATTCAAATTAAAATTTGAAATGAACTTTCATAACTGTTTCCTCCTAGGTCTGTATTTTAGAGTAATAACAAGTATTTTCAGAAGTGTATTTCCAGTCACCTTGACTTCCATCCATCCATCCATCCATCTTCATCCGCTTTATCTGGGGCCGGGTTGCGTGTCTCCAGCGTGTCCTGGGTCTGCACCGGGGCCTCCTCCCGGTGGGACATGCCTGGAACTCCAACCCCAGGAGGCGCCCAGGAGGCATCCTTGTCAGATGCCCGAACCACCTCAGCTGGCTCCTTTCGATGTGGAGGAGCACCTTGACTTTTCATTCTTAAATGTTTCCACACGTGGAATTTTAAATACTGGACCAAACAGCATTACTAAATCAAACTTGTTTTAATCCGTCATGTTAAGATCCAGGGAAAAAAATACAGGAGAATCTGAAAGGGTGAGAGTTTTAAAGGTAACACAGCAGGGGAGGCACTAACTTATTGTACTATTGGACTCTTAAGTAGAAATAATCACTTCTCTGTTTTTGTATGAAGTTTAAATTTAAAAGTAATATCACTGACTCGGGAAATCGTTCAGTTTATGGAACTTTGTTCCCTCCAGCAGCAACATATTTTGAGACAGTAGGGAAAAGTTGATTCTGAAAACAGAGCCTTTCAGCACTGGTGGGAGACGGAATATATGTTTGCAAACATTGCCGGTAAACCCATGTGTCTTATTTGTGGAGCTAATGTGGCAGTAATTAAGGAATTTAATTTAAAACGGCACTATGAGACAAAACAACAGGATAAGCTGAAAAACCTAAATGCAGAGCAGAAACTACAGAAAGTAGAAGAGCTAAAGAAGAATCTGACATTTCAGCAGACGTTTTTCACCGGAGCAAAATCACAAAGTGAAGCTTGTGTGAAAGCAAGTTTTATTGTAGCAGAGGAGACAGCCAAATCAGCCCGGCCATTTACCGAGGGAGGGCTGCGTGATGAAGGTGTGAGATGTCTTGTGTCCAGACAAAACGCAGATTTTGGCAAATGTGAGCCTGAGCAGAGATGTATGTCAAAGTGTAACCGACATGAAACTGCCCTGGGACAAACTTGTTGGACTTACAACAGATGGAGCGCCGGTGTTGTGCGGTGAAAAAAGTGGACTAGTCGGCAGGATACGAGTAAAGATGCAGGAGAACTGTACCAGTGAGTTAACAGCATATCACTGCATCACACACCAGGAAACGCTGTGTGGTAAAGTCCTAAAAATGGAGGATGTAATGATCACCATAACGCAAACCGTAAATTTTATCCGAACTAAAGGTTTAAATCACCGTCAATTTCAGTCTTTTATGTGGAAAATAGATTCAGAGTTTGACGGCATTCCTTATCATACAGAGGTCCGTTGGCTGAGTTGGGATAAAAGTTCTCAATAGAGTTTTTGAGCTCAGCAAGGAAACCTGTCAGTTCATGGACATGACATGTATGATGCGGTGAAGGCATTTCAAGTGAAGCTGTCACAAATGCACCAGTGCAACCTGTCTCACTTTCTCTGTTGCCAAGTAATGTTGAACCAAGTCAGCGCAACAGTGTTACTAAATGCGCACTTTGCTGATAAACTTTGCTGAGCGCACTGAGTTTGTGCACAAAATGAGAATTTCGAGCTGCTTCACAACCCATTTACAGTTAACGTGGAAACTGCACCTGTGCAGATTCAGATGGAGCTGCATTCTAATGGGACACTCAAGGCAAAGTACGACACTGAATGGCCCGCAGAGTTTATTAGTTCCACTCCTGAAGCAATGCCCTGCTCCGTCTACATGCGGCTCAAACCTTGTGTATGTTTTCATTTATTTTTTTCTGGGGTTTTTGGCAGCATGTTCATATTTCTTGACAGGATATATTTTTATGGAGAGCAAAATATTTAAAGTTAAAGTTTTTTTTTTAAACTTTATTTATTCTGGAATTATATTCCTGTCTGTTTTATTCATATTTATGTTTAAAAAACATTGTTTTAGTGTGTTCAATAAATGTTTTTATCCTGTTTGGCCCGCGTGTGTGCCTTGAGGTTTGGCCCCCTGTGCAATTGAGTTTGACACCCCTGGTCTAGAGCTTCCACCCCCCACCCCCAAACAAGCATTACTGACTAAGAGAAAGTCAGCAAATCGCCACATGTAGAATTCTAACATGACACAATGCTGACCTTTGTTAAATTTCATGAATTTGTTGGATATAGCAGATTATTTTACAATAGGATATTCAAATTCTTTATTGTACAATATTTGGAAACCCAAAAGGTTGCGATACTTTTAAAAAATAGAGCCTTTCCATTAGAAAATGCCAGTTGTTGCTTTTAAGTACACATATTGATTCATAATGTGAGATTATAATGAAAAGATTTCATACATAAAGCCATCCACTCACTGCTGTATCAACTTTGAAATGAGCTTCTGTCTTGCTAGTGCTGCTGCAAAAGCTAATGATGAAAAACATCATATTATGTTAAAAATACAGACTCATGACACATCACATTCATCAGGTGTCATCGAAACTGGTGCTTAGGACCAGAATAAATGGCTGCATCAGTGAATGAAGAAAATATTATTTTTCACAGAAAATCATCAGGAACAAATGCATGGTGATCGTCATGAATGTGAATTAAGTCATTTTCTGTTCTGCATGCGTATGTTAACTCAGACTGAGTGACCAAATAAATAAAGATGAGACTTGGTTAATATTTATTATTCTGAATGTAAACCACTGAAGCCCTAATTACATTAAAATATTTAAGACATTAAACTATGAAATTTAATTCTATCCATCCATCTTCTAACACTTACAGTTGGATTACAGTGAAAGCAGGCTAAGCAAGTATGAATAATTAGGAATTATACATATATATTGCTGCAAATACTAATAATGTGATTATAAATGATGAATGCTAAAACATTGCTATTGGTTTTCCACAATATCTTCACAGAGATTTGTGTTGTATTATACATGGTAGTAAAAAGGTGTCATGTTTCAGTGAACCATGCTGAAAGCTTGCACTCGCTCTATTAAAGCTCCAGAGGAGTGTGTTGGAAAGGTTTAAGTGAGTCATGCTGTGTTATTGCCCATCTCTCTGTCTTGTATTATACCACCAAGTCCATCTATCTCATTTCTGTACCTTTCAAAGTGTAACAGGGAACTGGAGCCTTTCCCAGCACACACAGTGAAAGGCAGAGTTGTCATCTGTCAGCTCTAACACATCAAATTTAGGACATAGTCTGACATAACTCAACAGACCAATCTTATGTTTGCAAAAACCTCTCTTTCTTTGGATAGCTGCTCTACCAGCTGTATTAGACATAAAACCTTGGACTGCACCTTGATCTTTGTCAAAATGTCACCCTTGTCACCCCTAGTTCCTTAGTTTACTGTTGTCAAAGTAAAAGGAGCATGGACCGCGCTCTACGGGGGCGATCGTGGCTTAAGAGTTGGGAGTTCGCCTTGTAATCGGAAGGTTGCCGGTTCGAGCCCCGGCTTGGACAGTCTCGGTCGTTGTGTCCTTGGGCAAGACACTTCACCCGTTGCCTACTGGTGGTGGTCAGAGGGCCCGGTGGCGCCAGTGCCCGGCAGCCTCGCCTCTGTCAGTGCGCCCCAGGGTGGCTGTGGCTACAATGTAGCTTGCCATCACCAGTGTGTGAATGTGTGTGTGAATGGGTGGATGACTGGATATGTAAAGCGCTTTGGGGTCCTTAGGGACTAGTAAAGCGCTATATAAATACAGGCCATTTACCATTTACACCGTGCTTTCTGCTGGTCAACACTTAGATAGATTTTATGGTATCAATGTTTTAACAGTGTCAGATTATTTATTTGTGTGTTTATGTATGCACTGTCATAACCAATGTAGATAAATAATGCAGCAGACTCTGATGTAAAACCCAAGACGGTCAGTGTGCAATTCAAAAGATTTATTTAACAGAAACTAAGGAATAACAACAAGGATATGCAACTGTGGAGAAACTGGGAAGCTTTGGTTCACAGTACAGGAGGAGAATTCTGTCAGAAAGTAGAAGTAGGTTAATCTGTACTTCTGATATCAGCCTCTAGCCTTAGGAATTCAGGACCAAATAAGATTCTTACGTGCATAGCTAAGGAAACTGGCCAGTTTCCCAGGGGGCATGTAATGGAGGAGAGTGGACAGGCAGGCGAGTTTTAGAGGTAAGTGAAAACACAATCTTTTATTCTCAGGAACAGACCAGCTTGGGATATCAGGCGAGTAATTTCCATAAGGAGAAAACACTTTATGAGAAGCATTTTCTAAGGAGCAGAGTAGAGAATGACATTAACACTGGGAACTCACAGGGAACTTAGTTTTTAGAGAAATCAACACAGAGTCTGTCAGTGTGAAGCTGCGGAGAGGCATCTCACTGTGTGGGGACAAGCAGAGGAACTGAGGACAAGTTGAGTTGAAGATTGCCTAAAACTATAACAAATTAAAATAATTTAAATTGGTATGTTCACACTTTTGCATTTAATATTCTAGTCTACATTAATTGAAACAGTTTGTAGGCTTAAGTAGCATTGGTGATGCAGATTTGAGAGGAAACAGCTTGAAGCCATTCTACCCTGAAGGCTTTGCCGCTCCTGGTCAAACACTGCAAAGCACAATATTGACAAAAACATGCTGCAGCAGGCATGTCAAAATGACAAAACAATCATTTATCTCTTACAGTATTTAGCAGAGGGAGGCCAAGGTGAGGTAAACCCAGTGATTTACGTAGCTGTTGGAGCAGATGAGTCTCTTAATGAGGAGAAGTGAGAGCGTCATCCATCAGCGTCAGACAATGTCATGCGTCTGCAGAGAGGGAACAAGGCAGTCGGGAGGAAAACATGGTCTGTTCTGCTTGTCAAATAAGCTTTCAGGGGAATTGTTAGTGTGTATGTGCGTTGTTTGTCATTCAATACGACATGCATGTATGTGCTTCTGTGAATATGCGTGCAGGCTGCTGTTTCTGTTTTGTAAAAATCCCAAAGGAAGCAGTTGTTTCACAAATATTTCACACGTTGTCATGTGGGGTACAAAAATCAATGTAAAAGAATCTTCTGTAATATAATCAGAAGCACAAATTTTCCAGAAATTAGACTGATCCACTGAAAACAGTGTAATCTTTTATGCACCTCTGTTGGTGCAGCAGAGGCTGATTTCCCCACTTAAACGAGTCACTCAGGCATTGTTTATAAAATCCTCAGTAGGGTCTTCTTATCAAGTACACACACACACACCAGAGGTGTGGACTCGAGTCACATGACTTGGACTCGAGTCAGACTCGAGTCATTAATTTTATGACTTTAGACTTGACTTGAAAAAATGTTCTAAGACTTGTGACTTGACTTGGACTTTTACACCAATGACTTGGGACTTGAATTGGACTTGAACCGGTTTATTTGAAAAGACTTGATATTTTACCCCAAATATAAAATTTAACATGCATATTATATAGAGATTGAAAATGTGACGTCATTCACGGGTAGAACCGCAAAGGATTCTGGGAACTCGTGGCAAGCGGTACTAGCGCACGCAGGCTTTCAATTAAAATCAGTCACACAGCGATAAAAAGAAACACAAAAATGTCAAGAAGCTGTTGTATTATTAACTGCAATAGCCGGTCGCATGACAGCCACGGGAAGCCGACGGGTAAAGAGATCGGTTGTTATCGGATTACGACGTTGAAGAGAAATTGTTCAAGCCATGTTTCCGAAGTAACAAAGAGGTGACGGATGGACTGGATAGCAGCCATTCAAAGATCAAATATAACGTCCCAGAACACTCCAGCTCACAGGTTAGTCTGCTCCAAGCATTTACACGAAGGTCAGTGTTTTTTAGTAGTTAATACGTCATTTTCATAACATAATTGGTGATATAGGTTACAAGCAAGTCTGGCGCTGAACAGAAATTGTCGCGCTATGCTCCTGTGTTTATTGTGCATAAATAGTGAATTGTCCTGACACAATATTGCGTTTCGCTTCTGTTATTATGGTACATTGACAAAAACATATACTTTTATTCACAGGATAAAACAGGTTTTTTGTATCACTAATTGCCCAGTACGATTACAGCATACAATATTGTTGTCACTGCTACATTTCTGTGATGGGTACCAGAAATTATTTCCACTACTAATTAATTACCGTTGAGCTCAAAGGTCCTATTAATAAACGGTTAACGAATGTGTATTTATGACGACGATTTGTGAGACTGGTAAACTTATGATACGTACGATGGTCTTTCGTTCTACACGGTGCATTTCAAGGTCCTGTACCCATCCGTCGGTAAACTGTACCTGGGCTTGTTGCAGTGACCTGAAGTTACTAAACTTCATGAGTGTATGCACTCACTCCAAGAACCGTATGATTATAAATATGCATATAAATATGCTAAGATGAGATAGCTGACTTCATCTAACTAGCAAATGTTGTCCAGGCTACGTTGGTGATGCAGTTTTTTTTTTTAATGTGTATGATATTTTTGTCATGCGATTTTAAAGCTGGTCCTACAACCGCATCCAAGAATAACATGCAGCTTATCTCAGAACTGTCGGTGAAAATTATTCTTGGAGCTAGGTTTAATTGAGCTGCATTTTAAAGAGGTGCAATTTCACAATTTGTGTATATTTTCTAAGTTCACTATTTTGTCATGTGTTGAGAAAAACACAGATTTTAAAATTACATGGTCTAATATTTACATTTAGCATATAACTGCAACATGCCTTTTTTCGTTTTTTTTTTTTTTTTTTTTTTAAAGACTCGAAAGGACTTGAAATTCAAAGTTTCAGACTTGTGACTTGACTCGGACTTTTACACCAGTGACTTGAGACTCGACTCTGACTTGCCTGACATTACTTGAGACTTGACTTGAGACTTGAGGATAAAGACTTGAGACTTACTTGAGACTTGCAAAACAATGACTTGGTCCCATCTCTGCATCAAACCTTTGATTAAACCAGTATGAACCAGATTTTGTGATTTCAGCACTAGCTTAGTCATGACATCGTACTGTGGGAGCATACACTGAAATGAAGTTATTAGTGAATGCCAAGATACAGTCTGTCTATCCACACTTAAACTTATTTAGCTAAAAATAAATGTGTATTCTGGATTTCGTCATGATATTAAAGTATAATATTCAATGTAAAAATCATTTGAGCAGATTCATATTCCAGAAAGTAAGTGTGAGTGTTTTTGTCTTTATCTTTATGGGTTATTGTTCTGAACATTATGTCTACTTGAAACTCTTGTATGACCAAATTAAGCTGTCTGAGGCTCAATTCCATGGACAGGTGTGCATCTCTATGTTAGCTTTCTTCTTCTGTCACCTGTTCTTACACTGTAGAGCAGATACTTGCTAATCAGAAAAATATGTCAATCATGTTATGCGGAAGCCAAACAATAGTCAGAGACTGCCTTTGTCTGTGTTTCTGATCTGTTTTTTTTTTACCCGCTGTCTAGACGCATCCTGCACATTGGCTCATCCATCATTCACCATGCGCCTTTCTTTTATGTTAGTGCTCATTGCTGTCATGTTTATTGTATGATAGAAAGAAGTCTTTCGAGTACAGCGTTCCTTTAATGATGGAGTGTTTGAAAAGTAGGTTGCTTTCCAGTAAGCCTTCTCTTGATTAATATACTTACGCCTGCAATTAATGGTATGACCACCTTGAGTCGAAGTCTTTGTTTTTTTATTCTTAAAGCTGTTGGTTGAGAATATTATTAAATTAATTGTTTTGTCATATTTATAATAGATGATTATTAATTGGGCCGTGTCTCCTCGGTCATTAGCTTTCTTCTGTTGCAACTGTGCTGTCAGCTAGAGTTCTCTGTGACACAAATATCAGACCACCCTCATTTAACACAGTGACTTATGAAGAGAATATTACTCCTGTCTGCCTTACTTGTCTCAGTTGCTCCCCACCCACTAAATGAGCACTAATGCAAAGTGTACAGCACATTCTGGAAATTAATTGAGTTTGACTGCAACACTTTGTGGTGTGATGAATGTGTGGTTTATCACCCATCCCCCTTCACAGACTGCCTAACGTCTCATTTTTGGTCTGCGATTAAAAACCAAGATACTATCTGCTGTGTCTGTGTAACAGAGAAGCTGAATCATGCACAAGAGCGATTCTCTCAGTCTGAATATACAGTGAGGATGTAGGGTCAAATAGATTAAAGTGATTGAAGCTCAAACCAGGTAAAGTGGTGAAGCCATTATTAAAGCCTTCTGCAGTTCCTCACTTCACGACTCGAGTACTTATTGAACAAGAAATCATAAAAAAGATGTTTCAGGTAACTAATAATATTTGAGTGGGAGTAACAGAGTGTAAATGAGTGTGATCGTCCGGTGAAGTATGATGAACACTATTATGTCATCCTGTTTTTCTTTGTTCTTTCTTTCGTCCTGTGATTGATGGCCTTGTGGCATTTCACTAATCCAACGCCAGGTTTAGATTACACAACGTGGATGTTTTGTAACGTCTACAATGTCAAATTAGGTTACGTCAATAACTAAAATGTCAGCAGGCTAAAAGGATTTCGATTCCATCCCCACAGATGTTTTGATGAAAAAGTTGGCACAGTCAATTAAAAGATCAGTATGACAGCATTCAGTAAAGTCACAATTAATATTGTTAGTATAATCGATAATAAAAGTCTCACTAACATTGCTTCCCAGACGTCTGTTCAGGGTAGAAGTGGATACACTTTTAGCCATTCCCAAATGCAAATTAATTTTTAATTGAACTGCTGCAATTTGGGTGTTTTTTTACTTTAGTTTGGGATTTTACTGCTATTTATGTTTTAAAATATGTTTTATTTTTATTGATTTACTTATTTCATGATTAGGTCACTTAACATTGACTGATTCAAGAGTAAAATGCGACTATTTCAAAGGACGAACCAGTGTTGTGCCAAGATATAACAGACATCAAAACAGGGTTCAAAATTGTATCTGTGAGGGTGTTTCCAAATTCATGGGCTGCATCCTCCTGAGGCCGCATTTGTGGGCCGATTACGTCACAGCGACGCGACGAAGGCTGTCCAAATTCATAGACTCCTCCGAATGCAGCCGACAAATGCGTCCTCCTTTTCCCCGAAGGATGGGACGGGTGTGTCCTTCGTGGCGGCCGCTACTAAGTTTTTAATATTACTCTTATTACTCTTTCTGGGTCACAAAATAAAGTTTTAACATATTTTCAGACGAGAATGTAGCTGTGTAAACTTCAAATATCTGCTCGGTTTACCAAGATATCACATATTTGCAAAAGTGCTCCGAAGTTTTCGGAGAGCTCTATTATCCACCAGCTCGATAGCTAGCCGGAAGCTCGAGGGTCAGTGGAGCCAGCGAGAACGGCAAATCTACCGGCACATCATTTTCAGATCACCGCGGTCTTTCGCTACTCAGGTTAAACGTGATATATAAGTCACTTAGACAACCTAAAAATGTTATTGTTTGGCTTTTTTCAGTGTTTTATTTGTTCGTGAGTAAATTGGTTTAGCTGAGATTAAAGTTATTAGATTAGATAAAATAAAACTTTATTAATGGGTGGTTTTCACACAGCTGAATAAACGTCAAACAGAAAACTGATTAAACAGAAGTGTGAGATGGTCGAGAATTTGCACCAGTGCCCTGTTATATTTTAGATAGCAAGGAGCAGACGGCTGAGTTTCTTAAACTCCACCGAGACAGCGGTGACGCAAATCAGAAGCCTAGACCGTCCAATTTCACAGCCGTTTACTTCCGGCCTACCTGACCTTCTGAGGACCCGGCCCACGTAGACCGCGAAGGCCTGGTCCTCAGGAGGATGCAGCCCATGAATTTAGACATGACATATGTGCACTTTTTTAATAGCAAACTGTGACAAAAACAGATAATTTGATAATTTGTTCTCATCTCTTTAGTTAAATCTAGACAAATGTCCAAGATAACACAGTTTTATGGGCAAAAGAGCTATTAGCCACATCTCAGCGTGGTGTGCAGTGTATTAAAAAAAATTGAGGGAACTGGACAAGTGGGGAACAAAAGAAGAAGAAGAAAGCACTACGTGAATAATATATGAAAGTTTGACCTTAAGAAATATAAAATCAAAGACCCAGCACAGGACCTGAGAGATGAATCTCAGTTGCTCTGTCTGCTGTTTCTTGAAGTTGCCTTAAAATTGATCCCCATGAACGAGATCTTATTAGGAAACTATCATGTGTTTGGGTGGGCTTGTTTAGCTCCAAAAAGGCAGGAAATCACAAAGAAAGTTGATTGGGAAGATTCATTTTTGGTCAGTTCTCAGGAGGATGTAATGAGATTATTACATGGTTTTATATTAGGCAGTTTATAACAGGTAGTGATTCTTACTTTGACTAATATTACTAGTAAGAAAGGAACTTGCACACTCTGACATATAGTGCATACTCTTTCTTTCGGCGTGGGTTTTCACAGCCTGTGAGACAAGCAGTAAGTGAACTGGCAGAGTTTCAAATAGCATGTCTAAAACATCACAAGGTGCATGAGAGACACTGAGGGAAGGTAACTTATTCTAACTACCTCTGCCAAGAAGTTTGTTTTTGGTAACCTGGGCCTGAGTTCATGTTCATTCTGTTGTTCTGTCTGTAAACACAATATCTCTAAAAAAATTCTGATTCTATAAAACTTTGTAGGGGTAGGGTCATGTTAACAATACATTACAATGTGCTTTACATCCACCAAGGTCTTCAAGGTCAAATTAATTGTTTATTGGTCAAAAACTGACAAAAGAAACTGTGATTCTTAGATGTGCAAATGTAAGATTCTAGTTATAAGGCATTTTGTCAATTTTTGATAAATAAATGATTAAGTTTGCCTTGAAGACCTTGGCGGATGTAAGATAAATTTTAATGAATTGGTAACATAACCTAGAGGGTTATGTTACCTTGTGCTCTGCCAAACCCTATAAAGGTTTTTTTTTTTTTTTTTTAATCTATAGTGCTTGCAGAAAAAAAGGCACAAGCACACTCTAATGTAACCTCTATGGTAGAGTTAACAATTTGAGTACATGTACACTGTTTCTGATTAGGTATTGATTTTTTGTTTTGTTTTTTAAAAACAGAATAAACGTGTGATCATTCTTTTATTTCATGAATTCTACATATTGTTGTGAAATCAGTTTTACCCCGGTTCTTTTTATTCCTCGAGCATCCAGAGATGGCACCGGACTCAGTAGTCATTTCACAAAACCTTTATTCATCTTTACTCATCTTTTACTCATCTTCTTTACTCTTTTACTCATCTTTACTCATCTTCTACTCTTCTTCATTTATCCTCATTTAAGCATGCATCTTCTAGAAGGGAAGACGAGGCCGGTGCGTCCCTCTCCAAATCTTCACCCCTTTGTTCGTTACAGCCAGCTTTATAGAGGCGTTCCCATCATAAAACCCCCTACGGTGTGCTGCAAACTCTGTCTGTGTCTATGTGCACGAGCACATGAATGCCTACATGTGCGCGTTCCCACGTCTCTATGTGAGTGCTCGTGTGTGACTGTGTACGCATACCTGTGTGTATGTGTGAGTGCACGTGAGTGAGTGTGCGTGTGGATGTGTGTGCGTGACAGTTAAAACATTGTGGGTGTAGGTGACTCCCTAGGTCATAAAACCCATCTTCCTTCCAGACCACAGTTATCCAGTTACAAATGTTGAGACCCCCACCCAAACATCCTCTGGGAAATTTCCACTCAGCATTAACTCCTCTCTGTTTTACTTTCACAGTTCAAGTGGGGGAGGGGTCTCCTACAATCTACTCCTAAGTTCACGACACAGTGAGGCCTTTAGTCAGTATCTCTACAATAGTTCTACATTCTATGATAACACATTTCTAAACTCTAAAATAAGCTAAACATTCTACAATATGTTCTATATCCACATAAATAATAACTTATGTCAGATATAATATATTAAAATGGGTTTTTTTGGGGGCGCATAAGAAAACCCTACACTTTAACTTTACTACACTAAAAAATTCTTAAAGCACATTTAAAAAGAACCAAGAAAACAACACAAATGTATACAAAATGTGGTACTGTTCCCTCACAATTTTGATACTGCCCAGAGACTGATCTGAGTTAGTGAAGATTTGCACTTTCGGAGTACTACTTGTCTTTCTATTGGTAAGCTGTAACAGTCAATATTTTCTGTGGTACACGCTGAACATCCATCCATCGATCTTCTTCCGCTTATCCGGGGCCGGGTCGCGGGGGCAGAAGCTTAAGCAGAGAAGCCCAGACCTCCTTCTCCCCAGCCACCTTCTCCAGCTTGTCCGGGGGAACATCAAGGCGTTCCCAGGCCAGCCGAGAGATATGATCCCTCCAGCGTGTCCTGGGTCTGCAACAGGGCCTCCTCCCGGTGGGACATGCCCGGAACACCTCACCCAGGAGGCGCCCAGGAGGCATCCCTGTCAGATGCCCGAACCACCTCAGCTGGCTCCTTTCGATGTGGAGGAGTAGCAGCTCTACTCTGAGCCCCTCTCGGATGGCTGAACTTCTCACCCTATCTCTAAGGGAGAGGCCAGCCACCCTTCGGAGGAAGCTCATTTCTGCCACCTGTATCTGGGATCTCGTTCTTTTGGTCACTACCCACTGCTCGTGATCAAAGGGTGAGGGTAGGGACGTAGATCAACCGGTAAATTGAGAGCTTCGCTTTTACACTTAGCTCTCTCTTCACCACAAAAGGCCAGTACAGCGGCCGCAGCACCAATCTGTCTGTCGATCTCCCGCTCCCTTCTCCCATCAGTCGTGAACAAGACCCTGAGATAGGCTTAATAATTTAATATTAAATATACTTATTTTTCAAATTTCGCCATCTTTTTGGCTGATGAGGTTTTCGGTGATTAGGAATTAAATATGCTAAAGTCAAACAGTTACTAGCAGGAAGTTACAGTCATGCGTTGTGCGTCTGTAATATTTAAAATACTTTTATTGTGGATATAGTGACTAACAAACAGATTTCTTTTAGCGTACTGTTATTCATTAATAATTATTCATCAGTTGGGGGTCAGGCTCAGTTGTCCAAAGAGTGGGCTGCGTTGGCTGAGGTTTGTGCTCTCTGATGCTTCTTGTCTCTCCATTGGTAAGCCCCATAGTCATCTGTTTTAATTTTGAAACATTGAACAACATAATATTAAAATGCACCAGGAAAAAAAATATGTTTTTCCATTATTTGGCTCATAAGGATTTGCTTGATTAGGGATTAAATATGCTAAGGTCAAACAATATCTAAAAGGCTATTACAATTTGTTGTTCTCTCATATTTAAAATCAGTTTATTGTGGATATGGTGACTAACAAACATGCTCCATTTAGATTATTGTGATTAATAGTTATACATCAGCCAGGGGTCTGACTCAGTTGTCTGTGGGCTGTATCTGTACTGAAAGAAATATGTAAACACTATTGCATGTTTGCTAATTTCCTTTTATTATATTTTCATAGGGGAATTTTATGATTTATTACATACTTGAATCGTTGAATTGATCTTTGGAACCCACATGCCATTAGTGAATTTATTTATTTATTTTATAACAAAGCACGCTGCGTTTTTAAAATGATTCTCTCATGACAGGTATTTTTATTATAGCATATTAGCCCCTAGCCAGCGAGCCAGGCCATCAATTTCTGACTCTGTTCCCTGTCTCAGAGGTCTTTGGGTGCCAGTGATAGGAAGTCAGGTGCATGTCAGAGCTCTGCGACACGCGGAGCTAGGCAAATTGATGACTATGGAGCCAGAGCACTCACACCATCCTCCCAGTGGCAACAGCAACCTCGGGGCTCACTGGGTGTTATCAGTTCCTCAGATCAGGCACAGTGGCAGTCAATAAGCTCATTTCTTGAGGGACCTGTTCCCCTGTGTCCACACCACGGCAGTCCTTAAAAGCCCACAGAAAACTTACATTCAGTCTACAGCTTGTAATCATTACGGTTAAGCATTTTCTATGTTATCCTTATATATATTTACATTACATAAATAAAATAGGTTATTTAATTTGACTGAATTGTTGAACTACCAATAATCACCAGTATTCAGCAGTGAATGCAGATATTTCCAGCAAATTACGGGTTCAACAACAAGTGGAAGCATATATATGCGACACACAATGGATCATCAGTGAAAATAATTGGTGAAAAAAGCAAGGTCAAGCATGGGCACTACTGCAGGATACAACAAAAGGGGAACCATACTGATTTATAATGTACCGACGTATCTAATTAGGTATTTAATGATGATCACTTGTGGTCATCGTAAATGTTATTAAAGATAATCCTCAATTTTAAAGAAAGAATTCCATATTTTAATGCATTATTTATTGCCCATGCTCCTGCTGTCCACCAAGTGTTGTGAAATTCACTTTGTTAGTTTAGGTGTAACCTCACTGGCAGAGTAACAGACACAAAAAAGTTAAAAAATCACCTCTGTCTCAGTTTCTGCATCAAGTTATGTGAAATGCAGAGATGTCACCCAGCAGTAAGACAGCTAGATACAGGGAAAGGCTGAGGCCAAAGATCTAGGATATCATGCTCATTACCTCCAACCAGGAGGACTGAAACAGTGAACATAGCCTGGAGCCATGAAATAATCTCTTTCACACTGACAGTAAATTTATTTTTTCAGTGTCGAGTGAGACATGAAAAATTGTGCATCAACTTAAATTAAACTGTGTTTCATTGTCTGTTAGATACTGGAGTGCTACTATGTCTTTAATTTATTTATTTATTTATTTGATTTTGTTTTGTTTTTGTTTTGGGTTTTTTTTTGGGGGGGGGGCAGTGTGCTGAAGTAGGCAGAGGTAGGTTTTGGTGTCTTGATGCATGGTCAATCATCCAGGTAAGTAAATCCCCAAAAGTTGATTCTGTTCATCTAGATGTAGCGTTTTCAGTGGGAGAAACGTTTGAGCAGGAGGAGGCCATTTACATGAAAAGGGAAAGACCATCTCTGAATCGAGGAGGGGGCCTAAGGGTACATCTTTCGCCATCTTACAATGCTGTGTTTACAGCTTTACTCTTCAGGTTGTTTTGTTGCTTTTATTAATTTATTATTAACAATAATATAAAATTATGCACAAAAGGAATTACTAATGTAAAAAAAAAAAAGTGGTTTTATTTATATATAAATAAATGCGGTGGCCCCTAGAGACAAAGCACGTACAAACTCCAAAACACATTTCTAGCGTTAACTGAACTTCCAAAACAGAGCTACCTAGATCACTTAAATTACACAATTGAAAGCATGTGTGTCTTGTTTGTGTATTTATACACAAGCATTCAAATATATTCAAATAATTTAAAAAAAAAAATGTTCATTTACCTGTTACTACCACACACCAAATCCAGTCATTGGTACTTCCTGGCTTGTGTATCCACTAGGTAACGAAAGCTCAACACTGCGCCTAGCATCCTGGAGCACTTCTGTTGTGTTTTGTACGTGTTTTGGAGTTTTTATGTGTTTTGCCTCTAGGGGCCACCGTAAATATACTTTTATTTATTCACTCCACATAAAATGTAATAAATAAATCATATAATACAAAAAACAGCTATTTACATTTCAACTTTTGACTATTTAAATTTTCAGCTTTTTCGTTTTAAACAAATTTAAAGCGAAACAACACAAAACACTGCAAACCACAACACAATTAAATATAAATTAAAATATGACAGCAAAAAGAAGATGCACATTCTCTGTCATATGGGCCCGCATGAATAAACTTTCTGAATCCTTTATCATCCGCAACTGAAAATAGTTGTGGATGATTACTATACCTTTCTAATGTGACATTGTTGTCCCTGGCTCTCTTTCTCTGTCTCTCCTGTGGTACTGCGAGTGTAATTACTGCCCCTCCCCCCTCTTCCCAGCGCCAAGCACAAGGCTCACGTGCGGAGTGAAGCGGAAAAAAATGCGAGAGAGAGGGTAGAAAGAGAAAGGAAAAAAAAAAAACACGGCTCGCGATGAGGACCCGGCTCCAAGAGCCGTTTCGTTCGCGATCGACACATTACTAGTCAGCTGAGACTGAAGAAGTCACTTAGGCTATGTTCACACTGCAGGTCTTACTGCTCAATTCCAATTTTTTGATCAAATCAGATTTTTTTTGTCTGGTTGTTCACACTACAAATAAAATGTGACAGCAAACGCACTCCACTGTGAACGTTTCACGGCCCTCAAAGCGGCTCGCATGCGCAAAAGAAGACGTCACACACAACGTGCTCTGTGTACGTAAGTAAAAATGGCGGCTACAGGGCTAGTAGGTGTTGTTGTAGCAGTCTAACAATTTCTGCACAGTCCTAACCAACAGAATGTTGACAGATTAATTAGAGAGAGGACACTGAGAAAAAAAGAGAGCTCGTGCTTTAACAATGGCCTTGTTTGGAGCAGTGGCTGCTACCTTTGTGCGGAGGTATATATGGACACGGAGTCGTTTAGCTTGAATAGAATTGTCTCCCCATATTCTAATCAAGTCCAAAACCTCAGTTTCTGTCCATTGACTCGCTCCGTCTCCAGTTTCTGCCGCCATGCTTTCTCGTTTGTCTTCTCTGGAGCTGATAATTGGAGTCTGTCTTGTGTCAGTGACGTAAAAGACAGATTTAATGCGACATGACCATTCAAACAGCAGGCACTTTCTAAAACATCAGATATGTATCGGATTCAGTACCACATATGAAAGTGACCTGGGTTGGATTTGAAAATATCGGATTTGTGCTGTTCAAACTGTCATACCATGATTGGATATGGGTCGCATAGGGCCAAATAAGTCGGATTTAATGCGCTTTTGCCTGCAGTGTGAACATAGCCTTGGATGAGTGATGAAATGTTTCTCCCACTGTCCAGATGAACAGAATCAACTTTTGGGGATTTTTGCTAAGTGGTTGTTGCACATTGTGCCATGTCTTTTATTACACATTTAACAGAAAATCTAATATCTCAAGTAGGCAGTACTTTATAAAAAGTCAGGCCCTAGAGTGCCACCTGTACAAAACACACATGTGCTGTGACTGATAATTAATCAGCTGAGAAGTTCATCCTCATAATTCAACCACATGAGCAATCTTAGCTTATTTCTGAATGTAGTTGGTCAAGAATGGGCTCATCTTCAAACCTGTATCCAGTTGTGTTAAAGTTCCTTTTGCTGTTTCATTTTTCGTGTCTTTGCTTTCCTTAGTTTTTAGAGAAATCAACACAGAGTCTGTCAGTGTGAAGCTGCGGAGAGGCATCTCACTGTGTGGGGACAAGCAGAGGAACTGAGGACAAGTTGAGTTGAAGATTGCCTAAAACTATAACAAATTAAAATAATTTAAATTGGTATGTTCACACTTTTGCATTTAATATTCTAGTCTACATTAATTGAAACAGTTTGTAGGCTTAAGTAGCATTGGTGATGCAGATTTGAGAGGAAACAGCTTGAAGCCATTCTACCCTGAAGGCTTTGCCGCTCCTGGTCAAACACTGCAAAGCACAATATTGACAAAAACATGCTGCAGCAGGCATGTCAAAATGACAAAACAATCATTTATCTCTTACAGTATTTAGCAGAGGGAGGCCAAGGTGAGGTAAACCCAGTGATTTACGTAGCTGTTGGAGCAGATGAGGAGAAGTGAGAGCGTCATCCATCAGCGTCAGACAATGTCATGCGTCTGCAGAGAGGGAACAAGGCAGTCGGGAGGAAAACATGGTCTGTTCTGCTTGTCAAATAAGCTTTCAGGGGAATTGTTAGTGTGTATGTGCGTTGTTTGTCATTCAATACGACATGCATGTATGTGCTTCTGTGAATATGCGTGCAGGCTGCTGTTTCTGTTTTGTAAAAATCCCAAAGGAAGCAGTTGTTTCACAAATATTTCACACGTTGTCATGTGGGGTACAAAAATCAATGTAAAAGAATCTTCTGTAATATAATCAGAAGCACAAATTTTCCAGAAATTAGACTGATCCACTGAAAACAGTGTAATCTTTTATGCACCTCTGTTGGTGCAGCAGAGGCTGATTTCCCCACTTAAACGAGTCACTCAGGCATTGTTTATAAAATCCTCAGTAGGGTCTTCTTATCAAGTGCACACACACACACACACACACACACACACACACACACACACACACACACACACACAGAGAGAGAGAAATACATCAAGCTGAACACAGTAAATGTTTCAACAAAGAAAAAGTTTATTTTTTATCTCCTTTTACGTGCTCAGTTTGAATTTGATGCTCACCAAAGATTTAAAAACCGGCAATTTTGGATGTTTAACACTGTGTTGCATCACATCTTATGTGAACACCACTTTGTACACATTTTGGGACTAAGGAGACGGGTTGTGGTTTTGAAAGTGAAATGTTTTCTCACTCTTGCTTGATGTAGCAGTTTATTTAGCTGCATGGTAGTTCAGGGCTTCTTTGTTGCTGCTTTTGGTTTTCAAATGTTTGAAATATCTCCTGTAATAGTTCCTGACAGTAAAAAGGCCATTTCACTATCCCAACACTTTTTCTGTTATAACAGAGCCATACTTGTGTAACACACGAAATGAAAAAAGACTAGACAGCAATATCTATTGAACTGTGCAGCTTATGCGACCTGCACTTATTACCTATACACCATCAGCGTTCTGGCTTTTGAGCTGATAACAAACCAGGAATCCCCGTCGTTCATGGTTAAAGAAAATGTCGTTATTTATGCCTCTTGCCTATTCTCTTTGCATGGTTAATGGTGGTTTTAGCAAAAGACTGTGTTCACTGAAAATAATTTTTAGAAGTATTCTTTAGCTCATGCTGCATTTGTAATCCACTGCTGCCTTAGGGTCCAAATATTACAGCCACTTAGTGTTGGTTTTTGGCCTTTCCCTAGTGTAAATAGATTTCTTTGAATATTTCAGCAATACTATTTAGTAGAGATGGCACGATACCACTTTTTTATGTCCGATACCGATACCGATATCATAAATTTGGATATCTGCCGATACCGATATGAATCCGATATAGTGTTTTTTAATAAACAAAACTGTTTTTTTAAATATCTTGCTGCATTTTGTATAAGTTCATACTCAAGTTTAAAACAACAACTACACTAAAGCTATTCTGTTATACCTGTATGCAAAAAAAAATATTTCATAGTTCAGCAATACTGATCAATCTAATAAACTTAAACCTACACCATCCTCCCTATTCTGGTATTTTAAAGAGTACTTAGCGTAAATATTAAGCAACCTAACTAATAGGGTTCCAACTCCCAGCAACAACAAAAAATAAATAAATAAAAAATAGGGAACCACCCCTCACGCTCCACCTCATGATGCTTAATCGACGTAATCAACCTTAATTTGATGCAGTGTGAAAAAAAATGCACAGAAATCAATTATTTTTCAAGAAATATTAAATAGATTCAACATCTTTCTTCAACAAAATTGCAGACTGCACAGATGGTACCTTCCCAAAGGAAAAAAGTACTATAGCTTACTAGGGTATATATATTAGACTTAATAGTCACTATATACAGTAATTGACTTCTATTCATTTTACATCAAATTAAAACTTTGGCTGTCAGATAATTATTTATTAAAAGCTAGACATTTTAAATGAGAATAAGAAAGAAAAGTATTTCTTTGTGCCCCCTTTTCCCTGTTAATGCCCTATCGGCCCCCCTGGCTAAACTTTGCTAGATCCGCCCCTGCACAGTTACCAGCCGTCAGCTACGTAGAAAAAGATCCTTGAGTAGAAAGTAATATTAAATAAATTCTAACAACAGCTTATCAAGCTTAAACGTGCTGCTGTTGTTCAGCCGCTGGTTTCCTCTTTCTGGTGCAAAGTGGGCCAAAAACAAACAAGAGAGACGGACTCACGACAGAAAAGCCGATCAGCTGATCATTAAGCAGTTTCATGATTGAAGTAGCAGCAGGAGAGGCAGTCGCTTGTTAAGCTTAACGCAGGAATGCTTTACAAACATTCAGAGATGGACTTACACACTTGCTTTACTTCTCTCGGGGATAACTTTGTCGGAGATGAAATGCCGGGTTGCTAGCGAAGCTCCAAATGCTATCCAGACCACCGACAGGTCCGGCATGCCACAGCTGCTCTATCACGTGATGCATACTGCTCCGACGTGCTATCGTTCTGAGGTGAGTTACGGCGTGTTGCAAGTTTTGTGAGGTGCTTTCGTGATATTTAATGGATCGGATTACATTTTTTATTTTTCTCCGATATCCGATCCAGTAATTTAGGTCAGTATCGGACCGATACCGATACGTAATATCGGATCGGTCCATCTCTACTATTTAGTCTAGTCCACAAAATCTTTCATATTTTCTTTTGAGAAACACTATTTCCAAATATCCTGTTTGTGTGCCATCTTTCCATAAACTTCGGATGCTCTTTTTAAGTAGTCGTGTTACTGACCTACTACCAATTAACCTAATTATCCTTTTCCTTATCTCTATTGCATTTCACTTTTTTCCACTATTATCTCCTAAATATTCCAGTCAAGGTTTCGGGGTCCACACTCCTATGTCCTCTTACGTCAGGTATCTGCTGAAATCTGATCTCAAATGATTTTTGGCTCCACACAGACACCGACCTTCAAAGAGCAATTTAAGCAGACAACAATAAAGGTTAATGTTATCAATTTACTTGCAGAATTGAAATAGATTAGCAACAGCTGATATGTTTGTCCTTTTAGTCTAAGAAAATGACCGTCAGCGTGGCCTAAAATTGACAAACTGCTACCCGAATTTTGCTTTGCTATTCATCAGCGAGTAAAGAGAGATAATAGCTTTGTTAGCATCAGTTTGTCCGTCCATGTGTTTTGCCTGCGTAGACGTAAAGACTTAGAATAAATGCATCACGAATGCTTCTTAATCTTAGTTATAAGAACTTTTTAAAATTTTATCTTTTAATTCAACCCAAGATTTCAAGTGCTATGTAATTATACTCTAATAGTTTTTGATCATCTTTTATATTTGTGCCCCTGAGCTAATTCATGCATCTTTGCAGCTACCCAGTGGATCTTATCACCTGAAAAAGATTTGATTTCATAATACTTGAGTTACATTTTTATCACATCAGGTTGGGAAAGATGCACCTGTGAGTGGGCGTTAAGGACAGAAAACTTTTAAACTAAAAACAACAGGATACAGTGTGAAGAATCAAAGCACTGTTGTCTATTATTCCTCAAATATAGCTTGCGCTCCTGTATAGCGTGCACTCTGAAATTACTTACTTGTTCTTGTGGTTTTGTTTTTTACTTCACAGCAGACTGAGAGACATGAGACATAAAAGTATCTCTTGAAAGCAAAGTCAGATGATCATGTCTTATTACTGTTACCATTTCTTTGCATCCTTGCATGTTGCATAAATGCAGTGAGCAGTGTACATGTATGAATACATGCGTGTTGCTTCTTTGTCATCAACGTGAAGCAGAGAGTGACAGCTTTTTAAAGTCGAGCACTCGTCACTAAGAGAAAAAAAAAAAAACGGAGAAGAAATAAGGATCCATTTGAGCAGAAAAGTGCCACTCTGACTGGCAGTCCCAACAGTTGCTACAGTAATTAGCTCTTTTGCTCTTTCCTACACGCTGCACTTCATTCTCAGCATCTGTTACGTCCTCTTCACGCCTTCAAATCTCTCAGGTGAAGACACTACATGATGAAATGATTGTAATAAATAGAACAATGCTAACCACCACGCAAACAAGCAATTATTTTCAGTAATGCCTCACATCAGACCCATATGATTATCCTCTCAATGGAATAAGGTGCAAAAGCTCTTGTTCTGGAAACGAGGCAAAAGGAAAACACTTTGCATAATACGCGTAGTACAGTGGAACAACTTAATAGAAGGAAATGGCCTGAGAAAAGAGTAATGCTAATGGATTCAATATGAGATGCATTTGTTTGAATTTAATACATTAAGGTCATTTTAAAATTGTATACCCTGTTTGTGGGTTTTGTTTTGTTCTCTTCCTTATCTGCTCAGCAAAAAAGCACTCTGCCATGCTTTTTAAAAATTATGTACAAATTGATTTGATAAATGTGCCTCAAATGATGCCCATTTTTTAGTTTACTCTCATGTTGTATTTCTAAGTGAGTAGCAGGCTGCACTAAAGCTTTTGTGGCAGTTAAGAAAAATATATGAGTGCATTATACTGACTATTTGGGAGAGGAGGTACCAAATTGTCTCACTGGTGTTTTTGTCTTCCAGGCATCTTACCAGAACCTCCCTGTGAGGCTCCCATCACATCCTCTGCCCTTGTTTCTTTTATGGAGACTAAAAGCCTTCAAAATCGTTGTTTAGGAGTAAAAAACAAAAATATGTTTGCTCCTTTTTACTTTATAGATCCGTGTGTTAGTGCTGAGACAGGCAGTAGGAGAAGCGGTTCCCATGTCGACCGCAGTTTTGTTAATTAATTTATCAGAATAGATAAGAATCCAGAGAAAATTAAGACTTTTTATCTGCTTTCCTTCTCTCATTGTTGGTCCTCATTTTCCAAAGACCTCACAAAAAGACGCCACTGTAACATATTCCCTGTTTCAGGCTGGAGATGTGTAACACTTTTGTTTTGTCAACAAATCCCCTGAAAGGCACAGTGTGTCACTCCATGTCATCGTACTTCTTGACTTCCCTTCTTTTTTTGTGGCTCTCACCCTGCTCCCACTCAAGTCTACTAAAGATGTTCTTTTTGGGTCACGAAATGGGTCACAAAAACTCTCTAGTGCATTTCCTGAGAGCTGCTTTGAACTGACGTATCAAACACTGCGCTAGTGAACTTGTGGCAGTTGCTAGTGAAAGTGGAACTGAGTGAAAATAAATCCCAGTGTCCACATTCATGCTAATGTACGAAGCCGTCACTCAGTGTACGTTTAGCTCCCTGAAGTAAATATTTCATGACATCAGTGGTAAAATGTGACAGAGGCTGCAGATACACAGACCTTTTAAATGATTGCTCTCGGACCTTGAATGGCATTTGTTGACATGACCGAAATTGTGCCTAAAATGAAGAAGCGTGTGCATTTAACTCTCATCGGTAAGCAGTTTAACAGGAGAGTCATTTTTACCTTCAGGTTGCTCATCCATGAATCCTTTCTGATTAGATCTTTCCAGTTACTACATGTGCACCTCAACTTTGCCTTAACTAAACAATCAGCTGCCTGCTTCCTATTTTACAGCAGCAAACTCAAATCAGAGGTCATGTGACATGCATCATCAGCTCTAAAATGCCGATCTAGACAGAGATCATATTAATGTGTACACGGCCCTAAATGACCCTCCTCATTCTTTGGAGACTGGATGTTTTCTTTCTTATGTTTGCCACTGAAGTAACTGATTTACTGGACTAAAGCATTACAAACTATGCTCCCATTGTTATTTGCATTCTTTTTGCAATTGCTTTTCACACATTTGTTCAACAAAAACAAAACTATTATGTATAAAAACCCAACCTGATTAGAGTATTTGGTACATTTTAAAAAAAAATGAAAACAAATTAGGAGAGCTTATTAAATAGAACTGAAGTGAAAATTATCTTATCATCTTATTATGCAGTGTCCTGTGATTTTTCAGTATTTCTGTTGACAAACAAAATCACTCCTTATCAAACAGAACAACAAAAGAGAAACAGAGGCTCTAAATTGGAGATGAAGTTGGAGAATTAAAAGTGATCTTGTCTTCTTGTTACCATGTCTCCAGCATAATGTCATCCTTTTTGTTTTTTTTGTTTGTCTTGGACAGACAAACTACTTGCTTTTACGTGCTCAGTTTGCTTTATTAGCTTTATTTAGCTTTATTTAGCTTTTATCGTTTCCTTGGTTTCCCTGTGTCTTTTCCCGTGTGTTATGAATAAATCTTATTTTTTGGTACCGGTTTTTATTTTGTTGTATTTATCTGCGACACCTTAAAGGCTGGTCCGTGAAAATATTGTCGGACATAAACCGGTCCGTGGCACAAAAAAGGTTGGGGACCGCAGATTTAGACTGCGTCTATATGCTGATTTTTTTCTCTAAGTAGCTAACTGAGGCACACTTGAATTGTAAAAATGCATCAACGCTTCTAATTGCAGATCTAAAAATAAGTCTTTAATAATTGTAAAGAGCGATAGCACCTCTTTGTATAACTGACAGATTTAAACATTACATTCATGAGAAAAAGTTTTCAGGGTGCAAAACTTTCTGTAGGCCAGTAGAAACAGATTGTAAGCGCATATGGTTTAGTCTTCTTGAGACGCTTAAATAAAATCTACACTGGCTGCACAATGCAAGAAGCATGACAGCAGCATATGATTTCCCCCTCAAACTCCACAGTGAGCTGCTCATTGATTTTTCTGCTGACACTAATTTAATATCTTTGACAGTTCCAATATATATACGATTATGGACGTGGAAATGACCACCTAATGCTTAAGTTCGAGGGTTTTCTTATTACATGTAACACTAAGATTGTTTCTTTTTTTGTCACAGGGAACTTTAATCTACATTATTTTGACAGGAGTAGTATCAGATGCTTTTTGGATTAAGATGTACAAAGCAGATGATGAAGTTCCAGTATACATTGAATATAGAATATAGTACAATCAACGTATTGATTGCTATTTGCAGTGATACTTTTTTTGCTGATAAAAGCTCTACACTCACTCTACAGAGGAGTCTGATACGAATCGAGAAGTCAGTGTAGCTCATTTCTGTCTGATGACAGCGATACTGAGGTCAGTTGTTGAGGTTATCCTGAACTTTTCTCTTGATAAGTGCTGCTGTTTTTTTGCTGCTCTTAGCTGTCCTCAGTGAAACTTTCTTTAAAGTCGTTCTAGCGTTGCTGGACTCTTAACTCTCATATTCTCCTGAAACTTATAGAAAGGACTCGCTAGCAGGACACTTACACGGTTTACACCGGTTTATTTACAGGTTTCCTTAGTGCAGAGAAAGAAAACAAAAAGCAATGTCTTAAGCCATGGTTTCTGAGAGTGGACAGAGGAGCTGCAGGTATGCCCGTGGGCACATGCACACGCTTTCACAGTTACTGGAGGGACACTGGAGAGATCTGCACAGAAACAGAGGTTAGAGCTGAGAACACACTGACAGCAAGCATGAACCGGACAAAAGCCAGAGCATAATACCTCTTGCTGATGCAAGGATGTGGCAATGACTGAGGGATTGCTTCAGCCTTAAATAGCCAGTCTGATGACCACATGAGGAGCAGGTGAGTTCATCAGCAGGTCTTCAACAGGTAAGAGCGAGGAAGCCCAATGAAACCACCTCTGAAAGAGGGAAGCACACATGCATACACAGACAAGGAGAAAAAGTAAGCCAGTGAGAGGGAGAGAGGAAGGCCAGCACAGAAGGACTTGGGGACCATGGCATAATGTTAGATTATAACCAGCTGTTGTTGTTTAGCTGGCTCATTGTCAGCTGTCTAGAGACAGGGCTAATCTGCTGACAATTGTGAAAATATTTGGAATAAAGAAGCATATTTATGCACATTTTCATGTGTTAGAGCCCTGACCTTAGGAAGAAGAGGATACTGTATTATCCAAATGCTCATCACTTTCTCTTTTATTCACATTTTCACTTCTTTGGTGTGAAAATGTGATTAAAAAATGGGTACAATCCTTCATATCTTGTGTATGAAGGTACAAAACACAAACACCTACCAGTTCACCTCTACTCTGTTTTCATGCTTTGTATGAGACCAGTCTCTAGCCACAAACATACAACTCAATTAGGTGGAATGGAAATGTCCCAACGTGTCTCAACCACTGTATTTAAGACAGGGCTTCTACACACCAGCACTTGCACCGATGTACTTTTAATGGATTAATTTATTGGAAGATGTACTTAGACACTAATCAGCGTATATATATATATATATATATATATATATATATATATATATATATATATATATGTGTGTGTGTGTGTATATGTGTGTGTGTATATATGTATATATATATATATATGTGTGTGTGTATATATGTATATATATATATATATGTGTGTGTGTATATATGTATATATATATATGTGTGTGTGTGTATATATGTATATATATATGTGTGTGCAACATGCTTTTTTTTAATATTAAATAAAGTTAAAAAAAAAAAAGAATTATTGTACTTTTAACATCACCCACTGACTTCCTCTCATCAGATTTCCAGTTTAATCGCTGAGCCTGCCTTGCAAGCATTACAACTTTTAAATAAATAATCAGGCTTTTAAATCTGGTTCATCTTGAGTTTTTAATCACGATGATGATACAGTTTATAGAACAGTAAATAATCTGCTTAAAGACATTGCTGAGCAAGAGAAATAAAACATCTCCTTACAAATTTTAAAACACAGCTGCTGTTTTAATAAACAGAAACTATAAATAGTGTATGAACTTGCAAGCAGGTATTTTTTCTGTATTTCCTCTGTTATATTATTTTTTGCCCCATTCTGTGGAGAACATATTGCCACCCAAACTCCAATATTCCTTTTTCACACTTGTATATGTAACCACAGATTACATTCTCTCAATCAATTGAGTTTCCCTTTGGGCAGGACATGCACACCCTATCAAATTTCTTCCTTTTTTATGCCGAAAAGATGATTAAGTGGTCTGAGTCTCAGCTTTCAGATCAAAGCAGCTAGACCACTGCTTGTGAAAGTAATTCAGCATTCTGTGCAGTGTACTATTGGAAAACGGGGCCACGTGCTTTGATGACTAAACCATTTCTTCCCCACCATTAATCTTACAGTATTGACTTGAAATGCAAAAAAGGTATAGCTACATAAGCACTATCAGCACCTATGTGTGTGCGAGCGTAGGCAGATACATAGACAAACACTGATATATTACCTTCCTTTTACACAGTACCTCTGCGCATTTGTCACTCTTCTGATGATAGAGCTCCTACTTCTGAAGTCCTTGTATCCACCCTGGGGTTTTGATAATATGCTTTTTCAGTGCACTTAACAAGCATCTGTATTTCTTCACCTTACATCAGTTTGCCACTTGAAACTCCTTAGAAACTCGGGGTCTTTCACATACTTCTTTCAAGAGAAAATTTTACATTGTTGGGTCATAGCTCGAAGACCTTCCAGGATAGAATCCAGGTGGCACTTCTCTTTTAATTAACCTACATCCGTGGCTCTGAAATTAAAAAGAATTCTCTTCATCATCTTCTCTTTTACTAGCTCTTCATTACGAGTAAAGCCATACTCCTCTAAATCCTCCAAAGACTAGGGATTAATGTGCTTTAAGCTTTGACAAGGGTAATGATGAGATTCTACTGTATGCAAACTTCCATACAGTTATTTCATCAAAAAACAATTTAATTACTGATTAATTGGAATTGAACATTCAACACCTGTTCCATTAATATGCAAAGTAACATTTGCGTGAATGATAATCAGCTGAGACCAGAAAGAATTAAGGTGAATCTCACTAAATGAAGGTTAAGTATTTAGCATAATAACAAAATAAACTGTATTATTATTATATAACAAAATATACATTTAAATATAAATTGATGTCAGAGAAGTCTGCAGTTATGTGGGACAGTGAAAAGGTCCCTATGAACAGAGATGAATAGGAATGATTACATTTACAATTCTCTAATAGCACTGACTGTAAACAGTTTTTTGAAACTGCTTAAATACTTAATTAACAAGTTAGCGTAAAGGGTTGATGCACAGACGATGACAACAGGCTGTAATTTCTAAATTGATGTATATACTGTATATCGAGTTCCCCATCTAGGTCAGGCTCCAGGTTCACATCCTTTCTAATACTTTGAAGTAAAAAAACAACAACAAACAAACAAAAAAAGAAGAAAACTTTGGTTTTCCAACCTTTTCTTTTTCAGCGTACTGTGAATTTTGACTTTGGTGTGTAAATGGATGAATCTAATTAGTTGGTGTTCTGTTCTATGGTAACTAAGGCAGACAGTCAGTCAGGTCTGTAAAATTTACTACTGTCTAGTACTGAAGTCCATTTCATTTTTCTAGACCACCAGCCAATGTAAGGTTTTAAGGTTTTTTAAGGTTTTCACAGCTGCCCTACATTAACTAACACACACACCACATACATACATGCGTACATACACGCGCGCACACACACACACACACACACACACACACACACACATATATATGTGTGTATATGTGTGTAATAGTTATAGCAAACTCTTTATTGCTAATTATAAAAAAAAAATTTAAACCACGATGTTCTGTTTTATTAAAAAAATCTTTTTTCAGCACATTATTATTATTATTTTATAAATAAAGTTGTTTTCTGTACAGGAAGATTTGGTCGTGGTTGAATGTTATGATTAATTAATCTTTGACAGATTTCTAAAATATTTGTTTTGTTGCTATTATGGCAACTGGTTTAATAAATTTGTTAAGCACTGCATCATTTTCATTCATCTTCAAAAACAATTAAATTAGCATTTAGTGATGAATATCTTCTGCTATCTTCTTGTTAAGTGTTGTGACATTTGCAAACAAACCTTTCATAGGGAATAAATCTCTTACATAAATTCACAGATACATTTGTTTCCTTCTCATCCCCGTTTCTGTGGTTGTTGACTTAGCTCACCGTTTCTTTCTGATCAATTAAATGTCTGCTGTAATTTGCAGGAAAATGAACCAGCATTAAAAATATATGCCAACAACAAACAAAGAAATAAATGATAGTATATAGTCCTGGAGGTGGACGGTGAGCCAAAACAATGACAGAGTCAGTGGATGAATATATCAGCTGGCGAGCTCTAGTTACAATGTAACAGTCTGAATCAGTTGTCTATGTAACATTGGACTGAGTTATGTCAGAATTCACAGGAACCTACAGACTCTGCCCAGGCTCCACCCCTCATTCTTACTCTAACCAATCAGATTAGTCATTGTAAGCGCCAGACGTCTGCTTTATATTTTATTTACGATTGAGTTCATGTTTGTTTTATTATTCATAGATTCATTACATAAGTGCAGTAGTAGCATGAAACCCTGTGTGAGAGGGAAGGGGAGGAGCATGGACAGAGATGTTAGGAGTCTCACGGTTTTCTGACCGTGTACACAGCTAGTATTGGATAACTGCTATTTTTTGGAATTTTCATGCCTTTTTTTTTGGAAGGAGTTCATTGCTACATCCTCAGTTTGTAATAAATAAAACAGTCTTCAAACCATAATGCAACTGGAAGCATTTCTTTGGGAAACCAGGAACACGCGTCAGCCATAGACTCCCCTTTTTTGAACTTGGTTTATTGGAAATTACCCTACATTTAGTCAGAAAACCTTCTTGCTCCTTTTTTGGGAAAAGGAATACTGAAAAGGATCATGTTTAGCAACGCCGTGCACTGTGGATTGAAGGCAATAGCCTACTTGGAGGAAGAATCACGGTAAGCAGTGAAAACAAGCTTTGCTACTGTGGAAATTTGTCATAATGCATGAGAGTGATGAAGAACTAGTGTGTGGAAAAAGAGAACCAAAAATGACAGAAAAGGCTGTCGAGGAAAAGCTGCACAGGTTGACCCAGTCTAGAAAGGCTAAGCTAGGCCACCTAACTAGCCAAGCTAATCAGCTCGAACGGCTAATGGAAGATGATGCTAACGTGAATGCTGTTAAACAGAAATTGCGTTTAGACTACCAAGATTCATTTGGAGATCTGTGTAAGATAAATGATAGTTTGAGAGTATTAATGCATGAGGAAGAATTTGAAAAGGACCAAAGTTCTTGGTATGAACCTAATGCTAGTCGTATTCGTGGATTTATGCAACATGTGGAAACGTGGGTTAAAGCAGCTGAGGAGCGCACAGAACAAGCTAGACAGTGTGATGCAGACATCCAGCCTTCCGACAGTGTTTCTGTGATGTCCGCTGCATTAAGCAGTAAAAGCAGGAGGCGCAGGTCAGCCGTTGGGAGCCAAGTGTCCACTGCTTCCTCAGTACGCCTCAAAGCTGAAATGGAGAGAGCCACATTGCTTGCACAAGCAACTGCTCTCAAACAAAAACAAGAGCTTGAACGACAGGAAACTGAGTTGAAAGCAAAAAGAGAGCAGCTAGATCTGCAAACTGCTATTGCCGCCTCTGATGCTAAAATAAAGGTATTAGAGAATTTTGAAAATGAGCGCTCGTCACATGTGAGTCCTGCATACCCAACGACTATTGATTCTGGATTCATACCATTACCTGTAAGTCAAACTCCAGTCACCAACACAGAAAATGGATATGGGGAATTCATGCCTTTACAAAATCACCCTATTGGTACGCAGCAGTCTAGAGTGGATTTTGCAGCAGATGAGCAAGCAGTTGAAACACTCTGTACTGTTATGACACGTCAGAATAATATAACAGAGCTGATGGTGAAACAACAAAAAATGATGACATTGCCACCTTTAGACATCCCTACCTTCAGTGGTGATCCTCTAGATTACAATACATTTGTAAGCGCCTTTGAGCACGGAGTAGAGTCTCGCACTGAAAGTCCTAAGGATCGCCTCTACTTCTTAGAGCAGTTCACTAATGGACAGCCGAAAGAGCTAATAAAGAGCTGCCTTCATATGAAGCCAGATGTAGGCTATCACAAGGCTAAACAGCTCCTCAAAGAGCATTTCGGAAATGACTACAAAGTTGCTGTAGCCTACATGAACAAGGTCTCAAACTGGGCACCTATCAAGCCAGAAGATGCAGAAGCTTTAAATGCGTTTTCACTCTTTCTGACAGCTTGCTGTAACACCATGGCTGAAGTGAGTTACATGGAGGAACTTGATAACGTCGCAAGCCTGAAAGCCATTGTAGCAAAACTTCCATACAAGTTACGTGAAAGGTGGAGATCTGTTGTGTGTGGTATGCAAGAGCGAGGCGACAGACGAGTCAAGTTCAATGATTTGGTGGAGTTTATTAATAAACAAGCCAAAATTGCACTTCACCCTGTTTTTGGTGACATAAAGGATAGCACCACTGCTAAACCATTCACCATTAAACAAAACAGTAACAAGGATCAGAAAAGGGTTGTAATGAAGAAGTCATTCACCACCAGTGCCATACCATTGGACATTCAGGAGAAAGACACAAAGACAATGGAAAACACAAATTATGTGAAACCCACTCCACAGGCATGTCTGTTCTGTAACGGTGGGCACATCATAGACCTGTGTGGTAAGTTTAAGGGCAAGCCACACAACGAAAAGTTGGAATTTTTGAAAGGCAAAGGACTGTGTTTTAGCTGTTTGAAGCAAGGTCACATGAGCAAACTTTGTAAGAGAAAGGTGAGCTGTGAGGTATGTTCTCTTGCTCATCATACATTGTTGCATATCAAGAAAAGGGACACAGACGCTGACACAGAGAAGAAAACTAAGAACAGTGAAAGTCAAACAATCTTAAGTGCCTTTGTCTGTGCAGAGTCTGAGGATTGTGGGCCAACTGGGGCCGGGGAAGATGACTGCACACTTGCAATAGTTCCTGTACAGGTCAAGGCCAAAAAGGGAAGTGTAGTAGTGCAGACTTACGCCTTCTTGGACCCAGGAAGCTCTGCCACATTCTGTACAGAGACATTAATGGACAAATTGAAGATCACTGGAAGGAAAACTGACATACTACTGAAAACTATGAATGAAGAGAAACCTGTCTGTACTCATGTAGTGTCAGGCTTGGAGGTCAGTAGTTTATCTGGTGACGACTTTATTGATCTGCCAGATGTCTTCACACAAAGGACAATACCTGTAGGAAAAGAAAACATACCCCTACAGAAAGATCTCGAAAAGTGGCCTTACCTTAAAGAAGTAAAACTGCCTCGAATTGAGACTGACATTGGATTGCTTATAGGAGCAAATGTACCTAAAGCAATGGAGCCATGGGAGGTTGTAAGCAGTGTAGGTAATGGACCGTATGCTGTAAGAACCAAGCTAGGTTGGACTGTGAATGGACCTTTGAGAGAAACTGGCTGTCATGCAGACAAGAGAAACCCAGCCAAGGCTAATGCAAACCGCATATCAGTGAGCCGTTTAGAGAACCTGTGGCTTCAACAGTTCATGGTGGATTTTCCAGAGGGAAGAAAACATGATGAAGTGGAAATGTCAAGAGAGGACCATCAGTTTATGGACATGGCCATGGAATCTGCAAAACTGATGGATGGCCACTATACAATATGTCTACCTCTGAAGAACAGATTGGTCAACATGCCAAATAATCGCTCAGTCGCTGAACAACGAGCACGTAACTTGAGGCTTAAATTTCTCAGGAATGACTGCTTCCGACAAGAGTACACAGACTTCATGGAAGACCTTCTTAAAAAGGGCTATGCAGTACAACTGTCAAATGATGAACTGGCGCACAAAGAAGGAAAAGTGTGGTATATACCCCATCACGCCGTGTACCACCCTGTGAAGCAGAAATTAAGAGTTGTGTTCGACTGTGCAGCATCCTATCAGGGCACATCCCTGAATGATCAACTTCTTCAGGGTCCAGATTTGACCAGCAGTCTCATTGGTGTTGTCATACGATTTAGACAGGAACCTGTTGCAATTATGGCAGATGTTGAAGCAATGTTTCACCAGGTGAAGGTGCCTGACGGTGACTCTGACTTACTTAGGTTCCTCTGGTGGACAGGTGGCGACTGCAATCAAGCTTTGACTGAGCACAAGATGACTGTGCATTTGTTTGGGGCCACATCCTCACCCAGTTGTGCCAATTTCGCTTTGAGGAAGTGTGCTGAAGACCAGAGTAGGCAGTTCAGAGCTGAAGTTGTTCAAACAGTATTGCAGAACTTTTACGTTGATGACTGTCTCAAGTCTGTCGCTACGGAGGAGGCAGCTATATCAATGTGTCAAGATCTAATGAAAATCTGTGCCAACGGAGGCTTCCGTCTCAACAAATGGGTGAGCAACCGAAGGAAGGTGCTTGACTCCATCCCAAAGTCTGAACTGGCAGCAGAAATGAAAAGCCTGGACCTGGATCATGGCAAACTTCCACTTGAGAGGGCCCTTGGTCTCAATTGGTGTGTTGAGTCAGACACATTCAGATTTAAGATCAACATCAAAGATCGCCCATTCACAAGAAGAGGACTTCTTTCTGTCATTGGATCAGTGTATGACCCATTAGGCATTTTGGCGCCAGCAGTCTTGCCAGCAAAGATTATCCTGCAGGAATTGTGCAGATTGAAGATCGGGTGGGATGACGACTTACCTGATCACATAAAGAGGCGGTGGACTGACTGGTTAACCAGCCTTCCTGCTTTGGAACACTTCTCAGTTGCAAGATGTTTCAAGCCCAAAGATTTTGGAAATGATGTATTTGCACAACTACATCACTTTGCAGATGCAAGTGAGGATGCATATGGCTCAGTCAGCTACCTACTCATGCGTAACACGAGCAATGAGACACAATGTGCATTTATGATGGGCAAGTCCAGAGTGGCGCCTCTCAGGCCTCCTACCATACCCCGTCTGGAATTGACTGCTGCTACAGTAGCCATTAGGATGGATAGTGTCCTGAGAAGAGAGCTACAACTGAACCTTGCAGAATCAGTTTTTTGGACAGACAGTACGGTGGTGCTCCAGTATCTCCGGAATGAGACCACGCGTTTTCGTACGTTTGTGGCAAACAGAGTTGCAGCTATTCTGAAAGGCTCTGATGTGGAACAGTGGAAACACATCAGCACAGACAAGAATCCTGCTGACTGCGCCTCAAGAGGGCAAAGAGTAGATGAATTTATGAAGAACAGAACGTGGGTGTCTGGGCCAGATTTTCTTCGCAGTCCAGTAGAGTTTTGGCCTAACACTCCATTGAATTGTCCGGAAATCACTTCTGGTGATCCTGAGATCAAGAAGGCCACAGTAAACAAAATAGAGGTGGAAGAAAATGTTGCTCCATTCAAGAGACTGATAAATTACTTCTCATCATGGACAAAGTTGAAAAGAGCGGTGGCGTGGTTCCTGAAACTTAAAGCCTTACTTTGGAGTCTCTGTCAAAAACGTAAAGAGCTATGCGTAACCAGTGTGGAGAATAGCTTTGACAATGATCGACAGCTGAGGCAAAGTCAGATTGACAGTTTCAGGACAAGCTTTAAGCCTACACAAATTTCAGTGGAAGACCTGAATCAAGCAGAGCTCGATATAATCAGATTTTGCCAAAAGGAGAAATTCTCGGAAGAGGTTTCAGCTCTTCACAAGGGACAAAGTGTGAAGCGCAACAGCCATTTATACAAACTGAACCCTGTACTACAGGAAGATCTGTTGAGAGTTGGTGGAAGATTGAGCTGGGCAGCTATGCCGGAAATCGCTAAGCAGCCTATTATCCTGTCTAGAGACTTTCACATTTCTGACTTAGTCCTCCAACAGATACATGAAGAAACTGGGCATGGAGGGCGCAATCACATGCTCTCTGAATTGCGACAGAAGTTTTGGATCCCAAGTGCCAACACAGCCATTAGAAAGATCATCGCAAAGTGTGTGACATGTCGTCGCCTGCATGGGAGAGTTGGGAAACAACTGATGGCTGATCTTCCACAAGAGCGAGTGTTGCCAGATGATCCACCCTTCACCCGGGTTGGTGTAGACTACTTTGGCCCATTCGAAGTAAGACGTGGAAGAACCATCTTAAAAAGATACGGTGTTATATTCACTTGTTTAGCGGTTCGTGCAGTACACATAGAGCTGGCCTCATCATTAGACACAGATTCATGCATAAATGCAATCCGGCGCTTCATAGCACGGAGAGGACAAGTGAAGGCGATTCGCTCAGATAATGGGACAAATTTTGTTGCTGCCAATCGTGAGCTGAAGGAAGCAATCGCTGACTGGAACACTTCACCGTTTCAGCATCTATTTCAACAGCATGGAATTAAGTGGACATTTAACCCTCCCACTGCTTCACATCATGGCGGAGCATGGGAGAGGTTGATAAGATCAATACGAAAAGTGCTGAATTCTACTGTGAGAGAACAAGTTCTGGAAGAAGAATGCCTTCATACAGTCTTATGCGAGGCAGAGTCGATCATCAACAGCCGACCAATCACCAGGGCATCAAGCGACCCAAATGATTTGGAGGCTCTGACACCTAATCATCTTTTGTTGTTGAAAACAAAATCTTCATTGCCTCCAGGATTGTTTGACCAGAATGACCTCTACTCACGACGTAGATGGAAACAGGTGCAATATATGTCCAATCTATTTTGGAAGAGATGGACTAAAGAATACCTACCTCAACTTCAGGAACGTCAGCGGTGGGCCACAGCATCAAGAAACTTTGCAGAAGGAGATGTTGTTCTTCTTGTGGACGACTGTGCACCACGAAATTCATGGATTATGGGAAAGATCATCAAAACAGTTCCAGACAAGAAGGGTCTCGTTCGCCGAGTACGGATAAAGACAAAGACTAATGTTTTGGACAGACCCATCACCAAGATTTGTCTGCTTGTGGAATCTGAATGGGCTAGTGGTAAAGACTAAGCCCCTACGATGAGCCATGTGCTAGCAACCTCTGGCTCTTTCCTTCTTTCTCTCTTTCCTTCTTTTCTTTCTTATTCTTTTTCACCTGTTCTTTTGGAAATGGACAGAAACCAGCCTTAATATACTTTGCAAAGCTGATTGGCAAAGTATTGGACAATTCATTTGTCTATAAATAATATTTTGTCATGTGTTTAAACATTGGATATGTCTAAACGTGGTTCATATTAAGTTTGTAAAGTTAAAAAATGTGGTAATTGTTCTAAGGCAATACATTATTAGAACAATTAGGGGCCGGTAATGTAAGCGCCAGACGTCTGCTTTATATTTTATTTACGATTGAGTTCATGTTTGTTTTATTATTCATAGATTCATTACATAAGTGCAGTAGTAGCATGAAACCCTGTGTGAGAGGGAAGGGGAGGAGCATGGACAGAGATGTTAGGAGTCTCACGGTTTTCTGACCGTGTACACAGCTAGTATTGGATAACTGCTATTTTTTGGAATTTTCATGCCTTTTTTTTTGGAAGGAGTTCATTGCTACATCCTCAGTTTGTAATAAATAAAACAGTCTTCAAACCATAATGCAACTGGAAGCATTTCTTTGGGAAACCAGGAACACGCGTCAGCCATAGACTCCCCTTTTTTGAACTTGGTTTATTGGAAATTACCCTACAGTCATTGTAGTAAAAACGCAGCTAATGTGTACAAATTCCTGTTGCACGCTACGTGCGAGAAAGGCCATCTTCAGACAAGATCTGGACCTTACTCTCCTGCATACATATGAACTAGTGATGCATCCTGTGTCATAACTCAAATATAAAAAAGGCCCTACTCATTAAATGATCCTGTGTTAACACAAACGCATCCACTGACCACACTAGAAACAGACAGTGTAAATTCATATCCAATCTGACATTAATGCTCCCTCAGGCACTTGGAGAAATAATTTCAGAGGAGTTCTTAAATTTCTGTTTAACTTTTAAAAAATAATCTGAATTTAAAATAACGACGATGGTTGATGGGAAACCAGTTGTTTACATCGCTTGTAATACTTGGATGGTGACCTCGTGAAGGAAACTCTTAACAGGAAATTACCATGCAGGCAGTGTTCTTATTACAAATAATGTCATATTCCCCCTTGGGCATACAACTGCAAAGCAAAAGTTAATTCAAACCCATAAAGGAAAAAATTATTGAAGTTAACACAACTGGAACAAGAGACTGGAGTAGAATCACAATTTTAGTCACAATCGTGGGACCTCTAAAGCAGCGGTTGTCAGATTTTTTCCAGCATGTCCTACTTCAAAAATTAAAAAACTTTCATGATTAATACTTAGTAACTTCTATCACGTATTAACAAATATTATGAATAAAAAATAATCTAGGGTAATTTTAGTGGAACCGAAGTCTCATTTGTTCATTTCCCATGTTTTTCTCATATTTCTTTCCATGATTGTCCACATACAACTTTGCAGTGACTCTGTCACGGGGAGTATTGTTTAGTGCTCGTGTATTTTTATGTTTTCTAAAATAAATCTGTGCATAATGCATATATGCACCGAGAGTGCGTGTAATTAATATTAATACAAACCATTTTCCTGCAGGGGACTGAAATGCAAATGTTTCATGAATGTTATTGTTAAATTCAGACAAAAGGTCACAAAAATGGTGTTTAAAAACAGAAGAAGCAAAAACTGCCTAAATGTGATGAAAGAAAAGGGATGAGAACAGTATTAAAATAAAAATAAATAAATAGATAATAAATGAATAAAAAAGCAAAAAAAAAACAAAAAAAAACCACACCCTCCAGTTCTTTGCTGCAAAAACAACAAAGAAGATTTTGCAAATGTTCTATGACATGCAAAATTCACTCAACATCATTGTTACACCTGAAGGATACGTGTGGTTCAGTGAGAAACGCCAAATTTTGACAGGTCTTTGTTTCTTGCAGCACATTTTAATGCTGATAAAGCAGCGATGTGACTGATTCAAAAATATTAGCTTAGCACAGATGTATAGAAATGTCAAATATAGGTTTGAGCTAACTAACTTACCAAACTAACCAAATCAGCTACCACATAAGGATGTTAGTGCTGCACGATGTTTCAGTCACAAGCATCCATTATTTTGTTTATTCTAATATGATGATAATAATAATAATAATAATTCACACACTCCTGCCAATGTCTTCAACAGTAGTCAATCTGTGGTGTCAATAATGTGCCAACACAGGTAGAGAAATAGAATTTATTATCATTATTATTATTATTTACTTTTTGGTTTTTTTTACAATGAAGTAAATGTATTTGTTCGCCCTCAGTGCACTTTGGTGAGTAATATTACAAAAACATGTTGCCAAAAACACCTTATATGGCAGCCTAATATAAATCACTGCACTGGCATCACAAGCAACAGAAATCTATACTTGCATGAGAGCAAATTTTCCTCACCAGTTCAAAAGCTTGTGCTGTTTGATCCCACAGGTGTCAGTGTCATCACAGTGGGTGCATCCTTTTGAGCTGAAGAAACGAGCTCAGATTAGCATTTGAAACACAGACACCGGGTGGGCGGATTCAACAGGAGGCCGTCCTTTTATTGTCCAGCCTCTGTAAGAGATCATTGGGCTCTACCTGCGCTCCAGCTGTTTCTGTTCAGTACTGATTATTGAATGCTGCGCAGTAACACAAAAACACAGCTGACGTTGGGTTGTGAAGCTGATTTATCGAGCATACACATGCTTCTCAGTTGGCACCGTTTCTTGAGTTGGAAACTCAACTCTTTTGTGTGTTTGTGTGCAATTTACTTGATTTATTATTGGAATTACTGCTAATAAATAGTTTTCGAGCTAATCCAGGCTGCTGCATGTGGACAGCAACTAATGGTTATAGTCTTACACCAAAATACATACCACTTTGAACAACTGATCAAAAGTTTCTTACCATATGACTTTATTTTAGTGTCTAACCTGAAATAAAGGCTTTGAGGACCACATGAGTGCACAATTAAACCTCTCTTCATCAACAATATCCAGCAAATTTGATGTTTAAATTAAATAATCTGATAATTTAATCTGAATTTAACCTTCACTACACCGCATGCACGCTATTTACAGTTGGATCTCCCTCCAAGCTAATGCTAGTGGAGGCAAACAATGTAGCCCAGCGTGTGCTTCTGTGGTTTCAAAGCCCAGTTTATAGGGCACAGCCACTACAACTGGAGAGTTTGTGGCTGTGCATGGTGTATTTCTAAAGTCAGAAAGCACGTTTATTTATCAAGACTGGTGGAATGCAGTATTTTTCACCATTTCAAAATAACTGCAGCTGTTTGACAAGTCCATCAACAATAACTATCATCACCTACATTTAAACAAATCTGTAGGGGAGCAAAAGCATCCTTGAACTTTCCCTTAGGTGACAAGCCCCACTTACAATCCATGAAACCCTAGTTAAAAGATTTCGACTTGATGCTGTGGTCATCACATAGTATTTCTCACACTGTGCAATCAAATATTGGCTCATGCAAATAAACCTTTTTTCACATCAATGGTTGTATTTATGAGCTTTTTATTAAACTTCCAAGGCCTGCAATTCAATAATTTAGCAAATTAACCAAACTCAGCAAGACTCCCATTCCCAGTGGTGACCAGTCTCAGGACTGACAGCCTTATAGTCGCATTTGCATACTACCATTGCAACAGTGAAGGAGTGGACGATTTCAGCCCATTTAGACTGGACCAGAGTTCCTGCCAAACCATCAATATGTGTTGGGGAACAAAATTCTGCCTCTGTGTTCTGTAGACATTTTACAAGACAAGCACATGAGTGATGGGTTAAACTTTCTATCAGTATTCTCCTGTGAAAACATCAGCACTCAAGCAATTGATCAGAAATCAGATCCTGTAGAGCAGTTTATCATGCATCCTGCTATTAAACAGACAGCAGCTGAAACAGCGTCTTCAAAACTCCGTGCCTGTTTAGATGCTGATGAGATGTATTTGCTGTTTTGGGGCATGTTGCACTTCAGTATTGTTTCTAAATCACAGTGCGTTCCTCTCCTGCTTGGTGTTATTCCAACGTGTTGCAAAGCTAAAATTGTGCAGAAAGACATGCAATGCTTTCTGCTAACAGTTGTCAGTGCACTCGTTCATGTAAAACCTCGAGGTCCAGCTCTCTTCAAAGATCATTATTTCAACATTATTTCTTTACAGTATCATCACAGTACAAATACTTATTCACCGGGTGATGCCGTTAAACTGCTGTTTTTAATAGTGACCCTAATAGCATGTTCTTAGGGTCCATTAAGCTTGTTGTTCAAAAACATAGAGCAGCAGCATTGCTTCATTTAATACCCATTTAGAATAAAGGAACAACCTTGATAATTAATGTTTGTGTAATCTGTATTTTGTCTCTGGTCATTCTGTGCCACTCTTCTTTTGGTTACAATTAATACTTACAGTACTTGTAGTTTTTACTGTTAGTGTTCTGCTTGCAATTGTGCCGACTCCTAACGAATCCTCACTGTGACGATGAAGCTTTTAATAACTATAGCTGCATCTTTAACGTACCAGTCCTTGCCAAGATTTAAAAAAAGAAATGGCTTCTGTGTCTTTTATATGCCTGGCAAACTTCCGTGTTGTTCTGAAGCTCTATATAGGAAAGACCACTCCTCTGAATTATGTGCAAAATTATCATTTTCTATGTCAATTTTAGTTCTTATGCTATTTTTCATCGTACTTTCATTTTTTGAGAATATCTAGGCTGAACGCGCTAATTCTAGCTAAGTCTTTTGTTGCTACTTAGTTTGACTTTTTTAATGTCTGTTTGCATTGTCTCTTTTAACCTTCAAAGTCTAAAGTGTTTGAATGCCTGTTTGAATCTATGGGAGCTTCTGACAGCATTTTACTGCCACAGAGGAAAAAAATTCCTGATGTGTGACAATGAGTGAAAAACGTGTCTCCTCTTCACCTCCGTTGCAGTTATACAAACAGTGGATGGAGTCATCTGAAAAATAATTGTTTGGTACTCAGCAAAAACCTTTCGTATTAAATGTCAGACGTTTTGTAACTTGAGTGTTTTCAGTTGTTCCCCCTCCTGCAGTGTTTTATGCCATGTACCTAATGGAATAACCCTACACAGACTTACTGTTTGACTTTAATCACACTTATATAAAAAGATAATCATTTGCTCAGACAGTGTTGCAGTAATACACCAAACACCCAAAGCTTTTTAGATAAAAAGGTCACTAAATATGAAGTGCCAAAACATCGAGGTCTTTGTTGTTCTTACAGTTTCTATTTTTAACCTAAAAAGGCCACACACTGGTGTAAACCTAATACAGGTGCCCTTCAACAAATCTCCTTATTGCTTTGTCTCAACATCTCTGACCTTTACAAGTTAAACTCCATCACCTGTATTTGCAAGAGTAAAGACAACATGAGAGGGATGACTACATGTAAAGGCTATAAGGTTAAATACAATAAAAGGAAATAAAAAAGAAATAGTTTCTATATATTTCACATCTACCTGGTATATTTCCGTGTTGCCCTGAGAGTTGTGTACTGCTTCTAACAAATCCCTGTTCTTTCACTGTATGTGTTTGGAGAAGATAATGATGTGTTTACACACAGCTATTCATGCTTCACACAGACTTTTCTGTAAGAGGCATGTGTGTACATTGCATTCTTCTCCATATATCAAGATGTGCAGTTGATATTGATTATGTGTCCCTTATTGTGAGCATCAGCATGTAGCTGTTGCTGAAGATACTGATATAGCTAGCTGAAAGATTTTCCACCTCGAGGGATTTTCATAAGGTAGTGAAGAAGCAGAAGAGGACACAGAAGAACAGTTATCAGAATTCTTTAGGTTAAGCATTGTCAAGCAGATCATGCCCCAAAATATCTACACATCCCACATATAGGCATTATATATAACAGCTTTTGAATGTGTGTGCAAGCCACACATGCATACAATGTGACAGGGACATGATGCCCTACAATAGATCCCAATTTATAGATGGTCACATTGGAGTGGGCTGCTTTTCCTGGCTTAAGCAGCAAGGTTGTTGCCGCTGCTATACTCTGAATTGAGTGTGCTGAGAGAGTTTGCCAGCTCATAGGTTTGCAAGGTGCCTTCACTGTCAGCATAACAAATAATCTGGCTGGACACTGTTTGGAGTGCACAGCCACACTTTTCTTTCAGACCCTCTTTCCTTTTTACTCAACCAGGTGTGGATATTAAAAACAGAAAGAAAAGAAAAGAGATAAAAATATAAAAAGACATTCAGTTTACCAGCACTGACCTGAAATAACTTTTGATGTTCTTTAGGTCTAAAGAACAAGTTCTAGATTAGAGCAGTTTTTCTCACTTCTCTTGTGAGAAGCACTGAACTTTGGTAAGAGCTGCTGCCAGATAATGTACTTTTTACTTTACAATCACAGGCCTCTACCTGAAAAATAATGGCTCATTGTGTGAGTGGCTTTTGAGGTCATGTTAACCTGCTGCTCTTTGGAGTCACACTATATCTAACATGTTTTAAGCATTTCTAATCCATCAGCTTATATGCTTAATTACATTAATAAACAGTTTTTGCACAATATTGTAACAGCTCTAGACTGTCCTTCACTTAGTGCAGGCTTATATGACTAAAAAAATGTGTTTCATTTGTATTTAAGCTCTGTGTCCCCAGAGGGATAGATAGGCTGACAGGGGAGGTCATGCTGGAGCTTCTTCTAAGCAAGACAGAATACATGCTTATGAATGAGAAGGAGGCTCGTGCTGATGACCTGAGATCAACCATTCAAACCAATGGACTGAGCACAAGAGAGGTGAAGAAGAGTGTAGGCAGAATGGAGTGGGTGTAGATGAGTGTCAGGAGTGATTAATAACAGAAGGATAGCAGCAAGAGTGAAAGAGGATGTCTACAAGATGCTAGTGAGACCTGCTATGATGTTGAGGTGGCAGAGTTGAAGATGTTACGATTTTCATTGGGAGGGACTGGGATGGACAAGATTAGAAATGGGTATATCAGAGGGATGGTAGATATACTGGGCAATGGAGGTAGAAGATGGATCTGCCAGAAAGTAGAGGAAAACAAAGACCACAGAGAAGATTCAAGGATGCAGTAAAGAAGTCCAGAGGGTTGCTGTGACAGAGGAGGATGGTAGGAATAGGGTGGGATGGAGGCAGATGAATGCACACACAATGCAGAGCCCTAATGGGGCAGCCGGAAGGAGAAGAAAAGAAGAAAAAGTTTAAATTATTTATCATTGATCAATAATGATTGTCTAGATTTTCTTGAAGTTTCATACCCACGGTGTTCCGGGGAAGAATCCTATAAAGTTGGACAATCACCTGAATGAACACTGCCATCATCATCAAATTAGTATTGTTGTAATGTAGTGGATTAAAAAGACAAAACATATCAAAATACAACAAACTAGAACATAAACAATAAATGATGGAAATAACAAATGTTTGAAAAGATTTAACAATTGGAAAACCCACGAAAATCGACACAACATAAAACTACTATGAAACTATGAAGTACATCTTTAAAGTAGTGACTAGAAACGTTCACAACTGCAGTGCACGAGTGAAAATGGCTTCAGTTTGTCAGTACTTTGCTTAGTATCCATTAGCCTCTGTTGTACTTGTGTAATTTGCTAATCCAAATTAGCATACAACCACAGTAAACTGAGATGGCAAACATTATACCCACTTAACAACAGCATGTTGACGTTTTCATTGTGAGGCTGATGTTTGTGTTTAGATTAAAGCACACCACATCTGTCTTCATGATATCGTCTACAGGCTTCAAATGCATCAACCTTTCAGCAGAGATGTTTGCACACTTGCATCGGGGAGACGGCAGCACCTTTCTTCAGCTCACTGTCACATGTTTATGTTTTTCACTTGTTATGTTTTGGCATAACAAGAATGTGGCTAGGAAGAAAATCCTGAATTAACAAGTCTAAGTTTGATGCACAAGTTCTGTAAGAAAGTTACAAACAAAAAGAAAGTGTTTTTCACAAATATAAATATAACATTTTCAGTCATTTTTAAAATGATGTTCTGCATCACAAACCTTTACTTAATAAAATAATAATTAGATTTAATTTCTTTTCACGTGGTTTCATCTTTCACGTTAAGATCCCTTTTTTCTGAGCGTTGCCCAGCCTTGAAATAACACATTTCACACAAACACAGTTAACCGTTATTTCTGAAATGCTGCCTCCATCATCTCCCGAGCAACCTGGAAAACTGACCATAGATGTGTCACATATGATCCTGAAATGAAAGAATGTGATGGTTATGTTCTTTTCAAATAAAATGCAAATTGTAAATCTGTTCCAGTCAGTTCAAGCCAGAAGAATAACTTGAGCTCATCTTTAATTCATGGGAGGACTTACAGTGCTGTGCCAGGGCAGTCTTCTTCCTGCGCGCCGCTAAAAGCAGATTCTCAGAAGGGTCAATGTTACCTTAGGGAAACAGCTGGAAGCAGGCTTCCTACTGAATGTCTTCCACAGTCCTCATACTTTCCGTCCTTCCTCCATCTCCCTGAGAAGCATCCACTGTTGACAAGTGTGAGGAGTTTTGATCCTGGGTATTATCTTTGCAGCTCAGCCAGCAAATTTGAAAGCTGCAAGGTTCTTGTACTGTTGTGAGACTCATCAGACATACATTCTCAGGAGATACAGTATTTGAGTGAAACAGAAAACTTGAATGCTGGGTGTAAATTTACTCTGATCTGGGAGGAAAACGATGACTTGCCTGCCTGTTTTTATAGTTTGGCCACAAAGTTCACTAAAATAATTTTCACAGTTAAATCAAAGAGTGGAATCTTGCTGAGGGTATTTTTACTGATGCTGATGACGGTGTTAGATTTTCAGTTCCAGCTACACTGCTGCCTCTGCTGTGCACTTTGATTCAAAATAGCTTATATGCTCTAAACTACCTGCTGGTTAATAAGCTATGGCATGGAAAGAGAAGGGACGTTATTTCTTTGATGTTTGGCCCTAGTTTGAGTTGCTAAGGAACAGCACACCTAGTATTAATGTTGAGCGTGTGAAGATGTAATGACAGGACTGATCATGAAGAGGAATTCTAGGATTTATATTAAGTTAAGAAACTGTGAGTCTTTTTAATCTTGGGTAACTGTTAACGCTTGATCACAATATGAATTCAACATATTATGATTACAAGATTTTCCTTACAGAGAAACAACTTTTTGCATTTACTTGGGTTTTTTTTTCTGTGAAACACTTATTTTATATTATGTTGAATATAAATCGAGTGCAGTGTTTTGGCTCCTTCTTTAAAGCTTAAGCTCAGTCATAGTTTACTCAGTTTCACCCAAAGATGCAGGTAAAAGAGCCCTTTGTTCAAAAGGACCCATCTAAAAGAAATGAACGTCACAAGCGTTTAATAGGTGAACATGTAGAATAGCAAAAAGCTCAATAAATTATGAGCAATCGTGTGAAGTAATTGAGATCTCAGTCTTGACCAAGCTTCTCTAAACTAAATGATTTTTGTCATAATCAAGTAGCCCCAATAAATCACAGGAATTAAGACAAATTAGAGGTACAGTGAAGACGTAATAACATAATTTTTTCTTATTGATCTGCAATTTCAAGACAGAGAGAAAAAGTGTGTGTGGGTTTTTTCCCCATTTTATCTGTTATGATGTGGGTCTTATTGAATCATCCATCCATCCATCCATTTTCATCCGCTTTGTCCGGGGCCGGGTCGCGGGGGCAGCAGCCTAAGCAAAGAGGCCCAGACCTCCCTCTCCCCAGCCACCTCCTCCAGCTTATCCGGGGGAATACCAAGGCGTTCCCGGGCCAGCCGAGAGATATAATCTCTCCAGCGTGTCCTGGGTCTGCCCCGGGGCCTCCTCCCGGTGGGACATGCCTAGAACACCTCACCCAGGAGGCGCCCAGGGGGCATCCTTGTCAGATGCCCGAACCACCTCAGCTGGCTCCTTTCGATGTGGAGCAGCAGCTGCTCTACTCTGAGCCCCTCCCGGATGGCCGAACTTCTCACCCTATCTCTAAGGGAGAGGCCAGCCACCCTTCGGGGGAAGCTCATTTCTGCCGCTTGTATCCGCGATCTCGTTCTTTCGGTCACTACCCACAGCTCGTGGCCATAGGTGAGGGTAGGGACGTAGATCGACCGGTAAATTGAGAGCTTCGCTTTTACACTCAGCTCCCTCTTCACCACGACGGACCGGTGCAGCGTCCGCATTACTGCAGCTGCAGCCCCAATCCGTCTGTCGATCTCCGGCTCCCTTCTCCCATCACTCGCGAACAAGACCCCGAGATACTTGAACTCCTCCACTTGGGGCAGGAACTCATCCCCGACCCGGAGTGGGTATTGAATCATACCAAATGGATTTTATTTGCAATATCTAATTACTTTTTTCTTAACATCTTTTTCATTCATTTCATTTTCAGTCATTAAATGCGTTATTGTGGATACTGCAACTAATAATGCTGAGCGTCGCCCTGTAGCCAGGTGAGATATAAAGGTGCTAATTTAGTGGTGATTTGTATTCATTACAGTTGTGAAAATCGATCTCTACAATACAAATATAATACCGCTATTCAACATTGGTTGAAGTTCATAAATGAGAGAAAACTGAGCAGCACCAGGATTTTCTCATCAAACTGTGCTTCGATTGTTTCTTTAAATATTCTCCTCACTCGCTGCTTACAAAAGATTTTTGATTATTTTATTCAGACACATTCTTCTTGTTCTCTTGTGTTGAAGTGTGAAAAAAAAAAATAAATAATACATGCAGTGCCAGTATATCCAAGCTGTTCATATTTTCTTCCCTGTCTGCTTGTGCTTTGTCCCTCCGTGCATAAACCTGTAGCTCTTAAGGTAGACTCGACCTAGAAATACAAAGCTCTGAATAAATTAACTTGGGGTTAACATAAAGTCATCAACTCCCTAAATGACTTTGGCATATGCCATCTCCCCGACTCTCATAAATCCCTGCGTCATTAAAATTGCATTAATTATGAAGTATCAGTGTTTGACAATTCTTTGCATATTCTGAAATAAATTAGTGTCGCATTTGATCAAAATTAACTAAATCTTTTAACCATCAGTCACTGCCACGTCTGCTACATCTGCCGAACACTTCCACTCACTTTAAATCCAGATGACGTTTTGCTCAAAGTTGCACAAAACGAATCACTTCAGAGACATCGTTGTTATTTTGACATACGTTATGGAGATAAGGACAGATGGATTTCCATGGCTGCATTTTAAGAAAAGCGTTGACTGCCCTCTGTGTTTTCTCTCTTGCCTTCACCTCAGCACCCTCATCTGGCCTGGCTCAGTGTCAGCTCGGCGTTTGCTGTTTGTCCATTAAATCATCTGCCTGAAACATTTTTCATTTCCATTTATTATGCAACAGAATGCATTCAGAGGTAGACCATTAATCCATCTCGCTTAAAAAGTAAACTTTGCTTCTACTGCTCAGGTCAGACAGCTCTGCGGTACCTTACCTACATACTTAATCTTTGACTAAATTTGGATCTCGTTTTGTTTCGCTCTAAAATTACCATGGAAACACAACACCCCTCTCAACATAATTATACTTTTTAACATGTATTAATAAAGGCTATTTGTATGTTTTTTGTTTGCCCTGTGATGCACCTTTTTTTTCTAGTGTGCAGGTGTAAGCATGTCGGATGACTCGATGTCTTGAAGGTTATACACGGCCCATTTGACTAATGGCCCGACTCTCTGTACATGCTCATGCTAATCACTTCTCTGATTGATTGTGGTGCTCCAAAGCACTAATGGCATCATTAGCTGGAACTGTTGTGGCAGTCTCGGCTCTGAGCTTTCAATTCCCTAACAGAGATTTTCTTTATCCTTTCTGTTGTTATTAAGATCCTAGACTAGGGGTAGCGGTCACGTCCGGTTGGGGGCTCTGTTGGCTCTCAGGTGACTGTTTCCTCGCGGCTGCGTGCAGCGGGGCTAGGGGAGGGTCTGTGCTGACGGACGTGGGTTACTGACCTGGCAACCTGGCTGCCCCTGGGTGGGTCCGGGATGGGCGTGAGGTTCTGGGGGCGCTCCGTCTCTGGGCTGGGGCCCGGGCCGGGCCTCGGGGGCTTGGGTCCTGGTTGGTGTGTTGCCGGGGTTGTGGGCGGGTGGGTGCATGGGGGCCCGGCCCTGGAGCAGGGTGCCGCCGGTGCGTCGAGCCGCCTGGGGGGCTCTTCAACTGGTGGGGGGGATGGTCACATCTTGCAGGAGCTTTCTTCTCTTCAGGAACTCTCTGCAGGAGGGGGAGATACAGGAGAGGTGGAGGAAGATCTCAGCCTGGGCGTTTACCGTCTTATGTAGTCTGGAAGATGTGTGGATGGTGGGGTGGGTGCAGTTTTCTCTGTGGTGGGGTTGGGTGGACTGTCCAGGGCTCTGTGGAGCCGGAGGGCGCTACTGCACTGGGCCCCGGTCTGATGGGCCTGGGCCCCCCTTCCCTGGCGGGTTGCGGAGGGTGGGAGTGCCTACTGGGGTCAGCGGGGGAGCTGGCCCCAGGGAGGGGTTACCTGCCCCTCCCTTCCTTCCCTCCCCATCTCCAGCTGCCTCCCTCTTCCCGCTCCTCCACAACCACCCACACATGCAGGGCCTTGGAGTGGGGGTATGTCACCAGGGTGCAGAGGAGGCTACCCCCCCCCCCCCCCCCCCCCCCCCTTCTGGCTGCCTCTGCCTCAATTTTATCCCACAACTTAGACATTCACATTATTCACACTCTCATTACACATACATATAGGATCTTGGGGGTGGGCACAATCACGGAGTCCAAATTACCATCAGGGTGTATACCTCACCCCTGACGTCGTTGCCCACCTCTCAATTTTAAATACACTTAGTCATTGAGGGCTAGCAGGAGGGACTATGCGCTTACCTGCTGCTCCTTGGCAGGTAGCTCCATGCCCTCCTGGGTTTTAATTGCACCTTAGAACACATATGCATCAACACTACAATGAGCGGGTGGAGGGAGGTTTGGAGTCTTCTCCCACCCCCATTCTCTGCGGCCTGCTGGAGCGGGAGGGCTAGTAGGAGGAGTTGGCCGTCCGACTGCGGTCTGGGGTGTGGGGCCTCCCTGCTGCTGCGGAGTCGGGGTGGTCTGCCTCTCCCCACCGCAGGGAAAAGGGTAACACCACCTGGGTCTGGGTGCAATTCCCCCCTCCAGGGGCAAGGGTACCTAGACCCGGTTTGTAGAGTACGCTTGGGGAGTGTGATTGTGTGTACAGCGTCTCTTTATGTCTGTCTCCACGTTGGTTGAGTGTGGAGTGAGTGCATACGAGAGCATGAGGGTGGGAATGGATGTTTGTGTCTGTGTGTGCCTGTATGTCTGTGTCTATATGTCAGGTTGGGTATCAGACGCCACCTCTCTGGGGACACCTCAGGCCCTCCAAGGTTTGGAGGCCTATCTCCACCCACCACCACTTCCCCTGCCGGTGGCGGACTCCCTCAGGTGTCGGTGTGTTGGTGGTTCTTTGTGTCTGGGGGTGGGCGTCCGGGTACACACCGGCTCACTCCTTGGCGGCCGCTTGTCGGGGCCTGGGGCCTGGGGCTCGCTCGGGCCCCTTTGGAGTTGGGGTGCCCCCGGCCTCTCGGCCTGGGGCTCGGTCACTCAGGCACAGCTGGGGGCCGGCGGAGCTCACGGGCGCGTCACTGCAACTCCCCCTGACTTCTGCTCCGCGGCTGCTGGGCGAGCCCTCATCTGGGACTCTCCTCAGCTCTTACTGGAACAGTGGCGCGGCTGCCCCTCTGTTGGTCTTCCATGGTCTCTTGTGTTCTGGGGGCCTCTGGATGTCTGGAGTTTTGATCTCCTCCATACCCGCTTCACACCCTGGAGGACGGGGCTGTGGCCCCCCCACACTCCCTAGCAGATCATTACATGGAGAAACCTTTGGAATGCAAGCATGCTGATCCACACAGGTATGCACACATGGGTATTCACAGACGCGGACTAAAGCTTTCTTGGCTGCTGCCTCAAAGCACACTGTGCGCTGTCTATCTTGCGTGCTGCACAATATCGTTTATTATTTAGTAAATATTGATATCTATGACTAGCTAGTTTATTGTGATGGTGCTTTGTTTTCTCTATTATTATGTTGCTCTTTGTTGTTTGCTGTCTCCTCTGTTTGTTTTGTTTTTGTTTTTTTCTCCATACAGGTGACCCAGGAGTTCTTTTTTTTTTTCTCTCTCTCTTCCCCCCCCCTTCTCACCGTCTCTTCTCCCCTTTGGTTTTCTTTCTTTCTCTCATTCATTCCCCCTGTCCTATTTATTAAAAAAAAAAAAAAAAAAAAAAGATCCTAGACTAGGATGGGTTCATTTTAAATTTAATTGGCTTTATTTTTAGTAAAGGTGAAAAACGTAGATCCTTAACCCCGAGTGTTGCCACGTTCAGTCTTTGGTCATTCTGTTAGTTAAGCTGTAGCGAGTGTTACCATGGAAACCCTGGAACAAATCCTGTTGTAAGAAAAATGATCAGAAAAAAATGAAGAGAGAGACGGCAAGCAAAGCTGCAGTGAGACTTGTATCATTAGTAAGGGAATGATACATTTGCACCTGGATGCTAATTGTACGTAAACATGATGGACTTTTTTTTTCTTTTTTTGCAGGGGGTAGGTGAGGTCCGGGACCTATAGTGACACAAGTGAAACTTTGCTTTTGGTGTACTTTATGAAATCCTGCCAATCAGAAGAGAAAAAAACAGCTGGAAATTCAATTCTTGATTTAACAAGATTTTTATGTGTCAAAGCTGCAGATTCTGTCTTCCCAGCCATCTTAAATGTGCAGCAGAGTGATTTCTCTCATGATCAATCAGCTGTCTGAGCTCAAAGGACCAACATGCTAATCTTTACCAGCTGTACAAGAGCAAGCTGATAACTACCAAGTCACAGTCTGACACACTCAAGAAGCTGTGAGCATGCATGGTGAGAGTTTTTAATGTTTGCTAGTTGCCCGAAGCAAGAAAGAGAAAAGTTTTAGCTTTATTTGTTGCACATATTTGTGACTGCCTTCAGAGACTTTGCCTATTTTCATGATAGTGTTACTTTATTAATTCAGTTTGTGCTTATGGACTGTATTACCTTGAAAAAAACAAAACAAAGTAATTTCACCTGGAAAAATACGTGACATGCAAAGTTTAAGTGTTGATTTATGGGTAACTTTCAAAGTGAGTATAACTGGGGAAAAACGGACAAACCCATTGTAGAACCCAGCTAGACTTGCTGATTTCATTTGTAGTTTCGATGCAAATAATGCAAATTTAAGTACCCTCATTTTGTAAAAAGGTAGAATTAAAATAGTTTGCTTATTGCATAACAGCCAGCAGTTGGTGCTCAATAAGTGTTATGGCAGAAACAAACATTGTAAATTAGATTTCACTGACCTAAAGTTACCCCCATTACTATTTCTACCAACAGGTCTGGGCAGTGTTATATAACCGTTCACGCCCTATACAACAAAAGAGTGGAAAAGTTGTGAAAAAGTCAACTGTGTCGGTATCAGAACTGAGTACAGTATACCAGAGTATCTCAGTCTTTCAGAAGTAAAGATAAGAATTGGTTCTTCTTTTTTAAGCTTGTGTAGGAAAATATTTCCATCATAAACTTGATAATCTCTAGATACTATCATATTGTAGTAACCGATAGTAACAGTTCCAGACAATTATCTATAAGGGAAAACTCCAGTGCTGAATGAGCATGATCTACTAGCTAATACCTCTAAGAACTCCTTAAAAAATGCATAAAATTAAATAAATAAATCACAATTCTTAAATGGCTCACAGCAATGTTTCAGTAACACTTCTGAAAATGTGTGTTTATGTTCAGTGAGCAAAGATTGTTCACAAATGCAAGTCAGAACTCTACCAGCACCCAAACAAGAGCCAGTAATGCTGCCATTGCCATCTGGATACACAAAATCTGAAAGTCTGTTTGAAAATCAAGAGTACCATATCATGCAAATTAAAGAGAAGAGGCATCATGTAGCTTTGTGGACAGGCTTGAGTAACATGATGTCACATAATTGTCTTTAAGAAAGGCCTTGCTTATTTCTGCAAGACAATGTCAAACCACTAGAGTGCTTTGAGTACTCCGGGAGAGTAGAAAAGCGCTATATAAGAATCAGTCCATTTACCACTGCTAACCAATTTATTTTAATGCATTATAAAAACAAACTGTACAAAATTCAGTTGAATATAGAATTTCAATGACTTGCACATTATGTCTTTTTGCATTTAATTCAATTTCCAGCAATGCTCCAACAATTATGGAAACAGGAATGCTTTTAGTGTTAAGTTTATCCCAGGGTAAGACATCAATTGTTTTCTGTTGATTCTTTGGTGTGCAGACTGAATCATGGCCGGGGTTATCAAAGTGTGTGGATGGCCGCAGGGAGCCATAAAGGTTAGGAGTGTGTTTGCAGAGTGGAGCTGGGATGCTGCCAACCTGTCAGACAGTGTTTAGCTAGTGTCAGTTGGGGAAAATTCTAAGTGTACCGGTAACTGAAGCTGATTGTGTAATCATGGGGACTGGAGTCCAGCTGGATGAATGACACACCAGTTTTGGGGTTATTAAAACTGGGACATTCATTGAGATGTGTGCGCGCCCACATTTTAAGCACCGTCCCCTTTTTTGTTGTAACTACTTGCTCGTCAGATTTTAAATGTCCTTCTGCTCTGTCTAAATGTGGGCCAGGTGTGAGGATAGATCTAAAGCAGCTGCTTCCCGCTATTTTTAAATCAAAAAAGGTGGTGGTAGTTTAATAAAAAAGAGCAGCAGCATGAAAACAAACCTAATCAACCATGAAGCAGATGAAAAAAAAAGGATAGTGTTTGCCTGGCTTGCTCCCTTTGTCCTCAAACGAGAAGCTGATTTTGGAGGTAGCACAGGATCCGTTTGAATAACAACTACGAAGAGGTTCAGTGACTGTATAAAATTATGGATACTGGGGGGATAATATCTGATTTTTCACATTACTGTTTGTTGACAGGTCTTGGTCAGTCCCACACACCTCATCTCTGCTGGAGGCTTTAGCAACTTGAAGCTTTACCAACTTGAGGCTTCATTAACCACTATTAGCATTACAAATATGAACGCCTGACTAAGCTGCAGGTGTCAGCTTTGGTTGTTGGTAATGTAGGTGGAAGGATTTGTCAGATTCTGTCCACTTTACTCCAGCAGTCTAAGAGTACAATGTTAATGATGTGCTATAAAATTCCTGATTTATTTTAAATAAGTTGTGGTTTTGAAAATGAGCAACAAAATCAGTCAGACAAATTGATGTGTTATATAAGATATATGGAACATCATAATCTACTCCCTAATGATGCGGAGAATCAATTAAAAACATTTAGCAGTGGCAGCAGATGTGGCATAAGTATATTGAACGAGCAGGTGAAACCTAACATCAGTGGTCTCTTTTTATTGAGCTGTGCCTCGTTATGTTTCTGTAACCACTGACAATTAATAAAAATAGAGGTGATCATGTTCAGCACAGTTTGCTTCTGTAATGTTGGGCGATCGACAGCACCGGTGTTGTGGGTTCCTCCAGGCCACCCTCGAGCCATCAGGGCTGGAGTCATTCCACTTCCACCTCTATTGATTTAGCAGAAAATGAAGTAAATCTGCTTTTCATTAGCCGGCGAGGAGCTAGTAACCCTCAGTTATTTCTCTCTAATTTTGACAAAGAAAAATATAGTACGTACATTTAATAAAATAAACGAGTTCAAAATTCAGATTAAATAATAGCTGTGCTCAGTTTTTATTCTTAGGTTTCTAAATGTGTTCTTAATATTCTTTTTGCACTACAATTGTGTGTTTTTATTATCAATCCCACAGATATCATTAGGGCTTCATGCAATTTAACATTATTTAATCTCAACTTAACACCTACTGTGCAAGTTGAGCTGCTTTTAGACAGTTGCTGAAGTCATTCGCAGTATAGAAAGCTAGTTTTAAAATAAATCTTTCTGACTATGTGCAACAGAGCTCCTGTGGTTTTTTCTTAACACAAAAAACGATGCTTCTTTTTCAGCCTGCAGGCTAAATTACAGCATCTCCATCACTGCTAACTGTTTTCTTGCTGAGACTGTTTTTTTGGTGGCTTTCTTTGAGTGATGTCACCTCCTGCTCCGACAGAGCAGACAGCTGCGCCGTTTACAGGTAGGATGATCACCATGAGCCCTATTATTCTCTATGTGACTCAGACTTTTCAATCAAAATGAGTATGCAGGTGAGTGCAAAGGGCAACTTCTGTAATAGTCGGTCTTGAGTAGAACCAGTTTTTTCTGAATTTGGCACAGCAGACTGATTGCTTATGTTCAATTAAGCAACATGCTGATTTGTGTTTTACTTCAAAAATATACCAGTTATTTATCTCATTCTGTTCACTGAAAAAAGTAAACATTACTTTTAGCTACAAAATTATAGTCCTGTATATGTGACTTGTATATATGTCTGAACACCCCTATGCATTTATAGTCCTCTTCACTAAGACTGAATTTCGTAGCTGAAAGTGGCAGTGATCAATATTCATGTTAACTGATTACTGAAGGTGTTGCTACTGGTAACAAATCCACAGATAACTGCCACTTATCTCACGTCCTTTCAGCTCTACAGTCTCCTTTGTTTGTCTCGGTTTACTGTTTTTAAGCGTCTCACCAGCATTTGTCTTTTGAGCTGCTGCACATGGAGGCAGTTTGTACAGAGTGACATACTTTATCTAAACAAACAAAGTAAAGAAAACCGAGACATATCAGATTTATTTAGCTTAATCCTCAGAATTTTATAGAGCAAAAGAAATGTTGCTTAAAAATACACTGATAAGATTTTGACTACTAATGAGGTCAGTCTTTTTGATTAACAGAAAAAGAGTGACTGCTTGGATAAAAATGGTGTGAACACTGTGTAGGTTTTACAGAAAATGCATTTTAGTGGGTGATTCTAAATGTAAGAATAAGTCACTGAAAAACTTCTGGAAAGTGTCTCCAAGGTCTATAACAGAGAAATGTTTAGTAAAGGTTTAGTCTGGCTTATTTTTACACACAAAAAATATCTAGAGCAGGTGTTGCTATAAACCAAAGAGACTGCCTTCTACAGGAGAAGAATGCCGGAGGACAGTTCTGCCTGCATCAGCTACATCAAAGACACTTTTTGTGTTAATGCAAGGCAGCAGCTGTTTTAAGGTTAAATCAATTAAGCTAAATTGATGAGCACAGCAGCATTCACTACCTTTGTTTGAGTATATGAATTCTTTGATGGGGAACTTGCTGAGGATTTCACTGGAGCCAGTTTTCTGGCCTCAAATGAGCGCCACACCTCAACATGTTGTTATCCCTGACACAGACTCGAAGATGATAGACAAGACCAAGCCAAACCTCTGTCACATCACAAAGGAAGCTATCTCTAGATGGTTCTATGAACCCTGACAACAACTATTAGATGGAATAATGATTAAATGAGCTACTATCATGAGACATCAGTCTTTAAGTTTTAATCAGTAGCTACCCAGGGACTTATCTTTGTATTAAAAAAATAAAAGCTTTAGGTCCAGCTGGAAGATGGAAAGTGAAGCTGCCCGCTAAGCTTTTTTCTCTTGATGACAAGTGTTGCTGCCGTTAGTTTGGAAAAGTCTAACAGCTCAGAAAAAGCCACTGATTGCTTCGCCTGCCACCGCTAACATTTTAAATTAAGCTGGGGTTTTGATTAATGGCATCCCAGCGCATGTATACTGTTTTTCTTTGCCTCCTGTGTCCTGCTTGCCCTTGACACAGCCTCAGCTGTGCATTCACCAACAAGGCCAGCGTGGAGCTTGCCCTCTTGTGAATCAACTACAACCTCGCAGAGTTCCTGTTTAACTATTAAGTGTTTAATGCAGGCTTCTGAAACATTCTAGGCCTCATTAACATGAATCTATGAATGTTTAATTGTGGTTTGTATTTACAAGCTGCTCTCTCGCTGCCAGTTTGCCACTATGTGGCCTTTGATCTTGTGACGGTGCATTTGACTAAAACATACCGGATTATTTTATAGGAGTCACATGCCACGATGCTGCAGCTATACAATGCGGTCTAATTGTATCTGATGTTTGGGCTGGCTGTGTCCCTAATTAATCTGTGATTTCCCTTATGTTTTAGAATTGCAAATTGGATATATTGAGCCTTTGAGCTGTTCGTTACACTGGCTGCATAGCTGGACTGAGAAACCCTCTTTATGGCTCCAAGCTAATTATTCAGCCTGTGGATCCAAGCTCTGGAAGGCTGCCTCTGCCTCTAGCTGTAGGCAGTGAATGTGTGTGTGCTTATGCATTCCACCATAGCATACAGTAGGCGTTAGAAGAAATATGTATACATGCACGCATTTGACATTCCAGATTTCACACTGTGTTCCTGTTCTTTGTATTTTTGCTGGTTATGCATTATACATGGACCTGTTTTAACGTTTTCACAGTGCACGTTTTGCTGTTTGGGAACGATGCGCTTCATTATGTGTGCAAATGCGAGCACATGCCAGTTTGGATTTCTGTGCTAATTTCTCTTGACAGCTTGAAATGTTTCTTTAAACTTATGTGTGGGCTCTATAGTTCAAAGTTAAAAAATGTCTTATCATTACGCATTCAAAGATGAGATCACAAGAAGTTGTCAAGCAGCGTTCGAGAACTTTCAGCTGAACGGCAACAAGCAACACGGTTCCAGTCAAAATCATGTCAAACCCACACGCGGAGTTCGATATTCACCCCGTGATGTTAAGAAACCGTTTTATATTAATTAGTTTGGTCTCTGGCATTTATTATATACTACTACAAAAATGATCTAAGATCCTGATAATTATTCAGAGCCACCACACATTGCAGGTTCTGACAAATTATACAGACGGGTTTAAATTCTGAGCTTTATTTTACATTTTTCTGTAGAAACAGAGAGCAGCTTAGGGGAGTTTAATGAAGCAATCTAAAAAATTAAAATGAAGTGGAAAAATAGCCTTCATCACACAGGGAGAAAATGGTCTCCTCTATAATTGGCACAAGAACATTACTGAATGTTAATGAGTGAAACCTTGAATTTTACAAAACCATGCATTGCAGGACTCGGTGAACAAGAGCCCTTACAGCGAGTTGGCTCTGAAGCTGTCTGTTTACTTGTATTGACGAAGGCTATTTAACTTGACTGTCCTAAACGGAGAGTGCTTGTTGGCGCAAGTGATATTTGCAGACCAGGAATGCAATAATCCTTCACCATTAAAAAAGGAAAAAAATGGTACAAAAGGTGGGTTTGCATCCGAAACGAGGTAATAAGATAACATTTTGTTGTGTGGAAGGTTGTTCTGCTCAGAGCCACAAAGGACACGCTCAAAGACTGAACTATGCCTCTACGTTTTATGAAAAATAAAATGAGCTTTCTCAGAGAATTGAATATGCAGCCTCGCTTGGTATGTATTAAGGTCGTTGTCTTTATAGAACTACAGAGGCCACCAGCGCTACTTACAAAGAACCAAATAAATTAAAAATGAAAAATATGTGTAAAAAATGAATGATTTACAAAGTTTTTTCAATTCATAGCACTAAACATACCATTGCCAGAGTGTTTATTTGGGTCATATCAATTTTGCTATTGAGATATTAAAAAAAATAACAAAAAAATCAGTGGTTGTTCCTTAACCTGAGTTTAGATCTCAGGTTATGGAACAAGGACAAATGTACGTGAAATAGAGCAGCTTGGAATTAATCAAAAGAAAAATGTGTATATATAATTTTCTTTTCGCTTATTATTTTGCTAGACTAAAATGTCTAAGGTTTAGTTGACCATTTCAAGTTAAAGTTAAGAGAAAAATCCAGTGAATCTCAATGAGCAGGTCCTTAGCTGAGGGGAGACGGTCCCTTTACTAGACAAAGTGCTAAAAGACCAAAGCTAAAGTCGGCAAAGAGTGCATAACCCATTTTATTCCAATCCAGTTTTTCCAAACAAATTTAAAATCTCTATTGCCGGAATAAAAAGAATGAGATAAAAAAAAAATTAACCCAGAGAACAAGAGATTCTACGCGTGGCTTTTGTGCACTGCATGCACACAGCAGCCTCTCATCGCTCTGAGGCTGTGTGGCTCAGCAGCAGCAGCAGACAAACAGAGGGGGGCGAAGGACGGCGCAAGTTAGCACAGAGAGAGACAGGCGCTCTCATCAGTGACGGGCTCACCGGCTGCGTGGACAGAGCTGTGGCGCAGGAGGAGGAGAAGAAGAGCAATGGGGGGACAAGCTGCCTGAAAAGCAGAGCAAAACAGAGAAGCAAAAGCGTGAGAGACATCGAGAGAGAGAGGGGGAGAAAAAAGAGAGATCACAGAGAGGAGTGAAGTCATTCAGACCAGGGAGAGGGAGCGAGCTGGATGAAGCTGACAAGGACACAGAGAGAGGAAAGCGCACACAGAAGCCTTTCCTGATGGAAGAAAAGCAAGGGAGTGCTCGGACAAAGTGAAAAAGAAGAAGAGGAGGAGGTGGGGGGTGCCCGACAGGAGGTCGAGCTTACGGGGCTTGACTGACATAAAAGACAAGAGGAGGAGGAGCATGAGGGCAAGTTGATGGATTTGATTTGGAGAGAGTATTTTTAGAAGGAGGAGCGGAGACATGAGGGGAATATTGAGATTAGAGATCCTGTCTGTGAGTGGGGGAGAAAAAACTAGGGGGGAAGAAGAAGAAGAAAGAATAACAGGAGACAGATAAGGGGGAGAGATGTTGAGATGTGAGTGTGACAGAACAGATTATCTCTGGTCTGGTATCCCGCAGGAAACCGCTGTGAGTGTTTGTCCGTGTACGTGCATGAGTGCCTCCTTCTCCATGTGAAAGTGTGTTGTGGTACGTCTCTAACTGTGGCCGCGCTGCTGAGAAGCAGGTCCGCTGCAAGATGAAGCTGTCCCGTGTTTACCTGCAGGACCTAATAACGCCGGTTAAAACAGAGTTCAGGGACAGACGAGGAGCGGATCAGTGACATCAGAAAGAACTAAAGGCACCAAAAGTGAGACCAGAAAGTGGGAGAAGAAAACAAATGAGGATCGTAGACTTTTGCGAATTCAATTAAACCACATACAAGGAAGTGATTGCTGCCTCTGGCTGATGAATGCTTCTGCAAAGCTGTGAAGCTCAAAAACACATACTTAACCCAAAAGAAGACAAAGCACAGCGCTGGAACACGGCTCTTCTTGCGGACTGCACCACACCAACCAATTCTGTCCTCTGTCATCTCATTATTTTAATTACCTTCCCTTCTTTCATTTGTTTTTTGTCCTCTGTACTAAGCCCGTGGTATTTTGTATTCTGTCCTCTTCTCTCCCTCTCTCCTCCCCTCCCTCTTCCTCTTGCCTTCGCTCTCTCTGTCTCATCCTCTCTTGTTCACTGTCACCCTAACTGCCGTGGATGCTGGAGTCATTCATGTAGAAGACACCTTGCTTGGAGCACATTTGCCTAGCTGATTTTTTTTTCTGTCCCTGCTGAGCTGGATGATTGGAGCACTCTCACATGGAGAGACCAAGAGAAATGACCAACAAGTAGCTGCTGCTCAGTTCAACAGAGCTCCTGCACCAATAAGAAAAGGCAGCTTCAAAACACACAGCTTTCGTAAGGTCACTTTTTGTGTGTGTGTGCATGCAGTGTCAATGCACTTCAAAGTCTATAGGTCTGTAGTGTTTTTTAGGGCCAACGCATATCCATGTGTGGATTACAGTAGTGGATTTATCCTGGAGCTACATGTGGGCCCCAGCCCTTGAGGCCTGGCTGGGAAATGAAGCCTTTCCCGCAGCTTTAGGAGCACTGTGGACAGCGATGGCCTTGGAAGGGCGCTGTCTCCGGAGGGGATCCCCGGCCATGATCAGAAAAGGCCGTCAGCGGCTTCATCCGAAGCCAACTCTGGCCCAGGTCACTTCCACTCTGCTGTCAAGGACACGCCTACACGGTTTGCGGCATATTTGCGTCCCTGGTGGCTCTGTGGGCCGCAGGGCCTTCTGGCTTCTGGCACTCTGCACCTCTGTAGGGTTGCTTTTATCCTGGTCCTCCAACCGCTTACTCCACTGGCTTTCCTTTCCCACATACACGCGAGTCCACACTGAATGGGCCAAAGAACTGGCTTTCCCTACAGTCACTATCTGTAACAATAACCCTATCCGCCTCTACAAACTCACCAAGAGTGACCTGTACTTTGCTGGCCACTGGCTGGGCCTGCTGCTTGCTAACCGGACAGTGAGACCCATGGTTTTGGACTTGCTTCAGGAGGACCGTCGCACCTGGTTCAAGAAACTGTCAGACTTCAGGCTCTTTCTCCCACCCAGAAACTTTGAAGGGACCAACCTGGAGTTTATGGACAGACTGAGCCACCAACTGGATGACATGCTTCTGTCCTGCAAATATAGAGGAGAGCCATGTGGAGCTCATAACTTCTCTTCTGTAAGTCGGCTTCTTGTGTTTTTCTTTCTGAAAGCAGTAAACTGCAGTATAAAAGTTAAAATAATATTTGCATCATGCTGAAGCAACTCGTCTTTTGCGGTAGTCAGCCTGAATACACAAGACTGTAAAATCTGTTTTACGCATAACTGGCTGTTAAAACTTTGTTGGTCATCATAGAAATGTTTGAACATCATTTTCTGCATTTATTAAATCACCACCAGACCTCTTGGCCAAGAAAATAACCAAGGGATATGAGTTTATGCATTTTCAGAAGATTTGTTTCGGAAGTTGCATGACAGTAGCCATTATCATACATTAACACAGATGAAATGGGCTAATTATCGGCTCGTGGGCAAGAATGGCTATTAAACGACCCCTACATATCAAAAATGTTCTTTAACAGTACTGCCCCAGGTTAGTTTACTGCCTCTGTGTCTGATCACTCATCTTCTTTTTCTCTGCGGATGTGAGTTTGGTGGATTTCTGTGCCCACACTCTCTCGTGGGCTCCCTTGCCATGTTTGAACCATGGCAGATGTTTTCTCTGTGGAAATGTTGAAGCTCAAGCTGTGTTTTAAACTTTTTTTCCCTTTTCTACTATGTACTCAGTGTTGGAAACAGAAGGAGAAAGGATTAAGTATCTGTATGAAATGCACACAAATCTAAACAAATCCATAGTGAGCGTAATTATAGTTGTTTTTTTCGACTGGTGACAATTAAATATATTTGGATTTTACTTTTTAGGTTTTAGTTTAGACTTTTAGTATTTATTTTTTGACATCATTAGTGGCTTTGTCTGCTTTTACTGCAATAAAAAAGGAACCAAGACAAAACATCACATACAGCACATGGTGTGTGCTGAATGTGAAGCTGAAGAAAACAGTTAGAACTCCACGGATTTATTCAAAGTCTAATTTGAGGTCTTGAGGAGTACATATAGCAGGTGGAATATTAGTCATTTGCCATGTGTTGACATAGATTCCTTCTTTTAGAAGAAGCTAGCGTTACTGTCTTAATTGCTATCATTTTGGTTTTGAATGAAGACAACAAATCTGACAAGAAGTAAATTTAGCAGATCTATGTTACCAAAGACTTTTCATTTACTTCTGCTACTAGTGCTGCATTAGTGCTCTGGCTGAACAGTTGATTGTCAAGTGTCATTGTGGGTAGTCTAGGCTTCAGGTTTCAGGTTAATGTCAGGTAATGCTTTCTTTACAACAGTTTATTTTAATTTACTTTAATGCTGATTCTTCTAATGGAGAACATTTTACCACAGGTTCAACATGAAATTTTTAGAGATTCAGTTCAGTTAAATTCAACCTATACCTGTCTGCCCCTGTGTGAAAAAGTGATTGCCCTCCTGAACCTAAACCTAATAACTAGTTAATTAACATGGTATCTAGCATGGACTCAAAACACTGTGGCCAATCCTATGAAGGTTTACCAGTATTCCAAGTTTTCTTCATTTGTGGATATTGGTTCGCTGCAGTCCCAAAGGCTTAGTATCCCTTTACAGATTGATAGATATCAATAAGTTTGTTGTCTAAAGCTGTTTCTTTAGATCGTGGCATGATGTGTTGCTAGTTTTGTTTTTTCCTTCTTCATCAATACTGTCAGACTGGCAGGACATTTCAGGTGGTATACTCACAATTACACTAAAAATCCCAGTGAATTACAGTTGTTGTGTTTAACAAGAAAACTATAGCTAACTGTGTTTTTCTCTCTTTATGCTTTTGAATAGAACTGAGCAGACCATCATCATCATTATCACTTCAGTAATGAGATTCAGAGATGAATAGCTTTTTAGTTGTTCTTGTTGTCTAATACAAGTTCAGTCTTTTAGTGTTTAAGCTCTTACATGGCTTGCCATGCAGCCTTAGAAACAAAAGCTGAGAAACAAAGCAGCATAATTGCATTGCTTCGAAACCTCCTTACAGTAAAGCACAGATTATAAAAAAAAAAACTTAGGGTTAAGGGGAAAATAGATTTTAGGGATGTTCAAGGAGTGTGTTAAATGATAAAACAATATCAGAGATTGAAGAGCCGTCTGAAACCATTAGTTGCATTCTTAAATAACCAATAACCAGAGGTGGCTGTAGTTCAGGAGGTAGAGCAGGTCATCTTCCAATTGAAACATTAATGGGTCAATCTCTGCCCATTCCAGTATGCATGCCACAGTGTCCTTAAGAAAAAAGTATCTCAAGTTGCTCTCCAATATGAGCAACTTGGGCAAGGGTGAATATTATAAAAAGTGCTCAAATGAATGTGTGTGAATCGGTGAATGACACTCAAAATATAAAGCGATTTCAGTCCTCAGGTAGAGCAGGAAAGCGTTTTACAAGAATCAGCTCATTTACCAAATCACATTTTGAATGCACTTACATGCCATTTTAGTAGACATACACCCATTTTCTATCTACAGACACACGATGGTTTCATCTCTTATTTTCCACCCTGGTGTATTTTAGAACTTCCAGGACAAAGAAGGACGGAGAGCAGTGCTGCCATGTGAAATAGCTGTAGCTCCAACTAGTGATGAGTGGCTGCATAGCATCTTAGACCAAAGAGTGAACTTAAGTTGTGCATTAATAAAGTTTGAATAATTGCTGTAGCCAATTGTATTAATCATCCAGCTGACTAATCGCACACATCTCGTTGTTTCTGTGTGTGTGCATTTCAGTCAAACTAGTTTTCGTTAGTTTTACTTATTTGTCATGCTGAACTTTGTGTTTACTCTGTCTTTTTGTCCTTTGTCAGAAACAGGACAAAGCACATCAGAGTGCTGCCATGCAAGTTAAGTGTGCAATCAGAACCATGCCCCAAGCCATCCATTAATTTTTTTAAGAATGCTGATGATTGCAGTAAAGACAAATATATATTCTTTCTGGTTTAAATTCAGATATTTGAAATATTTGCAGCAGTAGAAAGGGCTCGTTGCTGCTATCGATGTCAAGGAGAAGCATTCAGTTGGTTGGCTGCAATATAACAATGCAAAACTTTTGATACTGAATCCATTCAGGATGTGAACTGTTCAAGCAGCAGTTCTGTCCTGAATGATTTTCTTGCTTTCACAACATACAAACGTCCAAACATAAAGACTCAATCTGTGCAATCTATCTCCATACCAGTAAATCCAAAAGGCAGAAACCATAAGGAGCTAGGTTGATGCAGCGCTAGCACAGTTTGATCCCCAACCAAGCGAGAATTAGCGCATATTTTTCACCATGTAAGTTTCCTTATTTAGTTATTACATGGATACTACGCCAGCTAATGATAAGTTTCTCTGCAGATCACATTGATGCTCCAGTCCTGTTTTCTTTTTCATCTTGTTGTACCTTAAAGTGGGCCTCATGGCGTTAACGGGCCTCAGTGGTTTTGCTAATCTCATTAGCCTGCTGCTACAAGTCAGCAAAGACTCCCTGAGGCCTATTCATTATCACTGTATTTAAAGCAGCGTCGCTCTAAGACCAAAAAAGATGCAACAGCTAGATTAAACAAGACATAGGAAGTACACGTACATAGACTTGTGGTTAAATAAACATGAGAGAGCTCTTTTCTTTGTGTGTAAAAACTGTCTTAGTAAGAAGTGGGAAATGCAGTTTTAATATGTGTTGGTTATTACAGAGTACAGAGGAACCTTTGAACTGCCAGGCAGCCTCTGGTTTGAGTGGGAGAGGAAGGAAAAAGGTATGACAAGAAGTTGGAAGTGAGTGATGGCATTAAAAAAAAAGCATCTAGTTGATCAGGTCGCAAATACAAATGGTTCCCATAATTCTGCCCAGCCCTTATAGCAGCAGGATTTCATGTGCTAAATCTACTGCATCACAGCGAACTAGTAGAAAGCTGGCAAATCAATAAATCTCTTAGCTCCGTGCTGTGGTTTATGGTGGTCTGTATTGCTCCCACATCTCCAATACTGATGTATTCTCAGCCACCCCACAGCTAGTCCCAATAGCGGGGGATGACAGATCTGGAGAAACGTGCCAAAGGCCAAGAAAACTGTTCTCGGCATCCTCAGTGGGAGTAGCTGATACCTTATCAAATCCCAGGTAACAGAGCCACTTCCTGTGATGAGCAGATATACATCTCCACCATACATTTAAGAGCTCCATCAAGGACAAGATAACTGCACCTGCAGTGACAAATTAAACATTGCTTGGAGTTGGAGAGTAGCACCTAATCATACTCCAAGTAGGGAATGAAAAAAGGTGAACCTCCCTGTCTGCCCACTGTAATGTATCAACTCTATCTCAGTAGAAATCTCATAACTGAAGAGCCACATTAATACTGCCCTTCCCGCCTGTGGGGTTTGACTTGAGGAGGTTCATACGTGTTTTTGAATTGTGAATTATGCAGTACATGTATCAAATATGAATGAATCCAAGTTTTTCTTAGAGCTGGTATATTCTACTTTTAAATCTGCATCTACAGTTTAGAGTCTTTCAGCTCGTTGTTTTGGCTTTACAGCAACTATTGTTTTTGTTTATTCTTAGCAACCTTACAGCTTCCTCTGCATGCCGCTCAGCACCACAAAGCAACTATATTCTGTGTTTGCTGGATGCCTAAATTTGAAGTTGATTATATACGTTTGCCTCTTCACAATATAACATAGACATAGCTTACCCTAAATCCTTTTGTTTTTGTAAATCTGCTCAGGAAGGTAGTTGTTAAGTTTAGTGTGACATTCAACTGCACTAAAATAAGGAAACCCAGGTTCCTTTTAGAAAAAGATTTGAACACAAATCCTTTGCTCTAGTGAAATCTAAAGGTCTCTTGTGAATTTTAGCAGTAATCTTTTAAGCATACTTTAATTTTTCATTAGCCTCATCTCCTCATTGTGTTTAGTAGATGTCTGCTCAGGGTTGCACATGACAAATTTAATAATCTTCTATTGGTGCTGTGGGTCAGGCATGGTGTAATGGACGATGGCTTTAACGGCTCCTCTGTTTAGTGTCTTTGTCTTATGTGACCCCTTAACAGAAACGCGCTTCATTATAATGCTAATTTTCTAATGTTTGTTGTTTTCTCTGCTCACAATGACATTAAAGATTTTTGCACATATACGTGTAAGCAGCATCCGTGCTTGCATCAGTTTGGTGACATGACAGTTACAAAATTAAACAAAATAGATGGAATCCAAAAAAACAGCTAGTTCTGTGTGTTTGTTTGATTTTAAACTGGTGATTAATGTAATTTCTAGATTGGTTTAGATTTCTAGATCCAGATTTCTAGATTTTAGATTTTCATGTTGATGTAAAGTCAAACCGAAGTCAGAGATGCTAACTCATCGTGAGTTTGAGGTGTTGAATGTTGCCTGGACATCCTTGCTAGATTTTCTAACAAGAGAAAGTTAGTGTTTGTCTGCTTTTTTATTGATTAGAATAAAACAAAGCAAACAAACCAAAACAAAAATATCTCAAGGGCAAAACATGTGATCTCACGTTTGCAGCTTTGTTTTCTACTGAGCTAGTTGAATTCACACTGGAGATTTCTGCATCTCTGTGTTTATGTTGCTGACATTAAAGGTGTAACTGTCTGTAGCGTTAGGCTCACCGTGTAACAAATGAGACAGAATTTAGATCTATATAAAGGTAAATTGCTTAAAAGTTGTTGTTTTTTTAATAACAAGAAAAAAATACTGATTTGCTTACATGTAGAAGATGTTCTGTGGCCATCAACGACAGATATGTTTAATTTGCTCAGTGCAATCCAATTTTATTTATATGGCACATTTCACTACACATAAACTCAATGTGTTTAACACAAAAAAATAAAAGCATCAAAACCTGTGTAGGGTTACAATGCCTTAAGGCAGTGAAACGGCAAAATACACACTCAGCTATTGAGTGTAAGCCTGTGTGAACAAAGAGGTTTTGAGTTTGTTTTTGAATGTCGGCACAAATGTAATTGATCTCAGGTCAACAGGCAGCTTGTTCCAAAGAACAGAACCACAGTAGCTGAAAGCACCTTCAGCACACACTGATTCTAATAACAAAGGATCTCCACCTGATGACCTGAGAGGTCTGACTGGGTTATAAACAGTAAGCAAGTCTGATATGTACTGGAGAACAAAACCATGAAAAGCTCTGTGAACGCAAAAAAGGATTTTAAAGCTAAAGCATCTGTATTGCACTGGGAGGCAATGAAGGGATCACAATATTTTTGCATACTTATAAGGAGTCTGTCCTAATGATGATCTGGAGAGTTCTGCAAATAAATGTTTACAGTAATCTGACCTGCCCGACATGGAAGCAAGACCAATTTCTCAGTCTTTTTGAGTTTTGTTATATTTTTTCATTGATAGAAAGCACTTCTGCTAATTTTATCAATATGATTATCAAACCTGAGATCACTGTCTAAAATAATGTAGAGGTTCCTGACTTGCTCACTGTCTTGCCTCTGTTCAGTTCTAAAAACTTTGAGATATTCAGCAAATAATACCACCAATGCAGGCGTTAGATCGTCATAAAAGGACAGGTACAACTGTCTACCAGCGGAAAGAGAATGGTAGGCTATGTTATGATTCTTTATGATAGCACCAACTGGAAGCATACGAAGATTAAAGAGCAATGAACCAAGACAGACACTTGAGGAATCCCTGATTTAATTTTTATTTGTGCAGATCTACAACTGCTAATTGAAAATGAAAACCTCAACCCTTTAGGTTTGACGAGAGCCAGTCAAGAACCTGACCTATTAAACCAACTGAATCATAAAGCCCAAGTCATGATCAGCAGAGTCAAAAGCAGCACTGTTTAGGCCATTGATGACTTCAGGAAAAGCTGATTCTGGGCTATGATTGGACCTGAACCCTCACTGGCACATATCACTAGATGGCTTTTCTGAAAACATCCCCAAAGAGAATTGTCTACTCCCAAGATCAAACTGGGAATATTTTATTTCTTATGTGAATGCGTAAACTGCTACTTTTTGCAAAATAATATTCCTATTTTTATTGTTTTTGAGCTGAAACAGAAAGTTTGTGAACATCATAGGGTTTTTTTTTTCCACTTTTTTATTTAGGCAGTAGATGTACTTGCAGTTGTCTTGGGGCTATTTTCAGCTGAACCTTCCATTTTCATTCTGGAGCTCTAATTATTTGCAATTTTATTGTCTGTCTGGGAAAACCTGAGATCTGCACCACCTTTTGACTTTCCTCTTTTACTTTCCACACCGAGCCTATAAACACAATGAAGAGGCGTATTTGCAGAGGGCCCTGCGAAGCCACCTACAAAGCCTCGTCAATCTCCACTGAGCCTGAAGAGGCCCCTGATTGAGTTTTAAGCACATCCAGGTAATAATGCCGGTCTCTCCTGCTTTCGTTTGTCACAGACCTTTTCGGTTGATTTGGCTTCAAGTAAACAATAGTGGGAGTCAGGTGGAAGCTTCAGCTCCAACGAGAGCAATCTCATTAACACAGGTGGCCTGGTGCTAACCATGCTCCTCAGCCCCAGTCCAATTTCCCTCTTCAGAACAGATGGCCTGAGTGGTTTCATGAGCTCCAACTTCCAGGTTCCACATTAAAAACCGTAATAGTACTGTGTGTATGAATGGCCACGGCGCGGGTCATTGATATGCCACTAGATGCAGGCGGCATCCAGTAGCTGTTTGACTGCAAGCACAACGAACAGTCACCTTAATCTGCCAGCGTAATGCATGCCTTGAATGCAGATGAAAAGATTATACATGGTTAGTATTCATAAGGTGGCATCAATGCATAAACCACAAAACTTGTGTAAAAGGTTAGTGTTTGAAAAGGAGAGCTAATGGATACTGTTCTGTTCCATGAATACCATTAGCAGAATCTGTGTCCAGTCTCCACTACACCTTATAAAGGGTGTGAGTTCCAGCAAATGAGCTTTACATGGTCTTTCTTTGTAATACTGCTAAGAAAAACATACCTTGCCCAAAGGTGTTTCTTTTCCCACCTGCAGCACCATCTCCGTGTTGTGCACATACAAAATGGCCAAATAGCTCAGTGCTAATGGACATTATATGAGATCCAGCATTTTGTGTAGTACAACACAAGCAAAGACTACACTGGTAACATTGTCTCAGAGATTACCCTACAGTTGCATCAACAACTCTGTGACAGAAAGTCAACAATCACTAAATGTTCTAAGCTTTGCAAAGGTAAGATGTTATTGCAGGGATGTTTTATCAGATTGCATTACATTGCACTTCTGTATATTTTAATTTCAGAGCACAAAATGTAAGAAGAATATTAAATGCATTTCAGAAGTATAGAGACAGTTCAGTTTTCCAAAGTCCCCCCTGTGAAACACACCGACATCATCTCTACATCACATCACAGGCATTTTCTTTTTGGACTGTGCTCAGCATGCTTTTGATTACATTACATTACATTACAATTTATGTTGATAGTACTCAAGCTTTTGTAAAGTGCCACTTACACTAAAACATTCCATAAACTCATTAGATTTTCTCAGCATAATTAGATGTGTTTATGGGTTTTGAGACAGGTGAACTTAAAATGTCTAATTATGCCACAACAGGAGGGCTTATCAAAAGCTCTGAAGTGTGATTACAGAGTTAGTCGTTTAATGATCAAAATACCTTGCAGAGAAATTCAAAAACAATATTCCAACTTGTAAGTTTATGCAAACACTTTTTACAAGTCAAAAAAATTATTACTATAAGATTATATGAAACCAACCCAACATTTTTTCCATTTCCCTGACAAAGAGAATTACCCAAGTGAATTAATTTGACTCTGCGTCATTTACATCAGAACGAGGAATAAACAAATTGCCAACACAGCTCATAATGCAACAACTGATTCACATTTTCATTGTATCGGGAGTGGTAATTGTTGTAGTAGCATTTGTTTGAGTCACAGTTTATAAGAACAAGAGTGGGTAGTTTTATACACACACACACATATATATATATATAAATTCTCCTCTCGCCCCAGCGGGCAGTTCAAGCTTGGGTCCTTTACCCGGGGAGCTTGAGGGGACTGCGCTCTTCTGGAAAGAGATCTCGGATGTCATTCCTGGGATCTGCTGGAGCCATTCACCTAGCTTGGTGAATGGGAATCACCGCACCTATTGCTCCGATTACCACTGGGACCACTGTTACCTTCACCCTTCACATCTTGAGCTCTTCTCTGTGCCCTTGGTACTTCTCTGGCTTCTAGTGTTCCTTCTTCCTGATGTTGCTGTCATTCGGTATCGCTACATCTATCATTACAAGCCATCTACTTCTGCTTGTCTATGTAAGAATTTAATCAGATTGCAGTTCTTTCTGATCCTTTGCTTCTGTTAAAACAAAGTACAGCAGTAACAGCCCGTGTGTTAGAATCAATCATATAAACAACCGGTTAGTGCTTGAAGAAAACAAAATCACGCACAGACGGGGTGGATCATTCAGCAGCAGGCACGGCACTGACACTAATATGGGCTTCCCAGCATGTGATAGTGGCTCTGTGTGGTTCTCCTCATAGGAGTCTCTTATCATATGACAGGGCAGCAGTCAACCCATGCAGCCAAAAACACACTCATGCACACACACATAAGATGCTATTAGAGTGTGAAGAGAATGGCGTAGCTGCATGTTTTCTTCCTCACAGCGGCACTCTAAACTTCACACCTTCTCTCTTTTTGAATTCACAGTCTACCCTAAAAGCCTAATTAAGTATTAAGAGGCACATATACAGGAATGAATTTGGCACTGCACAAAATATATATAATTTCTAACACGCTGGAAACAGGCCAAGAACATATTTCCAACTTATTACATCCCACATACAGTACATTCCAGAGTTCACGTTCTGAATATTAGATTCAGGGCTCTGCAGTCCCCTAAGGGAGTTATCATGACATACAGAATGACCATAGAGTACATCATTTTGACCTTCTTTTAAAACTTGCTTTCTTCCATTATATGGTTTGTGTTTTTTTTAGATTTAAATCAGCTGGCTTGGGTCAAAATGTGTCTTGGCATTAGAAGATAAAAGTTCCTTGGCTCTGGGAGAGGGGGAAAAAAGCAGATTCAGCCATGTTAGACATATTTAGTCCCACCTATCTGCATCCCTTCTTATCATGCTGCATTCCCTTATATGCAGATGCTGGATATGCATAACAATATTGTCTGATTTGATCAGAGACTCATGTATCATAAAGATTCTGGTGTCAGCCCACCTCATTTATGTTCAGGACAAAAGCAGCCATTTCTTATTCCCATTGTTTTTTGAAATCTCGTTTTTGAATGCTACAGTGTTACTATTCCATCCAGGAAATGCGCCTGCTGATGGACTTTTTATGGTTTCTGGTGATACCTGACAAAAAACTAGCAGTTCCTTTGCACACTGCTAGTTTTCTTCTTCAAATTTTAAAATGGGAAGATATCTTAAGGCGAGAGAAACTAGACTTCAGTCAGAGCTCCCCCCCCATTTTCCCCATTTCCATTACTTGTACCTTTGTTCAGTTACTCCCAAGCTGCTTCAGCCTAGATGATCTGTAGTGAACAGTATGAGGTTGTTTTTTGGATGACTCTCAGGTGTGTGTGTGTCTGAAAATTCCTACAGCCTGCAAATGTTGCTGTAGATCAGGCTTCTCTGAGGACACCTGTGTAAATCAGGTTTGAGAACGAAGGACCACAGCACAGGCAAATGTAAACAGACTTAAAAGGGCAAGTAGATGTTTGTTCTCACTTGAATCTCACAAGATTATGCTTTGAAGGAAGAATCAACGAAGGATACCAGCCTACTCTCCTGACAGTCTGTTTTAAGGCTGTGCATCTTTAATGAAAGCTGGTTCTACTGATGCGCCTTTAGCCAGCACTCAAAGTTGCCTTCCCTCACTCACACCCTGTGCGTACGCTTCCTTGCGCATGTCCACGTTTCCCATATAGACTTCATTTCTTATATTTCTGACCTGTCAGTTGAACTGGATACTATTGATGTCTGGCTTAATCCATATTTTATAACTTTACCTCAGTATGTCAGTAGTTCAATTTTGGACTCTCACCTCCTTTTTAGTAGCTTGAAAAAATAGCACATTTTGTATGTTCAGCCTAGAAATACCAGACTGTAGTCAGCTAAATGAGTCTGCGTGTGACTCCCTTTCTGCTTTATCATTTTGGGTTTTCTGTGAGTCTTTGATATGGCGTCCCTTGGGTCCATTTTGTTTTGGGGGAGGCAGAGAGGAGAGGAGGTTGTTTTGTAAGTCAGAGGGAAATAGGTAAAACGCTAAGAAAGGGATTAGGCATCAAGAGACAAAGAACACAGCAATGTGCCAGATTTAACCTTAGCAATATCAAAGAGAGAAACCTGTCTGAGATTCTCAACTTCTGTCAATAATTTTTTTTTTTTTGGCCTGCCCCGTTTGGCTCTTTTGCCATCAGAATTGTTGTCTAAAGGCAAAGAAAGATGCCCAACGGATTTACTTTACCAAACTGACCATCCCAGCCTTGCCGTAATGGTCCATTTGATTCACCTTTTATTGTTTATTTTATTTTCACTTACTGAATACGGGACAGACTTGACTTCTGTCAATAATTTAACATATCTCTCAGATGTTTGTGCCTCTCTTTCAGACAAGAATACACTCATAAAATGAGCTATTTACAGCAATTCATCCTGTTAACTTGGCAGCACATTTTAATTTACCTTTACAGTCTCACCCATATGTTGCATACAGATATGTAAATATTTCAGTATTACCCATTGCTTATATCTACCCTATACCGTAGGTGGCAAATTAAATATTGCACTCGTCTTAATTAATAAGAAATTGCCATATGTCAACCCTTGTAACAGAAATAATAGAGAGAAAAGAAACGTTGTGTGAAATCCAGCTGAGACTATTCAGATATGTTCCTCTCGCTCTACACTAACTGCATGCTTTCTTTCAATGCTATTGTACGTTCTCAGCCTCACAGTGAGGCCCTGAGATAAATTATGTCTGAATTGGTGCTATATAAATATATTTTAATTAAATTAAATGGGAATGAAATAATTATTTTTCTGTTCACTGAAGAAACAGAAGTTTTTTCCTTTTTCCCTCCGTGTGCCTTCAGGTTGTATTCGTTTCTGTTATTCACTATTTAAAGTTTTGCTGTGTTTCAACCATCATACAGAGTCGCAGTCATTAAGAAATCTTAATCGTTATTGATTTTGATGGCGAAATGATTTTTTCAGAGCAATTAAAAAAAGACAAAAAAAACATTTCACGTAGTGTGTAGATATATAAACTACAGTGGCAAGTTAAAGTAAGGAAATATTTTCGAAGGTTTACTACTTTTAAAAAGGTGTGTCTTGAAATATGTCAGTTCTTTAAATATTATTATAACTACAGCTATGAAGAAAAACAATCTATATAACATAAATTATTTATATTCCATTTATACAAAAAGAAAATTTACATAGTGTTCATGTGAAAATCTATTCGGTAGCTTGTGAAACCACCACTCTGGTTCATGCCGTCAGCCCTTTTAATTCATCAACCAGGGAAATTAATTTTAAAACCTTCAGAAGAAAAGCATGGCTGGTGTAAAGTGTTCAGCAGTACTCCTACGTTCCATATGCAGTCCTTTGAAAAACTGCCCCGTAATTCATTAGTTTGGAGAAGCACCTTCATCGGCACCAACTTAAACTTGTTTTCAGTCTCTCACAATGTTGTTAAGGGAGTTTGCCCCACTCATTTTTACAGTGTTGCTTATGTTCAATGACGTTTGCAGGGCAATCACTTAATAACAGCCCTCTTGAGGTCTTGCAACAGCATTTCAGGTCTAGGTCACAACCTTGACTGAGTCATTCTTACACCTTGATTCTCTTCTTCTTCTGTCACTCTAAAAGTAGTCCTTCTTTTGGCCTGTTGAATGACTCAGCTTCACATTTTATCATTGTTAGGCTGGGAGAACCTTGTTAAAGTTTACAACCCTGGCGTGAAATGATTTTGTTGAGTTTATACATCGCAGAACTGATGGCATAACAACAGAGATGAGCTCTTTGGTGATTTTGTTAAACCCATAACCAGGTTGTGACAGTACTGACGGGAAAACATCATCTCAGAGGTGAAGTATTGCGTGGGGAGCGTTATGATTTGTAAGTGCTGCCTCTGGACCTGGGCACCATGCCATCACGGAAAGGAAAATAATTTCCAGGTTTATCCGCATATCTTACCGGATAATATCACAGAGGCTCTCTGCCAGCTGATGCTTAGCAGAAGTTGGGTGATGCAGCAGAACAACGACCCAAAGACTCAAGTAAATTGGCTTCAGTGTATTTTCATGGAAAAAAAAATTCAAAACCTGATCATTTTCTGTGATGTTGGATAAAAGCCAGGATCTGCTCTGAAGACCTGAATACAGAAATATCTTAAATTTCAAAGTGCATGAAGGGGAAAAAAATTAATGTCACAGTATATCATGATGACTGTGTGAAATTTTGAGTTTGAAGTTTGAAGATATCTTTAAAGACATATGATGATATGCAGTGTGGAGTGCATTAGTTATTGTTTTCTTTGTACCTGCTGATTCAGGTTTTTCTGCAGCTCTCCACAAGCTGTCCTTGACTCTTGGACAACCCTTCATATGATTCTTTTCAATGCTGTGTCTGAAATCACCTGGTTGTAGCCAGTTTATTAGCTTTTTTTTTTTTTTACCACTGTTATTCAATGCAGCCTGAACTTTCTTAGGTAATGTTTCCTCTAATTCCTTTAAGGAGGTTTCAGGAAAAGATTCCCAGCTTTCCAGTACCACTGTTTGAAATGCAGCTCCGATCCATGACAGAACCTCCGATATGTTTTATAGCTGGCTGAAGACATTCAGGGTTGTACCTCTTTACAGTCCTCCTCTCCACTGCTCTACTCCCTCTACACTTCAGACTGTGTGGCCACCCATGGCTCCAACACCATTGTGAAGTTTGCTGACGACACAGTGGTGTTGGGTGCCATCTCCAACAACGATGAGGCGGCCTACATGGATGAAGTGAAGAATCTGGCATCGTGGTGCCAGGACAACCACCTCCAGCTGAACGTCAGCAAGACCAAGGAGCTGGTGGTGGACTTCAGAAGGGGTCAGCACAGAGACTACAAGCCCATCATCATCAATGGAGCTCCAGTGGAGAGGGTGCAGTCCTTCAAGTATCTTGGTGTTCACATCTCCTCAGACCTGACATGGGCTGCCCACATTCAGGTCCAGACCAAAAAGGCTAGGCAGCGCCTGTATCACCTACGACAACTGAGGAAGTTCAGGGTCTCTCCAAAGATCCTCAGGATTTTCTATACAGGCGCTGTGGAGAGCATCCTCACACAGAACATGACATCGTGGTTTGGGAACAGCTGTGTGAAGGACCAAAAAGCTCTCCAGAGAGTGATCCGTACAGCAGAACGCTGCTGCAGGATTGCTCTCCCCCCGCTTCAGGACACCTACACCAGGAGATGCCGGACTAGAGCAGCACAGATACTGAAGGACCCATCCCATCCAGGCAACAAACTGTTCCAACTTCTGCAATCTGGTAGAAGGTTCCGCATCTTCCGGGCAAGGACAGAGAGACTCAAGAGGAGCTTCTATCCCCAAGCCATCCGTGCCCTAAACACACACACCCGCCCTCTCACATCATCTATAATTGACTGAGACAGGACTCTTCCAGACACTAAACCAAGGCACAATGTACATTTCAATTCCTTTAATTTTAAATATGTTTATATTGTCTATCCTGAAAAATAGTCAGATGTCTATTCATATTAATGTACAGAATTCACCTGCTTGCTGCTACTACTGCACATTCACCCAGTGTATATACTATATGTATGTATATATATATATATAATGTTCTTCCTCTACACCCCCCCCCCCCCCAATTTTTGCACATGTCGAGGAGCGTGTCAGGCTACATTTCACTGTGTGTTATACTTGTATAACTATGCATGTGACAAATAATAAAGAACCTTGAACCTTTACATGTTGATGACACGTTGAATAAAAAAAATGCCCAAGAAAATCAAAATTTGGATTGATCAATTATAATACCTGTCACAGATGATTTTCATTAAAGTTTTGTGTAATTTAGGAAAACCTAAGCCTTTTTCCCTTGTTTCTGATGATGGCAGTAAGTGGATTAAACTGAATGATCACGACATGTATCGGGGTTTAAAATTGAACCTTGTATCAAGGAAATTTCCCCTTGTGTCACGATTTAAAATTGTACCCTGTATCAACGCTGGTTCATCCTTTGACTTTTATGCCTTTTTTATGTTTCAATTGTTCAGTGTTAAGTGACTTAACAAAGAAGGGGGGGGGGCTCATTCATCTGATGTCCAAAGAAAAACTTTTAAAGATCTTCAGAAAGCCCTGAGAACATCTGTTTAAAAACTACTTTAAAAAAAATAAAGTCTGGGTAGTTCGAAGCAATATATAAAGAAATGAGCGGTGTCTTAAGACTTTTGCAACATTTGGCACGAGAACCAAGCTAAGCTTCCAAATAGAAATGACTGCAGTTGGAAATAAGAGTGAAAATGCACATTGGGTAAGTTTCTTTTTAGCAACAATATCTATGAGAGAGGGACTCAAAATAAACTGCAGTGTTTGTGTTCATTGTGACGAAGGAACATGTCACCTAGAGCAAGAGTGTGACTCACTGATATGATTTTAAATAGTTTTTGGGCATAGGCATGAAAGCTCTATGGCAAAAAGAGGTGCAAGTTATATTAGGCATTGGATATACAGAAAGTTAGTGGGAACCGTTCAGCACTGCTTTTGGTTTTTTCTGTACGAAAATAAAAGACTTTGCTACTAGAGGTTCTTAGATTAATTAGAACTTCAGAGGTTAGTTACCCCTCCATGTCACCAACAAAATCAATCCAACCAGTAAGTCTCACTGAGACTTACTGGTAAGGACAATTTCACAAATAAGTGCAGAAATGGGGTCTAAGTTGTAAGAAATGTCTGTAATTCTTATAGAATATGTCTTCTATACATTCACAGTCATCTCTCACTGCTGATAAAGCTGCTCACAAAGTCTGTGTAAGCGAATTGCACCTCCCTTAGCACAGCAATTAGTGTTTTTTTGTTTCTTCCTCACAAATAGTGTGTTCCCAAACCAGACTGAGACTATATGAGAAAGCCCACATTAGCTCTGCAGTGCTTTCAGTGTTCTCCCACACTGCCCTCCTCACTGAATGAGACCCATGACTCTCCTTCACATAAATGTTTCTTTACAGTGCGCAGGCAAAGCGCTTCTTACAAATATGTGAAATGGGAGACATACAAAGCTTTAGCAAGAAGCATTTCCAAGATAGATGGACATATGAAGAGGGGGAATGGAGGAGCAGAGTGTCACACTGGCCCTCAGAAGCTCATCAGCATTATAGTCCACATTCCCGTGGCACCATGGGCACAGGTGGCACTGACTCATTATTCAAACCCCTATGGGCTATCTTTCATGGATAAAGGGAATTATGGACTACTATTAGCACATCCCCACTGCGGCAAGGAGTATTTGTATGGGTCAGGACACATGTGGGAGACAACAAAGAAATGGGCTGAAAATAGCATGTATATCATAAAGAAAATAAATACTTCACATATTCTTTCTCAAAAAGGATAAATCTGCATTTCCGCATTATAAATGATAAAGGTAAAACAGGCTAAATAAATTAGATCCTAAGCTGTGACCCCCCTCTTTACCCATGTTTCTTAGCCATATTTATGCAGGCTGTGTAAATATAGAAGAGTACAGCGGAGGAGAAAAACAAACAAGTATACAGGTAAAAGCTGTGGAGCAATAACAAAATAAGGCAGGGAACGCTTGCTAGACTGGCAGAGATCGGTGTCAGACCCAGCAAGATCAAAGTGTTTTTCTAGTTTTCACTCTCTGTCATACTTTTGCAGACACATACACAGTACAGTCAGCGACACCATTAGTTATGAGTCTATCTATGCTGGCTCACCACAAATAAAGCCTACAGTATAAGCCTACATGCACATCATGTAAAAGCCAAACAGTAGTCATTATTTCCTACATTGTTTAGGTTCTGGACATTACTGTCATCTTTAAACTTTACATACAGTGAATCTTATATCACCAGAGCAAGAAACTGAGCCATAATAGTGTAGATATGTCGCGCTATAAGGACATCTGTCCTTACAATTAGAGGACTATCTATTTTTAGGTTATCATAAAGAGTATTGTATCAGTGCAGTATTTGGGGCTCTTGATATTGAATGCAAAATGAGTTTGTTTCTAAATGTTGGAAACTAAGAAAAGAATATAATTAGTCTGTGCTCACGGAGTCAAACGCAGGAAGACGGTAACACATGCCCTTTTTGCTATTGCTATGCTCTGATATAAATATATGAAAGAAGTCATTTTCCATGTTGGTAAAATAACTCACAACGTTACAGAACAGTTAAGGTAAAGGTGACATAGTTCATTTTCTTTTCTTGGACTTTGCTACAGTTGCTTCCCATAATAAACAATTCAAAAACCTTCCTTGTGTGTCTTCCACTTGGCTTTGGCACAGCGATTCGCTGTCATACTTTTGCAGATACTGTACACATACAGACGGGAAGAGCATAAAAAAACCTTTTTACCACATATGGATAGCCCAGATTTCTGTGCTGCATGACTGAGAATTATTATAGTTCTGTTTCCATTAGAAGTAGTTTAGGCAATCGTTTTTTGAAACACATTAAACAGTGAGCAGCAGCAGCAGACCCAAAGCACAGTACAGCTTCTGCCAGAAAAGTTGATAACTTAGGAACACAGACAACTCAGGCTGATGGACACAACTGCATGAAAACCTGAAATTTAAAATTGAAATGCATTCTTTGATCTTCTTTTACCCTCTGACAGGTAGCTCTCAAAGTAACTTTGTTCAAAGAGAGTCTGACAAGTATACATGTGAACTGCCTGAGCTGAGCAGCCACGATGGGCTAGTTAGTAAAATAAACTGAGCTTAGTGCGTTGAGCAAAGTGGTACCCAGGCTTAAAGAACATCCCTAACCAAATTAAATGCAAATCACTGCAGTGGTTTCTGAAGCATGTCAAAACATTCCTGTACAAAACTGTACTTTTTTCTCAAATTCTTAGTTTTTTTTTGTTGATATAGTTTTATCAAATTTGCCTGCAACCTGTAGACTGCATTATATAGATGCTGCATATAAGATTACACTAAACATGTCTAATTTTGTTTGCAATAACACAATAAACAAAGTAAAGTGATGTTAATAAAATACAAAGTAAATAAATGAATAAAAATGTATTACAGTAGTGCACACATGTATAATATTATGATTGTTTACAAAGATTCATAAAATAAACTGCCAAATTCAGCTTTATTGAGAATTTTCAAAGACTGGTGTAAACCCTGCGATGATTACTAATCTCTAAATTGCCTTGTTCCCTGTACCATAATGATGTGCACCACTATCTACTCCTTTCACTCAGGATTTCAGTGTTTCATCCCTATCACCTCCTCACTTCCCTCAAGGCTTTGTGATTTGCCGGAAGAATGCAGGTCCTGACAGCACTGTTAAACAGAGACCCAGCTGTCCTTCTGAAGGACAGGTGCTTCTGGCCCATAGGGGACCTTCTTGGAAAGAGGACATGCTGGGGCTGTCCATACTGATGATGACAGCTTTATAAAAACTTTAACCCAATGCACAAAAAGAGAGCTGAAGAGCACGAGTCAGGCAGGCTGCATGGCCGTGCTGAGATAAATGGGAGTCCTGGAGGGAGGGCCTTGGACTCATCAAGTTCTGTCCTGAATCATTCTTATCAAATGGATGATCAGGAAAAAAAATCATTTTCAAAGTCAAGCATGCAAAATGAATATCTGTCCCTGATATGTTAACCTGGCAGCTGGCAGTATAGAAATCTCATCTGATTCATGTTTTGCCCACTGCATTTTGCTGTAGTCTGTGATGCTGCCTCTGGAAAGGTGCAGTGTCGTGGCGAGTTATGCGCCTCAGGTTTTTTGTGGTATGAGTGCCCTCCTCCTGAGAGCATTCATTTTCTCAAAATATCATGCTGCTTATCAGCCTTGTGCCAGTTGCAATGTGTTATATTCCTTTCTATCAACGTAGCTAGTGATTCCATTAATCACAAATAAGAATACACATTTTTTAATATAGTCAGTTGTAAAAAAGAAACAATGCACTCTCAAATTCAAAGTGGGAATGCTTGGCTATAATGCGCAGCACCATGTTTGGACAAAATCAAAGCACAAACCTCGTACCTTCTGTAATAGTGAACGTGGGATGATTTGTGGTTGCTGTGCAGCCACAGGACCAGACGCCTTGAAGTCATTGACTCGGTCCTGGACTTGTCCTGATACCAAAGAGTCAAATGTGAAGCCATCTGACAGTTAAAGCTGGCCAGTGAGTCCTTCAGCAGGACAATAATCGAATCTACAAGAGAATGACTGAAAAAGAAAACAGTCAAGGTGTTGCAATGACCCATTCAAGGCCCAGACCTAGATTATTATTATTATTATTATTATTTTATGTGCATTGAAGTTCTATAAAAATTTAACAGTGCAAATGCAAATCCTTGCTGGCAGTTTAACCAAAAGGCATTTCCAGTGGAAATTGGCCAACATATCCTCAGCATAACCATGTATAATATCCACAAAACTTAAAAAGAGGTTATACACACACAACACGGTAATATTATGTTGAAGCACCGTACGTATCACTCCGCGAGGCTCCTGCCTATGATAGTCGTAATGCTCCGACAATCCATCAAGCAGTGCGGCTTCGTAGCTTAGCAAAGTCGTACTAAAACATTTGACAGATTTTCGAGCGCCGTGTACGACATAAAATCATTTCGAGGTCAGTAAACACAACCAGAATTCATACGGGATTATAAGGGGACCTGTCGACTTTCAGAAAAATCAAAGGATTGATTTTAAGTGTGCCATATTTTCCAAACAACACGGTAATAATGACGGCCCGCTAGAATGCTCTACCAAAAATAGTGCTTTGTTGTGTATCTGACGGACAAAAGCTAAACCAGTGAACCGCTGAAGTTGCAGCATTTTTACAAACCAATTCTGGTTCATCCGTTTCATTCAATGATCCGTTTTCGCCCTTTTCATTCTCTGTCACCGCCGTGCTTTTTCCGCCATGTGCATGTGAAAACAAAGGCACTGCACATGCGCGTTTTACCCATATTCTATCACGATATTTCATTTTCTTATCGTTGCCCAACATTATACCAGTATTACCGTGAACGGTATGATATGGCCCAGCCCTAGTGCAAATGCATGCAGACTTTAATGAACTGAAGGAATGCTGCAAAGAAGAGTTGGTCCAGATTCCTCCATTTTCTGTATGACATTAAGTTACTGCTGTTAAACATACTTTTAGAAGCTATTAAATCATGAGATGTACTTAATTTTTCATAGTCTGTGAAAACCTGTGAAAACCTTCTTTTTCAGGTGCTAAAACAGAGCGAATACACCATTGGCTTGATTTCACAGCTCCCTTAACAGATGACAGCTGAAAGCAGCGTTGATGTTCCATCATTTGCTGTGGTCATGATTGCATTTTACACTGATTACATTTTGTGCAGTGAGATCTGATACTGTCAGACAATGTAACAAAAAGATAATTTAATGAAAGACTTTGCGTGTGATGTTTTAATAATGGTCTCATCTTTCGTCTCCGGCGTTTAACACCAAAAACTAGGGAAAAGTTTTGAGTGCTTTATCAAAATGGAGTTATTTCTATTATTTATTTATCAAGTCAACTTTTTAATGATTTCCAGTTTTCAATTTTTGGCATGAGAGGCATGGAGGCAGAGATGGGACCAAGTCATTGTTTTGCAAGTCTCAAGTAAGTCTCAAGTCTTTATCCTCAAGTCTCAAGTCAAGTCTCAAGTAATGTCAGGCAAGTCAGAGTCGAGTCTCAAGTCACTGGTGTAAAAGTCCGAGTCAAGTCACAAGTCTGAAACTTTGAATTTCAAGTCCTTTCGAGTCTTTAAAAAAAAAAAACAACGAAAAAATAATGTTGCAGTTATATGCTAAATGTAAATATTAGACCATGTAATTTTAAAATCTGTGTTTTTCTCAACACATGACAAAATAGTGAACTTAGAAAATATACACAAATTGTGAAATTGCACCTCTTTAAAATGCAGCTCAATTAAACCTAGCTCCAAGAATAATTTTCACCGACAGTTCTGAGATAAGCTGCATGTTATTCTTGGATGCGGTTGTAGGACCAGCTTTAAAATCGCATGACAAAAATATCATACACATTAAAAAAAAAAACTGCATCACCAACGTAGCCTGGACAACATTTGCTAGTTAGATGAAGTCAGCTATCTCATCTTAGCATATTTATATGCATATTTATAATCATACGGTTGTTGGAGTGAGTGCATACACTCATGAAGTTTAGTAACTTCAGGTCACTGCAACAAGCCCAGGTACAGTTTACCGACGGATGGGTACAGGACCTTGAAATGCACCGTGTAGAACGAAAGACCATCGTACGTATCATAAGTTTACCAGTCTCACAAATTGTCGTCATAAATACACATTCCTTAACCGTTTATTAATAGGACCTTTGAGCTCAACGGTAATTAATTAGTAGTGGAAATAATTTCTGGTACCCATCACAGAAATGTAGCAGTGACAATAATACTGTATGCTGTAATCGTACTGGGCAATTAGTGATACAAAAAACCTGTTTTATCCTGTGAATAAAAGTATATGTTTTTGTCAATGTACCATAATAACAGAAGCGAAACGCAATATTGTGTCAGGACAATTCACTATTTATGCACAATAAATAAAGGAGCATAGCGCGACAATTTCTGTTCAGCGCCAGACTTGCTTGTAACCTATATCACCAATTATGTTATGAAAATGACGTATTAACTACTAAAAAACACTGACCTTCGTGTAAATGCTTGGAGCAGACTAACCTGTGAGCTGGAGTGTTCTGGGACGTTATATTTGATCTTTGAATGGCTGCTATCCAGTCCATCCGTCACCTCTTTGTTACTTCGGAAACATGGCTTGAACAATTTCTCTTCAACGTCGTAATCCGATAACAACCGATCTCTTTACCCGTCGGCTTCCCGTGGCTGTCATGCGACCGGCTATTGCAGTTAATAATACAACAGCTTCTTGACATTTTTGTGTTTCTTTTTATCGCTGTATAACTGATTTTAATTGAAAGCCTGCGTGCGCTAGTACCGCTTGCCACGAGTTCCCAGAATCCTTTGCGGTTCTACCCGTGAATGACGTCACATTTTCAATCTCTATATAATATGCATGTTAAATTTTATATTTGGGGTAAAATATCAAGTCTTTTCAAATAAACCGGTTCAAGTCCAATTCAAGTCCCAAGTCATTGGTGTAAAAGTCCAAGTCAAGTCACAAGTCTTAGAACATTTTTTCAAGTCAAGTCTAAAGTCATAAAATTAATGACTCGAGTCTGACTCGAGTCCAAGTCATGTGACTCGAGTCCACACCTCTGCATGGAGGGATTAATTAATAAAATCTGAACCCTTGGCTTCAGCGTTCAGGGGCTCTTGGTTGCGTAATGTTGTCCTGCAAATGATGCAAAGTTGTTCTGAGTGATATGTGGATGAGCTCTAGCTCCATTTGGAGACACTGTATTTTATTTGTAACCACTCTTTAGCCTTTCAGTTTGGCGCCAGACTTTTATTGCAAAGTGTTTTGTCCTATTTTACACGTACTGTGCCGATTCACAACTATAGTTCTGCAAGAAAACTTTTCTGCTGGACAACTCGTGCAACACTCACTAATCAGCACTAATCAGTATTGTGTAAAACCATCAGCTGCTGACAAATTACATATTTAGTTTCATTGTACCTCTAGTGACATGGTCTGTGTTAGACTTATTTTCTTCCCAATAATTAGCCAAGACTAAACGCCTTTTACTTCAAGTAGGTAATGAAGCAGATGAAAAATACGATACATTAGAGAACAATTAAAGGGGATGTCATAACGATGTGGCATCTCCTAATTGCTTCCCCTCCTATCCTTAATGACAGGCTCAAAGCAGGCACTCTGGTTCAAGGTGTCATCTGCTATGTTTTCCCAAAAGTCAGAAAAAGCATGTGAATCCCTTCTTTCCTTATAGGTAGAGAGGCAGCACCACTTTGTGCATTACTGCCTGTTTGTATCTGTTAAAACTGGCTTATGAAACATTTGCACTCTTTGGTTTTATTCCGTGTTTTGATTTCCTTGCTCGAATATCACCTCTGTTTCCATCTTTCTGTCAGCAGGAGTTAGCATCACTAATGGTCAGCATGTTACTCAGCTGTGACTGTATGACAGGTGGTATTTTGTCAGTCCTGTCTAAACATTACAGTATCCCCCCTCCAGTCTTCCTATCATGACTGTGGAGCACTGGGGCAGCCCATCTTTTAGACCTCCCAGCAGACCTGCGGAGATGGTAATGTGGGACAGTGCTGAGCCACTGTCCCTCACTCGAGCCTTGCAGGACGTGCAGAGTGTTCAAATATACTCTGCTGTCAGACCGTTCTCCCTCCTGTGTCGCAGATGAGCAGATCCAACTTGTGTGTTTGTGGGAAGATGCAGAAGATAAAGAAGATACAGAGGTGTGTGGGTGGATGGCTGGATGCATTCATGCATTTTCACATGTGTGTATCGTTTTAGCTGCCCACTGTCTCTGAGAATAACATTTATTTTGGATGATTAATACTGGCCTTTTTTCTCAATACAAGAAAAAGGATGGAATCTTTCTGTGGCAAGTAAAGATGTGGATTAGGTTTGGTTAAGGTAACTGAAGTTGTTGTATAATCTGCCTTTTTTTAAAAAAAACAAAAAAAACGTCGCTCTACTTCAATACTGCATCACTAGCCTATCACCTTAGCTTACCTCGCGTACTGGAATGTGTGCAAGTTGACCAAAGAAGAAAAAGTCAGCTTGATGATCAGATATTAAAGATATCCATGACTACACTTAAAGCTCCCTGATGGCTTGTTTGCTGTGTAAACCTAACACAAACAAATATGATAATGTTATCTGTCAGACTATATTTTGCTCAAGGTAAGTTCTTCCTGTGTTGCTTCATTCGATGACAGTTGATGACAGCTTCTGAGAGTCAAGAACAAAATTATGCACACATCAGGCCAATTTGTCAGTATGCTACACAACTACTGAATGCAGTGTCGTAAATCTGGCACATAAAAAAGCGGGTGACTTACCAGCATGGCGTATATAGCCATGATATATGTCAATGCATTTACACCAAATCATTTTGGGTCCAGACACTGACAAACTTCTTCTGATAGCTCTCAACAGATTTCCACAGATGATTTGTACATACAACCTGCTTGTTATGTTCACAGTGACATTCCTCTGGGGAAATTACCCAGGCTTTCACTACATAAAGTTATTTAGGTCTGAAAGTAGATGAAATGTAGGTTCATCATCCAAAGGCACCTAGGGAGATCTGCACCAGAGCCACATGAGTCGGTACTGGATGTTATTGATGTTGGGGATCTGTTGGGTTTTATCTTTGTCATTGTCACCAAAATCTTGTCATTCGAGTAAAAAGAAATTACATTTCGAACCACAAAGGTTTTCATACTTACTTCACCATGCTCACTTGTTATGTATACCTTCACTTTAATATACATTGAGAAATTTACTCTTTACAGTCAATATAATATAATAAGTGTTGATAACTAATAATAATGAATCATTTTGCGCTACTTGTTCTGAGACTGATTATAATAAATCAGACTAAATATGTCAAACAAATCGACATCTAAAAAAGCGAAGGTAAGTCAGAAATACTAGTGATGTGTGGATCGATATTGAACTATCGATTCCTCTGATACCAGTCATTTATGTTCTAGAATCAATTTTCATATTAAAATATCAATATTTTAGTAAATTTGTAGTTTATCATTAACAGGAACACAGTGGAAAGAAACTATATTATTCGGATTGTCTAACTTGGAAGGAAAAACTTCCTCTTCCGCCTTTCATAGTCATAAGCGAAATATGGCTGTTTAAAGGTGTCACAGCCCCTTGGCGTGCACACTTACAACAATGGCTGAGTATAAATGGAGTCATTTGTGGACGTATTTTACATTACATGTGGCAAGACAGTGAGGTGTTGTGGCAACACCACTAACCTGTCAAACACCTCAGAGTCAATCATATCGCAGGAAATGACGAGCATATGTTGAGGTGAGCTGAAGAGGAGGAGAGGACAGGGACAGGTGCTGCTAGGGCGAGACAGACGTTGCTCACGGAGTCCTTTGGTGCTGCAGGCAGGCAACCTGTTCAAATAGCGCACAGCTTCAGGTTTTTTATTTCTATATGATGAACTCTGCATTATTAAGCAATAAGAACAAGTAGTCTGATGTCCTGTAATCATTATGAAGCTATAATTTGAAACAGAGGTGTGGACTCGAGTCACATGACTTGGACTCGAGTCAGACTCGAGTCATTAATTTTATGACTTTAGACTTGACTTGAAAAAATGTTGTAAGACTTGTGACTTGACTTGGACTTTTACACCAATGACTTGGGACTTGAATTGGACTTGAACCGGTTTACTTGAAAAGACTTGATATTTTACCCCAAATATAAAATTTAACATGCATATTATATAGAGATTGAAAATGTGACGTCATTCACGGGTAGAACCGCAAAGGATTCTGGGAACTCGTGGCAAGAGGTACTAGCGCACGCAGGCTTTCAATTAAAATCAGTCACACAGCGATAAAAAGAAACACAAAAATGTCAAGAAGCTGTTGTATTATTAACTGCAATAGCCGGTCGCATGACAGCCACGGGAAGCCGACGGGTAAAGAGATCGGTTGTTATCGGATTACGTCGTTGAAGAGAAATTGTTCGAGCCATGTTTCCGAAGTGACAAAGACGCGACGGGTGGCCTGGATTGCAGCCATTCAAAGATCAAATATAATGTCCCAGAACACTCCAGCTCACAGGTTAGTCTGCTCCAAGCATTTACACAAAGGTCAGTCTGCTGTTGTAGTTAACATAATTGGTGATATAGGTTACAGGCAAGTCTGGCGCTGAACAGAAATGGTCGCGCTATGCTCCTTTGTTTATTGTGCATAAATAGTGAATTGTCCTGACACAATATTGCGTTTCGCTTCTGTTATTATGGTACATTGACAAAAACATATACTTTTATTCACAGGATAAAACAGGTTTTTTGTATCACTAATTGCCCAGTACGATTACAGCATACAGTATTATTGTCACTGCTACATTTCTGTGATGGGTACCAGAAATTATTTCCACTACTAATTAACTATCGTTGAGCTCAAAGGTCCTATTAATAAACGGTTAAGGAATGTGTATTTATGACAACAATTTGTGAGACTGGTAAACTTATGATACGTACGATGGTCTTTCGTTCTACACGGTGCATTTCAAGGTCCTGCACCCATCCGTCGGTAAACTGTACCTGGGCTTGTTGCAGTGACCGGAAGTTACTAAACTTCATGAGTGTATGCACTCACTCCAAGAACCGTATGATTATAAATATGCATATAAATATGCTAAGATGAGATAGCTGACTTCATCTAACTAGCAAATGTTTTCAAGGCTACGTTGGTGATGCAGTTTTTTTTTTAAATGATATTTAAAAAAAAAATATCATTTATTTATGTATGATATTTTTGTCATGCGATTTCAAAGCCGGTCCTACAACCGCATCCAAGAATAACATGCAGCTTATCTCAGAACTGTCGGTGAAAATTATTCTTGGAGCTAGGTTTAATTGAGCTGCATTTTAAAGAGGTGCAATTTCACAATTTGTGTATATTTTCTAAGTTCACTATTTTGTCATGTGTTGAGAAAAACACAGATTAAAAAATTACATGGTCTAATATTTACATTTAGCATAACTGCAACATGCTTTTTTTCGGGTTTTTTTTAAAGACTCGAAAGGACTTGAAATTCAAAGTTTCAGACTTGTGACTTGACTCGGACTTTTACACCAGTGACTTGAGACTCGACTCTGACTTGCCTGACATTACTTGAGACTTGACTTGAGACTTGAGGATAAAGACTTGAGACTTACTTGAGACTTGCAAAACAATGACTTGGTCCCACCTCTGATTTGAAATGCAATAAAACATTAAGAATCAGTATTGTCGATACCACCCTGAATTTTACTTGGTATCGGATCAGAACGGAAATCAGCGGTATCGCACATCACTGTGAAGTACCTTCTGTCTAATGGATAAACATACTTTACTCTTTTCGATTCAAGATTTCATTTTTTTCGCACTTGTCTAATGACTTTGTTGTAATTTTTTTCTATGGTGTTGTGACTGTAGCTACGTTTTCACAGCCAGAAGTGCTCCACGAGATTGCTTCATGTATTTTGTCTTTGCTTTCCCACCTTCTTGGTTCTTGAACTGAATTATATTACCCAACTTTCTTTGGTGTCAGTAAAAGTTCAACTTATTCAGTCATCCTGTTCTATTTTCTGTTTTAAGCTTAAGTCCACAGTGTATTGGCATATTTCAATATTTTAGATTTCATTAGTCAATTAGGGTGATAAATTAAATTGTTCAATATTTTTTCCTTATTCATTTAGTCATTAAAATATTTACAGATGCTTGGTTGTTGACAAGGATCTCTCCTTTTTATAACTTACACTGGTTGAGCAGCGTATAACTGCCTCAGGACCTAGCCCATTTATTAGGTATTCTTTGTGATGTGCCTGAAAGTGCGCTGTGGTAAATAATTCACCTTCGATGAATTTGACTCTTGAGGAAATGGAAAAGGAAAACTTTTGCATATGTGAAAGAATATCATACTCCACATTCAATGGATGCTGAAGATTCATCACCTCTTTATTTCCTATTAAGATCATCAGTGTCACTCGTGACCCTAAAGAAATAGTTATGTGGGATTTACTTGTCTGGAAGAATTACATTTTATTAGTACATATAGTGCAGATGGATTTTAATCCTGCCTCAAGCCAAAATGAATTTTGACTCCTTTGCAGCTCTAATTGTTTTCAGAGGTCATGAACTCAATCATTGGACTTTAGTAAGCCAATTATGTAGTGAGTTATGTATTAAAATGAAATAATAACACTGATACTCTGTATTAATATCATTTGTTTTATAATATATAAAGAGGCATCTCCAGTAAATTGAAAGAGAACCAAGACAAAGGTTTGATTATGCACCAGCTAGTCTTCATTTCCTCAATTTTAATTCTGCCATTTTGTCAAAACCACTGGTGTTTGTCTGATATGCACGAGGAGCCGTTTAGCATCTGCTGTGACACCTCAGGTCATGGCACTTGTTAATCATATATTGATGTGATGGTTTGGGATACTGATTTAGGACCTTTTCTAGGTAACTTATGTGCTTGAATATGACCGAGCAGTGAGTGAAGACCTCACTCACACTCATAAAATGACCTGTTTCACCCAAACAAAGCCAGAAGCCCCCAACAACAACTCACCAATAAGTCAGGAAATACACAGTGTGACTGATGTTTGCCAGAGGTCACTGACTGCTCTCTAGACCTGTGTGACTGGGACCTAAATAATGAAAAGCAAAAAGGAAACTAATCAGCAAGTAGAAACAAGTTGCCAAAACAGCTCTGCTGGTTTTTAGATCTCACATTGTAGCAGCATCAAGGCCCTAGGGCTCAAAACCACCATGTATTCTCTTTGTGACACCAGCAGCTTCAGACAAAAGGCCAAATTAATCTCATTCACATGGACAATATCCTTTAATGCATAAACATTTGTAACTATTTCAAAACTCTGCTACATTTTAGTCTTAGTTTACCATAAGCAAATATATTTTCCCAAAGTTGTTAATTTGCTGTAATAGTGATGGATGACAGAGTTTTGTAAAAGGATTGGGGGGTTTTGTCGCAACTGTGATGTATAGTAAATAAAGTGAACACAATTTTTCCTCTAAAATGCATTGATGATATGCTATATTGGGATCTTGGTTATTTCTACTTGTCATTGTCATCTTAGCTGTGATTTGTCTTTTTCTACTATTTGCTTCCCCTCTTAGTCACATCATACTATCACTGGCCTTACCTGACCTTACCTCATAGGTATGAAAGAGCTGGCCTTTATGCAAATGCAGATTAACTAGTGTTAAATTAAATCAGTTTGAAAATGAGATTGTAATATTATAAATGTGCTGCTGTAGTGTGAGTGACACACGGGCAAGCTGATGCAGCCATGGTGGCCTGAACACATTTATCCTGCTTTGATATGTGTAATGAGACGTTCACTCTGTCATCATCGAATGCCTTTACCTGCAGACACATGTTGTTTCACTGCAAGATTTCAATGTTTACTCTAGCAAATATGTAATCCAAGCGCTCCAGACAGAAGAAGAAATTGAAAGTATTAAAAATGATCTGTGTTGTGTATCTGAACCTGCTGCATTCATTCTCAGTGGTGGCATGGGTAGAAGGTAATGATTTTTATTATTCTTTTATATCCATTAACGTAGACGAGCTGGAAAATCCATCTCCCTAACTCTTGTTGAAAGTCTGCCTGCTTGTCTCTTCAGCCTCGTTAACAAGACACATGAAACTCGCATGGACTCTGTGGCATGTGTTGAGACGTTCATCACAGGAAACGACCTCCACCTCCATGTTGATTACTGCTGTAACTTATGTCCAATTTTCCAGATGCACAGCCTTAACTCATCTGTTCAGCAGGCCTTTCCTGCATCTTAGCTACGAGGAAGCAGTGTGAAGCTGAATGGCCCGGATAACTCGCTTTATTCAGCCAGGGAAATAGCAGCTATTATGTTTCCTCTTTATGATCCATTCTCGGTATGCCATTCTGGGAGGTGACGAGTCACCCAGCAGCAGATTTCTTATTCAACCACCTGCCATTCCCAAAATCAAACTTCTAATTAGCCAAACATTAAGATTGGCCTGAGCACCACAGAGACTGTAAATCTTATTTAAAAGCACATTAATAAGATGCATAAATCTCATGGGGATTAAATATATCCTTACCCACAGAGCACAGCATTTGTTGACTAGCAGTTGTAGCTGAATTTTATAATCATCTATTTGAAGTATTATAATATCATGCTCTCGCTATCATAACGGGCAATTCACTGAGAAACACAAATAAGAACCCCTAAGGGTCCTTACATAAATATGCAATTTTTTGTTTTGAACATTCAGCAGTACATGATCAGAATATCATGGGCTCGTTTGCAGAGAAGTAAAACAATAGACTGCACCTTCACAGCCACTGTAACTGGTATGCATGCACCAGTGTGGTTCTATCTTTAGGACCTTGCCTGGGGTCCAATGGTAATTTAGTGCATATCATGTCCAGCTTTGCAAGCTAATAAACAACAGTATGGAGTGTGAGCCCATACTGTGAACATGCAGAGCATGACACATTTTCGTACTACGCATGCTAATCTACAGATTTTCTTGTAAACACGCCCTACAGACAGATATCTGTCAGAATTATTGGCTTCTGCCCTTGTTTATCAATAATGGTCATGACTTGCATCTGATGATTAGAATGTCAGGCGCAGGCCACTCAAATAACAAGCTACATTAATTCATTGAGGAAATATTAATGCCTATCCCAACTTCCTTCTACATATATATATTTTTAGGCATTTTCATATCGTATGTAACACTGTCAGAGCACATGTAGCTATTATGCTCTCTTTGCCTTTTCTCTTGGCATTTGTTCTTTTTTCTTTCTCCTCACCCCCCTAGGCTTCCCCTCTGTGACCCTGGCCCTGCCAAAGGTTTTTCCAATTAGTATTTAGTATTTATTTATTTATTGTCATTGTCAAGAACAATGAAATTGCGTTTGGGGCTTCCATACAACCCAAAAAAAAAGAAGAAAATAATAAATACCCCTTAAAACCCAAGTGTACATATTTAACCCAGTGTGACTCCAATGCAATAAGACAATCCTTAGCAATAATGTTCGTAGAAATTCAGACAAAGACCTGAGAAACATGACAAAATACAACAATGCAACCCATTCAATATTATTGTACTGTGAGATATGATATCAGATATGATAGTTATCTATTTAAGAAAGAGGGGGAAGAGAATAAAGATATGATGCACCAATGCAGACCAGTTCATTGCTATTAAGAAGTTGGATATGGTTATTGTCCATGAGAGGGGGGCAGAGAGTTCAGGAGCCTCACAGCCTGTGGATACAGGCTGTTGGCCAGTCTGGATGTTCTGGCCTGTTAAAAGGAGGACTATCTTTTCTTTTAACAGGAACGAAAACTTCCTAAAGTTTCCCGTCAAGAAGTGCTTTTTTTTTCTTATAATTTGATCCTATATATGTTAAAAAAAAAAAAAAACAGTTCAAGTGAAATCTAATAAAATACAAAATGCACTGTAATGCAATTTTATTGGCTGATTATGATTTTTTACTGTGACCCCCTGATATGGATTTTTCTCAATTCTTTTATTTAATTTTCATAATAAAAGAAAGTATTAAATGCCACAATTTCACCCAGACTGCAGTAACGTAAAGGATCTTCAATACTTAAACAACTGTATGAAAATGAGTTGGAGCACTCCCACTTTCACCAAACATGTTTTACCTTACCAACAAAAGCAGGTGCAACTGATTTATATAACAAAACAAATGTCACTTACATAATTTTCAGTATTTTTATAAATTCGTCAGCTAACAGGAAGAAAGTTTTTTCTCCTTTTTACTCATCTCCATAATTTTCCTCATAACTGCTTTCATCCTTTTGTTAATGCATTTTGTTTAACCTTTATTTAACCAGGAAGTCCTTTGAGATTAACATTTGTTTTTCATGGGACAAAATAAAATAAAAATAAAGTCAAAATACTATAAATACAAAGTCAAGCTTATGAATAGCACTTATACTCTGTTACTCTGAAATCTCCCAGGGAGATTGAATCATTCAGCTTTAGTGTGCTCTGAAGGTTATTCCATGATCAAGATGCAAAATAGAGACTGATCTAGAAGTTCTGAAAAATCCTGGATACTCTAAAGACGAGAAAACTAGGGGACACAAACATGGCCAATTCCACATTAGAGCGTGAGTGTGCATTTTGGGATCTTGCAGCTAATCAGACATATTATGATTGGTGAGGGTTGAAATCTAGATGGATTATGTCTAGTTGAGTTCTTGTAGAAGCAACTCGGACAGCTGCCATATTTGGCATTATAGAATTCACCCATGGCTTTCCAATGATTTCCTTTCTTGTGCAGTTGATAGTGTAGAGAGATTGAAAAAGAGAAGATAGATTAGAACAAAACTAAAAAAGTTCCCTAATCACAAACCAAACTGTCATAGTTATGTGGTGTACACCTGCGAGGGGTGAGTTAGTTAGGTTCAAGGAGCATGTCTAAGTTCTGGGCTCAGTTTTGTGTGTGAAAATAATCCAACAGCATATTAACAAGGATGCATATTAACCAAACCAAACACAATCTGTGGTTCCAAACACCTTAACCAGAGTTGCTTTCTAGTCAATGTTCAAGAAAACATTGTTGGATTCATTCTTTTTAAATAAAGGTAAAAAAAAAAATAATAATAATAATAATAATAACATATTTACCCTTCTTTTAGTGTCGATCCCGAAGGACAAGGTGAAATGCAATATAGCTGATGCATTCTCTCTGCCTTTAAGAACTTAAGTGGCTTTAGAAGTTTTCCACTTTATCTCTGTGCCAGAGAACTTCTTTTCATATATCTAAAGCTCATTTTGAAAACTTCAGAGCTTTTTATCACTTTTATGCTGCTGTTATTTTTATTCAGCTGCTTCAAATCGAGAATGATATTTCTGTCTGGCTGTCAGTCTTGTTTATTATTTCCGGATTTCCACGGATTATCTGGAGAACCCCCAAGATCCTCACGGTGCAGTCATATTAAATCATGTGAACTCATTCAACCCAAATACCTTTCAATACAGATAAAACTGCAGAAGTTACTACATGTACTGCATAAAATGCTGCTACAAAATGACTGTTTTGCCACTGTGCTCCTTTGTAACCTGACCAGCCATCCAGCTCTGACCTGCATAGCCCTGACCTTTTGTCTCCATCGCAGTTGGGCTTATAGTACTCTTTTCCAGTGCAAACGCAGAGCCATTGAGGCAGACCTTCACATTTTCCAAGCCTCTGAATCATTTGAAAAACATACTGCATTTGCCCTCTTTAATATCCTCTTCCATTCATTTTTTTATATGATTCATAATATATTGTGCTTTAAAAACTAAAAACTTTTACTGTGCTTCTCGTGGCATATCTGATATTACTTGAGATTATTAATCTTGTAATAATATAGTTGTTGTAATTAGCAAGTCAACTTTAAGATGACAACAAGTACTGCAGTTGCAGAAGTGCAAAAAATGTAAGAAATAGGTTAATCAGAGTGAATTGGAGAAGAGGAAAAACTGTTTGGGGTGGTCATTAGTGTACCTGAACTCACAGTGTGGCATCGTTCTGGTGTCCACAGCTGCTGGATTTGGCTGGAAGTAAAATTGGCTGTGTGTTATAGTTCAACACTCATAGCATGCCCATTGCAGAAATCTTCCCAATATGATTTCCCCTGTGGCGGGATATCCACCATTCCTTCTCTCAAGACTTGAATCAGCTGTCAGTTAATTCCAGAAATGAGGCGTGCATATCTGTTTACGTGTCTTTTATCTAGGTCGACTTGGAACTTTAGACGCAACCAAAAGAAAATTATTTTTTAAAAAGGCTAATCAGTTGTTTTCAGTTAGAGACGAGTTCTGCTGTCTGCGATATCCTCCGAAGGCACTGAGCTCCGATGTGGCAGGCAAACAGGGCCATGGTGTGTGTCTGTAGCAGCCTGGCCTGACAGACTATCCTCGTCTCCAGAGGCTTCCCTTCAGGATTGCTGGCAGCTTCTCAGGCCACAGTCCAGACCTTGCACCGTCGTGATTCAAATATATCTGCTCATCTTGTTCTCTGCGTTACAAAACCACTTCCTGCTATTTCTGGCACTAGCACACAGATCTTACTCAGCTTGACCTGAGCTACACCAACAGAGGCAACAGAGACGGACATCATGAAGTTGAAAGTAAATACATTAAATACATAAACATTATGTAGGTTACCACTGGTAGACTACAGTCCTCAAGTAGCTGTAAATGTTTACTGAGAATGTGCTGCTCACACATAAGTAAGACCACCAGTAAATAAGAAGCTGTTGCTGATAATTTTGTTACTTACGATGCCATATCGTTGATTTATCAGTGTTTTGCAGAACAGCCTCAAAAAGCTGCAGGAGCTGTTTTTTAACAGGAGTTTATTTTTTTTGCACCTGGATGTTTAATTTAAAAGGTTGCTGCTGTTTTTATGAGAGATTAAAGTAGCTGCATTTCCTTTGGTGTCGTTAGGTTTACATTTCTAGGTTTAATTCGCTAATTCCCTTCATTTCAGAGATTTCTGATCTCATCATAAAAACTGCTTTCACAAGCTTGTGTAAATGTCTCCACGCAAGGTGAAAAATCAAAATGTATTGCATAAATTTGTTTAGCTCCTTTCTGTATTTTAGAGGTATTACTAAAAAGCAGAAATGTAGATTTGATGCTGTTGTATATTTTTCTCTTGTAAGTTTGTATGGTGGATTATCTGCTATGTTCAGCCCTCAAAATAATTTCCCTAGTGACTTAAACTCTAGCATATTAGTTATCCCTAAAAACATATACACATTTCATCTTTTCTGTGTAGTGAGTTTTCTTTAGAGCCGTCCATCCATCTGTTATCTGAGTCTGTGTCACGGGCCAGCTGTCTAAGCCAAAATGCTCAGACCTCCCATTCCCCCAACGCACGCTCTAGTTCCTCTGGCAGAACACCAATGTGTTCCCAAGCCAGCCAAGAGACATAATCATTGCAGTCTAACCTGGGTCTGTCTTGGGTCTCCTGCTGGTTGGACATGCCCAAAGCACTTCCCTAGGAGGCATTCAGAAGACTACCTAGTCAGATGTCCTTCTGATATGAAGGTGTGGTGGTTCTACTCTGAGCTCATTCCAAATGACTGAGCTCGTCACCCTCGCGCATCTCCAAGAGAGCATAAATGACGTTTTCTTTTTTAAGAGGTTATATCGTCACTCTCAGTACAGCTATAGGTAATAACAGTATGTAAGTAAGTCCAGAGTGAGCTCTCCACCCTTTTTCTAATTGAGAACTATGGCCTCCTTTGAGTCCAAAACCCACTAGGGAGGAGTCGGACTTGTTGCTGACAGTGCAGACCAAGCTCTTGCATCCTTTGTGTAGTTACCAAAATGGACTGTAACAGGATCCGAAATGCCACACAAGGTATTTGACTGTTCAGAAAGATATTCAAGTACCTTAAAGTCTAGAAAAGAGAATTAGCAAAGTTTGGCAGACTCCCCTGCACCAGGGAATATCCTTGACCAGGACAAGAACTGAATTGTTCCTCCTGAATTCAGGGTTGGACTAATTTGTGAACTTTTCTCTCCAGTATCCTCCATTACCAGGGAGGCTGAGGAGTGTGAGCTCCCTGAAACTGGAAAACATCTCATTCGTCTTTAAAATATTGTGCACAGTCTGCCAATTCAGAGGTACTGCCTCAGACCTTCATACAGTGCAGGACTGATGTGCATAACCAGGACAGTCCACAACATCCAAAGCTTTAAGGGTTTTTTTTTGGATGGTGACTTCTTCTCAAATGGCATCACATGTGGGTTTCATTGATTCCAGGGAATAACTGTGATAACAGTAATATACCATGATTACAAATATTAAATATAATATATATAATAATCAGGCAGCTCACACAGCTCACTAAAATGTTCACTATATAGTTTTTGGCCTGTTAATTCATGCACACTAAACGTGTATTATTTTTGGCAGGTTACAGTATGACAGCTCTTCAGCTCTCTAGTTCATACTACACAATAGAAGTTGACAGCATGTTGCATGCCAACACTGGCTTGCCGATGTCAATCAGCTGCTGCCATGGAAACCTACCTAGAGACATTGTTTACAAAGTTGTTTCTGATGTGAAATCTAATTTTACAATACATGTGGCACCATTAGATTTTCTATATTTGTTATTATGATGTAGTTAAATTAAAATGCAAAGCAAATATTTTTAAAATGACTACATTCAAGGCAAAACATGTACAGGGATAATAATTAGTAATTACTCTTTTGTTGTACGGTTCTGTAGGAGAGATGACAGATGGATGACTCAGATGCTTGATGGCTACTTGCAACTAAAGCTGCATAATGCTGACATCTAATGATTGCTGTTGTTTCTCAGAAGTCGTTTTTATTGTGATAAGCTACTTAGTCTAGACATACAGACCATTTCTCCTTTGTCTGGTTTAGAATCAGGTTCATCAGCTTCTTGTCTTTTCTCTGCACCTCGATAGCAGAAGAAGTAACAAAGACGGCTTCTTTCTTTAAAGTAACATCTTAAAGATAAAAGGAGGCAGACGGGGTAAAGGGCCTCTTCCCTGACTTCACATCCTTTTTCATTTTTTTTGCCTCACTGTGACTTACAGTTGTTCCACGTTTTGTCAGGAGCACACTCCTCTGCTCAGAGAGACGTGAGTCACATCACCTTTTCTTTTTTCTTGACTTTAACCAACATGTACCCAGACATCTCATCCAAACAATGCCACTTAAACATTTTGCTGCAAATTATGTATAACCCTGAGCCTCGGTGTGAAGCTTAAAAACACTGCAACAGCTGTGGGGTTTTCTTGGTGAAGGATCTGGAACAGATCAGCCTTTTTGAAGATTTTGTTTCACATCCTGTTCATCATTCTTAGAGGGTTGTCACTCACGCTTCCCAGGTGGGCCTGAACGCTGATTGCCTCATTCGCTAGTGGTGGTAACATGTGGCTCTCTGTGCATACATTGGGAACTTGATGTGCCTTTTTGTGGTGTATTGCAAATTCAGGGGGTGTGACGCTCTTGTCAGAACGCATTATATAAAGTGTGACGTCCACAGGAGGAATGAGGCCAAAGATTTTCAATGTGAAGAGCTTGCCTGCATGAGATGACAAAGCAGAGATGCATATGCAGTATCGATATTTGCACCTGTTTTGTGTAAACACTTGGTATTTATATTTTTAAATGGTTGGATTGTGCTGTATGGGCAGATCTAGATAGCTGAAAACAAAATAGTCCCAAAAGAATAATTCATGTCATTGCATCTGAATCCAGTTGATTTTTGGCTATTTTTAATGATATATGCTAGAGTTCCAGTTGAATCAACTTTTAAAGTTGCACTACACAGTAAGAATTTATTTACTAGTGTCCTGCAACTTCATGGCAATCATTTGTTGGGAGGTTCTTCACTCTTAACAAGACAGATCCCAGTGTATAAAACCAGTCTGCTGCAGCAGGATCCAGCAAAGTGTCCAACACCTTAGGAATGAAATGGAACACTGCCTGTGAGCCAAGACTGTGGTTTAAAATGCTGAACCTGAGGCTTTAGACTGGTAGTCCATAAACCACTGAGTTAATGCATTTAGGCTAAATTCATCTTTTATATACAACATTAGTCTAGCTCAGAGGTTCCCAAAGTGTGGGGCTCGCCTGCTGGTGCAGAGCCATTGCGGGTGGGTGGGTGGGGGGGTTATGAAAAGAAAAGAAAATGCTTGGACACTGCTAGCAGGAGATGAAGCATCGCCAAATATGTTTCCAAACCAACTTCCTTCCAAGCCAAAGACTAGAAAATATGGTGAAGCATATCTTCCCTTTGGCTTCACCGGCACAAGTGCCAAGGTAGGTCTCCCCTGCAGAATTGGTTTTCCATGCGTCAGGAGTACGTGCTGGGCTCTCCAAATCACGGACAAACAGTATCCCACATTCTTGATTTTTAGTTCACAAACTGCTCCTGACATTTTAGAGATGTTAGGTCTTTATACAGTAAAGTTAAAGTGGGATACAAATAACATCAGGCTGATCCTGCTGTAATTTGTTCCCCCTGTCCAAATCATGGACTAACAGTATCCCACAGCTGTTTATGTTTTTCAACCCATTTTGCACAGAGAGGCATTTTTTGAAAAATGTATTGAAAGCAATGTTGATTATTACACAGGAAAGAAAACAACTACACGTAAAATAATTCCACCGTGACGCCTCTGCCTTTCTAAATGGAGGGACAGCAACTGCGTGTGTATATGTAAGCGTGTAAAAACTGCAGATAGTAAGATTAGGAGTAACAGTATTTTGTCTCTATCCGTGATTGTGGAAATTCATCGCATGTAAACAATAATGCGGCGTACAGTGTGACGGGAAAAGAGGCACATACCTTTGACGTTGCGCGACGAACTCTGTATTCCTCGTCCACACGTAAACGCAAAAACAGAGTTTTCAAAAATCTCAGTTTTCGGTGATTTGAAACGCCGTTTACGTGTGGACGAAAGGCACAAACGCATAGAAACACCTGCGTTTTCAAAAATACCCGTGTAGATTGGGGCGAAGATTTTTCTTGTAAAACAAAGGGGGGCCTAGCAAAAGAAGTTTGGGAACCACTGGTCCAGCTAAAGCTCTGGTAGCCAATGAGAGACCATCACTCCCTTTCCAAATTGTGGTAAGAGACCTATCCAGCAAACTGGTGCAACCTGTCGCTGCATTATTTGTTCTACAACTTAAAGGTAACTACTGCAATTTTATCTCTATATAAAAAATGTGAAATGTGCTGTTTGGAGAAAATAAACAAAATCTGAAGTAACTTTTACCTTTGGGACATTTTGGAGGATCAACAGTTAATCATTTAATTAAGAAAACAGCCCGCATAATGATCAATAATGGAAACAGTACTTTTCAGCCTGAGCACTATCTATAAATTTCCCGAAGCTGCTGTTTCACTTTTAAGGAGTCTTAAAATAGTCGGCGGTCTCAGGGCTCATCATTATCATTTCTCCCCTCACTGACTCCCTGAGCTGCTTTGCTCTTGCCTTCTTTTCCCCTCCCACTGTCCTCTTCACTCAGTCTGACTTCATTTCCCCTCACTGTTTTCTTGACGTTTCATTTATTCATACCCTGCAGTACAATATTTTCTGTTTAGGCATTTTTTTTTTTATTAAACTAGATCAAAGCAGATGTTTGTTATAATGATCAGTCAATCCATCAGTGGGTGGAGAACACACCCTAGTGCAGTGTGCATCTGCTTTACTGTGACTTTTTGGTGTATTAAACCAAGTGAGGGGAGAGAACAATGTGCATGTCAATGACAACGATGACAACTGCAAATATGAAATAAATCACAGTCCACTTCACCTTATCATGAGCACTGCAGGTACCAATCTGTGAGACGCAGTGATTTTTTTTCTCCACTTTTTTTTGCAGCTGTCACAGTCTCAGAGTGTGGTGTATAATGCAAAGTAAAGAAGGAAAAGGGGGGAATGAGTGAGAGAGACATCCTTTGACTTGAGAGGCAACCAAGATGGAACTGCCTTGACACTACTTGTCATCCAATTGAAAGCTTTTGATGTGAAGAAAACAGAATGACAAATAAAATAAAATAACTCCTGGCTAGACGCTGAGCCATGGGCTTATTCTGAAGACTCTTGGGTGAATCTCAACTTTATTCTTGCTCCCTGTGCGTGCACATGTGTGTGTGGACGCAGTACGTGATTTGTGTGTGTGTGTGTGTGTGTGCGTGCAGGTGATGATACATATACTCGCTTTGCTTGTACTTTTACGCTTGTGTAGTTTTGGATTGACAGGGGAAGGCGGAGGGATAATGAGCGCTACACTATTCCCCTCAATTACAATGAAGAATGTGAATTGAGGTCACATTGAGCAGTGCTGCAGCAGAAACATCAAAGGCCTTCTGTGCTTCGTGCAATGACGTGCTGTGTGTTTACAGTACGAAATGATGTGCATCCGCGAAGCTGCATGGCAACCAACAATCTCCAGGGACATTTATGCAGTCTGTATGTGTATTCGTGCACAAACTTGACTAGCTGCGTCAGATAAATAACATGTTAGGTGGAGACACCGTGTCAAAAAAATCCTCCTCTTGCATATGAAATAGACCAGCCTGTCTCAGGCCCTTTGTTTTGTTCTTTGTCAGCTGAAACTTATTCCTATTTCTTTTCCTTCACATGTTTTTGCAGTAGTAATGTTGGGTGATGTGGCTGGGCTCATGGTTCATTGGTGCAGGTTTTTTTTTCTCGAAAAGTTGTGGATGGAGGTGAAGCCAGAGGTTTTTGGCCACATTAACGCAGTCATCATTCACCACTTCCCCTTCATCTTCTCTATTTAAAAGTAGAATGGGAGGCAGAGCCTTCAGTTTTCAGGTCCCTCCTCTATGGCACCAGCTTCCAGTTTGGATTCAGGAGACAGACACTATCTCTACTTTTAAGATTAGGCTTAAAACTTTCCTTTTTGCTAAAGCATATAGTTAGGGCTGGATCAGGTGACCCTGAATCCTCCCTTAGTTATGCTGCAATAGGTGTAGACTGCTGGGAGATTCCCATGATGCATTGAGTTTTTCCTTTTCAGTCACCTTCCTCACTCAACATGTGTTAACAGACCTCTCTGCACTGAATCACACTTGTTAATCTCCGGCTCTCTTCCACAGCATGTCTTTCATCCTGTTTTCCTTCTCTCACCCCAACCGGTCGCAGCAGATGGCCCCGCCCCTCCCTGAGCCTGGTTCTGTTGGAGGTTTCTTCCTGTTAAAAGGGAGTTTTTTCTTCCCACTGTTGCCAAAGTGCTTGCTCATAGGGGGTCATATGATTGTTGGGTTTTTTCTCTGTATGTATTATTGTAGGGTCTACGACTGTTGTGATTTGGTGCTGTGTAAATAAAATTGAATTGAACTGAATTCTCCTAAAATGAAAAACAAGTAAACAGGTTAATATTTTGACTTTTGTTGAAGCACAAGTGCATGTGGTCAGAAGCGGGGGGAAATAGGAGCCTCACCGGAGGTGTTGCATCAATGCTTAAAGATATTACTTTGAAGGGAAGATCAAATTGAAAGCAGCTCTGATTTCTGCTTTTCTGGGCAGTTTTTATCATCTCTGGTGGCTTGATCGTATTCTGATAGGAAACTCAACAGATTACCAAAAGGTGGAATGCACCCTGCTATCTAAAATATTCCCGTTTGCTGTGGCATTAAGGATTTATCTCCTGGCGTCCACTAAACCCAAATTCCTCCATTAGATTCTGAAGCCTGACTGAGCTTCAGAAAATGTGCTTCCAGTGCTTCAGAGCAGTGGCAGTGCAGGAAATGATGGGTGGTGATCTGGCTGCCACACAGTCATGGAAACCCATGTCATGAATCTCCTAAGGTGCAGTTTTTTGTGCTGATGTTGCTTCTTGAGGCAGTTTGAAAGTTGGTAGTAAGTGTTGCCACCAAGGACAAAATTATTTTTACACACTGTGTGCTTCAGGACTCAGCAATCTCTGACTGTGAGCTTATGTGGCATACCCCTTCATGGGTGAGCTGTTGTTGCTCCTAGGTATTTCCACATCACAATAACAGCCCAATTACAGCTGACAGGGGCAACTCTGGATGGACAGAAATTTGAAAAACTGACTTATTGTAAAGATGCCATCCTAAGACAGTACCGCTGAGCTCTTCATTTTGATCCACTTCATTGTAAGTTGTCATATATTTATCATTTAGACTGTCCTGGCTTTTATGGACCTGCCAATGATGTGGCTGAGGCAGCTGAGCGCAGAGATTTGGAACAGAATCGAGTATCTCTCATGGAGTTTGACAAAAAAGTGTGGAAATAAAGTTTACTCACCTATCTGCTGCAAGAAATGTTTTTCCTGTGATTAGTATGTGACTGCTTTTTTAATGGGCTTCTTCTTTGTTCTGAAAATTAACATGTGAGACAGAATTCACAAGCGTACAAGTGCACAAAATTATTTAGCGTTTGCTTGTTTGTTTTGGTATTTGTACCAGCTTCCAAGTGTGGGTGTTCTTTGGACATTGATGGTGTGCACTGGTATGCATGAGAGTCTCTGTACTCTGTTTACTTTATTACTGGCTGCCTCAGTTGGAAGCGCAGCACTCGGTTGACAGCAGAGGTCAGGGGCTGCTGCACCTGGATGGACCAGTGCGGATAAGCTGGCGGAAGTCATTTTAAGACCAGAATGCAGTCCCCCTGCCTATCATCACATTTGATCAGGCAGAGGAACAGCAGAAGAAAATCAGAGACATAAAAAAAAATTGTCTTATTAAGAATCTGGCCTGCTTCTGACCTCACCAATCAGCTTGGGGTTATTAAGTGTTGCGATCTCATCTCCTTAAAAGTTTGCAGTTTGCTTCAATTCAAAGGGAGTTGTTTTTGTTGGCAAAATGCTGAGAGCAGAGCCGATAAGCTTCAATTCTCCCAGACTAACAGGTCAGCACTCTGAAACTAGGCAGCCCATCTTAACTTTTTATTTGGCTGAGATTGGCACGGCTGTTTTAGTATTTTAGTATTTAGTATTTTTTTTTTTTTTTTTTTAGTATTTATTTATTTATTGTCATTGTCAAGAACAATGAAATTGCGTTTGGGGCTTCCATACAACCCAAAAAAAAAGAAGAAAATAATAAATACCCCTTAAAACCCAAGTGTACATATTTAACCCAGTGTGACTCCAATGCAATAAGACAATCCTTAGCAATAATGTTCGTAGAAATTCAGACAAAGACCTGAGAAACATGACAAAATACAACAATGCAACCCATTCAATATTATTGTACTGTGAGATATGATATCAGATATGATAGTTATCTATTTAAGAAAGAGGGGGGGGGGGGCAGGAGGGGGAAGAGAATAAAGATATGATGCACCAATGCAGACCAGTTCATTGCTATTAAGAAGTTGGATATGGTTATTGTCCGTGAGAGGGGGGCAGAGAGTTCAGGAGCCTCACAGCCTGTGGATACAGGCTGTTGGCCAGTCTGGATGTTCTGGCCTGTATAGACCTGTACCTTCTCCCTGAGGGCAGCAGATGGAAAAGGTGGCGCGCAGGGTGATGTTGGTCCCACAGGATACTGTGCACCCTCCTCAGACAGCGAGTGGGGAAGATATTACTGATCTCTGGCAGACTTGTTCCAATAATTCTGCCAGCTTCTTTCACCACCCGCTGGAGTGCTTGCTGATCGGCCTACTGTCTCTTTTTTTTCCGCATTGAGTGTGCGTGCAAAGGCTGTCCCCCGGCAGACCTGTTAAACCATTATCGGTCCTGTCTAGGCTTTTATGTTTGTCCACAGAACAAGACCAGCATGCCTCTGGGACAAAACTGCTGACTGCCACAAGCTGACAACCTCAACCTAAAAGCTTATCGCCCTCACTCTTCAGGCAGGGATTATGCAAATTAGAAACTCAGGTAAAGCATCAAATGGTGTGGGGTTTTCAGGACGACCGTGTTTCACACAGGGCATCTGACAGTAGTGTGTGCAATCTGCACGGTAACCATAATTTCTGATGTCACAATACTGACAATATCAGCTTTGGACTTATTTTCATTTCTGTATTCATTTTGTAGGTGCTTTCAGGAATTTTGTATAACTATGTAATACAATTTTTTTTTTTACCAGGTCAATGTTCTCCTACAAAAAAATCAGAAGGCTTTAATTTTTCTGATAAATGCTCAACATTTTTGGAAAAGGGATTCTTGGAAAGCATTGTGCTAGAGCTTGTATGAAATGCATTCTCTGTGTTTCGTGACAAAAGCGACAAAAATCAAGGCTAACAAATGAACTCAAGTAAAACTATACAGAAATGCAAAAACTCAAAGGGAAGAGAAAATGGTCTCAGAGATGAAGGATTCACCAGAATACCAGGGAGAGGTGGGCTTTATCGATCTAGAGAAGCCAGCTGCCTCTGGTTTCTTGATTAGCCCCAAATCCAGCCAACCAGCAAACCTAAAAGACACACACAAAAACAAAACACATGAGATCTGGAAGAAGACAGCAGCTGCCACCGAGTTAAAATTGCCTGCTAAGCTTATCTGGCGTCAGAGGGAACGGAAAGAAGTGATCATTCTTAAAGATTTCATGCTTTAAAACTGCCTATGCTTATTGAATTAAAGCTCGACACAGTTCTTACATCAGCCATCAGCCACTGTTCTCCTCTTATGAGCTCAGTGTCCTCTCAGCTGTTTCTGTAGCATCATAAAAATCCCACACCAGGCTACAATAGAACAGCATATTAGAGACTCTCCAGCAATAGATTGAAAAAATAAATAAATAAATAAATAAGAATTCAACAACATAATTGCGTGCTCCATGAAAATATATCAAACCATCTGCTTTAATTTGGATACTCAATCAAGCACGCAGTGAAATGTAAGTAATCTCCATGAAGTGAACAGTTTAAACTCTTCAGTCTGCGTCTTCAGTCTGGTTTTCCAGTTGATGGTGATATTAAATAGATTAGCTCCACCAAGTAGCAGTTGTGAGTACGTTTGGATGCAGAGTGATTTATTTTATTTCATATTTACTTATTTGTTTTCCTTTTAATTCCTTAATATAGTACAGAATGCATATTCCAGCCAGCCTATCCCAGCTGTCATTCAGCTGATGCAACCTGTACAGCATCCAGAGCTAACACACACACACACACTCACAACTGCAGTCAATTTTGAATAACCAGTTTTCTTGACATACATTTTTTGGACTTAAGCAGGTTTAACAACAGAGAACAGGGAGAATGTGGAAAATCTACACACAAAGGCCACAGCCGGTCGGTGGGTTCAAATCCAGCATCTTCTTGCTGTGAGCTGAACGTGCTAACCATTGCAACACCGTACGGAAATCAGCAAAATAGAAAATTCATGTTGAAAATTCATATGCCCTGAAGTGAGATGTGTTCTTAATATTCTTTCGAGTTGAGTTAAGTCATCTCAACTCTGCTGGACCTGAATTTAGGTGAGGAGCACTGAATTTTTAAAATGTAGAAATCAGACCTTGGATGCCCTGCTGTTCCAGCTCCAGCCACATCCCATCCCCTGCTGCTGGACTTATTTCCTCAAGCTGGTGTTCTACCTAATACCTGCCCGAATTGTGGAAACACCAATTTAACAAAGTTTACTTCTGTTTTCATGAAGTCCCCCCGTTGTTTCAAATTCTCATACTTTATGCATCATTTTTAGAAAACATTCCTCTTTAATCTCCTCTTAGAGGAAGAGACAATCCCTCCTAATCAAGGATTTACAAATTTCACACGGCCTCATCCGTGTCAGGAGATTCTCCTCAGCTCCTCCTTTCCACACCTCCGCATTTTTTACCACCGACATCCTTTTCACGCTCCTGGCTAGTTGCATTCAAACTGACAATTTCCTTCATCTTTATCATTTTTGCACACAGGACCAGAAATATTCAATCTTGGCTGGAGAAAATGAAGTTATCTTTTTTTTTTTCAGGTAAGCTTTGTTATGACCTCATTGATTTGAGGTATGTTTGTAAGAGTAATAAAGGAAATGATGAAATGTGAAATTAAGCCTGCGAGGATGCCTTGCAGAAACGCTTCACCATATTACAAGATATTGATTTTGTATACACAATGAAATGAAATGAAATGAAGAAGGAAGTTAACAGCTGCACTGTATAACCAAAAAATCATTGATTTGTTTGTTGTGTCGTAAATATGAGGTCATTAATGACGAGGCCCCCGTTTAAAAGCTCCAGCAGTAAAATCGGAGGCATGACAATCCCCAAATAGCTTCTCAACAACAACAAGGCAAAAATGTTAAGAGATCAAGAGAAAGATCTGACTGCTTCGCTCCAGGCTGTAACATGAATTTTACAAGACAAAGGCAGCCACTCTAAATATACACAACTTTAGATGAAGCCTTCAGATACTGGTTCAAAGCCCAGGTCTCCTCTCATGCTGGGGTTAAGGGGCTTTGAATGCATTCTCTTAGACAGCAATTACACCAACACCCCCTAAAGGCTCAACCAGTACGAGATTAAGGTTAAAGTGAGGAGATCAGGTTAGATTAAAAAAAGAAAGAAAAGGAAAAATGCCTTCTCAAAGAACAAACTTAGGACCAGAGTCCCACTGCATATAACTGTACAGTAAGAATCCTTAAAGATGAATTCAGCTGTTAATAAAAACCTGATTTGTGATCTGAATTGAGATGGATTCACGAACCTTCTGAAGGTCCAAAAAAAGGGGAAGGCCAACACTAAAACGTTGATGTTTTATGCTGATGTCAGCATTGGAAATATGGAAATTCCCAACAATTAATATAGAAATCTAGTGTAGTGTATTAATGGGTTTGTGTTATATAATGTTGTATTGAAAAATAATGCTTTAAAGCACTCAAGCAAAGAAAGTGCTTATGTCCCCAAATTGCTAATAAATTGCTTTAAAGTTTGGAGATGGAAACTAAACTAAAGCCTTTTCCTAATCTGTGTTACCCTGACCTTTAACCTATGACCTTGAAGCATATAATAAAAATGTGTACTTTGTTATCTTTACCCATATGATTGGAGCAGAATTGGCTGAAATCTGAGACATTAAGTCATGTTAATTCAGTCCGTCATTGTCGTATAGTGTCGTATTTAAAGAAATATATTTACGTATTATGTTGGAACATGTATTGCACAGCTCTCTTCATGCCCTTTCATGTGATATGTTACTTGACATGGTTTGTTGAAATTTATTTATTTTTTGACCTTGAGAGCTAAGAAAGAAGGTCAAAGTCAAGTCATGTCCTTCATGACCTGGTATATGACAGACATATCTACGACCTGGTATTTGTTGCAAAGTTTAAAGAAGATCCATAAAAAATTGTGGGTAATGTAAAGTTTTTACTGATTGTCACATCTGGTGTGACCTCGACCCAATTTTCAGAAAATAAAAGTAACTCAAGCTACTATCGATATCTGCCAATACACAAAAGCTGAAAATGACATCGTGAAAACTGTGGAGGCTAAAGTGCTAACACACAAACAGAACCGATCACATAAAAAATGCTTCCATTGTAAGCCCCAACAAGGAATGCTATTTATTTAATGTGCCTCCTTAATTTCCGATGAGGTTGGATCATAAACAGCAAATTAAAAAAAAATACTTTTTTTTTTTTTTACATTTCTTACAGTGGTTTTATTTATGTGTGCTACTTTTTTCTTATCAGATTGTTATTAGCTAATTACTGTTTGATTTAATCAGGTCAGAGCCCTGTAGTAGGCTATTGTCATGGCCCTCTGGTCTGTGAGTCAATACCCCAATTACACTAACCTGAGCCTGAATAGCTCTGATTACAAAGTGCATTATTAGTATCATAATAGAAAGCTGTTTTTCCCCCACTTTCTTTAACAAGAAAGCTGGACCGAGAGGTGTATAGCAGGTTAAGATTATCCGTAGTGCTCATTTATCATTTCTACTGTAGTTGCTTGCAGCAGTTTACACATTTTCATTGACAGTTTGACTGAATGTGTATATAAAATAATGTCAGAAAACCACTTAAGATGTCAAAGATTCCCACACTTTAATCTTTTCGAATAGTTTTTGTCTCTTAAAGAAGCTACTTTAAATAGTGCACAAAGGACAGCATCAGCTTGTATTAGACAAGCTGAAAGTGTCATGTTGTTTTGTATTTAGGCTTTACCAAGTAATACATCATACATGTAGCTAATGTATGTGTACCACAAATGGGTCAACGAGACCTCTAACACATATATACGGTATACAGTTGACATGTACTGCTTTGCCTGAGTGTTTATAGTGTGTTTGGTAGGTTTATGTAGAGTGAAATGAAGAGTAGGGAAAAGACAGATTTTTAAAAAAGTAGGTCAGGGGAGGTTTATGAGGAAATAAGCAAGCTGTATAAGTTGTGTGATAAGCGTGTCTTTTTCACATCAGTTTGAGTGCATCAAGTTTTGTCTTTATGCGACAGAATAGTGCCATTTGAAAAATCACTGAGGACAAGAGCAGAACCACTGACATCTTCAATATGAAAAAGGCTCAGCGCAAGAGAACAAAAGAAAAGTATCCAACAGAACAGCAAATGTTAAGCTGCTGCAGGCTGCTCTGTCAAAATTCAACACGAAGCAGGTCATTTCAGGACAAGCCCCACCTATTTTGATTCTTTGCAGCGTTTTGGTCTGGATCGTGTTTCACCACAAACAAAGGAATTTGTTCTACTATTTAACTGATTCTGTTGGAGGTTCATTTGTACCATTCACGCGCACCCGCCCTATTTTACACATGCTTTTGCATCTAAAATCAAAGTCGATGACTTTAGAAATTATTGATCAAAAAATGTTCTCACAAACCTCTTACGTGCACGTTCAGTGTGAATTTATTCTGAAAAGCAGTGAAAAATTGTGCAAAAATGTCCTCCTGTGCTCCAGGAAACTCAGCCTTCGTGTGTTTCCTCTTTTCTGTTGCCTGCCAGCTAGAATCATCTCTCTTTTTGTCGTCTGATGGTTTAAAGTCATACCTCAAGTTAAAAGCATGTGTTCAGTATCAGTATATTTCAGCAATGAAAAAAAGGCATCCATATTCCTCTTGTCTTCTGACACATATTCAACTGACACAGGGGATAGGTAATGTTGATTAAACATGTGATTTTTACCACCTTTTTCATTTATGTAAGTCTAAGACTGGTAGAACTACCAACTTGTTGATTATTTTACTGTTTTAAATTAGTGCAGACAGTGATTTGTGAAAATGGCAACACAAAACAGAAAAATTGTCCCTGAAGCCAAGTTCGTTCAAACGAGCAACAGTTACTGTAACACCGGAGAGCAGATTTTCTTGTCTTGCTGCTGCCAGCATTTTCTTACTGTTTCAGGCTATGTGCCCAGTTGTTTTCGGATAAAAAGGAAGCTCTACTTTCTTCGTCCCCTCCACCCCTTACCCCCCTCATCAAAAGTACACTGGCAATAACACCAGTGGTCACAGGGTCCCACAAATAATTTAGTTGGCCCAAGGGGTGCAGTACTCATTATTCAGGAATATACAGTGTTCCAGTTAAATTATTCAAGTTTGAGTAATTATTCAAATTCCCCTTTCTTTCCCCTCGGATTTTTAACGGCGCTTTAATAGCAATCAAAGTTATTTCCTCCCTCAGTTCTGATTAAAGTCTGCCCTGTGTTCATTCACAATAAAACAAGTAATTAGCTCTACCAGATATTTTTAACATATTGTGCGTCAAATAAAGATGCTTGTTTGGCTTTGCAAGCAGGTTTTGGCTGTGTTTACAGAGGCTTATTATGATTATTTCTTGTTCATATTTCCAGGTTTATTCAGAGGTTTAGAAATCAGGATGCAATTACTGCTTTAGGTTGGAGTGTATGCCTGTTTGTTCTTCAAACAGATGTGATGCAGTTATCTGTATGTAGAGAGTGGAAAGATGTAGTGCAGTCAGGAAATTCCTGCAGTGTTACTTGGAGCTGGAAGAGCAAAGAGAAGAACAGACCGGAAGCAGTGTTTAGTGTCATATGTTCAAAGATGATACTGTTCGTTGAAGCTTCTGGGAGCAAATGCCTCTTAATATACGAGGGGTTTCAATCCAAATTTCTTCATAACTATACAGAAGAAGAAAAAATATCTGGTTTCTGGAAATCAATCGATCAATATTTTAAAAACACAGATGGTTCTGTGCTCACAAACGGCCAGATAAGGTCTTAAGAAGGATAAAATATACTTGGTTTATTTTCCAGCAGCGTTTTTAGGGGTTGGATTTACATCCAGTGCTGTTTTAAAAGAAATTCATATTTTTTCCCCCACATTTTCACTACAAGCTGACTTGGTAATTTACTAATAATTAATTGTTAGTCCACACTCGGTGTTCATGTATACAAGCTGTGTCTCTTCATCAAATGTCTCAGAACTTTTCACTGTCACAAAAAGTACCGACAAAGTGAGACTGAGAGTTATTACTATTCAGACATTACAGTCTCGGTGAAAAGATGCTTGTTTCATTCATTTGCTGCATTGTTCCCTCATTTTTCTTCATATAAGCCTTCTCGCTCACTCATTCAGCAGATCCATATTACAGAAGACCATTTTGAGACAGACAACCAATCAATTTATCCTTGAACAAAACCCAAGATTCATCTATGGACTCTAAAAATACTTTGAGTGCTGCAGCATGTTCATTAGTTATTTGAATACATCTTGCACAGGGTTGGCCCTGCATGGGACTCTAGAATTGACTTATAGGATGGCTATAGTACCTTTATTTTGAATCTTTCACATTAACTTCCCAACTAGTGATACTTGCCACTAAAAATGCTCCAGAACGGACCAACACAAGATATTTTTCCAGACTATAGTTCCGTGGCTTGAAGGTGAGATCCGGCTATCTGTTTTGCCGTCTGTCCAATTGAGTTTAAACAGTATCCAAATAGGCGACTAATTTAAAGAAAAATGGGGAAAGGAAACCTTGTACACTTGTTGTTAAAGGCTCTGAAGATGCTTTGGCACTGGCAATAATCTCATTAAATAGCGGATTTTAACATGTACAGATATTGACCTAGTGGCCGTTGGCAGAATTGCAGTGTTTGCTACTTCAAACTGTGCTATACAGTCAGTGAAGCACAGCACTTCACAAGCATGATATCCACATCACTTACTTTGCTTTTGCCAAGTGAGAGTAAGTTACATCACTTTAGGTTGTCTTAAATTAATGATATCATTGATGTAATTATGGGTTTTTGGTATTAATAGTGCCCATGTAGCCCCCAGTTTCTCTTTTAATAACAAGCATGTTCAAAACTGGTGAAAAAAACACGATTTTTCTTCTCACTAACTACATCAGAAAAATATAGTTGGACCTTTAAATGAGTTTCAGAGCTCAGGCAGTGATACTGATAGATATTGAAGTACATTTACAAATCCTTGTACAGTGTATATACAATATGATAAAGTCCATGACATTTTGTGTACTTCAGCTACTTGTATTTTGTATCTGATGACTTAAAATCTATCATAACAGAAAATGATACGAAGAAAGTTGCATCCTAGTATGACAGTTAAAATAAAGTAAATGATCTGCTGCTCTCATATCAACAAGTAAAAAGTGTCATGGAGGCATCGATTTATCCCTGTGGTAATTTATGAGGCATTAGAGTACAGTGGTGTGTCCATATTTCATCTATAATTAGGATCATCCATCTACTTTTCTATTTAAGAGGAGCCTAACTGTTTTTTAAAAATATAAATATATCTGAAGGGTCAGTGATATTTCACCAGCTGATCTTGACAGCGCTTTAGTTATTGGTTGTATTGAAGTTGTTCAATGTCAAACATGAGTGGGTTTTTTTTTTCCTTGGTGTGTCCTTGTGGTTGTAATTGGACCTCACCAGGAGCAAAATCTTCCCTTTTATTCCCTGTCATTATAGTTGGACTACAAAAACAATTCCTCTCAGAAATGTCATTGGGGATTAGGGCTTAGTCTTACTGAGACGTCATTAGTTTTCCATCCTCTGCTCTGGGCAGCGGAGCTTTTCTGTCTGGCTGAAAAAAGTACACATCTAGACTCATCCGTTGTCGCATCCTGAAGAACAGTAAATGGCTCTACAGGGTCTCAGGGTTGCTCTGTCATGTCTTTCCATTTCTCTTGGTGTCAATAATGGGTGGACCTTATGTCATGGCCATTTGTGGTAGAACAGGAGACCTCCTCCTCCTTCTCCTTTTTTTTTTATGGGAGTATCTAAAGATGCTGGCTCTCAGATTCTAATCCAGCGCGACTAACAGCCAGCTCCCCTCACTCGCATAAAGTACACTCCCAGTTCTCCCCTCTCAGGATCCTGTTGTTGCTGCTTGCTGGGCTTATTGCTACCTCTGTTAAGCCTTAGCAACATTCTCTCCAGCTGGAGCAGCAACCACCTGGAACACAGATAAAGACAATGGACTTTTGTGTATTGACGATGGATAGATATCCGTGGTTTGCTGCAGGTGCCGAATGAAACAGGGTAGGTTGTTTATAATGTAATCTCACTAGGGATAAAAGCATTTAATTGTGAGCCAGGTTACGTGCACAGTCAAATGAATAAAGATCAGTACTTGAAGCATCCATTTGCATCTTGATTCCTGAAAGACAGGGTGACAAAACACTGCGGTTTGCATCAAATCACATCACAGTAATTCATGGAGAGGATGTGAGGATTACCACAATTATATCATGTTCCCCCTGTGGCTGGGTTGTAAGACCCTGTTCTGTAATGAAGACCGCAGAGATACCATAAATGTGCCCTGATTAATAACCTGGCTAATGGGTTAAACAGAGATGATTTCACTCTGACCTGCAAGAGCTCATAATAGTTAATCACCTGTGGGATTCCACTGGTCATGAGTCAAATGGATTCACATCACATTTAACAATAGAAATCTAACAAATGGATTTAGTCAACTTGGGGGGTGAACAGTATGGAAGCCACATTTACATTATACACATGGTGCTTTAAATTAAATTTTCCTCTCTCCATTAATCCCCTACAAGCTCATTTTTCTATTTCTTATTCATACCGAAGTGTCTTCGATTCATTCCCCCCCTAGCCTCACTGTAACCATCCTTCAGACTCTCCCTTTGTCTTCCTGATTATCCCATCCCATTCACCCTCCTGCTGATCCTCTACTTCTATGCAAAATGAATAGAGCAATTGCTCTGGAGAAGTACTCCATATGTTCTACGAGTTATTTATCAATATGCCATCAGCAACATGGTAACTTTAAGATCCTTTCCCATTTGATTTTTTTCCACCAGAGGTACACTTGGACTTAAAAACTGCTGGGCAACCAGTGGATTGTGAAGTTCTCATATTTTTTTCAGATATGTTAAACCTGGGGGGGAGCAAAGTTTTGTGTGCTTCTTAGAAAGCCCGACAGCATCAGCAGGGACCGGGAAAGTGTGCCATGAAGAATTGATCTGTGTTGGACAGAAGATGAAAGAGGTGAAGCATAAAGGAGCACGGGGACGAAAGACTTCTAATTAAATTGGACAGATAAAGGGAGGATGAAAAGCTGCATGAGTGTGCTGAAAAAAGGTTGGACTGTTTGAATACAGCTGTGATTCCACCGTGAGGTAGTGCGGATCGTAAGAGACGACCATGAATTTGACTGTGGTTTGATGTTTCAAAGAACCAGCTGACTGTGATTACAAAGCTCTTCCCTCCTTGAGTAAAAATGATGAAAATAAATTCCAAAGTATAGTTTTCATTATTTTTAATGGGAAAAAAAATTATAATTGTCAGTAAAAAGTCCACCAAACCAACCAAGTATCCCCCTCTTCCCAGCTGTATCAGCCTTATTCCAGTGGTTTACAGGAAACATGATGCAAAGAGTCTTTTTTTGTTCCAGGGTTTGAATATAAAACTCCAGCGCTGTTCTTTGGTAACCGGCCTAAGAAAATGAATGAAACGTCTTCACTAAAGCGGCAATTGTACCCTACAGTGCAGTGATAGTGTAATCCAGCAAACAAGCTTTTTCGCTTCAGAGAAGCTTCTGACTGCCGGCCCCCGTTAAAATACACGGTTGAAATAAAACGTTTTTGATTGGTCAAAGTAAGCACAAGCTGGAGCTTGATGGGGAATATTTATACTTGAACCGTTTCTTGTTTTAATGGAATTTTCTACAGTTGCAATCCGTACATATGCTCTTCAGTTAGCTGAGTTAAATATGTTAGTCATGTTGTACATCAGTTCATTTTTATTTCAAACATTTCAAACATGTGCCTTCACAATCATTACAAAATATCATTCCATTATTTGTTTGAAAAGGAGTAGGCAGAAGTATTATTCGTCCCTACCCCCTCAAGTTGTTCACATTGTTCATTATAAACATGTTTCTTCACCATTCCCTGTGTTTTGTGAACTGTCTGAAGACTTGGGATTATGTTCATGTTCATAGGAGAGTTTTGTGTGGATATCTGTGTTGCCCTTAAATAACCAGAGTGAAAGCTGATTCTGTATTCTTCGTACTGAGTCAAGAAAATGCCAAAAGGCCAAGTGAGGAAAGATGGTAGACTCTCCAACATGCAGATAGCTGAAGATAGAGGGGTGTGATGTTGTAAGTGAACAGGTCAGCTAATGACTTCAGTTACAAACTTAATGACGAGCTGTCTAAATACCGTTATTAAAAGTTTCATGCTGAAAGGTCAGTTTTTTGCGCACTCTGACTTTCCCCTTGTTATCTTCCCCGACGTACCAATAATTTGACTCATTTTGATAGAATGTCTTTCGTTTTGGGTTCTATATTTAGTTTCACTTCCTCCTCAAAGAATTTATTCTTTGAGGATTTTTATCCAGTATTCATTCGTCAGTGTTACTCACCCTTCAAGTGCTTCTCCCTCTCCTCCAAGACATCATTGCTTGCTTGTCATCCGTGTTTTTCTTTTAATTTAAAGATACAGAGTGTGTCGGGCATACCGTCTCTCTCTCACACCGGGACTGTTTCCTAGTTGCTGGAGCAAATATTGAGATGAAATGGAGGGTCGCAGGCAGATGTGGAGGGGGGACGGCAAGATAAGGCAAGAGTGAGACTTTGGGGAGAGAGGAGAATGGGAAAAGATAAAATGAAGGATGAAGAGGGAAATCAACATGAAACATAGTGAAAAAAGTGTCTCCAAGGTCAGCTCAGCAAACGGTGTTAAAGGGATATAAGATTTTCTTTTTCATGGTTTCACAACTGCAGTGCTGCAGTCAAAACAGGAAGATTAGACAATTTCTCTGCCTTATTTTTCTTTGAAAAGGAAAGATCTCATTTTATGGTAAAGACTAGTAATCAGACCTTTCTTTAAAATTCCCACTGTTGTTTTCACAAAGATATGGTCAAACTGCCTTGTCTCTATTGCTGAATTACATTTTTTTAAGGCGGCAGTCTCATGGCAAAACAGCTTCATTACTGAGATACAAAGAGCTGTTTTCATACGCTGTTTGCTGCAGGTTTGTGTTCAGGTCTCTGCAATTGATAATCTGCAGTATCACTACTGGACTATTATTTATCTGCCAGCTGTACTTTGTTGGCAAGACCACAGAGCCTGGCAAGGAACACTGAGGTTACCAAATAGATTTAATGAAAATAAAATCAAAAATAAAGATGTTTACACAAAGTTTATTTGTAGCTCTGCGCTGAGCCTGGCTCAGACCAATCAAGTGTGCGTCTTTCCCATCCAGTCAGAAGTTGGGAAGTTCTAGATTTATTCAGGCACTGAAAAAGTAACAGTACTGTTTGCATGTTCTGATTTGGAGAGCAGCTTGCCTTCTCGTGTGCATCAGAGCCAGATATCAGGCACAGAATAAATTCTGAGGGCTCAGATTGCACACACCGTCTCACTGCTTATGACAAATCACATCCTCAAACACAAAACCTGATTCGATTCTAGTTTTTGTGTATAACTCAACTTCAGTGTGGTTTGCAAACCTCTGGACTTCAGCAACACCCATCTCCTAAGTTGACCGCTAAAAAGGGCTCTACTAAAGATCATGTTTTCTTCAATGCTGTTTTTTTATTGTTTCTCGCAGCAGATTAATGCAAAATGCTGAAAGTCAGTTTTTCTGAGTAATTTTGGACAGTAGTACCGACAAAATATGCTTTAGATCAAGTGTGTCTGTCAGGTTTTTAGTATTTTTCTAAAATGTCGGTGCTTTGGGAGTTGCTGAATTAATGTGTTGGTTTTATTTATATCTAGGATATAGGATTATGTTTTGCAAATTGTTTCCTCTCAGCCATCACACCCCGTTCTTCATACATAAACGTCTGGCTAAAGTATGCCAATGTGTGTATTTATATAGAGCCTGTTTTCTGAGTAAACTTTGATGCTAAGCTGTTCTCGTCTTCACCAACGCTTCATCGTCTGTTGTCTCAGATTCTGAATTGCTTTGCCTTTTCAAATACAAATCTCACTGAACTCCAAAACTTTCTTATTTGAATCTTTCAAAACATTGACAAGAGAAGAGGAGATGTTTATAAAGTAGTGACGAAGACAGTGGTGGAGTGGTTGACAGCGTAGACAGTAGCCTCGGGCAGCAGCATCACACCAACAGTTCAGTGTAAGAAGGACTGAGTGGCCTGACACTGTGTCCTCAGCGCTGCGGTTCAAACTATCAGTCCAAGCCTCGGGGTTCAACACTGAAACAATATATACTCTGGCCATTTTTTTATATATATATAGCTGGTCTTCTGACAGTTTTCTATCTGCAGTGTTTCCATGATAAAAAAAGCACCTTTCTTGTTTGAGTTATTTTCATTATTTTTCTACCATTTGCAGGTCTTCTGTCTTCTTTTACTCTAAGGAAATATGCCAGTGATATAAAAAATAACCAAAAATATAGTAGACAAGCTTCAAGCTTAATTTTTCACCACAAATTCTAAATTATATTGTGTTTTATATGGATCCCCCTTTATGCCCAGGACATTCCTCCCGCTTGTGCATCCTAACGTTAGATGGATGACAAAACTCCGGCCTGCTTCCGACTGTTCCCGGTCGCCTCCAGCAAGCAGCCTGCTGTCGCTCACAATTTGAAGAACGATTTGTGACTGCATTGAACAGTCCATGAAAAAAACATGCTTTGTCTGCAGCGTCCCACCTTAAATAAACCTTATCCATAGAAAGTATTCAAAGATATATTTTTTTGAAGGTTACTCTATGTGTAGGTACAGAATAGGTCTAGACATCCAGACACTCAAGAAATAAAAGAACACATTTAGAGACGATTGAGGAGAAAAGGGATATATTTTATTTATATTTTCTTTCTGTGTGGCTGGTTGTGTACACTTCAAATAAAGGGAAATATGAGTGGAGGGGTTTTAAGGGAGCATTGTGTGCCAGACAAAGAAAATAAACTTGGAGCAAAAGAATCTGGCATTAAATATTTTTTCCTCCTCTTGTTCTTTTTGAAAAATGCACAAACTACATTTCATAAATAGCCAAAGATCAAACTGCCTAAAACCACAAGTTCTGCTAAAGCAGTTATGGAGTGATGTAGCACTTCACTTTTGGAAATTCACAGTGCAGTTGAAAGCCTTCTTGGGATTCATCACATTTATTGAGGCTACTGTAGTAGTAGCAAAAAGAGTATACAACTCCCACTGCCACTGTAAAGCATTAAACTCAATCTCAACAGAAATGCAATAAGCTCAGGGACAGGATGGACAGATGTGAGGCTAGAGGACAAATGGAAACCATAAAATTCATTAGCACTGGCTCTCACCATCCATCTGCTAAAAGAAAATATAACCTCTGCACAATGAATGCATGGGACACTAAGAGACTTGGGCTGACCTAACAGAAGGTACTGAAGTGGCTTTTTGGGTTTCTTGTCGATGACTAATTTTAACACTTTGTGCTCATGTGATAGAATTCACAGAGTTTTGGCCTAAACCGACACTTGTTTGCAGAAACTTTGAATATCACACTTTATCCAGCAACAAAAAACAATAAAGTCATATTTCATGTAGCCTATAAAAATGTTTATACTGATGAGGTGAAACATCTTTTTTTTTTTACAGCTGGCATTCTCACGTGCTGTCAGAGCTGCCTGAAGTCGAACTTTTATTTCTGTGAAATGAGAAGATGGCTTCATTATTGGCTGTTCAAAGAAATGCTGTAAGATAGAGGCAATATGATTTCATGTAGATTTGAAATTCCATGTTAAACTTTTAGTGGGCTTTTTTTTCCTTATCTTTTTATCTTCTCTTTTTTGATCGTTTCAAGTGTTCCTGTGAGAATTTAGCGAGAGTTTAGTGTTGTGTGTCACGCTCTGTGTAGTTAATAACTTATGCAGCGGAGGTTTCTGAATGGGAGGTTGTTTTAATGATTTAATGGGCCATTCAAAGGATTCATTCTACTGGGAGCCGATGGCGGCTATCTGAAAGATATGAGGCTGCCATTTTATAGCTGGAGGGGACTCAGTGGGAGTTTTTTCCTCACGCCACGTTGTACCTGTGTTTACCCTGCATTTAGCTGTGCAACAGTTTTTCATGCTGCATATTGAATATTGCACATTTTCTTGCTAAAAGAGCTAAGAAGACGTTTGCTTTGGCTTTGTTGCACATTTTGACAGCTCCCCAGAGAATCTTTTTTCCTAACTCCCTTTAAAGACCTCCCACCTAGAAACTTTTGCTCCTTAAGGGGAGAAAAGCTGTTAGATTTCTTTGTCACTTCTTCCTGCAGAGTTCAGCATGTCCTCTGTCTCATTCCTAAGCTCAGCTTTTGGAATAGCAAATGATTTGATACCTGAAGACCATTTTTGCACACAAATGTGGAGATTGAGAAAAGATATGTGTGATAGCCTGCTGATTCTGCAATCATTCCAGGGTACCTGCTAAGTATAGGGAATGCCTCTGATAATATTCGAGTCTTGCACAAGTTTTGCAAGTAAATGCAAAGTTGTACATGTCATAGCAGGCAGGATTTGAATCTCCTGGTGGAAACATGCTCGTAATATTTCCTCCTAAAAATAAGTTCGCTGTATGTTCAAGATAAGCATGTTTTTGGAAGGACACAATGATTATAGCAGCACATCACATATTCTTATTTCCAGAAAATATGCAGATTGAGTCCAAAGCTTTTCTTTATCTGTGTAAGGAAGCATATCCAGTGCTGCTTCCCAGTTGAGTACCTCTTCAGAGAGCCCCACTAATCAAAAATTAAGTGTGATTTGTAGCTTGGAAAAAAATGGGACAGAAAGGCAGTCCCTGCTGCTCATCAATCTGGTATAACTGAAAATTGGTAGAACACACAGAAGACACCTGGATAATTTAACACATTTTAGGTATTTCAGGGGCATCTCTGAGAAATCATGTTTTTCCAGCAGGTTGATGTGGAGGATGGCTGTAGATAATCATAAAACTGAAAACATATTTTGTAAGCTCTATTTAAATCTGGGCCAAAATATTATGGGAAAATTGACAAATATGTAAAATTTTAATGCTGCTAATTAGAGCTTTTCCGACCAGTGCGAGCTGGGATAGGCTTACAGCCCCACAGCAACCCTGGGTTGAATTTAATCTTTTGCAGACATAGGCTTGTAAAATTTTCCATCAAAGAACCAATATGTTTTAATGTACCTTCTCAAAACTTGCACTGAAATTCAGTCAGCAAGGTTTCATGCTCCAACTGTGTGAGTCGTCTAAATCTGTCTATTGAGAAAATAAATGGCCTTACCTTCTTGTGGAACATCAGATGCCAAAAGTCACTCATCCTACCGTGACGCTCCATTGCCGTGATCATACAGTAACCAGATCCAGTTGAGAGATATCCACACTGGAAATTATGCCTCACATGACCTTTTGGTACAGTGAAAAGTGATGTGTTTGGTTTTGACCTTTCATGATTTCGGAGTGATTCCATCCCATCGCAGAGGTGTTTTTTCCCCCTTTCTTTTTCACAATAAAAGACAATCACAGAGACTCCACAGTTCTGTGAAGCTGGACTCTATGCACAGTACATTAATTTGTTGACGGTCATTGCGACGTAGAGCCGTAGCAGATATTAATCTTTGGTGGCTTCTCATTTGCTGCCGGGCTGCCTCGCTGGGCTGTCACTGAGTGTTCCTGCTTCACAATGAGCTCAATCAGAGAAGAGATGGACTGAGTTCTCTCTACTTATCACTGCAGCTCAGCAGAGTGTGGCTGAGTCATTGCAGCTGGCTTGTATCATCAGTCACCTTACAGAAGGATTTTTATTCCCGTCAGAGTTAAATATCAGTGACACCGTAGCCCAAGGTGCAACACTCACACTGGGAGAGCACTATGCCTATTGACATTCACCTCATCGGAGAGAACAATCAGACCATATCTTAGATGGTTCTTCACACCCACACAGATACTCATCGGTGGCAAATGCTAGACTGTATTATCTGCATGTTTAAACCACATAGTCCTCATTTTGCTCTGCAGGAGACACACACAAGGGCTTTAAATGTTTCCTGGAATTGCACATTTCCCTTTGTGCTGGCAGTATTTTTATTCATGGCTAACTTTGGTGTGAATCTTTCTTTGTCACATTGTCTCTAATTTCAAAGGATGTTTATCTCATCCTCTTTGCTGTTTTTTACTCTTGCTTCCTCCTCTCCAATTCTTTTCCAAACCGAAGCGGCACTCAGCCACAGTGGGCGTGACAGGGCGTTGAGCTCAGAGTGGAGGTGTTGATCTGCCGGTGACAGGCACTTTCACTGCAATCAGAAAGCCACGACAATCCTCACATTAAATGTTATTATACAGACCTACGGCTTTCAAATAGAAATGTGAAGGGAGGATGAGGGTGAAAAAAAAAGAGACAGCAGACATGGAAAAGACCGAGGAGGAGTGAACAATAACCGCTTCGTTTTTGCCCATCTGCCTGTAAATTATTTTTCCGTTTTTATTGCGTTCACAAAAAGAAGTGATAGCTGTTTCTGAGTTACAAGATGCTCACTAGTTTATAAATTAATGGTCCCCAATGACTCCTCACAATGCACGGTCATTAAAAGTAGCATTTTACAAGGTAATTTATCTTCCTTGAAGATTTAAAGACCAGGTTGAGTTGCAAGCAAAGCCGGTGGCTCATCAGACGCGTCTTGCAGTCGTTTGCTTTAAATTCACATTTGATGTTGAGAGGCATTTTGTGGGGATCTCTGCATAGAGGCTGCAGTGTTTGTGTGTATTGGCATGGCTGCTTAAGTGTTTGATCAGACACTAATTAAAAGTCAATTAGCCTGCAGTCCATTTGGTGACTGACCTCTTTAAACACAGGAAGCAACGGGGATATGAAGAGCTCCCCAAGCTCATTATTTACCATGACACTGTCCCTATCCTTCTATTTACCGCTACCTCGTACTGTCTGTCCCCCTGCATCTGTCTCTCTGTCTGCCTTATTATAGACCACAGACATAATCACATCTGAATTACACATGGGGAACAAACTATGCTGTAACTACTGACCATCACAACATTGCTATTGTTGAGACGTGCATGCTCTAAATAAGGTTTTTTAAGTGCCTCCACTCTCCACACTCTCGACTTTTCTTGATAGAAGCTGCTTTTTTCTTCGTCTTGAAATTGTCGGGCCGACGGCCTCTCTCTTTGACTTTCAAGGTTGTATTGTTGCTTGAATGGTGAGAGAAATAGAGAACACTCAGTCAAAACCCTCACCACCATTTACCACTAATACTACTTAATGCTGCCATTTATTTTCCAGTTTGAGTAATTATTGGCTGCTGCAGTGGAAGTTGTCAGGAAAGTGTCACTAAATCCTGTTGCTGGATCAGAAGCTTGACTATCGGATCATTTATCTCTCCTAAGAGAGCCCAAAACCAAATGTTAAGAGATAGGCATTAGCAGCCTGGAAAGGTAAAGATAAATCTGCCATTGAAACTAGATTTAAAGAGATGTAGTATCAGTAAATCTCAAGAGCAATTAGTAAAAAAAGAAAGATTTGGCACAATTATAAAAGACAAAACCACTGATTTTAGCGTGGGCCAACAAATACTCATTAGAAGAATGTTAAAATAGGATTTCAGCAGTGCACCAGATCACAAAAAATATGAGACAATTGCCGAGTACCGTGCAAACACGATGAGCAGCTCCTCATTTCTTTGTATTTTGCTTGCAAGCAGCCAGACGTTCTTGAAACTTTTTAAAGTGGCCGCGAGCGAGAGTTCTCCGGGCTTACTGAAGGTCTTTCAAAGCTCCGTTTTGCATGTTTGTTGCTTTTTCACTCATGTTAGGTTCAGTCCTTGAACCTGATCAGTTTCAGAGGGATATTTTTCTGTTTGCTGAGCCACGTAACACAGACCTATAAATCATTCAAGCACAAAAAAGGTCAAGCGATGAACCATGGGTGTGTCTACACATAACAGACATCTTAACAAGGAACGCATTTTAAATTAGCAGCCTGTTCCCAAAAAAGTTTCCCTATTTCTTTAGTTGAAATACAAAAAAACGCCAGAGATAACACACTTTGACAAGCATAAAAGAATATTTTTGCTCCAGCACATTAATTCTCAAAGAACTATTAGCCAGAAACTTGGTATATTTCAGCCTGGTTTGCATTGTGTCGTTAAAAAATTTGAAACTGGAAGAGTGGCGGACAAAAGGAGACCTGGCAGGTCTAAAAAATAAACTATCTGCAGCAGATAAAGAGTATCTGAAGCAAGTTGTAATCCATGTAGTTCACTGCTCCTCACTGAGTAATTGTGTTTCTACTCAAAGCACTTAGAAACTTTTCAGTACAAGAAACCTTTTTTCAAGGTGGTTACATTCACAAACATCTCTTTGTGTGCGTATCACCTCTTTCCCCATTTCAACTCGTCTTTTACCGCAACCGACCACCGTTGTGATCTTTTTCATTTAAATGGGGGATACATTTGAAAGTTGCACATACATATAATAACAAACCATTTCTACATTGTGATTTAACACAAGCAAATTGAACTAAAGATCACTGTGAGATGAGTGAGGCAGACTGGCTGAAATGCTGCATGTAAGCTGCTTGAGAGGCTATAATGAGAAATGCTCAGTGTTGCAAGCCCACCCCCAGAGTTCCTGAACATTCAGACAGCACTACACCCGAGCAAGAATGTCCTGTGGAATAAAATAATTCCCCCAGAGCTTAATTCAGTCTTTGGTCCTTGTGATCAATCCCAGTTCTGTGTTGTAAAAGTGGCTGATGACTCACATCCAGTGATCAACCTTGACTAGAAATTATTGTAGTTTTTTATAATTGCCCCTGTACGAGATCGGTCGTGCTGAAAATTGCACTTCATCTTATTGCAAACATGACTGTGATATGAAAAATATCAAATTTAATTAAAACCGCATAATATTATTAATTAAAAACCTCATAGTAGCATTTTGCCCCAATGGAGCACTTCGCTTACTTATGGTTCCCAGGATATTTCAAAGTAGAATGGGAGGTAAAGCCTCCATCTTTCAGGTCTGTCTAGGAATATTTCATTTCAACTTAATTTTAAAACATAAATATTTAAATATGGAATGGTAAAGAAAAGAATTAGTCTGATACATAGGCAGTCAACGTGTCAAAGTAAGCATAGACTGCATACAATAAAATACTGTATCTTCAAATTTATATTCCAATTCCATCTGTCCATCCATTCTCTTCCGCTGATCAAATTCAGCGTCACAGTGTGTATAATAGTGCTAATCTCCAGACCACCATGTTGCCCATTTTTTTCAGTGTCTGAAAGTATGCAAATCGTGCTTATGTTTACCGAACTGCCTGGGCTGTAATGGCAGGGGAAAACCAAATATTGGTTAGTCAGTTTTTTTCTGGCACTTGCTCACTAAGAATGGATTTTGTGCCAAGAAAAAACTTTCCCTTTTTTTTTTAAAGGAAATGGATAAAAGGAAGAATTTATTCCCACTTAGGTTTAAAGGTCTTACCTGTTACATTCAGTATAATTTGTGCGATTGTACGCGTGTGCTAGTTTGAGCTTTTAACAGATATGCAGGTACAAAAGAGAACGTGACTGGTTTCCTGATCAGTGCATTATTTTGTAATTACAGTCACACAAAGGTGATCGAGTTTATTTTTATCACAAGTTGTGGAAAGTGTTTTAAAAATGGCTGAAAACTCATTAACAATGACTGACTTGCTTTTTTTAAATGATATTCTGAGGAATAAATTCCTGTTTAAAAGACACGGGTCACACAGAGAGCAAAATGTTCTAAATGAAAGCTACATTTTATTCATTAAGAGAAAAAAAAATCAAAACATCAACAAGGTTATAAATAATCATTTGTATTTTCAATTATACTTTCGTCCCTCTAAGACGCTACTTTTTGTAAGTAGTAATTTAACAATCACAGCTTGGCGACCTTCAATTAGATGAAATATTCTAAAGACAATTCGACTGTTAATTCCTCAAGTGATTTCTGGAAGCTGAATTAATTAAACAGGCCCTTCCTACAGATCATACGATCCACCTATTAAACTGTTCCCACAGCAGCATAATAGATTTGAGTACCAGTAACTGCACCAGCCAGTCCTTGGAGTTAATTTTGTAATCTATATTTAATTAGAAATGAATGCTATTAAATGTAACTGAGTGACATATTAGTGTGGTGGTTAGCAGTGTCACCTCACAGCAAGAAGGTCCTGGTTTGCCAGGCTGTTACAGGTTTGGAAATGAGTGTGAGCCTCAATGATTGCCCGTCTCTGTGACGCACCCTGTACGGACTGTTTACCCGTCCAGGGCGTGCCCCACCTCTTACCCTTAGTTGAAGAATGGTTAGGAGCCAAACATCAGGCTCTGATGTGTTTGTCCTCTTCCTCAGTTATACACTTTACAAACTGTCTCTCTGGCTAAAGCTCTGTTTTTTTTATTTTGTTCAATAAAGAGACTTTTTTGTCCAAAACCAGCCTAAAAGCTTTTGACAGTTTCATGCACGAGATGTCCTTAATTTCTCAGAACAAGAATACAGGTATGAGTTTTTACAAATATAATTGTTTTTAATCTAACAATCATCTAATAAAATCTAAAACAATCTAACAATCAGCATTTTAACATGATAAAGTCATATTAGGGTTATACAGTCTTGCAGTGCTTTTTAAAACACGCCTCTCTCTGCCGATGTGGATACAGTATTCTGTTAAAATGATTATTGATTCATTTATTTATTCCATATGTTACAAAGTGTGCACGTCAAACTTTTGATTGGTAGTTTGTGTAAACACTTTATTGTGAGCTTTAAATAGTGGAAACATGAAGCCTCGCCATATGTCCAGTGCAAAACTGTGCAAATCAGCCATTGTGATTAATTACAAGAATGTTTATTGATGGCATCTGGAGGATTGCATTGAAAGTCTGTTTTGTGCCCACATAAATTTGAGGGCTTGAGGAAGAGTTTGCATGTCCTTGTAAAAATCAGTGTTCTGATACGGCCAAACATCCAAGCTGGTTGCAGTTTCCTGTTAACACTCTCCGAGGTTGAAAGCAGGCTGTTAGTGCAGTTCCCCTCAGAGATAACTGGAAGAATTGGAGGACACTCCCCAGTGGTTTACAGGCAAAGAAAGTGAGAAGTGGATCAGCGCTTGTTATCGCTTCAGAACTTCACTTCAGCCTAACTTCTTGCAGGTCTGCATCAGGTAAAGATGAACATTTACCGAGGAGTGCTTTCCGCATGCAGAAAACCTATCAGAGCAAAGCCTTTGAAAGGTTGTGAAAAGGCTTTCATCGCACCTCCCATCCTGGCATGACTCCGTGGGACATGCCGACTTTTAGGCTCAAGTTGAAACGCTTCATCAAGCTATTTCTCTTTGGGCAATTACAGCTGTGTGAGAATGGCTGAGAGCTCAGAATGACAACATAGCTGGAGGCAAATACCGCTACATGACTTTCCTTTATTAATGAAGCTCCACCCAAGAGGCTTAAGGTAGAGCAGGAAATCTACAAGGTGTTTCCACAGAGGTTTACTTTTATATATATTATTAATACTTGCTGTAATATTAATTGTTTATTTATTTATTTTTTCTTTTCAGTAACACCTGCTATTCACATGGTATAAGGTTGAAAACCACTGCATATGTTATGTAACTCTCTAGTCCTAGCATCTTTCGCCACAAACTATATCGTACTGCACAAAAGTCTCTTGCATTTTTTATTTTTTGCTACAAAAACAGGAAATTGGTGCAGGCATTTATGAAACATGTGCAAACATATATGTACATGGAATATGTAAGCCAAAAACAGTGTCTGGACAATTCTCAAAAGCTTGAAACTGAATAGTAGGTTGAACACCTTCATTGTTCAGTGCAGCCTGAATACTCTTAGGAAAGATTTTTTTTCAGTAGACTTCAGGAGTAGTTCTCTCAGTTTGTTGAAGGACATTCTGAATCTCTTCTTTGGATGTTGGCTGGCTTTTTGTTCTGTTCTCTGTTGAGATGATCCCACGCTGCTTCAATATTGTTGAGGTCCGGGCTTTGGGGAGTCCAATTCATGACTAATAGTGTTCCATTGTGTGTATGCTTTTACTGCATTGCCAGCAGAGATGGGCAGTAACGCGTTACTGTAATCTGATTACTTTTTTCAGGTAACGAGTAAAGTAAGGGATTACTATTGCAAAAACGGTAATTAGATTACCGTTACTTTCCTGTAGGAACGCTGCGTTACTGCGTTACTAAAACCGTGATTTTTCTTTTGCAAGAATGTCTCATGACAGTGACGTAAGCGAGTGCGACATTCGTGGCAACAGCTGTGTGCAGATCAACAGTGGATCATATATCAAGTGCGGGAGAGAGTATGAGCGTGCAGCATTTAAAGCGTGGAAGTACTGACCTTACTTTTAGCGTCCGTGTGCGTGGGAAGAAAACTTCTTTTTACAGCGAAAAAACCCCCCCTAAACTTTCAAGCAAGCACCGAGTGCGCTACCACGTAATGGGAAACTCACAGAGAAACTCGCGGATTCTTCAACTGACCGCTGCGGCTCACCTGCACCAGGGCAAACCTCCGCCTACGCCACTCCTGCTTTACAGGTGAAAATACAGCAACAGGACCGCTAGTCTATGATGTTATTTATTTTCTGCTGTGTTTTACTTGCATCTATTTGAAAGAGTGAGTGTAAACACACACACACACACACACACACAAAATATTTTATGTGCTGGAATGTGCAGAAAAGAAGTTTAAATGTTAAACAATTTCTTCCAGTCAGAGAATGTTGCATATAATTAAATTTTTGCTTGATGCATAAAGTTAAAAGGTTAAAACTGATAAAACAAGTTTTAAAAAGAGACTTTTCCATTTGATTACATTTTGTATGATGGATTATGCAGAAAAAGTAGAATTGGGCTGAAAGATCTATGCTTTATCACCTCTTCAGGTTGTAAATCGTGTTTTTAAAAAGTAACTAAGTAATTAATTACTTTTGAAAATGAGTAATCAGTAAAGTAACGGGGGAAGTTACTTTACTTTTGGGGGGGAAGTAATCAGTAATTAGTTACTGATTACTTTTTTCAAGTAACTTCTTTTCTCTCTATATCTCCTACCCCTTGGGTCTATTTTCAGGAAACATGGGATTTCTTTCCACTGCTACGCCGATGACTCCCAGATTTATTTCCCACTTAAAAAGATAAATGGCTTCTCAGTAGACCCGCTGCTCAGATGAGGGAACTAGCCAAAATAAAGCCTATCTTATCGAAACAGCATTTTCAGACAGTAATCCATGCCTTTGTTACTTCTAGGCTGGATTATTGTAACGCACTTTATTTTGGGGTTAGTGATGCGTCCATTAGGCGCCTGCAGGTTGTGCAAAATGCTGCAGCACGTCTTTTAACTGGAACAAAAAAGTTTGAGCACATTACCCCTATTTTAATTTCACTCCACTGGCTACCTGTACATTTTAGGATTGTTTTTAAAATTCTCTTATTTGCTTTTAAATCTCTTAATGGCCTGGCCCCCCCCTACCTCTCGGAGCTACTACAACCATATACACCTGCCCGTTCCCTTAGGTCCGCCAATCAGCAGCTCCTTAAGGTACCGAAAACTAAGTATAAATTTAAAGGTGATCGTGCTTTTGCTGTAGCTGCTCCAAAGTTGTGGAATGATCTGCCCTTGCATGTTAGGCAGGCCTCTTCTCTCTCTGAATTTAAAAGTCTTCTTAAAACATATTTATTCGCTGAAGCCTTTGGCATTGATTAGAGGGGTTGACTCAATTTGTTTTAACATGTTTCAATTTATTGTATCTGTTTATTTTATCGTATCTCATTTTAATTTTCTTTACGTATGCTATTAACATGTACAGCACTTTGTGAAACTCTGGTTTTATGTTAAAGTGCTTTAGAAATAAAGTTGGTATGGTATGGTAACACTGATTGCCAGTGTGTTTGAGATCATTGTCATTCTGAAAAAGCAGAGCCTTTCCCAACCAGATGCTCTTGAGATGGTGGATCAGAATCCGACAGTCTCAATGACATCAGTTTTGACCCCCCAGTCATCATATGTTCCAATATATCAGTCTCTTCCTGTTGTTTTGAGATTCCTTCTTTGTTTGTGGACAATAAGTCTCCGGTTTATTTTGCAGAAGTTGTTGGTTGTGCCTGGCGAGTAGTTTTGCGGTAGTGTAGCCAGCAAGATGCACAAGTTTTCATTTCGGGTTGTTTCTGCAAACTTTCCTCCCTGAGATGTTTCAGGAGCAATTTCAAGGTGTAAATACCAATAAATAATTAATAAAATAAAAAATGAAGAGCATTCACACGGTTTTGCCTCTGTCCTGATTATAGTAATTATAGATAAACCTATCTAACAGTTGAACCCACCTTTGAGCTTGTTATTAATATTCTGTTCAGTGTTCAATGCCTTCTCACGTCTTTCTTACCAAAGGAGTAAAATTAAGATGTTTTTTTTAATAAAAACAAAGCCAATGCCTGCTAGAAAATTAGCCATTTCTCTTTAATAGGCAAATAACTTTGATTGTCCTTTGTGTTCTGTAGGGCTGCTCGATTATGGCAAAAATGATAATCACGATTATTTTCACTGAAATTGAGATCACGATTATTTGACGATATTTATTTAACCCTTTAAGACCTACTATAGAACCAAGTCCACCAGAGCTTATATTATTATTTTTTTTACATGCTGTAGTGCCATTTGTGGGAGCATTTCAAGTTGCTATACATCAATACAACTGTTATAGCCCATATTTTAATAATATGTATGCATTAAGTGCATAGTAATTACATAAATTGCAAAAAAGTGCAATGAACTACAAAAAAAATTGAAAATCGCTTTTGTTTTGTTTACATATATTTCTACTTGGAGAAATTTAAGAGGTTTATCCCTCAAAACTTTAAATACAATAAAGTTGCAAAAAATAGTTTACAACAACAGGACATTTATTTTGAGTGTCTTCATAGTTTTATTTTGGAGATACAGCAATTTTTATATACTGCAGGAAAAACAAAAAACAATCCTATGATGCAAATTTGCAAAGAAAACAGCATGTGCATCATTTCACTGTGGGAAGTGTTACGAACAGCTGATGGATCGGCAAAGCGTGTTTCTGGAATATTATGTTTTTGTTCCTGCAAGCGCTTTTTATGCAGTTTTTGCAAAGCTATATGTGGAACGAAACCGTGACCGAGGACAAGCTGATGGCATCAGATGTAAGTACAACTCCTCCGGTTTCATATGCAAAACAAATTATTGCGCTAGCTTACACGGTTCAGGTTCTACAGGGATTTAAAAATAGTTACGCAAAACGGAGCGTGCTGCTCTGACCGGCTTTAAAGGGTTAACAATGACTTTAAAAAAATAATATAAAATAGTGTGCAACACCACTGAAGTTTTTTTTTTTTTTAACTCTTTTCAACCAACGGCAGTCACTCTCCAAATAACTTCTGCTTAGCTTTCTGAGCTTCCCTCGGGTCCTCTTAATCAGCGGTCTCCACCCTTTTTTGCGCCACGGACCGGTTTATGCCCGACAATATTTTCACGGACCGGCCTTTAAGGTGTCGCGGATAAATGAGGGAGGGGCTAATAATCGGCTCAGTCATTTTTAATGATCGTTGAAAGCCCAGATCGTAATCGTGATTAAAATTCGATTAATTGAGCAGCCCTAGTGTTCTGCATGTGCTGTCTCACAGCCTTAGCACTTTTTTAACATGTCATCTTTGACGGACTTACAATAACCACGGATGTTTCCTCTCTTTCACATTTAGGTAATTGGGGTTAGTTATTAGCCAGCGTATGTGAGATACAATGATTAATGAAATAGACTGTAGAGCTCTCCTGCTGCTGTTTTCTGTCACTATATGTGTTCATTCATTAAATAAGGGTCATTTTAATGAGTCAACGTAGTGTTGTAAAACAGACAGAGAAGTGAATTTAAGAAATGCAGAGATGCATCCGAATACAGAAAAAGAATAATGACTTGACCTTATCTTTAAAACCTGCTCTGGATGTGGCTCATATTTGTGTGTAGCAGCAAAAGAATACTTTGAACACCTTATTCATGTTTTCAGATGGTTTGAGAATAATTTGCCCAGTGATGTTAGCCGGTTTTAAGTGCTAATTAAGCCAGTGCACACTGCTCCCCCAAACCTTGTTTAATACGGTGCTTTACATTTCACATAGAGCACCTGTTTTCTTTTTGATGTCTCAGACACATTGAGTAGACTTGTATCCACACACAGACACACAATACTAAACACTAATGCATCCCACACAGCTGCTTGTACCCCTTAAATTTTACACTAAGCAGACGACCACATTTCTCTGCATACGGTCTCTGTGTCAGTAATGGGAAGCTCATTAATCATTCTCTTTGCCAGTAAAGATTATTATTCATCACACTAAGGCACTGCTCTGCCTACATGCATGAGTCAACAAATACATGTCAATATCAGCCAGTAGATGCCAGGTTATTATTATTTTTTATTTATTTATTTCTTGTTTATTATTCAGCCTGCAGGACTGGATCCAGTTAAATGTTGCCAGCAATCATTTTTCTCACTTTGCTTGAGCTTTGCAAAAGTATAATGAATGTTAGTGTGAGAAAAACCACCTGCGCACCTGTCAGTGATGATAAAGGCGGATGTGTTGCATTTTACCATATACCAATGATAAATGCTGCACCATCAGATTTGCAATCCATATCAAAATCTCTGGGCCATATAGAATTGAAACTCGGGAGATTCATTTACTTATGTTGGAACTTTTAAAAAATAATACCTGCAGTTTCAAAAAGCTGCCTTGTCTCTGCTAAATTGTATCCTTGCTTATACCAAACTTATTCCACCTCATTATAGACACTCACCTGATGCTGTGTCCTTTCAGAAGATCATACATTAATGATGTATAACAGCAGACAGCATTGGCACTGACTTGATATTAATTATGGCCTGAAAAAGTTCAACTATGGAGGCTGAATTTCGTTTTGAGACCAAGGGTTTATTTGCACTAATCACATCTGGGGTTAAGCTATAAGTCATAAGTCATAACTTCCTGTTTTAAGTCTGACATAATTGTTAGAGCAGTTGCACCATCTGAGCCTTTTTTGTCTACAATATAGTATACGCCTGTAAGGCTATACCCATAATACCAAGTTTGGGCGTAATAGATCTTTACATTAGATGAACGTTGCCATTCCACTGGGTGTGTAAAAAAATGAAGAGCTGAATTAGAGGTTGCAAATCTATTTAAACTTGATGTCACTTGAGGTCTGAGCTCAATTGTTTCAGGCTTTAACAAGTGCTTTCCCCTCCAAGCAAACCAGTAACTGCACTTTAATTTTCTCCAAAACCATCAATCGCTGTGTACTGATGTTCATATTTATATGCTTAGCATATACTATCTTTCAAGTTTCCTATCATTTTCTAATCCTACCCTGCTCACAACTATTATTTATTTATTTCATGTTTAAGTTAGACTGCATGGCAGCCAGAGGGTTTCTATACTCTCTGTGCAGGCCTCTGGTTCAGTGTTGGTGACATTTCTATTTCCTTTGCTCTGGTCTTTCAGGGTTACAGTCTGTTCTCAGAACCAGCGTAGCAGCTAATAAAGACCAGTTGTTGCAACTGGCGTTAAGTGCTTGAATATTCCATTTTTTCGAAGCAGAATAAAACAAGTAAATGTCACACTAAAATTCACAGGGCCACAAAGATGCACTAAGCTTGGGATGCTGGGCTTCTGTGACCTAAAAATGAAAGGTCAGTGCTTTCAGCGCTCTCAGTGCTGTGCAGAGCTGCAAACTCATGCTTTAGTTTCCATAACTTCTAAGCAGACGGCTTTGGATAGTTAATTACGGCTAAATTATATTGTATGATGCAAAACCCAGTCAGTCAGTCAGAGAAATAGGCCAGTGTGGATGTTAATGTAGATAGAAAGAATGAATCTGTGGAACAGATGGACGTGTACATGAACAGATGGACTCGCTCTCCACCTCTGAGCATTCACATGTCTTATAGGGAGAAGCGTTATGACTTCGTACTACGTCAGCGTGGATTCAGCCAGTGTCTCAAGTTCAGCCATCAGGCGAAAAAAAGAACAGAATCAATACCTTTGTGTATGTGTGCACAGAGATAGGAGGGGGATAGGTGCGTGTAGATATTCAAAGAGATTTTATTCAAATTCTGAGTTTGTCCTTGATTTAAGAGAGGTAATGTTGCGTGATGACTGCTTTATTTAGCGAAGGTGATGCACTGAAGGTGACAGTTTCTTTGTCTCTGTGAATCTTTGTGTTTCTTGTCTTCATTGTCTTTTGGAGGTGAAACAGGTGTGTCTGGCTCCCTCAGTTTTGGAAAGGCCAGCAGCTCATGATGGAGGCCCTGACATTTGTCAGTTTCTCATATGCTGACGGTGGAAGCCAAGGGACTACTTGCCCTGTTGCTGACATTCTCTGAGACTGTTTTTTTTTTCCCCCTAAGACTGAACACGCGAGAGGCTGTTCTGTTCTGTTCATCAGTTGATAATGCCAGGGGAGCAGTTTGGATGTATTGATGTATTCGTGATGTAACTACATGACAGACCAGTGTTACCAATGGCTCTAAAGAACAAACCTAGCTCCAGTGTGAGACTGTGAACTCAGAGACAGGCATATGAAAGTAGCACTAGTAATCTATTCTGTTTTAGCTGTTGTTTAAACTAGTTTTGCAGCCATTATTGTTGTAGCAGAAGCCAATAAATCACACTGCAGAGAACTGAATGGAAATTTTTCACGCTGGCATAAACAGATCGGGGCAGATGTAGCAGCTTCAATTTGCTGTGGTTAATTATCTCTGGATATGTTCCTCAAAAAAATTGTTTTTCTAGTTTTTCCTGCTTCCTGACCTTCAAAACACCTCCCAGTAAATGAGGCATTTTAAAGTACATCATGCAGATTAGTAAGAACCAAAGGAGGAGCAGGGTTTTCAGCCACTGTGTTGAAACAGTTCAAGATATATACCGTCATTATTGTTTCGTTTAGTCTGGAATTCCTTGTCAGAAAATAGAAGAAAGCTGTAGAAAAAAAAACTAATAAATAAGTGGAACATTTGTTTGACTTTGTAAACTCACGTTGTACAAAACAAGGGGGTTTTATGTGTTTTTGGAAAATTAAATCCCAAAGGTTTCATTATGCTAAATACAAGCCGTGCTTGAGCTGCAGATGCTAACATTGATTCTAGGACAAAATGCTTACCAGTGGACGTACATTCACTCTGAATATCAGCTTTCTGTCACTTCAGACTCCAGCTTATGATCATCTCAGCTACTCATTTGTACTCATTTGACTTCATTAAAACCACTCACACAGACACATACAGTGCATGCAAAAATAGATTCTACCCACAAGTGCTCCTTCAACAAATCCACATGAGATACTGTCAATGACGACTGGTTGATACGTGTCATTTCGCTGTGCTCACCGTTACATACAGCCCACAATCATTTAATCAGAATTCATATTGCTGTGTTCTTCCACTAACTTCCTATTTGTACAACAAACTACTATAAAAATGTCTTTATGTATTTGGCATAGCTATTCTTGGTGATTCCCAGCATCACAACACGTCTTTTTCACATCATTTTATTCAATTTCATGCAGCTGAATGAGGCAATATAGACATTTCCTTTTCTTTTTCTCCTTCCCCCAGCAATGAACTTACAGGGAGCTTCCACGATGAGCGCTTATGTGATGGATTCTAATGCAGGGAGACATTGTACAGCTTTGACATATTGAAAATGCAAGATCAGCTGAACACATTTATGCAGATGGCTCCCCAATTACACTTTAGCTGTCCATATCACTTGTCGTCTCACTGCTTCCTTAACTGTACCGCAGCAAGGACCTAGTGCTATATTGTTATTTGATTTCCCAGCTATGCAAATCATATGCTTCTCTTGCACATTTCTAGTCTCTCTATATGGGATACTTAGTGCAACCTACTTTTATGAGTGCAGGGATTAATAAAAGCATCAACTATAAAGACTGAGACATAGCTTCTAAGTGTCCTTCTCCTTTGATCCTCTATATGAATATCAAACGGTTCTTTGTGAAAGTAAGAGCAGGTTATGCCTTGTGATTATTCAGGGCTTACCCAACAGATTCTGGCCTCACCTTAAAATAAACCACCTAAACCCTGCCTTTTTAGTATGAAACACACTGAAAAGCTGGTAAATACCCAATGATCATTTTATTAGGAACACCATGAAGCCTCCCTTTGATCTGCATGGATATATACACTGTAACTTCCACTGAAAGACAGATTTAGCCTTGTGATATGGACACATATTTTGCAGAAAATAGCCATTAGAAGGTACAAAGTTCTGTTTATAGAAGGTCCAGAATATACCACAAAACATTTCACAATCTCCATCACTACCACCAGCCTGGACTGGTAACTATCCAGGCTGGGTTCACGAAATCATTCTGAGCCCACCATCTGCCAGCCTCAGCAGAAATCAAGCCTCATCAGACCAGGCTACGGTCTTCAGCTGTTCACTTTGGGTGAGCCTATGCTCAGTGGAGTGGAACCCAACATTGTGTTCTGCCATTGTGGCCAATTCACCTCAAAGCTCCAGCTATGTCAAATTTACATTACATGGTTATCATGGCTGGAAGAAGTCCTGATATCAGTAATGCTGCAAATTTAGGAAAGAAGTCACAATATCAAAGGAGGAAACAGAATTATTATCAAGATGTAAAAATATCAAAATATAAAGGACATAAAAAAGTATAAAAAATATCACTGACTATGCAGAACAATCATAAAGAAAGAACAACATATTGTCAATCAGGCCAGCGTGTAAACAACTCTAGAACTGTAAACACACTTGTGAGTTAAGATTAAAATCTGCGACAGCTCGCCCGTCTCCAGGGTTTTACTCAATGTAACAACAAGCAGCTGCACCTGTGTGAGTGAAGTTTAACATAACAGGTTTGTTGTGGGAAGTGAGCATTTCCTGCTTTGTAAGAAAAGTTGCTGCACCCACAGATAAGTGTATGGCCTTAGTAGTAGTCCCCATATTTTAGTCTGTAGTGTCTATAAGCTTCCTTAAGGTAGTTATTAAAATCTTGTTAGTTTTCATACTATAAAAGGACTCCCTGTATTATATTTTAAGGATATTACTCTATATATTCTTATCGTTTATAATCCAGCATCAAGCATTTGCTCATTCTCCTCTTGTGTCTTACACTTATCCTTGAAACTCTTGGTTACTTGAAGGTTTTTGTTTTGTTTCATTTTTAAAAATGTCATTGAGCAGTTTTATACATTGCACTGCTGCCAGATGATTGACTGATTGGATAATTGCATGAATAGGCAGGTGAACTGATAAAACACTTAACAAGCATTGCTAATAAAAATGCTTGTTGAGTGCTTTCCCACTGAAATGTTTGTTTGCACCTTCTTGAAAAACAGAGCTGGTTTAAGAGGTTTGAATATGTCACCAGAAATGCTTGTCAGACAGTTGAATAGTTTGAGAAACTGCCTCTCCGTGAACCTTGCTGATTGCAGACTGCAAATACTACAGCGGTGGTTAAAAAGGCCCAGCAGCGTCTCCACTTTCTGAGAGTGCTCAGGAGGAACAACCTGGAGGAGAGGCTGCTGGTGACATTTTACAGAGCCACCATAGAGAGCATCCTAACGTACGGCATAACAACATGGTATGCAGGGTGCTCAGCTGCAGACAGGAAAGTACTGCAGAGGGTCATCAACACAGCCCAGAAGATCACTGGCTGCTCTCTGCCCAGCCTGGAGGTCACTGCAAACTCTCGGTACCTCAGCAGAGCTGGCAATATCATCAAGGACCACTCTCACCCCAGCAACCAACTGTTTGAACTATTACCGTCAGGCCGACGGTACAGGTCACATAAAACCAGGACAAACAGATTCAGGGATAGCTTCTTTCCCAGAGCTATCACCGTAGTAAATAAGCACAAAAACAATTGAACCTATTCCATACCGTCACTGTCATTATATTATGCTGCTATTCATACTGTCATTATATTAATGCTGCTATCCTGTATATATTGTACATACTATTGTTTGAGTACTTACGATTGTTTTTTTTTGTACTTTTTATATTTTACATTTATATTTATTATTGAAACTTGCACCAAGGGAGTGGCACTCCAATTTCGTTGTACTCTGTACAATGACAATAAAGGCTATTCTATTCTATTCTATTCTATTCTATTAGGGGGGTTTGTGTTCAACCCTCTATTTAAATCTCTGAAACCAGCAATCTCAAATCTACTTCTGTGATTGGTCAGGTGTTCGGAGGTTAGAAAAGGAAGCAATCCTCTAACTTGCTGTGTTGGTTCTATTATTTTTATGTGTGCTATCAAATACGACATTGTGAATGCATTTTCCAGGAAAGGCAGAGTGGAAGTGCACATGTTATCCTCGAGCTTAAGTCATCACTCGACTTCTCCATATATTGCTCTCCTGGAATTATAGATACAAACTTGGACAGTGGATCCTACAATCCTATGTTTTTTTTAATGTTGTTATCCATTATTCATTGTTCAGCCTGACATTGTAGTTACGACAGTATATTTCAGGTTTTAGTAGCCAATGAATATCAACTTCCAGCTACATCCTGTAAGCATTCAATCTGCAGCACAGAGTTAATCTAATGTTGAGCAAACTCATCCAACACAAAGCTCTCACTGGCTCATCACCATTTGTCCTAGTGGTTTTTCTGGCTTCACTATAGGAATCTGGCATCCCTATTACTAATCCTCCTACAAAGCTTATAATGAATGAGCTTATCACCAACAGGGAGAAAGTGCTGTCGCCACACCTGTTTTATTTGTTTTTTTAAAGTGTGAAGGGCATTGGTTTGAGGTTACCAGACTTACTGTGTTCCCTTATGACCCACTTCTTTATGATCTTTTATTTGAAAGAAAAATGTCTCCTGATCACCTACTGGCTTAAAAAAAAAAAGCTCAAATGAATGGTTATTGGATGCTTTAATACGCGTATTCTCCCAATACTATATGAACTCGCTGGAAGTAATCAAAGCTGAAACTAGCTGCTGTCTGTAAACATCCGAGCCAACTTTAATGCAACAGAAGCATTCGGTAAATTCAATCATAGGTGTGTTCTCCCCTCCAGCACTGTATATTGTTTCTGAGGATGGCTGCAGATTGACGTACAAGTTGTCTGAACTGAGCAAGAGTATTCTAGAGGCTGAAACATAAAGAGCAATTCACAGTCGGGTCGTGTACGTTTGAGGCAGGTACTGACTGTTCCCATGGAGTTAAAATGTGTGAGTCTGCTGTATTGCTGATGAGCTCATTTCCAGGCCATTAGGAACCTGACTGCACCGCTGTGACTGAAACAAAAATCTGCTGTATTCTATATGTTTCACAAAATAAACTTGGAAGAATGGAAGAATATAATGGATCATTTCAAAAATGATCTTTCTACACCTTGCAGATTTTATTCTTTAGAAGTCAGCTGTTCAGTGAATTCTGATCATGAGCTGCTTGTTAGAAAAACAAAATTTTCACGCTCCATTTGTAAGCATCCCCGTTGGTTACAGACAGCCTCATATTTATGTTAATTTACATGCTGATTGAGTAGCTGTGGGGAAAAGCCCAACTGCTCAATTACTAACTTGCAAATAGATGGGTTTGGCATGTGGTTGATTATTATTATTTTTTCTAATTTTGCAGTAATTATAGTTTCACATAATAGCAGGTATTACACATACCCCTCTGTAGACAATGGACTCCTCACACCATTGGCATGCTTTCTGTTTAATAAGGCTGAAGCAATGAGTTTAAAAAAAATCACCAGAGAGGCACTGATTTGGTAATCTCTTTTAGATTTTCTTGGACACTTTCCCTTGATTGATAATGAATTGCACAAACCTGACAATACGCACAGCTTCTCCTGCCTTCTCTCTCTTGATTAAAACCATACACACACATGATCTTTTAAATTAACTCCAAAATCATTAGCAGTCGCTGTGATCAGTGGTTATTTCATTTGGGTCTGTTATTTCATGGGCCAGTAACTTTACTGCACAGCAGATATGAAATGCTGCCCCAGCATGGCTGGAAGCTGCTGTCAGGTCAGTATATTAAATTGTGTTATCCCAGGGTCATCCTTCCCCATTTTCAGGGAAGCTAAGCCAAAATCACTAATTCATGTGGCAGCATCTCTTACACAAAAAGGAAAGTGATGTGTAGTGAAAGCTGTTTGCTCAACAGAGACTTTTCAGTTCTATTTTGGCCTGCTGTTCTTTTGTTTTTGACTAAAACAATAAAAAGACCGAACTTGTCATTGTGCCAAAGCAAAATATTTTATTCACAGAGACTCTAAGACAAGGAAAGATTGAATCTCTTTCATATTTTCTTTGTGTTTTTATCTTTCAGTAGTTTAAGAGTTACAGGTAGACATCTCAGGGAACTAGGAAACACAATCCCTGTGCAGGTTGTAAAGAGGTAAGCAACTGGCAGTCTGAATATTGACCACTATAAAAAAGATTTTTTTGAAAAACACCAGAAAGACTTGCAAGACAAATTTGAAGTTGTGTTGTTTCACAGAGCTGCCTTTGCTTTTCAGAGGCAGGCATATGAACTCCGGGGGCTTCCTTAGAAATGTGGATGTGGATTCACATGTGAATTATTTGATGTAGTAATCCGGTACATTGATCCAGCAACTTTTACAATTAAACTCAGCAGGGATGTACGTCTTCGGCCAGTTTGGATATGTGTTCAGAGAGCAGCTCAGTCTGAGCTAGTAAAATGTACAAAGAATGCCCTTCAGCGTGTACCCGGGATGGTTTTTGTTCACCACATTGCACTCACTGGAAAATAATGTTGCTATTGGACGGGATTGATTTGACTTATATTTTTTGTACTTTAACTGCAAAATCTGTAAATCAAATAAGGTATGGTTGGTATAGGGGAAATCATTGGATAATTCCAACTAATATATATTTAAGTATGGTTTAGTTTTAAAATACTTTGCAGCACAATAAAGATAAGAATAGAAAATTACAGCCATGCTAGTGACTGCACCATCTATCATTGTTATGTTACATTTCTCACAGTATTAAGATTGTGTTTTAGCTACAATGCTACATGTTCTTTCTTCTTTGTTAACCATGTAACCATGTTCTAGTTAACAATTAACTGAAAAAGTACACCAGAGATTGATGCGAATGACTATGTTTCAGCAAGCATTAGACAAATTAAAGATGCCAGACTCCATGATAATGACAAAAACAGGTTTTATCTGAGGTAGTCGTGAATAGTGTAACCAGTTTTATCCAATATTTTCCTATTTACAAAAAAACCCCTAAAAATCAAAACCAGTTTGCGGTGCAAGAGAAAAATGGCTCAGCACACTAGAATCATTTAATTTTTCCTTTGGTGATGGTGAATATCTGATTATCTTTTCTTCGTTGAATCTTGCATGTGAAAAACATTTGCATAACAAGCCAAAGATCATTTGTTATATCCTGGGAGGAGACAAAAGTCCTTTTGGGGATTGTTTCATGAAAGCATCTGGAATAAAAATCTGTCACATCAAATATGCAGAGCGAACCGCTGTGGCAACCCTTTGTGTATAAGAGAGCAGCAGAAAGTAGTTTCCCTTTCTCCAATGTCAAAGTCAGAACTGATAAATACTATCCGCCAGTTAAACTCCACCCTCTTTTTCACAATTCTTGTATTGTAAACTGTGATTTACAGATTACTCTAAGTAGGGATTAACTACTTCACTAGTTTAGCAATCTAGAAAAATGTCGCTCTAAGGCGTGTTGTTTTAAGCCCTTTGGTTGCCATTAAGAACCTTCACTGGATACCATCCATCTGCCCATGCAAACACCAAGAAGGTCCAGGTCAGGTCAGGTGGGGGCAGTGCAGATGCCTAAAACTCCCTCTCCCTGGCCACCCTCCTTGGTTCTTCTATAGAGAGACCAAGGCAGCCAAGAGATCTCTGCAGGGTGTCCTTGGTCTGCTCTGGGACATCCTCTTCATCAGACATGTCTGGAACACCTCATTTGGGAAGTGCCCAGGAGGCATCCTAGCCAGATACTCAAACCACCTAAACTGGAAGCTGTACTCTGAACAAAGCTGAGCCTGGACACCATTGGAGGAAGCTCATTTCAACCACTTGTGACTGCAGCCTCATTTATTTGGTCACTTCTACATCTTGTGACCATAGGTGAGGATAGGAACATAGATTGACAACCTAATTTTCATGCTCAGCTCTCTCTTTGTCACAACAGATGGATGCAGCTTCCACATAACAGCACATGACACACAAATTAATATGTCAGTCTCCTGCTCCATTCTTCCCACGCTCATGAACTCTGAGAGGTTGAAACTCCTCTACTCGGGGGAACAACTCATTCCCAACTTGGAGTGGGAATCCCACCCTTTTCTGGCTGAGAACAGACTTTGTGGTGCTAACTCTCATCCAAACTGCTTCACACTCTGTTGCAGACTTCTCTAGTGCAAGCTGGCGACCTTGTGTCACTAAAACAAAAACAAATAAACAAAGAAAAACATCATCCCACATCATCTGCAAAAATATGAACAGAGAGATCGAGGGCGGCCCTTTCAGTGTCAGATCTTGGTGGAATGAGGTTAAGCTGCTGCCAGGTCCTACATGTGCATTAATACTGTCTGCTTGAAGATAGAGCTCATGTCCTTCACACTGAGCAAACTCATTATAAAAGGCTCTTCTTGACATTCTCGAAATTGGAGTATCCAATCTTCAAGGCCAGCTTTTGATGAAAAAATTCTAATCTTAGCAATGCATTAAATGTGACATATTATTCTCATCTCCAACTTCATGAATTTATTCCTGGATGTTACTAAAGTAGCTTTGCATGATTTGTGTGCTAGTTTAAAATAATGCTTTTTTACTTTGATAATGGGACTCAGAGCAGCTCTTCAGTTCTACCCCTGTCTTCTGTTGGCTATCCTCTAATTACTTCTCATTGATCATAAACATCTAAAAGTGTTTTTTCCTAATATGTCATAAACTAAACATTTAGAACAATCCAGCCCCTGAGATTTCAGCTCATATGTAGATCTGAACATTTGAAATGTTGACCTTTAATTGGAGTTTTCAGCATTATGTGTGTGAGGTGTGAGTTTGAGTGTGCATACATATATATATATATATATATATATGGAAAGCACAACAAGTTAACTTTCAGTTCATCTTAGCAATCCCTCAGAACTGGCATCTACTCTATATACCATTGTGAGTTGAGACATGCCATCCAGTCAGATGATTTGGTTTTCTGTTGGTGATTAGGGGCTGCCACAGGTCCTTCACCTCTGGTCCATTACTTTGCCTTGCATCAGTTCTGGCAGAGGCAGCCACATTGTGACAGGTGAGATAGAGCCCCACCGGCCATCAGGGAGAGGTGACTTCTTAAAAATAATGACTGGGTATGTGCTATGTGATTGATGAGAATGAGATGACAGCTCGTAGTCCGTAGCTATATATGGACACCTCCTTCACAATGACATACCACGGGAGACGAAGAGCGAAAGAGAACATGTCATTTTAATATTTAAAATTTTCTGCTCCTGCAAGAAGAAAGTGTGGTTCAAGGGAAGGCGAGCAATATAATTATTATTCAGGGAGGCCAAGATGTTCCACCCAAAGTAACTCTTCTTTTATTTGATGTCATTTCTGAGGCACAATCTGAACCCGAGGACCTTGGGGATGATACTCTATAATAAGGTGAGGAATGCTGTGGCTCAGGGCACAGAGTTCCAGTGTAAATACTTTAATTCTCTATTGTTTTCAATGGAGATACACTGGCTCGTAGTGCCTACTGAGCAAAACGTTTTTCTCTCATGAGGATATTTTCAAGCTACAAATGACTTTGAGCTTTAAAGAGATTTTTTTGTTTTGCTTTTTAACAAATATCCTTTTACACTTTGTTCCCAATCTTGATACAGGAAGATTACAACAGGGAAACATGTACCCCAAGTTTAGTAATTAACATGTTTGATCTCATTTGACTTAATTATTTACACTATCCAGTCTGTCTGATCTTACAGATCTCACAGTTTAACCAAGTTTGTGCCACTGAGACATGAATCCAACACGTGTGTTCATGTATGTCCAGCTACTGCTGTGGCTGAGGATGTATTTTGAGGTAAAACGATTAGCACAAATTGTTGTTTTTACATTTGTGCTAATGCGTGTGTTGACTAGATAAGGGGCTAGAGGAAATTTGAAAACACAACTTACCTTCCAACGAAAGCGCTCGCAATCATTCTGTTTAACCCTCATTAATGATTTCTCCCTGCTTTCCTGGGCAGACAAGGTTTGATGGACATTTCTGTGCGATTACTCCTATTAGTAGTAATCTGGCTGGGTGCCTACAGTACGTCTGGCTTTGGCCAGTCCTGCTCTGCTCGATGAAGGTAGTTCAATTTTTACTTTAAGGCTAAAAGGGTATATGGCGCAGTTTCAAACCGCTGCAGAGTCTGAAACAGCAAATCAAACAATTCATCTTCGTTTTTTTTTCTATCTGCTAGGACCTTCTAGGGTTTATTACTGGCTAATAAAAAGAATGTAGCTCCAATATGCCAGATTAGCAGTGGCATCGATACTGATATGATTATGCACTGATGTGATTACATGCCATTAAGTGACCAATGTAAATCCTTTTATAAAATTAAATGTTTTTCAGCAAGCCACATCAGCTCGTTTGCTGCCACTGCAAAATATCTGTACATGTGTTGCCTTATGTTAAGTTGATCTTTGTTATTTTTACACTGATTTCACAAGCATATTTTAAAGTTGGGAAAATCAGAGTCCTGGTGCGGTCTATCTGTACTTACTGTATGTTGAGTATCAGAATTGGTATTTGAAAAGCAAATGCTGACTTGGTGCATCCCCACTGACAACAGTTCAGACTTGTACCTACACTTGTTTTCCTCAAAACTGAGAGATATATTATGACAGTAATTCAGCATTACAGGAGCTGGTGGACATATTTCTTTCCCTAAGAGAGCCAGCGTAGCCATTTTTTCCTGCCTCAAATAACACACATTATCCACATCCAGACTCCCATCTCGACAGAGACATTAGGTCCATATCAATCATCTCATGTCACTTTTTCTTTGGAGGGGAAAAGCAAATAATTATATTTCCCCTCAAATACTGAACTCTTCCTTTAAGACACCTTTTGAGGCAATAGGATGGCCTTTTAGAGATAGGTGCGCTGGAGCTTCTGTGTATCTTGATGGATTACACTGCAACACACTTGCCAGTTCTGTGTATCCTGATCCTCGCTGCCTCTGCGGCGTGTTCTCTTAGTAACAGTATAATCACGCTGTAGCAACATGGTAGTTTTGGCATAAAGCACAAGAAGAGAAGAATCACAGCAGGTATTCAGTTCAGGCTGGTCTTAATGAAGATTATTTAAAAGGCACATGATGACAGGAGTTTGATGGTGATGAATAGGACAGGAAATTAAAACAGAATGCCATTATGAAAAGAACAACCGCCCTTCTTCCAAAAGCAGCATCGTAAGGGATCAGACCCTTTATTTCTGTGACCTCTCCCAGTGTTAATGCCATTAGACCGAGAAATTCTTGAACCCGCAAACAATGCCGAGTAATCCTGGTTAGGGTTTGGCCAAAGAGGTTTTATTTCTTTCTGTACTCAAGGGGTGCTTGTCTTTTGATACCAGCGTCTCACTCACTCTGTTTCCCTTCTTCTTTTTATTTCTCTTGTTCTCTTTGTAGTTCGTTTCCTTGTTGTTCGCTGCACCTTTTCCCTTCTCTCCAAAAGCATAAATATCCTGCTAGCAGCCCTGCAATCCTTTGTGTCCTATCTCTGCCCTGCCTCACTTATGTGCTGCCTTGTAAAATAAAATATTATAGACTGCCATGGTAAAATGACATTAGGGTGCAATGATAAATGTCTAGCATAAAGCTCCGAACATGTCACATAAATGACAGAATTTGTTTAATGTGATATGAAATATGCTTAGGATGCAAGGGTGTTTAAGTTCCTTCGGGAAGCTGGCTTGGCATGCAAGTAGTAGAGTTGCGTGCATAAAGTCATAATGATGAGTGAGGCAACTGTGTGCATGTGTGTGTGTGTGCTTAAACCCCTCCTTTCTCGTGCTCAGTGCCAACCCTGTCGCTAACGCAGCAGCCCTCTGCATTATTTATCCCCACAGCAGTACAACCACTTTTACTGCTGCCACACAGCGGAGAAAGTGCACACCTTGCAAGACCTTTTTTATAAACTTCACTCCTTTCTTCCTCTCCCAGTAAGCCATAAGGATAAAGCACCTTTTTCCTTCATCTCTCCTTCTACCCTCGAGCTCCCTTTATGCTTTGTTTTTATCATAAAACGCCATCTAAATTCACTTATAATGGATATTGATTTGTCAAACAATAACAGCAGATCATTATAGACAGTTTGTGCAAAAGCTCCATAACCTTGAAAGTTGGAGGTGCTTCATGAGAGCTGATTAAACTGGTTGGCTTGTGCTTAACATTTGGCTTGGCTTGTGCTTAACATTTCAATTTACTCTTCGGTGCTTTTCACTTTATATTCCACCTGCCAGCAAAGCAAATGGGACGAATAAGAAAAGTGTCTTATTGCCTCCTTATACTGTAATGGAAAAATAAAAGAGGGTTGACAGTGGAATGTCATCCTAACTAAATAAATAAATAACAATGAATACAGCTCTTCCTTCCTTAGTTTTGTGGAAGGGAATTTCATAGTAAAGCTGCATAAACAATACAACTGACAGAAAAGTAATAGCAAAGTCAGCATCCAATAGCTGATGAATAAGCACTTCAGGAAGCTACATCCAATCTCAAACAGACCATAATATTACAAATGCAAAGGAGTCATCATCTGGTCTTTCTGTTTATCGATTTTCAACAGAAAATGGCTCGTCTGCATCACAGAATCTATTCAAATAATGGAAAAAAACCTTGAGCAAGGGCCAGCATAGGTAATATGGCAAAACACTTACTTTTAGTAGATAGCTTTGCTGTGTCACTTATGCTAAAAGTAAGATATTTAAATATTGCAGGTTCACCTCAGGGTATGTTGATAGTTTGGACACCACGTGGGCAGAAGCAGATAAGAAAGAAGCCAATGGCATTAGAGCAAAAAAGAAGAAAACAGAACATATTCTTTTTACAGCGTAAATGTGCCATTTTCCTTTTCTTTTCTTTTTTTGACTTGGCATCGTGTCAGCAAGCCATTTGCAAAGCTGAGATAACAAAATAGAATTGTATGGAAGAAAAGAAGATGAATTTAGACTAGAAGGGGTGTGTGACAGTCCAACATGAGGAGCAGCCACTTGACTTCAGTCAAGGTCACAAATTTAAAGACACCCCTCCAGCCAGAATTTCTCAAGTACAATGTTTTACCTGCATATACTGTGACTTTACAAGTTTTATGCAATCCTGTAACAGCCTGTATGTAAAGCATGAAACTACTTAAAACACCACCACTATGGTATGAGCTCTGCTGCTTAAAAAATAGTAGAGACAGTGGTTGTGATAGAACTGCTGTATTGGTATTCATTATATTCCACTGGCATACCTGATCAACTTGTCGATGCTATGAATGCATATTTACTAGGCTCTGCATTACACAGGAGCATGTTTAAGAGTGTAATTTGTTGGTGGTTAGTGTTAACAAGTGACCTTTCATCATGACAGGAATAGACACTAATGGCCATGTCATCTTTGGCTTCTTCTCTGTGGGAGGCGTTGCACTGCAAATAGGCAAGGTCATGCCATGTTTGCAGCTCTGGTCTTCCAGACATTCACACTTGCAGCTGTGAATACTAATGAGATGTGTTGTGCTGGTCAAAAGGCATTTTAATTGGCAGCCCAAATGTGCGCGCTCTCACTCACAGGTTGGCTCTCAGACCTCTGGCTTGAATAGAGGAAAAACTAATGCGATATCAGCAGCAACTGAGATCAACTGAGCACTGACAATTTGTACACTACACTGACTCGTGTAAGTGTAGCAGAAGCAACGCAGGGTATAAAGTTAAACTAGCATTCATTATTTTTAATGCAGTTCCTCTAAATGTATTACATGAACACAGTTTAAACAACACTAAGTAAAAAAACATTAATTAATTTTTCATGTGCATCCAAATCTGCCGATATAGAAGCTTCAACATTATATGTAGTAAACTGAGACATTTCCATATTAAATATTACATGTGATCAATAATGATACTAGATGTTCGGGATAAATAAAAATCTTTGATAAAACAGTATTGCACACTAACTACATCAAACATGCTTTGATATCACTGATGGCATGCTGTGTAGTCTTGTGTTGTTTTGCCTTTGTTTCTCACCTGTCTGGTTTGCATTTTAAAGCACAAGTCTGCAAATATGTCTATAATGTGTCTATGCAGGGACATAGATATTCCCAGGTAGCTGGAAAAGATGAGAGACCAGAAAAACAGTGGGGAAAAACGGCGTGATCGCTTTGATTTTGTGCAAAAACCTATTGTTTTGCAAAGACGACAGCTAGTCAGACATGCCTCAATCATCAGCATAAATGATTACAGCACTATACAGAAGTCACTGATTGCAAAAGCAATGACCAATGCATCGAGTTTAACTCTGCTGCTGCTCCGTGTACTAAAATGGCCCATTTATAATCATGACATGTCCGACAAAATCAGCCTACACGTACACATGTATCAAAAACTATGATTGTGCGGTGAATATCCCATTCAGATCTGTAACAGCTGCAGTCGTAAACTGAATGCGCTGCATTGCTAGCGTTGGCTTCTTTTCTCTGTCTTATACGTGTCTTGCTTAAAGGGGCATGGTCAGCTGGAGTTCCCGTTCCATTCAAAACTACAAACACTGAAACAGATCGTTTGGAACAGAGCTAAGAATCTGGTGTATGCAAGCACAATACAAAAACACATCTGCAGGGTAATCCCATCTGAAACTTGAAGTACACTTTCTGGGAATGTGTGAGGCTTTCAAGTTAAATATGTGAGCGTTGACGTAATATTTGCCAAAGGACCCTTGTGCAAGATACAGAACTCCAAGTTGCTCTGTGATGTGTTAACCCTATATTAAAACTGTTAATAAATTAAGACTATCTCGACTGGCACCAACCTTGGAAAAGGTGTCATTGCCATGCTCATTACAGACAGCTTTCTCCAAAGAGCAACTGTGACAAACTTCCGAAAGCAGCGATAGTTAATAATTGATCTACTTGCCTTTTCACTGTTGCTAATTAAATGTTAAATGAGAACTGATAATCCTATTCTCCTTAAGACATTTGTCATGCAGAGCAATGGTTTCTGTGCTATTTTACATTTCTGGTTTCTAGACAGGTTTGAGAAGTCATTACCTTCGACCATGTGACATCTCTGCTTGAAGTGGCAGTTCAGCGAGGAAGTGACAAAGACGGGGGACATGCAGGCAGGGTCAGTAGCGAGGATTTGCAAAATAACAGAACCCCTCTGTCAAGGATTTGTCAGGGTCTTTGTCATCAAGTGGCTGAAGAGGAGCCTTTCTGTCTGGTTGAGGTCTAATGAGATATTGACCCGACCCTGGTCCTGTCTGTCAAACATCATCAGTCTTGACAAAAAGAGGCAAAGAAGGGCAAGCAGTGTCCCCCTGAATGCAATTCGCTCCTATAAAAAAATCCAGAGATAGAGATGTTGACAATCAGGCAACAACTGCATTTTTTAAAGAAAATATTCAGTTCAAACTGTGCTTTCGTCACTTGCACACACAAATGTGTATCGGAATAGCAAATAACTGTTGGGTAATTACACTTAATGGTACAGGCCCCCACCAATTAGCTAGTGAGGGTTAAATGGAACACTTCAGTCTCTGGAGGGTTTAGACAGCTGCGTAAATGAAGTTCATCTGAGGCATCATTAGAAAATGCTTTCATTCAGGAAAAATGGTGGTGATGTGATGCATGTCAACACACGGTTTCTGCTAATGAAACCAAGTTCATTATCCCGGCTTTACCAAGACGTTCGCACTAGCGCAGAACGATACCTGAAAAACCCTGACGCATCTTGTACCTGCAAATGAAGAATGATAGTGCCATGAATATTTATCTGCTGTCTTCGTCACAATGCTCCAGGGATTTTCTCTGTCATTTGTTTCGTGCACATACATATGCGTCTAGAGCACCTCTGTTTTGCAGAGGTGAATGAACCTCTAATGTGGTACTTCATATTCTTCCGAAGCGCACCACCTCTTTGGCAGTGTGGCATCAGGTAGTCGATCAATCATGTCTGTAAACCATCCATGAGAGGGCCAGTGTCAATAAAGGAGGAGGAGCATGAAATGAAAAACCCATCTCAAAAACACAGCAGCAGTGAAAAACCAACTATTACCCATGCACTTTAACCCCCCCCCCCCCCTTTTTTTTTTACAGCAACATAAAATATCAACATCAGACCCTCAAAACTGAAGATTTAGGTTCTCAGCTCTGAATTTTTAACCAGTCCTGAATAGGGAGCGCTGTTTGTGTGGGAGAGGCTGTGGTTAATAATAACTCCAACCAATAGTAACAACCTTGTTAACCCATAATACTGCGCAGTCAAAAAATAATATGGTACTTTTTAGTAAGAGGCATGAATCCCACATTTTTGTCTGCTGAATTGCCTCTTGAGGAGTCACAATCAACATTTCTCCCTCCATCGACATTGAGGAGACAGCTGCTTTTAACAAATCCCCTCTTAAAATAAAAGGAGAGAGGGTTGAGATGAAAAATGTTTCCATTTTTACGTGTTATTGATCAATATGAAACAGCTGTGGAACCGTAGAGTTAGACACACCTATGTATACCTGGGTATGCTACCATATACTTCAGTCTTTACAGTAATGTATGTTCAATACTACATTTGTCATAATTTGGCTGTGTGAAAGCAGGGAAGGACCCAAACGCAGACTTCTCAGAGTAAAGTAAACTGAAAAACAGAGCTTTATTTGCTAAATGGCAAAATAGTACAAAACTATACTGGGAATAAATAAGAAAACAAAACATACGGATAAGGACGCAGAGAAACACACAACTATGAGTGAGATCGCGACACTGGAAAGACGAATACAAAGGGCTTAAATGACGAGGGAACAGGAAACACATGGGGAACACAACTGGGTCAAATTACACTCAACGAGACAGAGGACATAAAGCTAAACATAACACACGAGACGAGGTACCTTCAAAGTAAGAGAAGCAAAGCAAAACATGGCGCACACACACAGGAGATTACTAAATCAAAACAGGAAGTAATGGGAACAAACACACAGAGGCGCAGACAGACCCAGAGGCACGATCTGATATCGTCGTGTTGGTGTTGTTCCCAGATCTACATAGTAAATGTTGTTCCAGGATCAACATTGCAAGTGACCAATCAGAATGTTGTGACGTCATACTTTTGCGACTTTGGGAAAAACTGCCATAAAACAAAAAACTGTTCTTAAGCTGCGAGAAACCGCCTTTGTCCGCCGATCAACGGACCCTGACCCTAACCCTTTAATAAACGCTAAGCAGAATTGATATTGTCCTTGCAACATTGGAATTTCATAAATGCACGAATGGCTTGGCGTGCCAAAGAATAACGTCACAAGAATGTGATTGGTCACTTGCAATGTTGATCCTGGAACAACATTTACTATGTTGTTCCAGGAATAACACCAACACGACGATATCAGATCATCCGACACAGAGACATGACTGACTGGGGAAACATGGATAAGCATGGCAGGCAGGGGGAAACAGAATGAAACATGAGGAGGAAACAAGACACAAGAACTCAAACAACCTATATAAACACAGACACACAGAGAAAGACACCGAGGGCAAAGACACAAGAAGAAAATACTAAAAAAAAAATTAAGGAACTAAACAGGGAATATAAGAAACTAACAGCAGAATAACTAAAGACTACTAATGAACCAGAACACAACCCATAATACAAAATACCACAAGAATACAAGAAAACACAAACTGCTGGACCAAAAGGACCCAGAACCATGAAATTTTACTGTTTCAGCCACTGATGTTAATAAAGTCCCTACAAGGTGTTTAAACTATCTCTCAGGTTTTGAAGGTCAGCGTTAGGAAGTATGGGGTAAAATTATCTGTGTCTGAGTGTTATCTGGAGATTTGCATATGACCATAGATTTCAGCTGATAATCAAAAGGATTCTCATTATCTCGACCGTTTCCAAATTGTGAACAAATATCAGTGTGGGAGTTAGAACACTAAACTCTTGAGGATTCGCTGTGATGTAAAAATCAAGCGGCACTCGTATAATATGTGTGATGTTGCTCACTTATAACAAGATTAGGGCTTGTTAGCAAACCCAGTTCAACCACAACCTGCTTTATGGCCTCTGCTCATTTTTGTTTTACTCATCTGCAGCTTTTTCATGGGCAGCTTGTAACGGCACAAAGAGAGTGTGGGAACGTCATAACAAGCACCCTCTTTTCCACTTTACACCTTTATTAGAAAAGCATTTTCACAATATAAGCATGTGTAAGTTACAAAGTTAAACCAGTGTACTTTATTAAAGTAGCCCATTATTATAGCTTATATTGTTCTGGGTTTGCCAATACTATTTGAGACAAGTGTTTAATATTTAAGGCTTTGTTATAGTTTTAAAGACTGCAGTCAGTGGTGCTGTTGCATTGTACTAAATCACAGTGTGAGGTGTTTGTGATATTGATGGGTATATTTTTTATTTTGCTGATTAGGGTTCAGGGAACAGTGGTGCTCCTGATTTATTAAACTGTTTCATTCTGTCACTTCCTTTCAATCAGCTTCGAAGTTGATGGTCGTTACAGTGATTGCTATTCATCACATCAAATCGATCATTGCTTGTGTTACACACAAACTAACACACATTGTTACTCAAATAAGCTGCAATTTTAACTCAGCCTATTACTCATAAATGCCTTGTAGCCATTAGTTGGTTTTTGATGAACGGGAGGGGGCACAGAGAGATATTAGTGAAGGGCGAAGCTGTTGTCCACATACAGTAATTAGGAATGTGACTTTGTTTTGTTTATTCTCCCTCCCTGTGCGCACACACATGAAAGGAGTAAAAAGTTTGTGAGACATATTCTCTGAAGCCCTGTTCAAGTCCAGGCCGAACGCTCTCTGCTTTTAAGTGATTATGTAGAACATTGCCTTTGGATTCGTGCGTGTTGCGTGTTTCTGTGGGCTCTGCTATATTTTTGGCTTTAGCAAATTAGAGCTGTGAACAACTGTCCTGTAGAAAGAAAGGTAGATGATGTGGAAATGAGGGGAAGTGCCCCTCTAGCAGGATGTGTTTAATGCCAAGACTGACCTTCACGTAGACATATTAAACAACAACGCTTTAACTGTCAGTGTTGTGTTTCTGTGTGTGCACTATGGAAAAAAAAATACAATTTGACCAAACACTGCGCACAAAAGAACAGCTTAAAAATAATGAAAACGGGATGCTTAATTATTTAGTTTTGTTTATATTTATTCCAGGACAAACCATATTCTCTGCATTTCAGTCAGGATTGTTGCATGTTCATTCTCATTCCTTGTGCAGTTTTCCTTATTGTGATCAAGATTTTCCAATTTTTTCCCCCTATTCTCACAGGTTTGCTATAGATTGTGTATGGTGTATATATGATACTGCTTCCTAAAGCCTTGAACATACTGGAAGTGGATTGTGGTGATGTTGCAACCAAAGTTTATAGAAAGTGAATAATATTTGCCGACTTCAAGTGACTACAGGCGAAATAACTGCTGCCAATGCAAAGTGGGCAGGACCTGCAGTAAACTTTAAGGCGAGCACCTGAAGAAACTACTAAAGTAAAGAATACTGTTGATTGACATATAACCTCCTAGTAAAGACATTAGAGGGTCACCTAGGCAACCAGAGCTGAGAATATCACAAGTGGCAGATTCAAAGTGATACGCGGCAAGCAAATCACTTCCAGTGTGTACACGGCTTAGATGTCAGCATTGTACCCTCGATGCTTGAGTTCTCAATCACCTGAAAATGCTTTCCTGTGTCATTTTGGTCGGGGTGTTGCTGGGCAACCTTAGCTTCATACGCCACACAACATCTATATCTATCCTCTTGTCCTTGTCTCGTGTGGAGACAGATGCTTTGTTTTATATTAGTGTAGATTTTCTCATAATTCTTCATTTCCCGAGGGAAAATTTACACCTCCTCCGTGACATCCTCTTATAAGGCACAAATCCTTGTACTGTAGTGGAAAATGTTATATTTGATGAAATTCGGGCAACATACCCATTGAGCGGTCACTTCCAGCTCTATCACTCATAATAGCGTGTTTGTGTATGAATTTGTCATCTAATATTGTTGCCATTTTTGTGCTTTTGGTGTACTTCCTCTGACCCTCACCTCAGCAATCATAAGATAAGATAACCTTTATTAGTCCCACACGTGGGAAATTTGTTCAATCAACATTTTGCCTGTATAAAGCTCGGCAGCTAGAGCGTAAATATAAAAAAATCTGGTTTAACTGTTGATTCAGAAATCTATAAATACCACGTACTTCAGTATAAAGACTCCATCAGCAAGGCCAAACAAAGCTTCTACTCTGGTATTATCAGTTCTTATGAGGGTACAAGGACTCTGTTTTCAGTTCTCAACAAGCTAATTCAACCCCCCAACGCTTTACCACCACACATCTATTCCTCTGAATCCTGCAACTCCTTGATGCTGTTCTGGACTACGAAAATCAATAAACATCCACCAGCAACTCAGATCAAATGTTGTGTCTACGCCCTCTCCAGAACCTTTTCTCCTTTTTGAGCCGTTTTCCACTTTTCATCTTCCTGATTTATCTGATATTTCCGAGTTCATATGTAAATCAAAGCCTGCCACATGTCATCTTGACCTCATGCCCACGGGGCTTGTGAAATCCTGCCTCTCTTCTTTACTCCCACTCATCTCTGCTATCATTCACTCTTCTCTCACCACCGGTATCGTTCCCTCCTTATTCAAGACTGCTCTAGTCACTCCTATACTGAAAAAAACCTTCTTTAGATCCTAACAACTTTAACAACCTCTGTCCGATTTCCAATTTAACCTTCATTTCTAAGATACTCGAAAAAGTGGTTGCACCTCAACTTCATTTACACCTGGTTAATAATAACAGTATCTACAAGAGATTTCAATCTGGTTTTCGCTCATGTCACAGTACAGAAACTGCTTTACTTAAAGTCACTAACGATCTTCTAATCGGAGCTGACTCTGGTCTTCTCACCATTCTCGTCCTTTTAGATCTGAGTTCAGCCTTTGACACCATTTCTCACTCTGTACTTCTAAGCAGACTTTCCTCTCTCGGCATCTCTGACACACCCCTCGCCTGGTTTCAATCATATCTCCTCGACCGTTCCCAGTTTATTCAACTATCATCCCACTCTCGTCTATTCCCCGTCTCCTCTGGTGTACCTCAAGGCTCAGTTTTAGGCCCTCTTCTCTTCATGATATACATCCTCCCTCTAGGTACCATTTTCCGCAAATTTGATCTTCAGTTTCACTGTTTTGCTGATGACACCCAGTTATATCTCTCTTGCAAACCTGATTCCTCCCTCCCACCTTCCTCCCTTTCAGAATGTCTAAGTGAGTTAAAATCCTGGTTTAGCTCTAATTTTCTAAAGCTCAATGAGGATAAAACTGAGATCCTCCTTATTGGCACCAAATCCAACCTTTTGAAGGCGAACCATTTCTCACTCACCATCGATAACTCCACAGTTTTCCCTTCTCCTCAGGTTAAGAGCCTTGGTGTCATCCTAGACAGTTCACTTTCCTATAAATCTCACATCAATAATCTCACCCGTTCTGCCTACATTCATCTACGCAACATTAACAGATTGCTTCCTTCTCTTTCCACCCAGTCTACGTCCATTCTTGTCCACAGTCTTGTTACCTCCCGTATTGACTACTGCAATTCTCTTCTGCATGGTCTCCCCCAAAAATCCCTCCATAAGCTTCAACTGGTTCAGAACTCTGCTGCTCGCATTATCACCAGAACCCCCTCCTACCAGCACATCACCCCTGTTCTTCAGGAACTTCACTGGCTCCCTGTGAAATTCCGGATAATATTCAAACTTCTTCTGCTCACCTTCAAGGCCCTTCATAACCTCGCTCCTCCTTACCTTTCTGACCTGTTAACCACTACCTGTTCTGCCCGTTCACTTTGATCTTCTTCTTCTATCCAGCTTGCTGTACCTTCCTTCCGCCTCACCACCATGGGAAGCAGAGCTTTCAGCTGCTCTGCTCCCAGGCTGTGGAGCTCTCTGCCCCCAAAAGTGTTTTATCCTACTGTAAAGTGTCCTTGGGTGACTTGAAAGGCCCTCATAAGTAAAATTTATTATTATTATTATTATTATTATAATGTTTGATACCGAGCAATTTTTTGATTTTAAACATAGTGTTTGAATAAAAACAGGAACTGATAGAAGTTCAGCAGCACAATATTTTATCATTTAGACGCACCAAACTGCAAACAATAATAGTATTTTACCAAAAGCAATATAGATGCTGTCAAACCATATCCATCTGAAAATCCAAAGGAAAGCACAAAAGCAGAAATGTATTATTAATTCCACTGCTTATTCCCTAGCGCAGTGAATGTAGCACCTGTTGTATTCCACCTTGTGTAAGCAAAGGTGATTTACACTTACACTGGTTCATGTTCATAAAAGCAGCCGTGGAACATGTTTACGTGCACGTGCAAAATGACAACATGTCACAGTAGACCGACTTGCTCCAAATAGGGAGATAATGTGCACAGATGTGTAGTGACAGTGTCATAACTGTGCATATCATAAGAGGGAGAACCAAGCTGAAACCTTTATAGATTCATATTGAAATACATAATAATTGACAACTCAGAGGGAAACATTAGGCTCATGAAAAATCGAATCGCAGCTCGTTATCATTCTATAGATATATATTTAATTGCTAAATTGATGCCTTTGGTGTGAAATAAATCCACTTTTAAATTAGACCCTTCGGTTTGCCGCCAAATGTCTCTACTTCAGTGATATTTTTATAGTCTGAGGTCTCTGTATCATCATCAATAAATCGTAAGTCATCACTTCTCTCTGTCTTCGCTTAGGTGTTCACCAGATATGGGAAGTGCTATATGTTCAACGCAGCAGAGGAGGGGAAGACGCTGCGCACCACCATGAAGGGAGGGACTGGAAATGGCCTGGAGATCATGCTCGACATCCAGCAAGATGAATACCTGCCTGTATGGGGTGACACAGGTAGGCCTGGAAACATGCTCACCATGATGTTCAAAAATAAGTTCATTACTGATTGATTTCCCTTTCAGTACCAGGTTAAAAACAAGACCACTATAGTTAAACGGGGCGATTTCAAATGAAGGATTCATTTTGTTCTCTGCTTTTTTTCTTCACTTGTAGCTTTTTGCTTGATTATATGATCCATGCAACAGCAATATTTAGTTACTTTGACTGATTTGTACCTCTTTCCTTGATGTGATTGCATCCAGGATGCCGTATGAACTCGTGCAACACTTGCACTTTAGATTCATCCACCTATGAGTCAGTCATTCCTGGTTTTGGTAAAAGCTTGTTTTCGTGTTCTTTTTTTCAATACCTCAAAAACTGTGTTGTTCTAAGCTTCAGCGTTAGCATGCAATATTTCATAAAATGCATTTTACACTGCTTACAAAACATTATTCTATTCCACTCAAACAAGTGGATTTCTTGAGAGTCCACTTGTTTCAGTCAACTCTCAAAGTTATTTCTTTCTTTCCATCGTTTATTTATTTGTCTGTCTGTGTTATGGGGATATTTTAACTGATCTCTTGCAAAGTGAATTTCAGATGGTAAAAATCATTGCAATGTTTAAAAAGCTATTTCCCTAGTTGTAGCCCAAACTGATCCTTTGGGCTGATGGTATTTTTTTTTATTCACTTTATTTACTTTAGACATAATAAATAAAAAAGCAATTTGTGTTTTTTTTGTTTTGTTTCTCCTGATGAAATCTCTTTAGGGACAGATTCATACCGAAAAATTCCAAATCAAAGTTTTAGAAAACTGAATGTGAAATTTTAAAATGCATGAGATGACAGTCATCAGTTTTTTTTTAATCCAAACAACTATAAATCTCTTCTTGTTTATACTTGTAAATCAGATGAAAAATGTTATTACCATTCCTGTCTTTTTAAAAAGTAAAAAGTATTGCACTGTATTGAGCTCAATACCCAAGGATTTAATTGAATAGAAGACTTATTTATATAGCTTTTCTAGCCCACATCAAGCACTTCTTGTTGCACGACTGCTGTTGTATTCTCTTTGAGAAAGACTCTAAGCAAATTTCTCAGGATATTTTCATTTGATGCATCTTCATTTATGCCCAACTGTGGGCATATTTTTCCTTTCAGAATGTAGACGTCTTACAGATCATAATACATATTCAAACTCTTTTCAACTCAAACACTAAAATAGTGGAGCTTTAAATTATCCTATTTAGTGAGATACATGTAAATATCTTATTTTTGATGCAGGGTGACTGTTTAAGGGAGGCTTGTTTTGTAAGCAGTGCCATATTGTAGCACATTGAATGACCAGCTCACGGCTAAAACAAGTGGAAGGGTAGACAGGGGAGTTCACAGCAGCTAGCCAAGCAATGCACAGCTCTGCAGATGGGCATTAGTTTTGGATATTAAAAAACTATCATCAGAAACTCCACGTCCTCTTACTCCTTATCTCGTTCTATTTACACTGGGTTTTGTAGGATTCCACCCAAACCTCCTTTAGGTTTTAATTCAGTTTGAACATGCTGTACTTCTGCCACCACCCTGACAGCATGTGGAACTCCTTCTCCCAGCAGGCTCCAGTTTTCAGTGCCCTTGTTTATCCCCTTGTGGTTTAATTAGCCTGGATGCACTGAGTCAGCCTCAGCATGGAGCATGCTGCTTCCTCAACTGAGCCAGGTCTCTGTGCTGTCCAGACATGATGGCAACATGCTGCACAGGCCCTAATTCCACATCTCCTCCCACCAGTTATCTTTTTCTCCATCCAGACAACCCACCTTCTTTCCTCCCATGGCTTTCTCTACTGTCCATCATCCAGAAGTGCAGCAGTTGGGTCTCTGGGGTTCTATTAGCACACTACAGTATCCAGGATGCTGCAGGGCAACCATGATAGTCCTCACTTTATCATGACGGACAAACATCACAAGAAATGTGTTTCATTCTGTGAAAAATGAACAAGACAGATATAACTTTGAGAGGTGGGAGAAAACAGATGGCCTGTTGCCTGGAAACGCAGCTTTCTTCTCGCCATGTTACTGACCAAACTGCTCAGTGAAGGAAATCATAAATGGACAGGATCTGTCTGTTTTTCCTATCCATACTGCTGCCTGCAAAATGAGTCCTCAGCCAGATTTTAAATAGTTAAATTCTCACCAGGAAATTAATTAGAGTAATTAGGACACCATTGTGGTTCATGATCAAGCATTTTTTGTTCTTTCCTCTTATATTCAGCAGGTAAAGTAAGTATGGATCACTGGTTTTCAAAGTAAATATATTTCTTAATATGCAGTTGACATGAAATTCTCACCAGATGTTGGTAACAACCCATCCAATCCACACATGGAAAGAAAATATCAAACCATAAATGTGGATAAATTCAGTTTTGTAACACAGGGAAAAAGTATTGAACATATGAAGAAGGGAGGTGCAGGAAGGCATGGAAGCTCATGACACCAGCTAAAATCTATCAGTGATAGATTTTAGCTGGTGTGAAATCTATCAATGCTTACACTTAGTGCAAATTAATACCAGCTGGTTTAGTCCCACCTGATGGCATATAAAAAGGTGTCTCATTACCAAGGTGTCACACAAGAAACACATCAGGATGGATAAAACCAAGCTCACTCAAGACTTTTGCAACCTTATTGCTGCAAAACACGCTGATGGCATTGGTTACAGCAAGCATTTCTATTGAAGGTTCCAATGAGCACTGCTGGAGCCATAATCAGGAAGTGGAAAGAAGATCATTTCGCCATGAACCAGCCGTTAACGGTGGGCCAATCGCAAGATTTCAGGCAGAGGAGTGAAAAGATCAGATGACTAAATGCACTGAGTCGCAATGGCTGAGTGCATTTGAAGAAAAGGGATGTTGAAGCATGTTTGCTGAACAACAATTAGAAAGACCTGTGAAATACTGGGAAATATAGTCTGGTCCCAGGACCAGACCAAACACGAGCTCGTTGGATGCCATAATACAAGTCCATGTTTGGAGGTAAAAAGGCACCATATTTCCCCCCCAAAAACACCATACCAACCGTGAAGGTTAGAGGTGAAAACATTATGGTGTGGGGATGTTTATCACATGGCCCTGGCACACTTTATATATTTGAAGGAATCTTCTACCATCTACCAGGATGATGAAGATTAAATCAGGGTGGGTGATTCAGCAAGACAATGATCCCAAACACACAGCCAAGGAAACCGTGAATTGGTTTCAGAGCAAGAAAATAAGTCTGCAAGATTGGCCTGAACTGAATCTAATTGAAAGTCTTTGGAAAGAACTGAAGCTCACAGTTCATAGAAGGAGCCCACAGAACCTTCGGGATTTAAAGACTGCTTGTATGGAAGAATGGGCTAAAATCAGACCTGGACAATGCATGCCATTAGTTTTAACATATAGGACCTGTCTTGAAGCTGTCATTGCAACAAATGCTTGTGTACAAGGTGTTAAATACATTTCAGTAAGCGTGCTCAAAGCTTTTTCCCTGTGTCATTTCTTCTTATTACAAATAATTTATGGCTTGATTTTGTTGCATGTGTGGACTGGGTGGGCTGTTACCAACGTCTGGTGAGAATTTCATGTCAATAGAATCTTAAGAAATATATTTAGAAAGCTGATGACGTCATCAGTACTTATTTTACCTGCAGCTTAACTGCTGCTCGAAAGAGTTTCCACAGAAAACTGTTATATGGTGGGAGTTTTCAGCCAAGCTTTTTTATGTTTTTATTTTATACTGGATGGGGGCTTATAAGAACACATGCATAAGGACAAACTGCTTTTAGAAAGAAAACATGTGCAGGACGTTCTTTTAAGCAAGCCAGAAACTGAAGCACAGCCCAGTCAGAGCAAATCTGAGTGCCAGGACATCATCTTCTACTGGGTCATCTGATAAACATTTTACCCATCTAATTGGCAAATCTCATACAGAGTATGCTATTTAGGCTTGTTTGGCATGCATACAGTACTTGTACATCAGTGAGCAAATTTGTCAATGTAAGGAGGGAAGGAACTGGATTATTAAGTAAATATTTTTGCTTTGGCTGTTTTAAGAGCGCTCTAGTACTACATTAAACCTCTGAAAATTTCATAATACCTAGAGTTCATCCGTTTTTCCATTTAAAGTCAGCAAGCAGTCTTTATGCACTCAGCACCCTGTCCATTCAATAGCACAACAGTGTTTGTAGAATAATGAAAAGCTCCTCAGACACATTACAGGCAAAGCCGCAAACTGTGATGACACTGAAGTCCAGTCCTTTCTTATATCAGATATATTTGTGTTTTCATCATCATCACAGAGGATTGCTTTTAAGATTGTGCTCTGGTTGAAGGGATGCAGATTGTAAGAGATTTGCAAAGAATCACAGAGTCAGGAGTTTCTGTCTTCTTCTGTTGTCTATTTTCCCTCTGTTTGCCATTCATCTTATCAGATTTTAGCTTCCATCATATGTGGCAAACAGGAAAGTGCAACCCAAACAAGCCTCAGAGTCCGCCGTTAAAATCGTGCCTTGTCTGTACATTTTCTGTCTGCCGTTAGGAAATGAAAGCGATGGTGAAAACACTGAGAAAGGGAGCAGGTTTTTTTATTTCAGCAGCAGGTTAAGCCAAGTGCAAGTGGAATTGGAAAGTCCTTGATCCTTTTATCTTTACTTTTTGTATCTTTTCCTTTTGTGATGTCAGTGTGATGTTCTCATGTGCAATCTTTTGTGTGTGGGGTTTTTTTTCTTGGATATTTAGACTGCATCTTTGATTGAACTGTATTGTTTCTTAAATTGATGAGGGGAAAAAACACAAGGGATCAGTTTAATTTTTAATTAATCTGCCATCCAAATATTATGTTTAGTTGGGTATTTTTACAGGATTGTGGGTCAAAAAAATCTTTCTTCACATCTTAGCTACAGTAGCATAGGTGGCACATCTGAATGCTTTGCTCATTTGCTGCTTTTTGCTGTTTCATTCAGTCTGCTTGGAAACTATTATTACTCTTCATGTCAAGATTTTGCAAAGCCAGCATTTTAGCTCTGTATGATTTGTCTGTTGCTCAGATTTGTCTACAATGTTTCTATCTGAATATGAATTGAATTGATGTTGCTGTAGCTTTTTACAAAAAAATGCCAGACATAAGACTGAATACAGAATCCGGTTGAATTCATTTATGTTGAACAGAGAAGCCGAGTACTGAATGAACATAAACATAGATTGAGTATTCAAAAAATGTAGAGATGTGAACTTTTCCATGAAGGCTGGAAAACGTGTGAGCTGTTAAAGATCATATGGTATGATCAAACAGTCCAGAAAAGTTGCTAAATGGACCTCATGGTGGGAATTTCGGAAGGTGAAAAATGTGAGTGCATTTAAGAAATTGATTTTAGTTCAACACAAGTTGAATTTTTATATATGAAACTGCACAGCGCATGAATATATGCTATAGAAGTCAGCATCATCTTTCTGGGGCTGTGGTTAGTCACAGTTATTCCTGATGCTAAATGCTGGACATGTGCTCACAAGTCTGTGCTTTAAGTCCTCTTGATTCCAGAGGTCAACAAGGCATTTTTTGTGCTGTGAGCTGCAGCTCAACTGGGGAAAAGAAAGAGAAGAAAGAAAGAGGGAAATAAAAACAGCAGGGAAGAGGAACGGTAATAAAGGGCAAAAGAAAAAAACAACAAAACAAACAAACAAAATACATATATCAATCACATCGATCACCTGTTGAGAAAGAAGAAAGAGAAAACAATCAAAAACAAAGCCACAGCCCCGTCCTCCAGGGCATGGAGCAGGTATGGAGGAGATCAAGACTCCAGACATCCAGAGGCCCTCAGAACACAAGAGACCAAGGAAGACCAACAGAGGGGCAGCCGCGCCACTATCCCAGAAAGAACTGAGGAGAGCCCCAGATGAGGGCTCACTCAGCAGCCGTGGAGCAGAAGCCGGGGGGTTGCAGTGACGTGCCCGTGAGCTCCGCTGGCAGCCAGCTGTGCCAGAGTGACCGAGCCTCAGGCCGAGGGCACCCCACCCCCGAAGTGACCCGAGCGAGCCCCAGGCTCCAGGCCCCGACAAGCAGCCACCAAGGAGTGAGCCAGTGTGTACCCGGATGCCCATCCCCAGACACAAAGAACCACCAATGCACCAATGTCTGAGGGCATCTGCCACCGGCAGGGGGAGTGGTGGTGGTGATAGGCGGGCGGGCGGGGGGGGGGGATAGGCCTCCATACCTTGGAGGGCCTGAGATGTCCCTAGAGAGGTGGCGTCTGATACCCGACCTGACATATAGACACAGTACATCCATTCCCACCCTCATGCTCTCATATGCAATTACTCAGCGCTCACCCAACGTGGAGACAGACATAAATAGACACTGTACACACAATCACACTCCCCAAGCGTACTCTATACCCCAGGTCTAGGTACCCTTGCCCCTGGAGGGGGAAACTGCATCCAGACCCAGGTAGTGTTACCCTTTTCCCTGGGGTGGAGAGAAGCAGACCGCCCCGACTCCGCAGCAGCAGGGAGGCTCCACATTCCAGACCCCAATCGGACGGCCAACTCCTCCTCCCACACACATACATCAACTCCTTGATGTATGTGTGTTTTAAGGTGCATATAAAACCCAGGAGGGCATGGAGCTACCTGCCAGAGAGCAGCAGCGCATAGCCCCTCATGATAGCCCTCAATGTCCATCCGACATTTGTGCTCCACTAGCTTCCTTATTTATTTATTTTAAAGATAAAACCTTATTGTAGTGGTTTACACATTTGTTTGGCAAGCAAAAGGTTGCTGGTTCATTTCCATTTAGAGATACAAATTCTCTTCTGGGTTGTGTCAGGAAAGGCAAATCAAACATGCGGAGCTACCCACTGTGACCACCCCTTGTGACAAGAGAGTAACCGAAAGTAGCTTCTTTTTTTTAATTTATTTTTTTACAGGTCAGCTTTAAGGTGATTTTTTCCTTCTTTTTCCACTGAGCCATAGTCTCTGGTGGCTTTCTCCATGTTGCACCTTGAGGTAATTTTGTTTCCCTATAAAGAGAAATGGGGTCTTGGCAGTATTTCTGATTGCAAGCAGGCCTATCAGCAATTCAGAATGATTCTAAATTGCTAAATTATGCACTTTGGTAAAGATAAAAGTGTCAGGTTCACACATTGTAAGAATCTGATTGTAATTCTAGAAACAGCTCAATATAGTAATGAGTAAATGAGCCCCAACACAAGCATGTGCACGACTAGGTTAACATCCGCACTGTTTGCACACTACTTTATCATGTTCGGATTACCATCTGTCTCAGTAAGTATGTATTTACTGAAATAAAAGGACACATTTAAATGTTGAACTGATGCTTGATTAGAAGGAAAGAGAGGAAGAAATAGAGCTTATTTGTTTTCATCTGACGATCATACATTTTTTATTGGACCAAGAGGAATGCAAAAAGTCAAGATGATAATAAAAAGAAACAAGCACATCAAATATAAACTGTAGTCAGTCGCTAAGTGTAATACATGAGCATTAATAATAATAATAATAATAATAATGGATTGCATTTATATAGCGCTTTTCTAGGCACCCAAAGCGCTGTACAATTCCACTATTCATTCACTCTCACATTCACACACTGGTGGAGGCAGCTACAGTTGCAGCCACAACTGCCCTGAGGCAGACTGACAGAAGCGAGGCTGCCATATCGCGCCATCGGCCCCTCTGGTCAACACCAGTAGGCAGTAGGGTAAAGTGTCTTGCCCAAGGACACAACGACCAGGACAGAGAGAGCAGGGGGATGGAACCGGCAACCTTCTGGTTACAGATGAGCTTCCCAGTCCCCTGAGCCACGGTCGCCCCAAGACATTCACATGATTATACAGAGTTTATGAGTGAAGGCTTCTTATATTCACTTTCTTTTGAAATTTTTCTTCCGCTTGCCAGCTGCCAAGTCATTTTTGCTCTCCTACATTACACCCATAATACAGACCTTTTATAAAGCCTGACATGCCCAGTCCTTAATGTGACAAATCCTGTAGAAAGGTGAAATAGAGAGAGGAAGGTGATAGGCCGTGGTAGAACTTTTTCATCATATCTTTTACACACTATTCATGCACCCACAGTCTTGCATGCACAGATCAGTCGATCGTCTTCTTTTGCTTACTTCTCTGTTTGCCCATAGTGAGCTGAAACCTGAAGGGGAATGGAAATCAGAACACCACCTGCATTTAAACAGTCAAACAAAGCAAGCAGGATTCAGGTTATGACTGTAGCTTTTGATAGCATCCTAAGTTAGTCCAGCCCTCTGACTGCACAGAGGGCAATATAAGTCAAATGAGTGTGACTGCAGTGATGAAATAGATGGTAACTGCAGATCTGTGATTCTGCTAAAGCTATGGTCATATGTAGCAAACATCATTATTCACGATCCCCTTGATCATCTTTTGATAAGGGAAGATGAACTGATGGGAGCACAAACAAGCACAGCCATTCCCATTTGCTCTGATCTCTTATGCTCACACATGCGCGCACATATGTACTACTAATAACACATTTTCAATCACAGCAAGAGATCATTGTTTCATGTGCTGCATCTTATTCTGTGTAAATTGATGTCTTGTTATGAGAGATAAAGGTCTCGAACAGTCTGATTCTAGTGTCTTACAACTAAGCAACATTCATTTGCAGGACAGTTAGCTTATTTGGTGTTCTTTATCATCATTTATTACCTTCATGCAGTTGCTCTTCACTGCTGGATTTGTTTCTATTAGCTATGTAATGCAAGACAACTGGGTGTGAATAAAAGCTAATGTAAAGTCAAGCTTTTTCCAGCTTGTCATTTGCGTGAATATGCTGCTTTTTGTAGGCTATGTGGGAAGTTAGTGTCTTTTTTTTTTGTCAGGAAAACACAAATCAGCACAAGTATGATGATTAGCTCTTTCCACATTTTATAGACCAACACGTTAACTGAAAAATCGTGGTTAATTGCTAATAAAAATACTGCCATGGCTTGATTCTGAGATATATATGTGTCTGCTTCTGCTAAAATAACATTTTAATCCCCTGTTGGAATAAAATAAAATTGATAGTTGATATGTGAATACTCTGGAAAGGCGAGCTACCTGGTGAGTACTAGAACTGCTGTCTGTGACATCCTGTAGAGACTTTTGATTTGAAGGGAATCTCGGAAGAAATTATGCACACAGTTTGTTAGCTTCGCCTGATGGTGCAGCTGCTGCGATGGGCTACTAAGAGAGGAGCAGACACACTCCCGTGTAAAAAGATCAACCCGAACATGACCATCATTCACAGAGAGCCAGGTCGTTTTCTCATATTTATTAGCTGTCAAATGCGAAAGTCTGCTACTGATCTCAGTGAATGATCGGGTCTTGTCTGCCTGGAAATTTGCAGATTTGGGTAAAATAGGGTGACATGCTGCAGTTTCTGCTCTTCAGAAAAGCAGAAAAATCATCATCAAGTAGACTGTTTTATAACTCTGATATGGAGAGACAGCCTCATTCTTGAGGAAGATTGAGGCTGACTTGACAGTTTTCGAGAGGACAACACCCTCCATCAAGAGGATGAGCCACAGAAGGTCATTGCTGAAAAGGGTGGCTGTTCACAGAGAATGAAAACTTGACTGGAAGAGAAAAATGAAAATATTTAAAAGTCAGTTCAAGAACTTGGGAGAGCTTAACATGCTGTGGACTGCAGCTGGTGTCAGTGAATCAAGAGCCATCACATACCAGCGTCTTCAGGAAAGGGGCTACATCTGTCGCATTCTTAATATCAAGGGACTCCTGAACCAGAGATGACATCAAAACTAAGAAGAAAAAGAGCCGGACTGTTGCTCAGTGGTCCACTGTCCTCTTTTCAGATGAAAGTAAACTTAGCATTTCATTTAGCAATCAAATTCAAATTCAAATTCAAATTCAAATTTTATTTGTCACGTACACAGTCATACACAGTACGATATGTAGTGAAATGCTTGGACAACTGCTCGTGACCTAAAGAAAACAAAAAAGGAAAAGGCTATGAATAAGAAAGGAAATAAATATGAAAAATTAAAAAGGGTAAATTTAACTAGGAAGGAATAAAATATAAATTAAGGTTAAAAATGAAATAACTGTACAACACAAATTAGAATGAAGGGTAAATTTAACTGGGAAGAATAAGATAAAATATATAAATTAAAGTTGAAAATAAAATAACTGTACAACAAATACACAATACACAATATAGAACTATATAAGAATGTATGAAGAAATATAAATATAAATAAATATATACACAATAACAGCAGCTGTACAAGTATTAACCGGAAATGAAGAATATAGTGACCAGTGTTGTGCAAAAAAACAATGTCCAGAAAGTCCAGTGTGTGTGTAAGAACCATATGTGTGGGTCAGTACTGTGTGGTGGTGTGATTGAGAGACCGTATCGCCTGCGGGAAGAAGCTCCTCCTCAGTCTCTCTGTGTTGGTCTTCAGGGAGCGGAATCGCTTTCCTGACCTCAACAGAGAGAACAGTCTGTTGTTGGGATGGCTGAGGTCCTTCACGATCTTCCTGGCCTTGGTCCAGCACCGCCTGCTGTAGATTGAGTGCAGGTCAGGGAGCTCGGAGCGGATGGTGCGCTCAGCTGACCGCACAACCCTCTGTAGAGCTCGTCTGTAGAGCTCGTCTCTCAATCAATATCCTAGAGTCTGGAGGAAGAGTGCAGAGGCCCTGAATCAGGGGTAATTGAAGTCCAGTGTGAAGTTTCCACAGTTTGTGATGCTTTTCGGTGCCATGCCATTTCCTGATGTTGGCAGTGGTTGGTCCACTAGATTTTATCCAGTCCAAAATCAACTTGGCCCTCTAACTGTGGCTCTTCATGCTTCCATCTGCTGACAAGCTTTTGAGAGGTGCAGATTTTCCAGCAAGACTTATCCCCTGCCCCAAGTGCCAAAGCTACCACTACTATACTGACCACATTATAACTGTGCTTTATTGGCCAGCCAACTCACCTGACCTGAACTACTGTTAAGAGGGAGATGAGTAAGCTGATCTCCTCCATTCCACTGCATGGAATGATTTTTAACAAAGGAGCCCTACTCAGTCTTCGAACGTATAACTGAACATATTTCCAAACACTGGACGAAAATAAAAACTTTTTAATGAATCTTAGGAAACATGATGTGAGCTATGCAGTCCTGTAAAGAGGACAGAAATAATGACTTTCACTATGACTTTATGTGTCTCACATTATTTTGTAGGAATTTTGGCCCAATTTATTTACAATGTCGCCTAAGTTCTTTGAGGTACATTCAGCTGTGTGTTGCATTGAGGTAACACTGAGTTACCCTCAAGAATTGGTCAAGCAGCAGCAGCATTCGCCTCCCTCCGATGGCGCCTCTGGAAGAAGAGGCCTCATCACCAAAATCCGCCTGTCACGCACACTGGTATTGCTCATTCTTCTCCATAGATCCGAGACCTGGGTCATCCTCAAGCATGACCTCAACAAGCTCGAGGTCTTCCAAACGCGTTGTTGGTGTCAGATTCTCCAAGTGTCCCTTAATGACTGTCTCAGCGACAGTGCAATATGTAGTCAATGTCACCAAAAGCCCTCGATGGAAGAGCTGGTCCAGAAGTGACGACTACAATGGTTTGGCCACATCTGCCGCATGCAAGCAACTATCGCCTGCCATATCGCCTTCTGCTGCAGCAGCGGCCCGCCCACTGGAGAATCAAGCATGACACGCCCAAGAAGACTCGGATCAAGCAAATTGAATGATCTTAAACAACGGTGTCTAATGTGCGAGTCCATCGTTGAACAAGATGGAAACCCTACGGCACTCACAGCGACGTATTGGTTTCGTGGACAACCTAGCCTGCTGGCCAATTTTGTCTTTCCAGGCACAAAAGAAAAAACACTGAGTTGATCACTTTTTGTAGAGGTGCTCACACTTGCTGTTGATCAGTTAATCAAGTACATTTCATTAGCAGCACCTGACTGTCACTTATCCCCTTAATTGCTGTGGGAGGAGTAACATTATATTTAGTTTTTCACGGCACTGTATAGAACCCTATGGAAACTTTATTTTCCTCATTTCTGTAGCCCACAAAAAGAAAAATGAAGTAAAACAAGCAATTGAAATATTTTGAAATATTTAATTTTGAAATATTTCATGAATATAAAAATTTACCCATTTTATGCAAAATTAGGGGAACCTGGAAAAAAATATATATTATTGAGCTACTGCTTGCAGAAATACAATGTAAAAACTTGTTAAATGTCCCTTGGCAAAATAAAAACCAGCAGAGAATATATGCTGCAGTTATTGTTTATGCTGACAGCCTTTGTTTATTTGCTACTCATATAAATACAGTTTTGTCATATATATACGATTAAAAGACATTAGACAGCACACAGTCTCACAGGGTGACATACTCCTTTATTAAATAAAACAGCCAGCATAGTTAGTGTCAGTAGCTCAGGGATGAAATTCTTTGTTTACACTGTTAAGTGCTCATTTTAATGAAGGATTATGTCATCCAGTACAACAGAAGGGCTCTTTAATGGTTTTTAATCGTCTTTGGACAACAGTGGCTAATTATGTGCAGTCTTACAGTGCTAATGGGGCATTTGTTACAGCATTATAACAGTAATAGTATAAAAAAGACATATTTGGGTATTGTGTTTCTCTTTTAACAAGTCCCACTATAAATAACCATATAAAGACAAATATGCTACACTGAATAATTATTGTTCTGTGACATGTTCTTAAGCAGTGGGGTGAAAAAATAGTTAAAATTATGTAAAGTAATATCAACTAGCTGAAAAATTGTGAATCTATGATAGAGATGCTCATTAAAAAAAATGTAACTAGACAGACGAGATTTCTCGCATCACTGAATAGTCCAATCTCAGTATATGTGCAGGGGAGGCTTCGAGTTTTCACATTACACATGTTTGTGTTTCCTATTAGATCACACTAGGCTGTCAAGCTGTCAACATGCCAAACCGAAGATTAAAATTAAGCCCTGCAGTTTCCCTCCTTGAGCAGATGAAACCATCGTCAAACTGAATTCGTGTTCAATGATATGCCAAATTTGGATCAAGCATCAGAGGGGGGGAAAAAATCCCCAAAACTCCATATACACTTTTTGATTGACGCTATACTTTTAATCGTTCAGGTCAGAACCCTTGAAACAGCAACTGCAAGCGAGACCAGCTGCAAACCATGTCAATGTTTTTGTATTCTAATGCAAGCAAATCTCAGCAGCGTCCTCTGTGCTCATGTCCCCACATACTTTTGACCATATGGTATTTACAACATGCACAGATGTTGTGCTGCAGTTGCATGTAAATCACCCTAGTCCAGTGGAAATTTTGATGAGACATTAAATTTGTTAGCTACAGATAAGGCTGTCATCACAAAAGAGATGATCTATTCAAAAGACGTGAAAGATTCAACAGTGCACAGGATGAAGAACAACAACAATTCCTCCCCCACACATGAATACAGTGTCAGCATCTCTCATCTTGTTTTACATGCACACACCTCCCTGTACTTACTCTCTCAGAAACGTGGACTGATTATCTCTCTCATACAGCCAATGTTTCTTTCATACCCTTTTACACACAACTGATGCTCTCAAACACAGAGCAGGAAAAAAAGCACATTTGAGCCCTTCATCTGTTGCTAAACGTGACTGCATCCACGCCGTCGTCATATCAGTCACTGCAGATGTTTGATTGATGAGTGGATCAGTGAGGGCTGATGCCGTTGTGCATCTGTGTGAGCAGTATGTCGATTTGCGAACGACTCCAGTATCTTGGCTGCCGAGCACCCCGAGGTGTCAGGCTGATCAGCTGGCAGGGGAATGCCGTGATTGAATGTCCAGGAGCAGGCGGCTGAATGTGAGGACACGGAGAGAGAACATTATCGATTTCTGCAAAAATCGCTCTCTCTTTGACCATAAATATTTGGTGCTTGCTTCTGTGAGTGTGTGTGTGTGAGTGCATACAAGTGCTCTGAATAAAAGGATAATAGTCCTTTCAGCTACGGAGTCAGCACTGAACCTGTTTTACTGTCTCTATGATGTCACAACAAATCACATAGCACCTCTCAAGCGTGTTTATTATAATAAAGGCAATCCTACGTCTATGGCTTTGACTCAAAATCCCTGAAATGCGTCACTGAACGATTGTTTCCAACATTAATTTTGCTTTTGAGTTCAAACAGCTTTCAAACAACTTACCTGAACCACTCAGAAAGCCAGCGACATTCAGAGCAAATTTCTGTTTATTAAGAGATTACATTAACTAACAGATCTCGCCGTTTCTTTTCTTCCAGAAGATACAGCCTTTGAGGCAGGTGTGCGGGTACAAATCCACAGCCAGGCAGAGCCTCCATTCATTCACGAACTGGGCTTCGGTGTGGCGCCTGGCTTCCAGACGTTTGTAGCAACACAGGAGCAGAGGGTAGGTGTCTCTCACTCTCTAACTACAGTTAATGGTTAGTTAAAATCTTCTCTCGTCTTTGTGCAGTTTTTCACTCCTTTTTCACATATAAAGCATATCTCACAGTGATAAATGGGACAAAAAAGTATGTGATAAAAAACCTGCCATAACAGGACTGTGAGATTTTCTGCAGGCGTGTGAGTGGATTTGTGTGGAAGCCCATGTGGGGTCCCCGTAGTCTGAACTTTCAATTGGCCTCTGTGGTCTCTTGATGATTGTTGGCAGACAAATGATGAACTTCCCTCCATTTACTGGCTTTGACCTTTCTGGAAGAGAGGATCTTCACTCAGTCTCAGCCTTATTCAATCACACTGAAGCTTTCTCACATCACACATGGCCAGTTTTAAAGGCTGCAAGACTCACAGGCACAGCAGTTGTATATGATGTAAATAGCATTTTCAGCGTCACCATTCTCTTCTTCATAAAGTTGGGCTTTTTTCTGTTTTCTTGAGACCTGAGTTGATAAAACTCCACAAAAGGTGTTTCTACACTGCCAGAGTGAATATATTTCTACTTTAGCTCCTGTGAGCCTTGTCAGTTTACTGAGATTATTAGTTCTGTCTTTCACATTTACCTTTTGTGGCTCTATGTCTTATTTCTTTTTCTTTCTGCCTACCTCCTTCTCCTTTCCTCTCTCACAGTGAGGCTTTTAGAAATATATTGTCTGGCTCAATAGCAGGAGTTGACTAGATTGCCCTTTTTTGAGAAGGCAGATTTCTGTCAAGATAAATTCATTGCCATCTCATTTTTAGAATGGCCTGTGCATCTGGCATGAGAAATGAAATATCTTTTGAAAACTGCTGCTGTCAGTTAGTGCATTTAAAGTTTAAGGTTTACAGCACACACAAAAACAGATTTTATTTTGGCCAATCAAGGCCATTGGATACTAGATAAACCATATAATGAACAAAAAAACCCCACTGGACCAGAAAATCAAGCCAACAAAGGAAGCCAGAGGAAATTGGCTTTAAATATCCACAAAACTGAATCAAAATGATGGTTAACCAGATCAAGTTACACTTAAATTTGAATCTTTTATTCAAAGTAGCTGCTGAAAGTCATAATTGGTTCCCTTAGTGCTTAAATAGCTGGTAAAATTCAGACCTACAATCCTAATTTCAAGAAGACTGATTCAAAATCTAAATACAGTTATAATGCAGTGATTTAGGAATGTCACAAACCCATGTTCTCTTCACAAACAAAAGAGAAAACATATCAATTATTTAAATTAACACATTGCACTATTTTATGTTAAATATATTGAGTTTGATGGCAACAACACATCACGAAAAAGTCAGGACAACAAATGACTGGAAAGGCAAGTGGAAAAGGAAACAGCTGGAGGAACATTTTCTAACCCATTAGGTTAATTGGTAAGAGGCTGATATAAAAAGAACATCTTCGAAAGGCAGAATTTCTCAGAAGTAAAGATGAACAGAGCTGTTTGCAACAAAACATTGTTTATAAATCAGAGAATAGTTTCAGAATAATGTTCTTCAGTGAAAAATTGTGAAAAATTGTGAAACATCTCATTATCTAATCATCACAATATTCTGTGAATCCGGAGAAATCTCTGTGTGAGGGATCTGCTAAATAATCCGTATTGTTATCTTTGGGGCCTCAAGCAGCTCTACAGTAAAAACAGAAATGCTTCTGTCATGGAAATCCCTGTAAGGGCTCAGGAACATTTCTGGAAATCAGTGTTGGATTTACTGCCAAGCAGCATTGTTACAACAAAGAAATAATCGACTAAACATAACCTAAACTTAACCTAACTTTTTGTTCCAAGTTTATCTGCTGCTTCTCTATTAGCAGCCAGTTCTCACCCCCAACTTATCACATAGTGCCTCATAGACAGGAACCTTTGATATCTCTTTTTGACGCAGTAGGTTCAAATTCAAATTTTATTTGTCACACACACAACCATACACAGTATGACATGAGGTGAAATGCCTGTAGCTGTGCAATGCAATGCCCGACCATTAAATGACAGTGGTTTTACAGTATTTACAATTTACAGGTTATTACAAAATTTACAGATTTAACTTAGAAATTTACAGTAAAAATGTGCAAATAGCAGAAAGAGATTATAAATTATAGGAAGTGTGCATGAAGAAGAACCAGAGTGCGTGTGGTGATGTGATGTGTGTGAGAGTCCAGTCTTATAGTGATGTGATGTGTGTGGGAGAGTCCAGTCCTACACCTGGTTCAGGGCCTGAATAGCCTGGGGGAAGAAGCTCCTCCTCATTCTCTCTGTTTTGGCCTTAAGGGAGCGGAAGCGCTTCCCAGACCTCAACAGTGAGAAGACTCGATTGTTGGGATGGGAGAGGTCCATCATAATCTTCCTAGCTTTGGTCTTGCACCGCTTGGTGTAGATGGACAGCAGGTCAGGGAGCTCTGATTGAATGATGCGTTTGGCCGAGCGCACCACTCTTTGCAGATCTCGTCTGTCCTGCTTGGTGCTGTTCCCAAACCAGGTGCAGATGTTTCCCGTCAGGACGCTCTCGATGGTGCAGGAGTAAAAGTTCTTGAGCACCTTCAGTGGCAGATGGAAGTCTCTAAGTCTTCTGAGGAAGAAGAGACGCTGACGGGCTTTCTTAACCAGGGTGTTAATGTGACAGGACCATGACAGGTCCTGAGTGATGTGGACACCCAGGTATCAGAAACTGTCCACTCTCTCCACTGGCATGCCAGTGGTGAGTGGTGAGTGAGATGGAGGGGGAGACTTGTTTTCCTACCCTCACTGATTGGAGTCTGTCTGTGAGGAAGTTGAGGATCCACTGACACAGTGATAAGCTGAGTCCTAGATCCGTCAACTTGGTGAAAAGCTTAGAGGGAATTATTGTGTTGAATGCTGAACTGTAGTCCACGAACAGCATCCTAACATAATTCCCTCTGCCAGTGTCCAGGTGACTCAGGGATGTGTGGAGCAGGTGAGATATGGCATCGTCTGTGGAACGATTAGTCCGGTAAGCAAACTGAAGTGAGTCGATGGTGGCAGGAAGTGAAGAAGTGATGTGATCTCTCATCAGTCTTTCAAAACACTTCATCACAATTGAAGTCAGTGCTACTGGACAGTAGTCATTGTGGCAAGCAGGCTGTTGTTTCTTTGGAACAGGAACAATAATGGACTGTTTGAAGCACGTGGGAACCACAGCTTGGGCCAGGGAGAGGTTGAAGATCTCCGTGAACACCAATGCTAGCTGGTCAGCGCAGGCTCTCAGGAAACGGCCAGGGATTGCATCTGCTCCTGCTGCCTTCCTGGTGTTCACCCCCCTGAAAGTGTTCCTCACGGCATGCTCTGTGATGATGAATGCATTGTCTCCACTGGTGCACTCCGAGCGCGCGCAGCCGTTTGTTGTTTTAATTGCTGCGGCGTCGAAGCGAGCGTAAAACGTGTTCAGCTCATCAGTCAGTGAAGCGTCGGCATTCATCATTGAAGAAGCTGGTCGTAAACATGTTGTTCTACTTTTTGTGTATTTTTTGGTTTGTATCATCACTGTCTGGGATGTTTCCAGTTTCAAATCTTATGAGGAAATTGGATGGTTGTTATCAATCCCTTGCATGCTGTCAGTATGTTACCTCCTCTCCCGTCTAGGTGGTTATCACATCACGGGAAAGGAAATAACTATCAGCAGTGTGATTCCACACATGCTGACACACACACACAGAAACACGAAGAGTGGCTAGAAGAGAAGAGGATGTTTAAAGCACTTGACTTCTCTGTGCCGTACAAGCTCGGGGCTCATCTGTTGAACTTGATATCATTTAGGCACCAAAAATACTTAAGATTGGAAAAGAACATATTTAACGCACATTTTACAAAGATACATTATATGTGCATGTGCACACAGCCTCTAGATGTCATATCTATACAATATGTCTTGCTGTCTTATCACTGAGTAGACTGGACAATGACAGTATACTCAACCTTACTGAAGGCAGAGGAGGGCACCTGCCAGCAATATTTATGGATCTGATAACAACTAAATAAGGTGTGTGAAATATGCCACGATGGTAATGCAGAAAAGTAAAAAAAAAAAACAATGGTCTAAATATATCGGAGACAGGACTTGTAGTGCTGTTTTCTGTTTTGTTGTTATATTTTCCAATCCAGCAAAATTATGTTAGCAATGCCCAGCACATTGGAAAATGAGGCCAAAGTAAAGATAAGTCAGTAAGGTATTCCAGCGTGAATGTTAGGAACTTATCGTGAACAAAATGTAGTTGAAACCTTGCCTCTTTAAATCACAGCTCATTGCAGTGCAACAAAGAGAGACTTCAGTGAGAGGCAGAAAGGAGAGGAGGAGATCTATGCAGGGATGGTTCAGCCTCTTGGGCAATGAGCCTCCAGGGCTTCTGTCTCAGCTCATCTGTCAGCCCAGTTCTGTGACTGGCAGGGTGAAGACAGCCCCTGCTCTTCCTGCCTGCCTGCTGCGAAAACACTGTCCCTCTCCACAAGCCTGCACGGTGGGAAACACCACTCCAGCTAATTAATGCAGAACTCCACTTTGTATCAGGAGTCTGAGAGGAAAAACCTACCACTTTGAGCAGTTCCCACCTGTCTTTTCAAGCTTTTTCTCCGTAAACCTGGAGGGCATTTTAAAATATGTCCCAAAACAATCAGGATAATGATGATTGAGTAGGGTAATTTGGGACAATGATTTGGAATGAGGCCTTGTGGAGTATGTTAAGAAGCTTGGTGATTAGTGAATCTTTGTAATGGATACCAATCAGTTTTCATGTTAAAATGACTGACAAAGACTATAAATGAACTCATTTTTGGTTAATAATATTAGGCGGAGATCAAAGCAGCTTTAATCAAGTGTGTTGAGGCACAAAATACATAGCCTATGGTGAGGGATGAATGAGCCCTCATATGGAGCAGGGCAATTTCGAGTTTAAGCTCCCCGGATGCAGAAATCGCCCTACTGTGGGCTTTTAGCTGAAGCTAAAAGGGCATGGCGTCCCCTTCATTGTCAGAGTCATTCTTCCCAAGGATAAAAAAAATATTTCATTATACTATTATTCCATTGCTCAAAGTCATTATGCTGCAGTTTGCCGTGGTAGCATTAGAATTAAGAAAAATAACATGGATAAGTGCAAATTTTGGAACTTGCTTCTGATTTGTTGAGGTCAGGCTTAAGCCACAACTCTCAAATTTGCTTTTCAGCTCACTCAACCGGCACTAATTTATTGTAGCCCACCCTGTTGTAAACTTTTTTTTTCTTTGCTGACTAAGTTGTAAAGCCTAATTGCATTGCTGGGGTATAACAAGGGGAATGGAACATTGATTAATAACACTTTGACTGGGGCGCAGGCCTCAGCTCTTATTAGATGAAACATAATCAGGTCAGCAGGTCTCAACGCAGTGAAAAGTGATATTGAGCACCTTAGATTATGTGATTACTAGAAATAATCAGATTTTGAATCAGCCTCAGCTGACTCTAATTAGGCCAGAAGTGAAGATTAGCTGAGGTGTGAAGGTGGTTTTAAAGGTTAAGGATGAGGGGCACCTTTTGTAAATCTCTAACAAATTAATAATGCCTGGGTGTTTGTAGTCATTGCTCACGCTTCCTCCAGCCATCATGCAGGACATGTTTAATTATTGCAGGAGACATTCTTACCTGCCCAGAAATGGCTAGAGGCTTCTGGGCTATGAAACATTCAACATGGTAGATTGTTGTTTGGATTGTGTTTGAATTTATTGTTCTAATTGCTGGTAAAATGATTGTATCTCCAAGAAATACAGAATTAGGTCTGTCTGGAAGCCGAGATACAACATTACCTGATAGCAAGGCAGAGTTTTTAAATTCTGTCACCGCTAACAAGCAGACTGTGGCCAAATTTCACCTGGCAGGCAGTAGCATTTTGTCTCATCCAAAAAAAAAAAAAAGTGGTCTTTTGGCAGAGCACGTTGCTTCTCTTGGGATGCGCTGTGATGACAATGAAGGGAACTAAGGAGCAGAGGGTGGTGAGTGATGGATACAGTGCACGGCTGGACCTCACTGCCTCTGTTGTGGAGCAGATGGGCCTCCACGCTGCTCAGCCCGGTGTCCCTCGTTTCTCATCTGTTGTCCCAGTCCTCAGAGCTGCAGGAGCAGGAGGAGAACATTTGGAGTTGTTGTGCTCCCATGTCTGGGTGATGTGGGGTTTTTTTCCCAGACAGACTCTATCTGTTGAATTGTTTTCTGCACCGCCTGGTTTGTTGCGAGGCTCTTCTGCTTTTCCGACTTGGCTAGATTTCAGCAGCCGAGGAAGGTGTTTTGTAGAGCTGCTGTCACTATCAGACCGCGTTGTGGATGGTTGTTGAGTATCTGCAGGTTTTGAAAAGTGTCTTTCAAAAAAAAAATAGCATAAAAATCTTGAATATTTTCAAACTGATGATGCATACAGGCACAATAGAAATGTCAATAAAAATCTATAAATAGGTGTAGGTCCTTTTCTTTCTTAGGTCTTGGCCTACATCATTATATGTATTATTACTATGTAATACCACAGGCCTCCAAAGACATCCATCCTTAACCAACCTCCACTTTATTTCCTACCTTTAGCTGACCTACCTGCCTCCCCCATGGGGCGAGTGTGAGTCGAAAGCTCTGGACTCTGGCTTTTTCCAGGTCTACAGTGTAACTGCCTGCAGGATCGACTGTGAAACACGCTACATAGTGGAGAATTGCAACTGCAGGATGGTGCACATGCCTGGTAAGCTCCCCTGCTGTTCTGACAGGACTGGGCAGAAAAACATCAAAGTAGAGGTGATGTGGTATTGAGCACGAATTCATCAGCAAGAGTTTTCAGCACGGTTTTATGAGATTTAACTCCATTGAGAGGCCTCATAATGATATGATAAGTCAATGCTGGATCAGGTGTTGGCATTTAAAAAGCCCTGGGATTATGTGTCTGGCAGGGGAAAAGGTGCTGTGCCTTGCAGATTGATTCATTTATCTATGTGTTTATGGTGCAAGGGTTTCAAGAACTTAATGTTTAAACACCACTGGGTCAACACCTCTTCTAATGTGTCTTATTTAAACTGCTCCTAGGAGATGCTTCGTACTGCACACCTGAGCAGTACAAGGACTGTGCTGAGCCTGCCCTTGGTAAGTCTGTTTGGATACACACACTTGGGATTCAAGATGATACACATGTAGCCTATGCTGGTTTACATATAATTTTTGCCTCAGCAAAGGATTAGGATTATTTTTTCTGTTGACACAGAGCTTTAATGCTAAACCTGATTTAAAAGTAAGCAACACTGGAGAGAATTTTAAATGGGAAACAGCTCAGGTTAAGAGTAATGTGGTAAAACACATGGACAACAACTGATTGCCACCGTCACACTGCGCATCCTGCTTGTAAGAGAACATAGGCTCTGCAGAGACAATGCTGCTCTTCCACTAAGGCGTCAAAAGTTTCTGTCTATTATATTGTAAGTGTATGTGTCACTTATGAAGTTTTTAAATTAATCAAGAGGAGTCATCTTAATATTTCCCCTTGTGCGTGAAGGGCTCATCAAGTCTGTAACCACCATCAGAGCAGACAGGGACTGCAGTGTAAGAGTTCAATTTAATGCCTGGATGGTCAGAAAGATAATGCGTCATATTTCCTGCATTGAGCTAAAAGACACAACCATGTAAAAAGTTCTGACAGGCCTGGCTCACTTTTTCAGAGTCAAGATTTATATTAACTTTGCCAGTTTTATTAAGTGTAGGCTCATCCAACGACTTCCTATGAAAATGCTTCTGCAAATATCTGATATCTTACCAAATTGACACACAAGCCAGGCAGTATTGATTTTTTTGTGATTTTATCTAGATTAAATATCCTGAAAAGCAATAGCCTTTCAAGCCCGCTAGATCATAAGGTGTTTTCTCACCCCGTTTCCTATATATGATTGTCATGTTAGGGTGTGCTAGCAAGACAGGGACTGCAGTGTTAGAGTTCAGTTTAGGCTAGAGGTGGAGCTTATGTGTAGCAAGTTCATTGAAACACTAATAGGCACGCACAACACCTAAATACCAAACTTTAAGGAATATAAAACTACAGCAGCTAATCAACCTGGCAGCACTGTTAAAAAGTCTACTCCATAGCTAATGTAACTATACAATGAACGTTAAGTCCCCACGTTGTACCTGAGAGAGTGAATGCATCAGTAAGGAAGATGAGGACAGACACTTGGTAATTATCTTTTCGCATACAGTAGCAAAGGCCTTCTCTGAGTTTATGCATAAATGCATGTAAACACATTGACAAGAGAAAAGAAGGACAATTATACAACATCTGACTAAACATAGTCTATGCAACAACAACAATCTAATGCTTGTGGTGGTGAGAAGCCCATTTTTAATTAGGAAAAAAAAAATCATCTGTCACCTTTTCAATGTGTCTTCTTTTTTAAAATGCATAAAAAAGGTTGGTGTTTGGAGCTCACTATGATGGAACTACATACAGAAGAAATGATAACAATGACGGAGGCTAGGTTGCAAGAATAAATAGCATGAAGGACAGCAACGGTGTAGCCCCGAGAAGGTAAACATAGACCTGAATAGATGCTTAGAAAATGAGTAAATGGGAAACAGGTCAGTGGAGGGCTGCAGGGAAATCAAGACACACAGAAGCATGTTCTTTTTTTTTTTCTTTTTTAAAAAAAAAAAAGAGAAAAGGTGGTGCCCTGGTATGTTACCCAAGGTTGCACCTATGGCAGCTCATTCATTATGTGCGCCGCCTTTTTTATACGCCAGGGATTTATGAGCATCATTCTGCTAATAGTTTAACACTTCTGACATCCCCACTGAACGGCAAGCAAAAATGCCACAGAAAAACCTATAGCTCACCACTGTCTATGTGCTGTTCAACCTGTGAACCGTAGCAAAAAAAGTTATGAGTTTTGGATGTGCCCCGTTGAACGCGGACCAGTGGGAAAACAAAAAATGTAGGAAGTGGGAATGTGGCTAAAAGTTCCTCTTGAAAGGAACTGAGAAACAGAACAAACACAATAAGAATTGTGACTTTGATGCACATCATGTCTGGCTTGGTTTTCCGCTGTCCCACTGCAGTTTAAAGACTCAAAGACCTTTGCAATGCAAGACATTTCCACTGTTACTGGGGGGGGGGGGGGGGAAAGACTAGTAATTAAGACATCATGGCACACCTGAAACTGTTAACCAAAGCCACTGATAGCCATGTTAATTCAAATCTAATATATTTTTATGGTAAACAAAAGCGCATAAACACTGAGCGAGTACATAGATACACTGAATATTAACTAGATTCAGAAGCACAATGAGTAATGATGACCTTTATCAACCTCAACTGCTGGCCAGTGGGAGTTCATCAGCAATACTTGCTCTCATCCTACAGCTTTCTCCCTGCTCAGCCCCCACCTTTTCTCATCTCATCATAAATTATTTCTGGCAAGCAAGGAATAGACAAAACAGTCCAACCAAACTTTGAGGCAATCAGCACCAAGCCGCAGCACTCCCACACCACGAGAGCCCTCGGTGCAACTCGCCCATATTTTGTTAGCATGCACTCGAAAGCACAAGTTACATGGTACGATCATGGAGTGCACAAGGCTTAGGTGCATATTCCAGACAGCTCTTTTACTCTCTCTTCTGTAATTGGCTTCATTTTTGGAACAGTGAGGCTTTCATAATTCCAACACACTCACTTACTCAGCTTGGATCATTGAATGCAAATGAATTCAAGTTTAAAGTCCAACTGCCAATTTGCTATACCCACCACAGGAGATTTCACACAGCAGAGTTTGATTGGGTTTCTTTACCCATATAACTGCGTCACTCAAGTCCTGAAGTAGCCTTGAAAATATATTTTAATAGGAGACAGTTGCATCTGCTGTCTGTGAACAACTTGCTTATCTTTGCTTTTGAGGAAATGTAGATGGCTTAAAACTATAAATCCAGGCAGAAATGGTCTTCAGTTTCTCATGTAGCTGCTTCTTAAAGCAGCATGTTCGTAGTTTTTGTCAGGTAATGTATAACTAGCTGTTAATGCTAGCATTATGAAAATTATGAAATTTATCAGAAGGAAATGCATTATAGTAATTTCACATTTTAGATTAAAATGTTCATGAGAAAAAGAGTGGAGAAGCTGGACAAAGGTTATAGGCTTAGACAAAGAAATCAATCATTAGAATGCATGAGGCCTTGCTCTCATGTATCCAATAACGTCTCATTTGAATAAGAATAAGAGACCACTGTGAAGCCATATTGAATTTCCTCTTGCAATTACGTGACTGTGTGGTCCCGCCAGCTATTAGTGCACCGTGGGGAATATCTGCCTCCTGCTCTGTGATCTGCGGGCCTGCCACAGCGCTGCCTTGGTCAGAAAAAAGGTTTGATTATGTTAACTTCTGCTTTCTTTTCCATTCTGACAGTTTTTTTTTAACTCCCACGATTTTTAGCTCTGAAAAGAGAAGTTTTTTCATTGTGGGAAAAAGAGTTCAGTAATCTCTGGCAAAATTCAATGAGCTCTATTTAAACAATTTTAGAAAATCTGACTTTAAGAGATTGATGGGTGAGCAGTCTCAGTACCTGAGAACCTTTTATTTGAAAAAACATTGCTTGATATTACCATCACTCTTGAGAGAGTCGGTGTTATATAGGAGGCTGTGGACTTCACACAACCTCATTCGGTGTATTCAAGTACTTTTTCCTCCGAGTCTGCCAAAGCAGAAGCTTGAGTAGAGCTTGATGTTTCTGCATCAGGACTTTGTCTCCGTCAGGGTAAAGGGTGTATCACAGAGCACATGGTTATGTTTGATGCTTTATAATTTCTTCTCTGTGACACTAATTATGACATTCACTTTCATTAGGGCTTGATTGAGTAAACATCTACATAACACAATAGAACTTTTTAAATGTGGGCAGGCGTTTATGCTGATTTCTATGCCGGTGTTTGTACGTACAGCACGTGTGACCTCTAATTTTAGTTATAATAATGCCAGACGAGCAAGGAAAAGAATAGTAAAAGTCGTCAGTCAAATAATTGTGTTGGTTTGCAGTTGGAAACTATAGTAACTATTAAAAAAGTAAAAATGTGTATCAGTACCTCAATAATGTGTAGTCAGAAGTGACCACATTTAAATGAAAGGGTGAATTTATCAGTTAACATTAGAATGTCGGGTTAGCAGGCTACATCAGTGAACAATGTGGGTGCATCGTGTAGATACAGATCCTGCCAACTACTAAGTATCAAAGTTTAAAAAAAGTACTATAAATACAATACTTCCAAATACAATACAGCCAGGTATCCAGATAATCATCCAGAAAAGGCTTCAAAACCACAAGCACAATTTAGAGATCCAGTTTAGTGTCTTAAAGATGGATATCAGCTACAGCTGCCTGAGTTGGCATTAAGTTTAAAAGGGTTAAAAAGGGTGAGTTTCAAAATCACTCTGTATGTTCCTATGAAGAGGCAGAGACCAAAACTGTTTTTGTATTAGGCTGTAACCATGTTTTTTTTTTCTTCTTCTTCTTCTGTGACGTTAAACATCATTTTGAGCATTTTAACATCAGGAATTGAGTTCTGGAGCTTCAGCTGGACACTCAGGGAACTGCTGTTTTTGGTGCTTCTACAGTGCGCACACAATTGAGAGCAGAGTGACTACTGTGGACTGGATAAACTTAAACTTCATACATAAAAATGGGGTTATGTGGAGGTGTGGGTGGGTTTTGTCCTTCAGAACATCACTTTAGTGAAACAAGCAAACTAGTTTATTTCTCTGATTCATTGTTTGTCTGCACAAATGCTGCTCTCACTCTTCGTTCTCTATGCTGTTCACTGTCCACTATTCTCGCTCTCAGTGGTTTAAAAAAGCATTTGGGCCCAAGTCTAGATGTATTTGCAGTCAGTTACTGCTCTATACCTTAATATAAGCAAACGGCTTTTATGAACTTTTGTGGCCACTCACCATTAGATAACTGAGAAAGGACAGTAAGCCCCACTAAAAATCCCAGAAAGCACTATCCTCTGAGCAGGGCAAAGAAAAGGGTTTGCAATCCCAGGGGACAATTCCTATAGTATAGACATTATTTTAGTCTTTTATTATATCTTGTAATAAGAGATATATATTCTGTAGTCTCAACGGTGAGTTGATTTTCTCATACAATATTAGATTAATATATCGACCGCTTTGTGCAGATGACTCACTTCCTGGACATTTTTATTGAAATTTATTATTACACCACTTCGGTCTGGGCAAAGGTTCTTTAAATAAATGGGATGAGTCGTTTTTGCCAGTTTGATATGAAATGCCTGTGGGATGAAGGGCTTAAAAAAATGCGGAGATTGTCAGTTTAATATTCAAAAACACATCAGGAGCCTCACACCCACAATCAATACTTTATGAAACTCTTTATGAAAACACTGTTCAGGTAGATATGAGCCAGTTTGGTCCATTTGCTGCCTTCAGATTGGATTTCTGACGATGTCAGGAATTGGAATCTAACGTTTTTTTCTTGTGTCAATCATGCTCATCCCATCCTCTGTCATTCTGTTCCTTTTTTTAAAATTTCAAATTTAAATACGCTCCCCCCCATCTCCATAACCACATCTTTATGAAGCTAAACTGTCTGCTGTGGAAAGCAGTAACTGCATGTGCAGGACGCCATGCAACATGACCCGCTACAACAAAGAGTTATCCATGGTCAAAATCCCCAGCAAGACTTCAGCCCGCTACCTGCAGAAAAAGTTCAACAAGTCAGAGAAGTACATCACGTGAGTAGATAACACTCCTTATCATCTGCTATATTATAGTAATTAGTACATAACCATGCTACAGTTTGTCCTGTTATTGCTGTTGGAAATGACACTATGTATGTATAAGGTGTTATAGACACAAAACATAGGCCATTGTAGCCCGTTAGCATGGTGTTGTTAGGCAACATGATGATGTTATAGTGTATACAGTGGGGCAAAAAAGTATTTAGTCAGCCACCGATTGTGCAAGTTCCCCCACTTAAAATGATGACAGAGGTCAGTAATTTGCACCAGAGGTACACTTCAACTGTGAGAGACAGAATGTGAAAAAAAAAATCCATGAATCCCCATGGTAGGATTTGTAAAGAATTTATTCGTAAATTAGGGTGGAAAATAAGTATTTGGTCACCTCAAACAAGGAAAATCTCTCACAGACCTGTAACGTCTTCTGTAAGAAGCTTTTCTGTCCCCCACTCGTTACCTGTATGAATGGCACCTGTTTGAACTCATCATCTGTATAAAAGACACCTGTCCACAGCCTCAAACAGTCAGACTCCAAACTCCGCCATGGCCAAGACCAAAGAGCTTTCAAAGGACACCAGGAAAAGTATTGTAGACCTGCACCAGACTGGGAAGAGTGAATCTACAATACGCAAGCAGCTTGGTGTGAAAAAATCAACTGTGGGAGCAATCATCAGAAAATGGAAGACATACAAGACCACTGATAATCTCCCTCGATCTGGGGCTCCACGCAAGATCTCATCCCGTGGGGTCAAAATGATCATGAGAACGGTGAGCAAAGATCCCAGAACCACACGGGGGGACCTGGTGAATGACCTGCAGAGAGCTGGGACCAAAGTAACAAAGGTCACCATCAGTAACATACTACAACGGCAGGGAATCAAATCCCGCAGTGCCAGACGTGTTCCGCTGCTGAAGCCAGTGCATGTCCAGGCCCGTCTGAAGTTTGCCAGAGAGCACATGGATGATACAGCAGAGGATTGGGAGAATGTCATGTGGTCAGATGAAACCAAAGTAGAACTTTTTGGTATAAACTCAACTCGTCGTGTTTGGAGGAAGAAGAATACTGAGTTGCATCCCAAGAACACCATACCTACTGTGAAGCATGGGGGTGGAAACATCATGCTATGGGGCTGTTTTTCTGCCAAGGGGACAGGACGACTGATCCGTGTTAAGGACAGAATGAATGGGGCCATGTATCGTGAGATTTTGAGCCAAAACCTCCTTCCATCAGTGAGAACTTTGAAGATGAAACGAGGCTGGGTCTTCCAACATGACAATGATCCAAAACACACCGCCCGGGCAACAAAGGAGTGGCTCCGTAAGAAGCATTTGAAAGTCCTGGAGTGGCCTAGCCAGTCTCCAGACCTCAACCCCATAGAAAATCTGTGGCGGGAGTTGAAAGTCCGTGTTGCTCGGCGACAGCCCCAAAACATCACTGCTCTCGAGAAGATCTGCATGGAGGAATGGGCCAAAATACCAGCTACTGTGTGTGCAAACCTGGTAAAGACCTATAGTAAACGTTTGACCTCTGTTATTGCCAACAAAGGTTATGTTACAAAGTATTGAGTTGTATTTTTGTTATTGACCAAATACTTATTTTCCACCCTGATTTACGAATAAATTCTTTTTTTTTTTTTTTCTTTTTTTCTTTTTTCTTTCCTTTCTCTCTCTCTTTCTTCTTCTCGAAAAAAACGCATTGTTCGTTGTGCTGCTACTATTCCTCAAAACACTAATTAAGTGAAGAAAAAAAAAGTGTTCCATCTTGTTTCCATTAACTTGTCTCTTTTGTTCTTTCCTGTACACATTTTTCTTGTTTCACTAGCTCCATTTTCTTTGTTCACATCACAATGACTTGGTAAGAGTGCACTAACGCTGGGTGCCGAGACATCTCAAGCTCAGGCTTTCATGTCTTAAAATGAATACCCAGTGATAGCACAAGAATTATGCCTTAGATGATGGCTTCCCTCATCTTGTGGTAGTTTGTCACACAGTATGTGTGCGATCTCAACTGTTGTGTCAACATAGTTCTCAGCGTAGACGTGTAGCGATGACCGCACAGACCAACTATATAAACAGCTCTTCTCAGCAATGTTTCACCAACCGAAAGCTAAATCCTTTGCACAGCTGAACAAAGGAAACGAATTCCAAACATTTCTCTGTATTTGTCTGTGAACCTTTTTATCCACTCACTTTTAATCTGCGCTGCCAAGCCAGAATAACTACTGTTGCTGACATCTTACCTCGCTAAAGTAGAAAAGATACCAAAAAAGCATGTGACTTTTGGGTGGAGTGGGGGGAGGGGGGGGGGATCCACATAACAGTTTGTTAGACCACAAAAATAAGACAGCAGCTTATCTTAAATCATCATGGAGTACTCTTTAAGCCAACCACCTAAAAACAGTTGGTCTCTAGTGGAATTCTCTTGATTTCATTGGGAGTAAACCACCTTAAACTGTATATTTTGGATTATTTAATAAATATCTCATTTAATGGGAGGTTCTTTATTCATTTTTTTTTTTTTTTTTGGCCTGTCCCGTTTGGCTCTTTTGCCATCAGAATTGTTGTCTAAAGGCAAAGAAAGATGCCCAACGGATTTACTTTACCAAACTGACCATCCCAGCCTTGCCGTAATGGTCCATTTGATTCACCTTTTATTGTTTATTTTATTTTCACTTACTGAATACGGGACAGACTTGACTGGGGGAAAGAAGGGGAGAAAGAAAGAGGGAAAGAGAAACAGCTGAGAAGAGGGACGGGGGAGAAGGGCAAAAGACAAAAACCAACAGAACGGGCAGAGAAAAAAAATGCATATATCAATCACCTGGATCACCTGCTGAGAAAGAAAAAAGAAAGCAAGCAGAAGAGAACAAGAGTAATAGAATAAACAACATCACAATGATATATGGGAATATGACAGTAAATACTAAATATTAAACATTATTGTGCAGCACATAAGATCAACAGAACACAGTGTGCTTTGAGGTAGGAGCCAAAAAGGGTGTAGTTTGTGGGTGTGATCACCCGTGTGTACACCTGTGAGCATGGACGCGCTTGTTTTTTGTTTTTTTAAAAGGTTCCTTCATGTAATAATCTGCTAGAGGGTGTGGGGGGGCCACAGCCCCGTCCTCCAGGGCGTGAAGCAGGTGTGGAGGAGATCAAAACTCCAGACATCCAGAGGCCCCCAGAACACAAAAGACCAAGGAAGACCAACAGAGGGGCAGCTGCGCCACTGTCCCGGAAAGAGCTGAGGAGAGTCCCAGATGAGGGCTCACTCAGCAGCCGCGGAGCAGAAGCCAGGGGGAGTTGCAGTGACGCGCCCGTGAGCTCCGCCGGCAGCCAGCTGCGCCTGAGTGACCGAGCCCCAGGCCGAGAGGCCGGGGGCACCCCACCTCCGAAGTGGCCCGAGCGAGCCCCAGGCTCCAGGCCCCGATAAGCGGCCGCCAAGGAGTGAGCCGGTGTGTACCTGGACGCCCATCCCCGGACACAAAGAACCACCAACGCACCGATGTCTGAGGGGGTCCGCCACTGGCAGGGGAAGTGGTGGTAGGGGGAGATAGGCCTCCAAACCTTGGAGGGCCTGAGATGTCCCCAGAGAGGTGGCGCCTGACACCCAACCTGACATATAGACACAGACATACAGGCACACACAGATACAAACATCCATTCCCACCCTCATGCTCTCATATGCACTCACTCCACACTCAACCAACGTGGAGACAGACATAAAGAGACGTTGTACACACGATCACACTCCCCAAGCGTACTCTACAAACCGGGTCTAGGTGCCCTCGCCCCTGGAGGGGGGAACTGCACCCAGACCCAGGTGGTGTTTCCCTTTTCCCTGCGGTGGGGGGAGGCAGACCGCCCCGACTCCGCAGCAGCAGGAAGGCTCCACACTCCAGACCGCAGTCGGACGGCCAACTCCTCCTCCTAGCCCCCCTGCTCCAGCAGGTCGCAGAGAACGGGGGTGAGAGAAGACTCCAAACCTCCCTCCACCCGCTCATTGTAATGTTGATGCATGTGTGTTCTAAGGTGCATTTAAAACCCAGGAGGGCATGGAGCTACCTGCCAGAGAGCAGCAGGTAAGCGCATGGTCCCTCCTGCTAGCCCTCAATGTCTACGTGTATTTAAAATTGAGAGGTGGGCAACGATGCCAGGGGTGGGGTGTACACCCTGATGGTACTTTGGACTCCGTGTATCGTGCCCACCCCCAAGATCCTATATGTATGTGTAATGAGAGTGTGAGTAATGTGAATGTCTAAGTTGTGGGATAAAATTGAGGCAGAGGCAGCCAGAAGGGGACAGAGGGGGGGGTAGCCTCCTCTGCACCCTGGTGACATACCCCTACTCCAAGTCCCTGCATGTGTGGGTGGTTGTGGTGGAGCGGGAAGAGGGAGGCAGCTGGAGATGGGGAGGGAAGGAAGGGAGGGGCAAGTGACCCCTCCCTGGGGCCAGCTCCCCCGCTGACCCCAGTAGGCACCCCCATACTCCGCGACCCGCCAGGGAAAGGGGGCCCAGGCCCATCCAGACCGGGCCCAGTGCAGCAGCGCCGCCCGGCTCCACAGAGCCCTGGACAGTCCACCCAACCCCACCACAGAGAAAACTGCACCCACCCCACCATCCACTCATCTTCCAGACTACATAAGACAATAAACACCCAGGCTGAGATCTTCCTCCACCTCTCCTGTATCTCCCCCTCCTGCAGAGGGAGCTCCTGAGGAGAGGAAAGCTCCTGCAAGATGTGACAATCTCCCCCACCAGTTGAAGAGCCCCCCAGGTGGCTCGACGCACCGGCGGCACCCTGCTCCAGGGCTGGGCCCCCATGCACCCACCCGCCCACAACCCCGGCAACACACCAACCAGGACCCAAGCCCCCGAGGCCCAGTCCGGGTCCCAGCCCAGAGACGGAGCGCCCCCAGAACCTCACGCCCATCCCGGACCCACCCAGGGCCAGCCAGGCTACCAGGTCAGTAACCCACGTCCGTCAGCACAGACCCTCCCCTAGCCCCGCTGCACGCAGCCGCGAGGAAACAGTCACCGGAGAGCCAACAGAGCCCCTAACCGGACATGACCGCTACCCCGGGTTGAGCCCCCCAAGGAAGATGCCTCCGGGGAACCCCCCGACGCCCTAAGCCTGTTTGGAGGAAGAAGAATACTGAGTTGCATCCCAAGAACACCATACCTACTGTGAAGCATGGGGGTGGAAACATCATGCTATGGGGCTGTTTTTCTGCCAAGGGGACAGGACGACTGATCCGTGTTAAGGACAGAATGAATGGGGCCATGTATCGTGAGATTTTGAGCCAAAACCTCCTTCCATCAGTGAGAACTTTGAAGATGAAACGAGGCTGGGTCTTCCAACATGACAATGATCCAAAACACACCGCCCGGGCAACAAAGGAGTGGCTCCGTAAGAAGCATTTGAAAGTCCTGGAGTGGCCTAGCCAGTCTCCAGACCTCAACCCCATAGAAAATCTGTGGCGGGAGTTGAAAGTCCGTGTTGCTCGGCGACAGCCCCAAAACATCACTGCTCTCGAGAAGATCTGCATGGAGGAATGGGCCAAAATACCAGCTACTGTGTGTGCAAACCTGGTAAAGACCTATAGTAAACGTTTGACCTCTGTTATTGCCAACAAAGGTTATGTTACAAAGTATTGAGTTGTATTTTTGTTATTGACCAAATACTTATTTTCCACCCTGATTTACGAATAAATTCTTTACAAATCCTACCATGTGGATTCATGGATTTTTTTTTCACATTCTGTCTCTCACAGTTGAAGTGTACCTCTGGTGCAAATTACTGACCCCTGTCATCATTTTAGGTGGGGGAACTTGCACAATCGATGGCTGACTAAATACTTTTTTGCCCCACTGTAATTCAGCTTTTGCAGATGTTGACAGAATAAGGTGTGATAAGTAGCTGAAAGTGCATGAAGGCAAAAAAAAAAAAAAAAAAAATCAGATAATTTTAGTCCATTGGTAGGTGGTTGCCAAGCAACCTGATGATTTCAGAATATGTTGTGCATAACTGAGGATTTGTGAATATAAATTAGATGTTATTATCATAAAATGAAAATAACGTCAGTTGTTATGGGTTTGTGAACAATGAAAACATGCCATTTGGTGCAAGGCAACATGATGCAACCATAATGTCTAATATAGATGAGAACCTTCAGGACGAGTTTTTCGGAGAAAAAAATAAACACACAAACTTCTTTTAAAGCATGATGGCTTCCAGATACAAAATTCCTACACTTATAACTGATCCTGTGGTACAGTTTATAATTTATAGTTATCTTTAACCTTAATTAAACCCAGTTCAATGAGTACTAATGTGCTTTTGTTGATTAATTAGAACTGTTCACTTTGTTTACTCGTAAACATATGCAACATGACATTTTACAACTGAATAAAAAAGGAGCTGAGCTTACTGTGTCTATGAATTGATCATTTGAAGGGGAGACAGACAAAAAAAGGAGAAAACCAAACTCTGCCTGTAAAGAGGTTAAGCAGTTTCTCCTTGCGAATTACCCGCGCAAACCACTTGGCCTTTTCTCTGTTCTTGCTTTAAATAAAGGTTGTAGATAACAGGGATTGTTGAAAGCTGAATTAAGGTAGTAAGCAAGTTGTTTTTCCTCTAGTCACTCTTGAAATAAATGAACTATTATTAACTGAAGTTTTTACCTGAAGTGGGGTTTTATTAGGAAAAATAAATGAACCTTCTGTTACCTTTTACAGAGACAACATCTTGGTGTTGGATGTGTTCTTTGAAGCTTTAAACTACGAGACCATCGAGCAGAAGAAAGCCTATGAGGTGGCAGGCTTGCTGGGTAGGTGGGCTCATTGATTACCTTGATTTCCAAACCTGGATTTCATATGGAAAACAAACAGAACGCATGTATAAAATCTTGCATTTTTCATAGATTATACTGTTTACTTGATTCATATTTAAGTTATAAAATGTGTTGCTTTTGTTAGGTTACTGTATTTTTGAGATTTATTTCTATTTCTTATATAAAGGATGTTCGCCGTAGCTAAATTACTCTTTACTTATTGGTAATGGAGCATCTTGTCTTAAAAAGATAATTCCAACATACCTCATAAATTTAGCTATTAATAATCTCCATGTTTCCTTATTAGAGATTGAACACAGGAAGCTCAGTAAAGTTTATGTTTTCATATTATATAGTTTATGAAGGCCAGTGGCTTTGAGACGAGCTGTGATGGTTTGAGATGTTCTGGGATTCTGGTGTCAAAACTACCAAAGAAAATAAACCATGTCAAATATGGCCGTTCAGTCAGGTGCTGCTGACGTCACAGACAGCATCTCTGCCCTTATGTGCCAAAGCAATATTAGATGCGGACGGATAGCAGACCTGTTTTAGAGAGCAATAAAGTCGGCATTAGTAGTTAGCACTGTGGTTCATGCCCTGCATTTTGTTTAGGTGTCCTATCACTCCCTGCTGTGTTTCCTTTTTCCTCCTTCGCAGCTTCAGAATTGGTGCAGAGCTTTCTGATAGACTATTTCCAAATTAAATGATCCCTTTCTACTTTTTCTACTTTCTAAAAGGCAATAAATGCACTAAAAAGTGCAATTTTTTAGTCATTTTAATGACCTTTCAAGACCTAACATATCTTTTGTATCAGTTTGGTCCAACAAACTGCAGCACCATCTGATGAGCCATCAAAACCATGGATCTGTCAGTGTCGCTCGACTTTCTGGGTCACATCCTTTATTTCACCAGTAGCAACACGCCTCTTGCAATTTATAACACCAGGCTGTTTTCACAATGAAAAAAAAATTGTCTCTCCTTCTGCCTGTCTGTCCCCGTTATCTGTGCCTACGTGTTGCAAGTAAATCAAATCAAGTCTTTCCCCTGACCATGACACAAAGATCTTTCCAGAAAAACAAAAGAGTGTCTTCGCTTTGTATTTCTCTTGGTGTGTCTGTACTGTACTTTTGTCCTTCCACAGGTGATATTGGTGGCCAGATGGGTTTGTTCATTGGAGCCAGCATCCTCACCATCTTAGAGCTGTTTGACTACGCGTATGAGGTCTGTTTCAAATTTCTTACTGTCATATATACCTGTTGAAATGACTAATAAATCCTGAACACCAGCCCTGCTCTCAATAGAGTTTAATAATTTTTGTTTTTTTGATTTTTGGCAGAGCCCTGATTGTGAATGGTGACAACAGAATCAATGTCACAGATACAAAAAGCAGATCAAAAGCTAAATTCACTCTGGTTCTGGCTGAGATAAAGGACTGTGGGATGATACTTTTCCATTACCTTTACTCTATTGTGCGCCTTTTTTTTAGAGCTTCTCATGCTGCTTTCAGCTTCGTGGGGTTCTGATAAGCACATAACAGTCTTCGCCTGCCCTAGGGTTTTACAGATACACAGAAAAAGTCATTTTGAAGAATTTTTCCTTCATTTTAATGACCATATTATGGGGTTATGGGGATAAGAAGGCCTCATGTTGCTGACATAAGCATTTCTAAAGCAACTTTTTTCAACATGAAAGCTGTTGCTTTCACGCTGAGCTTATTGTAATGTCGTACTTTGTTGCCACATTTCCCACCTAATTACGTTTTTGCCTTGAAACCAAATGTTTCTTTACAGTCAGTAATTACAAGAAGAGCTCTCAGAGATCTTCTCTAACAGTTGGAATTAAGTGTTTCTGATTTTTATTTTCTGATCTGCAGGTGGTGAAAGACAGACTACTGGACTTACTAAGCAGAGAGGAGGAGGAGGAGAGTCATGGAGAGGACGTGGTAAGAGTGACCTTTACACTTTTTCTTGTTAGTCGTCTTCACTGAGAGCTCTTTGGAAGTGGAGCATGTAAATCTGGTATAATTTCACTCACTCCGATCATGCATATCAAACCGTGCACTATTCCTGCTCCTCCACACAAGCATGTAGAAAGGGCACCCAAGCAAGACTAAGACTGTGTTCTGACCATGTCATGGCAATTTGGCAGGAAAGCTTAGCTCCAAAAGAGATGTCTTGATGAAACCAAGCAGCAACAACCACTGTCTTTAGTGTTACTAATGTCAGCGACAGTATAAGGAGTACCATGATGTTGATGGACAGAACTGTCAAACTGTGCCCTAATTTAATATAAATTTGAAGGAGGATATCTGCAGAGTAGTCAGTGAGAATTATCAGCTTTCAGTAGCAACTTATTAGACATTACTTTTTGTTTGCTAATTGATTTTGTTATTATTATTATTATTATTTAGTTTTTGTGTATTTATTATTGTTTGTTTTGCTGCACTTTATTAAAACTGAAAAAATTGCTCATGTGTATATCCATATCTCCTATGCTAACAAAGTTATCCAGTCATGACTGAGTTTCAGTTTTAATAATGGAATAATTAGCTGGTCTACTGGTTAGCACTCCCAGTTATGTGAGTGCAGAGGTTAGCACTTTTCCCCTCACATCAAGAGGGTTCATTACATAGGAAAAAACCCTCCAGAAGAACCAGGCTCAGGAGGAGGCAGCCATCTACTACACTCAGTTGGGGATGATGGAAAGAGAAGAGAGCAGAGAGAGACAGGACAAAATACATACTATAAAGAGAGAGCCAGACTTTAATGATAGCTGATGAGTAAATGCAAAGTAGTATATAAATGCACAAAAAATGAAAAGTGGTGAACTTCTGCACTTCACAGTGCATCATGCAAATTTCCCAGCAGCCTAGGTGCATTACATCGTGTCTCCCAAATCCAAACTGGGAGCCCTCCCAAACTATTTTTAAAGAGAGCAACATGCTCTGTTGGGGTGATATGGTACTATGAGGACTTTAAGATAAGCTAGCACATGATTATTCAAGACCTTGAATAATCGCCGAGTACAATAACCTCAGATTTATCATTTGTTTTGTTTTCCTGAATTCAGATTAAGGAAATGAAAACACATTAAGCCAGTGAGGGTTTGTGCATCTTATTGGTCAAGTAAAAACCTTTTGATCAGACCTTGCATACTTATACTAATTCAGTTTTCAGAGTTCAGGTGGAAGTTTGGTCATTCTAAATACTACCTGTAGGATCGTGCCACTTTATAATGTGACCTAGCCCTTGGCCTTTCACTCTTTTTCCCAGAGTTCCTGTGACCCTGTGGCAAACCACTCAGAGTCCATCAGCCACACTGTGACTGTCCCCTTGCAGACAACGCTGGGCACCCTGGAGGAGATTGCCTGCTGAAGCCCGTCTCCCTTCCCCTCAGAGCAACACATATCCAGCGGCTGCCTCCACTAGGTGGCGCTACATCCTTCGCTATAGCATCCTGCAGGACCTTAAAAAGGGGGGGGAGGAGACAAGGACAAGAACACTGGTTGGTCTAAGGACAGCGCTTTGCTCTGTTACACCCCTCCCCCCGTCTGAGGCACTAATAGGGATGAAGGAGCTGTCAGCTGGACTTATCAGCACTTTTTGTCACCCTGCAATGGGAGGGTGGCCTCTGCTGTGCCAAACCCGCAGTGGGGTCTGAGTCTCCACATGCACGCACACACAAAAAATGTGACTGGGTGGGACAATAACCCATAAAGGGGACTCATCCCTGTGCAGCATATTTATGTAAAATAACACAAATATGTTGCTCACTGCCAAACGAACTGTACAAAAATTGGTTTCGACTGTCCAAACTGCATGCGTCGATCTCTCTTGCTCTCTTTGCTGATGCATACGTTGGACTGCAGTGTTGCTTTACTCTATATGTGCGCCATTTGCCCCGCCCCCCATCTGCAGCACAGGCCTGTAACAAGGGCCCAGGTGAGAAATTGAACTTCGAATGTACAGATTGAACGTATGGTTGTTTAAAATCATAGTTCAGGTTGTGACCAAACCGTCTCTGAAATCTATTCTAATGAGCAGTTTATCATTTCTTTAATATGCAGCTAATTATCTTTGTAGTAGGAGTTGGTGAAGTGTGAGGGAGAAAAAAACTTAATATTTTTTGCTTTGTTTATTGAAAACAGTGTGAACATTTAGGAGCCCACATTTTGCATATTCTTTTCACCTTTCAGTTTCTGTTTAACGAGTTTACTCGAAGGCAAGTTTGTTGCGTGCAGTGCTAAGCCCTTCTTTACAGGCATCTTTAAAATGATGCCGTATGCTTACATTTAATTTATGTGAATAAAGGACTTGCTTCTGGCTGCTGCACTTCACCAGAGGATTTATTTGCCTGCCAGACAGCAAGCCTTGTACAAAACACTGCAGTAAATGAATACGGCCAGGGAGTTGTTAAACCATTATTTCATTAAGAGAATGTCAGGGTGAAATTTTGGACAGCTATTACCATTTTATCAAGAATGGCATCGTTTTGTCCTCGGCCAAAAGAAATCCCCAAGCTTAACAATTTTAAACCATTTTCATGATTATAAAAATGATTACAAAAGCACCATGAGGAGTATTTGGCTAGGATGTTTGTTAGGATACAGGGTCTGCTGTGTTATGGTGTAAATAATTGTGTTTTATTTTCTCTCTATGGCTTTCATAAAAACGGGTACCACGCAGAGATGCCTGAAGCAACTCTTATTCAAAAGAACTTTGGTGAAACGTCAACTCCAGGTCCACAATTGACTGCATATATGTCACGTTTCTTTAAGAATATTACTCATTCAGCAGTTCTAAGTAGGCCAGTATGTTATTGAGGTAGTTGAATGTCGTGCTAAAAATGAAAGACCCATGCTTTTCAGTACGGGTTTAGCTGAACCTTGAGTGTACTCAAAAGCAACCATTACATAGTACATCGTGGCTTCACACCAAAAGCTTTTGTGATACTACTCGGAAGATTTAGTGTATCTGAGTTTTTTGGGTTTGTTTGTTTGGGTTTTTTTTTTTTTTTATTTCTAGCCCATGATCATCCTGGCTTGGTCTCTGTCATCATGGTAATATACATTACAGGTAGGAATGAATTCAAGTGCTTTGTTACACCGTTTGAATTATGATTTCCATCTGTGGCTCAACCTGCTGTATGTGTGTATCTCATGTTGTGGCTTCAGACGAACACAGTCCTCAGCTACCCTGCAGGGGGAAACATAAATGTGTCTCTTCTCTCGCCGGCACCGACACTGGCTGTTTCTTCTGTCTACGTCAGCTTCAGTTGTTATTGGAGGACAGCGTTTTCTCATTTTGTGATGCAGCATACAGTGTGTGTTTTTAATGTGAAATGATTAAATGAAAACATTGTTTTGCAGCGGCTGGGGTGTTTTTGTGGTACGGATGAGCAAGACAAGCCTGTTTGCGTATCACCGGTGAACAGCAAGGACACTTAATGTGTTTTACAAGGGCATCACGCAGGAAACAGAGGATCAGAAGAAGAGTTGCTGGGAATGAAAACTGAGGATAGTTGGAGTTCAGGCATCTGCAACCTCAGCTGAAATAATGACGTTACGTCTCTGTAAGCTGCTTTGCAACCCACATACGCACCAGATCCTTCTCTTACTACTATTCCTGAGTTAATCGATGTCATATATGCTGTCACTGATACCTTCTTTGTTCTGTGCTGGGGTTTTAAATGTCCTATGCCTTTAATTTCTGCATATTAAAGGGTCCCCACCCTTTAATATGCAGAAAAAAAGGTCCTGGAAAATGGGCAGTTATAAATTACTGCAGATGGAAATAGCAGTTCTCTGATTGCTTACATGTAGATCCTTAGAGGATAAAAGTCCTTCACTTTAATTTAACTTGTTAGCATGCTAACAATTAGCCTTAAGCAAAATGCGTTGATAAGAAGGTTAGAACATTAAGACATAAAGATCATACCAAATTACTGACATGGTTATTGATTAAGGTTAGGAACGAAAGTGGTAAAGCCAAACAAACATATTTGTACTAAATATCGTGTTGAAACATCCATTTTTCTTTGAAATTTCTCACTCTGATCCAGAGTTTTGGATAATAAGAGCTGTCTAGACAGCTTAATAACATGTGATTGTTAGAAAATAAAAGAATAAAGACAATAATGATCAACAATTGAATAAAACGGAAGAATCATAAGAATAGAGTTACAATGCAGTTTGGGTTTGATTATTTTAATATTTGGTCTATAAACGTGAGCATCATTCATGATATTTACAGCTAATTATGTAAAACAGAAGAGCTTAAAGGTTGTAGACAGAAGCATGTTGTTGACCACACTGAAGCTAAAAACATGACCATATTTTCTAAGATCAAATACTTCAGTGCATTCAAGTGTTTAATGACTAAAGAAGAAAAATGCTGTGCTCTCCTGAACAAAAGAAGGCATCTAGACTGTAGAATTAAAGCCAACAAGTAGGCTGCGTGCCAAAATGTATCAGGATGTTTCTTTATTTATTTGATTTTTGCAAATAAGATCTATCCCAGCAGCGGTGAGTCCAGTCACATCCAGCCAATTAAATTCAATTTTGTTTATATAGCAAATAAATCACAGCAACAGAAAACAGCCCAAAACGTATGACCCCCTTTGAGCAAGCCAATAAAAACTGCTAGACTAGAATATAATTATTTAAGTTTAAAAATGAGACATTTAATTACCTCCTTATCTGCACACTTATTCCAATAGATATTGTTTTTGCTTTGTGTTTCTGAGCTTGTCAATCTGCTGTTCTCTATGGCAGTAGTAGTTCTTTAATGTGTAATTTATTGTGATGGGTAGAAAGTTACCTCTGAGTCGTCTTTAAGGACATTCTGAACTCTGTAAGATACAATGAGTTATTCTTTATTTATCTGAGAAATTCTTTTGGAGAATTTAAAATAATAATAAGAATACAAGAATAAGATCTGACATCCATCCATAGCTTTTCTAACATTTATCCCAGACAGCAGTAAGTTGTGCTGCCCTCTCCCTCCCTGCCGCTGCCTACAGCTCATCCTGGGGGAAACTTAGGCAATCACCTCAGCCAAGAAACATAATCCAACCTGCATTTCCTGGGTCTGCCCTGAGGTCTCCCCTCCAGTTGGACATGCCCAAAACACTTCACCTGAGATCCGTCCAGGAGGCATCCTGGACAGATGCCCGAACCTCTTTAACTTGTTCCTGTATTGCAGGAACAGCAGCTCTGCCCTGAGCCGCTCCCAAACGACTGACTGAGCTCCTCAGCTGGTCTCTAGAGGTATGCTGGGACATTCTTCTGAGAAGGTTCAGTCAGTTTAGTGTTTCTTTTGGACATAGGTGTGGTTAGAACAGAAGATGATCCACCAATTAACTTTGCTCCCACTTCACCAAAAGAGACCAGGACGGTGAGCATGGCTACAGAAATGACATCAAACAGCCTGTCATTCCTGACCATGAACAAGAACTGAGATGCTTGACTTCTCCATATGAGGCCTGGAGCAGGCAATCCACCTGTTTGCCTGAGAATCATGGCTTCAAAACTGGCAATTCTCATCTCAGCTACATTGCTGTCCCACTACACGCTCGAGGGCACCGCTCAACAGGAGCGCAAATCTGAAGCCCACTAGTTGGACATATTTGATCCATCCCCTGACTGTGCAACGAGATTTTGTCCATGAATGTTATAAGCAAAATTTGTGAAAAGGGCAGCCATATAGTCCGAAGCTCACAGGCACCTACACAACTCCTACAGAAAAAAAAAAACCTGAAGAAAATCAAGCTGGATCAATTGTACAGTGGCCTGGTGAGATGCTGACATCTGTGCAACATGCACTATCGACAGAAATGTTCCCCTATTGAGTCTCAGATGATTACAAAAGCTTGAACAGAGAAGGAGTCACACCACAGCAGCTGAAAAAAATCCTCTCGAAACCCAATTTAGCTCACTGGTCAGGTTTTACTAGGCATCAGTGCTTTTAAGAAAATCTAACACCGTTACAGTGGCTGTAATGAACCTTTGAACTCACTGAGAGTCTGTGTGATTTCACACTTTTCGATATTTCAGTTTTTTTCTCTTTAATTGTCAATGAAGAGCTTTTACTCTCAAGTTTTTAAAAATTTACTTAACAGAGTACGATGAATACTATCGCCACCTGTAACAATTAGGGTAACATATATGATTTAAAATCATTTTATTGATGTGTAGATAAGGTGGCGTGAATGTTGTTTACGTAGAGCTTTAATGCTATAGGGCGTCATCTTCCACAGAGCACGAGAAAATGTGTGCCTGCTGCATCTGTGTCTGCCTCCTGATGATAGTGTGCCAGTCCTTTGATCCTGTAGGATACATTGAATCAGGAGACACGGTAACATGGACTCAAAAGAGCTCCATTTTAAAAAAACTGCATATATATAATTGAGTGTCCCCAAGAATCTCAATACATCAGTTAATTTTTAGAAAGCACCAAATGGCAAAAGAAACCAATGATATGAAATCATTAGTCGTAAAAATTGGTACGATAGAAAGAAGCATCTGTGAGACATGATTAAAAAAGTGTTTTCCTCCAGGGTCTGTGGGATGAAGGTTAAAGGAAAGAGATAATATTCTACTTTAGAAATGCATCAAAGTTAAAAGAAAGAATGATTAATGGGCACACTGAGGGAATTATACTCACAGGGACATCCAGTTTTGTTTAAATTCAGAGATAAGGAGCAGTTACATTTTCAGAGTTATCTGTTTTCCAAAAGGGTTACTTCTGGTTTACGTAAATTAGTATTCTTCACGCCTTTTTGTCTTCTCGGAGCTGCTGCAGGCTGGAGTTCAGCCTCCGTTCAGTCTTAGTTCGTTTAACAGATATTTAGGAATCGGAAATTGCCGGCAGGTCAGCCATAGTGCATCAGAAACTCTATGTAAACACACTGATTGCCTTGGTAGAGCGGGAAGCCACACAAAGACAAGGTTGCACAAGTACTTAAAAGAGCATGGCAGAAACAATAAAATCAAATGCTTCGGTGCATTAAAGTGTTTCATGAATCAATTTTGCATGTTAAAGCAAGAACGGAAAATGGCTGAGCTCTGCCAAACACAAAAAGGGAGAGGGGTTTTGTAGTGTCAGAGTCCACAACGGGGCTGTGTGCCCAAATATGTCAGGATGCATTTGTTTCTAGATGAAAAACACTTTCTAAAAAGCCTATTGTTTATATGTTTTGTGTGTCAAAGCAAGATCACACAAATATGGATTTTTAAAACAAATCCCGTGTCAGAAAGAAATGTGCATCCATCTGTTCAGGCTGGTGTTCACGAGGGAAAGCCAAAGGCTCTCTGATCTGAACAACCACAGTTCATTTGTCTGTACGCTCATTATAAACCCTGCAAATGTAATAATGGACACAGTTTTTTGCCATGGTTTGTTTACTTTTAGACATGAGTATAAATGTGAGGGTTAATTTGAGGGAATGGAAGGTTAATTTTAAAGAATTCTTAGGGTTAAAGCAAACACTCATTATCTGAACAGCTGGAACCAAACAAGCATCAACAAAAAAGCAGACATACCCAGTGTTTACTGCGAGTCCAAATCCCAAAGTTATGTAGTTAGATGTCAGAAAATTACATTTTACAAGCTTAAACTTGTGAAAAAAATGACTTATAGTTAAAAAGTTAAGATAAAGTTAAACCATTTATCTGCTAAATATTCTTACGCTTTAACTTGAAGTCAGTGTTTATTATAAATATAGAAAGAATTCACATAGATGTACAATAAATACTGCCTCTGTTAGGGAGGTTTTCTGTTCTAAATTCAGTATTCATTAGCAGATTAACTTAAAAACATGGATTTAAATTAGTTTTGCTTTGGGCCAGGGAAGAAACTTTGAAGCAAATTTTTTGCCTACGGGTGAAACGGCTGATGATTTCTTCCTGTTTTTCTTGGTTCAAGGTTGGCGTTCTATTTATTCATGTCTCGAGAGATTTCTAGCTGTTTTTTCAATTTTTTATAACTTCAAATTTTATCCAGTCTTCATAAGAATACATTAAATTTACAGATCGCCTCTGAAAACATGCTCCATTTTCTACCGTCCATACAGTTTTGTTTCGTTTTTCTTCTTCGAGTATCCATGACCCGTGCTACAAAGCATCAGAACTACCGGAGTCATTACAGCTGCAGGGCAAACTCACCCAAATCACACACAATATTTGCCTTCCATGTAATTTCCAATTTGTCTATTTTAAAGGTTTTTTGTCTATCTTAGGTTCACATATTATCCTCCTTTGTCCTCAGATCCAACAACAAATAAAGCAGTAAGTCATACATGATAAATAGCACCATGTGAGTGTTATTTTTAAGTAAGTAGAAAAAGTACTACAAAGCTACTTTTAAGAAACTGGAGAAAATCATTTAAAATGATTTATATGATTTAACCTGAGTATGCACAGTGGATCAGCTGTCAAGTTTGTTGTCAAGGCCTCTTTGACCTTATGGTAGCTAATCTCTTACAACCTCATATTCCAGTGATTAGCTACCAAATCAAACTTTGAATCATCTCCAGAGCTTTTATTGATGTGATCTGCCAAAGAATAATGAGAGAACAGGCCTCGCCTGGCCACAAAACATCTTGTCAGTCAATTGTTGAATTATTTTTGAGACTGAAAATAATTCCTAAGCACTTGCAGTGGTTTTGTTAAACCCTGAAAGCTGAAAGTAGGGACTTCAACCACATCTTTAAAAAAAAAATAAGTCCACTGTTATAGTGTACAAAATTGTGTCACTGTCTAAAGACACTGCTCAAAAACTTTACATTTTGTAATCAGAAGTCAGTTAAACTTCTGGGATATTGATCTGCATGGGTGGTTAATCAGTTTCAGCTGCTTTGGTGTTAATTAAATTAGCAGGTGCACAAGAAGAGGAGCAATGAGAGAACTCCCAAAACAGGAATTGTTTTACAGATCAATGACATTTTCTTCCCCTCCTCATCTTTTTGACTGTTTTTTTTCCCCACTAGTTTTGCAGCAATCGCCAATACCTGGACCCTACAGAGGACCTATAGAGGTTGCACAGGTATTGCTGCTGCTCCAGGGTGGCACATTAAAACGTGCCAGTAACGGTGCCTGTGCTGTGTGTGTGTGTGTGTGTGTGTGTGTGTGTGTGTGTGTGTGTGTATTTGGAATCACTGCTGCAAATTTTTTTCATTCGGATGTTTGGGGTGTCTTCCAATTCAGCCATCTGTTGATCATTTTTATTTCCATCAAATGACCCGACAGCTTTTTTTTATCCAATTGATATCAGTATAGCTATCCAGATTGATTTTTTCCCTCCATTGAAATCTGATGTGTTTTCACAATGTTCCTTTAATTTTTTGAGCTGTGTAATTTTGTACCTGACAGTCCATTACACCCCGAATTCACCCACGAGGCTCCTGCAGGCCGAGGCCTGGCCATAGATTATAGTAGCATCTAAACTATTTCACACTGTTATAAATACCCACACTATGTTCATCAGTGAACAGACAACACACATCAAGCAGCACTTTTAAAACCAGTTAACGCAGTTGATCAGACACCACATCACTTGGTACTTTTCATTCATGTTAGCGAGATAAAAGCAGCTAGTGGAGAGTGAGTAGATTAAAGAGAAAATGAGAGATAATTGGAGTCTGAACAAAGACACAGTTGGGCACTGACAGTGGGACATCCACTGGAGAGGTTTGTAGAAAAAAAGAGAGAACTTCAGGGAGAAAAACAGAGTTTGAGTTTTCCTTTAGTTCTGCCAGATAAAAGTCATTCCCGAAGTGGGAATTGGGGATTTTTCATTTCTTTTTCCAATCTAATCTTAGAGGCTCTTTGTTACCTGATGTGAGAAAGCAAAGCTAAACAAGGGCATCAGGGTTAAATGTTTACTTAACTTTGATTTATACCTGCACAAATTTGTTCTCTCAAAAGCAATTTTGAAAAGATGATTGCATTGTTCACTCAAAACAGACACAACATTTTGAGAAGTGCTGACTTCATCTCACTGACTATGATCTGTTTTAAGACTCTGATGCTGCATCGTTAAATCTTGCGTATACTCTTCCCGAGTGCTACCTGGGACTGAATCATATTTAATTACCTGTTGACCGGTTTATTGGTTAAGGGGAGTTGAATACTAATTTAATCACAAGCCCCAGCCTCATCAGGATGCTCCCATCATGTGTTTCCAGCATGCCCCGGGGAAATCAGTGGCATTCAGAGCAGTTAACAAGGCTAGTAATCCTTTCAGCTAATGAAACAACATACACATCCACCTGACCAGCTCTCTTAACAAATCATGTGTCAACATCCCTAACATCCTCAGGAGAGTTTTTCGAATGCATTGAGGAGTCTATGCAGTGATATTACTGAAAGAGGGCTGCTACAGGCTCGTCATGACCTGATAATTTAAAGCCCTGGAACAAAGTCCCTTAATGACATTCACAGAAAGACTTTGCAAGTACAGTTCTATAAAGTGATACATGTATTGGATCATGTTAATGTGCACAATAGAAGCATCCCTTGAGATCTTGACCTGGCTCATTGGTGCATTCTGCAAACTGACTGGTTAGGATGAAAATGCAAACTCATGGCACTTTATGAACCGGGCATTTTTTCTACTGCCAGTGAGTGTAGTAACAATGTAACAATAATATTTCAGAGGGGACAGTAGCATAGAATTTGGGGATTTCATCCTTTGCACTATATATTGTCAGTAAAGAAACTGGGGAGATCTCTGTATGCAATTGTCTGAAAGCCAATTGTTATGGATGGCTGTGATCACTGTGCCCTCAGGTGGCACTAGAAAAAGACAGGAAAATGCAAATGAGCACCTGCAAATGGTCAGACTTGTGTTCTGTGCTATCAAGCAGGATTTGGGCTTAATGAGATAACGTCAGGGTTAACCTTGTTTCCAGCATTAAAGTGGTTTAGATTTCCATGGTAACTTATGCAGCAAACAGGTATGAAACCACTGCCTACTGACCAGTCAGTTCAATAGAAAACAAGGTCACCAATCCTGGAATATTCCTGGAACTTCAGTGCATAGAAAGTAAAAGGGTTGGTAACATATTTGGCAGAACTTTATTTCCGCTTTTCCCTTCATTTCTTCGCTATTGGCTGCAAATAATTTTACTTTTTTTAATGCTATATGCTTCAATATATGATCCTTTAATCTTTTTGTAGTTGTGGACCTTCTATCAAATTTGCATGTAGTCTAAGGCTATATTTAACTAATATTTGTCCTTTACAGACTGTTAAACACCAACAGTGCTGCAGCTGAGAGAAATTAACTTAGAAAGATCTAAACTTTAATGGCATAGTAAACTGTAGTCTGTCAGTGTGTTAGTGACAGCTGTGACTATGATAACTCTGTGAAACAGACGCATTTTTGCTGTATTTCTTTTCCTTTTTCAGTATAGTGCTACTTCTCCAGTCTTCCTGACCAAACAGCTTAAAGCTTGTTCACATTTATTCAGAACTTTTAATACTACACTACGGTGTACTGATTTTCCTCATAACACTGATCTGTCTGAAGCAGTTCTGGTGCTTTCAGCTAACTTCTTCATATTTTTGTAATGTCATAGTTTTAACCTACTTTATAAAATCAGTCGCTCTGCTGCTCCATTTGCAACTTGTTATGTGCTGCCAGTGCCTCCTTTTTCATCTGAACAGGCATGTAGACCGATTGGGTTGATTTTTATCAAGATGATAACCACCTTTGAGTGACCACTTAGACTGATTTCTCATGTTAGGGTAAGAGTAGATGGTATCCTGGTTATGTTAATTTTTTTGTAGTGTAGATCCCAGGACATGGCAGTGCAGGTCCTGGTAGGGCTTTGGTCTGCCATAAAGTAGCTGATTGACTCTCATGGGAGAAAAGCTATCATTACAGGATTCTTCTATAGATTTCCATTCAGGATTCTAAGAGTAGCGTGTGTCTTCCTACCAGCATTAAAATCAATTGCAGTCATTGCTTTTCTGTTACGCTTTACTCTTTTACAAGAGTTTTCCACTGTTGACTTACATGGCTGTTGCTGGGAAACTGCTTGGAGTAAAGCAACCAAGAATGTCAGTGAAGGTAAAATCAAGTTTTACATCAAATCTGATAAGTACAGCTAGCTTTCATTCCTTACTGATTTGTCACTGATAAAAGCGCTGGCGAATGAATGTTGCACTTGCACTTTTGCAGAGCATTCCTCATTGAGTTAATGCTCATCCAAGGATTGCACCTTTCGCTCGTAATTTCTCTCTCTTCTCTTTCTTTGCCTCCTCCAAGGATGTTGGCTTTTTTCCTTTTCTTTCCAGTTCTTCCACTTGTTCCATCATTTGCATCATTTACACATTATCTAACTGGGGAAAACTGCTGGAAGAAAAAAGCATTGCCATCTTCTTGCACTTGGCTGTGCTTCATTTTCCAACAAGATTTTACAGTAAGACAGATGGCATAATTGTTCTATAGCCATTACATGTCCAGGCAACTTTTATCTCATATGATAAGTTTAAGCAAAAAAAAAAAAAACATCTCTGTTGCTGATTTTAAATTAAATGTGATAAAAAAGAAACCACAAATCCCAAAACAAACAGTGATAATGGTGGAACCAGGAGGGGAATGAGTCACAGTAAGTGAGTGTTTATGTGTGCTTGTATTTTATTGGTGGTGTGTATGTGTGTATTCCTCACTAAAATGTTTTGTGTCAGACAGTGATAAATAACGCTACCCGTGAGGAAGATCTGTGCCACAGCAATGAAACAGAGGGCTTCAGGGAAACCTTTAGAGAAGAGCCTCCACAATTGCAGTCATTTGTTCTGTGCCTCATCCATCACTGAAAAATGTACTTGGTCGGGGTTACATTATGAAAAAAGTCATCTGGGGAGATTACTACGTGGCCTTCGTGCTATACAGTACCTAAGAGGCTGCACAGATTAGATTAAATTGCCCGAAAGCAGAGAAGCAGGTCGTTGCTGTGCGTTATCATCGCCAGATGTTGAGTCCTGATTCAATAACACATGGCCTTTAAACGCATCACTCCTGAGAAATATGTATTTACAGGCTTTTTATTTCATCTCGTATCTCAAAGCACAAGTGAGTAAACAAAGTCAAGTGTGACATGGCTCTCAGTGCCTGAAAGCAATTACAATTAGGATGTTAGGATTATCATTACAAGATGATTTTAGGGTGGGAAACATCTTCAACCACATCTACTGCCAGAAACATGTCACCCAGCAGACTGTGTCGTGCTCTGCTTGTGCCATCTAGTGGCGATAGAGCAGCTCAGCTAATATAACTTTAATTATGTTCTCTTTGGGCTTCTTTATATATCTGATCACTTTATGTAGACATCATTTAAATTGTCAGTTTTATTTATAATGATAAACAGTCCAGTTATTAAATGATCATTTTTCTCTATTAAAGGAAAAAAGTTAAAAAAGTTAAGAAAGAAGAAACAGCCCTATGTGAAAAAGGAATCCCTTGTTAAACCATGAATTAATTGTGATTAACTACATATTCTGGGGGGGAGCTGAGCTCAATTTCAGTGGTCACTCTCAGGCCTGATTACTGCCAGACCCGCTGAATCAAGAAATCACTTAAAAATAAAATCTCTGCCAAAGTGAAGTAGATCTCTAAAAGCAACGCATCATGCCACGATAGATAGAAGCTCAAGAACAGATGAGAATCCTTGACATTGTAGCTCATCTACCAGGTCATTTCCTAGCTTCTCCTGTCTGAATGTCAAAGTATCCATGGGTTACCCTCACCCTGAGTTGCCCTCAATGCATCCATCGGAGTGTGAATGTATGTTACACAACGTGCTTTTTATGAATGTGTGGGTGATTGAGTGAATGAGGTTTTAAAAAAAGAATGCTCAATTAGAATAGAAAAGCGCTATATTACTAGTCCATTTGCTCTTTATCGGTGTGGAAAGGGTTACAAAGCCATTTCTAAGGCTTTCAAGCTCCAGCAAACCATGGTAAGAGCCATTATCCACAAATGGAGAAAACTTGGAACAGTAGGGAACCTTCCCAGAAGTGACTGGCCTGCCAAAATCACTCCAAAAGCACACTGATGATTCATCTAGGAGGTCACAAAAGAGAACAGAACAACATCTAAAGAACTGCTGGCTTCACTTGTCTCAGTTAAGGTCTGATTTCATAATTCAGAGACTGAGCAAAAATGGCATCCATGGTAAAGTTCCAAGGCAAAACCTACTGCTGACCAAACAGAACGCCAAAGCTCATCTCACATTTGCCAAAAAGTATCTTGATGATCCCAAAGACTTTCGGGAGAATATTCTGTCATCTGATGAGAGAAAAGTTTAACTTTTTTGGAAGGTTTGACTCCCATTATACCTGGTATGAAACGAACACAGCATTCATAAAAAGAACGTTGGTCAAACACAGTGGTTGCAGTGTGGTAGTCTGCCATGCTTTACTGCATCAGCATCTGGACGACTTGCTGATGGAATTACAAATTTTGGTCTTTAGCAGAAAATCCTGAAAGAGAAATCCCCTACCATCAGTTTGTGCCCTGAAGCTCATGAACAGTTGGGATATGCAGCAGAACAATGATCTGAAACACACCAGCAAATCCTCATTTGAAGGTTTCCAAAAAACGAATAAAAAGGAAGGTTTTGCAGTGGCGTGGTCAAAGTCTGGAGTTAAATCTGATTGAGATGGTTTGGCATGACCTTAAACAGGCTAGTCGTGCTCAAAAAACATCCAGTGTGGCTGAATTGAAACATCTCTGCAAAGAAAAATGGCCAGTTTTGTTTCCCCAGCAGTGTGAAAGACTCATTGCCAGTTATCACAAATGCTTGATTGTAATTCGTTTTTGTTAAGGGTAGCACAACCAGTTATTAGGTTCAGGGGTCATGTACTATTTCACATAGGGCCAGGTAGGTGTGGATATCTTTTCACCCTTAATAAATTAAATCATCATTTGAAAACTGCATTTTGTGTTTTCTCAGATTAACTTTGTCTAATATTTAAATTTGTGTGATGATCTTGAACTTGTAAGTGTGACAAATACACCCCCCCCCCCCCCCCCCCCCCCACACACACACACACACACTGAAAAAAAATAAATCTTTCATCTTAGTTTAAACCGTGGGTATTAATCTGTCTCTATTACAGGCTCTCTTTCTCCAGAAAGGCTTTTCAGCAGATGCTGACTCTAATTGTGCTGCCAGGCAGGAATGCAAGAGCAACACAGAGATTGGTGACTGATGCTAGATGATTAAGGCGTGGTTCACAGCCTGTATTCCAGTTCATCACAGTGTTTCTGCCCTCATGGTGCACGGCTCTGCAGCAAGTGAAGCACACTGCCAAATAAGGTTAAAGACAGGAATTTGTCTTTTAAACTCTCAAGCTACAAACAGATGCAGACGTATTTTCAAACAAGACTATAAAAATGCAAAACCAGAAATTGGGAAGACTGTCTCAGTCTATTAACATATCTAATTCATCAACACACCCAATACCAGGTTAGACTGGTAAGCATGAGAGAAAGCATTTATATCCACTGTCAGTAAATAAGATGGAGTCCACTTAGGAGGTCCTCAAATGAAAGACGGAAAGCAAAATGTTCCAATCTCTACAGGAGTGAGTGTAAAGTTTCTGGAGCCGGAATTCCAAATATTAATTTGGTTGATCTGGAGACTCGAGTACAGATATTCCAGACTTATAAAGCCTTACAGTACCTTTATGGACCATCCATCTGTACAGCCACTTTCCAATTATCCAGTTCAAGGTTTGTGGTGGTGGTGGTGGGGCTGGAACCTTTCCCAGCTATCACTGGGCCAGAGGTGAGGTACACGGTGGACATGCTGGTAGTCTAACTGAGGGTTAACACACAGTTAACCTAAAATGTATACCTTTGAACTCCAAAGAGAACAACCAGTAGATTAAAAGTGTGAGGCGACTGTGCATCACAATAATGTTAACATAGCACTTCCTTATCATTGCTCTTATTGTGGTGTACAGCTGCTGTAAATCAGAGCAGGATTCAGTGACTTTGGCGTTCTTTAGATTTGTCTCTCCTCTCAGATGTAGCTTTTTCTAGCATTAAAATACTTTCTTCTAACTCAGCTCTCTTTTATTTATATTTATTACTTTTGAGCTTTGGGAAATTAAACCAGCAAAAAGTCCGATTGTTGCCAAAGAGTTGTGGGCATTCATATGCACATTTTCAAGAATAAGTATGTGTTCCAGCATTTTTCTGGCATGGTCTTCTTTCGGTGAATATATAGCTGTAGATGTAGAATATTGAGTCTTTAAAAAAAACCAATTAAACAAGCAATTTGGCATTAAGATGCTTGGTGTCACAGTTTGTATTTATTTTTAGTTGACAGAAAAAATGACAGCATATAAAGAAGTCATTTAAGATCACATTAGTCCAAAATACCCTAAATTGGGTCCATTTAAGATTCATGTTTAACGACTTCCTTAACAAACTAAAATATACACAGATTCTAAACTTTTTAGTATAATTGCAACATCTGGCAGCAGCTGTTCTTCTTCTACAAGGAGACGGCGAGTCCCTGAACAATTGTGACCCACTATGCAGCTGAGAAATCAACTCACTGACAACACCTGTCATCACCAGCTTCAGATCAAGAAGAACAAGCACACAGATGAAAGTGCCAGATGGGTGGTGTCTTAATTTATGGCAAATTATCACTGTTTACAAAATTTTAAAGAAAAAAGAACATCCACAAAAAGAAGACAATGCTGCAAGATAAGATTTAAACTCATGAAGGAGTTTTAGACAACAATTTAACTATTTAAAGATGTGCTAAGTGGAAGCATGTTATTCGCTATTACCTCATCAGTTTCTTGGTTTTTATTATAAAAATCATCTTTTTCCAATTTATTCTGTCTCTAAACCTAAAAAGGTTCATCTCTCAATATTTAATATGTCAATACTCTTTACTTTTCTCAGTCATTTGCATCTCAACTAATTCAACCCCGTAATTCAAATATGAGTTCAGTGCAAAGTTCACCCAGAGAGAGAGAGCTATTCTCCAAATTCCACTTTATCTTCAACTAGGGTACTTAACTTGAATTACATCCAGTCTGGCTCATACTGAAATGCTTGTGCTGAACACCATATAACTGTAATTGAATTCAGGTTCAATTATGGCACAATATATCACCGTCATTATAGCTGTTTCAAAGACCTGGACTAGTTCTAGCCACAGAAAATGTAAAAAATCATTAAAAAATATATTCTGTCATTCCTGAAAATACTCATTTATAATTTACATTGCTTTGCTTAAGGCTTTCACCTTTTGCTTTCATTAGGTTTTGCAGTGTTTAAATAAAAGTACCACTGCAAGCACACAACAGACCACGAACCTAATGCAAAACTAAAAAACATCATTAATCATCAAGTTAAATGACACAAGACTGATTACAATTCCCTGCATGGTTCCTCTCTATAATTTAACTATTTCTCCAAGTTTGGCATTTGCCCTTTGTGGTTCGTCTTGAAATCACTTGAGCATGCAAAATGTTATATTAAAGACCTCCTTAAAGCATGCACTACTCTTCTATTTGCAAAGAATATCAATCATCTGATAATTAGGTTAATTTATCTTTTCATTATAATTGAATCATTTTGCATTGGCCCAACATGACTCTGTGAACTAAAGCTTTGCTGGATATTTAATTGTAAAACAAAAAAACATTAGGCTTCAAGTGGATTTATTTTATGTATTTCAAGATCCTAATGGTTTGTAATTTATGGGAAATATTCTCTTAAACAGCATGGGTAGGGTAGACTGGCTCCATCTAAAAGCACCAAAATCTTAAAAAAGCTGACTCATACATTTTATTTTTTCACTCTTTTTTAATACAATTTAATTAAAATGCCTTTTCTCATGGCTTGGTTATATGGAACTTCAAATTTCGACACTGTTCAGCTGTGCAGCAGGCACATTATGAGTACAAAAAGTCCAAAAACATCTGGAGGACAGGAGCAAGAAATCAGAATATGATACAGCAGTGAGGGACAATGCAACCAAGAATAAGGGGGCTTGAGACAATTTATTCACGCATGAGAGAAAACGGGTGGAGAACCCAGCTGGAGACAATCATGGAAATCAGTGAGGACAGGAAGTGAAACTAGATGAAAAAGTCACTTAAAATAAAACAGGAAATAAGAAAAGAGAACAGGATTAATTTGGCACAGGACAGACCGAAGCAGGGGAACGCGTAAATATAAAAGACACCCTGAGACAAGACAGACAGGGAAGCATAATGGAAATACAATCGGGAGCTAACTACATAAAATCCTCAGTCACAAACTAAAGATTGAACTAACAAGCCTTGGAAATAAATCTGAAAATAAACAAGGTCTCTAAAGTCCAAGATATAACTAGATACACACAAGAGTCATTAAAAGAATAAAATCCACTATAAAAATTTCTCAAATATAGTATTTGCAAAAACAGAAATACAGAAGCAATCTTGCACTGAAAATTTTCCCATATCCAAACACTTGCAAAAAAAAGACATCAAAGACTCTGGTTTGAGCGGTATATTATTACAGATAATGGACATTTGCATTAATATCAAAGTGGCATTTTAATGTTGTTGCTGTCTGAGGTTGAACAATTTTTAATAAGCTGGCAGAATCATTGTCATAACTGCTAAATATGCCTCTAACTTTCTAATTAATTACATAATTACATTCACAGGATCCTAAATTCCTGAGGTGTTCAAATGTCTTGTCCAGACAACTGTCAAAACAAATTTATGGAAACTATGATGTCATGAAAAGAGTAGAGAATAGTTTTTTAACACTTCAATCACAGGTCTACAAATATTTTAATTTAAGAAATACATACAGACTATATTTATAAACATCAGTGCATCATATTAAGCTCACAATACACTAAATTTTTTAATACATTTATAACTATAAACCAAAACATGTTAAATGTTAGTTACATCCCACCACTGCTCATCTCAGCAGTGTTTAAATATAGTATCGCCATTAAATTCTTACTTTGTGTTATTTAGCTCCAACATTCCACCTCCTGTTGTCCTGTTTGTGTTTAACATAATGATATCCTCCATCTTTAATCCTTAAAATGTAATGTAGGTTGCGCCATGGAAGTGCAACAAATTTTCAATACTTAAATCTGTGATATAATTTTCAAAAAAATTGTTACATATGTTAACTAGTAGGGGTGCAACGATATTCGTATCGATATTGAACCGTTCGATACAGTGCTTTCGGTTCGGTACGCATATGTATCGAACAATACAAAATTTGTAATTTATTTTATCAACTTTCCTTGTGACGATGCTGTCTGTGTTGAGCGCTCAGTGAATCTGTGTTCGACTACTCCGCCTAGGCTGCACTGTCCAGCGCAGATCCACTGAGCGCTCAACACAGACAGCATAGTCAGAAGGAAGAGCGCAGGGCAAGCTAGCGAGACAGAAGTTAAGCTCTCCTTGCAACAGGCAAATTGAACCTCATTCAGATCTGGCGTTTGGAATTATTTTGGTTTTCATGTGACGTATGACCCTGAAGGTAAGCGAGTCATGGACTAAAGTAAAACAGTATGTTGGATGTGCCATGCAATGCTCAATTACATTGGTGTGAACTAGTGTGTTAGCGCAGTTAGCTCGTTAACGTGTTGGCCGTCTAGCCCCATGCACGGAGCGATCGGCGGTAGCTCGTTAACGGAGATTTGCCGTGTTGTGGCGTTAAGGTCATTTCAACGAGATTAACCTGAAAGCACTAGTGGGAACACAACGAATATGACTGCACATTTACGCCGACATCATCCTAGTGCAAAGACAAGTGGAAGCAGAAAAAAAAAAGCAAGCATGCTACTAACTTTAGCCGAGTCATTTAGACAGCTGTTAGCACATGATTCTCCTTATGCTGCTGAGAATATAGCCCAGAAGAAGCAGATAGTATAGCTTTTATTTTGGAAAGAGACATTTCTCTGTAATAAACTCTCTTTTCCAAAGATGAGTGATTCCTCAATCAGATACAGGGCTTGCAATATCGCTAGCCCGACGTCCCGGAGCTAGCGATTTTTTCAGTCGGGCTACCAAAATCTATCTCTGCCCTGCCCGTCGGGCTATTGTAGGAAAAATATATGTCAATGCTTTTGCATTCTTTCAGAAATGTAGCTGGGTAATTATGTCATTGGCATCGGTGAGCCACTGTCAATATGTGACATATTGAAGTCGCGTTTGAATTTGCGCTTGTTTTTTTGCTTTCACTTTGCAATCGTGCTAACTGTGTATAGAGAGCGACAGCACTGATCTGTGAGTGATGATAATTTGTGCACCAATTCCTCTGACATCGTCTTATTAATCGTTAGCTTACTATGCAAACATGACAAGTGAAATCTCCCGCAGCAAGCTTAAACATGTGAGAGGTTGATCGTGCAGAGAATCGCTGAGCTTATGTGAGTGCGTGTGTAAAAGCAGCAGTATATATATTTGACTACGATGACCTGGATGACTGAGAACCTTCACAGACAGATATATATTTCAGTTCTGCTGAGCCAAATAAGACAGGTCAGGGTGAAGAAGTGACAGCCAAAGAAAAGCTTACCACAAAACGGAGAAGTTATGACAAATCAGACTATAAGGCAAAAAGAAAGTGCAGCTTTATGGTTTCATGGACAAAATAATTTCTGTGGCTGCAATATGATGAGCTAAATAACCAGGGCTGCACATAAGTGGTCCGCAGGTGCGCATTCGCTGTCAAAATAAAAAACACGCACAAGGGTTAGGGTTAAATTTAAAAACTGTACTTTTGAGTTAAAATATATATTTATAATTTTAATAAATGACAAATTAAAAATGCATGAACATTTTTTCGTATCGAAAAAATATCGAACCGTGACACCAAAGTATCGAACCGAACCGAACCGTGAATTTTGTGTATCGTTGCACCCCTATTAACTAGTTATATAGTTTTGACTTTTAAGCCCTCGGCTCATCATAACTGGAAAGTTTTATTTTAGGATCCAGATGATTTGGCAACATATGCTATTCACCTTTCTTCTCCTTTGTTTTTCTGGCTCCGACATGGTTGTTTACCTGCCTATGTGTGCATGGTTCCCGAGGAAAAGCAGCTACAGATTGCTTTGACAATACGTATCAACTTTTCAATTCAATATTTTCCTAAAATACAATTCCTGTCCTTCCTTTTTTAGTATTGTCAGTGTATAAAATCCCAGTTAATCTACCCCTGTGTCTTCAAACAACAAATTTTAGGCAATTTGTAATGGAGTTGGTGGCATCACATCACACTAGGCTTTTTTAACCGTAAACAACAGCCCTTCTGGTTGGAGGCTGATTCCTGTAATCCGTCCTTTAAAACAGATTTCACTTGGCAGGAGTAAACGGCCTCCATATTAACCACTGAGCCTTTGAAACGCAGCATCTTTTGTTTGTCCGTAATGAATGTGGATCTGAGTGCAGCGGCAGCACACCTTCAACTAACGTAGCTCCATTTTCTCAGCAGAGCAACTTTGCTAATTAGAATGATTGTTAACTGGTTTAATTGGGTCTGCCAGCAGCAGTCTCAGGAGTCACAGGATGCTCACAGAGGTAATTGCATAGGAGACAGAGTGAGAGTGGTTGATGCACTCTTGCAAAACTTCCCAAAAAGCCGCTCTTCACAGGCACAATAATGGGTTTCCTATCTTTTTTCAATTACAGAAACTGAATGGGGACTGCAATGAAGAATTAGTGTGAAGACCACTTTTCACTGCAGAGAAGTAATAATAAGGGAATAAGAGTCTGAGACTCCACAGAAAGACGCTGCGATTTTGAAGCCCTGCACCATAAGTGAGACATGTTTTCATGTCTAAAATCTAACTTTAATTATCATTTTGTATTTTGTGTTTATTTGCATATACTGGGAGTCTTCTACTCTTGGACTCAAGCTGGGTGATGCAGTCACTTTTTGTACCTATGCACAAAAATGGTTGGAACACATTCACTGGTCATTTCATTAGGCACACCTCTTCAGCTGCTCGTTAATGGAAATATGTATTCAGCTAATCAGATAGCACAGTGGTTCTCAAACTTTTCACATTGAGTACCACCTCATAAAATATATGGCTGTTGAAGTACACCTTTATGACTGAAGGCCTGTTTAACACCACATACAGTTTACATGAGACAATTTCTTGTATGAATGTTATTTGTCATAAACAAGATGTGACAAGTGATAATAATAACAACTACACTGCATTAAAACATTCACAGCAGATGGGATATCCAGTCTTAAGTGATGCCGTATGAACCCTGCTTCTCTGCTACTACTCTGTGTTTATTAAGGCTGTTTCGTTTTTAACATGTTTTAGTGCTTTGTATCTTGTTCCATTTAATCTGAACAAGCCCGATAAAAAAATTCAGTGATCACTGTCGGCCTCTCTCTTGGTTTTTATTACCACTATTAGTTTTAAAGCTCAGTTTTTAAAACCTTACGATGTAACTACAGCCCAGCCCGTGCAGCAGTATATTAGTGACTCAGCTGTTCTCCTGACTGAAGTTTGGTCCATTTACAGCATCCTGCCATGCAATTGCATTTGTCCCTGACCATCGGGAACCCTCACATTAGCTTTTATCAGGTGGAAAAAAGTTAGCGTTCATCTTCAGATTCACTGTGTTTATGTTATGCTAACCATAGCTGTGTAGCTAGCAGTGTTGGGCAAGTTACTTTGAAAAAGTAATTAATTATAGTTACTAGTTACTTCTTTAAAAAAAACTGAGTTAGTAACTGAGTTACAATATTCTAAAAGTAATTAATTACTTGAAAAGTAACTATTGCGTTACTTTAAAAAAAATGTTTAACCCTCTGGGGTCCAGGGTATAATTGGCCATTTTTAACTACTTTTGATTTTCCCTCCACATTTTACCTTTAAAAACGATTTACTTTGCCTTGTTTGGTATCATCCTTTTCAGCACAACCTCACGTGTCTGAATTTACAGTTATGTTTTCATTTTTTACAAGTGATCTAAAATCAGACAAAAAACATAAAATCAGAGTAGAAAAAGTTATATTCTTTACTGTAACAACCACAAACATGATTAATGAATCATATTTCATAACTTTAAATGCAAATATAAATTGTCAATTTTAAAATCCTATGCACAAGTTTTGCAAACAACAAGTTATTTGCATCCATTTACCTTTTACCTTTTTTTAAAATAACCATTTCAAACTATTTACAGAACAATCAGCTGTTCTGCATTCAATAAGATGCCACACAAATTATTTGTGCCACTCCAAAAAAAATAATTTCTGTCCACTATAAAGGAGAACATCACAGCCTGATACCTGCAGGTCTGACAGCAGCAGGTGTATAACTCCTGTTTCTTCCTGGAGACAGCAGTCGCCTCATTGTTCTGACACACAACCACATCCACAACACTACACACTAACTACACAAGAAAACACATTAACTACACACTCCAAAGATGCTAAACGTCACAAATCTCTCACATCTCAAAACTCGCTCTCTCTCTTTTTCTGCTGTCTCTCGTTCTCTCGCCGTCACTCCTAAAACTTCCCCTGTGCTTGCTGCACTGTCAGACAGTAAACGTGATGAAACTATTGAGGAAAAAACGCCGCATATATATTGTTTATCATGACTCTGGTTTTACGTGGCCTATCAACACAATTTAAAAACTGGTATATCTTGTTGCTTTGTCTTTAAGTGGCCATGTGATTGACTTACCACGCCTACTTTATTCTTCCTCAGTCAAACAGCAGCACTCGATTGTTTTGCCCCCTTAGCTCCGCGGGAGCGCTCGCAGCTACTTAAAGCTGTAGCGTCCAGATTACTTACAGCTACTTCCGTGCAACTGATATAAGATGCGGTGAGCTGAACACAGCTTTAACCGTCTGTTTGTTGAAAAATAGTAACAGACCACATTTTCTTATTAGTAACTGTAACGGCGTTGTAACTATAGGAATAGTAATTAGTTAGATTACTCATTACTGAAAAAAGTAACGCCGTTATTCCCACCACTGGTAGCTAGCCACCACATTGCACATCATTATATACCAGCTAGCCCAACTTCAGTAACCCTACAAACATCACTGCTGTTTAGTTTTCTGTCTTCATTTATGTCAGAAGTGATAGCAGAGCTGTATGTTTTAATTTTTCAGAAATCCCTTAATCAGAACATGGTATATTATTTAATCTTAAAATAATGGGGGCAGATTTCCCGCATACAACTAGAGGGAGCCCAAGTACCACCAGTGGTAAGCGTACCACACTTTAAGAACCATTGAGATAGCAGAAATGAAATGCATTTAGGTATGTACACAAGAAAAGGAAACTGCTGATCTCCTGGGATTTTCCCACACAGGCTCATCAAAAACTGTAACTCTCATTTAGATACTAAAAGTGATTTTGTGATAGCCTTTATTAGAGAAAATGATTAGTGCAGCTTGAAGTTAACGTTGTATTTTTTTGTGATATCTTTATTGTTATTGTTGATAGGCGGTGCCGTTCTCCACTGGCCCACAAGGACAGTTCTTAAATTATAATAAATGACTGGTCATTCAAATGAAGTGTGCAACTGCTGACGGAAATGAGGATACTGTGTTTAAAATTCCAGTTTTCGTCACATAAAAAGAAACTGTCATCATTGTAATAAATATTTGATTTTCTAATCAACATTATGCTCAACTGCTTCATTAGATTGATGATCACGCACATCTCTAGTTTCTGAGTTCCACTGCCACATCATAGGAATGGAAATGATGGTGCTCAGGTTCTGGTGAACTGCATTTAAATTCCTTTCCAGGACCTTAGCTTGTTTTCAACTTATTTATCACCGTGACAGTAATCTCTCCACTTATCAGAACACCGGAGAAACAGTGGTGATAGAATACAAATGCGATGTGTTGAGAGCTCTTTGGGACCAAAGGCAGGACTCCTGGCAGTGTTGTAGATTGCACTGGCACTAAAGAGAGTGAGTGACAGGTAAACGCACACATTCAACATTTTGAGATTAAAAATGTCAGTGCAAGCTGTAGCACTAAAAGCAAAACCCACCAAACTGTATTTAAATAAACACTGAAAGTTTGAATCAGCTAGCTTTATTATGGCACTTTGTACATGTCAGGATACAAACTCAACATTCTAGGTTTCTTGGTTCATATAGCACATAAAACAATCAAAAACATTATTTCATTGCATAAAAAAAGACAGAAGGGTTCTGGAAGCTGCTTAGTTTTTTTTACCACACATACAGACACTTACATTCAATCAAATCCCAGTCTAGTAGTGACAGTTTATCTGAAATTTTCTCCAACCAGTCATTTCTTTTTGTAATCACCAGTGAGACACAGTCTGAGTGTCTGATTGGTTTTCTGATTTTGTGTCATTTAAGGACAGGTTGATATTTTTCAGGCCTGTCTTAGAATGATACAAACAGCTTTTGGGTGTTATTCCCCTTCTGTACACTGGTTCTCCTTCTAAGTGAAAATTGTTTCGCGTATAGAGTCAATGAATGTTTTCTAATGATAAGGAGGGGGCACAATAGAGTTCAAATAAAACTGCCCCGTTCCTTTTTATTTAATAGCTTGTAACAGTTTTCATATTACTTAATACTCTCAGTCGTTAGTTTCAGATTTTCATTAACACATCTTTATGTTCATTTTTGTAGATTAGGGTCACATTTGAATTAAAAAAGACGAAGCATGATGTAATTTAAGCTTTAGTGTTCTCAGTCATATCCATCCCTATGCCTGTCAGTGGCTATGTCTATCTTTTATGTACAGTCTGTTGTTCTGGGTCCTCTTAGTTAGCTTACTGAAGTATTTCTTTTACAAAGTTGCCTTGTGTTTTACCAGAAATCATCATAAGCTGAGGTAATTTTATAAGAGAATTTACTTTGGAAGACTTAGTAATTGAATTTTGCTTTTGCCTATTAAAAACTGGGCTAGATGTTTTCACAACCAGTGGAGGGAAATGTTAAAATACAGCTGAGAAATTATGAGTGCTGGTAATTAAAATAATAACTTGACCCTTTTCTTTCATTGACGTTCGGATTAAATCCATTTTAGACTTTATATAGGTCTTTATATTGGAAGAGCTCAAAGTATGATATATAAAATATTGATATGTGAACTGTCAAATTCAGATTTGTATGACTTGAAGCAGATGAAGTAGAAAATGACATCATAGTAAAGAAGGTGAAATGATGGCTAGCCTGCTTATTTTCTGACTCAATAAAAAAACTGGTTCTGTTCTAATTCAGATTTTCCGGACACAGTGTCTTTCAGCGCAACATTACAACAGTAATGAAAAAACAAATGAGTACTCATCACTTCTGCAGTCAAAAATACAGATATCTGCAAGAAAACTCTACAAAATCCATTTCTGCATGTAAAGGAGCATCACAGATTGGTGCATGTAAACACACTCTGACATCCATCCACACAGACTTTGTGCACAACATCATTTTACACACAAACTCATGTGGGTTCCCAGGGATCCAAGGTAAACAGGTTGCATTGAAGTGCTACGAGATCTTTCGTTGGCACGAGAGGAGTAACTTTTACAGTATTTACAACTGCGGTTAAATGATCAGTTTTTTTCATGCATTTCTTAAAAACAAACTCTTGTAGAAAATACTTTTTTCACATTCCGTTTGATTATTTTGTTTTGTTTTTGTTTGCGTGAAAAGAATGCATTAGTGTCAAATGATAGTCACTTAACTTTGCGTGTATTTATTTTGTTCTGGTCACTGTGTGATTATACTTTACATGATGCATGAGCAGTAGGAATAAACAGGAAGCATTCTGCAATTGGCATTGAGTTGAATAAAGCTTTGAAATTAAGAAACATGCTACCAAAAGGTACTCCAACAGGAGTCACAATAAACTGACTGACTGAGCAATCCTTTGAGTGGGAGACCAAACCTGACACACTCAGCTAGAAGTGCAATAGTTTGAGGAGTAAAACATTTGGGCTATGCTTTTTTTAACGAGTCCCATATTTTCAACAAAGTAACTAGTTTGCTATAAATTACCAGAACAGCTGCAGTTAATGAGAAACTCCACATTTTCTTCAAGATGAAAAAGTCTATTAGCTGATATCAGTATTCATCACTTTTATTAAAACTGCAGTTTAATTATGAAGTGCCAGGCATCAAAGAGTCATTTGTCAAAGATAAGCATTCATTCATTTCTGCCACCTGTTATTAACTTGGATGTCTCTTTGTAATTGTCACCTGTGCTGGGAATTATTTTTTTGTATTTCAGCCTCACAATAAACTACAAGATACTCTATCATTTAAACATAACTGCTAAAATGTAATCATTTCAAACCAACTTAAACCATTCTTGACACACAGCACAGTCACGTCCCATCTAATCAAACGTGTTTTCAGTCTTTCTAAGAAATCATCATTATCATTACTGGTGACCAGTGCCGAACACTGGCACCAGTGTTCGGCAGCCTCACCTCCGTCAGTGCGCCCCAGGGTGGCTGTGGCTACAATGTAGCTTGCCATCACCAGTGTGTGAATGTGTGTGTGAATGGGTGGATGACTGAATGTGTAAAGCGCTTTGGGGTCCTTAGGGACTAGTAAGGCGCAATACAAATACAGGCCATTTACCATTATTATTTTTTAAGACAGCCAGCTCTTAAGAGGTCATATACAGTAGAGCTGTGATCCACCTAATTATCTGCCGGGGCTTCCTCTGTTTTCTATCTGTGGAAGCCTTGTGGGCAGCAAACTTCATTTATCCAACTTAAGATGAAGGAAAAGTGAATGTAGAAGGGGCTATAAAAATAACTCAATGTAAGAGGGTAAACCTTTAGGCTGAGGGGGCCAAAATAACTGTTTGGAAGGTTGCCACTATGTAAATCTATATTTTCTGCTTAACATCCAATTTTCCTGAAGGTTTATTTCTGCATGAATGAAAACCTTGCTTTTCCTAACTTTATAAACTCTTTCCAAGCTTAACAAATACATTTTTTTTATTTATTATTAAGCTGGGGTTTTTTTTTTTTGTTTGTTTTGGCCAGTCTAAACTGTGGAAATCTTTTGGAGAACCTGTTGAAAAAATATGGGACTGTTTAAAAAAAGAGAGCAGTACCAAACATTTAAAACTACAATTTCCATCCTTGTCTTTGAACTAAATAAATTGAAATCAAAACCTGAATAAATATGACAAGACAAAGTAGTGATTGTTTGAGGAAGTAAGACTGTGACTTTTGGGCTAAATAACCAACCTGCTTTAAAACTGAGGTATTCCTCTGACATCATTCTCTCCCTTTGGTGCCTCGATTTTTGGCTGACTGACCAGCCCTGTAGCATTCAGAGGACTATGTAGAGGAAGTTCAGCAGACTCCAAGGCTGGCCAGCAGGCCTTTAGAGAAGAGAAGAATATCAGCTCTCTGGGAGAGGACCAGTGCAGGGTTTGGTGAACAGACTGTGAAGTTCTTCTGGAACGATTTGTGGAGTGCGTTGGTAAGCTTAGGTCCGCACCCAGCTGAGAGGCACCCAGAAGGACTCTCTCTCCAGCCTCTCCAAAATACCTCGCAGTTCTGCACAAGCACTGGCCGAGTCCTCCTTGATCAGGACACGGTCCACTAGGTGTCCATACTGCTGATCAATCTGAATGGCAGACTGACGCATCTCCTGGAGGTCTTCATCCTGTTGAAGAAAGGCAATTAAAGAATTTTCTTTTCTTTACAGTGGATGTTGTGGATTGATAGTGTCCTTTGAAAAAATACGCTAATATATATTGATGTTAGTGACCATTTTCTATCTTTTGTGTCACATCAGTTTTGCACTGGCTTAATGCTCCAGGAGTGATATTCTATAGTACATTTGTATAATGAGATTGCTGCGTATTTACAAAGCTTGTGAGTTGATAAGAATTGTGCAATACTTTTGATCTATTAAGCAAAAGAATGCATGACAGGCCCAACTACATTTAAAAAGAAACTTTTAACAGGACGTCTGTTACTGCTTAGAGAAACATGGCTCACTGTAATGCGGCCATGCTCGCCCCCTCCTGGGGAGGTGGCTGCACTGCGACGACGTCTGCTCTCAGGAACACGAGGCTTGACGAATATCACATAAGGCTTGAACTCCGATGTCCGTAGCCTCTTTAGAGCCTGGAGTAGTGGAAGGTTTACATCAAACAGAGAAAACAGAGGTCAGGAAGGAGCTGGGAAGAAGCAAAGTCAACAGCTTGGTGAGCAGGCCTGACATGACTGCCTGCCCCTGCCCACTCAGGTACTCAGTAAAGTGCTGCTGCCTGCAGACTAAGTAACTCATTGTGACATGTTATGACAGTGGATTCTTTGGATGAACATTAAACAGGATGTTCTCTGTAATGTGACCCTTACCTCAGGCTGCACATCTACTATACACATCTTATTCTTGGCCTGCACAGAGCGGATAGCCTCGATACTGGTGCCGTATTGGTTCTCCTTGTATTCACCGTGCTCTATGAACCTGTGCAGCAAGAATTAAACCTTTTCTTAAAGACACAATAAACCAAACTTGCACGACTCAACATGGATTCAACGGAAACATACTTGTTGTTCAAAACATCTGCATCAAACTGCTGTTTGGTGACAAAGTGGTACTCTACACCATCCTTCTCATGCGGCTTCTTGGGTCTGGTTGTATCTGTGGGAACACAGGAGTACTTTAGTGATATTTCTAGAGTTTTGGCGATTCATTTAGGCAAGTGTAAAATGTGGAGTGACTCACGCGGTACAGCTACTGCATAACGATGTGGGTTTTCAGCAATCACCCTCTGTTTGAGTTCATTAATTCTTGCTCCAAGAGAACCTTTCGGAAACAGATGGTGAATATACATGTGAACAAAAGGACAGCATGTTGTAACACAAGTTGTAGTCCACTAGATGTCGCAATCATCAAAGGAGTCCTTTTGTGCTTTTCAGTCTTACCAATCAGAACCACCAAGCGGGGCCTTTCATTTGGCCTCTGCTGATAGCGGGTCACCTCCTCATAGGTCAGGAACTCTGGTTCTCCAGGATCAGAACCCTCTCCTGATGATCCCTGCCTGTCTTTACGACTCAGGCGGAAACTCCTCCGCAAACCAGCTACAGTGAGGTCACAGATGGGAAGGAAGAAGAAACAGAAAACAAGAGGTCTTTGGTCAGATGTACGACAACATTTACTAGTGCACAGCAGTTTGATAAAGTTGTGGACAAACACCTTTTGGATAAATTAAAGACCAACCCACAGATCATGCATTAAAAACCTTTGTATAGAGTGCACATGGATGAATATAGATCTATCCTATTGAAAGTGCAAATAGTTAAATATTTGATATATAATATTATATATATATATATTATATATCAAATATATTTAATATATCAATTATAATATTTGATAGTGTGAGATATACTGTAAGTAGAAGCCAATTGGATGTCATGCTTAAACTAAAAATTGGATCACATGCAGCTGACAGTAAATATATTAGGTGAAAGTCTGTTATATTACATATTTTGATAATTTTCGCATTTAAAAACTGATTTTAGTGACCCAATGTAAATACCATTTTGCTTTTATGTATTAAGAAAAAGCATGCTGCTTTCAACAAGGCTACAGTGCTGAGGCAGGACAGACAGGACAACCTGGCCCTGGGAGACGCCACGTTAAAAGGAAAAGACTGGATCTCCCATGATCAGGACTGTCTGTATCCTCCCCTGTCAGTGATGTGTACCTGCAGGAATGAGCCGGGCACTGTACCTGAATAAAATTCCCAGGAAAACACCTGGCCACAGGAGGGCGCCACTGCTTTACACTTAGGAGAGACTATAACTGGCGTTAGAGCATCACACAACCCAGCCTCACACCTCCACACAGGGTGAACAAGCAACAAACGTGCCTGGTTGAGTGTGCAATGCGTCCAACGCAGCAGGGCCCTCGTGGGTGGGGAGAGGATGGGGGAAGGGGTTGATTCTGAGGGTAGGGGTAAGCAGTGCACCAACCAGAGCAGCAGGGACAGTTAGTTAGATGCAGGGCAGGAGGGAGGGGCAGGTTTAAGGGGATCCAAACACTGCAAGGTGAAGGCGGTGGGGGGAGGGATGAGAATGGGAAGGGTTTAACAGCTCCAAGCAGGTTAACGGGAAGCACAAATACTGTTTACTGAAGTATTTTGTGTTACAGTGAGAAAGGGCTGTGTTTAGATCGCTCCTTGTTGTCACACTTATTACAGCAGCTCACAGGATGGGGGAGCAGATGAGGGGTCAGGCTGGGTTAAAGAAGGGTGAGGGAGTGAAGGTCAGCGGAAGGCTAAAGAGCACAGGAAGAAAATTGGGGACTCCTTTTTTGCCCTCTTCCAAAGCGTAACGTTAGTAAAGATTGCTTATTGCAACATACCTTTGGCCTAGTTGTCCATTTAAATACAGTAAGCAACATTTTATAAACTACTTTGTCGTTAGCTATTAGATTATTTTATAGATTTGTATTATTGAACTATATGCTACACATTAGCCAGCTCAGTATGCTAGGAGTTCATTTATACTTATATCAAGTAAAAAAATCTTTCTCTAACAGTTTCAGTATTTAGTGAATAATAATAATAATAATAATGATAAAAGTAATAATAAAGGCAAGAACAAAACCAGCACATTTGTTGAATTTAAGTCCTACTGAGGTAAAGATATAGTAAAAAAATAAAAGTTACACAATTATTTTTTGCACTACTTTTTTTTCATGTTATGTCAGTGTTACATTTGCAAAAAACACTCACCGGCCACTTTGTTAGGTACTCTACTTCAACTGGTCGTTAAACCAAATATCTAATTGGTCAAAACATTTTGGCATGTTGACGTGCTCAAGACGACCTGCTGAAGTTCAAACCGAGCACCAGAACGGGGATTAAAGGTGGTCTGAGTATACCAGAAAGAGCTGATCTATTGGGATTTTCTCACACAAACATCTCCTGAGTTTACAGAGAGAAAATATCCAGTGAGCTGCAGTTGTCTGGGACAAAATGTCTCGTTGATGCAAGACGTTAAAGAAGAATTGTCAGACTGGTTTGTGCTAATAGAAAAGCAACATTAGCTCAAATAACCACTCGTTATAACCAAAGGTATGCAGAAGAGCATATCTGAATGCACAGCACTTTTAGCCTTGAAGTAGATGGACTGCAGCAGCAGAAGACCACACTGGGTGCCACTTCTGTTAGCTAAGACCAGGAAGGTGAAGCTGGAAGTGACATGGGCTTAGTAAAACTGGCATCTGACATTAGGATGCTAAGGTCAGAATTTGGCATAAACATGAAACCATGGAGCCATCCGGCCTTAAATAAGGAGGATGTTGGTAATGTAAGGGTGTAGGGGATCCCAAATCTAATTTAGTACCAAATGAGCATCATTTAAACACCATATCCTCCGTCTATCCGCACAGTGTACACATCTTCTGGCTGCTTCCAGCAGCAAAACATATCATGCCAAAAAGCTGAAATAATCTAAAACTGGATTCTTGACCTGGCCTCCACTGTTCCCAGTTCCAGAGGCATTAGAGCACTTTTTTAGATGTGATGGAATGAGAGACTCACATCATGGAGATGCAGCCAACAAATCTGGAACAACAATGATGTGATGCCATCATGTTAATATGAACCAATATTGCTGGTATGTTTGCAGCTCCTTGTTCATTTTTATTCCGCTGAAGAATTAAGGCCAAAGGGGTCCAACCCAGCAATAGCACTAACAAAGTGACCAGTGATTGTATGGATAAACGTCCAATTAACAATGTGCAAAAAAATCCCCCACCTGAATGTGGATTTTTCAAATTGTCCTTCCATGACATTGAAAGAGATGCTGTGGAAGCACAGTAGCTTGAAATCGAAAGTTGTGCTTTAAACAGCACCAAGTAGCGAGCTGTTTTCTCTTTTTTCCTTCAGGAAATTTCTAACAAAATAATAACTTGTTTTGCATAATGTAGAACTGTACAGTCTGCACCACAGGAGCTGACACAGTGATGCATCCCTAAACTCTCTCCTAACTAATTATTCAGTGGAGTCTTCAAAGAGGCAACTCTGTTACTAACACCTGCTGTGAGTGTGAGACGGTACTCCCTACACTTTCCTTTGCCCTTCCTCACTTTACACTGTAGCAGTTAAGTGTTTCACTCACATGCATATCTACCGTCTCTTCAGCTATCAGAAATGAATCACTGACCCTCATCTAATTTCTTGGACTGCTGTGAAAACCATCTTTTTTGAACCTTCAAAACCTTCACCCTTGCTCTTATCCCTCAACCCTGGCCCCCGAAGAGACAACCTTCCAAGCAGTTATTTTGGCCCCCAGCCCAAAGCACCCAGGGAACCAGCACACAGCCAGGCTGCAGCAGGCACAGAGCAGATAGGGAGAAGGAGGTGGAGAAAGATGTGCACACTCTCACCTATGTACTGTCCATTGAAATAGCCCTCACAGTCACAGTCCTCTGTAGGGAGGCAAGCAGGGAAAAGAGGGGGGTAAGCATAGGGTAAGAGACCTGGAAGAGTTGAGGAATAAGGGTTGTGGAAGAGTTTAAGAAAGGGGTGGGCGGGCCATGGTAGCTGTAGAGGGGAAGCAGGGCCCAACGGGCAACAGGCAGGCAGGCAGACAGCAGGAGGAGAGAGTGGAAGGGCAGCCAAGAGATGATGAAGATGTGCTGTTAGAGGCAACAGCCACTAAACAAAGGCTTGATAAAGAGATTTAAGTAGAAGGGAGAGAAGAGAGATGGCTCTACATCTGTATGTGAGTCAGCTATTAGACAGATCTCTGTGTACACACACGCAAACAAGCTCTGTGTCCCCAAAGATGTGCAGCTTGTGTACAAACTGCCTATACAAACCCATCTGTAATTCCTAAGCAAAATGTGTGCTTTCTACGCTTCTTTAATAGACTAAAGGGGAACAGGAAACGTTCATGTAAAGACAAATATGGAAAAACAAAAGACAGATAATAAGAGGTGAGGTTGATGCAAGAGAGGGGTGGAGGTATTGTTCTATTCAACAATCTCTGCTAGACGAAAGTCTCCAGGGATGCTGTTCTGCCTGCACCTTACCTGATACAAAAGAAACACACACACACACACACGTACACACTCAAACTAGCCACACAAAGAATCTCTATTCTGGTCTGGTAACTAATGGTAGGAGGGAAGGAATTAAGCTGGAAGCTGTAGAAATCCCAAATGCACACCCCAGTAGCACACATGCAAGCTTTACACACACACATACACACACACACACACGAATATGCACACAAACGGCAATATTACTCTGTAGTTTGTGTTTGGTTGTTTTGCTGTGTTTGTGGCTGCACATATACCAACCTTTATCACATCCTGGATCATCTGATGCAGCAGTGAAGGGCAGAGTAACATGTTAAGCACGGTTAAAGTAAAAATTATTTTGTGCTGATAATCTCTAGGAACGTTGGAAATTTGTTACAGAGGAAAGCTAGTCTAAATTTAGGAGATTGGCCTTAAACTGACGTCACTCTGAGACGAGGAGGGGGACCCGCATGTTAAAGCCCCTGCTGGGATTGGGTGGAATTAATAAAGAGAGCTGGGGGAGTGTGGATGGAGGCTGAGACAGAAGAGACCTCGCAGGTTTGCTGCTGTGCAGCATAGCAGGGCTAGTTGCCATATTGCTAAGCTCTTGTTGTCTCCACGCAGCTCCCGCCTAATCGGATCGCCTGCAGCTTATGTGCCACGAAGAGCCACCGCTCACATCATCCACTCACCTGGCTGTTTACATGAATCCACTATAGTATCAACTGGAAAAGTGAGAAGCGCAGCATATTAACAGGGCTTTGTTTCCCACCGGACGACTGTTGTTACAGAGTCTGAGTTAAGCTGAATTTGCAGCCTCCTTACTGGCCAGATGGACTGAACATGAAAGAGATTAATTCATATGTGTGATCCCTCCCAGTGTCTTTCTTCCCCTCCAACTCTAATCTTTTTTTCAAAACCTGTCTACACTGCAGCATTTAGGGAATGTACAGTTGATACTAATGGCTGTGAGAGTTCTAATTAATAACCAAAAAAAGGTTAGAAAAATGAAAGCCAGTGAAACAATATAATCACAGTAGAGAATGGAGAGCTGATAGTGAGAGATAGTGTCAGTCATAAATTGTTACTATAAAAAGATGCACTGAAATCCTAGGAAGCAGAAACTTACAGAGAGACTTTTTAGGGGATTTTGGATTCGGGAGTGTGCCCATTTTCATCCTGTAGGCCAGTCGCCTGGGGAAGTGTGCAGTGGAACAAAGAACCAGAGACGATAAAGGCAGAAAGAGAGTAAGCAAAAAGTAAGGGGGGACTGTCAGGACTAAAAGACGTGAATCTGAAAAGGCAGAGGAATATACAACACATGGATGGATGGCTTTATTATGAGGGCAGAGACAAATAAGACAGCAGTTTGCACATTTTTTGTGCTTACTTTGTGATTGGACTATCCAGCCTATCCAGCAAGAAATGGCAACAATCACTACAAAAAGACATCTGGGCCTATTTAGTAATCCATCCCTGATGAGCAGACCTGAGCTCATGCCACTTTTGTTCAGTGACAATCAATGTAATCCAGTTTTACCCTAATCGGTTTGTCCCAAACATGAAAAAAAAAAACAATTTTAGGTAGTTCTGAACCATATCTCTCTCAGTGTTTAAGCTATGGTTATTAATCCACCAGATGCTGCGGTGTTTGGCTGGAGATCAGCTGAGATCATTTTAACAGCAATTTTGACACTTAGAGTTTCAGCGCATGCCTATTCAAGTCAGAGTTTCAACTAAATTTATTCCACAATGATCTGATGCTCTATCTAATCACAGTTGACCCTTTAAAGTGGAACACATGAATGTGGATTTAAAAGATTATTGTCTGGGTAAAATAAATATCCGTTGGTGTATGGGTGAACCGTTCAGCTTCTGTGACATCAGGCTCATTTTAATTGTGAAGACAAGACCTTCTTCTAAGCGTTCTCACCTCTCCTGAAACTGTTTGGATGGGATGAGTCCAGCACGCAGGTTGCTGTCTCCCACACGCTTGGCCTGCCACCAAGTGGGGTCATCCTGCGTCACAACCTGAATGATGTCTCCTCGTTTAAAGGGAAGTCCCGCCTCCTGGCAGGGTGTGGCCTTGTCTTCCAAGGGGATGTAGTCAAACAAGGCTCTCATATACACCTGGAGTCAAATGCACAAGGTGGTGGAAACACCATATTTTAGGGTTTAGAGTTATCTGAGCAGAGTGTCCTGGATGTAAAACACAGGGCAAAGTGAGAAGGTGATTGTACCACAATTATATTTAAAAATTTAAATATAATATAAATATTATTTGCTGAAATTAAATGGGGTTACCACAGGGTTACCATCTTTCATGTTTTATTCAGTGTAAACAGACACTGTCGTTGCTTAAATGCCAAAAACCACATTTGAAATCTCCTTGGATTTGGACTTTCAGCAGTTCACACAAAGACTGAATATTATGTACACTGAACAAAAATATAAACGCAACACTTTTGTTTTTGCTCCCATTCCCCATGGGATGGACGTAGAGACCTAAAATTCATTCCAGATACACAATATAACCATCCCTCCCAAACAGTGGTCACAAATCAGTCCAAATGTGTGGTAGTGGGCACATCTGCTATATTGAGATAATCCATCCCACCTCACAGGTGTGCCACATCAGGATGCTGATCTGACATCATGAGTAGTGCACAGGTGTACCTCAGACTGCCCACAACAAAAGGCCACCCTGGAATGTGCAGTTCTTTGCGCTATTGGGGGTCTGGGGACCCAGAACTGGTCAGTATCTGGTGTGACCACCATTTGCCTCATGCAGTGCAACACATCGTCGCATGGAGTCTATCAGATTGTCAATTGTGGCCTGTGGAATGTTGGTCCACTCCACTTCAATGGCTGTGCGAGGTTGTTGGATATTCGTGGGAACTGGTACACGCTGTCGTATACGCCGGTCAAGCACATCCCGAACATGCTCAATGGGTGACATGTCCGGTGAGTATGCTGGCCATGCAAGAACTGGGACATTCTCAGCTGCCATCTGCCCTGAACAATGTGAACCATGATTCATCCGTGAAGCGCACACCTCTCCAACGTGCCAGACGCCATCGAATGTGAGCATTTGCCCACACAAGTCTGTTACGGCGACGAGCTGGAGTCAGGTCAAGACCCCGATGAGGACGACGGGCATGCAGTTGAGCGTCCCTGAGACGGTTTCTGACAGTTTGTGCAGAAATTGTTTGGTTGTGCAAACCAATTGTTCCAGCAGCTGTCTGGGTGGCTGGTCTCAGACGATCTTGGAGGTGAATCTGCTGGATGTGGAGGTCCTGGGCTGGTGTGGTTACACGAGGTCTGCGGTTGTGAGGCCGGTTGGATGTGCTGCCATATTCTCTGAAACGCCTGTGGAGACGGCTTATGGTTGAGAAATGAACATTCAATGCACGGGCGACAGATCTGGTTGACATTCCTGCTGTCAGCATGCCAATTGCACGCTCCCTCATTGCTTGTGGCATCTGTGGCATTTTGCTGTGAGACAAAACTGCACATTCCAGGGTGGCCTTTTGTTGTGGGCAGTCTGAGGTACACCTGTGCACTACTCATGATGTCAGATCAGCATCCTGATGTGGCACACCTGTGAGGTGGGATGGATTATCTCAATATAGCAGATGTGCCCACTACCACACATTTGGACTGATTTGTGACCACTGTTTGGGAGGGATGGTTATATTGTGTATCTGGAATGAATTTTAGGTCTCTACGTCCATCCCATGGGGAATGGGAGCAAAAACAAAAGTGTTGCGTTTATATTTTTGTTCAGTGTAAATCGTAGCGCAATAAAAGGTGTTTCATTTTTTGTTTTTTCTCTCCCTTGCGCACTCTGAATACTGAGTGCAGATCAGAGGAAACCCATCCATCCATCATACTTTATCTCACCTTGCTCTCCTTCAGCCGGTCCTCCTCTTTAATAGCGGGGATTATCTTTAGAGTGATGGAGCCCTGGGACTGGGACTGGATCACAAATAAACAAGAGCATGGGAAGATTATGACTGCATCCTTACATTAAAGACAAACACTGAAATATAATACGCTTAACTGTCAACTTGCAGTGAACTTTATTTTTAATGGATAAAAGACATTTGTTTTTTTAGTGGAGTTATTCCAACATTCACATGTCCTTCTGTCCATCTTACCAACAACTGACTGATCTCATCAGGCCTCTTGTGGATCACAGAGACCCCGTTCACCTCCCTCAGCTCATCTCCTACATGCACCAAACCTGTGAAGAGCGTACATGCTGGATGAGCTGGCAGAAACATCAATGATGTTCAAAGAGACTTCAGTGTGCTTCCCGGGTCTGTGGGGTTTAGCATTTGTATCTTAAGATCAGCGCTGTTGTTAGATCCTCAGATACGAGCAGCTTCTGTCCTCGGCTGCGATCTGTTTATCTGCAGCCACAACAATGCGACCAAAGAGCACGAGAGAAGGGGGGTCGATATATTTCTCCCTCAGGATAGAAGCACAGAGCCCACGATATTATACTGATGAGCATTTTTTCATCACTTGACAGCAAGAAAAAAAGATTACTCACTGCTTACTTTCATTCTGTAGTTTATATTTTCCTGGTGTAACCACTGCACGTTGTACACGATGACTTACTAATGAAGAGGTTTTTGCTTTTCCAACAACTGTGCTGAATGTTTTGTCCTGATGCAATCTTTCTACCAGAGGGTTCATTAGAACATCAAGTTTTCTTGGCTTATTTTAATGAAATTATTTATCTCCTTCTTGCTGGTTGCAAGAAGAAAACTGAAGCCACACCACTGTAAAAATCAGGAGGCTCTTGAGGCATCATGCTGGGTCAAGGCTACGCTACATTACTGCAACAGCAGTTTGGTTTCATGCTGGGCCTGTTTTTCTTCATGACAGTTTCCCCTTTTCTGACTATTAAAAACAACAGAAACGCAGCAAAGAGTACACTTTTACTCAATTGTTGGTTTTATAAAGACAGATACTGACATCATTTATAAAAGTAATTCTTCTTCTTGTGAATTGATTGTTGATTAAATTTATAACGTGATAGATCTTTATTTGAAAATAAAAATAGAGAACCTTTAAAAAATGCTCTTAGTTTCTCCCCTGATAATCATATAACATCCTCTTGCTCATAGGCTGGTACCACAGATATTGTTATAGTAGTTATAAGATATACAAGCTTTTAGAAAATGAACAGCATTTTACCACTTCGATCAGCTGCACCTCCCCTCATTATCCGAGCCACTATCACTGCTCCAGTGGCTTCGTCACGCCTGATGGTGGCTCCCTAGAGTACAAAGAAGTAACAACTCCATTAGCAGAAGAGGCCAAAGGTCTCCATCCCATAATCCTTTCCTGTTTCATCTGCTTCTCTTGAAGGCTCTCTAGTTTCATTCCCACTCTCGACTTTACGTCACAACTCACCAGAGGTTCTTTGTTCTTTACCAGCCTGACAATCTTTACAGATTCCTCTTCCAGATCGTCCTCAAAGTCGTCCGGCAGCGGTGGCAGAACAGGGTCAAAGTTCTTCTGAGCTACAGTGTCATGCACTGACAGAACAGCCTGATGGGACAGAAAACATACATGCTGAGATTACAGTGCTGACGTTCAGCTGTCGGGAAGCACACAAAGCAGTCTGACATCTGCCCGAGCTTGTGAACTGCATCAGAAATGAATTTTCAGTTTGATATGAGTGCAAGTGAAACAACCCAGCACAACAGGAGGTGAATGAAATCAGAGTTTGTGTGTCACTGCCACAAAATCTCCACTAATTGAAAATGTGTTTACCTTAAGATGAGGGGAAAGTAGCAAATTCAGCAGCTCCTTCTCCTCTGTGCTCATCGAACCACTCTGTAGCTCCTCTGCCACCTGCCAATCCCAATACACATGAACTCTGGATGTGTATACTAGTAACACACACAGTTTATTGTAGAACAACAGAAGACAGATTCAGAGATGCAGAGTGGGAAAGATAAGTGGAAAGCACCTAGGGTCAGCAGTTTGCTCTTCTGATAACTGGTGAGAGCAACAGGGCAGCAGGATATGGAGTTTCATTAGAGGAGCACTGGGATGATTCAGCACTTTGAGAACATTAAAATTCACTTTTCATACCCACATTGCTTCTCTGTCGGAGCTAACTCATGGTGACTGAATGCTGTGCCCAAGTGGAAAAGTAATTTACAGTATGTGTGTGTGCGTGCGTGCGTGTGTTTGTGTGAGGAACTTACATCCTCTGCCAGAGAGGAAGCACTGTGGAGGACAGGTGTTGGGCTCTGTCTCTCATACTGTCTCAGCTTCTCGTGAATCTAGGAAAAAACACAATCAGTGTATAGAAGGAAGAATTTTAATAAAGTGCTGCATAGTTAGGCCAAAAGGTGAAGTACAGTAATATGATATTCCATAACATGTATCAGCTTCATGCCATTCTTTTCCAACAGCCACAAAACATAAGCATAAATCCGCTGGGCTCAAATCAACTAGATACTACCATGAAGTCAGGTAGTAATCCAAAAAAAAGAAAATAAACCTTTACTGCATAAACAAATAATAGATGTTTCAATTTAGAAATTAGTTATCCAAATAATTATATTACAAGTTATCATTTGTAAAGCTTGAACCATCCTCACAAGAATCATAATTCCTCACCTTCATCAGGTATCCCAAACTCCTCTCACTGAAGACATCTTTGAGGAACACCATGTCCTCTTTGTGGTTGGCATCTGGCCGCAGCTGAGAGGTCAGCAGGGCCAACGTTTCATGTAGCCCTGCACAGGACATGAATTAGAAAATCCATCATGTATATTAGCATGAACAGATGGGGCACAGCTAGCCTTGAGCAGTATGGACAGTATGTGTTGAGCATCTGCGCTCGCTTTTCTTACCCGCTCCTGCTGTGAGAACCGGCATGGCTTCTTTCATGGGTCAGTGAGGTGAGGAGGGGAAACCTGGGAGGGGAGAAAATATAAGTAGTATTTCCTCACACTTCCACTTGGACTCTGGCGGTTGCTTTCCGAGAAGTTTAATTGAGTGATTAAAAAAAAAGAATTTCTTTCTTCCTAAAAAAATTAATGCAAGGGTGTGTTTGTGTGTGAGCATGTAGGATTGACGTACCTAGAAACCCATGTTTGGTAATTATAGCTGTACTTCATCCTCTTTTCTACTTTAAGCAATAAATCGGGGTTGCAATTTCCATTTTGCAGTGTAGTTACCTCATCTGTGAATGTGTAGGTGTGGATCTGCACGTCTGCTCGCATTATAGGGCAGTACTACTAAGATAAACAGTCACTGCTGGTACTATTAATCACACCGACTCTCGTTAGGCTGTCTGAGCTTGTGTTGGTATGTGTGAAACGAGCAGAGTGGGATACTCTGGCACAAACCTGTGTGAAACAAGCAGTGTGTCAAACCTCTAAGGAAGAAGCTGCTGATACGAGGACTCGAAGGGATGCCTATCACATATTTACAGTACACTATGCTGTTGTAAATCTGTCCTCCTTGCTGCATAAAAAAGAGCCACCCTTCCTTGCTTGAAGGAATAATTTCAGTGATATAAAAACCAAAAGCCATCTATTGTCACAAGTCTTTTAATATAATTCAGAACAACTGAGGCTTATTTTAATTAAAAACAAAACAAGCAGTGCTTATCCCAGTTTGTCTTGAGGAATTTACCATCATAAATGAGACAGATGAGCGCAACAACTTTAGTTGGGATTCTCAGGGCTAAATGAAAAGTTAAAGTAACAAACGAAGGCAGCACTCTTCAGTATTCAGACCTGTGAGTGACTCAAAGATCTATTTAGTGTAAGCCCAGCACAGACTGCTGCATTATTGCAGTCCCAGCCAATCAATAACTTTGTCACTTGATTCAATATTCTCCATATTTCCTCACTTGGAAACCTGGATCAATATGAACAAAACAAAACAAAAAAAACCCACAGAGTCACTCATGTCACACTGTAATCTGATGACAGAACAACAGAAAACTGCAGCAAAGCCAAAACCGCAGTCTGTGGCTAAAACATTAACAAAGAGTATTAGTATTTTCAGTTGTTTCTCATAGTTATGTTGGACATTTATGAACTCTGGGACTTCTTTTAGTCATGTCAGGAAATGGCAAATTAGAAGATAGAGTTTAATTTTCATATTTCCTTTGTTTTTTTTCTCACTGTTTGCATAAATAACACTTTACACAGTAGGCCTATATCTCACAGTATGAGGCCCTAATATCAATCCATATATCAATCTGTCTGTCTACCTATCAAAGATGATCATACTTTAAAAGTAGTAACACCTAAGCAATGTGTTTTTCTAAACATACACAACCCACAAATCCAGTCAGTGAAAATAAATCCAAGAAGTAACGTTGGCTTCTGTACTGTTAGCACAGCATGTTAGCTGTTTTTTTTTTTACTGTATAATCTCAGTCACATTGAAGAAACAGGTGTGAAGCAGTGGATTTCCAGAGGCAGGTTTAACAGTAGCCAGTGGGGTGAAAGCAGTAAGCTAAAATTAGCAGGTGGATTTTCAAAATCCAGGCTGAGGATCCATCCAGTCCAGTTTGGGTCAACTGACATAAGGTGGAGGCTGGGTGGTGGAGTGACTGGGCCTCAGCAGTAGTCACTAGAGGACAGGTGATGAATAGCAAGTCTAAGATTAGAAATACAAGGGGATAAGGAGCTTAGAGCAGAGGTGAGATATAACGTTTTTTAGAGAGCTGGATCTTGTTCAGTGTTCAGAGACAGATTAGTCTTCCTGGTTAAATATATATATCTTTGTTTTTGCTGCAGTAATAATGGAAATATAATTATTTATTCTTCACTAGATCGATCCAGTTTTGAATCTTGGCTGAAGTACTTGTGGCAATAAAAGTTCTAGTGCCATCGACTGAGCCTGGTGAGTGTTCTAAATGTATTTTTAGATTTACATTATTTTTTATTTAATGTTTATATTGATAGAAAGAGTACTAGAATTCTTTCAGTGGAAAGTTAACAAGCTTGTCATATAGGGCTAGTGATTAAACTGGCTTGAATTTGTGTCATGTACTCAAAAGCTGAGTTACTCCAAAGCTTTCCTTTAGGTTCCCTGAACTTAAAATTATTGTGTTAGCTTTACTACTTCATTTTGTATCGTCACTCAAAATAATAAAGTTATTCTAAGTACTACCGTAACTTAAATATCTAAAGTAAACTGTACTTTAGTTTTTCTAATACAACAAGCTTGCGTGTTTATTTATTTATTGCAATACTCACACCTAATTCGATTTTACAGTGTAATATCTTAGCAATACAATTAAACCCTTCAAACTGTGGCAAAACTGCAACAAAAAGACTTAAAATTGTCTTTAGCACTATTAGAAAATGTAAATGCTAATGCTATAGGATATATGCTAATATAAAACCAGGTAGTCACACCAACAGTGACCATAGTGAGGATGTTAGCACGTTGCGATGAGCATTCAATTCAAAGCGGTGGATTACTACAGTGGCCAACCCGTGGTCATTAGGTGAGTCTGCAGTGACATAGAACAGCATTCATTCCTGTGTGCTAACAAAGCAGCAGTGTATTCTTAGGGTCTGTAACCTAAATATATCATCACTGATATGCAGCACGCAAGTGAAGACTTCTTGAATTAGGACAGAGCAACATCAACAAGCTGCAGCTGGCTCAGTTTCTCTTCATCTGCGCTGTTCTTACAGTTAAATAAATCACACCTGAACACGGATCTTCTGTTTCCGTCTGTATTTTGACATGTGCACCTGGGCCATGCATCTAGAAATTGGAATTATGTTGTTATGTACAGAGAGATCTTGAATCTCTGCAAGTGTGATCATCTTTGCCTCTTTTGCTTCTTCTTTCTGTCTCACTCCTCCTAAAGCATTTTTTAAATCTATTCAAGGCCTTTGATGGTTCACAATCAGAATTTGATTAACTTCAGCAGAGACAGCAGCGAGCTCATGAATAATGAACAGAGATGATATTACAGGAGGTGGGGGAGGCAGAGAGGGAGGGGGCTGCACTGTTTTCTGTACTGTCAACACAAGAGACAACCTTTTGTTATTAACTATGTCAGCTAGATTTTACTTCTTAACTCACAGGAAGAAAACAAAATGCCAGTTCTGTGTTTCTAGGAATGATAGACTGGCTTTAGTGGTCACTGTTTTCACTGATACATTTTTACATCAAAGAATGCTTTAAAGGTTTCCTCTCATCTCCTCACAACTATCTTCTACTTGATGAAAATTTAATATCCTCCTTTGTAATGAGCAAGCAGTTCATTTATATTAAATATATGGTTAGACTGTGCTTAAGTATTGATGCTTGTAGAGAATTACAGGGTCAGTCCTGCACATTTGATTAGATGTCTTTATCATTTTTAGCTTTTATCACTGTCTCCTTTTGATTTTTTTGTTTCTTTTGTGTGTGATTTGGACCACTTCAGAAGTCAGAACAGCAACAATGGCCATGACACCATGTAGCAAACATCTCATGGAGGCAGCCAAGCTACTTTAGTGAAAAGTTCCCGCAAGTGGGATCAATAATTAAGTTCCTACTCTGCAGCCTGACTCAGGCAAAACTGAACGCGCAGACATACTGGAGATTTTACTTCACTTTTACTTCCAGTGTCTGATAATAAAACTAAAAAAAACTAAAAAATACAGATCCAAAAATCCACAAATCTCCTTTAAACTGACTGCATTTTTTTTCTTTTGATGATTTGGGGTTTCTGCTTTGGGAAATATCTAATTCTGCAGCTGCTAAATACTCAGCGTTCACCTGCAAGCTCATCTATTAGTGCTGATGGTGGAACACAGTGGGTTTTAGAGGGGCTTGTTTTTTGTTTAAATTTACTTGGAAAAGGTTGTGAACAACTTCACAGTGACCTTAAAAACACTGTAAAACAAAACATGTAACTAAACTGATATGTGATGACTATTGTTGGGTTCATTAGCATACAAAGATTGATACTTGATCTGAGGCCTGTACCACAAACCAGGATTTTGTTTTATCCAGAAAATTTCAGGGCTCTTACCAGGTTACACTGCCATGATAACTTATATTATAATTACTATTATTATTGCTAGAGATTAGCTATCACCAAGTATGACATCACCCCTTACTTCAGAAAATAGTGTCAGATCTTTCAGACCTTTGTGCATGGATAGTTACTGGATTATTATTAATTATTAGCTATTATATCAATTGAACATTAACTAAGCCTATATTTGAATTGTGTTATTTATTAATTGTTAGTTCTTACTCGCTCTCAGTTAAACACGACCTGGGCTCCAGCTGGAAGGAAAACAAAACAAAACTGTCTTATGCAAATTTAAGAATGAATTTAATGGCGTACTTGAGTTTTCCTTGTCATAATAATTGGAATGTTGATAAGTTTGTTTACTCACAAAATTAGGATTTTTGCCAGCTTTTCTTCCTGCCATCAAACAGGCCGAATTTTTATTAACATAATAGTTCTTTTTCTGTTTTACTGACCAAAACTTTTAAAGCATAACCATGCGTTTATACAGTTCTTTTAACACTTAGCTACTATATAGTGTTTTTGCGCTCACATGTAGATTTATCTGAAGCAGCTGTGTTACTTTCATACCTAAGATCAGAAAGCCCTGGGTTGGCAAAGTAAGTTGATGACCAGCTTAGTGTGACTGCGTATCTTGATCTACCGTGTAGCGGTAAGTGATTCCAAATAATGGAAAGATATCCCGGGTATGTAGAACTTGCTATGTGTGCAGGATCCTGGAGCTTGACGTTTGTTTCCAAATATTTGACTCAGTTTAGAACTTGCTGTTTCAGCAGCTTACAGCATGTTACATGAATGTTTGCCTTTTATTGGTAATTAGAAGGATCTGTTCAGATCATTTGTTATCCCCAACACGCACAATGTCAAAATCCAAAAACAAAAGCGACTTGGCACGAAAGAAAATGTGTTCATGAATTTAAGATTAATTTGCTAAAAACTGCATCCAAGTGATATGTTTCTGAATAATTAAACTGATGATTGAAACTGCAGCTTTCAAACAATCAAAAGCTCGTGCTTTATTGCATCTCCCTTTGCTGCTCTTGTTACAATCACTGCATATGTATTCCTGCTAAAACATTTACACTAAGATATCAAAATATACATTATTACTATGTGCACTAATGTCAGCAATTATATGGTAAATAGAAGGTTCCTAGTTTTCTTCATTAACTTCTTCATTAAGTCAGGCCTTCCTGTGCATGCATATTACCTAATTGTTGAATTTAAATTTACTGTAGGTGTGGATATGATTACTTGTGGCTGTCTGTGTCACCTCATTAGACCTGTGTGGTAGACTGGTGACCTGGTCAGGGGTACCCAGTCTCTTGGTGGCAGTTAGGATAGGCCCCAGTCTCCACACAACCCCCAGCTGCCTAACTGGTTTAGAAAATGGATTGTTGCTAAAATTATGCTAATCAAAGTCTGTTTTTTAAATACTAGCTCTGCTGAAGTGGCAACCTCCAGAGATGAAAAATTGTGTACACAAGCCAAAACCACAAATAGCTGTTCAGTTCCTTCAGGGGTTGCATTTTTAAAATATCCCACTTTAAAAACTGAAAAGAATTAAACATGTTTGCTCTCCAGTAAAAACACAGGTTTGGTTTCAGTAGTTAATCTACCCCATCATAGCGACCGTCTGCTGATTGATTATCAATAACGCTCCATTTACATTGTATTAATGTTTAAGGATATGCACTAAAAGGCACACAGACACAGATGGAGATCCTTTCTTTATGTTCTGTATTGAGCTGTCTTTAAAGCAGTTTAGTTTTTTTTTAGGTTTTGTTTGCCAAAAATATGTTGACAGTCAAAATACCAAACTCAAAGCTAGAGGATTACACATGGGTGGCTATGTCTATCATTTATATGCAATAGTTTTATAGAACCTGGTTTTAAAGAACCAGTGTGTTAAAGTTAATCATCATTTGCTGTCTTACAGTATTAGTAGCTTAGGATTAATCCAGAAAGCTAAAAGCTAGTACACATACTACATATACTATGCTACGCATTAGTTTATAACACCTGTTTGCTTTTAACTCTTTGCTACCTCAAAGGTCAGTGTTGTCAAGACGTTTACAGCCGAACAGTGCATCAAATTCACAAAGTTTAAAGTTCCACTTATCAAATTCAAGGTCACGGGGGTTAAAAAGCATTTTTAAAAATGCTTTGATTAAAAAAGAAAGCATTTTTAATCAAAGCAAATCCAAAGATACTGTTTATGCTGCACATTCAGCATTCTGGTCAAAGTTTGTATCATTCACAACACAACTCAAACCCAGCCCATTAAGCGAGCACTCCTAGGAGACCGGAAGATGCTGAGTGAACAAACCTGCTACATGTGTAAACTTGGTGGAGATTTTAAACAACATTGTGAACATTTAATGTGGATTTAAGGGCAAAACCTCAGACTGCAGTGATGTCTTGTGCATTGAAATGATGTATTTTAGTCTGAAATTTCTTCTCATTTTGATATCTTGAGGCCTGGTATGAAATGCGCCAGAAGATCCACCGTCAACATGCATATTTATATCAGCCTCTTCTGTCACACCCTGAATTCTGAAATCCTGCACAGTTGAGTTCATGTTGTTGTAGCTCAAAACATCAGCAGGACTACAATCACCAAATCGCCCAACGTCACTGATCCAGAAATAGACTCAGACATTACGTTTTTTGCACTTTGTTCCAGCAAAAATGACGTTTGATGTCTCTTGAAATCTAGTTAAGAGCTTAACTGCAGATCACATAAACACGATGGAGTGGTGAAGCCACAGCTCAAAAGTCAGCTGACCAGATAACAGCTTTCGTCATATAGTATTCTTCTGGACTTTGCTAAAATGCAAACATTCCTATTACTGCTTTAATAACATAATCCTGCCTTAAATAAAACATTTAAAAATCAAAAATATTCTAAACAGCAATTTCAGTGATTTCTATCCAAAGTGATACTCACATTAACAGAAAACAAACAGGTTACACCCCGCGTGAGCACACAACCAACATACTCAGACATCCTCTATCTTCCTCCCACCACATCCTGCTCTCACTTTTCCTCCACTCTTCTGTCCTGATTCATCTTTTATCTTTGTTAGAACCACACAGCTGGTCCACAAGCCTTTTATTCCTCTGCATTCAGTCACGAGCCCCGGGGGTGGCATGATATCAGGCGGTTCACCATGAGAGTCACTGGCCCTCAAAGTACTCAGCGCACTGCCAAGAGTTTTATCAGGTCGCTTCGAGTCTCTGTGACGCCTCATCCAGCAAAATCTTAGCCCTAAGAGAGCTACAGAGCAGCCACTGCTCTCCTGCAACAAACAGAGGGAGAGCTTTCCTCTTTCCTTTAAAGGATCCAGGGTTTTGTAAGATTTTTCAATATAAAATGTAAGAAAATTGTTTCAAATCAGTCTTACTTTAAATATATTCAATTTAAAATAATAAATCTAATTTTACATGGAAACAAGACGACTTCTCACTGCTCCAAGGACGCAAACAATTAATTTAATTCTTTTAATTATTTAATTATTATTTAATTTATTGCTATTACCTCCTAAATTTACAGTTTCCAAAAACATGATTTCTTTTAGACATTTAAATAATGGCTTTTTCAGGAAAAAAAAGTGCATTTTCATGACATGTATGATAAAAGATTTCCAGCAGAAGTTGGAAGGTATGGATGTAAAATTTATATCCTGCTTGTTCTCAAAGGTTCCAGGTTCTTTGTAGGTAATTCATAACTAGGTGTTTTATAGGTACACACGAGTCTGTTCACATATGAAATAAGCTGCTCATTATGCAACTGACAGAATTATATTTCCATTAAAGGCCAACAAACAGGGCTAAAACTCTCTTTGGTAATTATTTTCAATAACAAAGAACTGATTTGCCATCATAAATATTATATATTTCATACAGTATTATCTGGAATCATTCAGACTGTTGATTCCTGTCACAGTATATTTCCATTCAGTCATCGTGGTGCTGCTTGTTATTGTTTTTGTGCACAGAGACTATGCCCTTGCTCTCTGTGTATATCCGAAGATGTTACAACACAAAATAGGCCAGCTGCAGTGCTTACTGTGAAGCCTGTGTGTAGGAATCATTAGAAACCCCCTCTTGAACATAGCAGTGCTTAATGAAAATGCATTGTCTACTTTGCTGTAATATGCCTCGGTATAGATACTAAAGCAACAAATGCTTGGTCGAGCTGTTCTAAGTGTGCTGCCTTTCAGAGACTGTTTCAGTTTGCCAGATGGCAAGGGTCAGCCCTGCTTCAGGAGCATTCGGTCTCTGTCTGTCCAGTGTGCTTTTACAGTATATTATTTCTGTATCATGTCACTAAAAAATGGATGTGAGGAACTTGTAAAGAGGAATCATGCCGGGGGTTAAAGGCTCGATCTGTATACAGCTGCAGCTGTGTGTGCTCCACTACAGTATTCCACACATAAAGACACAGGCAGTCACACACAGACACACACACTGGAGAATCCGTGCTGGTCTCTACACACACATAGAGCTGAGAGCAACATCTCGGTGAGCACATGATTGAGCGGCTTGGCTTGTCGCTGAATGAACACCGCTCACATACGGCTAATCCACTGAACTGACAGTAATGGGAGGCAATACTAAGCATCTTTGGCCAACATCCAAAATGTTTTTCACACACACACACACACACACACACACACACACACACACACACACACACACACACACACACACACACACACACACACACACACTTCCCAGGCTCACACCATCACTTCTGCGCAACCACAAAAACCTCCCATCATCTAATCTCATCTCACAGGAGCAAGCAGAGGGTGTGGCCAGACAGAAACTTATATCATCTCCAACATGGAGGGAAACTACTGATGTTGACAGCTGACACACTCCTGCTCCTGCACACTGTCACACAAAAGGCTCCCCCCTCCTAAATCCCCCTACTCCCACTTCCTGAATTCTACACAGCAAAACGGAGGCAGATGTCTGCTATCTCTTCCTGTTTCCACTTCTCTTCCACCTGATCTCTCTATTCTTACTTCCTCATGTCTGTAGAGCATAATGCTGCCCATCCCTCCCTCCCCCACACCCCTCCTCTTCCTCTCTCCTCCATCTCTCTGCATCACCCTGCAGTGCTACAGCGCTCTGCTCTCCCGACATACAGCGTGCCGTCAGCTGGCAGACAGAGGAAGAAAAGGAGAGCTCGCACAGGGTAGCAGAGCATCCTTTCTTCCAGCTGATACCCTACGTTCACTCTGAAAAACAGAAAGGTGTTAAACAGATCAATGTGGACAGAAGCTGCCTTCTTACCTTCGCTTCTCTCCGTATCTCCTCCTCTCTCTCCGTTTGTGTCTCCTGACTGCAGCCACACTGTTTGTCTCGCTCTGAATCCTCTCCCTCCTCCTTCTTTCTTCCTGCTCTTCTGGCTGCTGGTCTCACAAACCTGCTACCACTGAGTGAGCGCCTCTCCCTCTCTGCCTCGCGCCCTCTCTCAGCCCTCCCCTCCCCATCCTCCTCCCTTTACATTTCTGATGCTCTTTCTGCTAACAACATCAGTAAAGAATGCCAGAGTGGGGTTAAGATTTTACATTTTTCATACTCAATGCCCCTGAGTCTGCTATCTAATCTTCTTTTTTCAGGGGGTTGTTAGAATAGACCAGCCTTTGTAATATGAGTTGCATTATTTAAGAAAAGAAAAAAATAGATAAAAAACACAAGTATGTGATAATGAATGAAAATATTCTGTTGAAAATGCCATTAAAGCTGTACTTAATTAGCAATGGGTGAAATACTGTGCAATATCTTCAAGGTTACGTATTGAGAAATATCACCAAATTCTATTGTTTTTCATCTTGTGTTTTAACACATTGTAACTAACAACAGGTAAAAGGGAACAATTTGGTGGAGACCAAAAGCAGAGCCAAAACTACAGCAGCCAAAATTGTATCTACAGGCAGTTAGAGCAGTCTGATTACACACTTTCAAAGTCTTTCAACTAGGGTTGGTTATAGCCTTGTTGATTTAACATCTCAAGATAGATTTTAAAAATATCTATATTTTTAGCTGTGTGACTCATTTGTCAAGAAAGTAATAGCAGTAGAACAAAATGGCACAAACACAATGCTGCCAAACAATCCACATATTGTTTTATTCAATATAATATTTTCTCCTTTTATTTTGACTCAATTTCACTGTCACATGTTGTGGTTACTTACTGGATCTGATTGGCTGCCACTAACAGGGAGTTCCCCTCCCCCTCCTCTCAGAGCCAGGCAGGATGAAGCTGAGCCCACATCCAGTTAGGGAGCGGCTGCTCGCTTTGTCTGCATGCATGCTGTTCCGAGTGGACACACACACACACACACACACACACACACACACACACACACACACACACACACACACACAGACTTTCTTTCTTATGATAATTGGGGGCGTTCCCAGTCCGTATTTGTGGATCTCTTCTGGGGTTTTTTTTTTTTTTTGGGGGGGGGCAGCCCTTTACAGCTCTCAGTACACAAAGAACTGAACTGCATGTACAAATATGGCATGAACATGCCAACAAGTGATTTAATTCAATCACAGTGAACTGGTGACCTCCATCTGTTCTCAGGGATGTGCGTACACGATGCAGTCAAATCAAACGTACAATGATAAATGGGAAATACCAAAATGTCTTTTTTCTTTCTGATGTCTTATAAATATTGCCACTAACTGAGCTTTTAATGATATTAAAGCAAACATTCACTGGGATAATGACCAAAATATATGTTATCTTAAACATTAAATATGTTATGTGCATGTTCTTTCTCCTATATGATCTTTTTTATTTTATTTGTTTGGTTTTTTTTGGTATTATTAACAAATAAATTATTATCCCAGTGAGTATCTGTGAAATAAACTTATTAAAGAGCTTTGAGTTCTGACCTTTTGCAGCCAGGGCTGTTCAGTGAGAGCAGGTGATCTGGACGGAGGGATTCTGAAAGGTCATTGTGATTCTTTGGGCAAATTGATTAAGAAGCATCTGTTAACTTGCTTCTCCGAGGACCAGGAAGGGTTGGCTCTGCAGTGAGAGGAGGGGCAGGAGGGCTAAGCTGTCCCCTGACCTCACAAATAGGCCATAAACTGGGTTTCTGTGTTCAGCCTGCTCCAACGGGACCAAAGGGATGGAGCTGTCATCAGATAATAGAACACATGCAGGAAACTGTGTGAGAATTTATTCCATGCTGTGTCCAGATGCAACCAGAATTTTGAAGCTGAAGATGTTTTTCCAGTCTCTTCTGATATAGACTGCTCCAAAAAAGTAAAGGAGCACTTTGAAAACACGCCACATCTCAAGGGGGAAAAAATCAAGCTGGATATCAGTACTGATATGGATTGGATAATGTGTTAGGATTTGATAGAAATGAAAATGATGAACCTACAAAGCTCCTACAAGGCCCCACTGTGCTTGTATAAACGCCAGAGGTGGACCAGGGTATCAGTGAGCTCCTGTTCAGTACAGCTGGCAGCACTGATTAGACCAAAATATAAAGCTCCAGATATGTTGCATTGGATTTAGGTAAGGCAAGTGTGGAGGGCAGTCAGTATTATCACTTTCTACATCCTCCAGGAATTGCCTGCGTACACTTGCTACATGAGGTTCTCGTGCACCAAGAGGAACCCAGAACCCACTGCACCAGCGTAGGGTCTGACAATGGGTCCAAGGATTTCATCCTGATAGTGGTCAGGGTGCCATTGCCTGATCTGCAGAAGTCAGTGCATTCCTCCATGGGTATGCCTCCCCAGACCATCAGCAAACTGATCATGCTGAATGATGTTACAGGCAGCATAATGTTCTCTACAGCTTCTCCAGATACTTTTATGTCTGTCACATGTGCTCAGGTTGAAGCTGCTCTCACAGGGTGCCATTGGTGGACCTGCCGAGTTCTGGTATTCTATAGTAAATGCCAAATTTGGCTCCACAGTGCCGGGCAGTGAACACAGGGCCCACTAGACCACATCAGGCCTTCAGGTCAGCCTCACAAGATCTTTTTCTGATTATTTGGTCAGAAACATTCACACCAGTCTCGTTCTGGAGGTCATTTTATAGAGCTTGGCAATGCTCATTCTGATCCTCTGTGCACAAAGGAGAGGATATCAGTCTTGCTGAGGGGTAAAGGAATCTCTACAGCCTTGTCCAGCTTTCCTAGAGTAACTGCTTGTCTCCTAAAATCTCCTTCATGCTTTTGAGACTGTGCTGGGGCACAGATTGTATTTACTTATTTTTTAAAAAGCACCAAGAGCCACCCATATTACTGTGTTAACGTGTTCTGTCATCGAGTTTCTCATCATGCGAGAAGAATGAATAATGAAATGAAATGAAATTCGATTTTTAAAAATTAACAAAGAGTTTGGGAAACTGCTATGAATCACTTCTAAATATTTGGAAACATTGTCAGAAATATAAAACACATTTTCAAACAAATATGTGGTTTTGTGTGTTTTTAATCACAACAACAACAGGCAAGTGATGTTGTGAATTCAAGTGGAAAAAATGAAAGTGATGTGAATATAATTATGATAATCATTTAACAGTGGGTACTAACAGGTGTAATTTCTTTTATAGCAAATTCCTGTCCATAGTAAAAACCTGTCTAAATACATTCTGGTAACAGGAAATATCCATAAAAATAGAAATTCTAACCTTTTGAAAGATGATGGAAGACATTATAAGAAATTAAACTTAACTGAACTACGAGAGTAACTGGTTTAAACAGCACAACTGCCAAGTAGCGTATGAGAAGCTACATTTTTGGCAGCAGCAAAGCTATGAGCAACATAAGATGTAAAACATACTTTTATATGAGTGCTATAAGTGTCTCGAAAGACAGAAAGCGTTAGCATCTCCTATACAGCTAAAGTTTCACACGATTAAACCGCTATCAGTATCAGGAAAGTAATTTAGTAGTAATTTTTTAATTATTCGAAAAAAGCCACCCAACAAAACAGTTGGTACATGAGAGTTTCTCATTGTTTCCTTACAGATTTGCCTTGCTTTGTTTTAATCTATGAGAACTCAGCCTTATGTAACACTTAGAGCAGACTGCAGGAACCAAAAAGCTAAAGCAGCAGTAGATTATTACGCATAGTTGTTAAAAATTGAGTCTAAATTGAGCATGACTCATCTCTGCACCACTACCTCCCACCAAGAGCTGCATGATGCACAAACAACCAGATAAATAAAAACAACAGGCCCAATGAAGTTAAAAAAAACTGAAGAGAACAATCAGACAGTGAAATTTACTGCACAGCTGTAACAGCTGGCACCTTTGCAGGGTGGAGCTGGTCACACGATTGGCCAAGGCTGTGTCACTGACTAAGGGGTGAGATGGGGAGTTCCCCATCTTATGTTGCAGTTCGAATGACAGTGTATCCCATATAAATAAATGGCAGAGACTGACTTTCTTTCATTGCCTCAAGTGACCATTCAAGAAACTGCGATTTTGGATGTTCCATGTTGGTTTAATGGAGGTAGTGACTTCAGTTTCAGAAAACTGAGTCATTTGCTTTATAATATCCTGAAAATGTATTGCATTCCTCTTCCAATTTTAGATATTCTGTTGAATTAATTCATGTATTAATAATTAGTACCACAGGATAGGCATAACAAACAAAACGTATCATTTCAAAATAAAATACAGCAGTTTCAAGAGCCAAAAATGTACCAACGTTCAGTTGACGTTGATAAAATCTGACAAATGTCTACAGTTTACATTAAGCAAAGTTCATTTAATTATATGGAGAAAATCTGAAAATTGAAGTGAATTAAATTAGAATGGAGGTGAAATATATTCTATTACTGCACTAATAGAAAAAAAACCCAAATTGAATAAAGTAAGTAAACAATGAAACTGAGAAATGACTTTATCAAACAAGCAGAAAAACATACTTAATTCCTATTTGAACTGCAGTTTCAATCAGAACCATTCCCAAAACACCAGAGATAAAAGCGTCAGGGATAGGGATGTCACAATATGACTGTGTACTAGATACTTTTTAAAAATGTCCTAATTTATCTTACACTAAAAGCTAAACATTCAAACACTGATTAATTTTAAGGATAAGAAAAAAAAATCAATTTTGTCATAATGTTATCGTCCGGCGTGTGGATTTTAAAAGGTTAGTTTAGTCTGCACTTGGCTTATAAGTGGCAGGTGATTAATGAGGAAGAAGATATGCATATTTACTGTTCTCCCTTCAGTCAGATCTCTGCTGCTTAGAAGAGCCATCTAGAAGAAGGCTTAACGTCCTTTCAGACTAACGTCTGCCCGGCGCCACAACTTTCTCACCATTCTCTCTTCCTCCAGGACTCGTCAATTTGATTGTCTGTCTGGCCCTTCGTACATTATCTGCTGGCACTCAGGCCGAGCCCTTCTCCAAAGCCTGAGATACCGAGGGCAAGATGAAAGGATAACAAATTAGATTATTTGACCACTTTGTCAGAGGGAACTTATAAGAAACAAGGCTAAAGCAATAATTTTGGAACACTTTATCTTGCTTGATGATGATGATGATGCATGGTTAGACGCAGCAGACAGAGTAGCTGACGGGTGTAGCAGCATGCTCCACCACCTCTGATAGATAGTTGGTAACCTGCATTTGAAATTTGTTTAAGTATGCTTTCTTCTGACCAGAAAATGATTCAAAAAATCCGCAAAGAAATTCAAACCAGCAACCACAACTTGCAAAACACAGAAATGAAAAAACAAAACAACTATTACTCACTGTATACAATCACTACCGTGTGCACAACGTCCACTAAATTTGCCCCGGAAACAGGTGATATAACATGTAAAGGGAGGGGTGTAAGCTGAATCAAAATAATAATAACTTCTTTTCACATTTAAAAAAAAATAAATGTTGAGCTCAAGTTAAGGGACCCCTTTATCAAAAGTTATAATTCTATCAAAAAGCGAGGCAGAGGAAGACTGCAGTTCTTTTATTTTCATTTATTTATATACTTTGGCAGCTTAATGCCAGACACACAACGTTGCTGGGAAATGTTCCACAATTTCATGTCCTTCACAGGCTGCTGCCGAACGGCATTAGTGAAAGTGAATTACAACCTTCTGTGTGACCCGATAGAGAAAGAAGGAGAAGGGAAAGGGAGACAGGAGGGGAGAAGACAGAAAGCGACTGATTTCTGCTCATTCACAATGATAAAATGGATAAAATGGTAGAGCAGGTGGCTTCAGCTTCCTTTGTGGGCCTCCTGGCAGGAATTTATTAGACTGGTTTGTTGGCAATGGTGCAGTGTAAATTTTAGTGTTTGCAAACAATCATCTGCTTCATATGTTGCAGTTCCACTATTGTTTCAGCGTGAAGTCCTAGAATTGCATTGCTCATGCGATATATTATACACAGAAGACAGGTTTTGCATATTTTATGAACTTGAAAATAAACTTTCATCATTATTTTTTCATGTTAAATAGCTGAACTTAAGGGCTTTGAGAATCTGACAGAATAACTGGCCGTAAACGAAAGAAAGAGCGGCTCATTTTATCTGATGCTCTGTGCGGTCTTTGGAAAAGTGTGCAACCTCAAAATGTCAGTCTTTTTATTAACTGATATAAAATACCTTCATTTTCAAAAGGACCGAATGAAAAGGATCATTTACTGTAAGGGGACTGGATGACCTTAAAGGTCATCTGTGAGGAATACCACAAAACCACAACGCTGCTACACTTTGTTGCTTATTTTGTTCTTAAAATTCGACAAAGCTGCAGAAGGTGGTGATCTCAAGTTAGATTAGATTGAATCAGCTCTTTATGTTTTTGAGTTTTGAAGCTGAATAGATTCATTGCAATGTTAAATGTATCTCTGCACTAAAACTGTATTATACATATATCAGAAATATTCTTGATCCTAAAACGATATATTCACAGACTCACATTTAAGGTGAGTCCAGAACCTGAAATATACAAGGGATAAGCTTTCAGTTAATTCAACTATTTCTTTATATGCAACAAGAAGGAATCAATAGCTCCATGTTAATCCACATCTTGATCTCACCATGAGTGTGTGACGATAGCTTTCACGCACCTACTCTGCAGTCAGAGCAGATGTATGTGGATCTATCCGGGAGGAGGAAGTTCCTCAAGTTGGCGGTCCAGTTCAGTTGTTTCAGTGGCTCGATGCTTATTGAATTGCGTGCCCATTCCCACAGCTCCAGCAGGTCAAATGACTGGGATGTGTAGCTCACGGCCGCTAAGTGGTCTATCGATCAGTCAGCTGAGCCTGTGGGCTGATGGGATGTGCTGCAGCAGACTCGGCCAGGATTTGGCAAGCTGGTAATGGCTGTAAAATACAAAGCATTCCTACACAGATGAGAAGCACCAGAGTATATAGTTCCATGGCTGTGTTCAAAAAGTGGTGGAAAATTTGAAATGAAGGAACCTTTTAAATACAAGCGCGTCCATGCTCACAGGTGTACACACGGGTAGCCTACTCACACACACAAACTACACCCTTTTTGGCTCCTACCTCAAAGCACACTGTGCGGTGTCAATATTACGTGCTGCACAATAATGTTTAATATTTAGTATTTACTGTTATATTCCCATGTATCATCGTGATGTTGTTTATTGTATTGCTCTCGTTTTCTTCTGCTTGTTTTCTTTTTTCTTTCTCAACAGGTGATCCAGGTGATTGATATATCTATTTTTTTCTGTCTGCTTATTTAGTTGGGTTTTGTTTTTTTGCCCTTTATCCCCGTCCCTCTTCTCCACTGTTTTTTTCCCCCTCTTCCTTTCTCCCTTTTCTTTTCCTGATTCAAGTCTGTCCCATATCTAGCAAGTGAAAATAAAAAATAAATAAAATAAACAATAAAAGGTGAATCAAATAGACCATTACAGCAATATTAAGTTGTTTTGCTGCTTCGCAGACTAAAGTGACGTTGTGTGAAGACTGCTAATTTCAATCAATTGTCCCAAAAGCTCTGACAAAACACATCAGTCTCAACTGCTGCAAGTAACAGAAGACGATGAAGCCAAAAGACAAAATCCATGACTTGAGCAATCAATGTAATTGACCCATGTTACTCAGCCTCTAAGCACCTAAATTCTCATTAATGCAACAAAGTAATCAAACGTATTAAAAGATTATTTTGCACGACTTAAAAGTAAATCATCTTTATTACCATAACTGACAATGAAGGCAACCAAATGGAGACACTGCTCCATAATAAAATGGTTGTAAACATTTGTAAGCACCAATAACATACAAACACAGGTTTAAAAGGTGTAAAATGTAGATAAACACTGAATTAAATGATTGTAAATTTCATAAATCCACATTTTATTCTTAATAGCACATGGCCCAACCTTCTGTGAATTACGGTTTATATACACATATATTATTGGGCCAGACCGTATATTTAAATTTTATTTCACTCTCAGATTAGTTAAGTTCCAGCCATGTACGTGGCATTGCTATTAAGGATCAGGATTCTACACACATGTTTAATCTTTACATGGAAATCATCAAGGATGTGCATCTGATTTGTTCCTCCTGTATACTCGCCACAGCCTGTTCAAGTGACCCAGTGCCCGAGATTAAGGTTTGGCAAAGCCAGATTTAGCACCAGCAAACCAAATCCCAGTTTTTAAGAGCTTGGCTGACTGCCGACTAACTGCAACACCACAGCAGCAACCACCTCGTCAATCTATGTGACATAGTGCAGCATAATATACAGAGCAGAGAGTTTCTAGGTAAAGTGCATCTGCATCTACCTCCAAGAATAGTCCCATCAACACCGAGATTCATATAGCAGTTAAATTGTATCTCACAGCCTTCTGCAGCTGTAATATTATTCAGCTTAAATTATGACAGTGGTTATCTTTGCAAAAGCAATACTTTTAATTAAATGTTTAATTATGCATATAATTTCTTAACAAACAAACAGAGGCTAGATCACTGTTATTATTGACTTTGGTCGATGTGTGATATAAAAACAAAATCAAGAATACAAAAATAAAACACCTTGGGTCACTATATTTGTTTTATTTCCTCATTATAAGGCCACGCTGATGTATCTGTTGTAAATTACTCATTCTCATGCCTCAGTGGCAACAACAGCGATGACTGGAGGCAACGTGTTTTTTAGGTCGGCTGTTTGTCTGTGCCTTCCTGTTGAACATGATTTCTTAGGAATGCCTTGAGGGAAGTTCTTGGTTGAGATTATTAAAGTGCGGAGCTATTCTTTCTCAACACCAGAGGTTGCACATTTGACAAATGCGTGAAAATAAAACAGAGATTACCACAAACCTTTTTTTCTTTTTACAATAAAGAAAAGAAAGCATTACATGTGACATGTAAGTACCTAAGAAGGGGCGAGAATATGTAAGTTACTAATGGATGCAGCTAGGTCCCAAAGACTGTCCTCTTGAACAAAAACAGCTACTTATTGTTAATCGACTACAACCTACAGTCGTTTAATATAACCCACATTTTTTTAATTCCACTGTGCACAAAACACCTGGTTTAAAATAATATTTAACAGTTTCTGGACTGGACAACGTGAGCTTTTAGTGGGAGTTTAGTGCAAGCTGCATGCAGCCATAATATTCTTGTAGCTCTATATTCCAAGTTGGTAATTCTTTGTTTTGGTTACATATATTTATAATTTTACAACAAAATCTACAGTTACACTGACTCACATATGTGAATGATGAAAACCAAGTGCAAGGCTCTTTAAATTAATTTATTTCTGCTGGATGTGTGCACACAGTCTTTTTCTTTACAAAAACACACACTTATAAAACAGTCCATTCTCTCAGAAGCACAAAGATAAATATATATAATTTATACAGAATCCTTAAAAAAATGTTTACAAATGATTTTTGGCACATCGAAAAAAAGCAGACAGGCTTCTTTTTTTTGCCAGCTTAGCACAATGTTTCCTATTCATCAAACAGACTATTAAACAGGCACATTTTGCAAGTGTAGCTTCAACAGATACAGACTGCTACAACATAAATCCCTTTAAATACTCCCAAACAGGGATCCAGCCCCTTTAGTCATTCACGATTTGCTTAATACAAAAAAAAAAAAATCACATCCTTTTAGGAAAAATAGCAGGTACCCCATAAGAACCCACATTCAATTTACCTCTGATTTATATAAAAACTAATAGTAAACTTATTATATACTTTAGTGCAATTAGCAAAATAAGATGCTTCATTTTTAAAATTCTTTTTGAATTCATCAAAGCATAAAATAAGGATTAAAAGTCAGCTCTGTTGTTAAAAAAAAACTGTTATTATACTATATATGAATGTAAGGAGCAACAGCGACATCCACTGGTTGTAACCATTAAGAGCAGACATGATGCACACAAATGAATCTCTTTGGTAATTTTCAAGATTTTTTTTTTAAATGTCATTTGTGATTCATCATTAATGCAGATAAGCTCAGAGGGTAAAGTATCTTTATAAATAACTCTTCTCAGGATATGTATCTGTAGTCCCAGAGTTTCAAACCAGTTACTTCTTTTTGATCCCGTCTTCCTCGCTCATTTGTAGGTTTTAGTGTTTTCGTTTCAGTTTTTCTTCTCGTCTCCAGGTAAGAAGTAAGGATTTTCATGGCCTTGAACCAGATACGAGTAACGAGATGTATTTTTACCTTTGAAGGTCATCATATCTTCTGGGTTGAGATCGTACGATCCCGTCTGAAAAGTCAGTAGAAGGAGTGAGTGTGACACTTTCATAAAGAAGCAGGGACTTCATAGGTTCACACACTTTTAAACCCACAAAACTCAAGACCCACACACAAAGGTAACCCCAGTCACCAGTGTAGACTGAAAAATTATTTATCACTACTCCCAAAAATATTGTCAGATGAATTTCTTTGAACATGCTGGATTTAGTGTGAAGATGAAAGCGCACTGCTGAGAAATCCCCGTTAAAGCTCCCCATCACCCAGAAAACCCATCACCTTCTCACTCTGGCATCTCTAAGTTATCAGCAGGGGTGTATCAAGGCAAATCAAGAATCTAAAAGCAAAGCCATGCCTTACCTTTTTCCATCCTTTCTGCTTCCGCTGAAACCCCTAAAGCAACATACTGGGAGTCAGGCAAAGCAGGGAGCGTGGCAGGGGGCTACATGCTAGCACTTTATTTACGATCACAGGAGTTAAAATGCATCATCAAAGCATCTGATTTATCTGGGTAGTGATGCAAGAAGGTTATGTGCCCAGTTATTAATTTGCAGGTCAAAAACAAAGGTCTAGTCTAGCTAAATCTGCCAGAAAGCAAGCTCTACCCACACATAGTTGCAGCTGTAGGTTGAGAGCTAGCGATCGTTGCCTACTAATCAATAGATTGGTGGGTCAGTTCCTGGTTTTTCCCAGTCTGTGTGTTGAAGTATCTTTGGACAAGTTACTGAAGTTGTCCCCAGTACATCCATGTGAGTGTGTAAATATTTTAAGTTCTTAAGCATAGAAAAAAACACTTGTTTAAATGTATTTATGTGCATGAGGCTTATAGTAAAAACTTTTTTTATATAAGTACTGTTTCATGTTCCATCTCCATGCAATTTGTTTTGTTTTCAACCTGCAAATCCTTGTTTACTGAGTGGGTTAATAAGCAGATGCAATCTAGATGTGAGATAATGAAGCAACTGAATGAACAAACATTTGATTTAGTTAGTAAGCAACAATATGCAGGACTTTCAGACTGAGGATTAGCAGTAAATAACTGAGACAGCAGAAAAACAGCTGCGGTAACTCACCATTCCGTTGCTTTGATGCCTTTTGTCCACCAGGACATTACTGCTGCCCCCTTCTGTCATCTCTATAGGAGGAGCTCCATCCCATTTACTGTTGGCACGGGGGATGGGCATGATGCCAGTAGGCCAGGGCTGGTTTAAGTCTTCTGTTGAGTAAGGGCTGCTGCTAATGTCTTGCTTTCTATTTGAGCACAGCCTCCTGACATACAGAAAATAGAACAACAGTCACATTTTATGTTCTATTTTATATCTTGCTTTATTTTTTAAATTCAAGCAGTGAACTCCCACAGCAACAATCGTTTATTATTAACTGCAGCTGAGCAATTTTGTTACTCGTGCTTGCTAATGCTATAGTTGCCGCATATACACAAAGTCTTGAGGTTTTTTAAAATCTTAAAATTTGTGTCAGTTTTTAAAAACTATTCCGTCTGCTGGTCCAACAGTTTTGGATTCAGTTCTGCAGACACACTAAGTCTTTAGTTAAGTATAGTTTTTCATAGAGAAAAATTAACATGATTGAGGCTTTTGTTTTTCACAGGAGTGCAGAATATAATCACAACTTTGGCCCCGAGTCCTAAAGATTTTTAATAGCCATTTTATTTATTATTCTGGGCAAATGACAACTTGCCCATTTCCAGCCAATCTAGTCCAAGCTACAAACGACCATTTGCACAGATAACTGGAGCTGTAAGATGCAGAGCGACTTCATTATCTTTCAGTGTGAATCACAGGCAATCAGTACATATGAGCAATGTTTGGGGGGGGGGGGGGGGGTATAAGTGATCTATAATATTCTTACCAGCAGCAGTATATGAGCAAAGCCAGGATAAGAATGAGTAGAATTCCTCCTAGTACGCAGGAAATGATCACCACTGCCAGCAGGGCCGCTGTGGAGACACAATTAAAAACATTGTGCTGTCAGATGGACCCAAGAACACCTTCATCAACACTATTCATCATTTTGTACTTATTGAAACTCATTTTAAACTGGATGTATTCTACTTTCATCTTACAAAACCATTCATCAATTTGACTACTGTGTAACTTTCAGATCACCAAACGAATCGTAATATTAGCTAATCATAACCCGAGAAAATTCAAAGTGCAGTTTTAAAAGATTATTTTATTTATTAAGGGAAAAGGACTAACCAAACGTACTGTACCTAGCCCTACATAAAGAAAACAACAGCTAATAATTGGTAGTAACACCACTGGGAGCAAGTGCTTCAATCAAGCATTTGCAGAAACAGACAATGAGTCTTTTACTTCACTGTGGAGAAATGTTGGCTCACTCTTCTTTGCAGAATTGTTTTTATTCAGCCACATTGGAGGTTTTTCCAGCCAGTTTAATTCACGCCATGGACCTGAATTTGACTAGGACAATAGCTCTAGTAACCTTCTGAAAGGTTAAACTTTTGTCTCATCAGTCCAAAGAATATTTTCCCAAAAGTCTTGGGGAACACAAAGATTTGATATGGCAAATGAAATCACCTTTTAAAAACAGCATTTTGTATTTACTCTGGTGATATTTGTCCAATATTACAATCAGTTTGATGAGTTGAAACATGTGTGACAACGATGTAAAAAAAAAAAAAAAAAAAAAGAAATCAGGAAGCGGGTAAATACTTTTTGACAGCCCTTTATTTTAATCCCTTATGTATAACCTTTGGCTGTCTAACATATTTAGAGCCACTTAGTTATTCAACTAAACAGTAGAACTTTTAACATATCCCTGTGGCTACTTCAGAAGTATTCCCTTAGGTATTAATATATCCTAGTTAGAAATCTCAGATATATATTTAAATAATCTACTGATCGGAAGGTTGGTAGTTCGATCCCTGGCTCCCACTAGTCTGCATTCCAAATATCCTTGGGCAAGATACTAACCCCAAGATGCTCTCCAATGCATCCATCAGAGTATGAATGTGTGTGAAGGGTAGTTAGAAAGCACTAACTAAGCACTAAAACAAACATAGAAGACAGTGCTTGTGTGAATGGGTGAATGTGGCATGTTGTATAGAGCTCTTTGAGTACTCTGGGAAAGCAGAAAATCGCTATATAGGAACCAGTCCATATACTGTGCAGTCTATATGAGTTCTGCTTCTTTAGCATTTCCCCTTTGTAATACTGATGTTATACTCACAGTCATTGCAGTTGAATCCAGCATACCCAAAGGGACATCTGAAAGAAAGCACAGTGACATTCACATTTCAGAACTCCCCAGAACCATAATGGAGTTCAACAATAAATCCACATGGGGGAGCCATATTTTAATACTGTGCTCCAGTGGGAAGACGTGCAAAACCAGAAGACAGAATTTTAAAAAATGTGTGTACTTACGCTTCACACACTTCTCCCACTGGCCTCTGTCCGCTTGGACACGCTGCAAAAAGAAATAGCAATTGTAACTTAGAGATAATGCTTTGACCAATGAATGTTTCAGATTCACTGGACAGAAACATTTAGCGCTCATGATGGCACATCCAAAAATAGGAGCACTCTGGGAGTCTCTTCACTTAAAGGCTTGCTATTAAACAGTTTACGAGTTGTATGCTGGATTTGTTTGAGGCCTACGGTCTTATTCTTTAACAGTATTTCCTATAGCCGATCTCCTTGGTCACAACCCTACACACAGAGGCAAAGCTGCAATTCTTCCACATGTTTCCAGGGAAACATCCCCATTAAAAAGAAATGAATTAGAGAGATAAATGAAGGAAGTGTCAGGGGTCGGCATGGAGAAAAGGCTATAGCTCTTGACCTTGTACGTGAGTCTCACTCCCTGTTGATTCTTCTTCTCATTCCCACACAGAATTTTTTTTGCAAGGATAAGAAGGTTTTGTTACAGTTCTCGTGACTGTAGACGAGCTCGGGAAATTTCGCTTGAGCTTAGTCTTAAAAGCTGCAGGTGGTCAGCTTTAGTGGTCCATGCATGAGCCTTTAATGTATAATACTATTGCAGCAGGATGTTGTGAAGGAAAAAAAAAACATTAAAGACTTGATGTAAATACTAGAGCATGTGGTAGTTTCCTCATTTAAATCCAACACAGGTCTGGATTACGGAAAAAGTAATAATCCGAAATAGTCACTTTTACCTTTGCAACTAGTGTTTGAGTACACATTGGAGATGTAGCCATCTTTACAGGCACAAGCAGCCTGGCCATTTGTATTTGTGCATACTGTAGTGGAGACTTCACAAGGTAATGGGCTCAGCTCACACAGGTTTATACCTAAGAAGGGGCGAGAACAGAACAGGCTATGTAAATCAAAGATACGTTATTAACTGATCACTTGACTTGTATAGAATGTAGTCAGCATTTACTTGTATATGTAGCTTGACCCAGAAGTCCAGTGGAAGTTTTTATAGCTTCATTTATGGCGTTATTAACGGTAGTTTGATTTTCAGTGGTGTCACTAAACACATTATTTACAGTTGCTTGCACGCTACCTGGTCTGGAGATTTATAGAAAACAACCAACAGAGGTTAGACACCTTTTTTAACATGTGGCATCGCATCTTTGTATAACAGGAAAGTGAAACATGTACTCACTCAAGTTGCACAACATCAGACCGGATATACCCTGGCTGTTTCTTGAGGATATCGCTAAGCTGTGAAACAGAATAAACACAGTTTATTGATTAAGTTGACAAATTCTAGAGCTACCCAACATGTTTCTGTCTTCATAACCTACTGTTGCTGAAATTTCAGCAGCCGTCATCTGGAATATCTTTGAAGACCTGTTGAACATTTCATTTTGAAATGTTAAGGTGGTAAGATGAAGCCTCCCTGGGAACACATGGGCTGCGTGATGAAGAGGAAAAGAGAATATAAGGCGACAAATTCACTATTAACACCCAATTACACTTTCATTTACGCATTAGACTTTTTGTCTGAACAGACATAAAATGTTTTAATTTTTTTTTACCAGGTACACAATGTCCATTCAGCAGGTAGGTACCAGTGAGACACTGGCAAGTGCCATTAAGACAGACGCTTTCAAGTGGACATGGGACAGCTGGACACACTGGCAAGCAAGAAAAGAAAATGTATCCCATAAACAAATGTTATTTCTGTTTTGTTAATTACAAAATACCCTTTTTGGCCACATGGAGTGAGCACAAAAAGAAGTTATATACAGCTTTTATATAACATTTTTTTGCAAGCTAACAGTTGCTTCTTTATATCTCCAGGATATGTGGGAACATTATTATTCATGTCAAGGTGCATGTCTGATTTCATAATGTGTATTCTAGTCTATGGAAAAGCAATTTAAAGGTACAAACCTATGACTGGACTCTGCGTAGTGGTGGGTGGAGCTGGAGTGGTTTGGTTGCTGGTAGTGATCTGTGTTGGTTGCAGGGTGGTGGTTGTGATGTTAGAGACGGTGGTTGGAATGGCAGTTGTAATGCCACTAGCTTCAGTTGAAAGAGTTGTAGTTGCGGTTACTGCAGTGTGATTTGTCACTATATCATCAAAAGAAGAGAAACAATCAGATCAGAAATAGAGATAGAAAATACATGGATATGGGTATTAAAGTATGGTACTGTGTGAATATGCATATTTAATAAACACAATACCTTACTTTAACCTATATCCTAGTATGCACTCTCATGAAATACTGGATGGATTGTCATGAATTTCCTTCTCACCTCCATGATATAGTATATTATTTACAAGAACACATCAACATGTATCATGCTGTTAGTATTACCTCCTGAGCTTGCTGTTGAGGGACTAAGGGTGGTGGCATTTCCACTGGGGGGTACGGTGCTATTGCCTGGGGAGGTGCTTGGAGGGAAAGAGCTGGAGTTGGAGATGGTGGTGGGTGAAGAGGGTGAGGTTCCAGCTGTGAGTGTTGTGTTTATGGCAGCAGTTGAGGACAAGGGTGCGGTAGTAGATGCAGCAGTCTCAGGAGAGGTGTTAGTAGTGTTTGGTTGAGTAGTTGGAGTTAACACAGCTGTAGAGCTTACTGGGGTGAGTGTTGTTGTAATTGCTGTGCTGTTGCTGGTTTCTTCAGTAGTTGAAGTTGTGATGTTGCTTAGTGGTGTAGTTGCTGTAATAAAAGTTGTGTTGTTGCTTGTGGGTGTGACTGGAGTAATGTTAGTTGAATGGTTGCTTGTGGGAGATGTAACCATAGCCGTGCTGTTGCTTGTGTGTGTAAATGGTGTACTGGCAGTGGTGTCGTTGTTAGTCTGGGTGACTGGTGTACTTGCAGTTATGTTGATGGTTGTGTTTGTGACTGGCATAACTGTAGTTGTGTCATTACTGGTGTTGGTCATTGGTGTGCTAACAGTGGTGTCATTGTTAGTCTGGGTCACAGGTGTACTTGCAATTGTGTGAGAGGTTGAGTTTGTCACTGGTGCACTTGTAGATGTGTTATTGCTGGTGTTTGTAATTGGTGTACTGGCAGTGGTGTTGTTAGTCTGGGTGACTGGTGTACTTGCAATTGTGTGGGTAGTTGAGTTTGTGATTGGCGTAACTGTAGTTGTGTCATTGCTGGTGTTTGTAATTGGTGTGCTAACAGTGGTGTCATTGTTAGTCTGGGTCACAGGTGTACTTGCAATTGTGTGAGAGGTTGAGTTTGTCACTGGTGCACTTGTAGATGTGTTATTGCTGGTGTTTGTAATTGGTGTACTGGCAGTGGTGTTGTTAGTCTGGGTGACTGGTGTACTTGCAATTGTGTGGGTAGTTGAGTTTGTGATTGGCGTAACTGTAGTTGTGTCATTGCTGGTGTTTGTAATTGGTGTGCTAACAGTGGTGTCATTGTTAGTCTGGGTGACTGGTGTACTTGCAATTGTGTGGGTAGTTGTGTTTGTGACTGGCATAACTGTAGTTGTGTCATTGCTGGTGTTGGTCATTGGTGTGCTAACAGTGGTGTCGTTGCTAGTCTGGGTCACAGGCGTACTTGCAATTGTGTGAGAGGTTGAGTTTGTCACTGTTGTGCTCGCAGATGTGTCATTGTTGGTGTACGGTGTACTACGAGTTGTGTAGGTGGTTGAATATGTCATCATTGTGCCGTTCCCAGTGTCTGTAACTGCTGTGCTACTAGTGGTGTCATTGTTAGTCTGTGTGATTGATGTACTTCCAGTTGTGCCATTGGTGGAGTGTGGTGTACTTAGAGATATGTTGGTAGTTGTGTGTGGGATCAATGTACTTGTGCTCATTGTTTGATTCGTGGCTGGAACAGGAACCGTGGTTGTATTTGCAGTCTCGCTATCGCTGGTAGGATTGCTCGTCCCTGGCCTTGCAGTCGACATGCTTGCGTCAGTGGTTGGAGGTGATGGAGAGGGAGCTGGGCTGCCAGTGGTCACAGTACCGTTCTCAGTAACCGTAGTATTAGTAGTGATCATGGACTGAGTGCTCAGATTAATTGTCTCTGCATTGGTCAGAGTTGTGTGCACAGTTGTGAATTCTCGAGTAGTACTTTCTGTTGCTCTAGTCACTTCTGAAGCAGTTGTCAAGCCGCCGTCTGTGAGGGCACTGCTTGGATTTGATTCAGTTGTTTCTCCTAGAATGAACACAAAAGCACAAAAATAATCAGATTTTTACCTTCTCTTCAAGTCCAAAGCTTGCCACAGTAAAATGATTTTTTTTTAAAAGGGCATGTATAGGACAGATATATATATACTGCCTCAACTATTCTTTAGTGGGAAATCTACGTCATAACTTACAATGCAACCGAAAAGCCTTCTTAAATCTGCCATAACCTTCCACGTAACCTGAAGTGCCCCTCCCAAGAAATGTAACTACATGTTGGACCGATGAAGTCCGCACTGACTGAATGGCGTGGAAGGTTGTGGTGTAAGCTTAAGAGGGGTTATCGGTTATGCCCCAAGTTACGACATAGATTCAGGTATAATTCAGGCATAAGTGTTTAGTCCAGATTTTAATGCTAAACATCCAATGTCTAAAAGAAAAGACACTCTCCTATTTAAATCAATCCCACCTGTAGTGGAGCGGGTAGTTGTTTACTCGTGGACTGAATTAAATTGACATTGAAAATGTTATCAATGCTTTTCAAGTCCAGATGCCCTTTACTCTAGATTAAAAATGAAAGGACTTCTGCTGCTGTGGCATCTAGGCAAGTATGCTGAAAACACCAAATTGCATCACCTTTCAGTAAAATAGTTGATGAGGTTTTAAAACAAAAATGTGTTACTTATGTACAATTTTATCAACAATATATAAATGAATGTTCAAGAGTATTCAGTCACAAATAAAATTTGACGTTGTGTTTTTGTCCAACAGGTATGTCTACTGACTAAAGTGTGTGTGTTTTTTCTTTCTAGCATTTCTTGGGGGACATGTCCTTCTTTACGTCGTAAATACTCCACTTCTTTCACCAGCTAGTTGCTGCTCCAATAGCACATCATCTACCTCCATCTCAACCAAACCCCATCCCTAGCATCCTCTTCTGTCATACCAGCCTTCTGCTTGTCCTTCTTCACTACATCCATAAATCTCATCTGTTGTCTTCCTCTTTTCCTCCTGCCTGGTAGCTCCATGCTAAACATCTTTACAACATATCCACTACCCCTCCTCTGCATATGTCAAAACAGGGTGAACAGGGTGAACAGGGTGATCCGAAGGGCCAGCTCTGTTCTAGGATGCCCTCTGGACCCAGTGGAGGTGGTGAGTGACAGGAGAACAGCAGCTAAGCTGTCATCCCTGATGGACAACATCTCCCACCCCATGCAGCAGACTGTGACAGCACTGAGCAGCTCCTTCAGTGGGAGACTGCGGCACCCACGGTGTGGGACGGAGAGATTTCGCAGGTCTTTCCTCCCCACTGCTGTCAGACTCCATAATAAAGACTTTAACTGATCAAGCACACACATCCATACATATGCAATAATACTAAGTGCAATAATCCTATCTGTCATCGTTGTATTTTTACTCAGTTGTATATAGTATTTGTATTTGTATTCTATTCTTATCTTATTGTATATTTATTTTATTTTATTCTACTGTATATAGTATTTTATTTTATTCTATTCTGTACAGTTGTGTACTGTATTTATTCTTATTGTATTCTAATTTTTGCCTCATAACTTTTGCACTGTCCACTTCCTGCTGTGACAAAACAAATTTCCCACGTGTGGGACTAATAAAGGTTATCTTATCTTATCTTATCTTAAAACCATCTCAGACTTGTACAGAGATCCTTTTTTAACTGAAATTTGCAGAATTATCCTGCTGAAAATCACACAATGAGAGCCAACCTAAACAGTAAAGTCGACAGGACTGTCCACCACAGCAACAGTTGACCTTGTTACTTTGATGGACAAGGACTTTAAGCTGTAATCACACGAGGTCATGACTTAAATAAAAATCTAAAACACAGCACATAGAACAGTTGAAAAAAATACTGAATTTGTTGATAAGAACTACCGTAAACAAGCTGCCTTCTGTTTGTTCACTGTGCTGTTCTGACGCCTGTTCTTATTTAGCCTGTTCCCATTCTTTAGGAACAGTACAAACAGTAGGCGGTCTTTGATAATGAGTGATTACATTCAAAGCATGTTTTTTCAGCAGCCAGAGAGGATAGATATTCTACTGCCAGGAGTCAGATGGGTGGACGCCTTACACAAATAGTTTTCTCCAGTGGTGAAAAAATCAAGACTAATATCAGATCCTGAGCTTGATTTGATTACACTGTGTGCACAAGGCCAGTGTGTGACCTAATGTCTTTATCACTTAGTAACCGAGGCTCATTTAAAGATGAAAAACCAGAGGCTCCAACATGACACACCCTGTGATGCATTCAGTGAGCACACACCTATACCCAACCTCAAAAGTCATGTACTGGAAGACAAAAATAAGACATTGAGCAGTTAAATAGATAAAGAAGTAACAAATTATAGTTGAAATTCAACTGTCACAGTTGACGTTTTCAGTGATCATAAATTAAAGGAGTGGCAGAACTAGATATTGATATATGAGGCAACAGAGCATGAAATCATTGCTACGAAATGCATATCAGTTCCTGGATATTCAAGATCATGGCTTAAATACATCTTATTAATCTTACTGGATAACCAGAGATTTAGATTAATGGAAAAACCCTCTTAAATCAGATCCAAGAACAACTAAAGATGAAGGTTCAATTTGTACCTTTTTACATCATTCCTGCATATCTTCAACTCTCTACAATCTCACATCAAATTTATGTCAAAAATATTTATTAATAATATTTATTATCAAAAGTACGTAAAGTTTTTAATCATTTTTTTAAAAACTGTTTTGCTTTAACTGAAACTAAACAGCCAGTTTCAGCTAAGCACACCATCCTGTCAGGTGCGTGACTCCACTACAGCCGAGTTAATGTCACTGCCAGCAGCAGGTGCATTTCCGTGCTGATTTGAGGCACTGCAAATTCTGAACATTTTAGTAGCACTGCCAATTTAGTACACAGCATTATTCTACAATTGCAATTAATCTTGTTGACCCCATAGAAGTAGCAAAAAAAAATAATAATAATAATAGTAGCACTTGTTCTAAGTATAAGGAGTCATAGTAAACTTTGTCAAAGAGCCTTATCGTTTGTTATCAGTATTTCTATATACTGGTCAGATTGGAAAGTTTACAGGCAGTCTCCATGAGTTGCAGTAGTTTTTAAGTATCGCCTTGGTAAATATGTATCAATGTCATTTAAAATAAGGAACTAAAGTCAGTGCGCCCCAGGGCAGCTGTGGCTACAATGTAGCTTGCCATTGCCAGTGTGTGAATGTGTGTGTGAATGGGTGAATGACTGAATGTAGTGTAAAGCGCTTTGGGGTCCCTAGGGACTGAGTAAAGCGCTATACAAATGCAGGCCATTTACCATTTACCATTCCTAACATTAGCTACAGTTGTGCTCAGAGCTAATTGGCAAGCAAATGTATGCTAACCCAATGCTGTCAAATAAGTTTCCAAATTTGGAGATATGGAGAGATAATAGTACCCACCGCAGTATTCCAACCGCAGCGTCACGTCATCCAATCTTTAAAATCATTTTTAACAGATGTGAAATCTCTTGGCCTTACACTGCCGCCAGAAAGAAAGCATTATAAAGTACAATATGTATTTTATTTTGTTTATTTTAGCTGTATCTGATGTGTCAATAGTCATCAATTGGGAAGTGGTTTTTCTTTTTACTGTCAAAGTAATGGTGAGTGTTAGTCACAGACTGTATATTAAACCACCATGACATCACCCATTTGTTCCTCAGCTCTGACTTTTGAAACATCGACTTTAGCATTTTGGTCACTGCCAATAATGCTCGAGTAGTCTTGTTGGAGAGATGGATGAATTAAAAAAAAATGCACCGCTTCCTTTTACGATGCAAAAAATCAACTATAGACACAAAAACAGTTTTTTTAGTCTGTCAATTTTAGGATGGAGTTGGACATTTGGAGTTTTAACATCAAAGTCCAAATCAATTGACTGCCTCTCTGTCAAATTTGTCTCTTCCTTTTTCACACCCAGAGGCCTGTTGCTAGTTAACAGTACTTAACTATCAATGATTAATGGTTATTCATTTTAAGGTCACTGGGGTCAGGTTTCTGGCATTGTTGTAACAAAGCTGTAATATTTTGATTGGGTTAATACAAAATCTTACAAATCAAATCACAACTTATATCTAATCTTAATTTAAATCACCGAATACTGACACCATGAGCTGCAGAGGAGAAGGATATATACATATAAATGCAATGTAACTACTGCACTTGAATGGGAAGTATGTTCACATGCAATGCCATAATCACATAAACAAACCAAGAGGTTCATTACTGCATGTTATTTAATAACTATCTGCCACTTTAGCCACGCAAAACTGGAAAAACAACTCAGGCAGTGAAAGACATCTGGCTTCGTCTGCGGACATATTGTTTACAAACACTGATGTGGCAATAACTAAATGAAATGCAGATTTAATTACCAAGACATGAAAGCACTTTGTCCGTTTGAGGATTAGTTATAGATAAATGTCTTGGCAGCAGTAAAAAGTAATTGAATTTAGCGGTGTACTTTAACAGCCATTTAAAGTAGGGTTGTACTGATTGTGAAATTCTGGGTCGATATTTAAGTTTAACATAATGATTTGGCAAACAGCAGATACCAACGCAAATGTTTGATTTATTGTTTATTTTCTGTTATTCATTCTCGCTTTTATGACAAGGAAACAAAAGAAATATCTTGCTTTCAGAAGCAATAGTCGTGATTTGTCAGAGCTCTGTCTCATCTTATCTCTTGCTTACAGCTTAATACTTGGAAAGAAACTGGAACCAAAATGCAGGGACGGTAATATCTAAAAGCGTTGCTGATACATTCAGTGTTCGGATATTTATCTGAATGAAGATTAGTGCATGCTACGGTCACATCATAAAAACAATAGTTTGTTTATGGACAGAGGGAAGTAACAGACAATAGGGTGTCACGGATATGAATGCATATGTCATGAGAAACACAAATATGATGGTTCTCTTTTTGTCCTCATTTTCATATTATTGTTTGTTTATTGCCGCTTCTCCAATTCCATTCACATGGAAACATTGTCTGAAAAAGTCCGTACAGAACAGTACACTTCGATGACGTCCTGGCTGAAGACTGATGGCACAATAGCAACAAATTGTGCCCGCCTGACCACAGACCACATCATTTCCAAACTACGTGTAGTAAGGCCCAGCCTAAGGCCTTTATTTTTCAGTTGGCAAGTTGCCATAATGGAAAAGGTTACCAAAAACCCAAGACCCAGTCCAAACAGACAATCAGTGAGTAGTATTGTTGAAAGAAGAGTAATTAAGAGCACACTCTGTGTTGCAAGCCTAACAGGCAGCCTTGTCTCTAAGGATTTAGCCTACAGCCGGGTAATCCCTTGCAAATATAAAAGAGATGACTGGGACAGGCAGGGTGACAAGTGGGGTTAAGGTCGACCTGTGAACACACACTCGGGAGGATATGGATAAGAAGGTCCGGCTTTGCTCCGATTCCAATAAGGATGTTTAATAAACTATCGCTAAAAGCTCCTGTGACTGTCCACCTTTATCTTTCCATTTATTTTCTCAATGCTAACATCAAACAAGCACAATGGGGAAGTTTATCTGTAGTCAAGGAGATGTTTGTTTCTAGCTGCTGAAGCTTCGCCAGACTTCAATTTACTCACAGAAATAGAAAGAGACAGAACAAGACTTTGGCACTGATGCTCATGTTTCAGTTCAGGGCTTTAGTGACGCAGTAGAATTTCTATAAAGTACCTGCTCATGAACAGACCGTTAGATCCTGTTCCCCAAACACACATCCTTAACTTCCTCTCAATGCTGCCACTCCCAGATAATACATGGTCGTCATTGCCGATAACACTGGGCGAGGGCCAGTGGAATCTAGAAGGAACAGTACAGCGCTGCAGACAAAGAATCTCCTCTCTTCTGTGTTGCTATGAAACTGTTCGTTCAGTTCATTAGTGCAAACTGCAGTCTTGAAATAATTCCAGCAGCACAGAGCTGGACCAGCTGATCAAAGACTGCACACAGAGCAGGAGATGAACTGACAGGTTGTGACCCAATAGCCAGGAAGAGCCCGAAGCCAGAAGCCAGGATCTCATTAAGGAGAAAGAAGAGTCTGGCCAATAGTGTGTGCAGTGGTCGTGCGCCTAAAATCATCTAAAATGACATCTGAAACATGCTGTTCCAAGGCAAAAATGCTACAGGCATACTGGACCATGGCTCGCAGCTAATTACTGCGCACACTTTGTAGGTTAATGGGAGCGAACAAGTCTTGCATGCTGTTTTATGACCTCCTGGTATTTAAAAGCTGTTTTAAATGTCATGGAGCACTGACAGATACACACACAGGTCAGTTTCTTGCTGTATCCACAGAGGGGTAAAACCAGGACTGAGGGAGGCCACATCAAAGCTACACAGCTGATGCCACTTGAGCAGGAGCGTCCTTACAGGACACAGAGAGACTTTTAATATTCATTAACCAACAGTCAGTCATGCAGCTAACTGTCTCATGTTAACAGTTCTGATAAGAGGATGCACACAGATGCCTCAGAAGCTGGATAGAGTAGTTAATCATATGATTAACTACAGTCTACAGTATATAGACAGAACTGATAAGAGTAGCAAATATTAAATTAACAGACAACTTTTTGTTAGTAGCAACAAACAATTTGCATTTACAGCTTTTTAACTACTGCAAGTATTTTTTTTTCCAAGTTATATAATAAATCCAGTCTATCAGCACCCAGGATTACTGCACTTTTTCGTCAATACCTTAAAACCAGAATTTATTGGTTCAGATAGAAAACTGCAGTAATTCAAGCTTGGTGTACCTAATATTTATGCAACTGATAGCCTAAATCATAGAAGGGCATGATGCTGAATCACTTTGACGCATTACTGTAATGAAAGCAAAAGTGCCCCCAAATGCAAAAGTTGAAAAAAAAAAAATTCTTAAATTTAATTTGATTGTGATCATTAATCACACAGGCCTAGAGGTCAGTTGTTGAGCCCCCGACAACCACACGTCTCTAAGAAAACATGTCGATTCCCAGACAGCTTAAATTAGCGATTGGTTGTTGTTGCTGTCACTTGATATAAAATCTGTTGCTATAGCTTCAATCACACAGGCTTGGGATGCTAAGGAAAAATGTAGATTCCCCACCTGGAGGCAGCATCATCTAACATCCGCTCACAGTCAAGAATATGCATTTTTCTTATTGGTTGGTTATCAGTAGGTTAATAAAGGTGCAAGGCTTTAATATTTTTAATTGTCTTATATATGAATATATTAAATATCTTTATATTTTGGATGTCTTGAATAAATGCTATCTAAAAGGCTAGCTATAATATAGCATTGTATATTATTGTATGTCATTATTGTTTGAAGTCCTTTCATTAAACTCTTAAATTCTTTATCACACATTTTATTTTTTATGATCCAAAAACAGGTTATAAAGTCTATTACTAAATCTTTACTTACTTACATCTGGATTATCATATAAACGTAATCTTGGTCAGAACGGTAGCTCTTCCTGCTGCTTGATGCCTGACACCCACATGTGCTGGCCATCATGCATAGAAACATATTTACTGCAGAGGTGGGAGTTAAATAAATGAATACATAAATACATGAACCTGACCTGATATCTAATCTGAGTTTCTATTCATTCCAGAAGATTATGTCATACTCTAGTCTTTTCTTTGGCCCCTTCCTTATCAGACAGACCAATTTGTGGTATCCACAGTGGGAGGAGCCAGACAGACATGAGTTCTCTATTCTCTGTATGTGAGCAAACAGGGCTCTTTTACTGCAACTTGGGAGTAACAGATGGCTCCCTGGAGCAAGAGCTCACTTGCAGGGCTTCTGCACATATCATATCCAATTAAAGCTCCGCCAGCACATGCTTTCCAATTACAGAGTGAGATTTACTGCCCTGAAGCAGGTCTAATCCATCTGGATACAGCAGGGACACTGTGACAGAGGAGGGAAAGAAGGAGAAGAAACAGCAGCGAAAACGTGATGAGAAGTGGATATAAAACCGGGTGCCAAGAGGTAGGATGGAGGGAAATGAGAAAGTGAAGCAGATAGTAGCACAGATAGGAATGTTTAATATGGCAGAACAATTACCATTATTCAGAAGCAAAGAATAACTTAGAGGCAATTGTGTTGTAGGACAAATGATTGTTGCAAAAGCAGGGTTAGTAATGTGTGAATCAAAAACTGTCCACAAGAGAAACTCAATAGAAAAATACTCCTTTTTTTTAACTTCCACATCTGTTCCTTAACTGCTGAGTCTGCCATGCTGACCTAATGATGACTGGCCTGAAAACACGACACGTGGAACAGACAAGACGCAGCACATGGCGTGAGAGGAAGCAGTAGCGGGAAGAGGAGAGACAGGCACTGAATGTGCTCTGCTGCTTTCATACAGGAGGCTCAAAAACATGAGGCAGCAGCTTCAGAGGAGGAGGAGCACAACCTTCAGGAGGTCTTTTCATCTGGACTCTTTACTGCCGCTTCACACTCGCTAAAGTGCGTCAGCTCCCCACAGTTTTCTCCCTCCCTGCTTAACTGCGTCGCTATAGAAGTAAACACATGACATGAAAAGAGAAACACGCAGCCTGCAGGCTTCAAGTGAGACTCCGGCACATGACAGCGACAATTACTCTCAGTCATCATACGAGGAGCTTAAAACACAAAGATCCACTTGAGAGGCAAGATAATAGAAAGAGCGACAGATTTATTTAACTGCAGTTAAGTTTAGTGACAAAGGCTCTAGTGAAGATTTTTCTCAGAATAACTTGAGCAGCTTCACTACAGTTTGGAGGGTGCACAGAGTAAACTTTGTGTGTGGAGTGTGTTGCGCTTCAGGGGGTCGCCTGGTGTTTGAACGATGCCTTCTCCCTGGCATGAGTCCACCCCCAGAGAGCTTTGAGTCACACTGAAGGAGTTGAGTCAGGTTCAAAACTATCTGGGGAAAATCCCCACCAATGAAAGTCTAGTTAAAAAACAAAAAGTTGAGTGTGCAGCACTTACTGGGGATAAGTCACGTGGTTTGATTATAGTATACCCAAGGAAAAAAGTTTATGCACTTTATTCAACCTTAATTTCCTAAATTGACTATTAAACAAACTCACAATAAATGGCCTTAAACTCTTTAGAAGGTGAGTTTGGTTACTGCACACGAAGACTGGCTTTATTAACATTTGTACAACAAAGGCGAACACGAACACTGACCATGAGTCATTAATCATCAGTCTCAGTCATAATGGCCTGTTAATAGCTAAACATTTACAATTTTCCTGGCCACACAAGCGCTGGAAACCACATTACCCATCCAGAAAAATCAAAGTCTAACTAAATCATAGCTGAAGTAATGGCACTATTAAGGATTTAAACACAACACCAACGGCCCCACGAGCTTTCTGTGCTTAGAAAAATCAAACCATTAAATTAAACAAGAATGCCCAATTACATTCTTCTTGCCTCAATATAAGTAAAATATAACTCAATATAACTAAAAACTTATATAAATCACGTATTCTAATTGAAATTAAGTAATGAAGCTGTTTGCATTAACACTGTTGAAAAAACAATGTAACAACCTAATTAAGAAAGAGAAACATCCTTTTAAGTAGCAGCTACATTGTATACTCACTGTAACAGTATAAATATCCATCCACCCATTTTCTTCCACTTATCCACCGCAGTATGAATATGTTAAGGATTTACTTTAGTTTAAATCTAACATCTTGTATTTTAAATGACTGTCGTTTTGGGGAAGTTGGGATATTTGTATCTGTGTACATTTAAAAAAAAAGGATTCATCCATACTGTATGAATAATCCCTTTTATTGTCCTACAGGTCATGTAAATGTAATCATGGGACCAATAATGATAAATCCACTTTGCATTTTATAATAAAAATATCTAACTATAGATGCATACAGTGTGCACAGTAAAATGAGATTTCTTCTTGTTAGAAATAGGCGAAATATTCTGTAATGTATCAGCACTAAATTTAAAGAGGGGCTATATTTACTTTGACCCTAAAATAAATTCTAATATTGTTGCTGCTTGGCTTGTACGGATTAAAGTACAATTTGGAAGATTTTACCTTTACTGTGTGTTATTTTTAACTAAAAGTACTTACATTACATTTCGTTGATCACAATTTAAGGCTTCACGTGGAGATTTAATCCCAACTACAGAACAATAAACAGTAACTACACGGTGTCTAACGCCGTTGGAAGTAAACTTCACTCACCTTTGGCTGCAGAACCAAAGAGAAACACCGCAAACAGACAAATGAGAAACATCTTTAAGTTGTTCTGACAGTTTGTAAAGCCGCTCCTCAGAGAGGTGGTTAGCCGGTTATGAAGTTCGCGTCCGGCGGGTGTAACAGTGTATAACGGTTCACTTCAGGCGCTGTCTCCTCTGGTCTGCTACAGGTGGCTGGGGATCTCAGACTGGGAGCTGCAGACTTTGACAGGGTTAAAAGCTTTATCCCCTCCTCTGATTGGCTGCCTGTCCTGTCACTTATCATTACTGTACCGGAGCTGCAATGGCTCTGCCTCCACCCACGTACCAGACTTGTGTCAAGCCAGCCTCCAATTCGAGACTTGCAGTCAAGCCAGCCTCCAGTTTGTTTTACGTTCCCTGTGTATTCAAAGTATTACGGGAATGGATGTGGAAACCGGATTTCAAAATAAAAGCCAACTTCGAGTGAATTAACAGATATGTTAAGAACATAATAACATATAATTTAGGCTTTTTTTTTTTTTTTACAAACTCTAATGTTAGATCTATATGACACAGCCTTGTACCCTAATTGTGCCCTGTCACTATCAAGGCCATCTTATTTTGGATTTCAAAGTAAAAGCCCTGTGAATCTTCATTTTTGAACTACTCTTTCAATGACTTAATAATGCTCTTAAAAGCAAAAGTCGTATTTCCAAATACTATTTGAACTTTATATCAACACTTTCCAACCACAGTCTTTTTACAGTGATACCATATCAATATCAAGTCAGTCTGATTTTGCCTTTCATAGTAATGGCCCTTTGAAATTGTCCATAATTGACTTAATCTTCTAACGATTCAAAATGCTCTAAAATGAAAAATTCTTGTTTCCACAGGGTAACTCCACCTTAGATCAACAGTATACAGCCCCACAGTGATACCATATCAATATCAAGTCATTCTGATTATGCCTTCCAAAATAAAAGACTTTTTAAATTGTCCATAATTGACCTAACTTTCAGTGATTTCAAAATGCTCTAAAATGGAAATTTCCTGTTTCCACAGGGTAATTCCACTTTAGATCAACAGTATACAGCCCCACAGTGATACCATATTAATATCAAGTCATTCTGATTTTGCCTTCCAAAGTAAAAGCCTTTTCAAATTGTCCACAATTGACCTAACTTTCAGTGATTTCAAAATGCTCTAAAATGGAAATTTCGTGTTTCCACAGGATAATTCTACTCCAGATCAACAGTATACAGCCCCACAGTGATACCATATCAATATCAAGTCATTCTGATTTTGCCTTCCAAAATAAAAGACTTTTCAAATTGCCAAGATACGACCTACTCTTTTAAAGATTTCAAAATGCTCTAAAAGTGAAAATTGCTGTTTCCACAGGATAATTTCACTTTAGGTCAACAGTATATGGTAACCTCACGATGTTACCATATCAATTTCAAGTAATTCTGATTATGCCTTCCAAAATAATGGCCTGTTGAAAATGCCCATAATTTACCTAACTTTCAGTGATTTCAGAATGCTCTAAAAAGGAAGATTTCAGTTTCCACAGGGTAATTCCACTTTAGATCAACAGTATACAACCTCACGATGTTACCATGTCAATTTCAAGTCAGTCTGATTTTGCTTTTCAAAATAAAAGCTTTTTCAATTTGCCCATATATGACTTACTCTTGGAGCGAATTCAAAATGCTCTAAGATGGAAAATTGCTGTTTCCACAGCATAATTCCACTTTAGATCAATAGTATCCAACCCCACAGTGATACCATATCAATATCAAATCAGTCTGATGTTGCCTTCCAAAATAAAAGACTTTTCAAATTGCCGATATACGACCTACTCTTTTAAAGAATTCAGAACGCTCTAAAAATGAAACTTGCTCTTTCCACAGGATGAATCCATGTTAGATCAAAAGTGTACATCCACACCATGGTACTACTTCAATTTCAAGTCATTCTGATTTTGCCTTCCAAAATAATGGCCTGTTGAAAATGCCAATAACTTACCTAACTTTCAGTGATTTCGGAATGCTCTAAAAAGGAAATTTTCTGTTTCCACAGAATAATTTCACTTTAAATCAACAGTATACAACCCCACAGAGATACGATGTTAAGATCAAGTCACTCTGATTTTGCCTTCCAAAATAAAAGTATTTTCAAATTGCCCGTAGACGACCTACTCGTTTAACGATTTCAAAATGCTCTTAAATTGAAAGATGCTGTTTCCACAGGATAATTCCACTTTAGATCAACAGTATCCAACCCGACAGTAAAACCATGTAAATTTCATGTTGGTCTGATTTCGCCTTTCAAATTAATGGCCCGTCGAATTTGTCCATATGTGATATACTCTTTCAATTATTTCAGAATGTTTTAAAAATGAAAATTGCTGTTTCAACACATATTGGGTTTTCATTTTGAAAAGCAAAATCAGACTCAATTGATTATGACAGAATTGAATCATAAAGATGATGTAAAAGGAAGCTGAAATTGCCACTAGGTTGTAATTGATAGTACGTTCATATTTTAAGTCTGTGGAAAGATGTCATTCTAAATAAAGAGATTACAAAACAGCTTGCAAACCAACCATGACATCTTTCCACAGACTTAAAATATAAACGTACTATCAATTACAACCTAGTGGCAATTTCAGCTTCCTTTTACATCATCTTTATGATTCAATTCTGTCATAATCAATTGAGTCTGATTTTGCTTTTCAAAATGAAAACCCAATATGTGTTGAAACAGCAATTTTCATTTTTAAAACATTCTGAAATAATTGAAAGAGTATATCACATATGGACAAATTCGACGGGCCATTAATTTGAAAGGCGAAATCAGACCAACATGAAATTTACATGGTTTTACTGTCGGGTTGGATACTGTTGATCTAAAGTGGAATTATCCTGTGGAAACAGCATCTTTCAATTTAAGAGCATTTTGAAATCGTTAAACGAGTAGGTCGTCTACGGGCAATTTGAAAATACTTTTATTTTGGAAGGCAAAATCAGAGTGACTTGATCTTAACATCGTATCTCTGTGGGGTTGTATACTGTTGATTTAAAGTGAAATTATTCTGTGGAAACAGAAAATTTCCTTTTTAGAGCATTCCGAAATCACTGAAAGTTAGGTAAGTTATTGGCATTTTCAACAGGCCATTATTTTGGAAGGCAAAATCAGAATGACTTGATATTGATATGGTAACATCGTGAGGTTGTATACTGTTGACCTAAGGTGGAATTATCCTGTGGAAACAGCAAAATTCTTTTTAAGAACATTTTGAAATCGTTAAAAAAGTAGGTCGTATATATGCTCAATTTGAAAGGGCATTTATTTTGGAAGGCATAATCAGAATGACTTGATATTGATATGGTATCACTGTGGGGCTGTATACTGTTGATCTAAGGTGGAATTACCCTGTGGAAACAGGAATTTTCCATTTTAGAGCATTTTGAAATTGTTCCAGGATCAAGTCAGATATGGGCAGTTTGAAAATGCTTTTATTTTTGAAAGCAAAATCAGAATGACTTGATATTGATATGGTAACATCGTGAGGTTGTATACTGTTGAACTAAAGTGAAATTATCCTGTGGAAACAGCAAAATTCTTTTTAAGAACATTTTGAAATCGTTAAAAAAGTAGGTCGTATATATGCTCAATTTGAAAGGGCATTTATTTTGGAAGGCATAATCAGAATGACTTGATATTGATATGGTATCACTGTGGGGCTGTATACTGTTGATCTAAGGTGGAATTACCCTGTGGAAACAAGAATTTTCCATTTTAGAGCATTTTGAAATCACTGAAAGTTAGGTCAATTGTGGACAATTTGAAAAGGCTTTTACTTTGGAAGGCAAAATCAGAATGACTTGACATTGATATGGTATCACTGTGGGGCTGTATACTGTTGATCTAAAGTGGAATTACCCTGTGGAAACACGAAATTTCCATTTTAGAGCATTTTGAAATCACTGAAAGTTAGGTCAATTATGGACAATTTAAAAAGGCTTTTATTTTGGAAGGCATAATCAGAATGACTTGATATTGATATGGTATCACTGTGGGGCTGTATACTGTTGATCTAAGGTGGAATTTTCCTTTTTAGAGCATTTTGAAATCACTGAAAGTTAAGTCAATTATGGACAATTTGAAAAGGCTTTTATTTTTGAGAGCAAAATCAGAATGACTTGATATTGATATGGTATCACTGTGGGGCTGTATACTGTTGATCTAAAGTGGAATTACCCTGTGGAAACAGGAATGTGCCATTTTAGAGCATTTTGAAATTGTTCCAGGAGCAACTCAGATATGGGCAGTTTGAAAATGCTTTTATTTTTTAAAGCAATATCAGAATGTTTTGATATTGATATGGTAACATCGTGAGGTTGTATACTGTTGATCTGGAGTGGAATTACCCTGTGGAAACAGGAAATTTCCATTTTAAAACATTTTGAAATCACTGAAAGTTAGGTCAATTATGGACAATTTAAAAAGGCTTTTATTTTGGAAGGCATAATCAGAATGACTTGATATTGATATGGTATCACTGTGGGGCTGTATACTGTTGATCTAAGGTGGAATTACCCTGTGGAAACAAGAATTTTTCATTTTAGAGCATTTTGAATCGTTAGAAGATTAAGTCAATTATGGACAATTTCAAAGGGCCATTACTATGAAAGGCAAAATCAGACTGACTTGATATTGATATGGTATCACTGTAAAAAGACTGTGGTTGGAAAGTGTTGATATAAAGTTCAAATAGTATTTGGAAATACGACTTTTGCTTTTAAGAGCATTATTAAGTCATTGAAAGAGTAGTTCAAAAATGAAGATTCACAGGGCTTTTACTTTGAAATCCAAAATAAGATGGCCTTGATAGTGACAGGGCACAATTAGGGTACAAGGCTGTGTCATATAGATCTAACATTAGAGTTTGTAAAAAAAAAAAAAAGCCTAAATTATATGTTATTATGTTCTTAACATATCTGTTAATTCACTCGAAGTTGGCTTTTATTTTGAAATCCGGTTTCCACATCCATTCCCGTAATACTTTGAATACACAGGGAACGTAAAACAAACTGGAGGCTGGCTTGACTGCAAGTCTCGAATTGGAGGCTGGCTTGACACCAGTCGGACCAGGGCTTTGGTTATAATTATTGCCAGCAACAACACAGAAGAAGACTTTGGTAGAGTGTGCAAGTCTAATTTTAGCTCTGCAATGACGTGAAAGTTGAAAAAGAGCAATTAGCGCCTTATCAATGACAAGAGTCGCAAAGAAAAATCCATCAAACAACAAAGGGGTCACGGTGACGATGTTAATTAGGGCTGCCCCCCTCAGAGGCTCTGAGACAAATCCTCAGTTTCAGTTATTTTCCACTGGGGGTTTGCTGGTTTCAGTTTGGTAGCGTTTACATTCGTTTAACTTTCATTCATTTCAGTATTAGTTATAGGGGATTTTATAGTATAATGAGGTTGTATGTATTAACCTTAAAAACACTGATCAGGTCAGCAATTTCAGGTGCAGCATGCAGATGTTAGTGGCAGAACATGGAAGCATGTATCCATCCTGCTTACTATCAAATGTTCAGGCTAGTAGATAGAAGAGGAGTTTAAGGATGTGAGGTGTTTTCTTAGCACACTTTGAGCCATTTAGTACCAACTGAACATTGTTTACATGCCACAGCCTACCAGGGTGTTGTTGCTGAACATGCCAATCCCTTTTCGACCACAGTGTAGCCATCGTCTGATGGCTGCTTCCAGCAGCTTGCTTCTATACCATCTTCTATACCAGGGGTGTCAAACTCAAATACACAGTGGGCCAAAATTCAAAACTGGAACAAAGTCGCGGGCTAACGTTAATATTTATTGAAATATTTTTATTCCTCCAGATATAAGAATTAATCTTTTCTTATGGACTCAAACACATTTTGCTGAAAAACTGAATATGGAACAAGCAAAGCTTAATACTAAACAATATATATATTAGCTGTATAATACCAGTAGGCCAGCTCTAATAGTAATTTGGTATGGCTTTGCGGGTCAAATGTAATTAGGCTGCGGGCCAAATTTGGCCCACGGGCCAGAGTTTGACACCTATGTTCTATACCATTTTTACTTTAGTAGTTTTGTGCAATAAATCGTGTTTAATGACATCTATTTTTCAGTAGTTTATGTTTTCTTTTTTCACTTTGTGTTACCACCCACCCCAGTCAACACTTCATTTTTAAGTGGGGCGTAACATAAGTGGAAAATCCAAATCCAAATCATCTCAAACTTGTTTCTTAGCCTCCGCAGGTACCAGAATCACAACCACAATCCAATAGAGCAGCACCTGGTGAAATGGGAAATATGCATCATGGAGCTGACAAATCCACAGCAACTGTGTGATGTTATCATGTCAAAATGGACCAAAGTCTCTCAGGAATGTTTCCAGCAGTTTGTTGGATTTATACTTAAGAATTAAGGCAGATAGGATTTTTTTTTAAATCACCTATTACTAGATGAACTTCAGGATATAACTAGAGGAAAACTCAGTCTTTTATTCTAGTAACAATTTTATGGTAGGCTGATAGACCAATTGCCAGAACCATAAAAGTAGAAGATTAAAAGTCCTACAAGAATGAATATACCCACTGAAATCTCAACTAAACACTTGTAAGATAACAATAATACACACTGAAGGAATTCCACTCATATTTAACCAATTGTATCAATTGACTATAAATCTCTCTTACAATGTGACTCAGTGACCAACCCACAATACACATATCAGGTGGATGCTTTACAGCCTCACTGACTGTTTCTAAAAAAAGCACCAGTCTTATCTTCCAGAAAGAATATGACACATACAGTACATGAAAGCCAAAAGTGCTTCAGCTGCAAACCTTGACCTCACGATGGATTTTCAATGTATCCTAATATTTCCCTTTGAAACACTTGCTTTTTAATTTGATAATCTACTCTCTTTGTCCTCCCATTGAGATGCACTGTCTCACATTTAATTCAGCCGGTTTGGATCAAACTCTGGCCTCTACAGGCCTGGACCAGGATCAGGATCAGGTCATGCTGACTTTGAAAAGAATGAGAGTTCTGTGATCTCAGTGGCAAACAAGTGATGTGAAACTAGCACATGAGATGGAGTGATGGGATGTGCAGGAAAAACCTGAATGAGAGATGTGTTTCTTATTTAAGTTCTTCATTATGTTTTGTGGTGTTCTTTTTGTGTTGGTTTGTTCTAATATATTTAGTTGTTTGTTTTTTTTCCTTTAAAAAGACCCATCGTTCAAAGAATTAGAACACAAGAGTGCCGAGTCCTCTGGATGAAAACAGAAACTCTGCACAGTATCCTCTCTTTCTTTCATGCTGTTATGCACTTCGAAATGGGTTTGACTATTCAGGCTAAATTGGTCCTGTCAGGATATGAAAAGAAGCGATGTTCTGTACAGCATTCTATTATATTTGCAGTTGTTATGTAACCACTCAGACAATCCAATGAAGCTAGTAAACAAAACGAGGAATTCTGCCCAGACCTTTGCTATTTTTCCCGAAGTTAAAAGCCTAAAAGTTTACTTCAACAAATTGCTTTTATTACCACTTATCTTTAGTTTTTTCAGATCTACGTTACCAACAACTCATTTGTAGCAACGAAAATCTTTAACTTGGGGAAATCATTTCGAAGTATATTTCAGTGTTTAGTGATTAAGAGATGAAAAGTAGCTTTATGGACTCAAACAAAGGTAGGAGACAGGACAGGATCCCCTGGAGTCTAGGCCCAGGGAGTGGTGCAGGATTGCTCAATGAAAGGGCTCAGACTGTGAACATCCATGAGGATGAGGTGGAGAAGAGGGGGAGGGAAGGGTCATAATGCTAGTTATGCAAGCTAGAAATACATGATTGCAATTGTATTTAAAGCAGAGGGACTAAATGACTCAAAGAACACAGCCAGAAAGATTACCATTCATCTAAGAGCGAAGATATTGGAATAGTTTTTGAAAGGATTCTTACAGCAGGAATAATATTCAGCCAAAAACGAGTAAAGACAGAAAGCAAGTGGACAGATACTAAAGCTAAAGCTTCACTTGAATTTCAAACATAATGGTCAAACGCATGAGGAGCTCAGTGTGCGCACTATCTTAAGAAAACACATTTAGAAAGAAAAACACACAAGTAAACAACATCACTAATTTGACATGTGCAATTACAAAAAACAAGTGTGAGAAAACATCAAATCAAACAAGATGCAGTGCAATGAGCTCTCTTTGTCACCACAAAACTCAGCAACGTATCTGTGGAAACAATTTCCCAATGAGAAAATAATGATAATGCAGATTTAAACACAGATTCCTGTCATCTCCTGCTGACAGTCTGACGGAGAATTATCCTTTAACTATCAGAAAGAACATGCATTTAAAGTGATGACTGGATGTCTTAAGACAGAGCGACGAAAACTCTATTTAAGTGAAAATTTCAAAAGTGATTTCTGTGACTGTCACTGACTATCATATGTAATCCTTAACATGGGCTGCTTATGTGATGACTACAGAAAATCCACTGCTTTTATTTTATGTGGAAATCTTGAGTCGCAAGTGCCAAAGACTCATCCTTTGATCTGTTATTGATGTGAAATTCAGACCGATATCAACTAATTAAGAATCTTGATCAATAAATCCTTCTTCAGGTGGCCATAAAGTCCTCTGTGGCACATACAACATAATTACCTGTTGACATGTCTCTAATAAAATGCTAACGTTCCAGGAAGCCTGTGCATTCAAATTTACAACATAAAAAAAAAACCCCACACTACATAAATAACATTCTTCTTCCACAGAACCACGTTTCCATAGCTCTGTCACAAGAACTCCACAACTCTGCTAACTTTTAATGGCTGAAAATAGTTGCGGTCAAGGATCCCTGTATAACACCTACAAAGAGATCTGGAACAGCTTGACCTTTCTCATTCTGAGCCAACACTGATTTTCACATTTTACAGTATCAAGGCCACGGCTGCTAATTTATACCGCCTTGAAAAAGCTCATCGTTGGAAAATTTATTGCAGCTTTTCATTTTTTGTTCCGGAAGTGAGGCATGAGACGTGCATTGTTACCGTTATATTACACCAGCGATGCCGTTACTACTGTTGGGTAATTGTGGATGACACACTGCTGAACTATGGAAGCAGATAGATCAACTATAAAGATAAAAAAGTTTCCTTAAGTTTCTATCTTAAGGAAACTGAGCAGGAACATTTTATTGTCTTTATTGTCTTCTGTAGTTGTAGAGTGTGAACGATGGTGCCATAATTTCAGTTACGAGATTAATAAGTGTGTAGCACTACTATTGCTCATGTTACGAGTTTCAGTGACTGTATTTAAATGCTTACACTTTATTGAGGCAGTAATTTTGTTTTGTTTGAAAAGAAAATGCCTTTATCAGACCTTAAGATGGTCAGTTTTCCAGTTAGATTCACATTCTCCTTCTTCATATTCTTCATGCTCCAACTGCTCAGTTTATATGGCTCTGCTCTCAAACACTCCTCAATGAAAGCCATACCAAATATCCAGCAGTGCATAAACACACACACACCTTAACGACCTCATTCTTATCTCATGCAAATACTCACATTGCAACATTTTCCAGTACCTTATGTTAATTTTCAGCCTGGCATGAGGAGCCTTTTAGAGTTGACACAAAGTGTGTCTTATTTCAGAGCTGGATTCTGGTAAAAGGTGAGCCTTTCTTAATAGCGTGCAATGATTTACTTATTTATCCTTCTTTTTATTTTCCGGTTGAAGATTTCCTCTAGGGTTCCCGAAATGAAGAAAACATTTGAAGAGCTGGCATCAAAGCATATCATTGTCAACTTAACTGTGTTTGCACATTAACCACGTTTCATTTTTTTATTCTAGTCCTGATGCAAATGATTAAAACTGACAAAGCAGAGAGGCAGAAGAAGCAAATAGGTAATTCACACAGCAAAGAGGGGAAATATATTGCATTTTAGAATATACTTCCTGTGCAGGAGCCCAATCTAAAAACAAGTGGTGAGATCAAAAAGCAGCAGGCACAAAACTACCAAACAAAAGCTAGAACCACAAGAAATTCAACAGTGACTGGCATCCAGCACCACGACTCTCCTCACAAGGACATTTACCGCAGTGTCTTCATATGGTGACTAGGTGTCCCTCTTTATGTGGGGACACACTGAATTGGCATCCCTCCTACATTGTGATTTACATCAACATGTGAGTCTCACAAGAAACATGAGGACATTCACTGATCTGTCAATGCAGCCCTAATAATCACACACATGATTATTTTACAGAACACGAGCTGAAGTAGTACTTTCACAAAAACAGCTATACCCTAAAATCAAACTCTAGCTTTCATGTAGCGTTGCTTGCTTTCTAACATAATTTGGTGTATTTGTCCTTTACAAAACAAATGTCAGATTTGTACAGTGACTATTTGTTTTCTTTCTTTTCTTTGTAGGGATCTGTTCATCCTATTCTCAAACCTGAAATATGGACACGAGGAACACCTGAGTCCCCAAAGTCATTATGATCTGTCGCTGTGAAGGAGACAGCCACAGAACAAACAGCCTCTTTAAAACTCACTCCCTCTCTTTATTGCTGTATTTCCCCATACGCTATCTCACTGAGTACACAATGCAATAGGTGGCCATTTCTCAGCTCTACAGATAAGAACATCATGCACGTCACTCTCTCATCCACCCTTCCAACACCCTCTGAAAGCAGGAGGAGTCAACAAGAGCACATAGGACAGAGTTCACAGCCTGTTTGCCAACCTTCCCACAGGGTTAACAACTGTTCAGCCAAACGCAACAATGCTGTAGGTTACTGCTTTTCCGAGCAACACATGACTTTACTAATAAAATTTAATCACTTCTGCCCACAAATTCATTGCTTCAACATTTAGGTCTTCCTTTCAACAATTCAGCATCAATAATGACCCTATGGTAACGTCAAAGTTTGAAATAAATCAACTGAATGGGAACATCTGTCATTGTTTGATAGAAAATCCAGTAATTTATTAACAAGATGGAGCTAGTAAGTCTGGGTGTGGACAACATAACCTAGGTAAACTTCACCTAGAAGTCAGCTAAGTTTTGTTTGTGGTGACAGAAAAACAGTCTGGTTCCCATTTCTATATAAGGAAGCAGTTTAATTCCCCTCATAGGTAATAAGGGGGAAATGAAAAGTATCACCCTCCCCTGAGGTAAAGTTAAAGGTTATTCTCATCTGAAGCACACAGTGCCTCGAATCCATTTACTTCCACAGTAGTCTATCATCAATAACACACAGATGTTTGTAACCCAGTCAAAGTAAGTATAGTTTTGAATGTTCGTGGCATTTAAAACAATCCGTGCCATGTCATTTAAGCTGTCACGGAAAGTGACAAATGTGGACGAGCAGAAGTAAAAGGATTCTTCAATTGTCCACAAAACACGATTTACATTTACTGCTGCTTTTCCTTTTTTTTTCTGTCATATATGCTCACCAGCTACTTTGTTAGGTACACCTGTTCAACTTCTTGTTACCTCAAATGTGTAATCAGCCAATCACACGGCAGCAGCTGAGTGGATTTAGGCATATAGCCATGGTCAACACAACCTGCCGAAGTTCAAAGCAAGCAACAAAATGGAAAAGAAAGGTCATAAAAGTGACTTTGATGTTGTTGTTACCTGATGGAATGGTCTGTGTATTTGAGAAATTGACGATATTTTGGGGATTTACCCAAACAAACATTTCTACGGTTTATAGAGAAGGGTCCAAAAAATAAAATGTCCAGCAAGCGGCAGTTCTCTAGTTGAAAACACTTTGTTGATGTCAGACAAGAATGGCCCGACCATTTTAAGCTGTTAGTAAGGTAAAAGTAACTCAAACATTAAAACCAACATATGCAGAAGAGCATCTCTAAACACACCACATTTTGAACCTTAAAGTAGATGGGCTCCAGCATCAGACCACATGGGTGCCACTCCCGTCAGCTAAGAACAGATAGCTGAGGCTGTGGTTTCCACAGGCTCACCAAAACTGAACAACAGAAGACTGGAAAAATGTTAGCTGGTCTGTTGTTTCGCAACCTGATGCAGGATTTGGATTAAAAGGTCAGAATGTTGCATAAACATGAAAACCTGCGTTCCATCATGAATGGACTGTGATACCATCATGTCAACCTGGACCAACATCTCAGATTAAAGCTGCACCTTGTTGAATCTATACCACAAAGAATTAAAGAAGTTCTGAAGGCAAAAGTGGGTCCAACCTGGTACTGGGGTGAGTGTGGCTCAGGTGTTAGAGCAGATCCGCTACTGAGTGGACGGTTCGTGGTTCAATTCCAGTCTGCATTCCAAACATCCTTGGGCAAGATACTAACCCCAAGTTGCCCTCCGATGTGTTCATCGGGGTGTGAATGTGTGTGAATATTTATTAGTTTGCACTTGAGTTTAGAAGTGGTTGTGTGAATGGGGCATGTTGTATACAGCGTTTCGAGTACTCCGGGAGAGTAGAAAAGTGCTACATAAGAATCAGTCCATTTACTGGCAACCTGTGTCCCGTGAGTGTATGTACACCAGTGTATCGAATGTAATCTGATTCATCTTTCATTAACAAATAGCAAACTAATCTTCCCATTAGGCCTCCTTAGGAACTCACTGGTTACAAATCTGTTTCCTGAACACAATTTAATTCAATTTTATTTATGTAGTCCCAAGTCACAACAACAGTGGCCTCAAGGTGCTTTATATTGTAAAGACACTACAATAATAAAGAGAAAAGCCCAACAATCAGATGACCCCCTATGAACAAGTATTTTGTTGACAGTGGAAAGGAAAAACTCCCCTTCAACAGGAAGAAACCTTTGTCACCTGATCCAGCCTTAATTATTATATGCTTTGTCAAAAATGACAATCATATAGTCACAAACACATGATCTATCAAACTCATTTTAGAGTCTGTGCTGTTTATGCAACTCCCGCCCCACCCCTTCCAAAGAAATGAGTTATTTAAAGAACTGCTTGCTGTCACTAGATGGTGATGTCTATCTTTCTATCTAGCGTTAGTAAGCCTCTTATACATTATACTACACTAATGTGCCAAGATCTTCATTATGAGTAACTACACATTTGATAAGAACTTTGAAACAAATCAGTTTTCTTGGTAACAATTTTTATTATTTTTCTCCTACTGTCAGTTCTTAATTCGTTGGACAATCAACCTCGCGAAATGTGTCACATGAACTTGAAAGAACATAAAAGTGAAAGATATCAGCTGCAAACATCTGGCTGTTATTAAAAAAAAAAAAAAAAGGGTAGCAAAATTAATTTTATACAGGGGTAACAATTCAGTAATGTGTAGTGTTTCGTACATTTTTTGTAAACAAGAACACCGAAACAATATGGCAAAAATAAGATGTGAGGGCGAGAGGAGGTTGAACTTAAGAGACTGAACACTGGTTGGCAAGAGACATTTACAGAAACAGCATCTTAATGGGTCACATGTACAAATGTCATGTACACAAATGTTTTAAAACAGTCGCACAGAATCATGACGTTTTTCCACACACAACAGCATTTCTGCTACATACGTCACACCGTCACTCCTTTTGTCCCTGGATTACTGTGATATGAGGTATACGTGAGGCAAATTCTTGCCTCAACATGGCAACATATTATTTCAGATATTACAGCATTGCATTCAGTCTGCCATGTTTGATGATTGCTTAAATGAGGCCATTAGGGCACAAAGGGGTTCAGCGACTCGGTCAGCAAAGTGATATAATTTCCAGCATTCGGGGCCAGTCGTTTCTATGGAAGACAGCGCAGTTATTGTTATGTTGTTGTCTTTACATAAAGTACATTTCCAAACCAGCGAGAAATTACATTAAACATTTACGAGACAATATTTTGTTGCTGTACTTCTAAGGAATAGGCACCCAATTTCTAACAGGACAAACAGGCTTGGTACTGCCAGCACAAGCAAAAGCTCTAAATGTATACAACATATTTCTCTATGTGTATACATGTTTCTGAGCTGAAGAAATACTTGATCACTATCACATTTTGTCATTAAAGTCAATATGAAAGCAAAGCTGATAAACTCGAGTAACAAGTCAAACTAAAACTAGGGGGTTTGAATTACATTTACATTATCCCAATTAAATATTAGCATTTCTAACCCCTCCCTAAAAACAGGAGGAGAAAGATCAAATCCCAGTTTTCCCATATCAACCCTCCCCTCATCCCATATGCTCAGCCCCAAGAACCCCCATCTGCATACAACATGTCTGATGTTTGAGCTTCCTTGATCCGACGTGGTACTTTACTCAATGTAAGAAATCGGTTCAAAGTGCTAATTGAAATAAGAGGAAGAACAGAAGAGGAAAAGGGGAAGGCCATTCTATCGCTGTCCAACAGCAACCTCTATTGGCCAAAGAAAAGCCTTAACATCATTTTTGTTCTCCAAAAATACACCAAGGACAACATTTGACCCCTGAACCAGCCCCCTTTCTTCCTCAATTTGGATTGGAAGATGCCCAGAATGATTAAAACTGTTCTTTTACATAATATATATTTTTATAAATATATATATATAGATATATGTATTTATATATGGCCCTTATTGAAGCAAACATGAGTTTCACATTGACATTAAAGTACCATAATCTCTATATAGCCAAGTAGAAAGTGTTCTCAGTGTTCAAGTGAGCTGGCAGCAGTCAGTTTATGTCACACTCATTCAACAAGTAATAAAACATAAGAAATATCATCTTTGAAGTCGCAAATTTACACTTCTGAAAAGAGTGCTCACTGCACCTCGTAAGCCTCTCCTTTCTCACTTTTTCCTGAGTAATACTTTAACCTTGTAACAGACAAACACGTTTTATTTTGTTTTGTTTTTTTTGCTAGTTTTATTCTGGGCTAATCCCTGCCATCGTGGTTATTTCTATGTTGTAAAGTTGATTGCTCAAACACTTCAGCTCGTTGAAAAAGAAATACGTCTGGCTCTTACCCTACACTTACTGAAAAAGTTCATAATTAATGACCAAACCTAATGTCACTAATGTGACCAGAATAAACAGTAAAGTACATATTTAACTTAAAATTACAGATACTTAAAAAAAAAGAATAATAAAAAACTTGCATTTGCAGGAAGCCTTCCAGGCTCATTGCAGGAAGAGGAGTGGGCACAAAGACAAAGCATCAGTATAATTAAAATATAGATGTCACTTAAAAAAATAACAATAATAATAATAAAATAGGAGCACTGAAAAATTAAAATAAGGACATCAACTTTAACAACAGAGCATTTACTCGTTCTCAGGCTCTCATCTGTAGCTTTGGCTTGTCGGAGTTTTGGAACCTGTACTTACTGGCTCATTGACATCAGATAACAAACTACTATACCCTGAGAATTCAGACACAGGCGTCCGTATCCTGTGATCCACCTCCCTGCCAGAGTCAGTGCCGTAAGACAAGCCTCTGCCATCTGACTTAAACTGGGAGCCAAAGGCCTGGGCAAAGTTTTCAATCTGGTAGGAAGGCTTAGAGGAGTCCAGAGAGGCCAGATCCTGCGAGGGGGCCAGAGGGTAGGCTGCCGCTGTACCATTTTTGACAGGCGGGTGGTCCTTCTGGCTACTCAGGTCAGATGGGCTGATCTGGTAGGATGAAGGGGGAGTGGAGGAGTGCTGTTTCTCCATCTGTTCGGTGAGCTCCTGAGAAGGGGTGAGCTGCTGGTGTGTGGAGGCCTCCAGGCTGCCCAGGTGGAAGCTGTGCTGTGGTGAGGAGCCTGTCAGCATCGCAAAGTGAGACTTTGGCACAGAGGAGGACAGCGAAGGCAGCGACTGGCCAAACCCGCACTCCAGTGGGGACGTAGTGTAGATGTTCTTGTCAGCGTAGATGGGATTTCCTGGGTGGGAACCAGTGAAGGGTCCTGAGGCAGGAGGTCCCAGAGGGAAGCCTGCACTGTGGCTGGTGCGCTCCAAAGCTTGCAGCAGGAAGCGGGAGTATTCGTGCATCATCACAGTCTTGTCTCCTGATGGGCTGGGTGTGTTGGTGTTGTGGCTGATGTCAGCACCATCAGATGTGGTAGGGTTCAGTGCCACATGTTGGTCATTGATGTCGAAGTGAACATCCTGGTGTGAGTTATCAGGTTTCTGGGCATAATGGTCCAGCAGACTCTGCAACACTTCATCAGGGATCCCTGACTTGTCAAGACTAAGAGAAGCATCGCTGTCCATTACACCAGAAATGCCACCCTGGATTACAGAAGGCTGGGAAGACAAGTGGATGCTTACATCATACTCAGTGCTAGATCCTCCAGCTACAGGAGGTCCCGAGGCGTTTGCATTGTTTGCTGCTTGAAGGTAGCGACGCTTCTTCAGAAACTGCATGGCGTCATCGTAATTGCTGCTGGCGGGTCCGACTTTAGCCCCATTACCCTGCAGGAGCCCAAGGCCATCCATACCCCCACCCTGCTCCAACGTACCTGCTTTGACCTGTCCCAGACCTGCTTTATCCAAGCCCTTACGATTGGCCTTTTTGAATGCCATCTTTGGAGCTTGGCCGTTGTGGCCTTGTTGCATTCTAGGGTCTGGCTCAGTAGAGGAAGAAACCGCTTGATTCTCCAGTGAGTATTCATGGATAGTATAGCCTCCAGATACAGCCCCATGCATGTGGGATGCCCTCAACCCCCCTCCATCTCCCTTCTTCTTTTTGCGCTCCCCTCCCTCTCCAGAATTTTTAGACCTTCCCCTCTTCCTACCGCCACTCCCAGCATTTCCCTGAGTGATCCCATAGCTGCCATTACCCATTTCTACACAACTCAAGTCCATCATGCCAGGATCCAGCCCCTTCTTTATGGCTTCTCCACAGGTTCGCTTGTGCTTAAGCAGTCGGTCTGTCCGAGAAAAATACTGAAACAACACGAGTTGCATTTAAAAATGACTCAACTTATTTTAAAATAACAACAGTACCAATAAACCCTTTTGATGGATAGCAAAGAGGAGGCTTTAATTAGTTCACAAACCTGTTGGCAGGTCTCACATCTGTACGGCTTTTCTCCACTGTGCGTCCTTTTGTGTCTTTCCATGTGGTATTTCTGAATAAACCGCATGTTGCACTGGTCACAGCTAAATGGCTTCTCTCCTGTTACACAAAAACAGACACTCTATAGGTTAGTCATCCTTTAGTGTGGTAAAAAACACATAATGACTCGAGTTTGCATTAGGCCCCTGGGTCATATGATTAGTTGTCATAAATTACTCACCACTGTGGATTTTCTCGTGTCGCTGGAGAAGGTACTTCTGAATGAAACTCATGTTGCACTGAGTGCATCTAAAGGGTCTTTCACCTGAAATAAGATCACATGATCACTGTGATGTTATAATAACTCATGTGATATAGTTCTTTAAAGCAGGATATACACATAACACGTACCCATGCACAACTTACGCAATTGAGGACAGTATTTACAAGCCGTCTGTGTGTCATAAAGGTGTTTATTCAACTTTGGCAGTCTGGCAGCTTGAACAAATACCTGGCTCACTCAACACAAAATGTGTGTGTGTGGGTGTGTCACTGCTATTGCAACACACGGCACTGGATTTCAGAGGTGCTTACCATACCTTATTCTCTCAATTTTGCCTCTTAGAGTAAAGCCCATTGTTTTAAGGAAGAGAGAAAGAAAAACTTCTTCTCTAACTTTTCTTTTTATAAAAGGCATGTATGAGGTCTGTTTATTAAAAAGGAAGCAGCGCACAAAAATCAAAGACCATTCTCAATTTAAATTTATTCAAATCTCAACTTAAAAATCCTCTTCCTGAAAATACAGAGTGACTTTCAGCACACCTGCCACTTTTAGAAAGTGCTGTGGAAGTCCTGATCTGACCTCTTGTACTTATGCCTCTGCAATCTCCACTAGTGTACCTCCATTAAGCCAAAACACTAAATGTGAATTTCATTTTCAAGGAAGGAGGAAAATTTGGAGAATCAGCTGGATGTTTGTGCAGGTCAAAAACTTCTGCTCAACAGAAAACTCCTAAAATCTGCCCCTTCTGCACTTAGCACTTCAGGGATGATCTTCCACATCAAATTCTACAATAGAAATTTGGGTTTTCTCTCTGTACACCCCAAAGGAGATCTGGCACATTAACACTAGCTCCTGGCCTGCTCTTTTAATCAATTTTCTATCGTCTATGACGATACATTTATCACACCACAGCTAAACATTCAGACAAAGAGCAAACAAAGGAAATAAAACATTTCTCAGACAAGGTCTGGAGGAGCCAAATTATATTTTACTTGATAACGAGACAGAAAGATTAACCAGCATGTGCACTTATGCACACATACAGGGATTTTATTTTTATTTACAGGAACTTCAATCAGCAAATGGATTAAGCTTTATTGTAACCAGAAACTGTAATACAAAACCTTAAAAGAAGATGGATTTAATTTAGAAGTGGCAGCTAGTGCGATCATGTGCCCTTGTAAGCAGCAAACAACACATTTACAATTAAGCTTAATTATAGAAAAAAGGCATGGGTTCCCCTATGATGAGTAGTGATAAAAGGCTGTACAGGTAGAGGATAGGCCTCGCATCATATTTGTGTTTGCCTTTCACGAACAAAGAGCATCTAAAACAACCTGAATGTTAGGATAGCAGTGAAGCTCATGGCCTGGGATAACCTCTATTAAATGAAGCAAATTCAATAGATTTGATTAATCCAAAGCACTTAGTAAATACTGGACAAAGAACTATTTGAAGATAATATTACAGTAGAAAAGCAATAAGCTACGATGCATGGGCCAATGCAGCATCTGCCAAATGACATCATCATTTCCTTCCTTGTATTTATTGTGCTAACCACTGAGATAACCCACAAGGAAATGCACAGAGCAGAAAAATCTAAGCACTGTGGTGAAATCGACACACTACAATACCTGTGTGAATGAGAACGTGTCTGCGTAGATGATAGGAGCTTCTGAAGGATGCATTGCAATGTTCACACATGTGAGGCCTGGATCCTGGAGACAGGTTACCTCCATCTGCATTCAGCATCACTGACTGCTATAGAACAATACAAGAGAGAGGGGGATGGGTAACAATTAGCCATCTTTCTCTAGATACATTCTCTACAGAATGTATCTAAAATATCACTGTCTGAAAAATATTGCACTTTTTTGCAATTGGTAAAATCTTCTAACTCAAAATGCATAATCTATTTTTTCAACATTAAACTCAACTTGCACTTAAAGCTCCATGTAACTCACAACAGAATTGAAATGAAACAGATGTTTGTAAATACATTGAAATCTCTGGTCCAGTAACAAAACTGTATTAAATGTAAAGTGATTGTATTACTTCACTTTGCATTGCTTTGATTAAAGTTGATTGAAATAGACAAAATACTTTGTGCCAATCATTTTTTTATGCACCCCCCCCCGACATTCTTTTTTTTTTTGTTTCTGCCAAAAGCAAATTAGCACACTTGTATGTTCTTTGTGATAATTATTGATGTGATGAGGACTAACTAAAATATGGTTGCATTCAGTTTTATAAATACAAGACAAACCTTTGCGTCACTTCTCTTCTTTCTTGGTTTACCCTCCTGTCCATCACCATTTGACCTTCGACCTTTTTTCCCAGTGGGCTCCTTTTCTAACTGACTTGGCAGCTGTGAGGATGACAATAGGAGAGGGAGAGGGCCGTGAGAGCGAGCCATGACAAGAAAAATCACTTGATTGAAGGTTAAAGGCCTGCAGTCTCAAACTATCACGCAAACAGATCCACGTTTGCTGCTTATGCAAACAAACAAAACGCTTGGACAATCTCTTGTAATTGTCTCTTGGAAAGTGATTGCGCAAGATGTGGTTCTAGTGGGCAGAATTTATTGTTCTTTTATGGTTTAGCAGCCTCTAACTCACCACTTTTCATCTACTATTCTTACGAAACTGCACACTTTGCAAACTAAACATTCAAAATGACAACTTCTTAGTAAACTTCACTGCAACGAATGGCATTAATTCAGAGAACAGGAAAATGAGTGCCTTTTCTTCTATTTGTTTGCCTTCCTGCCCTGCAATTTCTTTCCCAGTAAGCACACTACTCTCCTCACTGCCATATGGAGGCTGGCGGGACAAATGTGGGTGCACCTGCTGTTTTCAAATCAGCCCAGTCTTTAGGTCAATCTGGGGAAAGTCCAACCAAAATAAAAAGGGTCCAATTTTGTCTAGACTATGGAGTATTTAAAAGACAACATTTTGTAGGCATTGGTTTATTACCAGAAAAGGAAAAAAACATCTGGTAAAATGTAAATATTTTTCACTATCTTATGATAATTATTAAGCAATTTTTTTTTTTTTTTTTTTTTTTAAAGTATTACATTTATAAAACACTCTTTTACTGCAACTTGCTATGAAAATCTGTGGATTCTAAAGGCTCCCAATGTTGTGTAACAAAAAATGTTAAACATCAATTTTAAATGAATGCTGCTCAATGAAGACAATAATTGGCTGTTTTTCCATAAACAACACTGGCGAACTCTGACGGCTTGCTATTGTTAGGAGAACATGGATGTGTATATTTGTATCTGAATGAACACAAAGGAGATCTGAAATGAAGCACGTGCTCAAACAAGACAGCTGTGTCCTCGCCACAACGTTCTCATTCATGCTGAGGCTGGATGACGTCACCCTTCTAACCAGAAAGAGAAACTACTTTGCATTTCATGCCGTCAATAGATTTAACGCCATATAACTAGTTTCCGTCAGGCTCTTCCACCTCAGGTTTTTCAGCTTATGACGTGCTTGACAACACAGCAGCGCTACTTGGGGATCAGACTATCCAAGACCCAAAAACACACTCATGATCAAATGCATATTACCAATTTTCTCTAATGTACGTTCCCAATATTATATTATTTACTCATCAAAACCACATGAGGCCATCTTATGATTAGAACACAAACAATTAAGGATTTTATGCTCAATTTCTTTGTTATATATGGTGTAAAATTCAATATTTCTAAATGTTATTGCAAATCTTTGTTTTGGTACATTCGGGGGAAATAAGTTCAGAAAATAACGCAAGTGATTGTTCTCTTGTTTTGTCCAGCGAAGGCTCAAAAATGCTTCAAGAAAAACCATTGATTACTTTAATAAATTAAATGACTTTTTAAAATATTTGTATCTATAACCTGATAATGGGAAGAAATTCAACTTTTAAAAAATCATACACATGTATGACTCACTTACAAAACTGCTAGAAATGAATCACAGTCTGCAATCCTCTCAGAAATACTTACACTGCCCATGTTGAGATCGTGCACCAATAAATCTTGGTTGTTACCAACATTCACCTCCAGCAGCTCTGTGCTCTTTACCAGGCCACCAGGGTAGAGAGGCAAGCGATAATCGTGCTCTGTCAGCTTCTCCTGCTTGATACCTATAGTGTGAACATAGTCTCCCACACCTGCACATCCCAGGCTGCCAGCCTGGTTGTCCATGGTGCAATCAGGGGAGTCACGCTCCTTCTTCAGGATCATTTCTTGAGGTGGAAGGTCCTGCATTACGGAATGGGCAGCCAGCCGTGTGAAGCTGGTGACAGGTGGGAGATGGCTGAACATAATCATGCCTGCTCCAAAACTGGAGTCCATGCTCCCGTTGCAGCGCAGGAATTCATTCCCTAGTTTGTCTTGAATGATGCTCATGGTGAAGGCTGGCGGGCAGGAAAACTATGTGGTGAAAATCAATGTGATCCTGTGAGGAAAAGAATGACAGCAGGACTATAATATTACATAATCACAATAAACTTTAAAGGATAACTATAACTAGCTATCAGGATGTGAGGACATACAAATAATAGTCAATAGACAACAGTTATGGAGCCGGTTAAGCTTAGCCTACAGGAATCGGTGTCACGGTCTCTGATCTCACAACTAGACGCTTAGTCGGATTAAAGTGACGATTTGTGGGTCAACAAAAGGCTACAGTCTCGAACAATGACAAGTGCAAATAAGCTGGTGGTACACTGTGCAAAATTCTTTTCCCAATTACTGTGTGCGTGCTCGATATTTTACAGGACAAAAAGGTGACAGCCAGAGCTGTTCTGGTCACAACATGAGAAGTGGGGACAGGATTGAACTTGTATGTTAATCTGTTTGATGGTGCTGTCTGACCCAGTCATCCTATTTGAATGAGCTTATCAACGAGAGCTCACACGGGCTGTATTAGAAAGGCTGATGGTGTAATTACGTGGCTGCTACATAAACAACAGCAACCAAGGGGAACAGATCCGAGCACATGCTAGTATGCCAGTTTTGATCATAGTGAGGATAATGCATGAACACAGGACCCGTTTATTATCTGACCCACCGTGTACTAGACCACAAAGCAAGTTCCATCACAGAGAGCTCCAGGTAGTATTTCCAGTTTCTGAAACCAGAATGGGATGTTTACATCTAACACATAACCAAGATATTAGTGTGCATGTAAACATACTCAGGCTGGAGCCAAATGCACGCATCTGAACAAGATCAGGAGTTAAAACGTCATTATTTACATCCAAATCTAATTTTACCAATATTTGCTAAGATGTCTGTTTACATTATGATTCCCAGGATAATAATACAACCGGACAAAAATACAATTATATGTTGAACATGTCTCTCACCACTCCGCGAGTGCTTTCTGCCTGCAGCCTCTTGGGGTACGCTAGCAGAAATAACCAACTCAGCTAGCAAAAATCCAACTTTGTAAATAAAATAAATAAATAAGTAAATCAAACTTAGTCGAAGTACTTAACTATGGGTTTTTTTAATGCGCTAAAGCAGATAAACTGTGTGCTCCCATATGGACATTTAGGAAAACTACCGTTCGTCTTCTATGAAATTAGCTCCCTGGCTAACCATCTGGCTAACGACTCTTGCGGGGCCCTTCTTTGTGATGCAGGAGCAGGCAATAATTAATATCGCCATGCAATAACAGCAAGCAGATTTACGATGAGAAAAACGCCGAATGATGCGAATACGAATGGGAAAACGACTGTAATACGAAGAGAGACATTTCTTTCAAAGCATCTGAACAAAGTTAGTTAAGTACTTTTTTCTTAACGCTGGGTTTGAATATTTGAATTAGAGGCAGGTATCACCACAGAGGTACACACAAGCCAACCTAAATCTGTGAGGTGGAGAAATGATCAAGGACAAAAGCTGTTTTGAGTCGGAAGATGAAATAAATGACTACAACTTACATCGTGTGCTATTATTGAGGGGCTTCTTTAAATGTTGGCTTTGTTTCCCGGACAGTTAACCGATTGTAAACGATGGGAGCGACAACACGGGCATGACCCATAACAAACGGCCCACACAACCCCAGCGAACAATGATGCTCGCCCGACTAGCCGAGACGGCTAACTTAGCCGCTAACTAGCGGTAACGTTGCTGCGCTCCGCTTTGTTGTCTGTCCCGTACGAGGAGTTCAAACACAGCTCCCGCCGACCCTGTAACCAAAGTTGGATTTTATAAATTTATCTTACCGGTGCAGGACCATGACCCTGCTGCTTTGGCTCGCGTGGTTTACCCTCAGCTGTCCGTTTTTTAATATCTAGAGCCAAAACATTGTTCTCCCGCAGCTGCTGGGTTCTTCCATCTTTGCTCGGCGCGGAGCATTCTGGGTCTCGCAGGCGGACGCGTCCTAAACACAGAAAAAACAAACCACCTCCTATGTTCACGTACAGCCTACCGTACTAGTATTTCGGTTTTCACTTTCACATCACTCATTGTCTTAAAAAACAACAACCTTCAAAATAAACCTTATTAGTTTTTGAGAATCCGCTATAATTAATGTATTTTATGCAAAGTATCAAACAGACACCATTTCAACTTCTGTATAAGCCTTTGTTTTAACACCTTTAAATTCTGAAGGTATTACAAAATAGCCAGATAGGACAGAAGAATATAGATTGGTAAAGTGCCACAGTTACCAAAAACAGTTTAGAGTAATGTTTTCAAAAGCAAGTAGAAAATCTACTGGAGTTTTCTTTCTAAAAAAGCACTAAATAAATAAGTAATTGCAAAATATGTGTTCAGAACAAATGCTAAAGCACCGATTGTAAGCAAGAGTACTGACTTCAGACTGCCATTAGGGTATGTAAAAATACATGGTGTGAAGTATGCACTAAGATAAATAGCAGCCCTTTCTTAAAATTTCAAACCAGTAGACTGTGATTACACAATAGGACTCTCCTTACAGCAGAATACTGTTATACAGTATATTAATATCTAGTAAACAAAATCTTAAACACTACTCTCTCAGTACCTTAAGTAGGTACAGAATTTACATATGACATGTAGTGGAGTGACATTAGTAGGTAGAGGAACAAGTGCGTCAGTACATATCAATAAATATTCTACCTTAGTTTCTGAAAATATTGAGCACTAAAGTGGAAAAGTGGTAGAACACCCATCAGTTTTCAACTTTTGTTTTCAATAAATCTTCCTTAGGTTCACATATCGGAGGCTGCTCTTTCACACAGCGAGTCTCAGATGCTCAGCTCAGCGTTTTAAAGGGACCATGACAGATGTGCTTGGAAGCTCTCAGACCTGCTGGATGAATGATTTTGTATACATCTAAAAGGACATCAGAGTTTGTCCTCGCACCCTCTGCTCCTAATTGCCTTCACTAATGAACCAATTAATTCAGAGAGTGGGGTACAATGAAAATGCAGAGAGTGGAAAAATGCAAAAAAGGTCAGGGAATGGATTTTTGATGTCTGATCTTTACATATATCAAAATTGACAACCCACACGGCTGACAGTGATATCTTTGAAATCACTCTCATCTCAGAGTGTTTAAATATGCATGGCGTTGATGTCGGCCTGATGAGCCCAGTCTAGTAGAAAAATAGTCATTAGAATTTGAGAATTTGCATTTGTTTCAAACCAGATAATTAAATGAATAATAAATTAATCTGATTATTTAAGCATACGGTGTTAAGTAGTGACAACCATATGATTAAAGCACAAAAAATAAAAATAAAAGAATTATGGGGGCAATGCAAAAATTATAAATACAATGGTCAGATATACTGTTAGGTATATTGAAGGTTGTCCCAAATCAAACTGCCTTGGATTTATAACTTCATAATAAGTTTAACATTAATTTATGTTTCATTCTAAAAATTTTGAACTATTCCTTTAAACTATACTTCACTCTAGTCTGCTTAGATTTGCCATAAAGTCTCATTAACCCCAAAACAAAAGGTATGTAAACACATCTAAAATGGTCCGCACAAGCTTGCAGACATTGAGGAGACACCCTGGAACTATATGGTGTAAATACAAAGTCATGTTTTGAATCTTCAATGTCAGTCTCAGCTAATGTTTGGAAACATCAATGTATGGCTCAACTTTCCCGCAGTGTCTACTATCAGCTGAGTGTTTGGGACATTAGGGTCAGAGACATTAGGACTCCTGTTCAATGAATGCCCTCGTTGTGGAGGAGACACAAGAGTGAGCGTGTCTGAACCTGAAGAAGGGTGGAACACGAGAAAAAAAAACAACCAATCTGACATTTTCATCTCAAGCAATTTGTGTATCTTATGACACAGATGGTTAGCACTTCTAACTGCTCATTAATAATTCATCCTGTGCTGCACGTCTTTGTTTCCTTCTTTCTCTGCAGCATGTACCTCATCCCTGAACACATATGCACACAGTCTGGATGTTATCGCCAATATCGCCTCTATTCTAATGATGGAAGCCAAAAAGAAGAAGTGCAGAGCTAAGGGCCAAGGTTTGGAGATTTCCTTTGTTGTGCTGATTTCAATTCCTCTCACTGGGAAAGCCCGATGCCTTCACATAACAGATGGCGATCCTGGCTGTCTGCACTCTAATCCTCCATTGTCACGAGGGTCACAGCTGTATATGAATTCACCCTATTGAAACAAGTCCCTCATTAGTTAATCTGTGCAGCTGGTATATTATATATTGATTTTAAAAGAGATATATTTGCTCATTTGAAACAAATCAGAAAACACTATCAATACTAAACCCACACTGTTATGTGTTACAGACTCCAGTATATATTTATGCTTGTTAAGATAAAGATTTTAACCAGCCAATCCTAGCAGACGGATATAATATAAAACCCATAATTTCTATTTCTATCTATTATGATCTATCTATTCTGAGTTTTCCCGACCAATAACCAATTCCAGGGAATAGCACTCAAGCTCAGAATGCTAATCAGTGTGGCAGCATTGAATATAGAGCTGAGAGCAACAGCTTTCTAATGTAGGTGTTGTTATTTTCAAGGTGTACGAGGACAGCTCAGCTCAGCAGATGCAGAGGCTGCCTGGGGATGGTCACCAAGAGGCATCTTTGTTACCTTAATAGAGACTGGTGCTGGCTGCTTTCTTTTAATTTTCATTCTTAACATTAAGCTGAGTAAAACATTTGCTGCCAGTAGCATCTCATTAATCACAGCAAGTGCTATCAATCTTTTCATTTAACTCGCAGCACAAATATGAGCAAGCAAACATTTTGTTTTACGATAAACATTTGCTTAGCACAACATTATCAGGCAGGGCCATAATAACTTATTTTCAAAGGCTCCGTGTTGACTGGAGTCATTTAAAGTTGTTTCAAAAGCTTTTTTCTGAATCACCCAGAACAGCTGCTCCTTTCAACAGTGCGAGTCAGCACAGCGCTACTTTTAACTGATCATAAATGAGCCATTCTCTTTTTGTTTTTTGTTTTTCATCTCGTCAGAAATCTGTTTGAAGGAGTTTCTATTGTCCTGGTTTGTTCATGTGCTTTGATATAAAGATAAAATGCAACACCTGTGACGTGTACAAACTTTTCTCACTTTTAGTTTCCAAGCTAACGTGCTCATAATGAGAATAATTATTATTATTCTAATAAAAATGTACCTTTCAAAACAAATATCAGTTGGAAAACTGCAGTTTAAATTCCATTTTGTTGCATCATGCCAGTTTTATCACCCACAGCTGGGACTGTGGAGCAGGTTTGCCTTTTACTAGAACTAAGAGGTGAAACACTTTAACATACCAGGCAATTTAATGTCTACAAGAATTTGCCTTTATCACAAGAAATATTTCAGAGTGTTCCAGAAGTACTCCCAAGTGCTTTTGATAACTGCTCTTTTGTTCATCCTGGTCTGCCTTCTCTCTCATCCCTTTCTTGCATTTGTGACCTGAAGATAGTGCAGAGTCATCTTTTTCTGTGTTCAAATGATTAAGCTTTCAGTTTGCCATTAATTCTCCTCAAATTCTGTTAGATTTTTCCATTAGGAGGAATCTCAGCATAATATAAAGCAGACTCTAATACTGCACAATAGTCACTGAGTAAAAATGCTGAAGAACTGACACTACAAATGAAATTCTTGATGTGGTGAATATAAAGCCTTTATCATTATGGCTCACTTCACAGAACAGCACAAATCCTTAGGCATGTCTTAAAACATAACAGCCTGGATTATGTGCAGTTTCATGCCTGTAAATTCAGACAACATTCAGTCATCGTATTTGACCGTACAAATTTCAGTACTTACTTCAACATTTGTGAACAGAGTGTTTCCTTTAACCTGCACATTGTGCAAAATTTCTTGGATTCGTTTCTGTCATTATGTGATTTTTGTCAAAATTGGGTACATCCTGTTTGTTGTTCATTTGCTATGTGCAGCCTGGAATATTGTAATACCTTATCATTTGGTTGTTCGAAAATGCTCCTTAAAACTCCTTAATTGGATCCACAATGCCACAGCGAGAGTACTGACAGGTGCTAGAAAAAGCACTTGTGCATCTCTGAAACTCACTACTCTGGTGTACCTAATATGAGGGCTGTAATATGTAGCTAATTTCCTTTCTGTTAAATGCAAAATTGAATTAAAGTCACTTACAAATTATGTATCTTACTGAGTATCTCAGCCTGCAGTCTTCTGTGTCAGACTGCAGGCTTACTTGTATTTCAAAACATTTCTAAAAGGAGAATGTGAGGCAGAACCTTCAGGCCCTTCTTCCCAGTTTAAGTTTAGGAGAGAGGCACCCTCTTACTTTTTAAGATTAGCCTTAAAACTTTCCTTTTTGATAAGGTTTATAGTTGGGGCTGGGTCAGGTGACCCTGAACCATCCCTTAGGTGTGGGGATTTTCCGTGATGCACTGAACATTTCTCCGTCACATGGCTGTTTTCACTCTGTGCATGCTGTGCTTTTGTTTGCCATTACTGCATGTCACTAACTTTTGTCTGTTCCTGCTTTGTCTTGATTGTTTATATATCTATGCTCCTTTTCTGTCTTCTCTTCCTTCCTGTTCAAAGGAAATTTTCCTTTCCACAGTAACAAAGTGCTTGGCTCTCTCTAATATTGTAGGATCTTTAACTTGCAACATGAAGTACCCTAAAATTACTTGTGTTTCTCTGCACTATTTATGCTACCGGTGCTATAGAACCAAACTATCGGATATTCTGACTATAACAGATATTAAATAACTATAATATTTAAAATTATGTGTTACAAATTTTTGCCTGTGAGACATGATGCAGTTACTTTGGTCCCCAACTAAGTGAACTTTATCCAGGCATGACTATGTCTTGGAGCAGGGGTGTAAACCGACTTATTTCACCAAAAGAGTAAATAAAGAATGATGTTCAAGGCAAGTATTGGCTGCCTTAAAATTGAAAAACAGAAAGTAAAGAATAGCTGTGGGCTGTCTGAAGAGAACAGCGTGATCCTAATTTCATCAGCTTATCTTTTACTTTTCCATGTATATTAGCATCTGGGATAGTAATTTGCATTTCAACATTGCAGACGTTGTTTTATAGGGCAGGGAAAGGTAGAAAAAAAGTGAGTCTATTTCTCAGTATGCTGTGAGGTGAGAATAGTGGGAAGAATTGTCTTGCCTCTCGCCGAGGGCCCTACATCTCTCAAGTTGGGCCATTATCGAGCTGATATTGTGTTTGTCTAAACTTGGCATAATAAAACCCCTCAGCTTTTCTTACCTTTGCTTTCAAAATGAGAGAACTTTTATTGTCACCAAAGGGACAATAGAGGTGCTTTTGACAAACAACAACAAAACAGCAGCCATCAGGTAAACCCGTAGTACAAAAGAACAGATCATAAAAGAAAAATAAAGCTGTAGAAGCTGTTACTTAACAAATCATTAAAGGGGATTGACTTATACAAAGACAAACAATAGATACAGAACACGTGTTGGGCAAAAATATACTCATGTTACAGTGACAAAGTAATTTCAAATGAGCTAGAACAAGAACATCTATGCTATCTCAGTCTCTTCTTGAGGTTGTGATGAATGATAACTTGAGCAGTCAGATTTCTGCTCTGAGTACTTGTTTCTACTGATTATGGCTGAACAGAAATCTTTGAACTGTCAGAGCAAGAGCAGGTTGTGCTTTTTTCTATCCAATTTTCTCAAAATAATTGAAGGGAAAAATCACAAAACACCCCTCTGTTCCATGCTACACGCCTACATCTACTTGAAAACTTACAATATTTAAAGCAGGATTTCTTGCTGGACGGTTTCCTTAGACTGGATTCATTTTAGCTACTTAAAATTGCACTTTTTGTCTGGTGCCATATATTTTTAAAAATCTTTTTTGTTCCGCTGTCATGCCTACCAGAAGCAACAACTAAAAAGTCCACAGGGATCAAAAACCAAAAAAATCAAGTTCCAGAAAAATCAGGCCATTACATCATTTATTGATTAAGTGCTAAAAATACATTGAAAGAGGAACAAAGTGATTATAGATCTTGTTTTTCAGAGGGCACAGCTCTTTTATATCAGAAATACTCCTACTGGGGTCTCAACACGAATGAAAGGGCTGAACAAAGACACTTGAGGTGAGGGTTGGTTGGAGGACTATGCTATCTGTGTGACTCAAAGTGTGATTATGCATTAGTTAATAATGATAATGGCACTTGCATGAAGTGCAGACCTTTTGTGGCTTTGATTAAAATGAGGCCAAAAGGGAACCAAGAATGGTCATCTCTCAAAATGTCCTAAACCCAATGTCTTCAGCATAAAAACTGACATTCAAGAAGAATATTTAACACATAAACCGCTACTCCATTTGTCTTTTAAGTTGCTCTTAATTTACTAATTATATCTCAGATTATTAGGTTTTTAGCAATTTGGCACAGGCTAGCAGAAGACCAAATATTATCAGCAGTTATGTTAGTGATACCCTAGCCCCCATGTTGCCCAGTCCACTAAAATAAATATGTATGTATGTTATCTATCCAGTAGATGGCACAATCTAACTTTAAAGCACAAAATGTCTCCAGTCTCTTTACTTTGTGTGGCTGTGTGTCTCAGTGCAGACGCAGGATAAGCAGCTGTAATATAAAGGCAATATGACTACTCAAAGGGAATCAATGAATAAATTAACCAAAGCTTTGATGAATATATCAATTAAGCCTCACACTGACTACCTGTATGAATGAACTGGACAGAAAAGAGTCAAACTGAACGCCTCCCTCCATCTCTCTCTTACACACAAACGCCTTCTTGTGTAACTCTATCCTCCTCTCTCCCTGCCCCTTCCCTCCCTCTCTTCACATCTCTCCCTCTTCCGTTTTTTTCCAATTCTTTACAGCCCACCAGAGGCTGTGAATGGTAGACAACTCATCGTATTTCGTTCCACTGGCGAGTATCACACCAGTTAGAGTGTGGGGAGGCTGAGCAGAGCGCACAGCTACAGTCAGCGATCCTCAGATGTCATGTAAAGTAACTGGCAGAACAGTGGAAATTTTTATCTGAGAGGATGATGACTGTGCTTTAAAAGCACTGAAATACGCACGATTCTTTTTTTTTTTTTTATTCATAGGATTTCATGTGCGCGCTAAAGTGGCCATGGCGCATTTTACGCACTACAGGTAACCAGTGTTTTGGAGGCTAAAACAACCAAAGCATGGATTAAACTGCAAGTATTTTCCCCCACTTTCTTCAGCAGAGCTGAAATGGCGGCACTTCGTAGAAAATTTGGCGAAGACTATCAGGTGGTTAACACAAATCGGGCTTCATCTTTTTCTGCTCCGGTCAAGAAAAAACGCCAGCGTTTCGTGGAGAAGAACGGTCGCTGCAATGTGCAGCACGGAAACCTCGGTGGAGAGACCAGCAGATACCTCTCTGACCTGTTCACCACTTTGGTAGACTTAAAGTGGCGATGGAACCTACTGATCTTCATCCTAACTTACACCATCGCATGGCTGGTCATGGCATCGATGTGGTGGGTCATTGCGTACATCAGAGGAGATTTAAATCATGGCCACGACTCATCCTACACCCCCTGTGTGGCCAATGTTTACAACTTCCCCTCAGCTTTTCTGTTCTTCATCGAGACTGAGGCCACAATTGGTTACGGCTACCGGTACATTACGGAGAAGTGCCCGGAAGGCATAATCCTTTTCTTGTTCCAATCGCTGCTGGGCTCCATAGTGGACGCTTTTCTCATCGGTTGTATGTTCATAAAAATGTCCCAACCCAAGAAACGCGCAGAAACGCTCATGTTCAGTCAGGACGCGGTGATTTCTCTGCGAGACGGCAAACTGTGCCTCATGTTCCGTGTGGGCAACCTACGGAACAGCCACATGGTGTCCGCACAGATCAGGTGCAAGCTTATAAAGGTAAGCTTAATATCGACACACTCGGCTAATAACATAATAATAAATTTAAAAAGAAGCTAAATCTGCAAGAGTAAGAGCAGTTCGTTTTAGACCACATCTCCTTTCATCAGTAAAGCAAATCATGACTTTGAAATAGATGCAATGTAGTTAACTTACACTAACTTGTTAGACTCCCTGCTGATACACTGGAGCTTCAGCAGCACTGCGTTATCTCATCAGCGTGGAGCACTTTCTTTGAAGGCTGGCATCCCGTGTTTTGTTTGTTTTTTACTTTCCTTAAGCTTCCACGGTCATTTATTTTAAGCGTGACTGCACACTTGAATGACAGCTTGCATCGCTGAATCTCTAACCTAAGCCCACGAGGCCAAAGACAAGCTGCAAATTGCTCAAGTATATAACAAGTATATATGGTGAAGCTGAGCAGCAGCCAGATGGGTGCCTCACAAACCACTGAAATAAGAGAGAAAAGACTGTGTTGTCATTGGGGGGGGGGGGGGGGGGGGGGGGGGGCTGCAGTGTGCATGGTCCCTACTGTGTCCAGCATCAGCTCCGCTTCAACTGGTGACACATGGGCAGATAGAAGTGTATCAGTAAGCAGATGTGACAGACAGATGCCCCTCCCCCTTGTGTTTGATAGAAAGTTAGACTCAGTGAATCAGTAGGGAGCTGAGATTGACACACCACAGCAGATCACTGGACTCAGTAAAACAATGCTCTGGAGAGAGAGTGTTAAGACATAAAAAGTATTTAAGGTGATGCATTTTTTTAAAAATTTCCTTTCTGAAATTTAAAAAGAGTTAGAAAGCACTGCAGTGTTTGAATTTAGCTGCAAAAAAAGAAGAAGAAGCTTATGCATTGTTGAAGTGGGTTTGTGCCATTTTGGCTTCAACTTAGCAGATTTTGGGAGAATACAGCTAATAAACCTCAAACTCTAAAAACAGGCAGCAATGCAGAAAATTGCCACAAACAGCACCAAGGTTGACAGGCCCCCCTGTGTTAATTATCGTAATAGAGCTCCATTCAGCCACATCCATGTTCAATGTGCAAAATGGGCCATAAAGAAGACAAACAGCATTAGAGAGGTGCTTGGAGCTTGTTTATATGTGTGTTCTCCTCCGCACAGCTACATCAAGCACAGCATTGGTCAGCTTAATGATGCATTCAGGCAAAGAGGGAGGCAGGGAGGACTGTGCTATTCCACAGTTACAAGCATGGAGAAAGTGAACAACCCCATAGGCAGAAAGTAAAATTGCACATGTTTGCGATGATTTCACTCGCCTACCTTGTAAGACTGAACCATAGGCTTCTCTCCACCTGCGTAATACACCAGTGATAGTGTGAACTGCAGTACATCAGTACACTGGAGCTCAGTGTTAAATTAAGTAAGTTGAAACTGAAGGCAATTTTTTTTAATAACATGGGTATCCAAAACTTAACAAACAGGAGTGTCAATGAGATTGGAACAGACATGAAATCACTAAAAAGAATGGAAACTCCTTTTTTAATTTTATTTTTTTTTAAATGGAGCTGAGGTAAAACCCATTTGCTTCCTTTCCAGACTGCCAGAAATACAATCAGTATATATTCCAAGACCTATGCCAACCCCACATCCTCTTTACACTCCCCCTCTCTGTGAAATACAATAAATACAGCATCCACTGTGTGCTTCTTAGATTTTTTTTTTTATCATTTTTTGCTCAAGGGCTTTCTGGTCTAACCTTATTCTTTCGCTTCAAAGACTCTCTTACCAAGACAGAATATTTGTAGCAGCACTGCCAGAGTACACACACACAAAGAAAAAAAACTAACAGTCTGGTGAGTCAGTGCACAGACCACAAGCCTTGTTTAGGATTTACATACGTGTAAATATTTATCATCAAATACGATGCTGAATTAAACTACTGCCATAGTTGTATTGTTTTAAGTTGGATGCCTTTTAGTGCAGTCCCTGTGTAGAAATGTTGGTGGTGCTGTTGAACTACAGCCTTTTTTAAGTCTTGCCTCATCATAAGATACCCAAAGACATTAGTGGCAGTGGAATCATTTAACTTGTTTAGAAAGAGTTTAAAAGAGAGGCAGAGTTTAAGAAACTAAAGTGGAATACGCGAACAGCCCTCAAACTTCAGAAATCAAAACAAATGTTTTTACACTGCATCAAAATTCAACTTCAACTGTAAATCTCTATCATTTGAACTGCAAGCAGAAACATAGTTGTATCAGTGGGGTTCAAATACTAAAAACTATTGCAGATTTATCTGGAAAAGCTTTGGACATCTACACAAATCAACCCAGAAAGTTTGTGCCTGCAATACGATGTTCGTTACTCGTTAGTCTTTTGAACTGAGGCGTTTCCTCTTGCTTCTCATAAACTGTAACTTGCAAACTTATAAAGCATTCAACGCCTCATTTACATGCAGAGATGTAAATGAGCGGGTATTTTCTCCTGCTGCCACCAGTGTGGTTAAAGTAGTTCGTTTCCTTACTAAATCTTTTCATTGCGCAGTATTTCTTACCAAACTCATTAAAACAAAAAAAGAAGTGGGACACCACAGATGACAACGATCAGCTTTCCCTCCACTCTGCATGAAGCACTTTAGCCGAATTGAATTTGAAAACACCTGCGTAGCTCCGTTTCCTGTGGGAATCAAAACAAGCATCAAACGAGATTTGCACAAAGCTGAACCAACTCCTTCATCCAGCGCTGCAAGGCATTTTTTTAATGTCTTTAAACAGTGGTGGGTTGTACCAGCACATTTCTCAAGGTTTCTATTATATTAAATAGCATCTTCTCGTCTTTGTAGTGTTTGGAGAACAATTAAATAAGAGAATTTAGGTAAATCCACAGACTCAGTCTTCACTTTACTCTTAAATCATTCCACATTGAAAGTGCTTTTGTCAGCTCATTAAAATGAGAAAATAGAAGAATAAGAGAAAAGTCAGCATCAATAGCATTTTTTTATTTACTTCATCATTTAAATTTAGAACCATGCAACTGTAGGTCTGACTGTCAAAAGAACCATACATTTTAATAAAGATTTTTTTTACCCTAGTGTTCTTATGCAATGCCTTTAATCACTTACCATAAATATTACACAGACAGTTTGATTTATTAGCCCAAAAATGAAAAAATATGAAGGTTACAACTGGGATTAATATGAAATAATAAAGAGAATATATATTTTTTTTTTAAAATGTTGATTCAAATTAGTTATTTGTTGCCATTATTTATGCTACCAGTGAAGTCTGACAGAAATAAACACAATATAAATGCAGTGCAGGTAACACATTCAAATATCGTGTGCTGTGGCCGCTGCGCTGATGGTAGTAACATTACTTGTGCAAACTCTAAACGAACAAAAGCTGCCATCGTACTTTGAAATCAGAGTGACGGACAGACCAGCTGTGTCCCTGTCACTAGACAAAAATGTAAAAAAATTAAATAAAAAATGGACGTTGCTTCAGATGAAGGCTCAGACTCTAAAAACAGGCAGCAATGCAGAAAATTGCCACAAACAGCACCAAGGTTGACAGGCCCCCCTGTGTTAATTATCGTAATAGAGCTCCATTCAGCCACATACATGTTCAATGTGCAAAATGGGCCATAAAGAAGACAAACAGCATTAGAGAGGTGCTTGGAGCTTGTTTATATGTGTGTTCTCCTCCGCACAGCTACATCAAGCACAGCATTGGTCAGCTTAATGATGCATTCAGGCAAAGAGGGAGGCAGGGAGGACTGTGCTATTCCACAGTTACAAGCATGGAGAAAGTGAACAACCCCATAGGCAGAAAGTAAAATTGCACATGTTTGCGATGATTTCACTCGCCTACCTTGTAAGACTGAACCATAGGCTTCTCTCCACCTGCGTAATACACCAGTGATAGTGTGAACTGCAGTACATCAGTACACTGGAGCTCAGTGTTAAATTAAGTAAGTTGAAACTGAAGGCAATTTTTTTTAATAAAAAATGGACGTTGCTTCAGATGAAGGCTCAGACAAAAAGACAGTTCCTTTTTTTCCTGCCTTGTGTTTTCATGAGAGGAAATAAGATGCAAGAGAATGACGCAATTGACCGAAACGCGGATACAATCAAGGGAATTGGGCTGTACCCCTCATGCATATGTAAAAAGAAAGGTAGAGTAGCCTGTTGTCAGACTCCCCAGTTGTGAAAGAACAAACGTAAAGTAATAAGTAACCTTATTTCTGCTTTATTTCTTTGTCCTTTTGTACTCTGCCAACTAAAATACACTAAAAACCACACAGAAAAATCACATATCAGTCTGTCTCACCTCCTACTGGAATTCATGGACACACCGAGCCTTCATTTGAAAAGCGCCTTGGGCCATCAGCTCACACCTACGAGCAAAATTTTTGGTTTTCCCTCTCATTTTGGTCATGCCCAAGAAGCCAAAGAGAGGTTTGTGGCTCGTATTAGCAGAGGGGAACACTGCTCACTGCTTTCTTAAGCCAAGAAGAAATCGGCACCGCACTGAGGGACAATTTAGCACAATCTTTGTTAGATAAAGTCAAAAATCAACATTTAACACAGTGTGTTTGCGATGTTCAGACAGGAAGCAGCCTTGTGATTATCCTCTGCCATATATGCTGTTTCTCATCTCTTAAAAATTAGAATTTAAGGGATTCAGCTCAACTTGCAAAAAGTTATTGCTGTTGCTGCTGTGTTTGGAAAGAGCCCTGTAGTACTGCTGTGGATGATCACTGGACATGGAAAAAGGCCTTGAATCCCTGCATTATAAACGAAATAAGGAAAAGACTGACCAGTGACAGCCAACATTTAAAGTCCCACCATAAGCAGCTGAAATGCAGCTTTGGAAGGCATCCACAGCAGCCTCAGAGGGCATCCTGGTGGAACATCCAAGCTGAAAATATGACTCTGGTGTAGCTGTGAGGGCGGGAGGCGGGTGTGAGTGTGCAGGACATTGATTGAAAGAGATGGTGAGCAGTGAAACAGCTGGGTAGAGCCTGGCAGATTTTTTTTCTTAATATTTTCACTGTATGAATGGTGCCTTCTATTTCAGAGATATACAAGGGAGTAAAATAGTCGTGGCTGCATATCTCCTCAGAGGATTGCACAGCAGGTTACACAGGCACTAGAACTGGAATTGATTTCCATTTTTTTTTCTAATAAGAAAAGACTCAATTATACTATCAGGCTGCAGAGGGCTGGAAAAAACAGACCTCGAATCCCTGCATGTATTGATGAGCGAGTCCAAGAGCTGGAAAGTCTGCTCTGTTCATGTTTCTCGTGTGTTTGTATTCTATACTTAAATAATTCAGTCCACACAGGACAGAACATTCTGATGTAGGAGTGTGCATTCTCAAATATACATAAGAACAGATGTACAGCTTGGATTCCCAAGGTTTCTTTCTGAGGCATTTGCTATTGCTCCGGATCTGTAATGTGAAGTTTTTCTTTCTTCTATCAGGGGTAAAGCACTGGACCATTATTTTTGCATAAATACAGCATCTTTAGGCTCCTAACAATACTAAAAGCATGAGCCTCGTTAAAGAATTTTCCACACAAGAAGAACTCACAGGGTGCACGCTGACAACAAACACACATTTTGGCCAAGAACATTGTGACACCATATCTGCCAAAGTCACAAAGTTGCCACATGGAGAATTGAATGGCTTTCCAACCTGGTCTCAGCGTTTCAAGCTACACCTAATCTTGTCTCATTTTAATTTTAGCGGAGCTTAAGCCTCTACAGCGACCTCATCAGTATGACTTTACATGCCTCTGTACTCAGGCAAATGTGGCAGGTTGTTACTTTCCAGTACGCTCTCTACTACTACTGCATATTTTCACGCACCGAGAAAGCAGCAAAGCATCCTTTGGTATTATCTCCACGTTAAGATTTAGCAATAAACTAATTATGAAGCCGTGTGCTGAGTCTAGTGTGGGAAGTTGGAGAAGAGGCGAGGTGTTGGAGCAGTGGAGGTCATGTTGTCTCGCTGTGTCTGACTTCACTGCCAGAGGCTTGAGATTGGATCCCAAAACTAATTAAAGTGAGCTATTTGTTAAACGGTGCACAGTGTACAGTGGAGCAGCCACATGCAGTTGCAGCATAAAAATATAAATACCACTTTTTTGCAGGGAATGTTCAAAAACGTGAACATGTTTCAACAATCGCCCAAAATTAATCTCAACTCAGAAGATTTTTGGTTTTTGAGGGACTGCATGGGTGTACTACAATTCAACATTAATGGGTTACATGAGTCACAAAAGTGGCTCTTTCTTAATTTGGCTTAACCAACGTGCACCTCTAACCAGATTAAAATCAGGTGTAAGCGCCACATTTTCAATAACTAAAAGGAATTAATTTCCTAACAATATAATTTCTCATGCTTGTATGCAGAGCCCGTTAAGCTGTATGTTAATAATGCCACAAATGAAGCTGTGCAGTAAAGTTAGAGCAGCGCAAACGCACTGCTTATGTTGTCATGGCAATTTACACGGATTCACAATTAGCAGCGAAGCCCATCTTGCACTGCTGCAACTAATAGAACACAGATTAGAAGATTGATTAGTCTATTAGTATGTACTGCAGAGAATTTCCAATTAATAAAATTCATTTTACTTTGATCTCGTCCAAAACTAAACGGATTCCCACGTCTCCTTCATTAAAGGATAGTGTTAGACCTAAATATGCTTCTTTAAGTTTCATGTTTAACTGGCCCGAGCTTAAAGTTTATGGGCGCTAATGTGCACGTTAGAAATGAACGGCAGCATTAAGATTGCGTTTAGAGTAAAAATAAGACCATTAATTTACGAAATTTCAAGATTAACATCTTTCTGCCATCATTCATCTCCCCCTGTTGTATAGAAGAGAGCCTCTATTAACTTTGTTGTACAGCCCTGAGTAGGTGTCATCTTTGGAAGCTTTTCAGTTGATCTGTGCACAATAGCTGGTCTCACATTATCAGGATGAGCCGCATTTTTCTTGTGCCTCAAGACTCAATTATGTGTGTCCGATTAATGCGCCCATGTGTGTTTGAATAGCTTTCTTTCAGTTCTATTATGTAAAAAGTACACACAACAAAAATATGCAGTCTCAAAGAAAAGTAACCTGGACCTTACCCTCGGTAAAACATGTTAAATAGGAAAACTCTCCTCTTCTCAGTTGACATTTCCACACTCATAAAAGAGCACCTTTAGACAAACGTTCTCTAAAGTGGATAAATCCACCAAAAGCTGGTCTCACAATTCAATTGTGTAATTGTGTGCCTGCTCAGCTCAGTGAGGTTTCCCCTCTGAGCTCTTTCATTAACAGATCATGCAGAGGTGTATTAAACTGTATTTGATTATGATGTAAAAAGCGATTTACAGTAAAGCAGAAATGGCTGCTTGACTGGATAAAGGGAGCTTTTAGGCGAAGCAATGAAAGCTCTATGTAAGTGTTGTTCAGTTATATAAAAGGAGAAAAGTAACACATTTAAATAGAAAAAATGAAATCTTGAGTTGCTGTGGTAGGAACACATCTTGGTGACGATGGTGCAACAAAGGTTCTGCAGAGAAACTGAGCCGTCTTTTATGCTTTTACCAGAGGCTGGCTACATTAAGCGATTCTGCCTTTCAACAGCTGAAAGTGTAGGAAGATGCAGACATTCATTTTAAACCCGTTCGTAAGCAGTCTTAAACACAAGCAGTTGTTTGCAGTTGCAGTCTCGTTTGTAAGAGCAGAAGAACACCATGCAGTCTACCTCAGGTTGTTTCTCCCAATTAATTTAACTTGTGATTTAACTTTTCTAATTAATCTCACTCAGTCTTGGCTGGATTGGCTTGAATGAAATGTTAACCAAGGCTTTTCTAAATCTAATGATTAGGCTGTGCATAACTTGCAGCCTGAAAGCGCGCGTGATTTGGACGGATTGTCGGCCGGTCGATCTGATTGCCTATAAGCACCTCCACCTCCATCGCCACTGAGGCTGCTGATTGATGAGGGTCTGGCCGAGCAGGAGTGGAGTTGAGTAGGAAGACCAGGACCCTTTAGGTCTAATCAGTTTTATTTATCACCTGTCTTTATCCATGAGCATCATTCACACCACTGAGACACTTCCACTGCAAGCACAGAGGGGGGAAAAAAAAACGCCTCGCTTTTCTAATGATAATGAGTAGCTGAGTCGTTGATGGGCATGGTGAGCAATCAGACGTGACAGGTAAAAATTCAAAGAGAGATGTTTGTGTGCTCATCCAGTGCTTCTTCTCCCCAAAAATATTGTGGAGAAGAAATAAAAACAGTTCCTGTCTGACTATGTGAGAGCTTGGAGAGAAAAATCTGTTGATTGGTTGAAACAGCATGTCAGATTTACAGGAGGAAAAAAAAGCAGACAAGCTCAGCTATCTCGGGATCTTTGTGCAAGAAGGAGTCTAGGAGAGTGCCAGGGGGCCTTTGTAAGAAGCTTTGCCTGTCAATGTTTGCATACAGTCATCCATCTTTTTAATCTTAAGCGACTAAGACAGAAAGTGAAAAGAAGAATTTCCCTAAGCTAACATGAGATAACCCTCAAAGGAGGAACAATGCCAAATAGTATTCAGTGGCCTGTAAGCACCTGACAAGTGAACAATGCCCGCTCGACACGAAAGTCATTCCCCGACATAAATCCAGACGAGCATCTCATTGATATTCACAGGAGATAGAAATAGAATGCAGTGTTTTCTGGCAATGCAAAACCTGTTTACTCGCACCTTATTCACAGTTTGCATCTGGGAGATAGGACAATATCACCGGCAGGTCAGGATGAAATCGGACTAGGACTAGTAACTGTAGCGCGGGGGGCGGGAAGTACAAAGAAGCACACTAAAAGAAAATTTTCATTAATTAAACTTATTTTTGCAGCACTTCAAACTCAGCAGTAGCTACTTTATTATCTAGTAAAACGAATACAGATTCTAACAATAAATCATGTTTATAGACATGCTGTTTAATATGCACGGTTGTTTGGAGTTTGGATTAATGATTACCTGCTGCAACATTTTGAGATAATTTACACGAGGAAAAAAATGCAGAACCATCTCTGTGCACCGTCACATTAGCTAAGACTAATATGCAGTCTATGTGCATGCATCAGAAAAATTACCTGATGACATTTTGTTAAACTAGTCAGCATCAGTGTTTCAGATAAATGTGATGTATCGTCTTTGGATTATTTTATAAACAGTTTCTGCTTTTACTTTAGTTTTCCCATTCGGTATAATGCCTTGATTACCTACATTCACGTCATGCTCAGTTATAGCTTAACTAGGCTATTTTTAGGCTAGCTAACTTTAAACTTCATCACATTTAAAGAAGGCACCAAAAACCAAGAGAAACGCTCAAGCAAAGTGTATTTTATTCCATAAACTTTATACTATACATGAAAAAAGTGTGCTTATGTGTTTAAGCTCTCTTGAAGACATGTTCATCTAATGGCCCAGACACAGGAGAATAAAGAAGAGGACAGAAATTTCCTTTGTAGTTTTTAGATGATTCCAATTAATTTCTTCACATTTAGCAATCTAAAAGTACTACAGCAGCCACTTTCAATCGCAGTGTGGTTGCATAGGTCCCCTGGTAAAAGGTAGACTGTCTCCAAACAGTCGTGGTTGGATTGGGCCTGATTGTAGTCACCTTTAGACTAATGAAGGTCTGCTAGTAATTGCTGATTTATAACAGACTGCAAACACTCTGCAATCAATATATGTAATATGGGGACTCCACTCAACTGGTCGTATTCTAGTTATATTCTTACATGAAAGGAAAGCTGCTTGAGTTCCTGTCTGATTCTGCTGTTAAGATGATGTCCTGGAGCAATGACATCACTAATTTCTGTTTCAAATCTTTGAGATTCTGGCTGGACTCTGAATGTAAGCAGTCTATGTGTATACAAATGGCAACAAAATTGCAACAGACAGCAAGAAATTTGTAAATTTCCACCTATTTATCACTGTTATCACAAAAAATTTAATGGAATTGCAAACTTGACTCCTTCAACCAGGAATCTCTTATTACCACTTTTATTGCCATTTTAATGCACCACAGTTGCTTTAATGATGGCAACTGACTCTAAGTGGTCACAGACCCCATTTTTGAAGCAACCATTTCAAAGGAAACATGACTGCAAGTTCATTGCACAGAGTCACAATAAAGGTTGTTTGTGCTGTGGTCTCCAACTGCTGTTTTCTGTCGAGCACCTGTAGCAAGACCGGCATCAGCACATCACCTGGTCTGGTTTATTTCAAGGCCAAATAGCACATCATTATTTATTTCCCTGTTGTTAAGAAGTGGGGTGGCTGTAGCTCAGATGGTAGAGCAGGTCAGCAACTAACCGGAAGGTTGGTGGTTCAATCAAAAATATCCTTGGGCAAGATACTAACCCCATGTTGCTCTTCGATCCATCGGAGTGTGAATGTGCATGAATGTTAGATAGGGAGCACTTAACAGCTTAGAAAAAATGCTCGTGTGAATGGGTGTGATTGGGTGAATGAATTAGTTGTATAAAGCGCTTTGAGTGATCAGATAGAGTAGAAAAGCGCTATATTTGAACCAGTCCATTTACCATTTACCAGAAGTATTCCCTGAATGCTGAAACTTTCAGCAGCTGTCTGCTCTCAGATTTAGGGTTTAGGTTTACATATCTGCAACTTCAGCTACTTTTAGCTACATTCCAAACACTACAGCCCCTCTTCATCTCTCACTCCTTTTCTATTGCAAGTTGAAAGCAGAAAGCTTTCTCTTAGATAAGGCAAGGCAAGGCAAGTTTATTTGTATAGCACAATTCAACAACAAGGTGATTCAAAGTGCTTTACAGAGACATTAGAAACAAGAACAAATAAAAAGCATGATTTAAAATTGATTAAAACACGCAAATAAACTAACTAACTAATTAACAAACAAACAAACAAACAAACAAACAAACAAACAAACAAACAAACAAACAAACAAACAAACAAAACAGTATATAAAATCAAAACAGATAAAATCAGAACAGTAGATAAAATTAGTAGTTAAATGTAAGTTTTGAAATTTAAGCTTAAAAGTGTGGATTTGGTGCTTTATTCAAATGCAGCTGAGAACAGGTGAGTCTTCAACCTGGATTTAAATAAACTGAGTGTTTCAGCTAATCTGAGGCTTTCTGGGAGTTTGTTCCAGATATAAGGAGCATAAAAGCTGAATGCAGCTTCTCCGTGTCTGGTTCTGACTCTGGGAACTGATAAGTGATAAGATAAGTGTTTAGGCTAAGCATGCAAATATATTTCAACAGCCGTGTCTTTAATTTAATGTGCGCTCTTCAATCAGCTGGTGACCAGTGGGCTGAAAACATCAACAATGAGTCTGCAGACTGGCTTTTTAACCAAATCATGGAGCAAGCATCTGCTTAACTAGCTAACTCCAGTGGATAATTTCTATTCTAGCCAGAGCAAAATTAGTGGTTACTCATTTGGGTCAGAGTAAAACAGAATGGCTTAGATCAGTAAACAGATGACCCAGCTAGGTTAGGGGTGTGTTAAGTAGCCTACAAATGGCCAATTTCCAGTTTCATTGGTGTTTCGGGCAGGGGTGAAAGAGGGGACTGTGTTTTAGTGAATAGTGTATTGATTATTATTAAGATTCACAACAAGAACAAAAGATCCAGAAATGGCAGAAAGCATTACAGAGAAGCTGGTGAGGCTGTGTGGTAGTCTGTGTGGGAGTTCATTATGAAGCTGCGTGGAGCTGAGGTGGAGGAGTAGTGTGTGCTGTTAGGTGGGTGGCTGGTGAGTGACGCATCCAAATAATTGGTTTGAGGTAAAACAATGACCCCAAAAAAGAGAGAAGAGTAGAGAAGGCAGGGTGTCATGTAAAAGAATCTAAAAATTAATCTGTGAAAAGAGTAAAATCATCTTTTTGCAGATTATTTTCTTTGGAGTTAATGACATTAATTTACTTTAAAAGGAGTTTAAGCATCTTTTTTTGATAACTGACTTTAACTGAGCTCCACGATGCCAAAGAAGATATTGTTCCTAATTATCTTAAATGTGGATTTTTGCCAAAATAATCTTTGATTCTCAAGACTTTTTTTTCCCCACCCACACCTGTTTTTATCTTCCCTTCCTACATTTTTTATAGCTATGAAAATATTTCACATTAATTATACAGGGTGGGCCATTTATATGGATACACCGTAATAACATGGGAATGGTTGGTGATATTAAAGTCCTGTTTGTGGCACATTAGTATATGTGAGGGGGCAAACTCCACAAGATGGGTGGTGACCATGGTGGCCATTTAGAAGTCGGCCATCTTGGATACAACTTTTGTTTTTTCAATAGGAAGAGGGCCATGTGACACATCAAACTTATTGGTAATGTCACAAGAAAAACAATGGTGTTCTTGGTTTCAACGTAACTTTATTCTTTCATGAGTTAGTTACAAGTTTCTCTTTGTTCACAGCCTTTGACATGTCGAAGAGGTTAACACGTGAGGAGCGGATCGAAATTGTGTTGATATCTGGTGAACGCAGTAACCGGGTCATTGCAGCAGATTTCAATGCAAGACACCCTGCGAGACCACCCATCTCCCATGCTACAGTTAGCAAACTGCTTGCTAAGTTTCATGAAACTGGTTCAGTGTAGGATTTGCCAAAATGTGGACAAGAAAACTGTCACTAATGAAGAAACATCAGTGGCTATCCTAGCTTCATTCAGCAAGAGCCCACAGCGTAGCACTTGCTGCATGTCACTGGAGAGTGGCATTAGTCGAACATCAGTGATGGTTTGGTGTGGTATATGGGGTACAACGATAGTGGGTCCATTCGTCATCAATGGAAACCTCAAGGCCACTGGATATTTGAAGTTGCTACATGATGATGTGTTTCCCTCTTTATGCACTGAAGCTGGCACGTTCCCTGAGTTTTTCCAGCAAGATGGTGCACCACCACATTATGGGTGCCAGGTCCGAGCATTCCTAGATGAACAGTTTCCTGGAAAGTGGATTGGTCGTCGTGGGCCAGTTGAATGGCCCCCAAGGTCTCCCGATCTGACCCCCTTAGACTTTTGTCTTTGGGGTCATCTGAAGGCAATTGTCTATGGTGTGAAGATACGAGATGTGCAGCACCTGAAACTACGGATACTGGATGCCTGTGCTGGCATTTCTCCTGCGGTGTTGCTATCAGTGTGTGAAGAGTGGGAGAAGAGGGTTGCATTGACAATCCAAGACAATGGTCAGCACATTGAACATGTTTTATAAGTGGCCAGAAACTTGTAAATACAGTAACTCATGAAAGAATAAAGTTACGTTGAAACCAAGCACACCATTGTTTTTCTTGTGACATTACCAATAAGTTTGATGTGTCACATGGCCCTCTTCCTATTGAAAAAACAAAAGTTGTATCCAAGATGGCCGACTTCTAAATGGCCACCATGGTCACCACCCATCTTGAGGAGTTTGCCCCCTCACATATACTAATGTGCCACAAACAGGACTTTAATATCACCAACCATTCCCATGTTATTGCGGTGTATCCATATAAATGGCCCACCCTGAAGCTTTTGAAAATCGGAAAGGCTTTTTGCAGCAGGATGTCAGAAAATGTCTTGAAATTTAAAAGACTTTGTAATAACAGGTGAAACAGACTGCTAATTGAGAAAATGTGAAGAGAAAAGGTGAACAGATTGATTAGACAGAATAAGACAGGAAAGAAGAAAATACATCCAGGACCCCGGTGCTGAGCTCTAACATCATCTGGGCAATTAAATGCTTCCGCACCAGTTAACGCTCTGTGGGCAAGTCCTGTCCAAACACAGCTGTCTCATACGTCTGCCTGCAAGTTCTCCTAGAAATCAATGTGAAGCGCAAAGTCTGTGGACATGGCAAACAAGATAGCACAGAGAGAGAGTGAGGGATTATATATATAGAGTGAGAGAGTTATATATTTTAAGAGAAATGCATTTTCTCACCTTTTGACTCATGAAATTTTGGAACACTTATTAATTAGATGAAAGTAATAATATTTCTATAGTCTATCGGTCTGCTTTTAAAATATCAGTTGAGTCTGGACCACTATACTCGAATTAATTGATGTTATTTCAATCTGCTGTCCTTTAGATTTGAAGGTAGACATCAACTACAAAACCCAGCACAGGAGAAAGCAGGCAGCATTGAGAACAGCATGAAAGGAGTAGTTGGAGCAGAAGTGGGTTGCAAAGCAGTTTGCAGATGGGCAGAAAGTACAAGCATGCTAAAGCAGCTTAAATAGTTTTTCATATACAGCTCAATTACAAATGAGGTACTTAACTTGCCACACTTTTCCATTGGACTTGTAATACTGGGCATTTTAACATTGTCATAAAGTACCAAGTAGAATACAAAAATATTTCATTTATAGGTGGACAGAAGAACTCAATTGACTTTTTAAAGACTACATGAATGTAATTATCACTTCCCTGTCTCTTTCTTTTATTTTTGTATCTTTTTGTTTTGCTTTCTTTACACTTTCCTCTGTCTCCGTCTACTTATGTGTGACTTTTATCTTTCAGTCTCGTCAGACACCTGAGGGCGAGTTCCTGCCTCTGGACCAGTGCGAATTGGATGTAGGCTTTGGAACGGGTGCAGACCAGCTCTTTCTGGTATCCCCTCTCACCATTTGTCATGAAATTAATCCCAAGAGCCCCTTTTTTGACCTATCCCAGCGCTCTCTCATGAGTGAACAGTTTGAAATTGTCGTTATCCTCGAGGGCATCGTTGAAACTACCGGTGAGCAATCTTACGTCATTTCTTTAAACTGTGTCCTTCCCCATTCCCATTGTTTGTTTTCTCTCCCCGCTTTACTCACTCCCAATCTAAATGTAAAGTCCAACATTAATAACAAGCCACATAACGCTCCTATCAAATAGATACTCATAATCTGGAATCTAATTTCCCCACCTTCCCAGTTTGGCATATTTGAACAGCACAAGAACTGGAGAAACCAAGGATGACATCAACACATGAGAATGACGCACTGATTGAATTTCAAGGGATATTTTATTTCTGCAGAATTAGTTTATGTCTACTCTATGCATAATAAAACCCTGTGGTCATAGATGCGTGTGTCACTTTGATGAATGAGGTTTTAGTTGAAGTTCCACTAAATTTTTCACATGACAGCTGAGCGCAGAAGTAATTCAGAGGGTGTGAGACACTGGTATAAAGCCGCTGCTGTACGCTACAGGCAGCCATGCTGGAGTACCCTCAGCAACAACACAGATCTCTCTGTTGCATATTTAACACAATGATTCATCCCAAGTCCAATACAAATAAATCCATCCTCCTCTTTTCTTTTCAGCCGTGCTTCTAGGCATCCCCCCATAACCCTGCCTGTGTCACTGTTGTAGGAGAAACCATGGAGCTGAATAGGCTTAGAGCAGAAGGGAAGGATCAGCGGGAAGTGAGAAGCCAGGCAGGCAACACGGCTGTGCTCTGTTGATAACACCATTAAATCAGGGTGCAGCTAGAAGTCTAGTGTCGCAGTGCACAGCACTCGGAGCTGAGGAGTAGAAGAGGAAAGCCCTGGAAGTGTCACCTACAATTGTCCACAATATGCTGTCAACTGTATGGAAAAGGAATGCTTAAAAATAATAACAATAATAAAAATAAGCATATTTTTAAAATGTCATTTCCGTATGTGCATCTTCACACTAACCCACATCCCATTACCCCAAACACATTAACAGCTTCCCGGTATATCCAGCTGCTGCTGACACAGCTGTTCAGCTTGTTGATCGTCTCTCCTACTCATTCACTTTGTTTCAACCAGACTTGACAGATTACCATGCAGTGGCTCTAATTCTTGTCAGTTTTAGTTTATGTCTTCAAGGCATTTTTTTTTCTGTTTTCAACAATGTGACAAAACTACTTAATTTCATTGCTGATAAAAAAAATTCTGACAGCTAAAATCAATTCCAAGCTCTCGTTTATGTCTGATTTTAAACAACGAGTTAGTTTCTTCTGTGTGGCAATAGAACAGGATCACATGGGTTGTCGCTTGAACCCAGCATCACACAAGATCCATGCTGGTGCTGACTTCTGGCAACCTAATGAGATGAAAACTGAGAATGGCAGAATTTGTTAGCTCTATATAAGAAACTATAAAACTAAAGGGCAGTCAACATGGCATAAGATTTTTTTTTTGTCCTTTTAATGGTATATTGACTTCATCTTTAGGCTGCCCCTTGACAATATGCAGATGACGTGCAACTATGTAAATTCGCTGACCCTAACATAACACTCAGCAAATGAAGTTGATGTACTCTCTAACCTCTGCCAGTGTCAGGAATTTTACATAAAGTCTTGATGTGCCGAGGGCTTTTATTTTTATGCAAAAAGCAGTAGACATTAACCAGAATACCTAAAGTATGCTTAAATGATGAACCTTAACTAGCATGCCTGTCAGACTCGACCCAAAAGCTTCCATTGCATTGATATTACTGTTGTCTTGTGCAACTATAATCAACTGAAGTTCAGTTTTTTACTGGTAAGAGTGGAGAAAATGCTGGAAAATTATCCTAAACTTGCAACTGCAATTAAAGCTGAGCCTTAAGGCAATTAGAAAAAAAATACAGAAATGGTGAAGAGTTTCTGTGGATGAAGATGAGTCGTGTGCCTGGAATAGCATCAGGTTATGACATAACACAGAACATATCATCCCTCAGAGGGACTGGATCAGACTCCTACTCTTTAGCCAACTGTAGTGTTTCACAGAAGAGCTCAGGTTGTAGCAAAGCCATTGGATCAGAAAAGAAACTCAAACTAAGTGATTATTGATCACGAATGACCTCCAACAAACATCCAAAAGTCAAGAAAATTACTTTACAAGCCTCAGGTCAAATGGAAAACGTGTACACAAAGCAGACGCACAGGCACCCCCATTACTAGAAATCTTTGCTTAATACATCATCTATAATTTAGGCCCTCCACCAGAGCATGATGAAAACTGATCCCAGTTTGCCAACAGATGATTTTCTTCTAGCTGGCCGAAGACTGAAGCTGCAATCAACACAGAGAGTTAAATAAAGACAAGTAAAGACAGAACACATGCCATGTTGTTTTGATGTAAGAGCATCACGATGATCAGATTTAAATGAGCAATTATCACAACCAGCTTTGCCTAAACCATCTGCCAACTTTAGCCACCATTAATGGAAGAAAATGTGAAAATAATTTACCAGATCAAGGAAAGATAAACTTACAAAGCTTATGAAATCCAGGAAAGAAATATATGCATACATATATATATATATATATATATATATATATATATATATATATATATATATATATATATATATACATATATATATATATATTAGGGGTGCAACGATACACAAAATTCACGGTTCGGTTCGGTTCGATACTTTGGTGTCACGGTTCGATATTTTTTCGATACAAAAAAAATGTTCATGCCGTTTTAATTTGTCATTTATTAAAATTATAAATATATATTTTAACTCAAAAGTACAGTTTTTAAATTTAACCCTAACCCTTGTGCGTGTTTTTTATTTTGACAGCGAATGCGCACCTGCGGACCACTTATGTGCAGCCCTGGTTATTTAGCTCGTCATATTGCAGCCACAGAAATTCTTTTGTCCATGAAACCATAAAGCTGCACTTTCTTTTTGCCTTATAGTCTGATTTGTCATAACTTTTCCGTTTTGTGGTAAGCTTTTCTTTGGCTGTCACTTCTTCACCCTGACCTGTCTTATTTGGCTCAGCAGAACTAAAATATATATCTGTCTGTGAAGGTTCTCAGTCATCCAGGTCATCGTAGTCAAATATAAATCTTGCTGCTTTTACACACGCACTCACATAAGCTCAGCGATTCTCTGCGCGATCAACCTCTCACATGTTTAAGCTTGCTGCGGGAGATTTCACTTGTCATGTTTGCATAGTAAGCTAACGATTAATAAGACGATGTCAGAGGAATTGGTGCACAAATTATCATCACTCACAGATCAGTGCTGTCGCTCTCTATACACAGTTTGCGCGATTGCAAAGTGAAAGCAAAAAAACAAGCGCAAATTCAAACGCGATTTCAATATGTCACATATTGACAGTGGCTCACCGATGCCAATGACATAATTACCCAGCTACATTTCCGAAAGAATGCAAAAGCATTGACATATATTTTTCCTTCCTACAATAGCCCGACGGGCAGGGAAGAGATAGATTTTGGTAGCCCGACTGAAAAAATCGCTAGCCCCGGGACGTTGAGCTAGCGATATTGCGAGCCCTGTATCTGATTGAGGAATCACTCATCTTTGGAAAAGAGAGTTTATTACAGAGAAATGGCTCTTTCCAAAATAAAAGCTATACTATCCGCTTCTTCTGGGCTATATTCTCAGCAGCATATTAAACAGCTGTCTAAATGACTCGGCTAAAGTTAGTAGCATGCTTGCTTGTTTTTTTTCTGCTTCCACTTGTCTTTGCACTAGGATGATGTCGGCGTAAATGTGCAGTCATATTCGTTGTGTTCCCACTAGTGCTTTCAGGTTAATCTCGTTGAAATGACCTTAACGCCACAACACGGCAAATCTCCGTTAACGAGCTACCGCCGATCACCTGTGCATGGGGCTAGACGGCCAACACGTTAACGAGCTAACTGCGCTAACACACTAGTTCCCACCCATGTAATTGAGCATTGCATGGCACATCCAACATACTGTTTTACTTTAGTCCATGACTCGCTTACCTTCAGGGTCATACGTCACATGAAAACCAAAATAATTCCAAACGCCAGATCTGAATGAGAGTGGGGGAGGTCCATGATGTAAGGAGAGCTTAACTTCTGTCTCGCTAGCTTGCCCTGCGCTCTTCCTTCTGACGATGCTGTCTGTGTTGAGCGCTCAGTGAATCTGCGTTCGACTCCTCCGCCTAGGCTGCACTGTCGACCCTAGGCGGAGTAGTCGAACGCAGATTCACTGAGCGCTCAACACAGACAGCATCGTCAGAAGGAAAGTTGATAAAATAAATTACAAATTTTGTATTGTTCGATACATATGCGTACCGAACCGAAAGCACTGTATCGAACGGTTCAATATCGATACGAATATCGTTGCACCCCTAATATATATATATAATGATCTTCATCTCACATATTCCATTACAGTACATCAGTATTGGAACATGGCAAGCTTTGAAAATAAAAACATTAGGGTGTAAAAGCCTCTTGTTACTTTTATGAACTGGGAAATGCAATAGCCCTTTCATGTGGGTTTATTTTAAATCTTCTAGTACGTGACTAAACTGAACTGGATAATCACACAGAGCAAAGCATGAAGCTGTCATCACAAGAAATAAAGGAGAGAGAAAAGAGATAGCATGCAGTGATGCCGATCCTACAGATTCCTCGTTATCAGCCTATAATTGTTTTGCTGAAACCCCATTTAATAGCAGTTATTAAAATTATTACTGCCGTCACTCTCTTCTAGGTATGACATGCCAGGCAAGAACGTCATACACTGAGGATGAGGTTTTATGGGGCCATCGTTTCCTACCAGTAATGTCCCTGGAAGAGGGTTTTTTCAGGGTCGACTACTCTCAGTTCCACAGCACGTTCGAGGTGCCGACACCACCGTACAGTGTCAAGGAGCATGAAGAGAAGAATTCTCTCCCATCGCCTCTGTCTACTCCTACCCCCGCACTGACTGAGAGCCACGGTGCCCGACGTGACCGCGTGTTTTCTGTGGATTGTATTAACACTACTGAGGAGAGGGGCCATCATGTAGGGACTGGGGTTCGACTTCCAAGCAAATTGCAGAGGATGAGTTCATCGGGGAAGGAGGACCTTCAGAGGAAAGTGCTTATGCTTAGCTCCCAGCACTCAGAGAAGGCCTGCAGCACCGGAGACCTCCCCCTAAAGCTGCAACGTCTCAGTTCCTCACCTGGCCCCGAGGCAGCAAATCGTCTAGGGTTAAAGTCTCTCAAGGTGGGCTTTGAACCCATGACCCAGTCAACTGGAGACCTGTACCAACACAGCCTGCCATCCACGCTGTCCCCTGCTCCGGTTCCCATGCACAGCCCACTTCTTTCAGCCGGTGGGAGGTTGGAGGATAACTTGCCACCAAAGCTAAGGAAGATGAATGCCGACCGCTGAAATCCAGACAGTCCTGGACTATAACAACATACAGACAGTGACCTCTGACCACAAACACATGAAAAGAAGAGTCAAAGATGTACTTTACCCTTGGAGGCTTTGATTAAAACAAAAAAACAAGAGGTTTATTCATTTTTATTTCTTGAGACTAAATCTTTACTGGAATTACTGTGATTTTGTGCTTAGCAGAGGCTATGCTATTATTAATTTACGCTTTGGTACACAAAACCAGAAAACACAAACTTTGAGCTTAAAGCAAACTTGATTATTCTGCAAGAGTTGTGCATGTATACACTAAATCCATTGTTTAATGTATGCACCACTACACTTAACTGTCAATCTTAGTTTTATCTAAATATAAATTATATTAAGATGATAATAAATGCTGTTTGATCTTTCTCTTTATTGTGTTTTTATTACCGCCCCCCCCAGAATTTATTATGTTTACATTAAAATTTTTAGTGCTGCAATTCTGCCAAATATCAATAAGTAATCCAGCAGTGCGATGCAATTGTAGCTTTAATAGGCTGTTGTTAATGCCCGTAATTTTACCACATTGGCAAGCGACACTATGCAGGAACAATCCCATAACTCCGTGGTGCAGTAAGTGGCTATCAGAGAGAGGGAGATGATAATGAGATACACTGCTGTTAAGATGGAAAATATAAATATGTGTTTATTGGAGAATGGAAGCTGATTATAGATGACCTGTTATTGCAGACTGAATGTGGTCAGCTGAGGCATCCTGTTTAACAAGCATATCCAAACGCAGTGTACCGTCTTCACGCCAGTATATTTCAGAACACACGACCACACCAATTTGGTTAGTGGGGCTTATTGTTTTTTTATCAACTTATGCCAACACAATAGATTTATTGAACTGTCATTCTGCATGTGGTCAGCATTTGTACCAAAAGCAGGTGAAATAGTAGATTGAAAGTGTAGGACAACCCTGAACACATAGGGCTTAATGAAATCCAAGTATAAACACACAACACAGCATGGATGCAATTAAGGAACAAAAACAAAATCATCATCATCATCAAATACAGAGTCAGCATATCCAGAGAAGACCAAAGCCTCAATTTTCCTATTGCGAGGAAGGAAGGGAGGGAAAAGGATTTTTGACTGGCTTTAACAGTACGCACGGGGTCTCCCATCAATCTGCAGCTTCGGCCACCCACTCACTTTACACAGAGCCTACATATGCTTCACACACTCTATTCCTGTAATATAGCTGCACTGAGAGCTTTGAGTGCGCTTGTATGTTTGCTAACTACGCATGTGCTTTGCCACTCTTCTCATGCTGTGTATGATTTGCCAGAAGTGGATAATAATAGCTTTACTGAAAGAAAGAAAGAGTGTGATAAGTTAGGAGAAAGAAGAAAGTTCTGATGAGAGTGAGACAGTTTTATGTAGCTAGCTGTGGTTCATTTTTTACATTTTATTTCACAATCTATTGATTGAATGATCAATAAAGTTGAAGTATTATGGTTTTTTATGTAATAGGCTAATAAATATTAATAACCTCATATCGTATTCATGCATTCTTTAGCAATCATTTTTCCACCAACAGCTGAGAGCCACCCATAGTGCAATTATTACTGAAATTTGGAAAGGGGTAATTGAAAGACCATTTATAGTTTTATGTGCTAGTTTGAGAAAAATAGTCAAACTCAAATGAACTAATCCAGTTTCTGACTTTTAAGGGATATGAAAACCATACCAAGTGCGACTAGAACAGAAATGTCCAAAAGTGACAGACTGCTTTTATTACGCGGGGTTATGTGCTGGTTTACTACTTCTTTGTGCTCCATAATTTAATTCAGGGGAATTCGATTATATTTATATAGCAACAAATCTGAAAACCAACAAATTCAGCACCGAGCCAAGGCCAAAACCAGAAGTGACACTCTATTTACTAATAAATAGAGTGTCATAAGCTGCTAACTGGGACAATAAACAAGTTCATTTGCCAAAGTTTCATCAGACGCTTATGGTTTCAAACCTGCCAGTTAACGACCATAGATTTATGGTATGCAACAGATCTACCATCAATAGTGGAAAAAGTTATCAATTCTGACATCATGTTTGGATGGCGGTTTATTTATTTTGCTTGCCCAAATCAAACAGCAGAGAATAACATCCGAGTCCAACAAACTGAAGCTTACCTGAATTATGCCGATTAAACAGCTGATTTGTGTATTGTGGTCTGACAACTGTTACAGCATGTCACTAAGCAGAAAATTAGATTTATTTTAGTTTTCTGTGTTACAACACGAGGAGGAGGAGGAGTGAAAAAATCAAAATGACTGTTTTAAATAAGCAGTCCAAATTCCCTAGCACTGCTAAAGTCACAAGTTTGGTTCACGTCTTGAATCCTGATTCGTCAGTATACTGGAAATTAACATTTATACCGGGGATGATGAAAAGCTCCTACAAAAGCAAGAAATATAAAGAAAAATATAAAACCAAAGTTAAGTCAACAAATAAAACAAAAGAATGTTCCACAGGATAAAAAGAGAAGGGAATGAGATTCACAAGAAATTATTTATGTCACAAAAATATAGTTAAATATATATAACCTTCTTAACACACGCATAGATCAACAGACTTTCTGTCACAGCCACAGGCAAATGTAAAAACCTTCCAGCAGTGGCACTGTCATCGCTGCCACCTCCTCTGCTTATTTAAAGTAACATCTGGGCACACAGTTTTAGACAGTCAGAGGTGTTTTGTGAGGGTCTGAGCCTCTGCTATAATGACCCCAAAATTGATGTCTCCACATGTTAAAAATAACAGGAACATTAATACTTAATAACAAGACGAGGCAATGAGAGGCTCATTAGTAGCCTTTCTATGCCACAGCACAAAAATGAGGGGGTTGAAAATGTCCTAAATGACAAAGAACACCAATTTCTTTTCTATGAAAAAAAAAGTAAATTAATTTGTTATTCTATTTTAGATGGATTTGTTTGGGGGATCTTTTGATGTATAACTGGTTCGTTTATAAACCACAGCGAGCCAGTTGTTTGTGTTGTGTTGCACCAACTGTGAATGAATGGTTAATTAGGCCACTCGTGGTGTTTAAAAGGGAAACGTGCCTGACTGAACCACACGCATATGCATGTGCATCTGAAGACACACTGACACACAACAAACAAATGCAGCGGCCGTCAGTCAAGAACAAGCCCCTTGTTTCCATCGCAGTCACCACGGCAACATGGGAGCTTCTCTGCGCTCCAGCAGTGGGGGCTAAGCACACAGCGGAGGTGTATATGTGAGTTTGAGTATGGAGATCTCTGTATCTTTCACTGTATTCTTCTTCAGGGCTCTCCACTGCCCACTCTGAAATTTAAACACAGTATTTAATTTTTTCTATAACGGAGAGAGGGACGAGTGGTTTTTCAGCACTTGACAGTCTTCTAAATCCATCTCTATTTAGTCTCAATAATGACTCATTTGCATATTTGTTTTGCATATGCAAAGAAAAAACACCTCTGGGATGTCCCCTGCCATGAGTATTTATCAGCGATCTGGTCCTTTGAGAAAGATGGCACCGGTTTACCAACTACAAAATACAATTAAAAGGTTAAAATGAGCGATTACCAGATTAACAGCATCACAGAGTAATGTTGCAATTCATTTGTTTCTGTGTTTACTGTTTCTGTTTCTCTGTATCTCTTCATAGATTACTAAGCAGGCGTCTTAAAAAAGAAAATCACTAAATCATTAAAATACTAGTATGATGAGCTCCACATACTATTCCAATTCCAAAGCTGTTATAGCATCTACCAAGCTGCAACAAAGATAATGAAGTCTGCTCTTAACTCAAGTGCCTCCCAACAACTTTTCAGTGGTGAAAACACTCAAAGAAATCTAATCTATCTACATCATTTCTGTTTTCTTCACTTTACATCCTACTTTCTTTTCTCCACTTTTAGAGAAAGGGCGTTTCAATCAACCAACAACAGCTACTTAAAAAAGTTTCCATCTGCTTAACGTTCATCACAGAGCACTGAGACAGCTGTTAATGGCCTAAAATCTTTGTGAATGCAAACATGGTTACTGTCCTTCTTGTCTCAGACCTCAGTGTAGATTTTGATACAAGTGATCACAATGTTTAATTCATGCACTAGACAGGTTGGGTCACTGTGCCATTGTTTCGTCTTGGCTAAATTAAGATGTTAATCACTTTATTTTTATTATCTATTTATTTATTTATTTATTTGTCAGCCTGGATTCTCTGGTATTAAAGACATGGTATTAAATATGGTAATTCTCAAGGAACCATTCTGGGCCTAAATTAAATTTTTTCTATAATTGATTCATTAATGTCTCAGTCACACTAAAGTAGAAAAAGGGCACTAATTTTCTTGCTACTGCTAAATCTGCCCAGGGCTTGAGCATGCAACACACCCCAACTCTAGGCGAACACTTTCACATGACTGGTTGACTGATGGGCGACAACCTGTCTCCCAACAATAACAATCTGACTCAGACTGACTGCAAAGTATCTAATTTCTCTGATTTATAAACACAGACAGATCAACAACAGCCTGAGTCAGTCTGCGCAATGAGTGCAAAGCATCTGTGATACATCTCTTTGCAATAGGGACACGACTCAGCTGGTTGTATTTTTTATACAAACGCAAGATTACTGAATGCCTTTGTTCTTCCGTTCACTCCCAACTGGTCGAGGCAGATGGCCGTCCCTCCCTGAGCCTGGTTCTTCCTGTTAAAAGGAAGTGTTTCCTTCCCATTGTCGCCAAAGCGCTTGCTCACAGGGGGTCATCTGATTTTCGGGGTTTCTCAGGTTTCTCTGTATTGCAGGGTTTTATCTTACAATATAAAGCGCCTTGAGGCAACTGAATTTGTCCCAAAGTAACAAAGGTTTTGAGGCCAGACTCTAAATCTAAATAGTTAATGTGTATTATCACAGACTGCACGTAACTGCTGACCTAGCCTCATTCAATCGCAAACTGATAGGAGACTGGCTCCGTCTTATCACCACTTTATTGCCGTCTTAATGCACTAAAGACATTTATAAGATGGTAACTTATTGTGAGTGGTTGCAGACCTGGCCCTTGTCTTCAAAGCAACTATTTCAAAAGCAGTGAGACTGAATATTCATTGCACATGGCCACAGCCGCCATTTCCCTTAGTGTGACTGAAGCATTAGAAAATATTACGAATACCATCAACAATCATCATTTTAATTACCATCAGATGATTAACAGTTACAACCAGTAAGTCTTAGCAAACAGCTTAAAACAAAAACTGAATAAAATTTTGATTCTCATTTCAGGATGATCAGTTTTCCATTTTAAATATATCAAACTGAGATCATTTCTAATTCAGTGAGAGGCCAAACTTCGTATTCTTGCCCACGACTAGCTGTTTAGTTGTTGTTCCAATTTCCATTTCACTGGATTCACCTATTATAAAACTGGACAAGGAAAATGGATCATATTACCACATTGCTTGAGACATTACACCAGCTTACTTTTAGCTTTCTTTTACTTGCTTGCACACCTTTAAATAACCTCAGAGACTTTTCTCAATTTTACGTGCCCGCCAGATCATTAAGATCCTCAACTGCTTTTCCATTAAATGCATCTTCTAAGAGTGCCAGTGAGACTGCCTTCTGTTTTTATATATCTATAAATTGCCTCTGCCTCTTGATATCAGAATGGTGCACTCATGCATATACTTAAAAGTTAAAGACGTCTATTTTAAACTGGTTTCTGATTTGTAGCCTAATACTTTAGATTCATTTATTAAATGCATTTATTGATATTGGTTCAGTTCCTTCCAAAACAGGATTTCATTATTATTGGTGTTACTTGCATTGCTTTAGGTGTTGTTTGAATCTTGCTGTATAAAATTTGCTATTCATTTGTTTTACTTTTTACAAATAAAGGAGGTTGGGTTGAGTTGTTTGTGTGTCTGCACATTGCTATGTACAAATGAGGCAGGCCGCTGATCTAAACTGCAGATTTTTAGCACCTCATCTGCAGCATATGATTTGTACCTCCTTATCCATGAAGAGAAACCCTGTGCGAGTCAGAAAGAGATAGATGGCAAATAACACCAGCACATATCTTTCTGTGAAGCATTTCAATATCAACTGGTCTAGTTTACAATTGAGATAACCACTGCTTACATGCTTTGAAAATAATGAATGGCTGACGTATTGATTTTCCATGCATATATTACCATAATACATGCCCATGGGCTGCTTGTGGGGATTGTGTAAATACTGGGTCTTAAAGCTGGCGCTTGTGACTGGACTGCTGGAATGAATAGTTCTTCTTGGAGAAGACGCACTGTGCAAACATCCTCTGGGGACCTCCATCTCATTGCTCTGTCTAACATAACCAAGCGAAAGATCGCTGAACCAATCAATACTCGTCTCCCTGTCGCAACCCTACCCACGACCTACGAGGCAATCCGATGCTTGGAGGCCTGGAAAATTACTCTGCTCTGCGGGGACAGCTGGTGGAGGGAGTGACTGGAAGGTTGGACGTCCATCTAGAGCTGAAAGAGAACTTTGGTGCAAACCTAGCACAATGACCTCCCGTCCCCTCGCAAGAAATCAATAGCTTTGAGCTCTGTTCATCACAGCAGCACAAAAGAGACACTCTGACACGACTGCACTCCTTTCTTCAAAGACATGATGTCCCAAACAGGATGCTATGTCACCTCTGACACGAATGCAGCTGTATTATATAATATCTTCCTGTGTGTAATGATCACAAAAACAAGAATTAGTCTCTTCTAGTTGTTGCAAATCATCATGGCTGCAAAGTAGAATATTCAGTGCAATTTATTTTCTGTTGTACCCCTGTCAGCTTCAGGGGATGTGTTGCTTGTTGTGTTGTTCCTTCAGTTGGATAAAAGCTGGCTACCTGAAATCAATAAAATGCTATTAATAAGAATGTTTTTCCAGCATTCATGTTGTAGCTCAACAAATATGTGAAAACTTGCAAAGTTTAAAGAAAAATCAAAGGCTTCGTGAATATTTATCACATTTTTGTAGGTGTGAGAGCTTAAGCACGTCTGGGAATTCAATTGCAAAGCAAGTGTTGGAGGCGGGCTGATTTATTAAAGTTCAAGCCTCTAGCATCATAGAGTGATTATAAAACCACAATTAAGCAGCTTGCAATGAATGAAACCTAATGACACTGTTAACCTTTCACATGCGTATTCACTCACAAACGCACTGTTGTTTTTAGGCACAGTCCCCAAAGACTAAATGAGTAATAATGAGATACTTGAAAACAAACGGTGTGTATAAGAGAGTCTGTGCGCCTAAAGGTAGACATTTAGTTTCTGTTCATTTGTCAAAGCATCAAATGGAGCACACACACACATCTCCTTTCCAAAGTAATTCCATGCACCGCTACACCGTAATTACATTACATGAAACTCTCGCTGGCATTCATAAATGAAAACTCTGGGACTTAAACTTGTAAACACAAGCAACGGCTCCCCCCTATGCCCCATTTATCTATTTACTCCCTTCTCTGCCCTCCTCGATGTACTTCTTTTTGGTCTCTTTCTGCTCTTTTACAGCTGCATTCTGCTCGTTACATTGTGCCCGATAAGCACTTTTCCTCCCCGGACAAATCATTTGTCTGAGGCCACCTCTTCTGTGAAATTGTACTTGTCACATGCAAGCACGCACGTTGATGAAATATGATCTCAGAAATTCTAGCACACACACACACCTTGACATCAGAGGCTAGTTGCAAATAGATTGAACATCTCCTTCTCCCCGTGTTTCCCACTTTTCAATTCCTCACTTCACAGACTTCAGCAAAAGCAAGAGAACTTTTCTGAGACATTATTCGAAATCCATCTTCAGACACTGAAAAGTTTCTTACTTTTTAATCACACTATGTTGGAGGACTTTTAATCACGATCTTCCTGCAATGTACTGTTGTACAGGCTGTGTGTGCGTGTGTGTGTGTGTGTGTGTGTGTGTGTGTGTGTGTGTGTGTGTGTGTGTGTGTGTGTGTGTGTGTGTGTGTGTGTGTGTGTGTGTGTGTGTGTGTGTTGGGGGGGTGACAAAAGAAGTGTGACAGTGATGTGGGCTGTGAGTGAAAGCCAAGAGAATAAAAAGAGACCCCATCATTACACGCAGCCATTCTGTCGTTCCATTAGAAAGAACAAAATGACCCCATCACCCTGTCTTTCCCACAGAGACGTAATTGGGTTTTCAGGAGAAAATTTCTTTGGACTTAAATTGCATTTGTTCTGTTTCCTCCCACCGCTGCCCTGTTCAGCCCACCCTTGGAGCACAGAGTCCTCGAGGGCTCCGTGGAATATAATAATCCCTGTTGTCGTATATTAACGACCAATGCTGCGTAGCTGCTCCGCAGCATGGAGAATAATAACATTAATTCTGTGCCGATGGGTGTCGTCAACTTATATATGAGGTCAATTTCTCGGGACGTTACTAGGATGAGGCTCTGAAATGATTAAGAAAGTACTGAATGGCCCACAGGACATTTGGATTGTCTGATTGCCTGCCTGCCCGGTAATGCTTGACACATAGGTGTGGTTAATCACTACAATTAAAATAACGGAAGGACTTAATAACACCAAGCATAAGGTAATTCTGAGTATGGTTGGATTAAACTGCTTTAAAGCCCTGAACAAAAATGTGGCATGGACTCTATTAATATATTAGTGCTTGCATTAATAATTTTAATATTAACGTGGATTGAAAATACAATCATGTATTCATGTAAACAATAAATGGCAAATAGGACTGTCTTTTTGAGCTAATCTCCGTTACAAATCACTAGATGTTAAGTCGTTAACGTAAAAGAGGCCATTTACATGAAAAGGGAAAGACCATCTCTGAATCGAGGAGGGGGCCTAAGGGTACATCTTTCGCCATCTTACAATGCTGTGATTGCAGCCATTCCCCAACTCTCTGTGAATCGTATTCATGGTCATTGATCAGTGGGTTTTGGTCAGTGGTTGTTGATCAATGGTCATGAGAATTTGCATAATTAAGATTAAGGAACTGACCTCCCAGCCATTGTTCCTTCAGTGGGCTGGTTTCAGTCATTATGCAAATGTACTGTTTATAAGATTGAAACCTGCAGTCAGCTGAGACTGAAGAAGTCACTTGGATGAGTGACGAAACGTTTCTCCCACAAAACGCTACGCCCAGATGAACAGAATCAACTTTTTGGAGACACTAGATGTTAACTCCTTACAAAATTTATACTCAGTCACTTTATTAGGTACACCTGTTCAACTGCTTATAAATGTGTCTGTGAAGGTCCTCCGTCATCCAGGTCATCATAGTCAAAGGAGCTTGCAAAGAAAAGCGTCTGGACTTCTTTAAGTTGCTTGAAGACATTTCACCTCTCATCCGAGAAGCTTCTTCAGTTCTAAGGTCAAATGGTGGGGAGTCCCAGATTTAAACCTAGTGGGAGTGACCCCCCACAGAGGGACAAAAGGACCCCCTGATGATCCTCTAATCGCCTGAGCCAAGGTGTGAAACTGGGTGTGGCTCCCAATCTTTGTTAAACCTGGCCCCACCTTATCATGCGGACTCCTGAGGTCAGATGGCCCAGGATGTGAGTGGGCGTTAAGGCGTCTGGGGAGGGAACTCAAATAATACACCAAACACATGAGAGCAACAGTGCATTTAGGCATGAAGACATGGCCGAGATGACCTGCTGAAGTTCATACCAAATTTGACAAGATGCCCAACACCGCTGGTGGAAAGGAAATCCCCAAACTGTGACAAAGCCTCCACCGAGTTTTACAGATGGCTGTAGGGCTATCACCGTTGTGCCTCTCTCCTGACCTCCTCTGTACATACGGACAAGCTCAACCAAAAAATTTCAAATTTGGATTCCTCATTTGGATCAGCTGAAGGGTCAGATGTATCTCCCAGGTCCTGTTTCTGGTGTTTGCTGGATTTTTCTTATTTCTTAAGGACATGACTTCATGTCTGTCATACTGTTTACCTCCTGTAGATATTTCTAGGCCTGATACTTGTTCCGTTCTCTGCCGCTTGTCCAGTTTCCTCAAATCTATTAGGACTGCATGCTAATCAGAGATACGCTACATTTTCAGCTAACAGCTAATTCACTTAATATCGTTTCACCTTGTTGGTCCAAAAGGTGAAACAGCATCATCTTTGGCATTTTTTATAGATTCAGCCAAAAACAAAGTTACAAGCAAGTGTGCCTCATCGTAAGCAAAAAATAAAGAAATGAAGGGTGGCTTAATACTTTTGCACAGTTCTGCAAGTTTTTGCACAAACACTTTGCAGTCATTCGTTTTCAGGATGTATGGTCAACAAAGTGCTTAAACTTTGATAAAGACTAGCTCTTAATTTGGAGATAAAGACGCTCACTTTGCTTAAACTACTCTTTGTCAACAAATCTCTCACACACCTGAATGTCTAAATATCTCAACAGAGCCTCTGCGCTGGCTGGTGACATCTGGATTGGAGCTGAGATCGCCAGCCCTGATGTTTCCCTCACTTCCCTCCGTCTCCTCGTCTTTGATATGTAAAATGTGCCCCCTGTCTGCCTGTCTGCTCGACCCACTAAACACTGATTGCACAGCTTGCTTCTAATCTCCATCACACCGTCTGTGTTTTTAAAGCAGCCAAACACAGCAGCCCCTTCCTCACAAAAGAAGAATGCACACTCTGTTTGAACATCTGCCTGTCTGTCAGCCTGCCAATTCACCTATTAAGAGGAGCCCTGGACTTTTTGTTCTTTTTTAGACATTTCACACTCTCAGATTAATTAAATCACTTGAGTACCTTCAAAGTGGGATTTGCTGGATTAGAACTGGAAGGTTTTTTTGCTTGGTGCTTTGATGATTACAGAAAGAGATTCTGTTTTTCTACCAACAACATACTAAAGGTTGCTGCGTGCCTCAAATGAACCACTTTACAGATAATTCTGAAGTATCCAAAACCACGTTTCTAAAGTAGATTCAGGAAAGGTCAATCGTTTTTGTGACCTTTATGCAGCACAAGTGTGTCATTATTCCCCATTTGTATGATTCACTGCTTCTAGCTGGGGAAATGCCCGTATTTGTTTAGCTCTGCAGCCAACAAATCCCCCATAGTGTCTTTCATTCAGTCTCACCTACATCTTTCATTTGTCTCTTCCTGACACTACAGGAATTTGCACAGATAAAAAGTGGCAGTTTTATGTCAACCTTTTGAACAACTGCCACAAAATAACAAAAAGAAAACGAGTCCCACACTTAAGTGCTTGTCTGCCATATTAGAGAAAAAACTTGCGTTTTTTAAAATTAATGAGTTGTTTGTGTCATCCATCACATTCTGTGACCCACGACTGTGTAGCGCACTGTGCTTGTAGAATAATCTTTTATTTGCAGCAGATTGCTTAATGACAAATTCTCTTTCTTCCTCAGTTGTGGAACAGTCCCTCACTGAGGCGCTAACACTGGTTTCCTTTCCAGCTCAGTTCTGATGGGAGCTGTAAGCAGCGGTGTACATAACCCAACAGAAAACTTGCCATCCAATTCAAAATTTAAGGATATGTTCAGCATGGTTGCATCATGTAATAATAGCACAGAAAATACAGCGTTTAACCTTCTGATTGGATGTGGAGATCACAGCTCACTTCAAGAGTCAGCCCCACGGAGAGCTCTGAAGCCAGCTGACCTCTTCCCCTGCATGGAATAAACTCGCCTTGGAAAAAGTACGCAGCTTTTATACCCATGTGGACTACATCAGCACCAACGTGTGGCTACATTTCTACAGGAGTGCATGTCATTTTGCAGCTTAGGATTTCAGAAGGGTTTATGGTTGCGTAGATTTAACACAGAAATTTAAATCCCCTGTTAGAGTGCACACACACAGTGACAAATCATTAGTTTAACTTAGCTTAAGTTTTTTTATTTTTATTTTTGTTAATATACATTATCAGAGAGCAGAAAGAAACCATTACATACCCTCAAACTTCCAACTTCAAGTCTACTTTTCTAACTTCTGGGTTTCAAACTATATAATAACAAATGATTATTATGACTATGTTCTTCCAGAGGCAACATGGCAGTCCTGCTGTCTCCTTACAAATCCTCTTCGTTCACGTCCGACCTCACCTCGTATCTGCTCCTTCCTGGAATTACAAAGACAGGCACAAAAACACCTTCCTGCCAAGCCTTGATCATTTTAATATTACTGATTCTAATACCTAGTTCAGGACATCCTGTTCAGACTCCCTTTGGCCCAGAGAATATCCTTCTAACCATTATCAAGTGGGATGTGTAAGCATGCTGCAAAATGCTCTGCACTACTACGTCAACCTTCAATATTTCAGCCCAGTCGTACCACTGGACGAAAATAATAAAAACAGCTTTATTTAAAATAGTCAATTCCACTTAAATGTACATGTATAATGCAGGGATTTGGTTAAATATTCCTAATGTAATTAGACTCAATAAAATGCCATTTAACCCCTAAGTGTGACACGCCAGGTGAAATTTAGCCATTGAAATACTTCCTTCTGGCTCCTATCTGCATGATCATGTTAATTTCCAGTGAAAGCAAAAATTTCTACATAAGACTATGGAATTGATTTTCATTTGATGGTTAAAAAAAAAACCCAAAACAAAACAAAACATAAAAAAAATCTAATCTAAGCTTGTTTTATAATGTTTTCTACTGAAGGAATCTGGTGTTTGTTGCATTTTTGCAGTGAAAGCCAGCCACAGATATTTGAGACTCAACAAACAAAACGTGTTTTGGACTCCGAGGCTTCCACAGGGTGTGTGCCATATGCTGAATTGTTTGGAGTTACGGAGTCAGCTCCACTGTGTGTCAAGCTCTAATCTATGCATGAAGCAGAAACGCTCACATTACACCAACCATTGTTCTCCAGGAAAAACAAACATTCACACAGACCTGTGTTTGTAGCTGCTAAGAGGAAGATAAGACCATTTTATAGAAAAATACAATGCTTTGTTTTTCATTTTATATCATAATATATTTGATATAGAGTTATTACTTCTAACTATTAGACCTAATGTCATTGTTTTCCTCCATAAGTGAAAAACAAGAATTTATTGGCACATTTAACATTCCCTAAATGGTTTCAAATCTCATGCTTATGATGTGGATAAGGTCTTTAGACTTTTTAAGAACCATCTCTGCGGGATAGGATCATTTCCACCGTTTCATTTCCATGACTAAGGCTTTAGTCAAGAGATCTGAGACAGAAACCTGCCAGCCATTTAGATCAGAGCCAAGAGGCTTTTAAAATCACAGACATGACAGAAAGGGGACAACTGCAGCTGTCTGTGCTGTAGTCTCTTTTTTTCCCAGACAGATACAATGCATGTTTGACACCACTGACAAAATATGTCAGCAACATGTCAGCAAAATGTGTCGCCTAGCTTGGTGACACACAGCATGATGTCAGATAATCTGTAATTATCATCTTCACTTACCTTGTGACTTTTCTGTCACTATCGTCTGTACATCTGTACAGTAAAAACAAGAGAGTGATGACAGAGCAAATCATCACAGCGTATCATACTTGGTATTGTTCTCTTTGCATGTGTGCCTTTTGTTTGCATCTGAACCTTGCTTTCATCTCATGTCTGACATAGTTGGGGGCGAGAAACAATATTCGGTGTAAACAGCCTCTGCTTTTGCTGCGGGTAAATTTGTCTCTAACATTTTCCTATTAGAGGTTGCATTCTGTATACAGTTTAACAGACCCGATAGTAATTTTGTGTCAAACCCACAGAAGAATATTTGGATATTTTGGGGGAATCTTGCATTTTCTGTTTTGTTCAAACTGAAGGCAGGGAGAAGCAGCATCTCTGGCTCTCTTCAAAGATAATAAAAAAAATCCACCAACTAGAGTTCAGCACATGAACAAACAACTCATCAAACTAAATTTAGTGCACTCAGCTGTGATTCACAGAACTTACTTTTTGGTCAGAAACTCATTTAAAAACATTCCCTCTTGGGAAATGTAATTATCTATGACTTATCTACAACAACAGTTTTTAGTTTCACATGTATCCAGCTGTGTATCCCTAATGGTGGATTCTCAAATTAAACATGGTTCCACTTTTAAATAATTAAGTCGGTGTGTATACAAACCAAAAGGAGTCAGAGGATGCAGAGGTGGTGCTCTCATGGACTTCCAAAGCCGCAACAAGAGCTCGGATGCTGGCTACGGGTGTGCCAACATCCAGCGTGCCAATAGCCCGACCTTAGTCAACTTCGGTCAGTCACGGCAGGGTGATACTGATGACAATGTTGTGTATACACTGTTCTCTGTGTGTGTGTGTGTGTGTGTGTGTGTGTGTGTGTGTGTGTGTGTGTGTGTGTGTGTGTGTGTGTGTGAGTGAGAATTGCTCACGAAATACTTTTGGGTTTTCTAAGAGACTGAGATGACGTACTGAGAAATGCAATTAAAATTAAGATTAAACGTATATTTCACAACAGAAAACAGCTTGAAACACTGTGAATCATCAGACTGAATATACTGAACTGAATAGTCAGAAAACTTATATCTCATAACTTAGTATTGAATTGGCACAATGCACCAGGGGTGGGCAATTTCAGCTAATTTAGCCATTTAAATCAGCTGTGTTGGTTCAAGGACACATCTAAAACCTGCAGGGACACTGGCCCTCGAGGCCTGGAGTTGCCCACCCCTGCAATACACTGAATAACAGATCAATAACAAATCCAAGTTACAATAAAAACAATATAGAACCCCAGAAGGTTGTAAAATAGAGCAAATGCAGAAGAAAAATATTCTGGGTGAGATTTGAATTACATGTTTAAAATCTGGCAGTGACTACATCTTAAACAATCTGCCACATGATGGACATGTCACGGTTTGCCGGGGCAAGCCGTGTGGAATATGAAATAGGACCCAAAATGCAGACTGCTTAAGTGGAGGATGAGCTTTATTTACAACCGGATAAGAACAACAAAAAGGGGTGGCGAGAAACAGAACGGTAATAACTCTAAACTGGGAAAACTAAACTAAACACGAAACCAGAACACTAACGAGGGTACCTTGCAGGGAGAATGACCAAGAAGCTGGAGGAATAAACACAGAATGGCGGCGAGGAAAATAATGCAGACGAACCAGCAACTACCATGACAGAAGACACAACTTAAATACACCCAGAGAACACAGGGAGATTACACGCAGGTGGGGAACACAGCTGGGAGTGATTATCATGACGAGACTAGGGAGGCAAACTGAAAACACTCACATAAGACGCAGACCTTCACAATAAAACAGGAAACACATACACGCAATGACATAACACACCAACTTAACACAGACTGGGGGACACAGAACATAGGAACATGAACAAAAGAATACAAACACCCAAGGTAACCAAAACCACAGAATACTAATAGACTAAACATAAACACGGAGTCACAGACTCCGGACCATGACAGGACATCTGATAAACCAAACTGGTTTATCAGATCCAAGATTCAGTCCAAGCTGATCAAAATAATGTGTCCACTCACTATAAAGAACATAAGTTTTTATGACTGCCTTCTTTCCTTCGTATAATGTTCTAAAAACATCCTGTCTCTGAGTGATGTTGAAAAATGTTGTCTTGATAGCTCCATAAAAAGCCTCCAGCTAATCTAAAAAGCTCCAACAAGTAAGAAGTAAGAACAGAAACAGGCTCTTACTTCTCTTCAATGACTCCCCATTGAATCAAGAAAAAAAAAATTCAAAATCTTTCCTTACATACAAAGGAGGGACCAAGCCTCGTCATATCCTGAAGACTTCAAAGCTGTTTTTGTCAATGAAGCATTTTAGCTATAAGAGTGGCACTCTTATAGCTAAAATGTTCCCAGATATTCCAAAATCCAAAGGCTCCTCTCATGTCAAACCATCTCCCATTTTGGTTTCAAGAGACAGTTAGACTCTTTAACTTTTCTTTTTTCCCTTTTTGCTCATAGCTTCTGGTGGATCAGGTGAAACTGCTGCAGATACTGCATATGGTACACCAAGCATTTTCTTTACCCTACTCCTTCACTACATATGAATTTATATGGCACCACTTGATGATTTTACTTTTGTGTCTCTTGTTTGGTTTTTGCTATGTTCTCTGACATATTTCTCTGCACTTTTCTGCATGTATCTCCAGTTCTGGAGTACCTCATCTGCAGGTTTAAAACTGTAACCCCAAGTTTTTTTGTTTTTGTTTTTTTTTTTGGGGGGGGGGGGGGGGTTGTTATACGGTTTGTTGTTTCTGTTCTCTCTGCTTGTTTGCTTTCTCTTGGCTGCCCTCTGTGAGCCTGGATCTGCCATTGATTTTTTTTCTTCCCACTGTTTCCCAGTGCTTCCTGGTATAAGATCACTGGTGTTTTCTCTATATTGTTATAGGTTCTATACTCTAAAACATGAAGTTCCTCAATGGTTGGTGTCAATGTAGGCTGGTGCCATATGAAAATACAATTGAATTTGAAGAACACGTCAACTTGTCAGCCAAGTGATTCATAATTTGCAGCGCTACATCCAACCAACACTCCTCCCTTGCCAGCTTGCTTAGTACAAACAAGGTTCATTGATAAAAATGCAAAGTTTATCTTTGACATTTATGGTTAACTGCCTCCGAGATCAAAGGAAGAAAACAAGACAAAACACTTCCTCAATGAATTCTCAGCCTGCCAAAAGAAAAACAGTCTAAGAAAGAAGGAACATTGAGGAGTGATCAGTTCCTGCTAGTTCCACATAAAGAGAAAAACTGAAAATGACTTTGCTTACTAAAGTTGAAAAAACTTGGACACATGTTGGTGGCGTCAAACCTCATTCGACCCAGAAATGTGATCTTTCCGTTATTATTGGTCTTTCACACAGGCAAGAAAACATTTGACAGACAGATGGCTCTCCAAATGAGTCATTTTTCTCTGCCAGATTTGGCTGATGTTCACCAGCAGGGACACAAACAAGCTTTTAAGTCCGCACACACACCTGTCCTGATATCTAATGAGGCCCTTGAAGAATAGTGCAGTAAAACCAAGAGAGAAACAGCGAAACAAACGTTTTTCCTCCCACTTCATCATAGTTGATATTTAGATAAATAAATAAATGATGAGTTTGCGACAGTATGGTCAGACAGAAGCAAATGTTGAGCACTGAGCGACAGTATGTGAGCTGAGAAAGCCGATTTCTCCCTCCCGAGTGTTGAGTGTTCCTGTCAAGATAATGGAAACAGCTCAGAAAGCGATGTGACAAAAAAAATGTGGCGAAAGCGTGATTGAGCTCTTGTAGCTCTGTAATGGCCTGCCTGAGGATATGGTGTTAACTGGATCACTGCATTCATCTGAAACCCCTCTTAAAACATGCATTTATGGATTCTGAGTGCATGAAAGAGTAGACAAAAAGCTCTCTCAAGAATGTGTGGAAATCAAATTGGTGGAAAATTTCAAAAAATGTTCCACTCTCATCCCCTCCATCTTCGCTTGCAGTTTCATGTTAATATGCAATGATTCCTAATGGATTTGATAAATGTTGGACTTTCCGTTTCTTTAACAATTTAGATCATTATGTCATTAGCCGTATCTGACTGTTATACAATCATCAAGTGACGGCTTTCACTGTGTAAACAAACACTGTGAAGATTTAAAGCCCCATCAGGGTTAATAAGCATCTCCCGTATGAAGCTTGAGAGCGGTCTGAACGGATTTACGTATATTAGTGTTAATCTTTGTCTCTGGTGAGTTGACAGAGTCTAATTTGTGATAAGTAATTAATAATGAATGAATATGACTGCTGTCAGCTTAAATTTGTGGAGGTTAATAGTTTCTGGTACAATTTGTCAGCACTTTGGAGATGCTTATGTGAGCAGAGGCTGAGCACGAATACAAATATGAGCTGAAGCTGAAAAAGAATTATTTGGAAATGTTAACTTGCTGAGCAATGGGCAAATCACCAACACGGCTACAAAAATTTATTAGTGAGAACCTAGATTTTTTTTTTTAATGCTGCAGTTCTGATTGTTAATGAAATTCAAAAGAATAGAAATAGAACAATTCAGCTGAGATTCCCAAAGCATTACCAAGCTGGGTGACTTTCCATGAAACAAACACGACCTCTTCTTATGATAAAAAATACTAAGCACTTGTAAAATGTGTCAGTATTGTTTTGTCTGCTTATTTGTGGTGGGTGTGAGAGGCAATTTGCACAGACAAAGATGACTGAACGCAATCACTGACAAACAGGCACAAAATTAAGGTTGGGTTTTTTGTGCAAACACTTTGCCAGGTCTTCACCAATTTTACCTTTTATATTCTTTAGTCTGATACCTAGTTTTCACCCTGTGTACTTTCTCTTTAATGTAAACTTGTGTAAGTCTCTCCATTCAAGAGTTCTTCAATTGGCAGGATGTTTTGAGGATTCTTGAAGCCTGAAATCATCCTAAGGCTTTGAGCTTTAAAATCATTTTTTCCACTATTGATTTTATAGAATTTGGGACTGATTATTAAAACCGTTTAGGTGAAGGTAAATCTCAGTCACACAGACCTAGAGACTGGTTGGCAACCTCATGGCAACCACAGAAAAAGTGTGAAATATAGAAAGTAAGCATGGTGCAATGGTGTGCCAAGAGTGTCCTCATCAGGAGTGGAGAGATGGGAGCAGAGTTTGTGAAAGAGTATAAAAAGTGATGTATTGGTAATAAAGGACTGCTAGTTCCCCAGACCTCATCATGAGCAGATGGATCTAAAAATAAAAAAAAAAAAAAAAAAAAAAAAAAGGTTTGCAGTTTTTTTATTTAAAATGAGGATTTAGCATAGCCAAGCAACTTTCTGTGTTGGATTGCAACCTTGAGGAAGTTGGAGGACTTTGTACTGAGTTACTGCTTCCACATTTGGACTTCACTGGGCGTGTCCAGGAGAAGATTGCATCTACAGCCGGATCATACTCTTCTCTCTCAAGTCATCCCAAGAGTGGTCGAAGAAAACTAGCTAAGGCATAGAATTGATTAGTTAAGAAATGATAGGATTTATGTGATTTGATCATAAGATTCAAATGATTTGATGATTTTGCTTTTCCCTCGCTAAAGTAATTAAATAAAAAATACCTATCTGTATTTCACGCTCAAATAACTTCCCTTTTAACTCTTTGTCAAACAGTAAAGGTTGTGTATAAGTATTACATCTTTTAATGGTTCTTACAGGTTTTTCTAGCCCTGAAAATACAAAGTTCCCAGGGGTCTATTTTCCTGACCACTAAATAACCTAGCCTTTTCACCAAGAGCAAGGATTATTGAGGAGAGCAGCTGTTAATGGCTGTGGTCATTGATTGCACCTAACTGTTAGGGTTGGTAGCTGGTTACATCATCAGAGGATTAGTGGGATCAAAATCCATACGTAGGCCGTTAGAGCTAGGCGAGTCTCCTTGCTAACAACTGAAATTAGTCTCTGTCAACACATTAGGCTAATATCCATAGGATCCAGCCTGATATCCTGGCAAAACATGCCGATCAGTTCCCCTCTACAGAATGAATATTCAGGTTTGGAAAAATTCAGGAGTTTTGGAGCTTTAACAAAAATTAAGAAGTAAAACTGCATTAAAAATCACACTGTCTACTCTCTATTAAAATATCCTCCATTATCTGCACAGCATTGGCTTTGACAAGAGCACACTGGAGATTACTCTGAGCTGATTGAAGGGCACGTTTCTATGGGGTGTAAGGGTCTTGGCCCTACGCATTTTCTGTCCTTTCAGGAAGGCTCCACAGTGAATATCTAAGTCTCATTAGTAAAACAAGTGCCTCTTTGCATTTCTTTCAGTGATAGACGCGACTCTTAAGGGAACAAAAAACAATTTACTTCCTTTCACTAGCTTTGAAACATTAGAATAAGACAGTTTACATCAAATCTATTGGCAAAGTAGGATTCAAACTTTGTCTCAGATAACAAGCTCTCTGCTTTTGTGCTGCTCTGTTCACTGTTCGAGCCAGAGCTTGATTAAAGTAAACAAACTATTCATTTATTGCTTCTTTTCAATGAATGTAATATGGCAGAATCCTTACTTTGGGAACAGAAGCCAAATGCAGTGTTGCTGACAAAGCGCCTCGCCTACAAAACAGGGTTGGGCTCCAAATGATCCTGACAGTTCTGTGTGGAGAGAGGCAGAACCACAGGTCTCTTGCATTTAGCCCCGTCAAGCACAGTTAGCACACTGTGTGCTGACACCTTACCCTTGTACTGACTGTATCAGTCATCATTTGTTTATCGCTTCAGAAGCAGAATCCGCTTGCACCCATTAGAGTACTAATTAATATGATATACCGTCATCGGCTTGTCTGATGTTTTTTTAAATGTCAAAACATTCAGCTCCTGTTAAGCAAAATCTTGTAATGCATTATATTATAATACAATTACAATATAATTCTATTCCCTTGATGTACCTGTACCAGAAAGCATAATGTATACTGTTCCCTACATAACATAACAAATTACACGTCTCTTACCATTCAGTTTGCATATGCTTACCCTTTAAGGCATGCAATATTCATGGCCTAAGCATTCATTAAAGTTTGACAGATACAAATGAGGATGTATGAGGCACTGAGGCACCTCTCATAATTTGGGAATATATAAAGAGACAACGATAAGAAAGACGAAACCCCAAAGTATGAACCAGAAGAATCTACCACGCATATTACTACAGAGTAATTTTTCTTGTAATGTGTCTTTTTCTTTTTTTTTAAAGCATGCATTTTAGAGAGTTTCATTCTGCTGGTGTTTAGCAAACGTCATCACTTCCTCTGTATACATGAGAGATTCAACAAATCAACACATTTTGAGCACTTTTAACCAACAAAAAAAAAAATCAACATAAACTAAATGGACCCTTCTACTCAGTTGAGCACTTGAAGCAACCAATCACAAAAACACACATACACACACCACCCCAATCAGTGCATCGGGGGTGGGCAAAGCAGGGCTCAATACCTTGCCTAAGGACACTTCATATGCAGGCTGGAAGAATTAGGACTCAATCCATCAGCCTTCCTCTTGGTACACGACCTGCTCTATTACCCGAGCCACAGCCTCCTCTATCTACTATCAATCTATAGAAAAATCAAGTTCTTATGAAATCAAATAACAGATCAGGTCAAACTGCACAGGATTTATCCTTCCATTTCCCCAATGTGTGGCAGGTGTAGATTGGCAGAAAGTGCATTGTTCCATGCCTTTTGGTCTTGTCCCTCATTAACAGATTTTGGTTTTAAATATTTGTTCATATATTCTGAGGCATATATGAAACCTCTACAGCCTGAACCTTAACTTGAAATGTTTGGATGTTCTCCAGCATCAGAGCTACTTCCAGTTACAGTGCAGCAGCCACTGGAACTAGGTTTGATTGTTGCCAAGAGGTTAATCCTGAGGGAATAGAAGTCCCCCACTCCTGCTTCTTTTCATTTGTGGGAAACAGACGCGATGTCCAAAATACAATTGGAAAAGTTCAGCAAAGAATCAATAGATTCTCTTCTGAGTGTCTGGAACCCCTTTTTGGAACACTTTGCAAGGACCAGATTGGGCTAAACTGGACCCAGATTAGTAAACTCTCATCAAGTCCAACTTTTGGTACTCTATCCTGTGGTGTTTTGTGAAGAGCATGTTTGTCTGAATTAATTGTTTTTTCTGTAACGCATCTTAGCCTGTTTGTTTTTGTTTGTTTTGGGGTTTGTTTTCATTTCATATTCTGAAAATTGAAAATAAAATTACCAAAAAATGAATAAATAAATACCAGATGTGTTTTCAAGCACACAGTACAAAATTATTAGACACAACCTGTGAAGAAGTGTAATAACCCAGCAACGTCAAACTTACTTAGCAGGATATCTCTCCTAACTGCTCATTAGCATCGGGGGTTTTCTTGAGTTACTACACTTATTATTATTATCACAGTCTAGAGTTGGAGCTAGCTATGGCAATATTCTGCAAATGATTTTACTTCAAATGGCAGAATTTACAGAACAGCTTAGTCTTCTTAGCTAAATTTCCTGCCGCTACAATGACTATTTAAACCATTAAGTTATAAAGTTTGCTAATGGTGGAACATGGGGAGCAACAACTCAGATGGCAACTCAATACACAGTAACACTTTCTATCTATATCAGTACACACACCAGGTGTCACTACTGTCATCTAACGACAGGAAACTGAGGCTACATTTCATATGGGCTGGTCTAATGAGTGCTGATTTCTGCTAAAGCACTCAGATGGTAGCCTCAGAACTTGTCATAAACAACATGAAAGCAGGGATCCATGCTGCCTTTTATCAAATCAGGCTTCTGGTGGAGTAATGCTGTTGGAAATATATTTTTTGGCACATTTGGGGCCCGTAGGATTATTATTTAAACTCCACAGCTTACCCAAGTATTGCTGCGGACCACATGTGTTTAAAGTAAAACAATCCTTGCAAGTACCCTTACCGCTGAAGTAAGCAAAACTTTTTTTGTTCATGTTTGGGTGCACTTGAATAACATTAGGTTTTAAAGCTTCAAAAATCAAAAGTGTCCAAACATGTATCATAAACTGTTTCCCATAGAGATATCTTTCTGAAATACTCAAAAACCTAATGGAAAAATCCAATTTATTCCAGTGAATCAGGGCAGTGCTAATTTCTGGTTTGGCCTATAAAAGTAACCCTGCAGTCTTCCCTGCAGCGCACAGAGAGCATGGACACTGATCATTTTTTTCACATTTTCCAGCCATGAAAATTCTTTTAATCATTCAAATCTGGCTGGCTAGTAGATAACATATTTTTCTGTGATGTGACAAAGTCAAAACGTGAATTTCTAACCTCTTTACACCGACCTTAAAATGCCCTCTTGTTTTCTGCGCACAGCTGAGTTTAACAAGCACACGATAGAGGATACTCTAGGTCGTAATGCCACACAGGTTATTATTTTTAATGTACCTGACATACTGTAAGGCTACAAAGTAATATATTTTGGCTATACTACCTTTCTTTTGTTATAGGCTTTCTTGGTAAAAGTGCCCATCTGTGTGTTTATGACTGTATTTATGACTTTACAGTTTAGTGGCAGCCTCGCTTCTGTCAGTCTGCCCCAGGGCAGCTGTGGCTACAACTGTAGCTGCTTCCACCAGTGTGTGAATGTGAGAGTGAATGAATAGTGGAATTGTGAAGCGCTTTGAGGGCCCCGAAAAGCGCTATATAAATGCAATCCATTATTATTATTATTATTATAAAGAGAGCTGGGACAAGAAACTGCAAAATGGACCAATAAAATATATATTCAAAAGTTACACAACCCCACAGGAAATCTTCAGTGGACTCTATTACCAAAATCATTAAACAACATCTAACACATCAAAATAACCATATTTTGCACATATATATTACCAATGTTTAAAAAATAGGACTGAATTTCACTGACCTGCAATCTTATAGAAGACAGCGATTTTTAGTCTTCAAGCCATGTACCTTTGGTATTAGAGGAAGGTGATAGTTACATTGCTGACGCTGTTACAAATTCAAACCAAAACACACATCTCTTTGGCAGGGTAGACTTGCAGCTTTTAGGAGATCAAAGGGTCTGGACCAAAGTCTGTAATCAAGATTTATTAGAGCACATATCCCAAAGTGCTGGATAATTCGGACTGTTTGTCCACACAAGAAAATCACAAAGTATAAAACATTACAGCTACAATCACTTTCATCATATCTCTGTACCTTATGCAAGTTTAGGAGTGCATTTATGGGAATTTTTACCATTCTTCCAGAAGCACATTTACGAGGTCCGACACTGATGTTAGACGAGAAGACCTGTCTCACAGTCTCCACTCTAATTCATCCTAAAGGTGTTCTGTTGGGTTGACGTCAGGACTCAGTGCAGGCCAGTCAAGCTCTTCCACACCAAACTCGCTCTTCCATGTCTTTATGGACCTTGTTTTGTGCACTGGTGCGCAGTCATGCTGGAACAGGAAGGCGCCATCCCCAAACTGTTCCTACAGAATTGAGAGCATAAAATTGCCAAACTTATCTTGGTATGCTGAAGCATTAAGTTTTCCTTTCACTAGAAGGTAAGGTCAAGCGTAACTCCTTATAAACAAACCCCACACCAGAATCCCCCCACCACTAAACTTTACACTTGGCACATTGTATTCAGACAAGTACCCAGACTCCGTTCAGATTGCCAGATGGAGAAGTGGGATTCTTCACTCCAGAGAACAGTAGCGGGGTGCTTTACACAGCTGTATCCGATGCTTTGCATTGTGCTTGGTGATATAAGGCTTGGATGCAGCAGCTCAGACATGGAAACCCACTTCTTGAAGGTCTCTATACACTGTTCTTGAGCTAATCTTAAAGCCACATGAAGTTTGGAGGTCTGCAGCGACTGACACTGTAGAAGCAGCACATGTCCAGTAAATGTTTCCCCTAAATTAGATTAGATTAGATTAGATGAAACTTTATTAATCCCTCGGGTGGGTTCCTGCGGGAAATTCAGTTTCCAGTAGCAAAGCACCGAAAGAAGTTGCATGTTACAGATACATTAAGGGGAATGAGAGTAAGGATATAAGCATAAATACACCATATATACACATATATAGATACAGAATATACAATATGGATGAATAGGATTGCTCATTTGAGTGAGTATATTGCACAGTGATTATTGCACAGTCAAATATAAGAAAAAAGACAACAAAAAACAAATATTGCACAGTGTAGAAAGCACCTACAGCTCAGTTGTCCCCTGTCTCCCCTCCCTCTCCCCTCCAGTGAGGCGTTAAACAGTCTGATGGCTTGTGGGACAAAGGAGTTTTTAAGTCTGTTGGTTTTTGACTTTGGGAGAAGCAGCCTGTCGCTGAATAGGCTCCTCTGATTGTTTACGACCGTGTGCAGAGGATGTATTGCTGCCTGATTGAGGATGCATTGTTCATAATGTCCATCAGTTTCTTTAAGGTCCTCTTCTCTGCCACTGTCACCAGAGTGTCCAGCTTCATGCCCACCACAGAGCCCGCCTTCCTGATTAGTTTCTCCAGCCTGCATGAGTCCTGCTTTGCTGTGCTGCTCCCCCAGCACACCACGCCATAGAAAAGTACTCCTGCGACCACTGACTGGTAAAACATCCTCAGGAGCTTCCTGCAGATGTTGAAAGACCTCAGCCTCCTGAGGAAGTACAGTCGGCTTTGGCCGTTTTTATACAGGTGCTGCGTGTTGCATGACCAGTTAGTCCGTGACCAACACTTACCTTATTTACAAAAATCAGAACAGGTAAGGGCGTCTTCTAGATGAAATGACATAACTGTAAAAAGGCAGCAGCACAAAGGGGTGGGGAAAAAAATCTAAAACTAATATGCTTATAAATTCAGGCTACAGACATTATCTTTGTCATTCTTTTCAGTAAACATCTCCTCCTGCCATTCACACCAACTCTGAGCACAAAACTAAACCAAAGCTGTCAGAATATTGCACCTCGGTTGTTAATATAGGCTCTGGAGAGAGACAAAAGACTGCAAGAAAGACTGGGAGAGAGAGAGAGACGCTCAGGCAGGGGAGGGAAATAACTAATATCTTCAAAAGTCTGTGATATTTCTACAGGTTCTATCTCCTGGCACTCATCTCTTTTCTTTTCTTTTTTAATCACGTTTTGATAGTTTGTCAATACAGAGCGAGAAAGATGGGGCAAGGGGAAAAAAAACTGTTCATGATTGCATTAGGCTGAATTTCTCCTGCAAAAATTTATATCAGGTCAAAAACCCAATATGTGTGTCAACAAGATGATGTCAAATGATGGCAGCTGCATCGACAAAATAAATATTTATAAGCATATGTCTCGTGCCAAAGTGTTTTTGAAAGGCTATGCTAGATTTTATTCATCAAAGCAGGGGCTGTTAGGTGCAAATGATGAGAATACAATTAAAATATGGAATTTATTAAAGGGCAGCAGACAGAAGCTAGATTTAGTTCCTCGTGAGCCAAACCTAACTATGCTCCTATGTTCCGTGGTTAAGTTCAAAAGAAAAAAAAATGTCACTGAAACTGGAGAAAACCAAATGTCAGGGGGGAAAAATCCACATCTATCAATCATCCTTCCTTAGCGAGCCAACGTGTTTTTTTCACTTATGTGTTCACACGGTACATCCTTGCATGTTCAAACACCGTTCTCATTTAACTACACATCTGACGAGTGAAAACCGACTGATTCTGGAGTATTTGGGTCAGTGCAAAGGCAGGGCTCCTGCCTCCCTTGACATGATCTGGTTCTTGTTTTTTTCAGCTCTGCTTGTGTTGTGTGTGTACCCGGGAGGAACTTAAGTCTTCTCAAATCTCCAGTTCCTGAACTAGAGCAGAGCAACTGGGAAGGATCATGCTCACACAAACAGTAGCCAGTGTCTGTAGGTCACCTATCACTCAGAGAGACCCCAGGGCACTGTCCTAGATATCAAAAAGACTTTTTACTCTGTAGCTTACTCCGTCAATCAGGCAACATTCCTGTGAAATCATATTAACAGCAAAGCGTGACTGATAGCATTTGCTTTTTGTGAGTCTGTGTGTGTGTTCACAGCAAATTGTGGCCCCGAAGAAAATGAAAATGTTGTCGTCTGGATACCTCTGGACAGAGTTTATCAACACAATACTGTGATATGTCTGTGTGTGTGTGTGTGTGTGTGTGTGTGTGTGTGTGTGTGTGTGTGTGTGTGTGTGTGTGTGTGTGTGATTTGAATTATGTAACAATGCAGTCAGTGTGACTAATCAGTACTTACTGTATGGGTTAGAATGTCAACATGTCGGTGGGCATTGTGGCTAGACTCAGGCATGCTTTGCTTTCAATCACTGCATGGTGGCTGTCACGGAAAAAAAACACCCCATGACCCACATGCTGAGATCTTCAGTGCCAGACTGAACAAATCTTTGCCTCCGAGCCCTTAACCTCAACTAAGTGTGTTGAATCATCATTGTCAGTGATGGAATTGGTAGCATTAACATTCCTGTGACTCAGACTGCTGTCAACCATGATATTCACTTCTTTCCTGAAAGACTGTGAAAGGCACAGGAACACTCGTGATGCAATCATGATTGCTGAGGGTTTTTTTGCAGAACAGATGAAACTTTCACTAGAGTATATTTTGAAACCAGAACATAAATGAAATACATATTTGTTTTTAAAGATTAACGTTAATCTTGTATATGTATTTTTCTTTAACAAAATCTTAGCCAATATATCATCTGGTGCTGCTTTGAAGTTGGATGAATAAATATATCTTAATCTACTCATGTATGCATTTGATTAATAATCTTTCCACTGAACTGAACATTATTTGCAGTTTCCACCTCAATCTTAAGACCTGAGCACAAAATAATCCTTAAAATGCTATGAGTACAAAATAGCGCACTAAGGGTTAGGAAAACATCCCAAATTGAGTAAAATTGTCTATACTAAAATCATAAATATTAGTTACTCACCATGGTCTCATTCTGTGCCAAATCAGATGTAACGTTTACCCATCATCCGCTCTAACATCCTCCCTAAGTGAACTAATGTGGATGACAAACACGGGTCATAACTGTGACAGCTGCAGTGGGGTTTGTCACTTGGATTGTAAATAAATTAGGTGAGGTGAGGCTGTGTCATGCATAAAAATAATACCAAATATAAATATGTTATTCTACGCTGATCAAAGCTGCATTTAAGAGAATATTCAACATCATTTCCCTGCGTACTTCAGCTACTAGTCAGAAGTAGGGATGGGCACCGGTTCAGACATAAACGATAGTAACCAGACCGAAAAGCAGCGCACATTTCGGTGCTTTATTTCGTTGCTTCTTTTTTCCTGTGATGTCATACACTTTGGATTCTAGCCAATCATTTTACCTTTCCAAGGAGAGTAGGTGGGCCCAGGTACGTACGTTCTTTTAGAGCAGAGCTACAAATTAAAAATGCCCAAGGCGAAGCAGTCAAAAGTCTGGCTGTACTTCACAGCAAAAGATGCAAACTCAGCAGCCTGCAACAAGAAGGTAACACCTCGAATCTGATGTAACACCTGGCGAAGCATTGCGTTTTTTTAAAAGCCAAGAAATGCACCGTATTTGATAGCTTGCTGCAAGACCTCACACCGAGCACATTTACTGCGGGTGTGGTGCCTGTTATCGGACCTGGAGTTATCAACATCCCCCAAGAACCCAGAGAGGAGAGTCTTAGCCATAGCCCTGCCAGTGTAGCAGAAATGATGACGGATGATGATGGCGGCAGCAGCAGCCGTTTTTCTCTGGGTCAGTGGCTTAATGTTGTTCGTGTGTAATTTACGTTGAGTAGGCTAACCACGTTATTAAATTAATGCATGTAAGGTAAACTAGCAAACACCGTCGTAGTTACATGCGGCCGTCTTCTTGTTTGATGGCAGATACTCCCTTCACCCTGGCCAAAAAGGCTAAAATGACCAAAGAAAAAGTGTAAAACAGTTAAACATGAGTGTTTTTTCCATTGTTTAAGCACTGCTTCCAGCCAAGAGGGATACCATAAATGCCCTATAGCTGCAGAAAAGCCTAACATTGTTATCTTTTTACCAAAAAAAAAAAAAAAGCTAAATGTGAGAGGTTTTTGGACAAAGTTTGTGTTCTCCATTCTTTAAGCACCAGTTCGAGCACCGTTTAAGCACCGGGACCGTTTCAAAAGTACCGGTTTGGCACTGGTATCGGATAAAACCTAAACGATACCCATTCCTAGTCAGAAGAACTTTAAAAACCTGTAATGATAACAAACCGCTAAGAACTAAATCACTGATTACCTTTTCTTATCTGATGATATGCGAGACTCTGTTGTAGAGAAGAGTTTGCAGTTTATAATGAGAATGAAGGTTAAAAAACAGCCACTGCTTTATGTAAGGATAACATTTGCCCTTTCTTTCCCTGACACTTCAAGTGAGCTGCAGATGAGGCACATGTATTAGAGGATTTATGCCTGTCATGCCTGCACATGGATCCACTGAAACTTGTTTTCAGTTATAAAAACTCTTAAAAACATCAAGACAGGGGATTGTGCAAAGTTGCTCTCTCATGTGTAGCTCCCAGCAGGAGATGGTCTGCGTCAGATGTGTTCTCACTACCGGGAACACTATGTTAAAGGTGCTGTCAGGTGAATAGAGTATTGGGCATTGAGTATTGCATCAATCTCCTCTCTTTGAACAAACCTTTGCTACTCACGTGTGAGTCCAAATCTCCAGAATCGAACATCATGTGGATTTTGTATTTATAGTCTGATCTGAATGAGTGGGACATTTGTGTTCTCACATGTGCCTCTGTTGGGTAATGCCTAGAAAATGAGGACTGCAGTGCAGGTTCGATAATGATGAAAATCCATTAACCAGACCATGAATACTCACTTAATCTTATGAATAGAATATACATGCATATTTCAATTTTAGTGCATATAATAGAATTTTAGTCTTCACCTTATACATTTGGCTTGTGACTTTTGCTGTCTGGGTAAAGGGAATAGTTGGTTCTCTTTGTTTGCATTGTATTCTCTTTATCTTCACAGCCACAGCCCTCTAATAAAACCAACTTCAAGCTTTAATAATGGGAGCTATATTGTAGGGTTACTGCACAATAAAGACTTAAGTTTACGTAATTAACTGTCGTGGCAGGTTTTTGTTCATTTTCTCCTGCTAATAATTGGTTTTTATGAGGGCGTATTAGAATCAGATTTTTTTTTTCTAGATCTGAAAAAAATCTCCCCTCTTTGTCCCTTTGTTAATGCTATCATGGCTTTGCACTCCGTTGATTATTTATGCTGGAAAACAGTAAAAACAGAGCCCTGAACCAAATGAGTTCCTGATCCTTTGTTCCTCTTTGTCTTTCTGGTTCACACACCCTCACATACAACAGCAACTAACCACATTTACATGTTAATCAAATGCATTTACACAGCACTCACAATTTCGCCCAGCTTATCCATGTCTATCACAGATACCCTGGACATGATGCTTGACAAGCAACCAGCAACCAAAGCAGCCAAACATGGCAGGATATAAATAAATCCCACACATCTGCCCAAATCAGTCATTTCCTGTCTGCAAACAGACAGCCACTAATGGACAGAGTTAATGTAGCCAGCTATTCTTGATGTGTCTGCGTAGGAGTCAGTGATGACCTGTCCTCTTCTTACAGTCTTCTAGGCTCTTCCTGTCGAACTCTCTAGCCTCCAGACATCCTGGCACAAACTGTCCTAGCCTGCCATTGACTGCCACAAACTGACATAGTCTGACCTTAGAGCTAATAATAACAGAAAGGCCATCACCCTTTTAAACTCTGCTAACTGCTGGTTAAGGAGCAGTGTTGTTGGCGAAACAATAGAACAGGAAAATAACACAAAAAAAATGACATTATCCCAGGTGACTGACACAATGTTGCATGACGCATCTGTATATGTGCAAAGGTGATTATAGTGTCTTGCATTTTTGGTTCAAACTTGTAAATAATCTGATTGTGATTCGCTGCAAGAATGCTAAAATGCTGAAAAACCCAAACCAAAAACATGCACTAAAGCTGGTCAGTCGCTCATATTTAGATATTCTCTTGTTGGAAAGATATTTGGCTTTAAATTTTTGTATTCAGGTATATCATGTCAGTTTGGACAAAAACAGAGATGGGTTAGGGTGATGATGCTACAGTACATTTGCAGGCAAACTGTATTAAATTTTATTTTTTTATTTTTTTTTTTACACACAGCTGCCTGTAATGTCCTTTGAGCGCAAACATTGGTTTCCTACTGCAGAAGTGTGTCTACACTTTTCAGTGAGTGTCAGAGAGGAGAGCAGCTGGACCCATGAACGAGCTGTCTGCAAATACGTTGTGTTGTGATTACGGTCTGTTACCCAGACAGAGGTTGTCTACTGTGTGATTAAAAAAAAAAAAACAAGAAAGAAATTCCGACACTTCTAACTTTCTCTCTAAATGATTATTTTATATGGAAATAGTATAGCCGAAATCAGTGCACACCTGCTGTCGTTGTGTGCCCTAGGCTCCCATAGGCTTTACAGATCCTTCCAAAGAGCTTCAGCTCATTGTTTACACTACCTGCTCAGCAACAAACAGCACAGTTAGTGTCGGGGGAAAACTCTGTAAAAAACCCAGGAGAAATAAAGACACAATGAGACAAAGTTACTTTCTTTATCAAACGTGTACACGGGTGAGCTGCTAAGAACAACTCACACCATGCACAGTGGCTTGGTAATTTTTATAGGCACAGAGCACAGAGACAGTGAGAACAGGATAACAAATAATAAACAGATAAAATAAAACAACTCCATATATGGTGCTAGTCTCGTCAGCAGAGAGCTAGGGAAGATAAAACAATCTAAAACAATATGTCCCAGAAACAAGATGTGTTTGCTGGGAAAGTCTAAAAAGATAATTCTAAACTAATCTAACCATAGGCAGAGGGCAGACAAAAGGCATCTTTGTACATTTAAAAGAAGGTAAAGAAACATAGAATCATTTTTCCTGTAACATTCCCTCCTGTTTTAACTTATTTTAAATGTATACAGCAATTGTCTGTGAAGGTTATTTATTAAGTATCTTAAGCAATTTTTTAATTTTCAAAATGTCAGCATAGCAGAAATGGAAGTCATTTGGTCTAAAGAATAAAACAAAAGAAAATAATAAAAAGAAAAACATAGTAAATGAAAATCATAGTAAATGAAATAACAAGTGGAATAAACAAGAAAAAATAATAAAACTAAAACTACAAAAAATAAAGGATAAAAACCTTATATTTTAAAATGATGCAAACCTTAAATTGAAAACTTTATATGTAAAATGATGAAAACTTCATATTTAAAATGAAAACTTCAAAAAAAATAAAATGATGAGAACTTCAAAAAATAAAAGGATGAAAACCTGCATAACCTACTAATGTTTTAATCAGTGCGTGATCACTTGACAAGTCATTTTTAATCACCACGTCATTCATTAGCAGTTATTACAAGTTCTCCTCTAACAGAATTGCAACGGGATGCTGGTCTTCCTCAGGCACGGCAACATAAGCAGTCATTGTAGTTGTTATCATCTTTGAAATCATTACTCTTAGGCATGGCAACACACACAACACTAATATGAGCAGTGCTATCATGATGAGACCTAGAAGGAAAAATGGCTTTGCTACAGCAGCCAGCCATGAACCGCTGAACAGCCAGTCCAGCCAGCCTTGTGCTGTAGCTGCTCCAGGTGTGTGGTCAGTGACATATTTTTGCAGAGCGGTCAAATTCTGCAAAGCTTCATAAATGTCTCCTCCAGTTTCGTATCCATCAGGGATAAAAGTGCAACATGTTTCCCCGATCAGCTTGCAAACTCCTCCTTGTGATGCTGTTAGCAGGTCTAGTGTCAGTCTGTTCTGCAGCACCATCGTTCTGATGGCCTGCTGTTCACCTGCTAAGGCGGTTCCCAGGGTCTTAGTCAAGTTGATGCGTCGTAGCAGAGCATATCGGTTGATTTCCACATGATCCCGCACCTCGGCAACTCCAATGCCGGGGATCAAGCTCTGTAAGAATTTCACTCCTCCTCAGATGCGAAACTCTGGTTCCTTTACTGCTTGGTGCCGTCCGTGCACATCCTGTCTGGTAATGAGTCTTTGTTTGTAGTATCATTCGGTAGCTGTAGTTGGAGCGACAGTTGAGGCTCATCAGTGTCGCGTTACTGGCACAGGTTTCGTTGAGTGAACAGTCCATACACTTCCTCTCGTTCCTCGGTGGGCAGAAAGTGTATATGTATTTGCATAGCAGTCAGTTTTATTATTCCAGTAAGCTGTAGTGTTCATAAACTGCCACCAGAAATTAGTGGCGTAGCCATGGGGAAACTTGGTGTACTTTCCTTTGTCATACAGTGTCTGCCTTTTCTTCATATAGCGTGACTTATTGTCCCTCACGGAAGCAAAGATGAGGAGCCCGGCCATGGTCAGGGCCGCTGCAGTTATTAAGAGCCACCACTTCATGACGACGGGACACACCCTCCTGTCGCGAGTAGACCCCCCGGCCAGGAAAGCTGACCCCTCCACCGGGCGAGATCACAACAAGTGGGCAAGCCTGCTGTCAGCTGTGTTTAGATGGCTTCACTTACTGGCTCTGATGGATGCAAGATGGTCGTTCCGCTATTTTTGCAAGCTCCAGTTTTTCCTTTGGAGCACTTTGATCAGAACCCAGTCACCGGGCTGTGATCTGCAAGACACTTGATAGACATCATTACATTCTTCGTCATTTACAATCATCTCTTTATTTTCCTACAACTTAGACATACATTTTGCTACTGAAATTGTATCTGCCTTTTTCACTGGGTAGATTTCTGGCCACTTTGAGAATACATCTATAACCACTAGGGTGTATTTTTACCCTTGGCATTCATTTAGCTCAATAAAGTCCATATGGATTGTGTGGTCTCAGGTTTCCCTGAGCATTATATTTTTGACACGTCATGCACGTTCTGACAATTTACAGTGTAGAAATGAGAGTTGACAATACTGGTCAGTCCCCCCGTTGACAAATGTGTACAGCCATGAGTCACTAATGCCGCCATTTTGTGGAGGAATTTTGGCAACACTAGCTTGCCATAACACATCATTAAATCGTTTGTCAGAACTGCACCGTGTTTTAGCCATTTTGCCTGCTCTGCTGTGCTTGCTGCTTTTGTTCATTTTTCAACACATCCAGTGGAATCTGATGTGTGTTTACTGCCATCAATGTGATGTTTGTCTTTTGTGCCGCCTATTTTGCTGCTCTGTCAGCAAAATTGTTGCCTGTAGTAATGAAAGAGTCAGTAGGCGTTGTAAGAGGTTGGCATGGTGAACCGGTTTTCCAGTTGGTGTAAGCATTCCTCTGTTATGCCAAATTTTTTGCAAAATGATGCACAGCAGAGAAAACATACTGGCTGTCTGTATGTATGTTCATTAGTTTGTCTTTGTGTATTTAGCTTTCGCGTATCACAGCTATCAGCTCAGCGCTCTGTGCAGAACATGAAGAAGAAAGGGGTTTTGCTTCTATTATTTTACTATCTGTGGTTACTGCGTAACCTACACAATTTCGGCCTGTGCTGTAAGGTCAAATGCTGTTCTCCTAGCTTCCACACTTGCTGATCATAAGGTGGATCTGGGCCTGGAGGTTGTTTAAATGTCAGAATGTTGTGATACTCGGTCGGTTTCTGGAAAGTGGATGTGGCGGGTGTCATTTAGCATGCACTCAGGTGTAATACCAGAAAAGAATGGCATGACTGCTATCTTAAGTTTTGTCAGAGCGTCTCTACCTAGCAAATTTACTGGACACGACGGGTCATATATGCATTTAATAAAGCACCTGCGGCCACTTGCTGTATGTACTAGTTCTAAAAGGGGCAGTTAATTGTTGTACAGTTGTGTGGCCTGAAGCTGACTTTACAACTAATTTGTCCTTTGAAAACTGTAAGTTTAAGTGGCTGCCTCAAAACTGTTTTGCGTTATTTCTCTGTGGCTTACTCCTACAATCTCGTGTGAAGTGACCTTCCTCTCCACGGTTCTAGCAGGCGTTGTCTCTATGTTATCTGCTGTTTCTGCGTGGCTGTCTGCAGCCTTGGTGTTTGTGACTTTGCTCGCCTCTCTGTTCCTGATAGCCACCTGCGGATTAGTGTTTTAGTCTGTTGTCAACAGTCAGCCTTATTTTTAAGTTACAGAAAGCTTCTTCTTTTTTTTCTTTTTTTTTTTTCTTGGTTTGGGAGAATAGATGCAACACTACATTTTCACTTAAGGCAGTTTTAAATAATTTCTAGTTTTTCAAACAATTCATGGATCTCACACATTTCAAACTTTGAAGTTAGGGTTGTTTCCCATTTATACAAATATATATATATTTAACTTTGCATTGCTCACAGCTCATAGCTCACAGCTCTAAACCTAGGCATTTTTCAATCATATGCCTAATCACTATGTGTCACTGTGATTCTCAAGTATTGTCACAAGTTCGTTTAAATTCGTTTCCAAAACCAACAAAATAATCAAACAAAAACAAAAAACATAAACGTGTCAGGACACAAAAGAAAAAAAAAAAAATGCTGCCACCCGAACAAGGCAGAAGTCTGCATATGTTGGCTTGTAATAGCATGCAGCTTGTAACATGGTAGACTAATGTGCCTGTGTTAATTCAGCTCCATATTATTGTGTGAAGTTGCACTAGGTTGGGAGTGGTTTTGTGTGTGTCACATTTTTGGTGAGCCAATGGCTGGAATGAGGTTGGACTAATTAGAGGCAAGTGTACTTGATTGCACTGACACACTGGTCTACTTATAGCCCACACTACAAACACTGCTGTGTCGTTTTGTCTCTCTGTGCAGGTATGTAATGTGATGAAATCAGATATGTTTGGGATGGATGGGTTTTGCCCTATGAATTTTATATTAAGTGTGTCGTTTTGTCTCTCTGTGCAGTCCAGGGCCTATTATATGCCACAGCCTAAAGGCAGCTGGGTTGCAGAGGCTTGAGTGACCACTGACTATATGCTTGCAGGGTGGTGGGTCTCCAAGGACAACTTCTAACCCTGTTAAAGGCAACATGTGGAGTGCAACTTGGCTGTGTGGCATAGCTGGCTCTGGCCTTGGGACTGTGTGTTTTTATACAATTCTTAAGTGGGACACTGGACTGTTTTATCTTTTATCTTCTTGATATATTTTTCGTCAATAAATTATCTTTTAGAATTTTATTGACTGACATCTTTTTGCCCATGACTGAAACGGTTGGTCAGACCTAGAGTCTTTCTTTGGGTGTGTTACAGCAGCTTCTGCTCTAAAAGAAACAAATAAATAAAAAGAAAAGAAAATGTGTAACATGCTCATCAGCTTAGCAGTGTCTACATATTTAATTCAGCTTCTCAATCCTGTAGTTGTAGCTGTTGTCTACAGGGTTTTGCTTATTGGTTGTTATTGTAGGTGTGCTCTATATCTCAGCAATGTGTCATTCTAGAATGATAGGCTTCAAGCTGGTCAAGTGCCTCTATGCACTTCATTAGTTTAGTTATTCTCTGTATTGTCTTCATCTCACATGTCATTACACTGAGTTTCAGCAAACCTTAAGCTTGATGCAGACTACTGCTTAACAATTATCCACCTCACATCATAACCGATTTAGGTGCCTCTTCATATTAATATTATGTCATTGTTAATATTATCCTCTTTGTCTTATATAACAGCAATAGCATATTATAATATTTTATCAGTGTGTACCACTATACTACTACTGAGCCAATTTGTTAGTTAGGATCATCTTATTCAGCAAACAGATAATTTAGAATTCATCCAATCTGCGGTCACATTTGTTCTCTCTGTTGCATGGCGGACCAGGCAGTTCTATTATAATATATTATTTATATTTTATTTTGTATCCATCAAGGGCTTCAGATGACCTGCAGAATCATCCTTTTCCCAGGGTGGAGACAGTTACCTTTTCACACACTGTCCTTGGCTGAACAGTGACACAGCCTTAATATACCTTATTTATCTTATTAAAATATTTTCGTGTGAATTATTTGCTTTATATTCATTTTATACATGCTGGGCATGGTCATCATGCCAACTGTGTTTCATTGATAATATCACTTTACAGGTTGTTATCCTTGCTATTATTAATTTCAAATACTCTAAAGATCATTTCTACTGTAATTTTCCCTTTGTTCATCTTTATTTCGTACTTTTTATATTTATATCTACTCAGTGGGGTCTGTTTTCAACCCTTTTAAACTACTTCAAACTACTTTGATCTCTAGTTTTCACTTAATAAGGGATTATTATGTTCTTCCTGATATGGGTGGTGCTGCAGATGCGGCTGCAGGAATGAGTGTTGGTTTACTAAAAGGATTGTGGGGACTGCACAGTGTCTCGTCTTCTGGTTTTACTAAACTGGCAGTTGGATTCTGTTCTTCCGACTGTTTATATTTTGTTTTCTTAAATCTCTCAGTTTACAGACACTGTTTTTGTCCGGCGTCTGGACTTTTCTTTTCTCACCACTGCTCGTCAGCAGGAGTGAGTTTTAATTTCACTTGCTTGATTACCCATCTTATTTATGTATTTACTTATTTTTGTTTAAGTAATATATACACGATACAGCTGCTATCACCTTCGCTGGTATTAGAGACGAGAGTGGTTGCTCACACGCCCTTCTACTTTCGGACTATTTCCAAAAGCGGTGTGAACTTTACGAGACGGAACTCGACCGTTCTCTCAACTCACCAGCACGTCAGTGAACAGCAGTAAAAGAAAAACACAGTAGGAGCAGCTCAGTCTCTTATTGGACCGTGAAAATTCAGCTTGCTCCGTTAATTAAAACAATACACACACACACATTCACACCTATTCGCGCGATCGGAACCCTTATCATAAGGGGAGCTGCCAGTCTTTCTACTTATTCCCTAGACCCTGTCTAGACCCAGCTGGGGGAGCTACCCAGAGCTCCAAACCTAACCCACAGAAGTGGGGAGCTTCCAGTCGACGAGCTCCAAGCTACCAGCCGACGAGCTACTTTAAACCCACAGAGGTGGGGAGCTTCCAGTCGCGACGAGCTACTTTCGCTATTTTAAATTCCCTGAATTTAAAATACGCTTTTACGCAAGATTGTGTCAGTGTGTCTGTATCTACCTGGTCGGTGTCGCCGGGTCTGGTCCACCTCGATCGGGCCCCACCACCGTGGGTCGCTTTCTAAGACGTTGGCCAAGACTCGAATTTAACGCTCTTGGTCTTTTATCACACACCTAGTATGTGAGCTGTCGACAGGCGAGCAACGTGGACTGGTCACGGAGATGGGACACGATGGAGGCGCTCCGGCTCCGAAGGACCAAGAAATGTTGGGGGAAAACTCTGTAAAAAACCCAGGAGAAATAAAGACACAATGAGACAAAGTTACTTTCTTTATCAAACGTGTACACGGGTGAGCTGCTAAGAACAACTCACACCATGCACAGTGGCTTGGTAATTTTTATAGGCACAGAGCACAGAGACAGTGAGAACAGGATAACAAATAATAAACAGATAAAATAAAACAACTCCATATATGGTGCTAGTCTCGTCAGCAGAGAGCTAGGGAAGATAAAACAATCTAAAACAATATGTCCCAGAAACAAGATGTGTTTGCTGGGAAAGTCTAAAAAGATAATTCTAAACTAATCTAACCATAGGCAGAGGGCAGACAAAAGGCATCTTTGTACATTTAAAAGAAGGTAAAGAAACATAGAATCATTTTTCCTGTAACAGTTAGTGACTGGCTGTTTAACAGAGTGAGCCATTTAGTACACAGACATGTCCCTCCGGTGTAGGTAGACATCCAAGCCTACAGACTTAAATTCATCAGTTGGGCAGCAGCGCAGCTCTAAAAGCCCATACTGTTCGACAGCAGCTAGATGTGTTAAACACAGTCATTTGCTATCAAGTCAAATATGCAAATGCTGTATTCACAGCTTGATTCTACTTCCAAAGCGCCCAATAAAATCTGATAATGCAAGTGGGGAAATTCTTATTATTTATCAGTAAACACAATTTTTTCCTGATTTTGCTTACTAGCTACTCTTCATTCCAGATTCCACATTATTTATCCTATAAGTTTGATCTCTCATTTATCTGCATTTTGATTTTTTTTTAACTTGCTTAAATAATTTTTGCTAATCCATCCATGGAAGATATGGTCCAATGTATAAAAAAATGATGCAGTGTCTGTTTTTTTAGTTTTACTACAAAAAAAACACTCAAAGCAGGTTTTTTTGTTTGTTTTTTCCTTTTTGAGGATTGGGGGCTCTGAATGCTGTAAAATGCCATTAATCTGAGGAAATTTTATTGAAGATATGACTGCTGGGACCAAGAGTTTGGGACATTACCTGAAAATCACAGGTGAAATCCTACAGTTCATCTAATCTTGACTTTAATACTTTTGGCATCATATCAGAAATTAATGTTATATAACTTAACTATCATGGAAATATAATGGCACAATTTTTGTTATCCTGAGTGCAAGACTTTATGTCTAATTAAATCTAATGAAAACTTTTTTTGAGTTAAATATTATAGATTGGATGTTACACATCACTCATTTATTACATATTGGTTATGAGGCTTTTTTAAAGTCTTATTCACAGGTCCACTCAACAAATCAGCCCTTACATGTCACTAATTAGTTCTGTAATAACACATACCTGTGTCATTGTGCACACCATAGTAAACAGTCTATCATATCGTCCACTTTAAATGGAAATAACAGCAGCAATTTTTTGATTATGAACTAATCGTCCAGAATGGATATTAACAGGTGGAGTTAATCTCTGAGGTAACAGAAGCTGTGGAAGGATAACGGCTAAAGGGACCAACATAATCATATGGTGGGAAAGTCGGTCCACCGCTAACCTCTCTGACAACTGCCATCTTAGCACCCTCTGCTTTTTGGAGCATCACACTCCTACAGAGGGATCAGCTGTCAGCACTCCTGCTACTGGCAGGATGTGAGGACTCTTAAAAGTAATCTCTCTCTCTCCCCTGACGCCCGTCAAACAAATAACAACCACTGTCAGAAGTATGAGAGTTTTCCTATCAGACAGCACTGACCAGAGCTCTTCTGCAACATCCTGCAACCGAGACGATAAAGCTGTTCTGTTAATCACACACACAGCCAAGCAGTCATTGCACCAGTTGCCAGTTTGCAAAGTAGAATTGGTTTGCTTACATTCTGGCTTGGAGGATAGTTTTTACTGAAAAACACCCTTAATGTTTTGAAAAAAGCTTAATACCAACTGCAGGTTGGTATGTATATCTTTAGGTCCATTTTTTTTAACATATATTAGGATTTCTATTTTGTCCTTAAAGGTAATGAAAGAAAAACTGTATATGTGAAAGAAAATAGTTGTTATTCAAGGAGGCATTTTATGCTTTAGGACTATGGTAGGATTGATGGTTGAAATAACTTCAACTGAAGAAGAATATTTCAAAAGCTGTGCTACAGCTCACATTAACAAGTCCCTACTCAATCAGATTTGAATGCCATTAATATAAAAAGTAATAAAAATCAATTCATATTAGCGCTAATGGATTTTTTTAAAGGTGTTTTTTCATTCTAAGGAGAAACTCAAGAGAGCACTTCTGATCTATATTGCTGTACACTGAAAGGACTCAAGGCCTTAATTAATAACAGAGTACAGGATACATAATAAAAGTGTATGTGCACATACAGATAAGCCTGATAATTAAATTACAAAAAAATCAAAAAACATGCGCACACCTGCATGCAGTGTTCTTTGCATAAATCACTGGTAGTGTAACACTACCAGCAAAATAGCTGCTTCCCTTGTTGACTATGGTCAGTGAAAATTAGATTGTAAACAGTTGTAAGCCAACTGGCTAGAAACCAACTAGGACACCAATAAGCTTACGAGACACACTTTGAGTCAGTGCTACTGACTTAAAAAGAAAACAGTACCCTAGTACCCATTATTGATATTTAACTTACTGATTAACACTTTAAAACATCTTTCAGTTCTCCCAATCACAATTAATTACTTCCTGGAAATGTGTGCACATGGATCAGCCTCATATCAGGCCCTCTATGCGCCCACATTCAGCCATAAAGAATCAATCTCATGAAGTAGTAGTTCTCCAGCAACATCAGTGCATCCATTATGAAGCATTACCACAAGCATCACTGCCGTATTTACAGCCACAGCAATCTGGTTGATTGATTCAAAACTTGCCAAAATGATGGCAACAATCCATTTTCAAATGATTTGGAAACTAAAGACGGAAGTTCAAATGAAGGTGAGTTTATAGGTGAGTTTTGTTATAGATCAGGAGTCATAATAAAGATATGGAGTGTAATGATGTGACCCAGCTGTTGCTGGCGTTAATTCCACATTTTAAACTAAACAATTAAATCCATTGTACTTGGTGATATGTGCATAGCATTAGAAGGGAAAAAGAAATAGTGCTCCACAACTATCAGCTACTCTACCAGCTTTGCACATCTAGAGACTGAAATCCTTGCCCATTCTTCTTTGCAAAACAGCTCCAGCTCAGTCAGATTAGATGGACAGCGTTTGTGAACAGCAGTTTTCAGATCTTGCCACAGATTCTCGATTGGATTTAGATCTGGACTTTGACTGGGCCATTCTAACACATGGATATGTTTTGTTTTAAACCATTCCATTGTTGCCCTGGCTTTATGTTTAGGGTCGTTGTCCTGCTGGAAGGTGAACCTCCGCCCCAGTCTCAAGTCTTTTGCAGACTCCAAGAGGTTTTCTTCCAAGATTGCCCTGTATTTGGCTCCATCCATCTTCCCATCAACTCTACCAGCTTCCCTGTCCCTGCTGAAGAGAAGCACCCCCAGAGCATGATGCTGCCACCACCACATTTGACAGTGGGGATGGTGTGTTCAGAGTGATGTGCAGTGCTAGTTTTCCGCCACACATAGCGTTTTGCATTTTAGCCAAAAAGTTCCATTTTGGTCTCATCTGACCAGAGCACCTTCTTCCACATATATGCTGTGTCCCCCACATGGCTTGTGGCAAACTGCAAACGGGACTTCTTATGGTTTTCTGTTAACAATGGCTTTCTTCTTACCACTCTTCCATAAAGGCCAACTTTGTGCAGTGCACGACTGATAGTTGTCCTATGGACAGATTCCCCCACCTGAGCTGTAGATCTCTGCAGCTCGTCCAGAGTCACCATGGGCCTCTTGGCTGCATTTCTGATCAGCGCTCTCCTAGTTCGGCCTGTGAGTTTAGGTGGACGGCCTTGTCTTGGTAGGTTTACAGTTGTGCCATACTCCTTCCATTTCTGAATGATCGCTTGAACAGTGCTCGGTGGGATGTTCAAGGTTTGGGAAATCTTTTTGTAGCCTAAGCCTGCTTTAAATTTCTCAAGAACTTTATCCCTGACCTGTGTGGTGTGTTCTTTGGACTTCATGGTGTTGTTGCTCCCAATATTCTGTTAGACAACCTCTGAGGCCGTCACAGAGCAGCTGTATTTGTACTGACATTAGATTACACACAGGTGCACTCTATTTAGTCATTAGCACTCATCAGGCAATGTCTATGGGCAACTGACTGCACTCAGACCAAAGGGGGCTGAATAATTACACACACCCCACTTTGCAGTTATTTATTTGTAAAAAATGTTTGGAATCATGTATGATTTTCGTTCCACTTCTCACGTGCACGCCACTTTGTATTGGCCTTTCACGTGGAATTCCAAAAAAATTTATTCATGTTTGTGGCTGTAATGTGACAAAATGTGGAAAAGTTCAAGGGGGCCGAATACTTTTGCAAGCCACTGTAGCAAGGAGACTGATTTTAGATTTGACTTCTTCAGTTGCTTCAGGAGGGGAAGCAGTTAAAGCTCACTAACCCAAGCAAAAACATTAATATTTTTGATAAAATTTGATTAATAAGTAACTTGAACTGAAATTAAATGTGTGACTTGAGGCATTGTGATAAGTCTGGCTTCATTTCACCATCTCACTGTGTGCACCACTTGATATCTGTCAGAGTTTCAGTAACACGCACATTCTCAGTTTGAATTTGCTTTCATAAATCCAAACTTTTATATGGGAAGTGAAATAAGCCTTATTAAGGCCCCGTGTTATATTTATGTGGTTACAAATGAACCCTCTAGTGCATTAGTTTGAATCAAATCCTTTGTGAGAAGGTGTGTTTTTTCTATCTGTATTTGACTTACCCTTTCTCTACTTTTTGTAACAGCATCCAGACTGAGTGAATTGGTCCTTTTCAAGCACAGCTCACAGATTATTCCCAAAGAAAACAATCTCAAAGGATGCTGGGGCCTCTAGTGAGAGATGGACAACTTTCTAATTCACAGTTCCCAATGATTTGAAGAAAAGTACCTAAGTATGTTGTCCCCAGAGATCCGTCGTGTGTACACCAATGTGCACACAATATGTGTTTGAACACAAAACCTTTGTGAGCACTTTTCCACTAATCTCAGCATTCAAGGACGTGTTGGATCGCTGTTATTGGTGCACTTAAAGTTCCTCCCAGACAGCAGCACATCTAGCACTCAGCAGGGTGTCAGTACTTCACACATTTGTGAAGAAGCAAACACTGTGTGAAGGAGGTGACAGTGAGGCAGATGAACTAATGTAACGTGCAGAACATCAGCCTCTCTTCACAGACACAGCACAGCCTACTTTGCCACATGTGGCCACACGAAACACCCTTTAACTATAACCAAAAGGTCAGCTTCGCACATATTAGCCTGTCAACATTCCCCCAGGTGACTGCTGGACATGATATTACGAGCAGGCCAACTTGCCCTGAGGTGTGCATTTGAGCCAATTTCCCCTCAGGCTCAATGAGTCTAAAAGGGCTTCCTCAGAGGGATGGCATAGCTGACATTCAAAACCAATCCTCTGACCATCTGAACTTGAGACAGAACAGCTGAGTGATGATGAAGTGTAGCTGTAAAGCATATTAAGTGTGAGTGAGGTCTGGAAATGCAATTTCTCTATGGAGCAGTTAAACAAACATAGCAAATATAGAATATCCATTTGGATAGGTATTTAGATCACAGAGGGAAATCCAATTCCAACTTTTCTGAGGCCTCTGGCTCTGATGAAGATTCCTGCCAATTCTTTTCTTTTATTCATTAAACTGCTAAACCTAATATGACAGAAATTTTTGTAATATGGTGCTCAGTGTGATCCAGGAAATAGTAAACTTTTTAACACCTGAAACTTATTTTCATAAAAACACATTCAACTTTGACCAGTCAGAGGCCACAGATTGCTCAAACCACAGCCATAAAACATGGTGAAATGAGATCCGGGAATGGTCTCAATTCAGGGTGCCAAATTTCCTTATCATATCTTTTAACCACACAGTTCAAGAGATAGCGACAGACTTCTGTGACAGACATTAGAGAAAAAAAGGTGTTGGGATGCCAATAAGATGTGGTTTTCTACCCACTATGCTCACTCAAACCCCCTTCCACACAGAGAGATAAAGAAGCGGAGGGAACTATATTGCATCCTGGCTCACCCTGACATGACACAGTGCCGTGCCATCCACACGCAAGCCAGGAGCTGTGGGAAAGGATGTAGGGCACAAAATCAATTTCCTTTGTATCCTCACCAGGACCGGCTGCTCCCCTGGACAAAATAAAATTTAATCCTGCCACGACTCTTCAATTAAAGAAGTCTCTAAAATAGTATATTAACTCTCTGTGACTTCTCCCTGTCCCTTTCAAAAAGAGATTTACCACGGAAATGACTTCTTGACAATAAAAGAAATCATTTGGGGGGAAAAAAGAGCCCATTTCAGTCTTTCTTCTACTTTCTTCTGCTGCCAGTAGGTGAGCTTTTTGACAGAGACAGGCAGACTTTGTAAGAAGAAATTCATTACTCATTATTATTGTTATTATTATTATCAATTTGTGTGTTGTTACAGACTTCCATCCATCCATCCATTCGCGTCCGCTTATCCTTTTCAGGGTCGCGGGGGGCGCTGGAGCCTATCCCAGCTGTCATAGGGCGAGAGGCGGGGTACACCCTGGACAGGTCGCCAGTCTGTCGCAGGGCCAACACACAGGGACAAACAACCATTCGCACTCACATTCACTCGCACATTCACTGGAGCTGGACGCTCCTCTGTTAGTCTGGTTCTTCTGGAGGTTTCTTCATGTTGAAAGGGAGTTTTTCCTTCTCACCAAGTGATTTGTCATATGGGATTGTTGGGGTTTCTTTCTAATACTCCAGGGTATTTACCTTGATGAAATGAATTGAAAGAAACAAGGCAGAAATTTAGAAAAAGGATATCCACTCTTGACTGGAGCTGGATTCACAGTCCCACATTTGCGTATCTATGTAGAAAGACGGGTAAACAGTCAACACAAAGTACAGAGACAGATTTGTATGCAGTCCTCCAAAAAGCCAACAGCCTGAGGCAATGACACTATGCAGTTGAGTACTGATTGCCTTCGAAATTCAGAGGATTCACAACGGCATTCACCACAAAGGAAAAAGCACAAAAACAACCTAGAGAAGATTGAAAATCAATATGTTGATTGTATAGAGAAGTGCATCTTGAATATAGAACGTGTCAGAGAATCGTTACACATGCATTAACTATGTGGTCCAATATGTGTGAAATTAATCTACCTATTGCTGTACATGTACAGCAGGCTCATGTTACATATTAAAAGTGTAAATGTCAGAAGTTCTAACAACCTCAGCATTTCACGCGCTGCCTGCTGCTGTCAGGTATGATATTGTGTATTTTCACTGTTCACACATGTGAACCTCTGAGGCCCAGAGTGAATGCGTAATCTTCTTCTTGACCTTACAAACACCCACAACTGTTTGAACAGCCCCACCTCTCAGCTCCTGGTAAATGTTGGCATTAGCATTTTGGCATTTCAACTGTGTGCGCTTTTTGCATGTGTGATTTGAGCCTTGCTTCAGCTCAAGTGTGCAGCCAAACTCTGCATTACTGTAGAACCATGGGACATTTTTCGCAGTTTTATCTCTTCACACCCACCGTCATGAATTCAGAAGAGCTGTGTCCTTAACAGGAAGAGGGAAGCAAGAGGGCAGAAATCTTAGATGTCAAGAACATCCTTAGTAGGTATTCTCTACATGCTCCCTACCCTTTTCAGGGGGTCAAAAGCTCACTTTTCACTGATCTCATTACAGTCAGTGGCATTTCATTAGCCAGGATCTATCATAAAGCACCATTATCTCGCCATCTGATGGAGTCTGCTCTTCATAGCCTCCCAGGCCTGCTATAAATGATAGTTAATCTAATCCTGGAGCTCAGTGACTCCAAAGTGAGAAGAGGGGAGGTAAAAGGGAAAGATAGAAGAATTGAAAATAAAACGAGAATTTTTAAACTGCAAAAATGAAAGATGAAACCAGGCTTATATGTCATCTTTATTCTAGTCTTAACTGCTATATGGTGCCTGCAGATATCAAACTTCGAATAACTTACAGGCATCTACTGATTCAAAATAGATTTTGTTATGTTGAATCAACATATTAAGCACAAGCTGTGTGTTATTTATTGCACAGTGTACTCTTTATGATAAATGTGAGACTTGCTGGTGTATTCTCACTCCAGCCTCAGCAGCCCTCGCTAGGCATACCTGTGTTTGACCTATGAATCCTGCTCTCTATAGGGGAGGTATGTGAACAGTCAGGTTACCAGCTGTAATTGCCTCAATACAGCTGAGCCATAGCATGATGTTACATATATGTGGTGACCCAAGGTTCTTCATTTATGGGTCCTTGAAATAATGAAGGCTTGATGTGTCATTATCATCACAGCTGTATGCGGTCAGCATGCTGGCATTGCTTCATGCTTTCAAATTATAGGTTGAAAAAAACTTTAAAGAAAAAAACAAAACAGGAAATACAAGGATCTCTCTCATTTTTTGCAAATACGTACAGGGAGTACAGAATTATTAGGCAAGTTGTATTTTTGAGGAATAATTTTATTATTGAACAACAACCATGTTCTCAATGAACCCAAAAAACTCATTAATATCAAAGCTGAATGTTTTTGGAAGTAGTTTTTAGTTTGTTTTTAGTTTTAGCTATTTTAGGGGGATATCTGTGTGTGCAGGTGACTATTACTGTGCATAATTATTAGGCAACTTAACAAAAAACAAATATATACCCATTTCAATTATTTATTTTTACCAGTGAAACCAATATAACATCTCCACATTCACAAATATACATTTCTGACATTCAAAAACAAAACAAAAACAAATCAGCGACCAATATAGCCACCTTTCTTTGCAAGGACACTCAAAAGCCTGCCATCCATGGATTCTGTCAGTGTTTTGATCTGTTCACCATCAACATTGCGTGCAGCAGCAACCACAGCCTCCCAGACACTGTTCAGAGAGGTGTACTGTTTTCCCTCCTTGTAAATCTCACATTTGATGATGGACCACAGGTTCTCAATGGGGTTCAGATCAGGTGAACAAGGAGGCCATGTCATTAGTTTTTCTTCTTTTATACCCTTTCTTACCAGCCACACTGTGGAGTACTTGGACGCGTGTGATGGAGCATTGTCCTGCATGAAAATCATGTTTTTCTTGAAGGATGCAGACTTCTTCATGTACCACTGCTTGAAGAAGGTGTCTTCCAGAAACTGGCAGTAGGACTGGGAGTTGAGCTTGACTCCATCCTCAACCCGAAAAGGCCCCACAAGCTCATCTTTGATGATACCAGCCCAAACCAGTACTCCACCTTGCTGGCGTCTGAGTCGGACTGGAGCTCTCTGCCCTTTACCAATCCAGCCACGGGCCCATCCATCTGGCCCATCAAGACTCACTCTCATTTCATCAGTCCATAAAACCTTAGAAAAACCAGTCTTGAGATATTTCTTGGCCCAGTCTTGACGTTTCAGCTTGTGTGTCTTGTTCAGTGGTGGTCGTCTTTCAGCCTTTCTTACCTTGGCCATGTCTCTGAGTATTGCACACCTTGTGCTTTTGGGCACTCCAGTGATGTTGCAGCTCTGAAATATGGCCAAACTGGTGGCAAGTGGCATCTTGGCAGCTGCACGCTTGACTTTTCTCAGTTCATGGGCAGTTATTTTGCGCCTTGGTTTTTCCACACGCTTCTTGCGACCCTGTTGACTATTTTGAATGAAACGCTTGATTATTCGATGATCACGCTTCAGAAGCTTTGCAATTTTGAGACTGCTGCATCCCTCTGCAAGATACAGTGGGGCAAAAAAGTATTTAGTCAGCCACCGATTGTGCAAGTTCCCCCACCTAAAATGATGACAGAGGTCAGTAATTTGCACCAGAGGTACACTTCAACTGTGAGAGACAGAATGTGAAAGAAAAATCCATGAATCCACATGGTAGGATTTGTAAAGAATTTATTCGTAAATCAGGGTGGAAAATAAGTATTTGGTCAATAACAAAAATACAACTCAATACTTTGTAACATAACCTTTGTTGGCAATAACAGAGGTCAAACGTTTACTATAGGTCTTTACCAGGTTTGCACACACAGTAGCTGGTATTTTGGCCCATTCCTCCATGCAGATCTTCTCGAGAGCAGTGATGTTTTGGGGCTGTCGCCGAGCAACACGGACTTTCAACTCCCGCCACAGATTTTCTATGGGGTTGAGGTCTGGAGACTGGCTAGGCCACTCCAGGACTTTCAAATGCTTCTTACGGAGCCACTCCTTTGTTGCCCGGGCGGTGTGTTTTGGATCATTGTCATGTTGGAAGACCCAGCCTCGTTTCATCTTCAAAGTTCTCACTGATGGAAGGAGGTTTTGGCTCAAAATCTCACGATACATGGCCCCATTCATTCTGTCCTTAACACGGATCAGTCGTCCTGTCCCCTTGGCAGAAAAACAGCCCCATAGCATGATGTTTCCAACCCCATGCTTCACAGTAGGTATGGTGTTCTTGGGATGCAACTCGGTATTCTTCTTCCTCCAAACACGACGAGTTGAGTTTATACCAAAAAGTTCTACTTTGGTTTCATCTGACCACATGACATTCTCCCAATCCTCTGCTGTATCATCCATGTGCTCTCTGGCAAACTTCAGACGGGCCTGGACATGCACTGGCTTCAGCAGCGGAACACGTCTGGCACTGCGGGATTTGATTCCCTGCCGTTGTAGTGTGTTACTGATGGTGACCTTTGTTACTTTGGTCCCAGCTCTCTGCAGGTCATTCACCAGGTCCCCCCGTGTGGTTCTGGGATCTTTGCTCACCGTTCTCATGATCATTTTGACCCCACGGGATGAGATCTTGCGTGGAGCCCCAGATCGAGGGAGATTATCAGTGGTCTCGTATGTCTTCCATTTTCTGATGATTGCTCCCACAGTTGATTTTTTCACACCAAGCTGCTTGCCTATTGTAGATTCACTCTTCCCAGTCTGGTGCAGGTCTACAATACTTTTCCTGGTGTCCTTCGAAAGCTCTTTGGTCTTGGCCATGGCGGAGTTTGGAGTCTGACTGTTTGAGGCTGTGGACAGGTGTCTTTTATACAGATGATGAGTTCAAACAGGTGCCATTCATACAGGTAACAAGTGGGGGACAGAAAAGCTTCTTACAGAAGACGTTACAGGTCTGTGAGAGCCAGAGATTTTCCTTGTTTGAGGTGACCAAATACTTATTTTCCACCCTAATTTACGAATAAATTCTTTACAAATCCTACCATGTGAATTCATGGATTTTTTTTTCACATTCTGTCTCTCACAGTTGAAGTGTACCTCTGGTGCAAATTACTGACCTCTGTCATCATTTTAAGTGGGGGAACTTGCACAATCGGTGGCTGACTAAATACTTTTTTGCCCCACTGTATCTCACTATTTTTGACTTTTCTGAGCCTGTCAAGTCCTTCTTTTGACCCATTTTGCCAAAGGAAAGGACGTTGCCTAATAATTATGCACACATGATATAGGGTGTTGATGTCATTAGACCACACCCCTTCTCATTACAGAGATGCACATCACCTAATATGCTTAATTGGTAGTAGGCTTTCGAGCCTATACAGCTTGGAGTAAGACAACATGCATGAAGAGGATGATGTGGACAAAATACTCATTTGCCTAATAATTCTGCACTCCCTGTATTCATGAGCCACTCATATAAAATCCTGCCAAACATGGCATTGCTGGTTGTCGTATATTCTCTCACAGGCGGGCAAAAGTGGCTCTCAGCTGCTGGCTGTCAGACCAGTGACAGCCAATCTGTGGAAGCTTTTGAAGTGCAAAGCACCAGAGCTCCATTATGTGAAATCCTGTCGAAAATTTGCTGTTGATATGAGCACCGCCTCGCATTAACAGTTAAACACTGGCTAAATTAGAGCAGGAAAAAAAATCATGAGGACTTTACAGTAAATGAATTGATAAACAAGGAGTTCTTTAATGAAAACTATACAGAGCCTCCAATAAAATCCAATTATAAACCCACAATCGCTGTCTTAAAATTTGAACCTGAAAACCTTTGCTTCAATTCAGTCAATTCAAAGCAAAAAGGCCAGTTTATTCCATGGCATCATATAACTTTAACATCAGCTTTACTATGTATATTTTTTCCCCCATATTTGGACATCATCGGCTAACTTGGTTGTCATTTTGACAGTATTTTCATTCGACAAATCAGTTAGTAAGACAACCAAAGCACAGTGCTGATCAGGCCCAGGTCACACAGCCGTGGGACAAGTGAGAAACCCCCTGGCAAACATCAGTAGCTAGGGATGATTGATTGAAATCAGCTGTCAAAAGGATGCTTTAAAAAACAAAAAAAACAACCTGTGATTGCTTTGGTCGCTAGCACCTGCCACAGTTGGCTGTATAAACTATGTCAACGTGTCTGCAAACACTAACTAGCCTCTGAGCTTTAATGAAACTTTTAAAAAGTGAAATTCACTTTTGCTCCAAATTTAAGCTTAAATTTCAAAACTTACATTTAACTACTGATTTTATCTACTGTTCTGATTTTATCTGTTTTGATTTTATATACTGTTGTTTGTTTGTTTGTTAATTAGTTAGTTAGTTTATTTGCTTGTTTTATTCAATTTTAAATCATGCTTTTTATTTGTTCTTGTTTCTAATGTCTCTGTAAAGCACTTTGAATCACCTTGTTGTTGAATTGTGCTATACAAATAAACTTGCCTTGCCTTGCCTTGCCTTGCCTTGCCTTTTCCAGGGAGACACACAAAGTTGCAAAACTTCCGGTGGCAAAAAAGTTAATAGCTAAAAAGATTAGCTTTTAAAATGACATAAAACCACACAGAGATAATCAAACATGGGTGGGATTGAATGAGAATCTCTGTGTTCATATTAGAGTAACAGGTGTTACGTCTGGTTCAGTTTGGGTAAGAAGGAAAAACATCAGATGATACTTTAAAGAAAAACAAGTGTGTGACATGTCATGTTGTGCAGTTCTGTGAGCCTGTGTGTCCAACTAGAGAATGTCCTGACATGACCTCCCTGTGTAAATAAGGGTGAACGTGCGTGTTTACATAACTCTCTATGTGCATGTCCTGATGTAGGCCTGCAAATGAATTAGAACAAGGTCCTGCTGGACCCTCCAGTTATGGACAGTGAATACAATGCTGTGGATACCATTTGAGACTTGATTACAATGATGATAACATGCATACATTAATCTTTACTCAGATTACCATAGATATAAAACAAAGATTATACTGTCATCAGATTCCACAATGGTAAATGATTAATGATTGATACTTCTAATTATAACTGTGATCATAAAAATACAAAATAAAATATCTCCTGGTCACACAGGAGAAGCAGAAGGGAAAAGCTCTTTGCGCATCTCTGTGTTTAATACAATAGATAATGAGCACTTAATAGGATTTTACAAGCAGTACGTGGATACCCATAATTCCCAAGATCCTTCTGCCCAATCAGAGTAAATACAGTTAACCATCAGCAAGTCAGTTGTTTCACGATCTCCTTCCACCCACTCACCAGCACAATTTCTGGTTTAATAGGAGACCCTGATATTAATCCCTCAGCAAAATTAGCTTCATCTAGAGTATCAAGAAAAGAACACAATGTGATTTACAGAGCCAACTTGGCTTGTATGAAAAAGCCCTGTTGAATTCCTTTTTACTTATTTTTCTAATCTCATTTGCCTCCATGAAAATATCTTTTGATTTTTTTTATTAATTGTTTCCTAGTTGTGTACGTACACATTGCTTTTTGTATCGTAATACCAACCTGTACCGAGAACTTATGTGACAAGAACATTTTTAGGAAACTGATTGGTTAAACTGGCAATGAGAGGAATCAGAAACACACACAATGTACTCTTGGTTTTCCAGTTTGCTTTTATTTTAACAAAACGATTTAAGAGAGCATTAATTAAATAGATGTGACTTTCTCTAGACAGAGTCCTGATTAGTTTGTTTATTTAATCTCCAACTTCCTATTGGCTGATACCAATCAGAAACTGTATAATGTTTTTCTTTGAATAATTATCATTATTTCTCTACTTTTCTTCTATAGATCTGATTTCAGTATTTGCAACAAATCCCAACTACAGGGTAAGAAGCACTTTGTTTTGACCCAAAGTTTGATATGTCTATTCCTCTGTGCCACAGAGCTCCACTGCTGTTTAAACACATCAGTGAGCTGCACCGTTGCACTCTCGGCCGATGTGTTCCTTCATTATAACGAACAAACGCACCGTACATTATTGTGCTGGACTAAGAAAGTATTAGTCAGGAGTAGTCAGGAGTATTAGTCAGAAAACAGTCCCAAGCTAAACACTTCCAATTTTATTTAAAGAATAGATCCTATAGCTGAACCTACAGCTTTAGCAAAATAGTAAAACAAGCATCACTACGCACTTTACTATAGAATGCCATTTAATTATCTGTGAATGAAAGAATTAATCAATGTAATTATTAAACTAAAGAAGTATGCTATGGAAAGCATGCTAGATAAATAAATTAATTAATAAATGTAATTATGAACAGCTATTCTAATGGCCCAAAATCTTTTATTTGTTTCCATGCATATATTTGTCTGGTTACAAATTTCCCTTGGGAGCATTTTTTTAAGGAAATGCTGGGTGCCACTCTTATTTTACAAAACATATAAAAAAAAATATTATCAAGTACACCAACTGAAATTATCCACTCAGCACTTTTTGCTCTTGACTGAACCAACAAGTCAAAAAAGAAATGAAATAAAGCACAGATTTAACAGATGACAGCCACCCGACTCAGAGGGAGCAGTCTTCATGTTACAATGCTGCTGTGTTCCTAGATTTTATAAATACATTTAATAGGAATACTAAAAAAAAACAAAAAACAAAACAAAAAAAACAAACACCTAGACTGTCAAACTCAAACACACACACACACACATTCAAAGCTTCTTTCTTTGGGAACTGTCACTATAACTCTACTTAATGATGCAACTCCCACACACATATATACAGAGAATATTTTATGTTTGCAAAAACTGCATCATACTTCAAGTAGTCCAGAGTCTGCCACACCATTTAAAAACAAAAAAAAATCAAATTTAGCGTGATGGCTCAAGGAGAGGAAACCTAACTGCTCAGAGTCTCAGTCAACAGTGTTCTTCAAAGGGACACAACCCAGTCTGACATAGAGAATAAAAACTCCTCTCATTCTCCTCAGCTACCTCTTGATTCCTGCACTTGTGAGTCAGCTTCCACTCTGTTTTGTACCTTCTCTCTGGTCTTGCATTCAGCAAACCCACACCACAGCGCTCTAGTTATCCCTGATTGGCAATTAGGGACTCCCGATACCTTCTCGCCTCAAGCAAGACCAGAGAGAAGATGACAGACTTGATTTGGTGATTAGGTCTCATCCTTCAACCTGCACTTACAGATACAGCCAGGGCTGTTGTGTAACTAACCTCATCACTTCCATATTAGCATTCGCAGCTGAGGAGAACCACAGGTGAACCTAATGATGGAAAAGACTCTTCCCTAGAAGAACATGATTAGTTGAGGACTTGGGCGGCACTGTTACTTATCAGGAACATGATGAATAAAACATAAACCGTCAACCAATCGTAATGAGACACTGGAATATAATTAACAAAAAACACATACATACACACAAACAAGAAGTGGAGCAAAAATTGGGAGAAAACCAGCAGGAGAGGCTCAGATTTTAATAAATGCGTAAGCAACAGACATGCTTGCTTGCTCGGTAAATATGCTTAAGCACCTATTGAGATGTAATTAAGCAAACAAAACCTATTTAAACAGAAATTTTGATGTTGCAATTACATAAATATAAGACAACTTGATTTTTTTCAGTGAAGTATTTTCACTGAAATGTCTCCGGCTGTAATGTAGAGTACTTGAGGGCATGGGATCAATCAAATAAATTAGTCAATTCTAATTCAAGGCGTCACTGAGACAATGTTGTATTTTTCCAAATAAAGGGAATTGAAATACTTAACAGAAAAGTAAAAAGTTAACATTCTGGTGGCTTTTCTAATAAAATATCTGACAATTTCCTACATCACAGAAGTTCACGTGATGCAGTAAATCGTTTTTTAGTTCCCTGCACGAGATGAAATGCAAGTCGTTCAACAAAAGTCTGCAAATGAATGATCAGGACCCTACAATGTCTTGATAACATCAGTATTAGACAACAGAGAACACTGCAGAGCGCTTGCTATCTTGTGGTTCCTAGAAGTTTGAAGAGTGCATCATGACTTTTCAATTAAGCTGCTGCTGGATCAAGCTGCAGGGGGACCTCCCATGATGGTGTGTGCATCACCGTCATCTCCTCCACTCCCTGTGAATTTATATACCACTACTGCAGGTCATTAACTTTATGTATTTATGCTCTTCTACTTTGTGCTTTGTCCTCTCAATCTGTACCTTTCTGCAGGTATGTCTAGGTCATGGTGCTGCATATTCCTGATCTGCAGCTATTGATGTCACCTGCCAAGTGTTGTTATATTTTTGCTGTTTTGTCTATCTTTACTATAGAATGCCACTCCTCAAGCAGTAGCAGCAGACAGCGACCCTCCCTCAACCTGATTTAACTCTAGATTTCTTTGCATTAAATGTCTGTTATTTCTCCCACACTGTCACCAAGCGCTTTTTCATATGGGACCATTGGATTCTTTGGGTTTTTTCTTATTATACAGAACTGTCATAAATCATTAGTGCTAAATCTATATGCAGCATTGCCAACATATAATGAAGGAACAGCTATAATTTCTATAAGAGGAAAAATCTTTGACATGTGACCAAAGAAAAACAGTTTGTTTCTAGATTTTCAACTACAACATGTATTCTCCTTCTGCTATATACCTATAATAGCAGATTTCATACACTTCTTTCACCGCTAGCACAAACTCTATTGAGTGCCATACTAGCGTACAGCAGCAGTTATTCGTGGGCAGTGTAATTTATCACCGGATGTGTTGGTGGGCAGAATGGAAGAGACCCCGCTGATAAATAAAGGTGAAAGGAAACAACACAATGAAGATAAAAAGGGAACGCCACTGTGTCCTTGACCAGGAGGGAAGACTAATCTGTACTGCACCCAACTCATCTTCTCGGAAATTCATGGGAAATGTGGCCTGACGCTACATTGTGTGTTTTGTTTTTTCGTGAAATGCACAGTTTTGATCTCTGTAGTTTTGCCAGTCAAATTGTTTGGTTTCTTTTGTATTGTGTGTCTGGCCACTCAATAACACACACAATTCAAATATGTAATAAAGCTCATTCTGTTTTGCTACAGTGCCACATGGAGCTTGGCACTGCATATATAGCAGAATAGTGAAGATCCCTGAGGACAGAACAGCACAACTATCAAGCCAATGAGCCTAAAGTGCAATGTTTTCCAACCACTTCACTAAGTCTCACCATTGTTATCATGTCCAATTGTCCATAGACTTTGGTTTTATTTTTCTTCCAAGCTCAGCATCCGTAGCAATTCATTGCAAGGGTTTCATAGTATCCATCCACTAGCTCATATAAACGTATGCAGTTTTGCACAAAACATACAGATACAAACATACATAGAGACTCAGTTGGATTGTACAGTTAAACCATTTAAACAAGAAAGTATCAAAACCAATAATTACAATAATTAATTTCAAAGAAAAAACATTTCCCATTTACTCAGCTGGGATTTCTAAGGTGCAGTTTAGCAATTACAAATATAAAGCCTGAATAAAATGAGGCTGTTTTTGACTCAATCTCATCAGTCCTATAGGATTTACACTAACTGGTGGTCACCAAAATCTGACTGGCGGAGAACAGATATTCCAAAAAAAAAAAAAAAAAAAAGAACAAGGATTTATACAACTTAAAGTCACATTCACCGATCTCTATATATTCTATTCTATGAAATCAGCACTTGTTTTAGGGATGGGTATTGATAAGATTTTCACGATTCAGATTCCATTTTCGATTCTGTTTTACGATTCGATTCTTTATCGATTCTCTTATCGATTCTTTTTAAAAAAGGAGAACACTAAGGTCGATTAGCTTAGAACTTTGTTTTATATCTTCTCTTTGAACAAGATATAAATTTAGGAGTAGCATGGCCTTACAAACCCAACAGTGAGATCTTAAGAGATCCAGCCTATGGCTCTCCACAGGGTCCCCGGGGAAAAAAATTGTAAATGTAAAATAATAAAATAAATATTCTTCTGTAGCAATAACAAAGTTTAACATAAATTATTCCGTAGCAATTACACAAGAATATCCAGTAATGACCCTGCCTACGATTAAACACATTCACTTACCGAAAATCGGGGGCATCTACTGTGGCAAATGGGTGCAAGCCTTTTACCACAAACTTAGTCACTGCTCGGTGACATTCGTCTATCCTGGCCTGAAAGGAGACGCTACTGGTAGACTGCAGCAAGAACTGCCAGCATCTGAGCCAGACGCTGTCTCTCTCATCATGGTCACCTAAATGCACAGTAATGGCAGGTTTTGTAATAAGGCAGATCGCGCTAACATAATATGCACTGTTAGTTGATTATTTACCTGCCGCATTAACGGGAGAGGACGTACAAACGTTACCGCTGCTGCTGGGTTGAGATTCACGAGTCCGGAGCGGAATTAAAAACACGACATTCATTTAAGGTCATCGTGTGTTTTGTGAGCAAATGCTTTTGCATATTCGTAGTGTTTCCTCCCTTAAATGAAATATCTACTTTGCAAGTATTGCAAGTTGCCCTGTTGTCATCCGTTCTCGTAAAGTATAACCAAACTTTTTAGCGTTTGAGTCGCCATGTTTCCTGCCAGGTAAATGACGCTCCGCAACGTGGTGATGTCATTCGGGGCGACTGGAATCGATAAGGGAAATTGTGCAAAAATGGTAAACAATTCCAAGGAATTGAAACAGTGGGAACCGGTTCTCAATAAGAACCGGTTTTCGATACCCATCCCTAACTTATTTTTGTTAAAAGTGCTCAGATTCCAGTTGACAAATTGTGAGCAATTTAGGATTCAGTATCTTACCCAAGAACACTTAAGGAAATGCACACTAGGAAAGCTGGAGATACAACTACTGACCTTCTAATTAGTAGATCATCCACTGTGCCTCCTGAGCCACAGCTACGTAATATTCTGGATGAGCAACAGAGCTGCAGAGCTTGACATTGTAAAAACAATTAATTAATAAAATGCCTAATATTGATGAGAACAGGCATGAACACGAACTGATCATTTGGCGTGTCAAGCAATTCTGAAAGCTGTCCTGCAGGCAGCACTGTTTATATTTATCCTACCATGTCATTACTCTTTCACCTTCAGTCTTGAAATGAACAGCAAAGTCCTGTTATGTATTCCCAAAAAAGATAACAGAGGCCTTGGGCCCTCCACAGATACAAATATGAGATGCCTGTGTGGAGGTTCCAGTGTGAGCTGCATGGGTGGATCATAACAAACCTGAAGAGGCCCCATTGTGTTCTTCAGACCTTAGAAAACAAAAGGATCTACGCTAAACAGAAAAAAAAGAAATGTGTTTTTTGAGGATTTCATGTCATATCACAAGTTGATTCTTATATCTGTAAGTGTGGTTATCAGAGAAGGTCACATGAATGCATCTGGGAGTGGAGTGTCCTCAATAATGTTTTATAGTTGCATATTAATTCTGACAGCTATAAAAACTGTTCATCGCATTTCTTTCTTCGGGATTGAAGAATCAATTTCACCAGTATAACATAATAAAGCCCAATACAAACAAAATGAGAAACTATAAACCAAAATCCAGTTATAATAAACCGGAATTATGCTTGATTGTGAGTCTGTGCAGTCACACTGTCTCGATCACAGCAGCACTGAGTCGAATGATCAGCCTGTCACAGACAGGGAGAGAGAAGACAGAGCAAGAGAGGTGAGTAATAAGAAGTTGCATCGAAACGCAGCCAATGTGTAGCAGAGATGAAAAATGATGTCGAGATTGAAATTGAAATAGGTGGGAGTGTGTGAAAGACATGGATACAGACAGAAGGTGAGAATGAATCGGAGCCAGGCGGAGGGCACCAAGAGATAAGATCCCTCGAATAGACAGGCGGATGCGTGAACAGGCACTGGACAGATGATTAGCAGATGTCACCATGTGGACTCCGCCAGGCGGTGACATCCTATCTGAAAGCATCAATTCAAACACCTGTCAAGAAGGCTATAGGGAGGAGGTCATCTGTGCAGTCCTGCTAAGATTTTTAATTTTTAGAAAACACACATTGGTGGTGTTTTCTAAAAATTTGCAAGGGATTTTTGCAGGGTGTTTCTCACTCAGTAAGCCCCATCTAAACTCTTCATATAGGCCTAGTTTGAAGTAGTTGTTCATTTCCTTGCGAGTTACAACATTCAGACATCCGACATCAACCTATTGGTGGTGCTGTTTGTGTTTTGGTTAATGTTGAATGAGTTATTTTGTTTGTAAGTAAAGACTTGTGTGGACTTCCCCTTTGTCACCTACTTTAAGCCAGTTCCTGACAGGAGGTACTGAATAGAAGCCAGGGATGGCAGAATGTAACTCTTGGCACCATTTGCTATAAATATAATGCACTGTGACTGAAAAGCTCACCTGTTTAGGAAATTCAATGCCAGGTTGACCACTTGTCTGTATTTGGTCAGCCTTTCATCGGCTGCACTGAATGCTTCTTCAACCTGGTTGATGAATTTAGATTCTTGCTCCTATGACAACAGAAACTGAGTGCGCAGCACAAACATCTTCACACAGGTCTTTGTTTGATGCTAAGTTTATTTGCAAATCCTCAAGCTAATCAACTTTTGTTATTACAGGACATCTGGGGGGGTTGCAACATCACTTTGCATTTGTCATCAATAATTTGTGTCAATTAGACCTGTGCTTTTCCACTGACTGAAATACTATGACCACACAGCAAAAAGACATAATTAAAAACACAACTTTTTAATTTTTTTTTGTCCTTTTTTGGAACTTCAAATATAATTATGGCACTGAAAGAAACATTACTAGTCAATCACAAAATGTTATATGTTTCCCCAAAGTGAATTATCTGTAATATAATTAGTGTTTTGATGTTTTTTTCTAATTATGGTTTATTTTTTATGCATTTCTGCCTGAAAAAAAACTGCCTGTAGAAAGAGAAGTGTCTTGAGTTGTAGATGGCTGCAGAGAACCAGGAATTCCAATGATTGGCACAGGGCGCCATGGCCAAGCCAATCTGGCTTCTTTTTCACACCACTCCCATGAAAAACACCCGACTAAAATATATAATGAATGCGTTAAGTTCAGTAAAGGATACGTAGAATGCACTCCCAATCGAGTTCATGATGTGCGTCATGCAGGTTATGTGAAATAATTGCATAAACAAGGATGGCAGGTTGTTTTTCCTGATATGTTTTCAGCAGGTAGGATTTGTCTGGATCAAAGAATGACATCTCTGGTAATGTCATACTCTTGAAGTGTTTTGACAACTGACATAAGACTGTGCATAAATTCAAGAAAATGGTGTCAGCAAGATATGCTAGAGTTATTTCATTCTCCTTGAGGTGCAATTAAGATGCTGAATACATACCTGCCCTCAGCGTTTGGTGTCTCGTTAAAGATAAAAGCATCTGATTTACCAAATATCTTTTTCTTTAGTTGTAAGTGTTCTATTAAGTAAAGTATTTTTCTTGAAGCTGGTTAGACTTAGGAAGACAGGAACTATCTGACCACAGGATGGTCAGATATATGAAAGGTGGCTATTGATTGCAGTGCACAAGCAGACCTAGTTTCCACAAGCCTGCAAAGATATTAAGATATACCTTGTGAACCACATGGTCAAGTCAGTGAAAATATCTTCCAACACAGGATTAACGTTACATCAGATCTGCACATGCTGGATCTCCAAACACAAAAACTATATCATTACATGACTACACATATTCCCAAAGATGTTACTGCAGCTTTGAGTTTGCACACCCTGCAGTATGACAGGGTGTGCAAATAAAATGCTGTTTCTCCTCTTTTCCACCATGAATCTGAATTTTATCTGGGAAGATCACACAGTTTTACATGGCCTTCACCATTTCTTCTCATCCGCACACAATACTATATATTGTGATGATGTGGGTGCAAATATCAATAGGAGTTGTAAGGAGAAAAGCCAATAAGGGTCATGAGGAGGGCAATGTAGCCACACACTGAAACCCTATAAAAGATGTCAGCATGAATCAAGAGCGTGACCAGAATGCATAATGTCTGCATAAACTCAAACAGGCCATTTGCTAAATCCACACAAGCTCAAGGATGTTTTAATAACCCTTTATGGATGAAAGCTGCTTCCAAATGTGCAGGGGACAGTAATTATTATATCAGCACTGCAAGGCGGGGAAATATAAAGGGACAGAGGTTGGAACATTACCCAGAAGTTATTTACATCTTGACTGAGAGTGCTATTAACGAGCCTCTGCAAGAACACACAAACAAACATAAATAACACTTATGCAAATTTACATGCAAGACGAAACTTCGTGTTTCAAAATTTCCATTTCAGGTGCGTCATTTTTCATTTACCTGACATAACGAGAATGAAAGATTACTCTTTTTGAAATAGTGATTGACTATTGATATTTAAATCACTATTACTCCGTGGTGCATGGCTGGTCTGCTTTCATGTACAGTTGACTGGTTAGCATGGGAATATGGCTTGACTAATGCAATTATTGTGTTGTGTACTGCAACAGATTGTAATCTAGTAAGTGGTTAAACACAAGGCCAGGCCTGATATGTGATTGCTGGAGAGCAATTACAAACCGATGAACTGGACAGCCTCGCTGACGCAGACAATAGAAAATAGCGTTGATAAAGAATAGCGTTGCTCCTTTACTTGTCTGAGAGCTCCTTGTTCAAATCAGCAATTTAAATGTCCTAATCATACATCAAGGGGTTATTGAAGCCCTTGATAATCAAGCAGAGACATCTTTAAAATAAAATAAAAAAAAACAAAGTGTTTATATTTTACTTTGAGCCACTTCAGTGGAAGATGCTTTGCATAAACGGTTTTTAAGACATAAAATCTCAATATCCAAGACCCAAGAAGTCCGGCTAAGGGGTAACGCTTAATTTCGTTGTTTTCATTCAAATTCTGTTGTTTTCATTCAAATTCCATTGTTTTCATTCTAATTCCGTTCTTTTCATTGAAATTCCGTTGTTTGTTTTCAAATTCCGTTATTTTCAATCGAATTCCGTTGTTTTCGTTCAAATTCTGTTCTTTTAATTCAAATTCTTTTGTTTTCATTCAAATTCTGTTGTTTTCATTCAAATTCTATTGTTTGTTTTAGAATTCTGTTGCTTTCATTCAAACTCTGTTCTGTCCATTCTAATTCCGTTGTTTTCATTCAAATTCCATTGTTTGTTCTCAAATTCCGTCATTTTCATTTTAATTCCGTCATTTTCATTTTAATTCCGTTGTTTTCATTCAAATTCCGTCGTTTTCATTCTAATTCCATTGTTTTGATTCAAATTCCGGTCTGTTCGTTCTAATTCCGTTGTTTTCATTCAAATTCTATTCATTTCATTCTTATTCCGTTCTTTTTCATTGAAATTCCGTTGTTTTCATTCAAATTCCGTTGTTTGTTTTCAAATTCCATTGTTTTGATTCAAATTCTGTTCTGTTCATTCTATTTCCATTGTTTTGATTCGAATTCTGTTCTGTTCATTCTAATTCCTATCTTTTCATTGAAATTCCATTGTTTTCATTCTAATTCTATTGTTGGTTTTAAAACTTCCATTGTTTTCATTCTAATTCCGTTGTTTTCAGTCTAATTCTGTTGTTGGTTTTAAAACTTCCATTGTTTTCATTCAAATTCTATTGTTTGTTTTACAATTCTGTTGCTTTCATTCAAACTCTGTTCTGTACATTCTAATTCTGTTGTTTTCATTCAAATTCCGTTGTTTGTTTTCAAATTCCGTTGTTTTCATTCTAATTCCCTTGTTTTCATTCTAGTTCTGTTGTTTGTTTTAAACAGGCATTTGCATATTTTAATGTAATCGTGTATTCATAAGTATAGGATGTGTAGATAAACGAATGTGAACTGTGTAAGTGAGATGTATAAATATTCAGATCCTGTACTTGAGCAGCCTTACTGACACCACACAAACAGCCTCACATAGACAGGATTTAAACAGTGTTTTTCATTTTATAGAAGTAGAAATTCTCAGTTGTCTCCTCTTTTTAATATTCTGTTTATGTTTGCTGTATGATACAAACTCACCATGCCTTCTGTGTCCATCTAGTTTTTTTAATAAATTCAGAATTAAAGGAACTGTACATAGTATATTTGGGATGTGTTGGAACAGGATATTCCCCATTACAGATGTGCTGCAGAAAAGCCTGCTGAAACTGTGTGATTCCATCATCATACTCCTTTATACATGTAAGGCTATTCATTCTCTCTCCCCACCATACTTTTCTGATTTGGTACAGATCTCCATTCCATCCCGGTGCCTCGGATTCTCCTCTTCTTCTTTCTGTTCCTTCCTTTCGTCTTATTACCATGGGGGGCAGGGTTTTAGTCGCTCGGCCCCTCAACTTTGGAATTCCCTACCCCCTGACCTCAGAAACATCACTTGAATCTGTACCATGAAGAATTGAGACATTTCTGAAGGCAAATAGGAGAGAAGGTGTACCTTATGAAGTGGCCATTGAGTGTGTCATCTGTCAATAGGGCAATATTATTATGATAAGTAAACGATTTTGTTATGTGCAATGCCTCTTTTAAAGTCTGCTACTTTTATATTAACATACTAGAATATCAATACAAGTGCACTGAAAAGTGTTTTAATGAGTCTACTGAGGTGGAACTCATTTCACACAGTTGATATTGCTGAATAAGGTTTGTGCTTTCTATAATTAGTTAATAAATTACTTATCTTACAACTACAAGGAGTTATATTTATATGAATAAATAAATGACTACTTATCTTTAATGTACTTATAAAAGGCATAAAAAGGTTTAGTTTCAGCCACCATTGGTTCTTTATTCTGCTGGCTTCACTTTGTCCCCAACTGCAAGATAACAAGTAAGTTAGCACAGCTGGAGTGTCTGCAGCTACCCTTTGTCTCAAAGTCACAATATGTTCAGAAAAAAAGGTTTTTTTCCCCCCAAAGCTTGCAAGAGCATTCTTGTAAGAAATAAAGGATATTTCATGTGGGAAATTGCTAAAAAACTGAAATGTTAGGGTAAGACAAATTAAAGTCTGAGGAATATGGATCAAAGAGAATAACATGCAGCCCTCGGGAGGAGGAAATGTGATGGTTGGGATTGCTTCTGTGGTGGTAAGGTTGGGGATTTTTGCAGTATAAAAAGAGAACTGACCAACAAATCGACAGCGAGAATACCAAAGTTCTAAAAGGCTGCCATTGCTACAAACAGGTAATTATTTAACAAAAGCAAAGTCTGAGGAACAATATTATATTCAATATTGATTAAGAAAATAAATAAATAATAACTCCACATTATTGCTAACCTTATCACTTTCTCAAGTGTAGGAGTTGCAATAACACATTTTTATGCCTCGGCCTATTTAAATTTATAACTAATAAAATATATAATTAAAAAAAAATCAAAATCATAACTGATTTGAATTCAGGCCTCCACCATGCTCTTCTGTATCTCCTTCAGTGTACTAACACAATGACACAATGTTGTCTTTGTCATTATTAGTAAAAGTTACCCATGAAAATCCTGAACTATTAAATAATTGCCAGAGAATTTCTGTTTGTTAAATTTTCTGAAAAAATGCTAAAACAAAGGAAACTAAATATAAATTTCTATATGAGTTTAATGAGCTTAAACAAATGAAACTAATAACAGGGTTAAAGTTATTTTACAAAAAAATCACAATGCTGATATAGAGGTCTCAAAAACACATGTATTAGGTATGATACACTTGGCATTGCAGGGATAATTTATTTTAAAAGTGCTTTTAATGGACTAGGCACAGGCAAAATGCATGTTTAGGTGTTTTTCCCTCTGATGCCACAGAACGTTACGGTGGAATCTGCCACCAACAGTTTGAGCCAGGGGAATTCACAAATTGATTCATGTCAAAGAAGAGCATGCTTCTAGTCATGTTCCAGACCTGATGCAATACCTTTGGGCATACACTTTGGATTTTTTCACTTAACACTGCTCTTGCTGGATTTCTTGGTTGTAGTCAGAGGCCAGGCTATCATCAGTAATGATGATCGCAGACACAAAAGTTAGGTAAGTCGTACACAGAAAATTATTTTTGCATCTTGTGTGTAAATCCATGGTAAAAAAAAAAAAAAAGATGAGGCTTCCAGGGAGAAAATATACTGGAATAATCCAGAGGGGCACGAGGATATGACCTTGAAGGGAAGATCGACCAAGTTTTTAATAAGTATGGTTTCAGATGTTTATGGACAAATAGTGCACATTTATGCTTACAGATCAGACAGAGAAAGAAAGAGACAGACAAACCTCTTTTAAAGTGTTTTTATGGGAAGTGGGAAAAATGCTGTAGTTTTCTCTGAATTCTTTTCAATTTTCTCAGGAAAGTGGGAGAATATCCGGCTGCACTAGATGGATTTCATTCAATCTTGGGCTCCCTGCTGCTGATCCGGGAGACACCACAACTGGAACATCATTACTCTGCTTTTATCACCTGTTTTCACTCACTCTCGCCTTAACATTCCCTGAAAACAGCTCCTGCTATCTATCCATCTATCTATGGTTAGATTTAAAATTGCCTGTGCTATCTGCCTTAGGCCAGGGTGTAAATAGCATTCACCGTTCAGCTCCAGTGAGATATAGTAAAATGGGCCTCACCTGCCTATTGCAAAATCTCCGACATTAACAAAACACCGGCTGTGTTCACCACACTGATGAGAGGAATGGGACCATTCAGTGCTGAGCATAAGTGGACGTGCCTCCATGAAACCTGTATTTTTGCTGAGGCCTTTTGAATGCAAACATCAAAACACATCCTTTGTCCTCCTGGATCTGCATATGAAATGTGAGATGCATTTGTTGAGTGGTGGTGTTCCTGGCAATGGAGGGCTCCATATGTTCTGCATTTGTTTACCCAGTCATTACAGACCTATCTACCCCGTGTGAGTACACTGTTGTCTTAGCGGGAGCAGCACTGGCACACAGACACACACACCACAGCAGCCACAGGGGAGAACCGGTCCACAGGAAATTAGGAGTGTGACAAGATAAGAGCCAGCATTCATCTGATACCGTTCCTTGGCAACAACAAAGAGCAGTGCAGAATCATAAAAAAGAGAACAACGTGTAGGAGAAGATACGTGCTGATGTGAACGTAATGGGCTCTGTGCCACATCAGCTTGGTCCCATTACCTTCACCTATAGACTGTGATAGCTCCAAGACAAACCAAGCACCCAGCACTTACTTTCCTATTACTCATATACAAGTAATATTATCTATCTATTTGCCTTCAGAGTAGACTGGTGAGTCAATGTATGACTATAATTCTTGAAACTGCTGCCAGGAAGACGTGCAGCTGAAGTCCAATCTTACTTGCTGCTTTATGGGTTTCTACATCAGTGCTGATAAAGTGTTATTAAAGCAGCTGTCCCAGCTAGGAGTCACAACCAAACTCATAAAAAGTTACACATCCCCTCAACTGTACCCATACAGAAAAGAAATAGTAAAAACTTATATGTGATTACTCATGAAAGTGGCCACTTTCATGAGTAAATCATATAAGGCTTACATGATTTACTCATGAAAGTGGCCACTTTCGCATTACTTTCATACATTGTTTTAGTAAGTATCCAAAACATACAAGTTTCATTATATAATTTTTCAAGGGATCTTATATCTGTTTTCACACTTATATGCTTTTCATACAAGTTTCACACAAGACAGATACAAACTTTATAAGATTTATATATATCTTTTCCATATGGGTAACCACGTAAGAGATAATGAAAAAGTGTCAAATATGTAACAATGAAGCTAAAAAAAGAATCAAGTTCAGACACAGACTGAGAGCTAAAGTTAAGTTAAAGTTAAGCTAAAGGAGCCCTGATCAGATATGGTCTTTTTTTTTTCTTACTGTTTTTTTTTTATGGTTATTCTACAGAAACTACCAGAAATGTTTCAGTGTAGTAAGCCACAGCATTAAACACAATAATTACTCTATTATTACATTAGTAATAAATTCAAACAAAGAATAAATTTGTAGGGTAGAAGGTAGGATTCATTCCACCATTATAATATGGGGTATCCTAACATGTAAAAGCATCAAACTATATTGCCTTTTTATTATGAACTCATTACCACATTGGTGACACTATATTAAAAGGTTTGCATTAGAATATATAAAATTGCCATTTCTTTACTAGTAAGTTATATAATTGTTACCAAAATATGGCTATGCATCAGAGACGTTGTTACAATTTCCTTCACGTTATTACCACCAGTTATTAGCACACTACTAAACATTTTAGTCTAGTATTGCTCAGCTGAAAACCACACCTGATACCAAGTAGGTACAAAAGTATTGTGTTGCTTATTTCCACATTATTATCTTACTATTATCATGTTATTCAACAGCAGAAACACTACATACATATAAAATGCTTCTATAAGTCAATTTTTGGGCTCCCTGCGTCACTTAGCATACGACTGAAAACATAAATTGTGGACGGGCTGTAAATTAACTTTGAAGTATTTTTCTCCCAATACTTTATTTTGTCATGAATGTTTCTCTTTTCAAAGTCAAAGTCTGAGAAATACAATACGTATTTAGTTCAGGGGTTCAAATTATAATCTGAGTGAAAGAGAAAAAAGAATGATAGATAATAAAATGAAACATGTTCTTTTCAATCTTATTATATAAAATATAGTTTTATTATAGTTTTTAGATCACTGTTTAGGAGTGACGCACACACACACAGAAACACAATAAACGCTGTCTGTGGTTCTGAAGCTACAACTAAAGAAAGGAGTGAAAGTATAAACAACATTAGTTTGGCCCCAAATTTTGTTGTTTTTTTGTTTTATTTTTTTCTGCCTCCTAAAATAGTGGGAAGAAATACACAGTACCTACAATCATGTTGGCTGATGGATTTAGAAGCTTCTTCAAAATAAATTCGTGTTTGCACACTGTCAACTGTCATATACAGTTTTCACAAAAATGCTTTGTTCTCTGTGTTGGTGGTGAAATAGTGTAGACTGAGGTTTTATGTGATGTGTTGTTCTTATAAAAATATTTCCTATTGACATATATATTGTAAATATCATTAATTCAGTTACATAACTGGATTATGTGTAATTTAATTCATGATATTTGACAGTTTTTAAAAGCAACCCATCCAAGATTAATGATTCTAATGGCTTTATAGGGGCTCGCATATAATATATTTAATCGCCTGACACAATAATTGGATTACTGTTTTTGTGAAAGTTTATAATAGCTATAATGTAAGCATAAGCTGTATACAAAAAAAATGGACATGGCCTTGATACCACCTAGTGATTTACTTTCTACGTCTGCTGATTTTGGACAAAACAAACAAGGTAGAGAGGTCCAGTTCAGTTACACAAATTAAGGTCCAGCAGCTTTTAGCTTTAGTTGCCTGTATCAGCAAATCTATAGATTAAAAAAAGAAATCCAAACTGGGGAGAGGTACAAGAGGTATATTAAAAAAATGCACTGCATGTGCAGTTGTTATGGAAGTGTTAGTTAGCATTTGAAACCACACATCCATTTTCTGCAGTTCAAATAGAGATGCCCAGACATTCCTCTCCTTACCCGTCTCTTCCAGCTCTTTTGGAGGGCAGTAAGGTGCTTTCAAAGCCAGTTTAGAAAAATAATCCCTCTGAAGTATCTTCTTTCTACTTGGACATGCTTGAACAGCTCATAACACGCATCCAGGAAACATGATGTCCGATGTCACGCTATCTCCAAGAGAGAAGCCAGACACCCTTCGCTTGTATCTGCAAATCTCACCCTTGGTCACTACCCACAGCTTGTGTCCATAGGTGGGAGTGGGAACAAGGACTATCTACAACAACCTCGCTTTCATGCTCAGCTCCTGCTTTGCCACAAAAGACCAGTGCAACAGCAACCTTACAGCAAATGCGGCACTCATCTGTCAGTCTCTGCTCTTATGAAAACAAAAGCTAACAACAGTTCATTTTATCTTTGAAGTTGGACATTTTAATGCAAGTGTGAGCCAAGGTACCCTTTCTGACTGCATGGAGAGCAGCAAAAAAGTGTTTGGCCAGCCAAGAAAATAGCAAAGATTTATCTTACATTACTAAAAAATAGCATTTGCGCACGAGGCGGCCTCTTTGGTTCTGAAACCGATCTCTGGTCTGGTCTAAAACTTGGTATTGGGCTGGAGATGGGCAGAGGTCTGAGGTCTGTCTGCTGCTATTCTCCTCTTGCTATCATCCATTCACCTCTTTGTTCCACCGACAGATGCCAAAATGTTCTCCAAATCTACCCAGACTCTACCAACCATAATGTGTCCCATACGTCTACTCCACTCATGTCACTATACTTTAATCATTGTGAATAGCTTCCACAATAGCCTCCCCTGCCTGCACGATCCCTCACAAACCCTACCATGGCCTCTTTGCCATTGCTCCAATTAAAGTTTGTTACTACATGCTGCAGCTTTCTCAGCTGTGACACCCTCTGCCAACGCTCCTGTTCCAGACCCCCTGTACAGGTACAAGTCTTTCTTTAAATTGCCATGTACAGGTACAAGTCTTTCTTTTTCTCTTTTTTTTTTTTTTTTAAATTAGGGTGATGCAGATAGGGAGCTGTAAACTTTCAAAATAAAAGCATGAACACATAACCATACAATATAATAAAAACAAACGAAAGCAACACTATAAAACTATGGCGGAGTATTAGGGCCACATTAAGAAATAAAAAATTCTTGATCTTTTTGAGAATAATGTTGAAATTTCTAAAAAAAAAAAAAAAAAAAAAACTGTGAAAAGTGGATATTACAGTTACAACCTGCCACGGATGCTAAACCCTCTACAAAATGCCTTGTGTACATGAGTTACTGAGATCATACTTCAGAATCAGTTTTAGTTACAAGGAGATTACTTCTCTTTGTTACATATGGTCAGAAGGGAAACGTGGAAGAGTTGGTTGGATTTGTACAAAATGAAATGGCTGATAACGGACAGATGCAAGGATATTGATGATTACAGCCTCGTGCAGTAAAGAGTATGTATATTGTATTACAAGATATGACAAGATGGCTAATCAATTTGTCTCACTATCTCATCGATACAAAGGATTTTGTAGAGGGTACAGTAGTTTTGGCTTGAAACAACTGTAGTATCTCAACATTTCAACTTTTTTCTCAAAATGATCAATAATATTTTTTTTCTTAAAGCGGCCCCAAAGTTTCTGTGTATAGTTGAGAACTTTTTAAACTAGTTTCATTAAATTACAAATTCAATTAGTGTCACAGATTTTTACTTTTATCTTTTTCAATTACTTGGAAATATAATTTAATTCAGTTTTATTTATACGATCAAATCACAACAACAGGTGCCTCAAGGTGCTCTATACTGTAAGGCAAAGACCCAACAACAATACAGAGAAAACTCCACAAAATCAAACATGCTATGAGCAAACACTCGGCGACAGTGGGAAGGAAAAACTCTCTTTTAACAGAAAGACAAGTACAGGAGAACCCAAAGTGGATTGTAGATGGCAGACAGTTGGTGTTGTAAGCCACCGCCTCTGTTCTATATCCACTGTGAACGACCATCTTTGAACAGAGGCGGTGGCTTACAACACCAACTGTCTGCCATCTACAATCCAGTTTTGAGGTCCCTTCCCAGACGCCTTAACACCCACTCACATCCATTTTCCCACCTTGGCTCATGCGATTAGGTAGAGGACCCTCTTGGGGGACACTCCCATAGGACTTAAAATCTGGGACTCTCCACCAGTTGCTCTTAGAACTGAATAAGCTTTTCGGATGAGAGGTGAAACATCTTCAAGAAACTCAAAGAAGTCCAGATGCTTTTCTTTCCAAGCTCCTCAGACTACGATGATTTGAATGACTGAGAACTTTAACAGATATTTGAAATATAATGTTTTGCTCTGTTAGAATGGATGATAAGCAAAAGCTAAGCTGTTAAGCACTTCTCATTGATACAGCCTGAGGTTGATCATTTTGACCTTACAGTTTTGTAGCTTTTAGTGAATACATTTCTGCATTTTTCCTCCTACATCAATATTTCAATCAGTAGCCTAGGGTCTAAAGGGTTAAAGGTTGCGTAACCTGGGACCCCTGAGGAGCTCTTTGGTCAAGCAGTAGCTGGACCATCAAGTTTGCTGCTCCTTAATGGTCAAATAGGGCTGCTTGCTTCTAACACACAATGTTTTTCATTCTAAACATGTGAATCACCTTTGATAATACATAATAAGTTAAAATAACTACTTTTTTGACTGAACAATATGTAAAGAATAATTGTTTTATCGTTTTCAGATAACTTGTTCGTCACTGCAAAGGTAATTTGGAAGCAATTTCTGTGTCAGCCAACCTATCTCATTCAATCTAGATTGTTCTGATGTGATGACTGATTCAACCATCTCTACAGAGAAAAGTAAACATAATTTCACCCTGAATGTTCACCAACAATTTGGCTGCTCACGTAACCTTCTGTCTTTGTTCACAGCGCACCACAGCGTGGCTCAGAAAAACATGATCAAAAAGACCATCCAAGCCCATGCAGTGCGCACGCAACCCCCGACTCTCCGGGCACTGTTGACAGCATGAATAGATCCTCAGTTACACACAAGAAAATCTGATGTGTGTTCAAGGACCGCAACAGTCAGTTGATGCTCAGAAAGAAAATAGATCAAATTTTGTTCCATATGACCGGAAAGTAAGTGAATAAAATTAAACGTTAAACGGACTTATTATCGATGTGTAAATATATATAGGTGCATAAAACTTTAAATTTTAGTAAAGCATTTTGTTTACCAGTCAATTTAGATCTATATATGTAAATTCCAGCTACAGCTCTGCATACCAACTGTGATATTATTCTGTTATCATATGTTACCTTATATATGTAATCAAAGTAGTTGAATTAGAATACTGCTGTAGATCATATTATACCCTTTAATATAGAGTGTGTGAGCTGTATGTAGTTTAGTTCTCATTATACTTTTGAGTTAACAGAACATATTCACATATTAGTTCATTAGATAAATGTGCATCACTCTGTATCCTTGATCTGCTGGGAATGTGTTACACTGTTTTCTTGACATGTTCTATTGTTGAATCATGAAGAGAAGGAGACTCTGTGTCTAAGACAGGGGAGATAGACAGACCACATTCCATACCCCCACCTTACAGAAAGCAGAGAAACAACTGCCGAGGTCATAACTTAGGCGCTGTAACAGAGAAAGAATGTGATGTTTTGGCTTTTACGACTAGATGGGGGCCACTAGAGACTATAAAAAGCTGAGCAACCCGTCACCATTTTGAGACTTGCTGTGACCCTCTTCAGGCATGTCTCCCCATCATGATGGTCCTTATGCTCTTAAGTGTTGAATTGTATGGAAATAAATGATTGGTGATTGAGCATAAATACACCGAGTATTGTCCTTCCTTCAGCCCAAAGATTCAAAGAATTGGGAGATTTCAACACAACCAAACACGTATGAAGAAAATGTGATTGGTGATGTTAACAGTGTCATATGGCCAAACTTTGGAAACAGACTCCATCACATACTATCAAGTAGGGTTAAACAACATGCTAAAATTTTATAGGCAATGAGGGACTGTGTACTTCAAAATGCAATTAAGAGAAACAGCATTATCTTGTGGCATAATTCAACAATTTGGTACCAGAGTTTGCTCATTAAAATTAATTAAAGTGTATACCTCGTCAGGGAGCACATAAGTATACAGTAGGGGTGGAGCAAGTTCTGATAATGGTGCTGTTTGGCTATGTATCATAATGCTACAACAACACAAGAAAGAGCAACTGCTTCTATTACATCAAAGTACAATACCAAACATCAGATGGAGAGGTGAAAAACATACCACCACTGGACTCTGAAGTCATGGAAATCTGTTCTGTGGTGCGACAAAATGCTGTCTGATAGACAAGTGAGTTTAGCAAATATATGACTGCACTGTGATGACTATAAAATTTGGTGGCATGGGAAATGTTATGGAGTCGGCCTCTTTGTTCCACTTAAGATTCATATTGCAAGATCTTTGTGACAATTAAATACTTTCAAATTTGTGGAAACAGTTTGTGGAAGGCCCTTTTCTATCTCTGCATGACTACGCTCCAGTTTTGTATTTTGTGCTATGAGGTGCCTTTTAGCAAGCAAGTAGAACTATTAAATAAAAGTGGAGTTTAACAACCTGATGTGCAAAATAATTACTTTTGGTTACAATCAATGCATTGGGAACAGCAAATAAGCATAAAAGATGAAGGTTTTTAAACAGTACGCAGCCTTGTTGAGCAGCATGTGAAAACTATGTCCTCCCACACGTCTCCTATGTCTGAATTTGGAAAGGGTTAAAGCCCACAATTACTACAGCTTTTTAAAAAGGCCAGCCAAAATTTACACCCACTTTACACAGCCTCTGGCTGTCTTTTTTCTAGTCTATACATAGCCATTGTTGGGGTTTTGTGTGTGAATGAGTTCCAGGAGAGACCGTCAAAAGCCACACACCGTTAAGACGACGCACCACAGGCAATTTTATTTTCCATGCACTGAGAGTTTGTAATATTTTGCTTCCACAGCAAATCTTCATTAAGCTACCGGAAAGAAATTTTACTTAAATCTGAATTATGCTTATTTGGTAATTCAACTCTACTTCGTCTATTAGATATTTAACAAATTAATGCAAATGTAATCAAACAGTGACATACTGATCTGTTTAAACATAAAATTCCTGAAAACTAGCAAAACACAAAATAATTGGTAATGTCAAGATTCCTTTTACATTGCATATATTTAAAAGATATTTTTAAAGACAAGCTGAATTGGTTTATGTAGGTATGAGGAAGGAATTTTGATGCCGACTTTATGCAGCACTGAAATTTTGTTACACACCCAATGCCTCATTAGCATATTTAATATTTTAAGCAAGACAAGAAGAACAAAAAAGAAACACATGATCTCTTTTCTTCCATCTTACCTTCAAGAGGAGATTTTCAAAGAATTTAGAAAACAGAAAAAGCAAAATGTTTCTCAAAAAAGGAGCTCAAGTAAAACTGCATGATGATGGGTTTAATAAAATGCCCACACTGGAACAATAACCCAGGTTTGCAGTTTTTTGGTATTACACTGGGTTCTTTATGCGTGGACTACACCAGCAATTGTGTCTGGGTCACCAAGCCCCATCACATACCCCTGAACCATGAATCTGCTCTCCAAAACAGCTTCAGAAACAGTGCGAAGTTGATCGCCTAAACTATTACTGTGGAGGTCACATCTCATCTCGCAGCCCTACCAACATCATCAGACATAATGCTCTCTAATACATCATCCATTGATTAACTGCTTCTCCTTTGGAATATGAAGAGCAAACAGAACAGAGGAACATTTTCTGTTATATGAAACAATTTACAGGCAATCCCAGTCATGTGACACATGTCAGAAACAACTAACTCTTCTTATAGAAGCTGCTGTGTGTGGTTTTTTTTTTTTTAAATAAAGTCAGTATGGCTTACAGGATTTACACTCAAGCAGGTCCTGTAAGCACTAAAAGCAACCTAGAAGCCAAAGCAAATTACAAATCATCAGGCTGAGCATTTAACATGTGTCTGTATTTCGCAGAAGTAGCTGACAAGCACAAAAACCAGATACCAGCACATGGAAAAATCTGTGACAGCTGTCATTTCTAATTACCACACGATAACAGCGAGCCATCGGCCTGAAAGGCAGCACCATGAATTGCTCTGACAGGTGATTTTTCTAGTCAGTGGCCATGCAGGAGAAACTGAGCATCTGTTGACATACATGGGCTGCCATAAGAGTCTACTGTTAGAAAGCACGACTTTACATGTACAGGTAGGACAAAGTAAAACATAATGATGACAGAAAATGTAAACAACTTAATTTTTGTAGTTAATGTATCTATTCTATTAAATAAAAGAGGATAAGCATATTTGGATTTCAATTTTTCCACATCCTGACCTTTTCATATAAGACTGTTTTGGTAATTAAAATGATCAGCGGTGAACTCACAGCGGGGGACCCTCTTAGTGAAGAAGGAGAGACAGACACTGGATGTGCACTTAGGAAAAAATGGAATTACTGAAAATAGATCACAAAAGCACTCAGACTAAAAAAAAGCACTGACCTTCGGCGTTCCCCTCAGACGACTGGGCCTCATAGTTAAAACCACGTGACAAACAATCTGCCAGATTTGCTGTTTCAGAGAAAATTTCATTTTAAATAACACTTCCTGCCATCGTCACAGTGACAGCTGGAGCATTTAAAAAAGCGGCTGTCAATTTTTGATGCCATTCCAACTTTTACTGCTTAGATTGAAACTAATGCTAGCTATTATCCTTAATATTCTCAGCCAAACAAAACAAAAATTGATTTCTGTCTTCAAATCAAGAATAAGGTAAATCTACTGTGCAGTGGGGGGCATCAAACATTGAGTGTAATTCAGTACTAATTATTAGCAATTAATTTATTAGTTATTAGCTTCTTGCAATGCACTGTTTTTTCTTCATTCATCCCTTTTCACTTTGCGTTCAGACACCACTTTACATCTAATCATTAGTTAGTATTAAACTCTGGCTCTCTTCTTTTTTTCGTCTCACCCCCCAACCTGTCATGGCAAACGGCTGGTCCTCCCTGAGCCCAGTTCTGTGAGCAGTTTCAATCTGTTTTCCTTCCGACTGTCGCCAAATGCTTCATCATAAAGGGTTGTATCATAGTTGGGGTTTTGGCGTTATAAATAAAACTGAATAGAAAACTACCAATTGTGCATTGCTTAAAAACCACACCCTGCCTGAGCAATGTTGCTGACCTTTATATCCACCGTTTGCTCAGCTTGTGATGGCTGCTTCCATTTCACAAAGCTGAAATCATCTCAAACATGACAGGGAGTGCACTGTAATCAAATAGCCTCCACTGTCACTAGACCTCAAGCCAACGGATCACCTTTGGGATGCGATGGAATCCGAGATTTGCCTCATAGATGTGGAGCCAACAATTCGATAGCAACTGCGTGATGCCATTGTGTCAGTATAATCAAAAATGTCTGAGTAGTGTTTCAGAACCTTGTTAAATTTAACGCACCACATAATTAAGGCAGTTTTGAACTCAGAATTAAAAGTGGCAACTGAGGATATGTTGAATATTTTTAAAAGCAAGCAGTCATATAAAAAGGTCTAAATTTATAATCTCTACTTAATCTGAGAAGCAAGCCCTTTTGGTATAGATATCCATACTTTCAACATTAAAATTAGATAGTGAATTAAGTTATTACACCATTTTAAACTGTCGATGGGATTACATCAGGGAGTGGTTCTCAGTCCCTTTTTGTTTGTAATGGCGATGGAGTGGTTGACAGGGAAGGTTAGCCAGAGCCGGAAGTGACCGTGGACAATGATGTTTGCAGATGACAGTGTAAGCTGTAGCTAGAGAAGGGAGCAGGTAGAAGAGAACCTGGAGAGGTGGAGGTATGCTCTGGAGAGAAACCTAATGAAAGTCAGTAAATGGGTGTTACAATGAAGGGGCAAGGAGTTGAGGTAGTGAAGGTAGATGGCTTTAAATACCTGGGGTCAACAGCAAACCAGTGGACAGTGTACAAAAGAGGTGAAGGAGAGAGTGAAGGCAGAGTGACGTGGCTCGAGATTGTCAGAGGTAATTTGTGGCAGAAAAAGAAGCAAGTGAGACCTGCTTCAATGTATAGTTTAGAGATGGTAGCATTAACAAAAAGTCTGAAAACTGAGCTGGGGGTGGAAGAACTGAAGATGCTAAGAGCTTCACTGGTAGCAACCAAGATAGACATAATTAGAAATGAGTATTTCAGATAGAGAACTCAAGTCAAGAATTTTTATGGTTGTTTTGACATGTATATAGGATAGTCAATATAAGGACAAAGGATGTTGAATATAAAGCCGCTAGGTCAGAGGGAAAGCAGAAGACTTCAGAAATCATTCATGGATGAGGACATGAAGAGGACTGGTGGGACAGAAAAGGAGATAAGGATAAGGTGAGAAGGCAGCAGATGATCTGAGAGCCCCAGAGGACAAAAGATCTGCATCACAACCATGACAGGGCTCGACTTTGGCAATGTTTACACATATTTTGAAAAGAATACCTCACCTTATACTGCAAGCAGGATGAAAGTGTACAAAAGCTCAGACAGCTGAATATATTTTTGATGACCATGGTTTAGAAGGGCAAGAAATTCTTCACTGTCAAAGTAAAAGCAAGTGGTGGCATTGAGCCATTGCTGGTCATTTTCAGGATCACTGAGATCAGTGTTCTCGAGCAATAGTGACAAACAGCAATAGTTCTTGTAGGTTAGACGTAATAAATCTTACTCAAACTTATATGAAATGTCAATGAGAAGAACAGATTGCTGCGATTAAGGCAAGATTACCAAAACAAAAATAAATAAATAAAAAATAAATGTGTTTGCAGGTGTAAACGGAGTGGCTAAACATTTGTTCAACACAACTATCAGGCATTTTGACTATAGAAATCGGATTTTAAAAAATACATTGGCTGGAAATAATTATTTGATCCGCTGCTAAACTTGCTCAAAAAAAAGGAAGGAATAGCCAGATTTTCATTTTAATAGAGAAATATAAAACATCATGGAGTGGCCTAGACTGTCTCTGGACCTCAGTATTACAGAACATCAGCTGAGAGACCTGAAGCTTTAAGTTGCCAAGCAGCAGCCTAGAAACCTAAAGAATTTAGATATTTGGAAACCTTAGAGAAACCCTTGTTGGCAGCACAGCACTAAGTACCAAGTCATGTTTTACTTGGGGATCAAATACTCATTTCACTTAGCGACATGCAAACCAATTGATAAATTTCACGCAATGCGTTTTTGATTTATATTCTGTCTCCCTTCATTAAAGTTCAACTACCATAAAATTAGAGACTGTTCATTTCTTTGTAAGTGAGCCAACATACAATTTCAGCAGGAGTTTAAATAATTATTTTCCCCACTGTAGCTGTCAGGCTGAAGAAAAAAGGTCTTCTTTCGCCTTCCGCATCTGTAAAATAATGTGACATAATGTAAACTATAATAATAAAAAAAACAAAACCCTGCATGCTCTTGAAAAATTCATCCAGGGAAGGAATAGAAAACTCATTCTATATTTGCCCCTCAACAATTTAATATAAAACTACGGAATTTGAATAAACTTAACTACATTTTTTGGTTTGGTTGAATACCATGATGTGCAACACATCTGTAGTATATAAGAAAAAAAGATGGGCAGCATTTGACATGATAGCATTTGACGGCCTTCAAAAACAAAAAAAAAAAAAACATGTTTTAAAACAAGATAACAAAAGAAGATAAGCGTTTAGTACTTTTGGCCCAGATGATGATAATGATGATGATGTTGGTGACAGGCCCTGTTCATCTCCCTCTCTCAGCCCAGTTTCAGTTTCTTAAACCAAACGTCTCATGTTCAGCAGGGTGTCAGGCTCACCGCTGGGTGCTGCCACTACAGCACTGCGACATAAAAGCAACGTGTCACTCCACATCACGTATTAGATTTTCTTCTCCGCATGACGCCTCTCTGCCCGTCTGCACATGCGTTTTCTCTTCTACCATTCCTTCGGTGTTCGAGCATGCACATTCAACTTGTTCATTTAGCAAATCATTTTCTGATACACCTGAGTGCTGAAACTGAAGCTGCTCTTTCAGATTGCACAAGGACGTACGGAAGAAAGGGAAGAAAAAGTGCACAGCATAGGAGCTCTTGATGGCATCCTATAATTGCCTACCATCATTGCTCAAAACATTTTGCTTAAAAAGGTTTTCTATGAATGTGAAGCTTCACCTCATCCATAGAGTTTAATTAAGGGTGAAGGTTTGATGAATAAAGAGATTTGGAGCTCTACAAGGATAAAAACAAAAACAAGGTTTTATTCAAAACAGGAAAAAAAATCTACAAATTTCAATTTAAAGAACACAAACAGGTCTTTAGAAAAAGTAAAGAACATTATTTTTCTCTTTCTTTAAACATGTCTAAAGAGTCTGGATTCGAACAATCACTTGGTACCGAGGGGCCCAAAGTGTCGTGAGGAAATATCACACACCATTACACCAGCACCACCAGCTTGAACCATTGATACAAGGCAGGATATATCCATGCTTTCTTGTTGTTTATACCAGACTCTGACCCATTCGAAGTTTGTGTCAACTGTAGCCTCATCTTCCTGTTAATAGCAGTACTCTGTAATAGTGGCACTCTGTGTGGTCTCCTGCTGTTGTTTAACATTTTGTCCATTTAGAGATGCTCTTCTGCATATCTTAGTTGTAATGAGTGGTTATTCAAGTGTTGCCTTCCTCTTATATTAAGTTGTCAACGGGACCAACAGGATATTTTCTCCCAGAAACCTATCAGGCTAAAGAAGTCTTTTTTTGCCTTCCAAGTAAAGATGTGACATACTGTAACCTATGAATAACTACATGCTCCTCATCCAGGGAATGAATATAAACATAGAAAGCTGTTGCTCACAGGATATTTTCTCCTTTTCTCTTTAAACCCTAGAGATGGCTGTGTGGGAAAATCCCAGCAGACCAGCAGTTTCTGAAATAATGAGACGAGCTTGTCTGGGACTAACAATGAAGCCACACTTAAAATCACTGACATCACCTCGCTTCTCCATTCTGATGCATGGTTCGAATTTTATCAGGTCTTTGTAATTATGTCTACATGGTTTGCATTGAGTTGCTGACATATGATTGGCTGATGAGACAGTACTTGATGAAGTGGCTAGTGAGGCTTAAACATTGCATGAAGAAGTCAGAGGGCTGTTCAACAATGTTTTGCAAACATATCAGAGACCAAATTAGAAATTTCTGGTTAAAATGAGAAGTGTTCTGTTTGGAAAAAGAAAACGCTGCATTCCAGCATCAGAGCCTTATTCCATCTGTGAAACCTGGCTATGGGAGAGTCGTGGGCCGGCCCCGTTCCACTGCATCTGGCCAAGGAAGATTTGTCACTCTACTGATGGAGCAATGGGGGTTTAAATGAAATTCTGAAGGAAAATGTCATACATACTTCTGTTATCTGCCTCTAAAAAGAACATGGGTCATGCAGAAACACAACTTCCCCCACTAAACCATTAAAAATAGTTACAGAAGAAAAAAATGATGCTTTGAAACAAACCAAACAAACAAAATCCTGGAACTGAAGATGTTCTGAACACTGATATACGTAATAATTTTTCCAAGCCAGTGTGCAGTACTAATCACTATTAAATGAAAATGTTTGACTGCCATTATGTGTCACGGTCCTGGGTCTCCTGACCCAGCGTTTTTAGTTCTTTGTGATTTTCGTATTATTGTACTTGTGTGATTTATTCTATGGTTTCTAGTTTTGATCCCTTGCCCTTCATGTCTCCCTGTGTGCCCCTCTGTGTATCTGTGAGCCCTCGTCTCTCCTTATGTTTTATTCCATGCTTCCCCTGCCCATTATGTCTAAGTTCTCCCCGTGCTCTCTCTTCCCCCTGTGTGCCCTCTATGTATTTATGAGCCCTCGTCCCCTTTCGTGTTTATTCCATGTCTCCCCTGCCTGTTACGTTGGTGTTCTACTCGTGCTCTCTCTCCTCCTGTCTGAACCTCTGTGCTCCCTGTTTCACCTCTCCCGTCAGTGTTCAGTTCACCCCGCCCTGTCTCGTTATGGCTATCAGCGTCACCTGTGTTCCCCGTGTGTTCCCACTCCCCTCGTTAACCCTCTGTGTATTTCTGTCTGCGTCTCCCTCTGTTCAGCGTGACGTCGTCCCTCATGCCGTGTGTGGATCTCCCTGTGTCTCTCTGTGAATTCTTAGTTTGTGGTTTCCCAGTTTAGTTTAGTTTGTATATTTGTTCCGCCAGCGAATAAAGCTGAGTTTTGAGTTCATTCCCTCGTGCCTGTGAGTCCTGCATTTTGGGTCCTACTCCTGCCTGCCGCACGGCGATTCATGACATTATGACTGCTGCAAGTGGGTTACACAAGATATATAAAGCAAAGGTTTACATACTTTCTGACCTCATAAATAGACAACATTGGACCTTTTCTTCAATAAATGGATAACAGTGTTAAATTATTGTTTAATTGGGTTTTCCTATATTACTTTTTTGAATTTGTGTAAAAATCATATGATGATTTCAGTCATACTGATGCAGAAATAGAGAAAATCGCAAGAGGTAAACAAATTTTCTCCAGAACAGTCTGTATATACTGAATGTAGATTAACGACATACACATGCATGCTAGCACATCCTTTCTCTTTCTAATAGTCACGTGTTGCAGCACTCATGATCCCTGACCTCTGCATTAGTATGTAAAAGTCAGGACATCTAGTACGTCCACATGCAGGCAGTCAGACAGGCTGTCTGCTTCCATCAGCTGATGTTCATCTGTGATTCAGTAGTTAGATGCAGAACCGGAGGGAGGTAAGAAGAGAGGGAGATGGAGGAAAACAAGCCGGATGTTGGATAACATGCTGGGGCTGGCCCACTGTCAGCCCCACTCATCACGAGCCCTGTCTGGGCATCCCACTAGCCTTGGAGTCACACAGAATGGCAGCGAAGGAGACTGGAAGTCACAGCCAAGCGGGTTAATGGGGGCCCAGATTTAGAAGGAGAGCTCTGTCACCTCCCCGTCGGAGTCTGTTGACTTTTACAAATCACAAAGTCACTCATTTGTAGCCTTCTTCTGCATCATAACACCTTTTGAGGCTACAGTGAAGTGTGTATCTGTGTGTAGTGTATATGCTCAAGGCTCTGTGATTAAAGCCTCTATTTGGGTTTCCTCTTTGCATGACAAGATTTTGCCCCAACATCTGAAGTCCTGTGAGTCATACCAGAGTCTGCAAAATTGACAGCAAAATGACATGAATAAATCATGTGACTCAGAGGATCTACTGCAGATTTTATGTTCTAGCAAGCTTTCTGTGTGAGAAATTCACAGAAGGCATTGATGGCAAGCCCATTTCATTTTCAGTTTAGGAAATTTCTGGTTGTCAGCTTTTCACTTATCCTAGCTCTGCTGACCAGGTACAAACAGTCAACAGAGATGGCAGTTTCATAAATCCACCAAAGCTCTGAATTAGAATTTTAGTTTGAGCTAAATAACTGCCGGCTATGGTAAATGTCCTCCTTTATGCTTCTCTGTCTGCAGATGATACTTTGGAAATTTAGGGTTAAATTTATTATCTACAGCTTTCTTTTCCATTTTCAAGTGGATAATGTGTTAATATACAGTGGGGCAAAAAAGTATTTAGTCAGCCACCGATTGTGCAAGTTCCCCCACCTAAAATGATGACAGAAGTCAGTAATTTGCACCAGAGGTACACTTCAACTGTGAGAGACAGAATGTGAAAAAAAAATCCATGAATCCACATGGTAGGATTTGTAAAGAATTTATTCGTAAATCAGGGTGGAAAATAAGTATTTGGTCAATAACAAAAATACAACTCAATACTTTGTAACATAACCTTTGTTGGCAATAACAGAGGTCAAACGTTTACTATAGGTCTTTACCAGGTTTGCACACACAGTAGCTGGTATTTTGGCCCATTCCTCCATGCAGATCTTCTCGAGAGCAGTGATGTTTTGGGGCTGTCGCCGAGCAACATGGACTTTCAACTCCCGCCACAGATTTTCTATGGGGTTGAGGTCTGGAGACTGGCTAGGCCACTCCAGGACTTTCAAATGCTTCTTACGGAGCCACTCCTTTGTTGCCCGGGCGGTGTGTTTTGGATCATTGTCATGTTGGAAGACCCAGCCTCGTTTCATCTTCAAAGTTCTCACTGATGGAAGGAGGTTTTGGCTCAAAATCTCACGATACATGGCCCCATTCATTCTGTCCTTAACACGGATCAGTCGTCCTGTCCCCTTGGCAGAAAAACAGCCCCATAGCATGATGTTTCCACCCCCATGCTTCACAGTAGGTATGGTGTTCTTGGGATGCAACTCAGTATTCTTCTTCCTCCAAACACGACGAGTTGAGTTTATACCAAAAAGTTCTACTTTGGTTTCATCTGACCACATGACATTCTCCCAATCCTCTGCTGTATCATCCATGTGCTCTCTGGCAAACTTCAGACGGGCCTGGACATGCACTGGCTTCAGCAGCGGAACACGTCTGGCACTGCGGGATTTGATTCCCTGCCGTTGTAGTGTGTTACTGATGGTGACCTTTGTTACTTTGGTCCCAGCTCTCTGCAGGTCATTCACCAGGTCCCCCCGTGTGGTTCTGGGATCTTTGCTCACCGTTCTCATGATCATTTTGACCCCACGGGATGAGATCTTGCGTGGAGCCCCAGATCGAGGGAGATTATCAGTGGTCTTGTATGTCTTCCATTTTCTGATGATTGCTCCCACAGTTGATTTTTTCACACCAAGCTGCTTGCCTATTGTAGATTCACTCTTCCCAGTCTGGTGCAGGTCTACAATACTTTTCCTGGTGTCCTTCGAAAGCTCTTTGGTCTTGGCCATGGCGGAGTTTGGAGTCTGACTGTTTGAGGCTGTGGACAGGTGTCTTTTATACAGATGATGAGTTCAAACAGGTGCCATTCATACAGGTAACGAGTGGGGGACAGAAAAGCTTCTTACAGAAGACGTTACAGGTCTGTGAGAGCCAGAGATTTTCCTTGTTTGAGGTGACCAAATACTTATTTTCCACCCTAATTTACGAATAAATTCTTTACAAATCCTACCATGTGGATTCATGGATTTTTTTTTCACATTCTGTCTCTCACAGTTGAAGTGTACCTCTGGTGCAAATTACTGACCTCTGTCATCATTTTAAGTGGGGGAACTTGCACAATCGGTGGCTGACTAAATACTTTTTTGCCCCACTGTACATGTGATCTGTACCAAAAATCTTCAAAAGTATTCAGCCTTAGCAGTCAAAGTAGCCCTGTATTGTGCTTCTTTGGATTTATCGTAAGCGACTGAAATCTTAAACTGGGATAGTTTTCTCAACATAAAGCTTTTCTAAATAATATCTGTTGTCTGATTAAAAAGCCCCTTTTTGCCAAGATAAAATGGGATCATATACACACACTCTCAGATGGACTGAATAACAATTTGAAATAAAATGATTAGAAAACACAAACTTTAAGTTATTTTACACAGTTTCTTTCTGCCGAATATCAATTAAAGCAGCATATAAAACAGTAACACAAGCATTACAGTACAGGTAGCAGATTACAACAGTTCATCTCTACACATGACTAAGCACTCTGTTACAACCTGTGACAAATTCCAATTTACGGTTCTTGTACCTGTGCAGTACCACAGGTACAGTCACACTCACGTAAATATGACCATCCATTCATCCATCCTTTTCTGCTTATCCGGGGCCAGGTCGAGGGGGCAGCAACCTAAGCCGAAAAGCCCAGACTTTTCTTTCCCCGGCCAACTCCTCAGCCTTTCCTGGCCAACAAAGAGATAATCTCTTCAGCATGTCTTGGGTCTGCCCCAGGGCTATTATGATGGTCAAAATATGACTAGTCACACACAACTTTGTAAAAATGGCTTTATCAGTCTCTCACAATACTGTGGAGGAATTTCGACTCACTCGTCTGTACAATGTTACTTCAGTTCAATGAGGTTTGCAGGCATTTGTTTATGCTCAGATCTCTCAGCACTTCAATCGGGCTGATTGGGTCATCGCAGCACCTTGATTCTTTTCCCATTACAGAGGAATTTTGACCCCTCTTTTTACAACGTTGCTCTGTTCATTGAGATTTGAGAGTATTTGTTTATGCTTGGCTCTTTGAGGTTCTGCAATAGCATTTTAATTAATGTGAGTTCTGGACTTTGACTGGGCAATTGTAGCACCTTGTGCTGATATGCTTTCTTTGGGTTTTCCATACACGTTACTAAGCATTATAACCAAGCACCTCAACTTTGGTCTCCTCTGGTCCAGAAGTCTTGCGATTTGTTAAAATGCAACACTGCAAGGAGAGCGTGTTCTTGATAGTGGCAGTATATAAAGAGTGTGAGACAACTGATCTGTGGGATACTCTTGTTTGTGTTGTTATTGGTTCATCAGAAAGCTGCGGATGAGAGCGGAGTTATAACATGCAAAGAGCTCCAGTGAAACAGAATGAAGTGTCCACTGAAGCCACTCTGTACTTTTCATGTGGTATTTTTCAAATCCTGGTAAATTCTGCTGCTACTCCCTTCTCTGTTCCCGCTCACTTGTCAAGCATTCAGCTGACACGCGGCATTATCCACATCCAGCAACGTGCAGTTGGGATTTTCTAGGACTGCACAGGAGCATATTTGTGTTGAATGAAAACCTCTCTCTGCATGAAATCCACCAGGAAATAGACAAGCAAACAGACATAATCACAGAACCATAAATTATGCATGACCCAGGCTACCATATTCCTGGTAAACCTTCCAAACATCTATAAATGTGTTCAATTTTTTCTGTCTTGAACATTTACGACAGTGGCATTGTGTTAACATACCTCAGTGATGCAGACCGGAATAATGCCCAAACATTTGCTTTCATAGCAGTGGTCACACTTGCTGATAATCAATTAATCAAATTAATCTGATTAGCATTACCTGGCTGCATATAAGCCATATTCAAAAACAAAGTTCAGGTGCAGTTTATATTTAAAGGATAGCTTCAACCACATGCTATTTACTCTTTATTCTCTGTGAAGTTAAAGGTCTGGCAAACTTCAGGATAAATGGGAAGAATTTACTTTTACTGACAGCCATGCCAAGTGGGATGAAGAGAAATACAGAGGGAAAACCTTGAAATATATACTATGCCTTTATATAATGCCTCAGAAACCTTGAATCATTCATGCAAAGCCAGACAGACAGACAGATAGAGATATCTATCTATATACATCACCTTTCACTGCTGTAATGTTACCATTTTAGTTCACACCTACAGAGCTTTCAGAAATCTGAGTATGTGTCTGCATATGTGTGTGTATTTAGCATTGTGGGCTAATAACCAATTTTTCAAGGTCTGTGGCATAGACAGTGAAAACATCCAGACAAAAAACTTCCCGTTTCCACTGCCAGCAACTGATGCAGGTAAATATTAAAAAACAAAACAAAATCCATCAGACAATAGCTGAATTTTTCAAAATTGGCTTCAGGACTTTTCATGCATGCAACCAAAATCTGCTCAAATCCAATCTCTCAGTGCTACTCGAACTGTAAATGGAAAGCAGACAGAAATCAAGATCCTGACATTTGAGTAGCTGCCAGCTCCAAAAACAAAGCTAAAATAAATAAATAAGTGTGTATATATTGACCACTTGCAAACAAGATGATGCCAGAGGTCAGAGGAGAATAGTCCGACTACTTCGAGCCAATAGCAAGGCAACAGTATCTCAAATCATCACTCGTTAAAGCCAAAACATGCACAACCCATCGAAGCAGAAGCCTGAGGCTAAAACAAAGGCAAAAGAGGGCTCAACCCTTTTAAAGCATGGCGTACCGAGTAAAGTGGTATAGTTGATTGGCTGGACAGAAACTCGAGTGATCTATTTTTTTTTTTTACAATTCAAACAAATGCCTCTATTTACTCATTAGTTCACAATAACTACACAGAGTTTTCCTGCAGACAAACAGCAATGCTACATTCACTGATTCGCACCCTGTTTATCCTTAAGGTCTAACAAACATTTTAAGGTATTTTTCTTCTCTCAAAACATTGATGAAGCTATTTTAATATACATATTTTTCCCAGAATTGTGTACCCTTACAGGGTGCCTGTATAAGGTGAAGCTCATCAGTGAGTATTTTCAGCTTGCAGGATACTATCATCTTAGAATCACCTTATTCTACAGTGATGGCAGCAGTAAATGCAGATTCTATATCAGCGTGTACACATACTGATTTATCTTTTTACTGAAATAATATGTTTTCACCATGAATTATTCATGTGATGGCACCATTTCATCAAACTCAAATATTCTACATTGTTATGCTTACAATAATAATGCAGAGATTTCACATTCTCGGTCTGTTTGGAAACACAGAATGATTCTTTAATTCAAATATAACCTCCAATAACCTGATCACAAACAGGTGCACACATTACATGTACACAACTGAAGTGTTTCTTAGAAATTACACGTAAAACTACACAATAACAAGATGCCTTTTGCACAGCACTAAGTAACGTGAAGCCATAAATGTTGTCAATAAGCTCCTGACTGCTGTGGTCAGCCAGTCTGACAACAGAGGGGATGCTTCTGTTGCCACATAGGAAACACTGATCCTCTTTCACTCCCCCCTGCTGGTTTAATTATTGCAACCCTGGGGATTATTTGTGCAGCAGTAGTGGAAAATTTACACCCAGCATGGAGTTTAAACAACATAAAAGCCTCACAGAGAATTCCCGAAATCTATCTGACGCAGAAGTGTCTGCCTCTCTGTGTCTTCGTTCCTGGTTGAACCTTTTTTTGATCACTTTTCACAGTGTGAGTCACCACCTAAAGCACAAAGGGGATGATTTGTCCCATCTTTTTGTTTAAAAAAAAAAAAAAAAAAAAAAGCAGCCACGTGGAAGGGTTTTAATGTAGACTTCAAGATTTAGAAAGTGTCAAGTACAGTTGCAGCTCATCCTGTATTAGCATAAACATTACCAAAGGCAGACATGTTTCATCTGCGGATTTCAATGAAACAATATTCGGCCCATCAAAGAAAACTCGAGCTTTTGTGGATGCTCATAAACTAAGACAGTGCCTACAGTAAAGGTGAAATAGGAAATGTTGGAAATGTCTGTAAGATGCTCACAAAGAGTTTTTACTCTCTGATGATGTAACAAAGTAAAGGAACATTTTGGGACACATTTCAAAGCTATGAAGATGGTATGTGGTAAATGTGAAGCTCAGGCCAGCGGGCCTAAAGTACATTAGCTACCCTAAGCCTCTTCTTAAAATAACAAAATCCAGCTTACAGTACCACTTCAAGTACAGTACCACTTTTTCGCTTCACTTCAAGTTAAGTAAAAGGTCGCTAGTTCGAGTTCATCCAGCTAACCACAGTACAGCTTATTACTAACATCAAAAACTGTTTTGCAGCCTTCATATATTAAGACAATTTCATATAGATTCATCACATTTGGAAATAAATATTTCAAATAAATGTTGCAATGAAGACTGAAGTAAAAGGCTTTCACTTTTCAAGTTCGAGCACACACTTTTCATCCATCCTGTGTCTGTGTGTGGCAGAGGTGCACTTCTACTTTCCAGGTAACAGACAGGAACTAAAAGGCATTTAAACCCTCAGTGTAGCCTTCAAGTAATACACACATTTGTGGTCTCTGAGCTGAGAATATGATACAGTGATTTATGTTTTTACCGCAAAACATAGCATGTGTCCCGTCTGCATCTCAAGTTGATTCATCACTGACATGAGGAGGCGATACACGCACAATATCATCTGGTTACTTCCCTAAAGAAATTATACAAAAGCAGGCTGATATCGGACACCACAAACACATTACCTTTTCACCCTTGCGTCTATAAAAATAATCCTGTCTATATGTGTGTTGACTCAGTAAGGATAATATTAAATGAGAAAAGAAACCAATAAATCTTTAAAACTGATGCAGTCAGTACACCACCTGACTCAGTAGCTTGTCGAACCACATTTAGCAACAATACATTGATCTGTGTGACATTATCAGGCCCTTACTTTATTACAGAGAAATTTTGACCCCCTCTTTACAACGTTGTTCTGCTCATTGAGATTTGAAAGCATTTGTTTATGCTCAGCTCTCGAGGTTCTGCAATAGTGTTTTAATTAGTTTGAGTTAAAACACAACAGTTCTCCAAACCAGTAAAATGACAAAAACTTCTGTTAGAAGTGGTCAGTCTTATTCATTATTAGGTTAAGTTGTATCTGACTTAACCTCTTAAACCCTGTGGAAGCAGTCTGCGAGTTGGTAATTTTTCATATGACTGTATAGGTGTAGTCTCACTGATTTTAGTGGTTTTTACAGATAAAGACTTTTCCTTGAACTAATGAAAAAGAAAAAAGTTGTAGATTCCAGCAATCAAATATATTCTAAACAATTTAACTGTACTATAATGACATGAATGTTATGAAATTGCAATAAGTTTAATTTTTACATCAAACACTGCAAAGAGGCATTTGTATAAGAGCAGACACCTATGAATTCATTCTGTTTAGATGGTTGTAAAGAAGCCTGAGATTTTATTTTTTGTTGTTGTGCCAAGCTTGAAAGAATGTGTAATGATTCCTTGAGGAAGCTGGGTGTCTACTCCACAAGTGATGGCAGAAAAGAAAATATATGGTGTAGTAGAAGAATTGAGCAAATGGGGTGAAAGGGACGAAAGTGAAACCATTTAAATTGCAGCAGGTACAAAAACACCATCAGTACGACATGAGGAGATACAAAGCAGGATGTAAATATAGGTCTGCCAGAGTGAAACACGTTAACATTTCTCAATAAAATGCAGAAACTTGTATCACACTAAAGAAAAAAGACAGGTAAACATATGCAGGAGTCTGCACAAGAAAGTGAAAGATATGGGAAAAGAAAAAATGAAAAAAGAAACGTGAAAAAAATGAAAGTGTTTTAATTTCTATACAAACAAAGCAAAACAAATTGTTATGAAAATGGCAGAATGATGGCTCGATTATGTAAGCTGTAGGCTTTTTTTTTTTTAAAGTTCAGATTATATAAAGTTGTGGTAGCAACTTAAAACAGCATGGCATAGTTGCTCAGGAGACAACAATATCATATATTACATCATATTAAATTACATTGTCCACAGAAAATTAGAAACGTTCTTTATCTTTTTGTTTTGGCAAGTTATTTGCTGAAAATATCACAGGAGCAAAGTGGGGAGACACCACAAAAACAAAAATGCTTGAAGAAATTTAAAGAGAATTAGTTTGTACATTAGGTTTGATGTCATTAGCAAACTATACAAACCAGCGAGCATCAACTCATCAATCTACTAAGTCAGCAACACTGTTTCACTTCAAACAGAAGAACATTAAACAGTTTGTAAAGCTCTAGTTTGGTTCCACAAAAAAAGGAGATATTTTGCATTGTGAATGAAAGTTTAGTCTGTAATGAAAAGGACCAGCACAAAGGTAAAACTGCTAATTGTAACCATTTGTATTCTTTTCCATTTTTCCCCCTTTTAGAGCCAATGTTTGTTTGGTCCATTCTGGACTTCACTGGAAACCGTCAACTGTATATACAGGATTTAGCTACTGTGACATAACTAATAGTCTGTTACTCAAAAACACAAAGTAACAGACTAATAAATTGCTGCAATACCAAAAACTGGAACACATATCTCCCACGACTGTTATCATAGATAACTGCAGTAAAACTTCTACAAAAGGCACCAACTGCACGTAGGTCAGTAACTTTAAGCCAAATCCAAAGGGAAGAATTAAACATTGGTGTAATGAGAGGGTAAGCAAGCTACAGACTATAACCATTTTTTGAACCGGGATGCAAACATGTTACTGTAGTTTCATCGTTTAAGTTTTGCACTTTAACATGTGAGCCTATGGGGATTAACTTGCTTCTAGAGGCAGCCTGACGTGGCTATTGGAGGAGTAGACACTTTTGCATTGGCTTCATTTTTAGTCCCGATGGTTTGCCACTTGGCAGTAAACACAATGGTGTACCACTAGTGTAATGTGGATTACATTTAAAGAGTTTTAAAAGTTTCTTATGTACATCTTTTGTCAACACAGAGGGAACTCTGTAAAAATAACCTTTTTTTCAGGATTATTAGTGCTGCAATTTAGCTCAGTCTGCACTTTTTAAAGGTCAGTATTCTGAAATAGGATCACTATGTCTTTTTAATTTACTTTTTCTGAGAGCAAACTAACACAAACAATTATGCTTTATAAGTTTATTATGTTACTGTTAGTAAAGAAAACCAACAACCAACAGTTCTGGAACCTTAGCCTCCTCGTCTGACCCATGCACACTGACAACAGCCTGCCTACAGATTATCCATGCACAGCATGATGGAACTCGAAAAGGTCAGCAACCATGATTAGTTTTCGCACACTCCTTTGCCAAAGCACCCGCCGCTGATGAGCCTGGACATATTAGCGGGTAAACACAGGCATACACAGTAAGCGATTTCGTGCAGTTTTCTTCTGCTGGTATATCTTTCAAAAAGAGAAAATTTGTCACGCATGTTACAAATACATTGAAGATCAAATCTGAAGTAAGTGAATGGTTCGAGTATATCACGGACTTGGGTGTATTTCAATAAGTTAGGTAAAAGTTTCTATTTAAATATGCATGTAAGAAATCTTGGCACAAGACACTGCAATTAGCTCTTTAATTTTTATGCAAACTTCCTTTGAACCACCATCCTCTCCAGAATGCTTCTCTCTCTCTCTGTCTCATAGAGCTCGTCTTTGGTGAGTCAGCCAGCACAAAAAGCCAGACATCAATACTTGATCGGAGTCCAAGGCAGCCTGCAGCTACCCAGCTCCACCAGCTGGTCAGGGCAGCTTCACCATAAAGCGGGAGAAGAGACGGCAGGGTGGAAAAGGCTGGAACAGGCACTGCTCACAGGCTCTTCCAGTCTAACAGTAATTCAGAGAGCCAGCAGAAAGCAATCTGTGGTGTGCAGTCAGCCTCAGGGGGCACCAGGAGGGCACGACGGGGATCCGTCTTAAAATATACCAAACACAAAAAATAAAAACAAAACTGCTTCCTATCGAACAGCTGAGGGATGCGCCTGTGTTTTTATAGAGAGGCCATTATTTTTTTTGTTGAGCCCCATGGGGTACTAAATGTGTTAAGTCCCATGTGAGACAATATGAGACAGCCCAGCATCTGCCACAGAAACTTGCTTCCTCCATTTCTCTTGGTCCTGTCAGAGCAAAGCCACGGTTCAGCTCTGAGGAGTCAGTCAGACCCATCACACTGTGATAGTCCCTGTGAGAGTTTTGTCTTAAGGCAGCAGCCTGCTCTCACACCAATAATCATGAAGAAAATATGAATAGCATTTAAATACTATGTCGCAAACAGATTTCCTCATCATCCATCAACAAAAAGATAACAATTCAACATTCAGAGCAAACAGATAATATTTTTGCTGAGCATGCTTTCTGCACAGTTTTTGCAAAGATTTGCTTTAATTTGAAAAGCTGCGGTAAAGTCGAAAATGTTTATTGGGATCAGCGGAGGATGACACAAAGCTCAGAAACATGTTATAAATATAAGAATGTCAAAATTCTAGCTTTAGTAAGACTATACTGTTTAAGCAATGGTGCCACATTGTGCCTAAAAGTACACAAAAATTGAAACTGTTGTATTACAGTAATATAATACTGAATATCGACAAATAAGTATTACCAGTGCATTAACATCCAAATCCTCACAGTGCAACACCCAAGCAAGACAAGGAAACTATGCAGGGTGCCCGTACCATACAATTCAATGATCAACAGTTCATGTCACATTAAGATGAGATTAGAGGACCATTTCTCATCATTTTAACTCTTTGTTCTTTTCTAGCTATAACAGCTGATCAGCTCTTTATAATAAATAAATCAATAAATAAAGAAGAAATGTTATGATAGCAACAACAAACAATAAACCAGCAAACACATCATCATTATCAACATGAAAATAAGAGTCTGGCATTATATAATTATTAATAACAATAAATAGCAAAAATCTGTTCTTTCTATATTGTTAATAAAAGTTATAAAACATTTATAACTTATTATTACTATTATCACGATAAAAACATGTCAAAAGTATTTTAATTCTATACATTATTTAAAATTATTTTTAAAAAGTTAATAAAATGTTCAAAAATATGATTTTATTATGAAATAATATTAATTACAATTCAATTTAAATGGACTGGAATCTTGACTTCTGTCTCAAATTAGATCTTTCAATTACATCGATCACTCTTCAGTTAAGCAGGTTTACCTATGTTTAGGTTCTAAGGAAAGAAGTTGAAAATGGACATGGAAGCAGGTGTAACAGTGAGGTGGTGAAGGTGGGAGAGTTAAAATAGCTAGGGTCAGTTATCTAAAAGTAACAGACAGTGCACAAGAGAGGTGGGAAAAGAGTGGAGATGAGTGTCAGGAGGTATCTGTGAATGAAGGACAGCACTAAGAGTGAAAGGAGAGATTTATAAGATGGTAATGAGACCTGCTATGATGTCTGGTTTGGAGACAGTGGCACTGACAAAAAGGAGGTGAAGATGGAGGTGGCAGAATTGAAGTTAAGCTAATTTTCATAGGAAGTGACCAGAATGGAGAAGATTAGAAAGCAGTGTATCACAGGGACAGCTCAGGTCGAGCAGTATGGAGACAAAGTTAGAGAGGCACTCTGGTCTTCCACTCCTGTCCTCTCTTCATTACCATTTTTCTCTCCCTGGGAAATACAGCAACGATACATTTAGCTCACAGACAGTTTCGGTGTTTGGTTGTTGAGCTGAAATTGAACGCTTTGAAATTACCTGGCACTTCATATTTTAACACCAAAAAACACATCACAAGATGAGGAGAAAAGATGAGCTGAATCCGTTAGCAGCTGTGGGACATCTTTATTTTCTTATTACTGAGCAAATATATCTATGCCCTCACTGGAAGCAATGACAAGCTGCAGCGCACGTTCACTTAGTCACACCCACACTCACCCACACACAAAATTAACTGATTTAAGAGTAACCTGTATCAACCTATCACATTTAATTACTTATTAACTGAAGGCTATTCCAGATCATTCTGACCCAGTTTAACCCCAGCAAATGATGTTGAATATGGCGCTGCCAGGCAGGAGAAAAAGACAAAGACCACAGAGACGATTCATGCACTTAGTGAAGGAGGATATGCAGAGGGTTAGGTGCGGAGGCATGTGATCCCATTTGGTGACTTCTAAAGCCACCGACCGAAAGAAGATTATGACAAAGTAAATCTAATGTTTCAGATATTAGACCTGCTGTCTAAAGAGTAGTAGTTATAGTGATGTAGTCTAAGAGAAAATTACAGTAGCCCTGAGAGGCCAAACGGACTGCAACTTAAGAAAACACCAACAATAAGAAAAACGCTGCAAAAGCACACAAAACACAACGGAAATAGGAAAAACAGAAACGGAAATAGGAAAAAACAGATTTCCAAAAGCACAAAGGAAGTGTTTCTGGGGAAACAATAACCCGACGGACCAGTTGCAGGAACCAAAATATGGTAGGTAAGTGTGTTTTAATCTCATGATTCATATGGTAAATGGTAAATGGCCTGTATTTATATAGCGCTTTACTAGTCCCTAAGGACCCCAAAGCGCTTTACACATCCAGTCATCCACCCATTCACACACACATTCACACACTGGTGATGGCAAGCTACATTGTAGCCACAGCCACCCTGGGGCGCACTGACAGAGGCGAGGCTGCCGGACACTGGCGCCACCGGGCCCTCTGACCACCACCAGTAGGCAACGGGTGAAGTGTCTCGCCCAAGGACACAACGACCGAGACTGTCCGAGCCGGGGGTCGAACCGGCAACCTTCCGATTACAAGGCGAACGCCCAACTCTTGAGCCACGATTGCCCCAATCGAATATAATACTGATGACGGCTTTTTAGGCTAATAGTTAGGCTAACACACTTACCTCTCATCTTTTCTTTCCTCATAAAACCGATAGATCCTCCACTTCTTTTAAGTGTCTCCCAGCGCAATTCTGAGCATATTTTAGTTACTGCAACTGGTCCGTTGGGTTATTGTCTCCCCAGAAACATTTCCCTTGTGCTTTTGGAATCTGTTTTTTTCCCCATTTCCGCTTTCGTTTTTCCTATTTCCGTTGTGTTTTGTTTGCTTTTGCAGTGGTTTTCTTATTGCTGGTGTTTTCTTAAGTTGTAGTCCGTTTGGCCTCTCGGGGCCACCGCAGGAAATTGACTAAAATAATTAACATGAATTAGAAACCAAACTTTACTTGCCACTGAACGTATTCGAAATTGTTTATAAGTAAATAACTGAAATAAATTGGTTGGCTCTTTGCATTGAATTTAAAAATGTTAATGCAGAACAGACTAGGATTTACAGAGGGAAAAAGTTATTTGATGAGCAGAAGCAAACCTGAGGAATGGCTGATAAATTTCCACTATTATGTTATTTCATGCTTTTGAGTGATTTTCTTTTGGGTTTTGTTTTTTTGTTTTTTTTTAAGGATTAGAAATATGAACATTTGAAAGGTCTGTACTGTTTGTGCTGTAAATCTCCATGAACTGGACATCAGAGAAATGCACAGAAACGTCAGTGATATACAATTTATATATTACTACAAATGTGTCTACTTTATACTTGATACTGAGCTGTTTGTCAACGTGCGTACAGGATTGTAGTGCCTGCCTGTGAAGATTCAGAGTTGTATAAACCTGGCTCAGATGCTTGGAAGAAAATCAGATAATTGCTTTGAAAATCCAAACAGCAAGCTGATGCTTGTTTGGGCTGCCAACTCCGTTAATGTCCTGTGTCTGAGCGGGTTTTTTTCTTTCCCCATATAATATTTGTAAATCTTGTCTTGATCAACCACAGTAGCACAGAGATGTCACAGAGTTTTTCTTTTTACAGTACAGTTGGAGAGGATCAATCTTTAATCTTTCCTAGCTTGGGGGGGTCATGACAGCAAATAGCAGTACCAGTTATTGGTAAAGATTCAGCACATTGTAATATTTATAAATCCCCATCCTCAAGTCCAATTATTGCGGTAAATTTCTCTCTCTCATAAACAGCACTGCAGCTTAAACAGAATGACAGGCTTGGCAGAGCAGAGCAATGTTTGTGCAGCGGACATCCAAACGCAAGATCATCAAAGGATTTATGTGGCGCACAGATCTGAGCATGCGACTTGGAACTAAGCTTTAAACCACAATAAACAGACTATAGGGAATGCAGAGATGACTCGCAGCGAATGAGCAACAAAGGCGAGGATGGGCCAACAGTGCCATGATAACCTTTGAGCACCTGCACAGCCAGACACAGCAGGGTAAATGGCTTAACACGCATCCCAAAACACTAGGCTGCATTTCAGCCAGTGTTATTAGAGATCTGGTAAAAATTGATGGAAATATGAATGAAGTAATGTCAGATTCTGATCCATCATGCTAAAAAGCATCAGATTGGCAATGGCTTCATTTTCCAACATAACAATGATCCCAAATACATCGCCAGTACATTAAAAGAATACCCAGATAACACCACACTCAGTGGAACACTATCAGTCCTGCATTGGCCTTACCAGGGCCCTAACCCTAGAACACTAGCATGCCGATTTGTAACACTATCATCAGGTATATTTCACACAGATATAATATAACACAAACAAACTATTGTTTAAAGCTTGCCTAAGTGAGTCCTGGCATTGTAGAAGAATAAAGGTAGTCATTCTCAATATCCGGTCTTTAAGTCTGATGTCATTAGCCATGTCTGGGCCCAAACTCCACTGCAGGTCCCCAAGTCAAACAAACACTGCGGCATCACTGAGAGCTAGAGAAACTGTCTAATTTATTTCATCTGCAATAAAATGATCAGTGTGGCTGCTCTACCAGGTTTAACAATTAAGTTTAACATCCAGGCATCCGTGAAAACAGAATTTATGAAATTTAACGGAGTTAGAAGTTAGCTCGCTAGTTTCCATCTAAAGATAATATATCATGTTCTGACTGAGAGATTTCTGAAAAAATTTAAACGTGCAGCTCTGCTATAACTTCTGACATAAATGAAAACAGGAAAGGAAACACCAGTGACATTTGTATGGTTACTGAAGTTGGACTAGCTGGTATATAATGATGTGCCATGTGATCGCTAGCGACACAGCTATGTTAGCATAACATAAACACAGAGAAGCTGGAGGACGAACGCTAACTTTTTTCCACTCGATAAACGTTAACATGAGGGTTCCCGATGGTCAGGGACCAAACTTCAGTCAGGAGAACAACTGCAATACAAGGTCATTAATATACTGCTGCATGGGCTGGGCTGTAGTTACATCGTAAGGTTTTAAAAACAGCTTTAAAATGAACAGTGGTAATAAAAACCGAGGGAGCCCGACAGTGATCACTGACTGTTTTTAGGGGGTGTTGAGATTAAATAGAACAAGATACAAAGCATTAAAACATGTTAAAAAAGGTTTAATAAATGAAGAGTCGGTTGGGCCTGGAAGAAGGGTACATCCGAATTGAATTTCAAGCTTGTTAGAACTGTAAAAACTCTGTTTGAAATACATATACTGTATTTCCATTCATATTTGTGCACGTTTCAATATAGCATTGCATCCATTTCCAATTTTCCCAGCTAAGCAAAGAATTGAGGTGTGGTTCAAGACTTTGCGGTGCAAACTTTTACCATTGTTCATTCATAAATGCCTTTAGTTAAATTTAACAGAGATAAATGCTCTAACTCAAATTATTCCCTAAAATCTTCCACTTTGGGATTATTGGGTTTATTGAAAGAGGTAATAATTTCAGTTTTGTTCCTTTATCTCTATTGCACTGGAGGGGAAGTAGAAACCAATATCCCCAAATTTTGGACACCACCCAAAATCTCTGCTACAATTTCTCTGTAATATGGCTCTCAGCTGTTTTTCCCCTTGATTCTGCTTTCTGCAGATATACCACAAAGCCTGATTCAATCATAACCTCTTTCTTTAGAAACTATCCTAAACACTACTTTATGTTATGAAGCCTGGGGAGACTTTAAAAACAGTCTCTCTCTGTCCCATGGGTTCTTGGGCTCAGCTTGCAAGAGCAACCCACTGTCAGAGTCGGAATCCCCTGAGAAATAACCTCCTCACTGGGACAGTTCACTCACAAGTGAAGCTGGCAGCTGAAGTGCACATGTAAAAGCTTTTATGCAGACACCACAACAAAAAGCACACTCCTGACTGACAGCATGTGGTGCAGGTGCTGTGGTTTACAACCTTTTAAGTTGCACAGCCCTGCAGAAAACAATACAGTTTCCAAAGTACGACTCAAAACTACACTCATAACTACACATCCAGGGCAACACACAGTCAGAAACAGTACATTCATGTCAAAGTGACACACAGGCAGAGCTCCTCTCTGCTTCACTGAGCACTGAGCACCTGAGTCTCTGGCCTCTTGCCTGGATGCTCCGGTTTAGAGACGGATCTTCCAGGAAAAACTGCAGCAAAATCAGATTGCTTATCCCTCTGAGGGGGGGAGAAGTGGGTTGGATCTACCTTTTATTACCTCTCTAACACTGCCCACCTATGGACAACAACACACAAGACACTGTGAGCCTGTCATGTGGGCTTTCATCCAAAACTCAAACAGGAACTCAATGCTTTCCTACAGGCTTCCTTTCAACCGTGCACTAAAAATCAGATCAGCAACCAACAGGCTGTCGTTGATGCAGACCAACCGGGAGACATCACTGATAATCCGAGAAGATCAAAAGGACAGAGCAGAGATGCGGTTTGAAGGAGCGGCTTATGCTTAAACCATTTCCCCAGTCCTGACATTTGATATGACTGCTAGCCTGTATCTTCAGGTGTGTGTCACAAACGCTCAGCTGCCATCAACAAAAGCATTAAAGTGGAGGGCTGAAATATCACTGCTGAAATATCCGTGGAACAGGCAATGAGAGGATGAGCCAGAGGACGGCTGAAAGGCCTGCATGCTTTTCTCATCCTTTTTATGAGGTGTCTCACTCATTACTGTGGCGAGCATGAGTCACCATGAATAGCTGAAATCACTGTGGGAATAAGTGCTACATTATGTATTTGTCTATTAAGCATGTGTGGATGTATTTTGTAAAGACAAATTGCAATGATATGAAAGGAGGAAGGCTGCTGGTGTATATTGATTTTTTTGTAGCTCAATCAAAGCAGAAGAATGAAGCAGAAAAGTCATTAAGAATGAAATCATTCTGCATGCATCAATATGCAATTGCTTTTCCAAAGCAGCCAGCCACTGCTTACACCTGGAGGAAATATGTATTGCACAGAAAATCGGTGTGATGGGTAAACTGGTTTTATTACCCAGACTGTGCAGCCAGTCATCAGTCAGCGGGACGCCATGATTTCATCTACAGTGTAAATGAAGCCTGGATGAGTATCATGTGGACAATGAACATATCACCAGTCCTGCAGGTGCCGATTTCCCTTTAAAGAAAAAAGAAAAAAACCCCACAAAAATCACAAACCCACAGTGAGATGAAGGGATGAAAGATTATTAAACTATTGTTTTAACAATATGTGTATCCATATTAGCCAAAAATGTTTGTCTTAAGTAGGTGTCACTCCAGGATGCACACATTTAATTTTTCATAGAAAATGAACATTCATTTTACTTTCTTACCAAATCCAGAAGATACCTTTAATAAGATGCCATAAGAATAATAAAGCACACTGAAACTGATATAAAACAAAAACATAATTAGAAAATACAAATCTTTAATCATTCTAGTTTGCATTACTGTTTGTCTGTACTCCTCCTACCGTCTCGTCTTTCTCCTCAGAGGGAGGGTAGACATAAACCACAGTCGACATGTGACAGCGCTGTTAGAGGTCTGATAATTGACATGCGAACGTGTGAACATGCAAATGACATCAAGCTGCACAGAGGTAAACGCCAGGGTTAGTGACCTCCCTCAGAGGAAACCCTGCAGTCTGACAAATGTTCTTCCCTGCCTTTCTGTCACTAACTGTTACCTTTACTGTCTGCCTTTAACTCACTCCAAAATATCCTCATCCTTGTCTTTGCTTTTATTTCTCTTATTTCCCCAAAGGTGATATGCACTTAAACGAGCAGGCGTCCACATTTTAATTTCAGCAAACAGATTTACTGTCAATAACCATATAGCTACTTAATTCAGTCGGTTGTTTATGGAAGCTCATGGGAATAAGCATGACTCTAACATGTTAAATAATATTCATAGCTACATGCTCAGATTTGCTCTCGTATCTGCTTTTCCAGTTAGCATGAATATATGAATTCTCATTTGGAAACAAAACCAGTTGAGGCCCCAGTTGTAGAAAACAGGCAGAGTCAGGATGAAGACAAGAAAAAATGTCCATAAGATGTAGTGCACACTTTCCAGTCAGCTTATTCCTAAAATGTTCTCAATCCATTACAAATAATCATTATTTATGAAATCTCCTGTGTATCATATTAAACCAGAGTTGACTATCATAAGAGAAGAAAAAAAATCTCCCATTAGTTTAATGATATAAATGAACTGTATTCCAAATAAGAGGACGTTTTATGGTTACATTAATTCTCTGTGTGCCAAAAAGACCGCGTAAGAAAAAAAAATGTGCAGATTGAGGAGACCGTATTTATGCAACTCCAACAGACAGATAATATGTTCGAGTGGAAACCATAATTGATGCTTTTCCTTTCCTTTGAGATACTTGAACAACTTTTCAGATATGTAAAGTTGTTCAAGCTAAGGCTTAAAAATATATACTGTGAAGTAAATATTATATTGGAAATTACTTTTTAAATAATAAAGAGGCAAACTTTAATATAACTTCTTGTTAAACCTTTTGGTGGAATGTTCCTGCTAGTCATATTTTTCCAGTCACGAGTCTTCGCTTCATGATTACAAATCCTGAAGCTACTAACTTGCTTTTGTGAGGTGAAATTACTCCCCTTCAGCAGAAGAGGCTGGTGATAATAATAAGGATAATAATAATTAAATTTTAATAAAAATTAATTTCAGTGTCTGAAGGAGGATTTTTGAGTGTTCCCGCCCTCGATGTCTCGATGTTAGGTAACGCAGAGAAGTTGTTCTTTGAGTTGTGTAGGAAACAGCGAGCACTCTGGGGGTGGGACACGAGGGGAGGGAGTCTTTTAATTATCACAGCTGAGCGCGCAGCAAAAACAGCACCACTGCACAGTCACTATGAAGAATACAATGCTATCTTATAGTGAACCTTACTGCTGCTTCTACAGCTGTATATCCTTTATAGAAAGCATTTAGGTGGGAGCTTCAAATTCCTGGAACACTTTTTTTGCATATTTGATTAAAAAAAGAAAAAGAAAAACAAGACTGCAGTCACCATATTTTGCATGTTTGTTGGCTTTCTTTTGCCAGATAGTTCATGCTGATATTGCAGAGATCCAACTGTGTTTGTTATTTAAATAACTGTTCAAGCTGAAATTCAAATAATATCAATATAATACAATACAAACAGTCCAGGTTTTTGTCGGCAGCCTTATTAGAAATTCAATCCATGCAGGAACCATTACAGAGTTCAGGCACATTTAACTCACGTGAGTCTGCAAAAGCCTCAGGCACAGTGCCCCCTCTTACTTTAAATTAGCTCTTCATATTTCAAAAAGATTATTTCTTTTAAATTATCTCTTATAGCGACAAGTGTTCGCCTCACAATTAATGTGACACCACAGGCAGGTATTTCTGCTAATTTAGCCTTTCTGGTCCAAGGAGCTGTGCAGTACAATAATTAAGCCAGAGTTTAACACCGGATTCTGCCACGTCCACTAAAAGGAATCGAGTGGTACGGTCACCCCAAGACAACCTGACTGAGCCCTTGGTCGGATCTTCAGATTGATATTAAATGGTTTCCCTGTGGTGCCACGAGCCAGCATTAATAAACAGGTCAGACTCTAAGAGAAGGTGTTGTGTTGCTGCTATGGATAAGTATAACATGAACCACATAAAGTTCACAGCGTGTCTATTGGAGTGGTAGATTTTATGTTAAAATGCTGAAAGTAAACTTCACACCAAGCCACACACATCGAGTTATCCTGAGCCACTTTTTTACCCTCATGATGCTCGATATTAGACGTTATGTAACGCTCCCTGATGCTCCATCTGTTCACCTCAGCTACTACTCTGGAAAAAGAGATGAATTTACTCATGCATGCACCTTAAAAGTACTTACAGTGGCTTCCTGTTTGCAAAGACACAAAAGAACACATGCCCAAGGGAATGAAGATGAAGTGGAGGAGGAGTCGTCAAAAGTTTGAATTTGAACCCCCCCACTCCTGATCAGCTGTTCTCCCCTCAACACTCAGTCACGCTTCAGTTCAGGCAGCCTCACATCTCCAGAACAGATGTGATTTATCAGGGCACGTCCTCTCCAGAGGATATGCAATAACTGAAGTTCAGTGAGAGAAAAAAAAAGCACTCTAAGGATATGAAGGGAAACACGTAGAGCACAAATATTCAATAATTTGTACAGTCCAAAGTGCAAATGTGTGAACTCTACCTGTATAACTTTGGTAAAGCTACTGTTACTATTACAATATAAGTTGAATTTTCTGTTGAAAATTCAGCATTAAGCTCCAGACTGTGGGCAGCTGATAGTTAGTTTATATTTCTTCTATTTCTAAATAATTGCAGCATAATGAGTTGATATCAGGAGTATTTGTAATAGATCAATAGTAACCTTTGAGCACATCTGTAGGAGCAAGAATTCTGGCTGGGTTGTGGAAGGTCAAATACTTATATTGCTCAATCACTTACTAATCAATTTATAACTTTTATTCATGTTTTTTCTGGATTTTTGGCTGATATTTCATCTCTATTGCTTAAAATAAAATACCATTAAAAGACTGTTTCAATGTAAGTGAGCAAACTTAATTCAGCAGGGAATCAACTAATTGTTTCCCTTAAGGTTGGTTTAATAAGAGGGGACATCCCATTACCAAAACTACTACTTTCTGTAGATAATGTCTAATGTCTGCAATCTAATGTCTGCATTGATTTTGCCCTCTATGCTCTCATTCCTCTATAAAAAAAAATAAAAAAAATAAAAAAAATAAAATCTTAAAGAATTTTTTTATGTGCATTTCCTTCATTTAGAAAACGGGTAAAAACATACTAGCTCTACCAGATATTGAGTGGAAGGAGTTTGTAATGTAGATAAAAGATTGAAAAATAAATAGGAAATCTTGAGGAGGCTACAGAGAGCGATGAAAGTCATTTTCCTTCACTCTTTGGAACAAAGACCTCAAAGGTGCTGTGATGCTGTGAGTTAATCACCCATGTGCAGCAACCTTCATTAGTATCTCTGAGAGTCGATGAACAAAAGCTCAAGCAAAACGAACCCTTCACTCCTTTCCAAGTATCTGATTTATTTTTATGAGTCACGAAACTACTTAAACTATTGAGTGATTCAAAAGTGGGACGTGAGAGATCAAAAACAAAAATGCTTCAAAAATTAGTTAGTAAATCATTTTTTAGAATTATTTAGTCAATATTTTTGATTATAAAATAATACAATTCATTTTTGATTAATACTTTGATTGGTACACTTTTCAGTGTAAACATAAAACTGTATTAAACTTTGGTTTACACTTTATAGCATTAATAATAAAAAATAAATAAATAAAAAAAAAAAAAAATAATAATAATAATAATAATAATAATAATAATAATAATAATAATAATACACTAATAAACAACAGCGTTCAAACACCTGAGAATACTACAGACTAACAAATGTGATTTAAGCTGAATCCATGGAAACAAACTGCCTCAAAACCTCACAAACCTCGTTGTCGAAGCAAGCCTGGAATGCTCAATGTTCTCAGTGTATTATGGCTCACAATTTGGCAGTGGAACTGAGGTAAGCTGAATAAGGAGGGTTCTCAGGGCTCAGGGCCAATCACAGCTCTTTTATGCAGCTAGCGAGCACAAGGAAAGAAAGCACAAATGCACAATTAATTCATTCACAGTTTATGTCACATGTTCAAAACCAGTGGAGAATTTGGTCCCAGCTTTTCCAATTTAGACATAACTGTATACTAAAACCTCCTGACATTCACACATACAGATAGTATCAATAAGTGCAACAGTTACCTCACCTGGTGTGTACAAACTATAAACAAAATTTCTACAAAACAAACAAAAACAAACAGCATTACAGATACATATATATCATGAACACTAATAATAAGGGTTTGATGAGTATATTTTTCTGCACAGTCCTCAGTTATTTGGTGGCTACCTAAAGTCATACTCCATTAGATAAGTGCTGCATACTAACAACAGCTGGGCACTAAAGCAATAAAGATAATTGTCACTAAATAACTTTTTCCTCAATAGGAACCTGAAATACAAACAATATCATGTCTGTAGAACTTATTCTGTCCATTTTTGACAGACATGTCTTGTATTCAGGTTTACTTCCGCAATTCTCTGACATGCATTTAGACTTATCCTGCTGGAGTATAAAACATTCTCCATAACCACACTACCAAAAAGGTGGAGCATGACTACAGAAAAAAGAGGTAGTTCAATTCCAGAGTATGCACCCACACACCGGTAAAACACAGTGTTTACTGTGAGTCTAATACATTTCTGTTAATGCCATGATCCTCAAACTGGGACTCATCAGTAATAAGTCTTTTTTTCCCGTCATCTGCTGTGAAATACTGGTGTTCCTTAGCCCATCACAACATTTGACCTCATTTCCTTCTTTTGTGGTTTAGAGGTTGTATCTGATCATCTCAGAAAACTAGGCATGCTTTACTTAATCCTTGTGCAGATATAAAGCTTTCTATATGTATTTAACAAATGCTTTACATGCAGTGAAGTTGCTGGTCTCTCTTTTCCAAAGCTTTATGTATAGATTTCATGATGATGTAGTCATTTTTTATCTGACTAATCATGCTTTGGATGCAACTGATCCAGTTTTTGTAAAGTGCTTTATAGTGCAACGCACTGCATGTTTCACTCTAGTCATGATTTGATGCCTCTCTTGGCTCAAAACAACACTTTATCTTCTGACACTTTCCCTTACATTCAATGTCACATTTCTCACTATCACAGTGCTAAGAAATCTTTTGCAGAAAACTTGAGAGAAATAACAGATGAACAACAGCTGTAGGTTGAATTAGTTATCTGGGTGTCTTCTGAATTCATGCATTAGTGGAAAGAAAGCTTAAGGAAATGTGGCAGCTCCAAGGTTTGGAGGCCTATCTCCCCCTACCACCACTTCCCCTGCCAGTGGCGGACCCCCTCAGACATCGGTGCGTTGGTGGTTCTTTGTGTCCGGGGATGGGCGTCCAGGTACACACCGGCTCACTCCTTGGCGGCCGCTTATCGGGGCCTGGAGCCTGGGGCTCGCTCGGGCCACTTCGGAGGTGGGGTGCCCCCGGCCTCTCGGCCTGAGGCTCGGTCACTCAGGCGCAGCTGGCTGCCGGCGGAGCTCACGGGCGCGTCACTGCAACTCCCCCTGGCTTCTGCTCCGCGGCTGCTGAGTGAGCCCTCATCTGGGACTCTAATCAGCTCTTTCCGGGACAGTGGCGCAGCTGCCCCTCTGTTGGTCTTCCTTGGTCTCTTGTGTTCTGGGGGCCTCTGGATGTCTGGAGTTTTGATCTCCTCCACACCTGCTTCACGCCCTGGAGGACGGGGCTGTGGCCCCCCCACACCCTCTAAGATAAGATAAGATAGAACTTTATTAATCCCTCGGGTGGGTTCCTCTGGGAAATTCGACTTCCAAAAAAAGCACAGCAACGACCGAAGTTACAGTTACAGAACTGTTATATATATATACACACACACACACACACACACACACACACACACACACACACACACACACACACACATATATAAATACAGAGACAAATATAAATAAAATATACAAAGGGGATAAATAGAATAAATAGGAATAAAAAATAAAAATACAAGTGAATTGCACATTTCAAGTATTGAGTCTATTGCACTGTTGACTATTTACAAAAAGTATTGCACAAGGTATTGTACAGTGAGGTGCAGAGGCACTGCAGCTTAGTTGTTCCCCCCTCCTTTGTCCTCCTGTTTCCCCTCCCTCTCCCCTCCAGAGAGGAGTTAAACAGTCTGATGGCGTGTGGGACAAAGGAGTTTTTAAGTCTGTTAGTTCTTGTCTTGGGGAGAAGCAACCTGTCACTGAACAGACTCTTCTGATTGTTTATGGCCGTGTGCAGAGGATGCCTGGCATTGTTCATAATGTCCATCAGTTTCTTTAATGTCCTTTTCTCTGCCACTGTCACCAGAGTGTCCAGCTTCATGCCGACCACAGAGCTAGCCCTCCTGATCAGTTTCTCCAGCCTGGATGAGTCCCTCTTTGCTGTGCTGCTCCCCCAGCACACCACAGCATAGAAAAGTACTCCAGCAACCACTGACTGGTAAAACATCCTCAGGAGCTTCCTGCAGATGTTAAAAGACCTCAGCCTCCTGAGGAAGTACAGTCGGCTTTGGGCTTTTTTATACAGGTGCTCTGTGTTGCATGACCAGTCCAGTTTATTGTCCACCCACAGCCCGAGGTACTTGTACTTGTTGACCACCTCCACCTCCTCCCCCTCTATCTGAACCGGCAGTGGACCTTCTCTGGACCTCCCGAAGTCCACAACCAGTTCCTTAGTCTTTGAGGTGTTGAGTTGCAGGTGGTTTGTGTGACTCCATGCGACAAAGTTCCTCACCAGACTTCTGTACTCCTCTTCCTGATCATCCCAGATACACCCCATGATGGCCGTGTCATCTGCAAACTTCTGAATATGGCATAATTCAGAGTTGTAGCAGAAGTCAGAGGTGTACAGGGTGAAGAGAAGAGGGGACAGCACAGTTCCCTGTGGTGCTCCTGTGCTGCTGACCACTGTGTCAGACGTGATGTCCTTCAGCCTGACGTACTGTGGTCTGTCGGTGAGGTAGTCGGAGATCCAAGCCACCAGGCAGGGGTCCACCTCCATCCTGTTCAGTTTTTCCTGAAGCATACAGGGCCGGATGGTATTAAAGGCACTGGAAAAGTCAAGAAACAGGATCCTGACCGTGCCTTTTCCCCCATCCAGGTGTGAGTGGGCTCTGTGTAGGAGGTACAGGATGGCATCCTCCACTCCGACACCCGCCTTGTATGCAAACTGTAGTGGGTCCTGGGCATGTTGTACCTGTGGTCGGAGGAGGTTGAGGAAGAGCCGCTCTAGAGTCTTCATAAGATGTGACGTCAGTGCCACCGGTCGGAAGTCTAGCAGATTATTACATGAAGGAACCTTTTAAAAAAACAAAAAACAAGCGCGTCCATGCTCACAGGTGTACACATGGGTGATCACACCCACAAACTACACCCTTTTTGGCTCCTACCTCAAAGCACACTGTGTTCTGTTGATCTTATGTGCTGCACAATAATGTTTAACATTTAGTATTTACTGTCATATTCCCATATATCATTGTGATGTTGTTTATTCTATTACTCTTGTTCTCTTCTGCTTGCTTTCTTTTTTCTTTCTCAGCAGGTGATCCAGGTGATTGATATATGCATTTTTTTTTCTCTGCCCGTTCTGTTGGTTTTTGTCTTTTGCCCTTCTCCCCCGTCCCTCTTCTCAGCTGTTTCTCTTTCCCTCTTTCTTTCTCCCCTTCTTTCCCCCAGTCAAGTCTGTCCCGTATTCAGTAAGTGAAAATAAAATAAACAATAAAAGGTGAATCAAATGGACCATTACGGCAAGGCTGGGATGGTCAGTTTGGTAAAGTAAATCCGTTGGGCATCTTTCTTTGCCTTTAGACAACAATTCTGATGGCAAAAGAGCCAAACGGGACAGGCCAAAAATAAAAAAATAAAAAAAATAAAAAAAATAAAAGAGTTCATGTGAGTGTCAATGGTGCTTAATTGCTTGAGTAGTGCAAATATAGATTTATTTATTTTATTTACATCAAGTCATGACAGAATCTCAATGTGGCCTCAGATTCTACAGTTTTAAAAAGGACACATTTACTTTTAGGGCTTTGTTGTATATACTTTAGTTGCAACCTTACAAGTCTTCATACTTGCCTTTCTTGGGTTGTTACTTTTTTTTTTTTTTTCTTTGCACATCGCTGCCACCAACTGCCAATTACTGGAAGAGAATAAAAGCTTTTTTGCTAATATTTGGGCTTTTAAAAAACAGAAGCCTCCGGGTCAGCATCTCCCTTGGCAGCAATATTAGATAGCAGGCATTGCTACTGTAATAGATGAACTAAAGCTTTGCAGTGCAGTGATAATTAGAGCATGTCATAGTTCTTATTAGCCTACAGACACATGACACACCAACATGTTTGTGACAAGCCAACATATTTTTATTACAGTGATAGATTCAATTAAGACCCCTGTTGAGTTCTAAACGGTGCCTGTCAGAAAGTAAAAAAACAACAAAAAAAAACAACAACAACAAACTTGAATTTCTGATTTTTGTATCGATAGTTTTGAACAATGCTATAAGTGTAGAGGTGAAACAAACACAAAAATGTACTGTACATAATAGTTTTAGTTCAGGGTTCAAAGATCCAAGTGCGTCTTTTTAAAATGTGTATTTTAATTTTTAAAATCTTTCAAACCGGCATAACTGTTTCAAGACAAGAAAGGAGATGGTTGTAAATATTGGTCCGAGTCTGCAGATGCTCATGTCAGAAAAATAAATCAGCATACTAGCAACATGTTGGATTATTGTCAAGACTTGAGCCGTTTTCAGATCTCATTTTTCCAACCTGGTCCTCTGTGAGATGATACTGTCCCTTCTGCAAGCAACTAATCAGTGTTTAGACATGTACACCATACAGATTTATTTCCCCTGAGCACACCTGCATTACCTATGAGAGTATGATATGCACAGTCCTATTTGCAGAAAAGATAAGTCATTACCATCCTATGTTCTCACACAAGTCTCTTGTGTAACAAGTTGAAGCCTGAGGTGTCATTTTGTTCAACTGAGTCATGAGGATGAAAACGGCACTCTAATGTTCGCCAGAGGCAGCTTCTCAAATGCATGCACATGCAGTCATGTTCGTCCCTTAATCCCATGTATTACAATGGCATGTCAGCAAAGCAACATGCAAATAAATAACTGCGCATTCTTCATTGTGTAATTCTCTATTCAAACTGACTACATCCACACAAAACTGAAGAACAAAGCGTGGGCTGCGGTCTGCACTGACAAAGCCCGAGTGAAACGGTGTGTCTGAACTCTTCCCCACTCCACCGTGGGAGTGGGTGAAGAGCAGGGGTGATGCAAGCTCAGGCAGTGGCAAATTCTCATTTCCCTGCTTCAAAAAGCCAGCAGCTCTGTAGTGTTTTGTGCCCTGCCAGTCGAGGCTTTCCCTCTGCTCCACTGGTGAATACAACCTGACCCAGAATCCACTGCGGGGGAGCTGCAAGCGCAGACTGCAGGGCTCGCCTTCTGTTCAGTCTCTGCTTTCATGTGGAAGTGAGAGTGGGCACTTGTCTATGGTAGTAGCTGGGTGGGTGTAGGGTTTCAATGTGATACTCGCTACAAGTATAATTAAAGCAGCAGGGATAGCTCAGTAGGTAAAGTGGTCGCCCCATGATCGGAAGGTCGGCGGTTCGAATCCACTTAACGGCTACCCTGAGGTACCCCTGAGCAAGGTACCGTCCCTACACACTGCTCCCCGGGCGCCTGCTTAGTGGGCTGCCCACTGCTTCACTGAGTGAATGGGTCAAATGCAGAGAAAAACAAGTAATTTCCCCATGGGGATCAATAAAGTATCCATTATTATTATTATTAATTAGGCCTGCAAAAGTCTGTCATTCCCATTTTTACTTCTCTTTGACTATTTCACTCACAGATAGGGATGGGTACCGGTATCCGGAGCCATTATGGCACATTTTGGTGCTTTTTTTTCCTGAGATGTCATACACTTTGGATTCTAGCCAATCATTTTACCTTTCCAAGGATAGTAGGCGGGCCCAGGTATGTATGTTCTTTTAAAGCAGAGCGACAGATTAAAAATGCCCAAGGTGAAGCGGTCAAAAGTCTGGCTGTACTTCACAGCAAAAGATGCAAACTCAGCAGCCTGCAACAAGTGCTTTAAGGTGATACTGTGCAAAGGAGGTAACACCTCGAATCTGATGAAACACCTGGCGACGTATAGCGTTTTTTTTAAATTAATGCATGTAAGGTGAACTAGCAAAGACCGTCGTAGTTACATGCGGCTGTCTTCTTGTTTGATGGCAGATACTCCCTTCACCCTGGCCAAAAAGGCTAAAGCTAAACATGAGAGGTTTTTGGACAAAGTTTGTGTTTTCTATTCTTTAAGCACCGGTTCGAGCACCGGTTCGAGCACCGGTTCGAGCGCCGTTTAAGCACCGGCACCGTTTCAAAAGTACTGGTTTGGCACCGGTATCGGATAAAACCTAAATGATACCCATTCCTACTCACAGATACGGTCTACATCACCACCCTCCGTCCTTTCACTTGTCTTACTTCCGGTGCTCTGTCATACTCACTCACTATTCACCACTAAGTGCAAACTGGACCCGTTACCAATCAGTAATATTTGAATAACACAACTATAATGAAGAAAAATGCTTCATTTGCACGTCTTAATGTTCCTGTTTATCAAGTCTGACTATTTTGCACAGCATGTGTTGTTCTTTAGGTGATTAACTCCGTCTCACTGCCAGCCCTCAGTGGTTTCACCAGACACAGAAAAATATGATGCTTTTGGTGATTCCCCCTTTTATTGCAGAAAACACGCTGAGAACTGACACCCACAAAAAAAACCCAAAAAAAACAAACACATTTTTGACTAATAATTAATTGTCTTTATGAAATTGCTTGTAACAGAGATCTTACAAGCAATTAGCAATTAGCCTCAATAAAAGGATTTAGTAATAATAAAGTGCTAATTCACAACAACAACGATCTCAGAAGAGTTTTATATTGTAAAGGCTCTATAATATTAACTCATTCACTGCCAGCCATTGGCAGTGAATGAGTTAAACCCATTGACTCATTCACTGCAATTGACGGCTATAGACGTCAATGGCAGTGAATGAGTTAAGAAGAAAATCCCAAAATAAGAAAATCTCCTATGAATGAGCACTTGGAAACGGTGGGAAGGAAGAAATTCCTAAATTTTGCATCATAGTTATTACCACTTTCACCATTTTTTGGAGTATGAAGTGATTTCTTGGCTGGAGTGCCAAGTTAGCTAGTAAGGAAAGTGAATCCAAAGCAATATTTCACATAAAGCTGCATTTAAACTAAAAAAAGTAGGGAGACTTGTGCTTGATATATTATTTCTTTGTTATAACAATGCTTCTTGGAAATATATTTTATACAGTTGGAAAGCCTGTTTATTTCCCCCTAAACTGTGCCACATTTGTAAGGAAAATGCATTTGAAAAAATGATAAATAAAAATATAAGTAGTTTTCATGCCCTTCCAGGAAATAGCTGGAAATAGCATAAAAGTTGTAAATTTTTGCATGTCAATAAGTGAGATAAGTATTTAATCCCCTATAACCTGCAAACAGATTGCCATCTCCTGACTTCAATTTGTAATGTGAATAAAGTTTGTCCCCAGAGTTAATTTTTCCCATTAAGTCCTCTCACTCTTTAGTTTTGCCCACCACCATGGGCAAGACTAAAGAGCTGTCAAAGGACATCGGGGACAAGACTATAGACCAGCACCAGATGAGAACGAACTACAAGACAATTAGGAACAACTTTGGTGAGATCTGTGTTAGCAACAGAGTTATGTCATTTTATGGGGGGATCAGCCACAAGTGCAGTTTTATTTCTAAGATTAGAGAGATCTCATCATCTAATAAATGCATGTAAAATATTCACACAGCCCAAAACAGAACTAAAAATGTAAGCTTTGAGTGCAGTAAACTTTAGTCTTTTTAAATTTTCTCTCTTCATGCTCGGGATTATTAAATTTGATCCTTTGACGTGCATGCAGGAAAAACACTTGACATGTTGCATTCATACCTAACGTGTATGTAACCTGCATGGAAAACTTGAGTTGTAAGTAACAGATTAACAAATACTTAGTAGAAATTTTTCATTTGCACTGCTAAGCTTTAGCTGCTGATAAGCAAGTAGTTTATATACAGAAAATCTTTCCAAAAAAACTTTTCATTTAGGTTACTTTTACATTTGCTAATATATTCCAATTCACTTGCACCTTTCGTGCATCACTGTCTATGAACGTTGCTTTGTTGACTACAAAAACATTTGGAACGAAGGAGAGCTTCAACTCAGCCTTTGAGAGTTTTCATAACATCCCAGGGCCAATTAGGAAAGTTCTGCAGCAACAAAGCTGAGATGAAACCTTCTTCCATCATATGTATGCTTAGCATTACTAATGAGTACCACTCTAAAAATGTTAGTGAAAAGCTCCAAAACACATGAACAGCATTCCACAGAACCCCCTACAGCTGATTTATGATGTGAGACTCAGAGATAACTGAACAACAAAAGTCTCCAAATGACTTTTTTCCTTTACATTAATATTTTAATGTTAATATTTTGACTGCAGTTTAAGAACAGCTGCATGCACAGAGGGAGCCTGCAATAACTGCACAGGAAAACCATGAGACACAAAGCAATCAAAAAGATCCTTTTATAAATATGCAGGTGCATACTAAATGAGCATGGCACGAGTTTCTTGTGGGACTGTGTGTTTTAATGTGTGCTGGTAAACAGTGACTGTGACTCATTTGGCCCTGGGTGGCCCTGTCAGGCCTCTTTTCTTGCCACTGACTGAATGCTGCTGGTTCTGTAAACATAGACAAATGTATCCTACAGGAGTGCCGCCCTGCAGCTCCCCCATGCCTCAAACTAATGAATTTTTAAAGACAGCATCAATCAAACTGCAGGCCAGATCAATAGACCATAGAGTGGATTTCGTCAGCACTGCAGAGAAAGGTTTTTGGTATAAACATTGTTTCCACTGTCAAGCGACAAGCACCCTTTCACTTCAGCCAAGCTCCACAGTTACCAAGGCAGTCAACCAAGAGTATAGCAACAGGACTAAGGCTGCTCTGTCCAGTAATAGAATCTTATTAAAGAGCTTAAGTGCTTATGATGGCAGGGTGTCTTCTACACAGTACTGTTTGTCTGGCAACATGGTTAATTAGGACATCTGATATCCACTCAGTCAGACCTTCACCACAGTAGCTATTGACCATCATCCATTTCATTTAATTAGAATTACAGCTGAGCCTGGGCCTGTCCAGCAGTGTCATTAACTAGCAGCGTACCAGCAGCGATTTACCAAGAAATCAATACACATTTATTTGGATGATTTGAGTATTTGGTACAAACTGAGCTACCACACACAGAACATTGCCAGTGTTTTTATTTTCTTTTAAGTCACAGATGGCAAACTGTACTTGTGGCTACAGATGCAATAAATGGGTGGAAAAATATGAGACAAAGATATAAAACTTCCAACATACACAAGTGGAAAAGGCATGTAAACCTTCAGTGATAAATGTGAAGGTAAAATTAGGATTAAGCGTTTTCAGTGGAATGTCAGTGACGTGTGAGTGGGTGCCCTGCTTTTAAGTAGATAACACCGATCCATATAAAAAATAAAAATAAAAAAATAAAAAAAAAGTCCAATCTTCACAACACATATCTAATGATGTGGCATGTCACTTCAGAAAGTGGCTTATTTTTGTTAGGCTGGAAAAGGTTATACAACCATAACAAAAGAGTCTCGACCAATTTGCAATCAGACTGTGCACAAATGAAAGAAGTTAAAGTCCTTTGTTAACCTCCACAGAAGTGGTCGGCGAACTAATATGACTTCAAGAGCAGGGCTTGCAGCAGTCTGGGAGATCACAAAGGAACCCAGGACAGCTTCAAAGCAACTAAAAGCCTCTCTAACATTGTATAATTCCAGGAGACTGCTGTCCATCTGCAGATTTCTAAAGATTTCCCTTTTAAGAGCCAGATTGTTTGAGAAATATTTTATTTTAAATTGAGGCTAAAACACAACTTTTTAGGTTTAAATGAGAAGCAGTGAAAGGAAAACACTGCAGTCTAGTAGCGTTTTCCTTCTTTGAAACCATTCCGTAAGTGGCTTTCTTATGATTTGTTTATGTGCTGATGCATGCATGCATGCATGAGCCAGCACTACCTGCCATCACTCAATTTTGAATTAAACCAGCAAATTATAAGGAAAAATGAACAACTTAAAGGTAATGCAAGTTGTGCTATAACAACACAAATCACACAAGCTATTCCACTAAAAAATGGTTACAGCAGAATAAAGTTGATGTTTTGGAAAGGTTACAAATGCTGTAAGAAAGTCTGAAACAAGCAGCTCAAATCCCTCCTATCTGATGTGCAGGAATAATAGACAGTTACAGGAAATGCTGAGCAGCAATTTTGGTATAACAACTCAGTTCTGCCATATAGTGAATGCAAAGGTTCACATACAGAGTTATAATACTGTATCATACTTCTCCTTAAGGAATTAAAAGTCTCCAAAGTTGGTTTTTCCCCCCATTTATTAAACTGGGTTCTATTTTTCAGGATAAATTCCAGTTACATATTTTACTTATTAAAGCATATGATGTCCACAAATGTCAGCAGTTCCTATATCCAACCTACTTTCATGAATACTAAACAGATGGTAATGCTATTAAGTTGGTAAAGAAATCTCACGCAGGCCTAGCTGCCAACTTTTAAATGTTGACTGGCAATACAAGTGATTTTGAATTTTCCAATATTTTTTTCATCTTCTTACTCCTTATATTTCACAAAGCTTTAATGTATTCATACTGGATAATTATGGTTATTACTAGTCTAGTCTAAGCAATCTAGGTTAAAAGCATGGTACCAATTTCGGGTTAACTCTGCATTATGTTAATTTATCCATCCGTGCAGGTCCATCCACTCTAACTTCCTATATGAATAGTAAAGTAGTGGATCTATAAATTTAAAGTCTTGGCTTTCTCATCTTCTCACTCTCCCTTCGGGTTTTGGGAAGCAAGAAATTGCTTAAAGATTAAGGACAGAATCTAAGCAGGAAGCAATTTCTCAGCTCTCTGGTGCAGTGATAAGAAATCGAGACGGGAGTAATCCCTTATATCAAATTTGATTCAATTTAATACAATTAGATGTAAATGTTGGGAGGAATACAAAAGAGGCAATATCATTAAAAAAGATAAATGGACAGAGACGTGCAGTTAGAAAATGAAGTGAAATGAGAAAGAAAGTAAGTAGAAATATTCATTTGTTAGTTGTATTACTTTTCAGTCATAGTGTCTATTAAAAAGCAAAAGTAAACTGCTGAGGAATTGGAAATATGGAAAATGTACACAGAGCTCACAGAAATAACGGGCTAATTGGGGAACACAGTAGACAGATGTCTTAATAAAAACACACAGTTCTGCCTGCAAGCTGGAAATCCCATGTGAAGTCAGGAGGAACAAAGGACAGGGTCAAAGCACGTGGACAGTTCAAAAAGCTGGAGGCTCTATACGACGCTGAACAAAGAACAATTTCCAGGACGCCCTTGTCCTATAATTTCCCTGCCTTTAATAAAAAACATATTTGAGATATTCCAAGTCTGCAGTGACTTGATCTCGACTCAGATTTCAAAATTACATTTCAGCCTTTTGCCTCTGGCTCACAGAAACTGCATTCCCCATGATAATGTTTATTAAGAAAAAAGAAACTCACAAAGACCACAGTCGGGTGAAGATCTAAAGAAACCTCCTCTGATAAATGACTTACGTTGTATGTAAGCTTTACAAATGTGAAGTGAATTTTCTGCTGGTTACATCGAATTACAGCAGGCTTCGCCTCAGATGAGTGAACAGAGCGTAAAAACTGAATGTCTGCAGAGGCAGGACCGCATTAACCATCTGAAATGAGTAGTTCTACTACTGTAACGTGGATTTAAACACGGCACCAGAGTTTCTCTATGCATCTTTTAAAACTTATATACAGTGTGCATTTAAAGGAGACACGTGACTGATGACATCAATCATTAAATTGTCCTCAAAAGGATTTTCGGGTCAATTTTCATAACTAAAATGTAACATTAATTCAATATACATGTTTCATGTAGTGCTATCCATCTATTATAATGCTGATTGTGTGGTGGCACAGGCCCATGTTAATTAGTGGACTTGCCTTTTCTTTCCTCTTTTATTTCTTCATACAAGTCTTTCAAGTTGTTTTTATGTTTGAAATGGGTAAATGCAGAAAACAAATAGATAACTAAAGTAAACATTTTTCTAAAAATATAATATAAAATAAAATACTAATGCCAAAATGCCAATCACTAATCATTTTGGTCCTCAGACAAAGCAAGGGGTCAATTTAGGTCTGGTGGGTCACCGGTTTGTAATACACGAGCAGAAAACCTGCAGAGTGCACAAAATCAGAACCTCCACTAAACACAAAATGATCATAATTAATACACCTGTGCTTTCCTTCTGTGAGACGATAAATTGTCTATTATTGTATTCTCTCACATTAAATGTGACTCAGTGCCTTTAATATTATTGCACAAATATACAATAAAAAACTGAATTCTCCTTTTTAAAGTAGATTTTAGCTCAGCCTAAAGAGAAACAAAGAGACAGTAGGCTCAGAGAGCAGCAGCGCAATAAAGAAAATAGCTGGTTTCACTCTAAAATGATCATCTACACACATATCACACTGGCATCAAACTATTAAGATAGATGTCATTTATGATGGCAACAAGCATTTACAATTTACTTTATTAGGTGCACCTGTTTAACTAGTAGGAAAGATGAGAAGGCAGAAAAGCCATGATCACTGGTGTCAGACGGACTGGTTTGAGCATTTTAGAAACTATTGATCTGCTGGGATTTTCCTGCACAAACATCTCTGGCGTTTACAGATAATGGTCAAAAAATCCACTGAATGCACAATAAAAACCCTGAAGATGGGTTATGCAAGCAGAAGCCCATGTGAGGTGTCACTTTTATCAGCTAAGCATTGTTTAAATGCCACAGTTAACCCGAGTATTGTTCCTGACCATGTCCACCAGTTTGATAACTGGACTGCTTCTTATATAGCACTTTTCTACTCTCCCGGAATACTCAAAGCCACAGTGACCCAGTCACACAAGCACTGTCTTCCAAGTTTCTTAGTGATTCCTAACTACCATTCATACACATTGGACACGTCGGAGAGCAATTTGGGGTTAGTATCTTGTCCAAGGATACTTGGCATGCAGACTGGAGGACCCAGGGATCGAACCAATAACCTTCCAATCAGTAGATGACCTGCTCTGCCTCCTGAGCTACATCTTCTGATAGCTTCTTCCAACAGGACAAAACATGTCACAAGGCTCAAATCATCTAAAACTGGTTTCCTGGACATGACAGTGAGTTCACTGCACGCCACTGTACACAGTCACCAGATCACAATCCGGTAGAGCACCTTTTTGATGTGGGGGAATGGCATTTACATCATGGATATGCAGCCAACAAATATGCAGCAACTATGTGATGCTATCATGTCAATATGGACCAAAATGTCTGAAGAATCGTCCCGTCAGCTTGCTGGCTCTATCCCGTTTAAAAAAAAAAAAAAATACAAAATAAAACAACTATCATTTACACAGTGCAGAAGACAGAGTTAAGAGTTAAATAGTGCCATGGTGCATTACAACAGATTTTTTTTGCATTATGCATTAGATATGTAAACAGTTTTCTACTATAAGTGCCACCTCTCACACTCCTGGCTTTCCTGTGCCTTGCTAAAATTTAGGATGCTTCAAACCCATTTTCCCCCTTTTAAATGTAGGGAAGACACCATGCTTATATTAACTGCCCTGTGCACAGATTCAGTAGCTGAGACACACACACACACACACACACACACACACACACACACACACACACACACACACACACACACACACACACACACACACACACATCCAATCATTTCTACTGTGAGTATTTAAGGTCAGGTCACATGATGGTATTTCAAATACATGTAATCTACAAATACTAGAATCATGCAGTACCCTAAAATCACCCTCTAATCTGCAGCAAAAGCAACAAAACACTTGCCTTTTTTCTCTGTTTGCCTACCAAAAAAGGGATTTCTGCACTACTGAGGAGACTAGGATGAGCACAATAAAGAAGCAGAGCCGTTTGGCTAAAAGCCTGCTCCATTCTGTGATTCTCAAGGACAATTCTATGTCCTATCCTCCACCGATTCCTGCACCCTTTATCTAAGCCCACCCTACCAAGCTCCATTGTGTTGTTCTCAGTTGCAGAGAACTTCCTGCAATTCCAGCTGCTTATAAATCAGAAAGCCATGTAAGCCTTTGGAGTAGCAGGGGCTGTAGATCCCTGGAGTAAAGCTGGGAACATTCAAGAAAAAAAGTTTTTCTTTGGGTCTCTCTCTTTTTAAGTTCCTCGTCACAGAAAATTGTCTTTTTAAACATTTGAAAAGCTAAAAGAATTTTATAAGCAGCACAGGTCTTACAAAATAGGGTCATTAAAGGCAAAGTATATCATATGGTAGCTCTGTGTGGAAATACTCGATATATCGATTCCAGTGATTCAGTCACGCCCAGCCATAGTTTACATGATGAGCTGAAACATTCTGTTCAGTTCAGGAAGAAAACACAGCAAATAAAGATAAACCTTTATTCTATTCTTGTTGTCCATATAACAAAGCCTTCCACCATTAATAACAGATATAGTGCCCTGGCACCAGGGACCTCAAGATCAAACTTATTCTTTATAATAAATTGTTATGACGAGGTAACTAAAGCTTGCTTTCTATTCAAGTTGAGCACTTTCTACTACAAATCTCATTTACCCAGAGCTTTTATCTATATTTTTCTAATGTGCACATACAAATGCATCAAAATGTAAAGTTGCATTCAGGGGGAGACTACGGGTTCAGTACTTCAACATGCAGACTGGAGACTTCACTATACAGACTGGAAGAGCTGGGGGATTGATCAACTGACCTTCCAATTGATAGATTACCCACTCTACCATCTGAGTCACAGCTGGAATTGAGGAACATAGAGGCCTGAACTACCTGCAACAGCAACTTCTGTATGAATGACACCAAATGTACCTTCTCTAAAGGAAAACATTGAGTCTGGCTTTGGTTTGAAAGTAGCTTAGGAGAACAAACTGTTCTGGTAACACCTGTTCAAGTCCCTGGGGAATTAGATACCATCCAAGCCTTTATATTTTTACAGTTTTTATTTTCAACACCAATGATGACTCTGATGTAATGTAACAGTCTGTCAGCACTGATAATCTTCTCGCAGTGGTCCTTAATTTCCTTGTAATCCTGTTTCAGTCTCTGCTTCACTGTATAGTGCATGAAGCAAAGATTTCTCCATTGTATATAAGCTCATTAAAGACTGGACTGACTTGCTTGTTTTTGTTGGAATGCATTTCACTGTTTGGGCTGTTTTTGCTTCTTTTTAAATGGCATTTATATGTTCAGAAAATTAATGTACACATATGTCTAGACCAATCACAGTACAGCTACATTATTCAACGACCCCGTTTGGCTGAACAAGCACAAACTCCACCGGAGTGTTCAGTGTGTGCTCCCAACTTGTTTTCACTGCCCCCAAGTGGCTGAAAAAAGTGCCCTGACACAAGCCCCTTCAAGGTGTACAGGCTCCACATTTTTCCCATGCAAGTAATTCACTAAATTGTTATAGGCACTACACAGAATTTGTGACTACTGGCTGAAATCAATAGACCATCTCATTCAACTGAAAGATCCACAAATCTTGTAACTTAAAATAAAAACTGCAAGCTGCAAATACATTCAATCCTCTTTGTATTGATGATAGAAGTGGAGTTGTTATGGACTTCTTTTTTTTTTGGCCAACATGTCTAATGTGTAATGATTCTTAAAATACATAAACTCATCTCATGTAACGAGCATTCTCAAACCACTTCAGGTCACTGGGACATTTGGGTTTGCACTTTACTCTTACCTTTTGCACAACATGTTTTGAAGTAAAGCCTCTCTTGTTGTATTTCTGCTTCCCCTGCATTTCTGATACAGATGGTGCTGCCATGCTTTCCTCCCAGCTTCAGAGTGCTGATAAAACAGAGAAAACAAAACTTTTTTTCCTTAAATCTGGGAAGCAATACCACCCCCGCTAAACACACAAGACAGGCATAGAGAATACAATAGGGGGTAGACTGGACAATAACATTTTCCATTATATTGCTGGAGGTGCTTGTAACATTTTTTTTCATCTTTATTTCCAAGCAAACACATTCTCATTTTCTGGCCCGAGCATGTTTGAAAGCAACGGCTCAATTCATATGGGAAAACATAAGGAAAAGTATTAGGTTTGAAAACGTATAGAGAGAGCATTTGATTAAATCTAAAGGATGAAAACAAATTTTATATACCCGTTTATGAAAGCACTGAATTTAATTTGAATAAAATAATATAAAATAACCCTGCAAAAAATTGACAAAATAGATTTTCTGCTTAAACAACCGCACCTGCAAGGGAGGCTGATGGAAACATATTTGTATAGCCGCTCTTTCAGCAGCAGGCATTAAACACAAAGACTGTTGTCAACCACTGATGGTGAAAAATGTTTCCCACCGTTTCCGATTAGGAGACAGCGAGGAATAAATAAAAATCACCAGAGCGCTGCTCTAGATCCACAGATTCGCTAAGACCATCCTCAACCATCCATTACAGAAGACAGACGCCCTCCTCTCCACATGTGAACCCTTAATGACCCTCCATCCCCTGCCCGCAGAGCTGCACAGGGCCACAGGAGTCATGAAAGGGCACAGGGGCTGCAAAAGAAAGCACCTCCTCCTTCCATATCAATCAGCTGAAGGTGGATAATCGCCAGCTACTACCCTTCCTTTACATTTATGTTAAGGGTTCAAGGACAATACCAGAAAGACTAACACGGTGTTTCATTATCGTCAGGAATCGGCTCATGTTCTAAGGTGATAGTGAGGAGAAAAAAACAAAAGAGTAGCAAGAGAACTGTGCATTTTTTACAACCTCCTGCCGGCAGCAGGACTCTACAGCTGGTGCACCAGTTTGTTACAAGTTCAGGAAAAAAACATAGCAGATGGAGATTTCTGTTACGATACAGTCCATTGGTTCTGATTATGAACAGCAGGCAAACCTTCCCACATTTTGATAGCACAGTAATTGCCGTTTAAGATTCGAGATTTGAGAGGTAGCTTTAGAAAAATCAGTGAATGTATTACTAGACAGAACCTTAGCCTCACAATATGTCCACAAGAGAGAGAAAAACGCTTAAATGCAGCTAAATGTAACCTTACACATGGTGCCACTTCAAAGCTGGCTGATAATGATCATAAAGTATTGCAAAGGTAAGAGTAAAGTTTGCTTTAACAGACATAAGTTGGAGTACTCTACTTCCATGAGAGAAAAGATAAGCAGCTGCCCTCAGGCAAGGTAGATGAATGAGCAGCACATACCGAACGGCTTTTTGTGGTTGTGGCTTTGAGATGAAAAATATTTTAGTGAAACTAAGAAAATCGATACTGCGGCTCAGAGTCCAAAAATAAAAAGACTTATTTTAGCCAAAAGCTGGCCTAGTTCTCTCTTGCCAGTCAGTGAATTCACTACTGTGCAGGGATAAACTTCAAAGATGCAGCTATACCAGGATGCAGCACAAACACCTAATGATGCATGGCAGTGACTGACAGGATTGCTCAAACATAAAGCAGCTTTTACTGGCTCTATGCTGAGGTACTCTGCTTTTAATGTTAATTTCCAAATTCAGAATAATCATCTCTGCCAGTGGTATGGATCAGCTCCGATAAAGTAGAACACACAGTGGATGTAAGACATTAATATATGAGAAACACCACCAGACTGCAGTACCAGTGTTGGATTGAATGACAAAAAACACATGTTACAACTTTGCACAGGGGCCATGCCTCTTAAGGTTGTACTCTATTAATTATTCTCCAAGTCTGGGATGAGAAATGGCCCTCTACAACTTTAGTATGGACTGAAAGAGCTGCAAAAGTTGCAGGTAGATCATATCATCAGGGGATTTGTCATTTATCAGGGTATTGTGGATTCTTGAAAACTTTAAAGACTTAAGATCCACGTTGTCTTAAAAGTTTTAAATGCCATTCTTTAAAAACAGCCTTCCGGCTAAAATTGAGATCATGCTGTTTCACGGGTCACTAATAAAGGAAATGTATTTATTCAACTCGATAAGGAGAAAGCACACCAATGACTCAATATTCAAAACTAGTTGTAATTAGATATTTAAAAAGAAAGATAATCCTTACATTTTATGATGATTTTAATAGGGAAATGTGTAACTGACCAAAAGTCAGACAAAACAGAACAAAGCAAAACGGACAGCATTTTGACACGTAACGGCAAAAAGCTTTCACAAAACTCCTGTGGTTACATTAATTATGGCTTTAGTCTGCTGTTTGTTAAACAGAGCCACACTATGGCACATGTTTGCTTTTCCAGACGACTGACTGGAATGAAGCCGCTGCTAATTAATGCTATTAGTTCCACCTATGCTTCTCTGGCCATGAAAAACACAGCAAGGGTCTAAAATGCAGATACAGTGGTGAGCGAAGCTAGAGACTTATTTACAGAGCACATTTAAAACCAAAAACGGAAGCGCTGATCCTTCTTAACCCAAATAAAAGCCCACTGTGTAGAAGTGTTTAGTGTAAAAATATAAAGACTTGAAGCACGGCAACAGTTTAAACACTTTAATTATGGAGAATAGTCCATTTTACAAAGTGTAGGCTGTTATATAGGCAGACTGTGAGGTATGATCCTTGGCCTTTTTTAATTTTAAATACATTACTGTCTGATAAGTATTTGTATTGATCTGCACTATAAAGATATGAATATATTCATTTATGTAGCCCAAAGATGCATCACCAGTTTCATGTGGCTATTTAAATATGGGGACAATTGAATTATTGCTGCTTTCAAGTCTTATCTCATCTTTACTTTTATTTTATTTCCTCAGTTTGTTTTCTATATTTCTAATAAATTTAGATTTTATACCATACTGTTCATACGTCTTGAGCAACACTGCATTTCTTTATATTTTGCTTTCAGCAATTTACTGAAACGTCAAAAAATACATGGAAATACAGTGTATAAAACAACAGCACTTTGATTTGATATGACCAATTTTGTTCTTCAAACCAGCCTGAACTCTCTTGGCAGATTTTCTTGCCATTTCTTCAAGCAGTCTTCAGGAATAGTTCTCCAGGCTTTTTGAAGTACATTCAAAGGTGTTCTTTGGATGTTGACTGCTTTTTGTTCCATTCTCTGTCAAGATGATCCTACAGTGCTTCAATAATGTTGAGGTCTGGGCTCTGAGGAGACCAATCCACAGTCTTCCATTTTATGTTTCTTTTTTTAAATCCAGGTATGAGTCTGTTGGTTTACAGTCATTACTGCTGAAGAATGGAGCTGTGGCCAATCAGATGCTTTCCAGATAGTATTGCATGATGGATCGAAAACTGACTGTAGTTTCCTGCATTCATAATTCTATAATTTTTGACAGGATCTCAAAGAGCACTGACAGCGCCTCCACTGTCTTTACAGACACTCATTTTTGTACCACTCTTCTGACTTCCAACTTATACAATGATAATGACATGAATAAAATTCAAAATTGGATTCAGCACTCTGTGAAACCTGCTGACACGGATTTTCATTCCAATTCATTCCAGTGAATTCTGCATAACTCATGCTTGTCTCCCCGTTTCCTTTCCTTTAGAATAGCTTCCTGACGGCCACTCTTCCACTGAGACCATTTCTGATGGGTTTTTGGGAAAGTATTAAACTGAAGCAATTTGTGAACTTAGAAAACTAACTAAGCTAAAATTTAAAAAGAAAAAGAAAAAATATCCTTAGTTTTAGTATCCATTACTTTGGTAAATAATTGTGTTACCACTTGTCTGACGAGGAATTGACGGATATTTTTAGAGACTGTCTACAAGCCTGAGGTAATGGTTTTCAAATCATTTTGTTTTATTGTAATACTTGTACTGATTTTCCCAAATCTTGTTACTAATATGTGCCCTTCATACAATAATAATTAAAAACTAATTTTAAAAAAACCTAAACATTTGGAAACAATAAAACAACTAAACTGAAACAAGAAAATAAATTCTGTAAACTAATTAAAAATGAACTAAATGAAAAAATGAAATCAAATAAAAAACGATTCGAAAATATGCTGACACATGTTTTCAACTAATAGCACTTTGGTATTAAAGAGTATTAGGACCACATAGAGGGAAAAAAATATAGTGATCCTTTTTGAGAATAAAGTCGAAATTTCAAGAAAAAAGTCGAAATGTGCAGATAACAGTTGTTTCGAGACAAAATGCCGCAGCTGCGTGATATCAACATTGTAACTGAATATACTAAATGCGATGAAGTACAAATATTTTCCTGCCTATGAGTATATATGCAGATACATATATAAAGAAAAACGCGCAACAAGTTCTTACATAAATGTAATTAATTACCTTTACAGGTGTATTGGTAACAGCATCACTAGTAGCCCTAGTTTGCTAATTAGCTTCAGATACTGCAGTAACTTCAGCACGGGACCTGACGGGTGTGCCGAGTCACCTTCGCACAGGTGTTAGATGAGCAGTGAGGGTACGCCACCCAGTGTTAGCTGAACAGCCGTGTGTGTCACACTCGCTGTAGATATATTTCCAAAAGCAGCTTAACAGCCAAGCAAGAGCGCGCCGCACGCACACACGGTTCAAGCCTTCCGCATGCGCGCGAGACTAAACGCTACGCTGTCCGGCGCGCGCTGGGAAAAGTTTGATCATCAGTCACTCACCGACAGCTTCAGCGCTGCGCCTAATGAGCTGCTTTCCTGCGCGTTCACGTGCCAGGTCTGGAGATGTCGGTGCCGTCTCCGCGCTCCCGGCGGCGGAGCGTAAACTGTTTTGTCTCCTCACAGGAAACGACTAAAAGGACAAAAATGTCCAGGTAAGTCACCGGGAAATGCATAATTTGCGATCTTCTTTTAGATCAAAAAGTGGCCTGGGTATTAAAGCGTAACCTTAGAAGTATTTACTAAGTTTTAGCCTTATTTAAAAAGTTAGAAAGTCGATGTTTCTAATTGTGAAACACCGAGAGTAGAAAAGTTTTATTGGGATTTGATTATTAACTGAGAATCGGAGTAGAGGTGTGTCTTCATTGATCTCTTGTTCAAGAAAAGACGATAAGAGCATGAATATGAAAAGGGAACCCAAACTCACATTTGCAGTGGTGATGTTTAATTGCGTTGCTCTTCTCGGCTGTTCTAATGAAGGCCTTGTAGTGTGTGTGTGTGTGTGTGTGTGTGTGTCAGTTTAGATTTATGTTTAGATGGACTATATGTAGTATTCATAATATTATCACCAGTTCCAGTAACTTTTTAACTTAGGTGTTTAAGTTTTGTTGCTCTTCTTTTTTCCTCTTCGGAAGCCCGAACAGTTTCCCTTAAAGAGTTACAGCTTGTGCAGTTTTAAAGTACTGACTGAGACATGATTATTCCTCATTACCGAAATGCTGTATTACCCGTGGAAGCTCTTTACTCACACTCTAAACTGGCTCTGTACTTACAATTTTACTTAAGAGGGGGAAAAAATGGCATGGTATTTTTTATTGACTTTTTATAGAGGGCTACTTTGAGTACAGTTTTTGCTTTTAAGCATATTTACGGTTTTTGCCTGACTTTTGAGATCTAATTAGTTACTGTAGCTGTCAGAAATTTTCACTGAAGTGTAATGAAAAGCTGTGCTGCTGCTCCTATTAACACAGACTGCACTAAGGAATGTGGGAGCGACTCTGTAGAGATTTTCCATGCCCCAAAATACCTCAAATCAATCTGTTTACCTCTGTTTCTCTTTTAGCAGAAGGCTTTACTGATTTTTCAGAAACCACTGGCCTGCGAAAAGACAAAGAGTCAGAAAAGCTCTCAGGCAGGAGAAAGCCCTGTATGATACGGTGAGTGTAACACAAATTAATCTGATTAGAGAATTACAGCATTCCATGGCACACACTCACAATCATCCAGGCAAATATGCAGGTTTACAATGTTGTAATGTTGAAAGTTCAGCTGCCCTGCCTAATAAGCTGTGCTTGTAACCATTTACAAAACCAAATCATTGCTTTTTAAGCCACCTCACAAATAACAAATCAGTTGTGCCGCACCTAGAGACCTGCATTATTATCCAGTGACAGCTGCGCTACAGAGAGTTTGCACACATAATAGTTACCAGGTATGGCAGGGGAAGTTAATGAGTGACTAGACTGGGCAGAGGGTGTATACTTTACAATCTGATAGGCTAAATGCCATCTATATTAAACTGTGGATGATCCAAAAATACGTCGGTAAGTAGAGGTCAGGAGATTTTCACTTTTGTTTAGACTGTGAGCTTAGCGACATGTCTGCATGTATATTAGTAACACTATTAATCAAAATGAGTCTTAACAGGCTTTTTCCACGTAGGAACTTTTAAGCTGTTGACTTTGTGATTTGCTACTGAAGATGTTTACCCAGTCTTGGAATAAGACTATGTAAATTGAACAGTCTGTTCCCATTACAAATACTGTTTGAAGTGCAAAACAAAGGGGCAAGTGCACTTAGTATGCTTAGATAAGGTTCTCTTTTATGTGTGTATTATAGGTGTACCTAGTTTAGAAAGAGACAAAACATTTATTGTATTCTCCTCTCTGGCATGCCTAAATTGTACTGCAACAAAAATTTGTGAGAGAAATATCCAGAAGTGTTGTGATAATGTCTCTCCTCTGTGTTTTCATTCAATCAAACTAAACCTACCAATTATTCTTTCCACAACAGATGAGCGCCCATCTGTAATTGAGCTTTGGCACTTTTCCCCCTCGACGAGTTGCCATCTACAGGAGCTGTGGGAGCCAGAGTCGCCATGGAGACAGTGGTGATTGTGGCAATCGGGGTACTGGCCACCATATTCCTGGCGTCCTTCGTTGCCCTGGTGGTGGTGTGCAGACACCGCTACTGCCACCCGCACGACTTGCTACACCACTTCGACTCAAAGTCAGTGAATCAGCACAAAGCCTCTAAATCTATGAGACATGAGTTTCTTCCAGTTGAATTCAGGGTCACAAAACTTTTACCACAATTTTTTGAAGCAAGAGAAATATCCGTACTGTAATTTTCCACAGACTTGATCTGGCATTTTTGTTATATACATAGAACAGTAATAAAATAAAAAAACATCCGGTTTTATTAATTTAGAAGTGCACCCTATTTTTTCACTTTGTCTTGGGACTTACCAACATTTGACAAGGCTTGGAAATACTGGGTTGGACCCCATTTACTTTTACAACTACCTGAATTTTTTGTGTTACTTTTTTCCAACTAGTTGCTGGAAACATTACTAAGAGATCTTTCTCCATACTGACATCATAGCATTGCACATTTCCTGCAGATTTGTCAGCTGCACATAGATGATGCAAATCTCCCATTCCCTTAGTGTTATTCTGCTGGAAGTAATCAGTAGATGGGTACACTGTGGTCATAAAGGGAGGGAGATGGTCTGGAAGACTGTGCGGTTTAAATAACTCTCAGTTCGTACCAAGTGGCCCAAAATGTGCCTAAATAAATACCCAACACTCCCTTACATCACTAACCAGAAATGTTTATACAAAGCAGAATAGATCCATGCTTTCTTGGTTTACTCCAAATTCTGACCCTACCATCTGAATGCCACAATGGAAATTGAGACAGACAGTTTTGGTGAGCTTGTGACAATCATAGCCTCAGTTTCCTGTTCTTTGTTGATAGAATGGTACCCAATGTGGTCTTCTGCTGCTGTAGCCCATATGTTGAGTGCATACCACGATTGTAACAAGTAGTTAACTGGGTTACTGTTGCCTTCTTGTCAGCTTAAAACAGTCTGGCTAGTCTCCTCTGACTTCTGGTAGCAACAATGTATTTTCTTCCAGAGAATACTTGCATATTTTCCCTTTTTTTTAAAAAAATTTTGAACTGTTCTTAGTAAACCCTAAAGATGGTAGTGTGAGAAAGTGCCGATAGAACAGTGGTTTCTAAAGTACTTGGACCAGCCAGCCTGGAATCAACAACTATTCCATGTTCATTATCACTCAAAGCACCTTTCTTCCCCATTCTGGTCTTCGGTTTGAACTTCATCGGGTCGTCTTGATCATGTTTAAATGCAGTGACGGGTGCAATGCAATCATGTGATTGGCTGATTAGATATCTGGATTAACAAGCAGTTGAAGATGTTTATCTAATAAAGTGTGTGGTAAGTGTAAATCAGGCCTTTCATCATAATAATCTAGGCATATAGGAATATAATTTGGCCTTAACAAATGAATTTAATATGATTTAAATTAATAACAGTCCATCACCATTTAATCAGATTAAATCTGATTTACAGAGTAGAATACCTCCTTTTAAGGGACATGGTTTGTGTCTGTTCAGCATTTAGTCATTTGGTTTTTAAAAAGTTCTTATTTCTTAAAAAGTGTTTTGATATATTGCAACACATATATGTAAATACTAAATAATCCCCAATCTGCAGTTACTCTCTGCTGTAATGAGTCTTTATTCAGCTTCCTCTTACTTCTGTTGTTTCACAGACCCACAGTGGATCTGATTGGAGCCATGGAGACTCAGAGCGAACCTTCTGAGCTGGAGCTGGATGATGTAGTCATCACTAACCCTCACATTGAAGCAATCTTAGAGAATGAGGACTGGATAGAGGATGCCTCGTATGTCTTACACGTGTCATTGTAGAACTATAGAAGTTTACAGCTTTTATGCATGTACTGTTTTCTGTCAGGGATTGCAAATAATTTCTTGAGTTTTCTTTTCTCCAACAGTGGTTTGGTGTCTCACTGTATCTCTATCCTGAAGGTAACAGAAATATTTAACTTACTGATTTAGCTCTAACTTTAATTTATATGTCTGTTTAGATTAAGTAGGCATATCAAAGTCTTGAAGGGTTTTCTGACTTTAGAATGTCTCGGTTGTCAGCTCCCGTTCGTTTAAGTCACAAAAGCAACTTGTCTACTAAGCATCAAAGTTAAAGTTAAATATTGAGATTTAATGACATTTATGTAATTTTCTAATTGCTAGATGTTATTAACTTGGCTAACTGCTGCTGTTACAATTACTTCCACATATAGATATGCCACACTTTGACTGAAAAGCTGGTTGCGATGACGATGGGCTCAGGGGCAAAAGTTAAAGCACCAGCCAGCCTGAGTGATATTATCACTGTGGCTAAGCGGATCAGCCCAAGGTAACGTGATACACTCCTTATAACTTTATCTTGTAACTAAGATGGACTGACCATCTTTTATCGTTGTCCGTCTCACAGGGTGGATGACGTAGTCAGATCTATGTACCCTCCTCTGGATCCAATCCTCTTGGATGCCAGGTAATTTGATCTGTTTTTCCAGAGAGGTGTGACTTCGATAGCCTAATGCAAAAGACTTTCAGCTTCAGTGATTAGTTAGGTGCCTGAAGAAGCCAGGAGGGAGCAACAACATGACTTGATTTATCTGTAATAATTTTGGAGATGGCCAAATGGATGATAGAGGTTGGGATAAAAATGCTTTTCTTCCTTCAGCAGCTCACTGATTTGAATATGATTGTTTTATTCATTCTCAGGGCCACCGCTCTCCTCCTTTCTGTCAGCCACCTGGTCCTGGTCACCCGCAACGCCTGTCACATGTCCGGCAGTTTAGACTGGATCGACCAGTCACTCCATGCGGCTGAAGATCACATGGTGGTTTTGCGAGAAGCAGCACTAGCTTCTGAACCAGAACGATGCATACCTGTAGCTGATGCTCAGAGAGAACAGGCCATCTAAAGCAAACCACCTGGTTCGTCTGAAGAGTCAAAAAGGCACACTACCCAGACTCATTATTCATTCCAGATAAAAGGTTGTGATCATAGATGCAAGGACCATGAAATATTTTTAAAGTAACTTTACTACACCTACACACCTACCCTACTACACCTGCATAGTGATATTTTCAAAGTAGATCTCTCAGGCTGACACACATACATTTTTATGTAACCCTACAGCAGATATTTTTACAGCAGAATGTCTTTTGAAATGTCTTTGAGTGTGCCATCACTGAGCGGTAGGCCTAAATCCAGCCTAACTAGGCCTGCATAGTCACATGATGGCTTAGTCAGCTAATCCATTTTGAGGAAAATAATACCCATTAGCCAGTGAACCCACACTGGGTGAATTGAAGACTAACCCGAGATGGTTCCAATTTTGTAGGTCAGCTAGTCGTGGACGTTTTTTTTTTTTTTTTTTTTTTTTAATCCCTCAGATACTCTTATGCTGTTAAAAATCACCCAACTGTGAATTTTCTAAGATCAGCAGCAAAGGATTTAGATATTATTACCACAGAAAAAGATTCTTCTAGTTGTGTTTCTTCCTCTTGAAAGTTTCTAGCCACACTGGCAAATATTAATATTAATTCAGATATTGCAATGCTGGTCTTACAATTAAGCTCTCAGTAGTTTGTTTGGCAAAAAAGAAACGTGTACAGACAGATTGTAGAAGACCCCAAACAATGTTTTAATTCTTTGACTTATTCTTGAGAGATTCCTCAACAACTTACCATGAAAGTTGGTATAAGATGATTATCAAACACAGGCCAAGAATGGCTGATTTAAAGCCAGCCCACTATTGCGGACTGCTCGTCTATTATACATATATTAGCAAATCTTGCATAGGACATGATGTTTAAGGTTGTTGTTACAGTTGCTGCACATGTGCACATCACTTTGCATTGTTCAGTGTCGGACTCAATCTTGTCGGTAGTCATTTAGGAACCTTATTTTCTGTGACAGTTGTTCTCCAGACGTAGAGCCATATTGTAAAATATAAATTACTCTAGATGGGAAAACTTAGCCTAATTAACAAAGATTAGCATGCTATTATTAGCATGTTACCATTTTCTCTCCAGTGACTCTGGACTTCGTGATTGCTAGACAGTAAGTCAAGAAATCCTGACAACAAAATGAAAAAAGTGTTTCGAACGCAGCCACATTATGCTAAATATTAGCATGCTAGCATTGTCAATGTGATCATGTTAACAAAATACTAGGGGTTCTTTTTGTTTGCTACTCTTGTTTCTGTTTTGTTTTAGGGTCTTTTTTTGGGGGGGGGGGTTATGTCAGAGATGGACAATGAACCAACCTGAGAGTGATATCTTAAAAACAAATAACAAAAAATTGCTGTAGAATCCAGCTGTAGCATCCCTTTCTATGTGTATACTACAAAAAAAGAGAAAAAACCCACAAACATTAAAGTAGACTGACACATTCACATCAAAATTTGTTAAGCAATACATGTGTTACATAGATTGTTTTTCCTTTAATAAATAATGGGCTTCCATGCATCATTGAGAGATACAGTATGTCTTTGTGTACTGCTGTGTTATGAGGGTGTTTGGAACAGTGTGTTGATTGAGGTGAAACTGAATTAGCGTGTTGCTTTGAGCTAAAGGGACGTTATTGGAGCATGTCTACCTGTGCCTTCATGCATAGCTAATAGTGAATCCCCAAGGAGCCTTAATAAGGCATCGCTCCCAGCCACAATGAGCACATTGGCCACAGCTACAATACACATGGCACAAAGCTTTGTGCACACAAGGCTTCCAGACAAATGAACACATCAGTGTGACACGATTGTAAAGTACACGTCACAGATTACAATGCCATGTACTCTTATTTTAAGGTTCTTGCGGCAATCGTTAAGCAGGGAAGAAGAATCAAAATTGAGGAGAAACTGAAGCTCAGAACATTTTGGTGGAAAGATATTGATCAAGGAGGAAACATTTAGGAAGTGGTTAGCCTTTTTTTGTCTGTTTACATTGTTTATTAGCATTAATCTTTTTGTAAGCACTCCTATGTTTTCTTTCCAATGTTTGTTACTGATGTCTTTATTTTACTCCCATATAACCTTTTTTTATTATCTTTCACTGATTTGCACAGACAGTAAAAAAGTTTGTTTATTTTCTCTCAACCATTTGGTAGCTTTAAAGAATGTCCAATAAAAAGTCCACACACTAATTTGACATAAATAAAAGTGATCTCTTTGTAGTTGTATTATGCTGTGAGCAATTCTTTGTGTGGAAACATGGTTCTTATGTCCCCCCCATGCCATTTTCCTTTCGCAGCAGACAAGGAAGTCTCTGCTGTCACAGCATCAGTCAGCCTCCAGTTTATTTCATTGTCTAACAAAACAGCCCTTTGCTCTTCTTCAGATCAATTTGCTTCCAGCTTGGGAGGGAGGCATATTCATCTCTCTTCATTTCCAAAATAGTCTGAAACATAATTGAAGTAATTTATTTATGGAGGAGACAAAGTAGAAATCAATTTTTAAATCCAATACAAATGTAAACATTAAAGTTGCGGCAAAACTTCCGCTCTATATTTATCATTAGCTTATAAACATGAGAGCATCTTCAGCATTTTCATTTGGAAAATCTGGTGAAGGCTGAAGCCTGCTGGTCAGGGGACATCACTGCAAGATGGTGACATCATCCATCAGTTTACCTGAAAGTCCTCATTGGACAGGTAGACCTCCAGGCGCTGGGGGTCCACTCCTTCAGGAAGGGGGCTCCGCAGCAGCTCCTCCAGAGGATACTGGGTCTTCATGAGCTGGGCCAGGGTGTCCTGCACCAAGGTCAGCTTCGCTCGCCCTGTATCACCCTGAGTCACACCCAAGGAGAGAGACATGGCAAAAAAATAGACATTAAATGTGTATTCTGTAAAGTTCCACAATGCTTGAAGATGTATTTAAGCCATTTGTTACCTCAGTTACTGACAAATAATTTTTTGCCAAATACCAGTGGGGTTTTTTTTTTGTGTTGCCACATTTGACCTGTGACTGACACGTGGTGCCCTTTCTTAACTAATGACCACACTGAGGGGACTCATGATGGTGGGGCTGACCACTTTCAGATATGAGAGGTTCTCCACAGGTGAGGTTTAAAGTTTTGAACCATGTGCAAAAAAATGTAAAAAAAAATATTAGTCACCGAGATCGCCCTAAAAAAATTGTTTCCTTTTTAAAATTCACAGAGAAACAACAACAAAAAATTAACCTTGATTCTTGTGTGTGGCCTTAAAGTTTTAAAACCACAGATATCACTTCTGCAACTTTAATCTTAATTTTTCTTATATAAATGAGGTTTAAGGAACAATTAGACCCTCACTTCCTTAGTGTTATAGTCATTTTGAGACCTGTGATGTAAGGACAAGGCAATAAAATAAGAGTGAAAGAAGGAAAGCTTTGCAGGTTATTCAGCAATGAATCTTTTTTATCCCCAGGCATCAACATGAATTATGAATTTATCCAACCTCTGTATCATTTGTGATGAGCATAATTAAATCTAAAGTACCAAACACACATAGTGTTGTGATCTTGGTTGGAAAAGGTGCTGCTCATTGGCTAACTTATCTTAGATGCTACAAGGTCGCCTTCTTCTATGACACAGTTAAAGTTTGCACATGAGCCCTAAAAAGGAATGCTTTTTAATGTAATGTTAATGTTTAATGTTAAAGTGGGAAGAAATATTGATTAGACGAGATTCAGAGGTTGTTAAAATTAAACCAAATTATAACATTTGAGCTCATTTCTGGATAAACATGTTCATACCTGTGCATGAGGTTCAAGGCTTTTCTCCCAGCGCGGGAAGACATTAGTGAAGGTGAGAGGCTCAGCCCCCTCGAGGATGAGATACGCATGTGGCGGCCTTCTCTGGTTTATTTCTGGGATACAGAATAAACAATACATTTTAAAACTTATCAGGTTCTGTATGAAACCAACTCCTCTCCCTCAGTTCTTACTACCTTTGCAGTACTGCAGCGCTGTCTGCATGGCACACTTCCTCTCATGATGCCAGAGTTTCCAGGCTGAGGAGCTCTCAGTCTGCTCAGGCTGACCTCTCTGCCACAAGTAGACCTCCAGACGGTTGTCAAGAAGGAACAAAGCTGGCACGCAGACAACAAAGAGGGAAATTGGGCAATAAAGTGGAATTACATTAGACTGATGTTTTTGGCAGGGGGGAGGATAGATGAAGTTAAACAATAGATGAGTGTATAGGGAAGCAATTTTCTGTTACTTTTTAAATGTGTTTATTTTGCAGATAAAATGACAGAGGTGAGAAACTGAAAAGCAGAGTTGAATATAAGATGAATTTAGTTTGTTTTGTGTCTGTTTTCACCTGGTTGTGGTACACTGTATAGGCTCTCCTGGACAAAAGGCATTGCCATCACAAGCCCCGGCATCTGCATCGGACTCTGCAGCTCCTCGGCCTGGAAACTCCCAGAAGAGGCACTCAGGTGGAAGAGGCGAGGCGTGAAGTTATACTTTCCTGGATCTGCCATTACAAAAGAGTTGTTTCTTACTAGGGCTGAACGATATATCGCATTTGCGATAATATCGCGACATGATCAAGTGCAATTTTCTAACCGCAAAGGCTGCGATTATACTCTGGACATGTCCAAATTCATGGGCTGCATCCTCCTGAGGCCGCATTTGTAGACCGATTACGTCACAGCGATGCGCCGAAGGCTGTCCAAATTACTACCATATCCCAGAATTCATAGCGCGGCCCAGCCAAACTCCAGTTTCCAACAATGGCGGCCGCTACTAAGTTTTAAAATTACTCATACTAATCTTTCTGGGTCACAAAATAAACTTTTAAAATATTTTCAGGCGAGAAAGTAGTTGTGTAAACATCAAATATCTGCTCGGTTTATCAAGATATCCCATATTTGCAAAAGTGCTTCGACGTTTTCAGAGGCGTCTGCTACCCACCAGCTCGACAGCTAGCCGGGAGCTCGAGGGTTACTGATGCGGCCGAGAACGGCACAACTCCCGGCACATCATTTTCAGATCACCGCGGAGTTTCGCTGCTCGGGTTAAACGTAATATATAAGTCACTTAGACAACCTAAAAATGTTATTGTTGGGCTTTTTTCAGTGTTTTGTTTGTTCGTGAGTAAATCGGTTTGGCTGAGATTAAAGTTATTAGATTAGATAAAATAAAACTTTATTAATCCCCCGGGTGGGTTCCTCCTTGGTTTTCACACAGCTGACTAAACGTCAAACAGAAAACTTATTAAACAGAAGTATGAGACAGTCGAGAATTTACGCCAGTGTCTGGTTATATTTTAGATAGCAAGAAGCAGACGGCCGAGTTTATTAAACTCCACCGAGACAGCGGTGACGCTAATCAGAACTAGCCTTCTGATTCAGAAGGCTAGACCGTCCAATTTCACGCCTTTAAACTTTAAAGGCGTGTTTGTGTGTGTGTTTATACAATTGCTATTATGTTTGCACTTTATGTGTAATGTTACTGACTGCAGAGATCAGTAAGATGTGTGTATTTTTTATTTATTAGTTTTATTTATTTAATATTATTTTTTAATTGAATGACTGTCTAGTAGTTCACAGATGTCGAAAAACTGAGTGTGGTAAAGCCACTGATTTTGTTTATCTATATTTCTGCAATCTGCACATTGTACTGACTTTCATTTTAATGTTTACACCAGGGTTCCTTGTCAGCACTTTATGCTCAGATGTTTGTAAGCTAAAAATAAACTATTGTGTATGTTCAAATATACTGTTGTGATTGAAGAAGTTAAATAAAAATGTCAGTCATCAATTCATGCATCACCTCATGTCATCATAACAGAGGTCTGTCTTCCAGGAAAGAACAGTTTAAAATTAATGTAATATAGTATTGGCCATACTATATGATGTATTGCTTGTCTTTGTTTAATAATACAGAAGACAAATACCTTAAAAAATAATCGCATATCGCATCGCAATCGCAATATTGGGGCAAAAAATCGCAATTAGATTATTTTCCATAATCGTTCAGCCCTATTTCTTACTATGATTTGAAGGCTTACAGTCCACAGCAAAGCACAGTGTGTGTTGCGTTGCACCTTGCAGCATGCAGTCATAGGCCTTCCTGTCCTTTTGTCCCAGTGCTGTCCAGAAGTCTTCTGGCTCTGAACCTTCCTGTACTATCTGCACCTTTACAGGGCTGCTTTTGCTTAAACCCACCTCTGATGGACAGCTAAAACACACAAACAAACAAAAAATAAAAGTACATTCAAGCTAAAAAAAAAAAAAAAATTGATACTGAGAACTTTTAAAAAGCGCAATAAGAACATGTGACTCACATTTTAGTGAGGACCTCCACCACCCTCTTGCCGACTTCCTTTGTGCTGCTGTGAGCCTTACAACCAATCCAGAGATAGAGCACTCCCTGCTGGCCATTTAGCAGGACAACACAGCCTCTCGACCTCAGACCCGCACAGCAGCAGTCCACCTCTAACAGAAAACCCTCTTCTGGGAGCTCCCCTCGCACACAAAACAGACGCCAGCTTTCTGTGTTTTGATAATCACAACATTCAAACAAAGAAGAGAAGGAAAATGGACTGAAAACCAAGCTGATTTTACTCCACCTGTGTTGATGGAAGCTTCCTCTTGCTTTCCTTTGTGAATGACCAAGCCTCCCTTGAAAAGCTGCAGGAAACAGGGGGGCTCTTTTCCCTGAGGCACAACCACCTTACAAAACACACCACACAAAAGATGGTAAACAGCTGCATGCACTTATGTCTGCTGGAAATATCATCAATAGTACTGGCTTCTCAAACTCTGTCCTGTGTTCCTCTTACTCTTGTAATATTATTTTTTAAGAAGGATTTGTTGGTGTTGTGAAGAAGAAAAAGATGCAAGAATGTGTTCTAATTGCATTTCATATGTCCTTTGTGAGCTTTTGCAGCTTTTTCATACTTCAGTTGTTTTACGGGATCTGGATTTTTGTGCTTTTAAGGTTTCGATGCCTTTCAGGGCCAACGGCACTACAACAGACTGGCACTATAATACTGCTCGTCCCAGAGTTCGAACACTAGTGGCTATTAAAGGAACCTCATAATAAATTCACCACCGATGTATCATAAGATAAGATCATAAGATGGCGCCGGTGAGGTCGGCTGCCGTCACGACTGCTCCGACCACTTTTTCTTTGTCTTTGTTTTTTAAGTTAGTTTTCAGCGTTTCTAAATCGGCAAAATCATCACCATTGGGTACATTAGGTATGACAGTGACACTCTTGTTTCTATTGGTATACAATGTACTCACAATTCGAAGTTTTTAACTCCGGATCCGAGCTGGCCGAGTGAGATCTCGAGGGAGAACAAAGGGAAGCGGCGGCGGCCTAGAGGGAAGCGAGCCGGCGTCAGGAACAGGCTGAGAGCTCGTGCACACCGCACACCTCTGCCTAGCATCCTGCTCACCAACGTCCAGTCACTGGAGAACAAGCTTGATGACCTCAGGGCCAGGATAAAGTTCCAGAGAGACATTCGGGACTGCAATCTCCTCTGCTTCACCGAGACATGGCTGAACCCAGCGGTGCCGGACCACGCCATCCAGCCGGCCGAGTTCTTCTCGGTTCACCGCATGGACAGGACACGGGACTCGGGGAAGTCAAGGGGAGGCGGCGTGTGTTTAATGGTGAACAACAACTGGTGCAACAGTGCGAACGTTGTTCCTCTCACACGCTCCTGCACACCAAATTTGGAACTACTGTCCATCATGTGTCGTCCTTTTTATCTACCTCGGGAATTTACATCGGTCATTGTAAGTGCCGTTTATATTCCACCACAAGCGGACACGGTCACCGCCTTATGCGAGCTGCATGAGGCACTCACACAGCACCAGACACAACACCGGGACGCTGCGCTTATTGTGACGGGGGACTTTAATAGCGCCAACCTCAAACGCGCAGCGCCGAACTTTTATCAACACATCACCTGCCCCACCAGGGGTGAAAGGACACTGGACCACTGCTACACTACGGTCAAGGACGGCTACAAGGCACAATCCCGCCCCCCGTTTGGCAAATCTGATCACGCCGCCATCTTCCTCATGCCAAAATACAAACAAAGGCTAAAACAGGAAGTTCCGGTTCAGAGGAAGGTCGCGCGCTGGACGGATCAATCGGTGGCCACGTTACAGGACGCACTCGATGACGCAGACTGGGGCATGTTCAGAAACAGCTCCGACGATGACGTCAACGTGTTTACGGAAGCGGTTGTGGGATTCATCGGGAAACTAGCGGATGATACCGTGGAGACAAAGACTATCACAACGTTTCCCAACCAGAAGCCGTGGGTGGATAAAACCATCCGCAACGCTCTGAGATCCCGCACCGCTGCCTACAACACGGGACTCATGACGGGGGACATGGACCCGTACAAAGCCGCGTCATATAACGTGCGGAGGGCGGTGAAAGAGGCGAAGCAGCGCTACGGGAGGAAACTAGAGTCACAACTCCAACAGAGTGACTCTAGGAGCCTGTGGCGGGGACTAAGGACAATAACGGACTATAAAGCACCAACAACCGGTATGACGAACGCGGCCGTGACTCTGGCAGACGAGCTGAACACTTTCTATGCTCGCTTCGAGGCTGCAGCTAAGGTCTCCAACAATGCTAGTGTTAGCGGCGCTAACGGCTGCAGACAGGAAGATACTGCCAGCACCGGAAACGTGCTCGTCATCTCCGAGCATGAAGTAAGGAGAGCCTTCAAGAGAGTGAACACCAGGAAAGCAGCAGGACCAGACGGCATCCCAGGTCGTATCCTAAGAGACTGCGCATACCAGCTAGCTCCTGTGTTCACTGAGATATTCAACATCTCTTTATCTCAGTCGGTGATCCCCACATGCTTCAAAGAGTCCATCATTGTTCCTGTCCCGAAGAAACCCCACCCTGCTTCTCTCAATGACTATCGCCCTGTAGCCCTCACCTCAGTAGTGATGAAGTGCTTTGAACGCCTGGTCAGAGACTTCATCATTTCTTCACTACCAGACACACTGGACCCACTACAGTTCGCTTACCGTCCAAATCGTTCCACAGACGATGCCATCTCTCATCTCCTCCACACATCACTCACTCACTTGGACACTAGAAGGGGGAATTATGTTAAAATGCTCTTCATAGACTACAGCTCTGCATTTAACACCATAATTCCCTCCACACTCACCACCAAGCTGGAGCATCTGGGACTCAGCTCATCTATGTGTCAGTGGATCTCCAACTTCCTAACTGGCAGACCACAGGCAGTAAGGATGGGCGGACATGTCTCAGCCTCCACCACTCTCAGCACTGGAGCCCCCCAGGGGTGTGTTCTGAGCCCCCTGCTGTACTCTTTGTACACATATGACTGTGTGGCCACTACCAGCTCCACCACCATCATCAAGTTTGCTGACGACACCGTCGTGGTGGGCCTGATCTCTGATAACAACGAGACGGCCTACCTGAAGGAGATTAGGAATCTGGAGAACTGGTGCCAGAGGAACAACCTCCTTCTAAACGTCAGTAAGACAAAGGAGCTGATAGTGGACTTCAGCACTAAGCAGGAGAGGAACTACCAGACCCCCGTCATCAACGAGTGCCCAGTGGAGAGAGTGGACAGCTTCAAATACCTCGGAGTTCACATCACGCAGGACCTGTCATGGTCCTGTCACATCAACACCGTGGTGAAAAAGGCCCGACAGCGTCTCTACCACCTCAGACGCTTGAGAGACTTCCAACTGCCCTCCAAGGTGCTCAGGAACTTTTACTCGTGCACCATAGAGAGCATCCTGGCGGGAAACATCTTAACCTGGTTCGGGAACAGCACCATGCAGGACAGACGAGCTCTACAGAGGGTTGTGCGGTCAGCTGAGCGCACCATCCGCTCCGAGCTCCCTGACCTGCACTCAATCTACAGCAGGCGGTGCTGGACCAAGGCCAGGAAGATCGTGAAGGACCTCAGCCATCCCAACAACAGACTGTTCTCTCTGTTGAGGTCAGGAAAGCGATTCCGCTCCCTGAAGACCAACACAGAGAGACTGAGGAGGAGCTTCTTCCCGCAGGCGATACGGTCTCTCAATCACACCACCACACAGTACTGACCCACACATATGGTTCTTACACACACACTGGACTTTCTGGACTTTGGTTTTGCACAACACTGGTCACTATATTCTTCATTTCCGGTTAATACTTGTACAGCTGCTGTTATTGTGTATATATTTATTTATATTTAGATTTCTTCATACATTCTTATATAGTTCTATATTGTGTATTGTGTATTTTGTTGTACAGTTATTTTATTTTCAACTTTAATTTATATATTTATCTTTATCTTATTCTTCCCAGTTAAATTTACCCTTCATTCTAATTTGTGTTGTACAGTTATTTCATTTTTAACCTTAATTTATATTTTATTCCTTCCTAGTTAAATTTACCCTTTTTAATTTTTCATATTTATTTCCTTTCTTATTCATAGCCTTTTCCTTTTTTGTTTTCTTTAGGTCACGAGCAGTTGTCCAAGCATTTCACTACATATCGTACTGTGTATGACTGTGTACGTGACAAATAAAAATTTGAATTTGAAATTTGAAATTTGAATTTGATGTGCACATGCCAGCAGAAATAATCTCAACTTCTGTGGCTAACATTGTGTAATAATCTGTTCTCAAAAGGGTCAATGTGTGGGCAGGTAGGCAGAACTAGTAACTATCTAACTAGTAACAAACTAACAAAAAGTGGTAGTGTGGTTTACAAAGTAAAATGTCATCACCTTTGTCTGTTTTTTTCATTCTTAATACTTTAAATACTCCATGGACTTTAAAACAAGCCACTTTTCTCTAAACTACATTCAACTTTTACTGCAGTTGTAAACCAACCATATGCCTCTGTGTATTGAAATATACTCTAATAAACATTAAAATGTTTCAGAAGCTTTTGCTGGGTGTTTGTTGTTGTTGGTGCCATTTTTATTGTCTGTTAAATTATTTATGTATTTCTTTCACTTCTACACAGCCATTTAGGCTTATTTTCTCCTCCTACACTGCCTCTTTGCATTGCAATAAAAAAATACTTGTAATAAAATAAAGTAAAAGACTTTTGCTTGTGCTCTTTGTTTCTCTTAATTTGTTTGGGTATACTCGCATAATGCAATGTTTCTACTAAGTGAAGTGCGTGCGTTCTTTGTGAGGATAAAACTAAACTTTTCACTGCTGTGAAAGTTAACAGTTACCAGGGTTCTACTTTAATATAAGAAGGGGATCTAATCTGACTGCTATGAGCTTACCTGCGACTCTTCGTGGTTCCTCATCCCGATGGAAAGGAAAGCAGCTGTGTCCCGTCCACTGACACTGGAGTGACGGCCTCGCCACAGGAAGAAGGCCGTCTTTTCCTTTGGTGCTGGATCCGTCCCACACTCATCTGAGCTGTCTGTGCTGTCTGTAACGAAGAGAGAGTGTTAACCATTATTAAAATGTCTCGGTCAAAATATTGCCATAGCATTAAAAGTACAATCTATTAGAAAAAAAACCCAAAAAAAGGTTACTGACCAGCTGTACTGATGCTGTACTTCCAGCGGATTACATAAGAGTCTCCTTCATAAAGCTGTCCGTTGCTCTCCACTGGGATTTCACTGTCGTCAAACTCCTGGACGTGCCAGGTGTCCACCGCTACTGTGTTAAGCTCCATCTGACGTTCCTCCGTCAGCATGATGACACCATGACCTCTCTGGACATCGACCCCAGCCAGCACAGTACGGACCAAACCGTCACCTTCTAAGCACTGACCCGATACTAGAGCTTTGGCATCGCAGGGACTCAAGAGGTCTGAAGGAGGGGAGAGCGGCTGGGATGACTGGACTGGGATGGACTATGGAGAGGAAGCGCAGACACTGAATTTCAGTGGTTTAAAAAAAATCACTTTTAAAAAGCAAAAGTCAAAATTGAAATTTAGATATCTGCACATGAGTTTCAGTAGAAATAAAAGGTAGCTAGTTATAAATAGGTTTTAGATATTTCCAGTCAATATTTCCAGTAATAAAAATTTGTTGTTTTTTTAGTAAAAATTTTTAATAGAGACTAATTTTCTATCAAGCTGGAAACTTAATAAAACTAATTGATCTAAATATATTCTTCACATCTATAATTTTACACAAACAGTGCAATAACTGAAACACACTAGTTTGAGTGTCTGAAAACTGCATGTGCCGCATCATATCTCTGAATGTGATATGAACCTGCGTCTGATCCGTCCCTGAAGCCGCTTCCTCTCTGCCTCCAACCCTGCACATCCAGTCCAGGAACTTCTCCCTGAACAGAGCTGTCTCGTTGCTCTCAGTGAGGACGCCGAACAGAGCCCAGCTGGGACGGCCTTCTCCTCGTCTGTGGACAAAGTTATGCCATGAAACCGATAAAAGAACTAACACAAGCATTAAACAAAATAGAAAAGAGAGTCTGTCTTAGTCCAGACTCAAGCTTTACAGACATCCATTCCCAAGAGACATAATTACACACACACTATATATATATATATATATATATATATATATATATATATATATACTTTAAAAGCTTAAATCTCATTAAACTGCAACAAAAAAAAACCCTCTTGAAATAAATGAAGAAAGGAAGCCCTTTAAAGACCTTGTTTAATATACACAAGTTGTAATATATTTTCTGACTGTGGAATATGGTACACTGAGAGAAGACCTTTACTCTCTGCAAGTATTTTGTAGTTCATGTCCACTTGCTTGCTTTAAAATATGTCTTTTAAATGTCAAAATATAGTCTGGACTTTAAACATCAAGCAGGGTTTTTAGAGCATGTCACATGGGCACACTTAACCAAGAATTACTTTCTACAGAGTGCATATTATGAATGCACAGCAAACTTAATGTTGTATACAGACAGGCTCCTTTTTTATGTGTAATATATTAGTGACTTACAGCTGAATTGCAGGGTTACACTGAGTGGGATCCAGTGGGTTTACTTGACAGTTGCTGTAGTCATAAGCTCCAACCCACACCTGGTGAGTCAACTGGAGAGCAACATTTCTCCTCCTGAGGGAAACGTCCTGTCCGAGCCACAGATAGACCTCACTGCCGAAATCAAACACCAGGGCCTGGGCATACATGACAAAGAGATATGAACAGAGTCAGAGATTAACTTCTCTTCCATTATTTTTCTACAATCAAGCATTTAATGAACAAAAAAACAAACCCAAAACCAAAACAACTACAATATAAGTAATTAGGGAGCCGAGAATTGAAGCTCAGACCTCAGAGGAGGCCAACAGGGTGATGCTGGGGATGGAGGCCCAAGCCTGTTCATGAGGCACCAGTTTGTTTTCCACCAGCCTGTACACACAGTTGGACTCCACCACACCGCGCTCATAGAGCTCATCCTCCTCTGGAGCACAAGCTCCTGTGAGTAAAAGAAAAGAAAAAACATTTTCTAATGTTTTGGATGAAAAACAACAGGTGAATTATAAAAGGAGAAAAATTGCAATTCAAAATGTGTTTCTCTGATATATTTGAAAAGTACATGTTTTACTTCCAACCTCTGTACTGTGTTCTTCCTCCCAGGAGACTCCAGAAGTCTGCAGCCACACTGCTGTCAGAGTTCATGCCCTCCTGCAGGTGGACAACGTGGGAAGCCAAACAACCAAGGTCCCTTTGGTTCTGGATGAACAAAGCTAGCTCAGAGGCCTGACAAAAAATAAATAAATAATATGATAATCAGCAGTAACAGAATATAGTTCACCCATTTTCTGCCACTTATCCCATTCAGGGTCACAGGGAGGCCAGTGTACCCAGAGAGTCCCACAGAGACACAGGGAGAACATGCAATCTCCACGCAGAAAGGCCTTGAGCAGATGGTGGATTAGAACCTAGGACCTTTTTGCTATGCTAACCCAAACAGAACATAGTCTATAGTAAAAGCATATTGTAATTTCTTTTTATTTTACTACTGCAGTCTTTGCTGGCCTATATTAGAAATCTTGCAGGAAACTTGCCTCACCAAACCAAAATATTTCCAATAACAAGAACATGGCTGAGTGCTACACATGAAAAGAAATAAATTCATAAGTGTCACAACCCGTTCATGTGTGAAATCAGCTATAGTTTTAGACAAACAGATATTTGAACCTTTGTTATAATAATAGAAACGTACAAATAACTATTAAAAAGAGTCTATGACAGTGTGCACCGTCCTCTCAATAATATTACCTTTTTATGGAAGCTTGTAAGGAAATATTTTGGGTTATTATCTCAAAATGTTGACTTAATTACTCATTCAGTGCTTTGTCTCCACACTTTGTCCCCATATACGTTTAGTACACTGTTCCATAATAAAATATAAATACATTTAAAACGCAACCAAAGTTAATGTTTAAAAGTAAAGGTACATACTGTGATACTTAGATAATCAATAACTGAACTCTGTGATGTATGACGTTCTTGATTCATATCGTCACTGTCCTTTATTATGCATTTAACACACAAACTGTAGCCAACCTTTATGAGTCCATTAAGGTTTAATGCTTACAATTTACTGCAAGAACTGCAAACACTGCATTTTATGCACAGAATGCTCTTTGGGTCTTGAAGGGTAATATTTTATGCATTTATTTGTTGTGCATAAATGTAAACCAATTTGGTATATGTATGAAGTTATTAAAACATCCTTTCCCATGTAAATTTCTAAGAGGAGTAAGTTTAAGGGATGGTCAGATATTTCCTGGCAATGGGAAATAATTTTAATCCTACTTTCTTATTTTGTATTGTATTATCCACCTCTTTACCCTTTCCCTGTAATTTTATGTGTCATACATGCTGCTACTACACCATAACATTGTCCTGGGTGGTACCTTTGCTTTTTCTTGTCCGTTGGCAAACTCTCCACTCCACAGGATGCAGTGCTCTGGAGTGACCAGCAGGAAGCAGTCTCCACTGTTCAGTGACCGCACTGAGGGCTCAACCAGGCGGACCTGAACATGCCGCCTACCTGTCATCACAGGTGTTGGTTAACCTTAACACCTGACCACAAGCAGATCATCACACAGATGAACCAAACCTTTCCTGACCTTTGATGTGAATTAGCATCAGGCTGCTGAAGGGCGGGTAAGACTTAGCTGTCTCGGCATCTAAGGAGGATTCTTCAGATCTTAAGGAAGGTGAGTCTGCTATAGACGAGTTCTTAGACTCTATAGTGAGAAAAAAACCTGCAATATCAGGTAGCTGAGCAACATAAAAGAAGGAAAGTAACAAGAGAAGGGAACAACATAAATTAGCATACTTTTTTCTGCTTGGATCCTCTCTTGAGCTGATGAATTGACTCTCTCTCCCATGAAGTCCTGCCTGATGTCCTCTCTGGCTGCGAGAGCCCTCAGAGGGTTTCTGGAGCCTTGAGTCCGACGGGACGGACGTACCGACCGCCTGTGCTCTGCTACTGCTGAGGTCAATCTGCAAACAAACACACACAGACAATACAGAGTTACTGAAGATATCAGCTACTGTGTGTGTGAATATAAATTTGCAGGAAAATTTTTTTTTACTCTAATCTTTTCCTTTTAGCTTTAGCATAAAAACTACATTAGATACACAAATATATTTTGCATTTACTATTTAGAAATTGCAAGGACTCAATCTAATCTCACATTTGCAGGAAAAAACTATGCTTACATGTGTGTGTTGGTCTGGCAGAAGACTCCCAGGTCCTGCTCACCCTCTGAGGCAGCAATTCCACCACAAGGTGGGGGGCAGGCTGAAGAAGGTGACTGATCACAGTAGAAACTGCCATCAAACATGTTTGGTTCATCAACAGGCGTCTCTTCCTTTACCTCCTGAGTAGTGACTGTTGGTGAAGAACTCTGTGGAGTCACTGAGGGGGAAAGAAATGAAAACGCTAAAATACTTGGATCCTCAATGAGCTTTTACATTGTGGGAACCAGCGTTGTCCATATGATGATGAATAAAACAAGCACTGAGTCTCAACACAGACTTGTTTGTTTATTTGTTTGCTTGTTTTTCGTGGTGTAAAACTGCTCTGACCTTCATTTTTGCATGATGGAGCATCAGTGGAGTGTCTCCTGCTGTGAGCGATACCATTTCTCTGTGATTCACCAGATGCAAGGCCTAGATGTTGCAAACACAGGAGAGAAAAACCTCATAAACAAGGCCAAAATATGCTCAGCAGAACTGTATGAGAACTGGAGAATAAGTGAGTTACTTGTCTTAGCCGTGCTTCCAGCCTCCTGCTCTTTGCTTTCCTGCTGTGTTTTCAATTCTCCAAATTCAGTCATCTGAATCTCAGTTCCTTTATCCTACAGAGCCCGAGAAATGCATCCGTTACAATGCAGCTTTTCCGCAGATACACGCACAAATATGAAAAAAATGCAGGTGTGCGTCACCTTATGTCTCCACTGAGGCTGACTCTGATTGTTCGTAGGAGAGGAGACTTCTTGTGCCTCAAAGGAGAGGTTAGTCTGGAGGTGAAAGCAAAACACAGAAATGGTGACTTTTGCATTCTAGGACAGTGAGAGTGGATTGCACAGAAGATACAAAATATAAAGATTTTACATAGAGCTAAACTTTCTATGTGTAACATTTCATTCAGTCTGTTCCTTTCTGCCTAATCCTGCCCTGCATTAGATATTATAAGGAGTTTTTGTACAATGCACATTTACTTTTGTCCATTAGAACTAGGTCAGAAACATGCACAAAGAAACGTGGGAGTAAGATATAACTTTCATGACCAAAATGAACATCTGGTAAGCACACACCTAAATGGAAAGTGTGAACTGAGAGCTGTGATGTGACGCATTGTAATTTTGAGACAAGGTGACAGGGTTGTCACATCACATCCGCCTGAATCTGTGAGATGACAAAAGCCTTTCACAGCATACAAAACACTCCAAATCAAACAGCAGCAATGCCATGCACCGGCTCACACAATTACCTGATTAAAACACATGATATATTGGGGCGTATTGATAGAATAGACAGAGGCAAAGACGGGCTCCTGGGAGAGAAGAGAGAGGGGCAGGCTGCAGATGTTCAAAGCTATTCAAAATCTAAAGGGCTGTGGTTTCAAAATCAAGATGAGGGAGGATGGGTTTTGAATCATTAGATTGAGGCTTACCCAGCACTGAAGGTTGTCATTCTCAAGATGAGGGTTTTTTGACTGTTCCTGCACATGATACTATGGAAAACAGGGAGATGCATTTAAAAGAATTCAAACAAACATAAATGTTGCCAGAAGTATAAAAATGACAGACATAAAAAGGAAGTAGGACAATGATTAATATACAAATCCCACACATAGTGTCGGCATGGTGAAGCTGAGATCATTTAATTGCCAAATAATCAGTGTGTTTACATTCCACGTCGTGTAATAGGACAGCCAATCCCATCCTGGTACATAAACACTCACTGGACTCAATATATTCCGCGGTAACTCGAGTCTGATCTCAGGACATTCAGCACATACCACATTCAGAGTGCTGCAGATAAGAGATGCTATATCTGGTTTCAGTGGTATGACAAATACCCAAATGTAACCACAAATGTAACCTCTGCCTCAATTTAAACCAGGCAAGAAGCGTGAACTCTGTAACCTCTGTGATGCAAACAAAGATTTTCTCACTGAATTCTTTCAGAGAAAAAAATGCTGCAAAACTTCTGTAATGCTTTTATAGAATTGTCTAATATCATTCATCCATCCATCCATTCGCTTCCGCTTATCCTTTTTTCAGGGTCGCGGGGGGCGCTGGAGCCTATCCCAGCTGTCATAGGGCGAGAGGCGGGGTACACCCTGGACAGGTCGCCAGTCTGTCGCAGGGCCTAATATCATTCAGTTAAACTATAATATAGAGTCCCTATATACAAGTATCATTTCTTAAATGTTGCCAATACAAACAAAGAAAGCAGAATTTAAGCAAAGTTTTAAAGATCAAAGACATTTTATGAATATTTGACCTTATCTGACCTTGGAGAAGAGGTCAGATCTCAAAAGTAACACACTGTTTACAACCATATATCATTCCCTTTATTCCTATATGTCGTCGCTACAAACAGTGGCAGCAAGAAACAATATTTTAAATAGTGGTATATAATTATTATATACTTTGACCTTCAGGTTATCTATTGACCTTGAAGGAGAGGTCAAAGGTTAAATGTGACATGATATTTTATCCTCTGCTGTACTTTCAGTATGCTGACACACAACTCTTGTAAGAATCATAGTTCCTGAGTTTCACCGATTTTTGTCAATAACTATCAATAATTCATAAAGTTGACCTTGAAGAAACTGGTGGATGTAAGCTAAATTTTAATGGATTTATAACATGACCGTACTCTACACCAATACAAAGTTTTATTAGAATTCGTTCAGTGTTATCAGACAGAATGACATGCAAGTAAACGCTGACAAAACCTCTTTTTTTAAATGGTCTATGTCTTACGTGGTTAACCTTGCTGCTCACCTCACTTCTGCTGCCGTTGGTTGTCTCCTGCATTTTAGGCGCACACTCTTCTGAGGTGACCCGGACAGCTTTAATATCTGTGGTGTTGTCATGGATCTTGTTCATGGCCTTTTGGTCTTCCTCCTGCCTTTAAGACACATTACACACAGTATGAAGTATATAACATATCAAAGAACAACATACAAGCTGCTGAAAACTTAATATTTCTGGTGAAAACTGTAAAGAATCATTTTTATTATCTAACTCACAGATGTCACAATAATATACGTTTCAAAGTCTTTAGCAAACCTTTCCAATATGCAGCAATATCAACAGTTTGACTCTATAGAAGAAAAACATTTACAGTTCTTATCAGATCATGTCATTTATTTACATGACTTACTTGGCTCTTCCATTGATGTCTACGCTGTTTTTCTCAGAGGAAAAGCTCAGTTCATATTTGGACTGGCAGGATTGCTGTGGAGCATCCTGCTCTGACAAGGCTCTTATTGGTGTGCAGGCAATGGTTTCCCTCCTGTTTCTAGCCCTCTGCCTCCAGGGAGCAGCAGACTGCGAACCTTCCTCCATACCAGAGGTCTCTCGTCTGTCTCTCTGTGGTGCTGCAGAAGTTCCCTCCCTCTCACCTCCCGCTTTGCTCCCGTGTATCGCCGCTTCTCTACAGCCTCCACCATTCTGTTCATGGCTGTATGATGCATCTACCTGACTGGCTTCTGTCCTGCTCCACTCCGAGCCTGCAGAGCGACTCTTCTTCAGGATTCCTTTTAAGCCTGGCTCAGAGTCGTAGCACTGTGGTCCCTGTTGAGTCGGACCAGATTTTCCGAGTCCAGTGCCAGCATCTGATGTGGACTGTGAAAGACGTACCTCACTGGGTTTCAGGTTGACAGACGAGGCCTGCTGTCTGTCGGACAGATGAGGGGACAAACAGAGGGCAGGAAGCTGAACAGGGCCTTTCTGGAGCTAAAAAGGGGCAAAGAAGATCAATAATAGATTTACTTAGAGGACAGCAGGCAAGAAGTGAAGAAAGACAACAAATTAACCTTGCTATTAATAACCACTCCTGCCCCTTTTCTGGTCTATGAAGTTCTAAATACATTTGTTTCCCATTTATTGTTCTGTTGCTTTCTACCCACCAGACTGACCTCCTCCACTGTGATGGGCTGCGTGCGGTACCGAGCCCCCTTTTGCCTTCGTCTCTCTGGGGGCCCGTCAGCAGGCCCGGCTCCCTCCCTCCCAGGCAGGGACAGTTTGTTGAAGAGGGCCAGCTTCTCGCTCATGCTCAGCTTGCAGCTCTCGTCGCCATCCTCCTCTGACTCAGCCTGCACAGACTGGACCTCCACTGGTGGTGCTGGTTTGGGAGTGCTGATGCGTAACATGACACCATAAAGTCAGAGAAGAATTTATGTTTAGTCAAAATCTCCTATGCCTTGGACACATTTGATCTACACTGCTGTGCAAAAGCAGTGGAGAAAACGGTGGGTGTTTTTTCATTACCATGAACACACACAGGTTATTTTTAGTCAATCTGACAGACATCGTCCTGCTGCTGCTACTCCCTACAACAGCAAATGTGTAACTGAAAATAGCCCCTAAGAAATTCATATAATTCTGGTTGAACAAACTAGATCCAATCCCAATTTTGGTTTGGTTTCCAACAATCTCATTCCTTTAAAAAAAAGCATATATTTGTGACCCATTGCCAGGAGTTACAGCCAAACGAAACCAGGCACCGAAAAACTCCTGAACAGAAACACATGGGAGAAATCTATAAGAGCAAATATGGTGACACTGAGCCAATCAGGGGCTCTTTATTGGCCAGGAATGTGTCAGAACAAATTCCTTGCAACTTGTTTCACCAAACAGAAAGGCTGGGAAACGTATGAGCCAACCATGTTTTTGCATGGTGCATGGGTTTATGACAGTTTAAACTGTTTCTTGTTTCTTGGTCTACTCGTTTTTGTAGGAAAGAAGCATAACATAACATGAAAAAACTCAGTGATCTGGTGAGACTAGCTTTAATGTAGCTGCAATATTAAGTTTAATTTGTAGGGGAAAAGGCTATTTTGAAGAGATATGTCACCAAAGCTTTGAAGAAAATGTTGTCACATTTAACTACTGATTCTAAAAATGCAGGGGGGTTTTTACCCCCTAACCACTGAACAACTCTCTTTACTCATTTACATAGGAGCCTAAAAATAACTGCTTAAATAAGACACGCTTCTAGAAGTTCTTACTTTTAAATAAGACATACAGTAAGTACTTAATTCCACTGAAGCAAGGTCTCTTGTTTTCACAGATTTGACTTTAATAAGTTGAAGTTTTTAAACATTTTAAGTTTTTAAATCATCAAGCATGTATTTATTTATTCCCACAAAACTAAAACGTAAAAACTACACATGCATAATCTTAAATAAAACTAGATGACTTTTTTAGTGATTGTCAATCAAGTCAAATAGCTAATTATGTGATGTGGTTTTGGTAACACTACAGCTCTCCCACCTGATCGCCACCATTTCTCCACAGGTGATTGGCTGTGTCAGAAAGCGATGGTCGTTGCCACGCCGGCTCCTGCGTTCATGAGAGACGCAGCCTGAGCGAGGCTTGAGGAATGCCGAGGCCTCAGAGGCTGAAGACTTCTCCAGCTCCTACAGAGAAGGATGTGGGGAGGACATTAATGTGAAAAAAATCAGTTTGAACCCAGTCTGTGATGCAGATGGACGACAACATTCAGGTCAAATAGGAGCCTCAATCTACAGCCTCCACCTGTTGCATAAATAATGAGGGAGACCACAAAAATGGCAGTAAAAAGTCCCCTCGAGATGTCCTCTGTTCTATTTGTATAAACAGATGGAGGGAGGTAAAGCAGGTCAGATAGCCGGTGAATAAAGCAGCGAGCTCTAAGGTGCAGCATCTTGGCCACTTGCTGCATGCTGCAGGTCACAATGTAACAAGAGACCTGCTGGCTTCAGTTACCTCCCCTGCTGCCTCTACAGAGCAGCAGGCTAATTATACCACAGCTGCTGTGGTTGTTAATGTTAATACAGTGTCTGGCACATTTTCACCTGATGCCTTATTGCTAAAAGTGTGCCTCAGCTGAAATGTTGGAATAATAGAAAAATCCACAGTGCATTTCATCATCTGTGTGAGACTAAAGAGCTTAAAGAGCTTCAAGATAAGGCTCTGTATCTATCATATTACAGACTTGGTCTTTCCTTTAATAAGTACTAAAGCATCAAACCAAAGTGTGGATCCAAGGAGAGCACCTGTTTTGACCATTCATATTCTTTCAACAGGACCAGGTAGTGTTCTGCGTGCTCAGCGCTCAGACCGTAAGTTGAGCAGCTGAGGTGACAGGAGATGATAAAGGATTGAATACATTTCTTTAATTTTAACACCGTAGAGTGATTGCATTTACTGTGTGTGTTTAGGCGAGTTTATGTGGGATCTCACATTCTAACAAAAAAAAAGAAAAAAAGCAGGTAACAATTCAAACTCACTTTAAACAGAGACATCTTGGCTGCCACACTCATTTTGGCTCTGTCATCTGTTTTTACATCTGCTGTGGAAAAATACACACCATCATTTGAAAATTAAAAAAAATTAAAAAACAGCCATTAAGAGATTTTGGTTCATCAAACTTTTAAACAGTTAACAGCAGGAAGAGACACAGGTGCAGACAGAGCAAACACAGGTGCAATTTCTTAGTGAACTGTGCTTAAATACACTGCATCTAAGTCTAGGAATTGGGGGTATCTCTGTATTGATGATAGCTGTGAGTAAAAAGTTGTGAAGAACAATTTTAATGATATACAGTGTGACCTGAAAACAACAGTCTAAACATCCATACAGCAATAAAGGCCACTCGTGTCTGCGGTCTTATTATCTGTGGTGTAAACTCTCAGTGAGTCAATCTCTGTAAAGACTTGCTTGTCATCTTTTTATGACGGGGTCAAGAGTTAGATGTACATAACACCGCTCCACTGCCCAAATGGTTTGGTCTGTCGTTACAGAAGAGATTGAGCATTGTGATCCTCTAAATATAACCCAGTTTATTTCCTGAGCCATTAAATGAATTTATGGAGGCAACTGTGCAAGTTGGAAGCCCCCTGCAAGAATTAAATATTGTACACAGTATTTTTCAATTTGTTTATGTTTCTTTCATACCTCACGTAATATATTACATGTAAGTTTTCCCTGTTGTCATTTTTACTTCCTTCTCAACCAGACAGTGTACCAGCAAAGCACACGGAAATAACAGATGATGACAAACACATAGGGGAGAAAGCTTTACCTTTGCTGTTTTCCTCGTTCTCTGGATCCAAGCACCTAGAAGAATCGGAGGAAAATAGCAAAAGGATGAGGTCATCAGGTGAACAGGTTGGTGACATATGCTTGACTCTTTAGATAATGTTGTTATGGAGATCTGGATCCAGCTTGGTGTTTACAGTATGTGTCTTTTTGCTTCAATTTGCAGCTCAGACAGTCAACACACTGTGCTGTTTTGCATGCTGGGTAAAGCAACACTGTGGAGGCTATTAAGGAAGATAAACTCATGCAAAATACACCGCCCATTGGTTTTTTATGTAAAGCTGCTCCACATGCCACACCTCAGCTGAAGGGTTAGTGCATTCTTATCACGGGGAACAAATATTAAGCATCATTCAAGGGTAAATAAGTGTTTCCTATAAGACAAAAGTTGTGGTACTGTATCATCAGGTAAGGCTGATATTTTGTTCCTAATGAGTTTTCCCATGAAATGTTAGCCGTACACTATTTTAAATATATGAAAACACAGCAAACAATATGTTCTTTAGTCCTAGCCATGCCAGGCATCTCATCTTCCCATTTATTTATTTATTTTTTTTATCATGCCCACAAGAAACAGTCCCTACCCACTGCTCTCCTCCATCTCATTGGCTGTGATTGGCTGTGTCCTGAAGCGTTCGCTAGTTTTTCTGTTACCGCCTGACGAGCTAGGGAGGTAACGCCGAGTGCGTCGCCGACCCCCCTCAGAGCCCGGGTTTACAGCCAGATCCAGAGAGGATGTGGCTTGCCCAGCATCAGGGAAGCTACTATCCACACACAAAGTAGGATAAGAAGAAAGTAAGAAGGGGAGAAGATGCTGAGATGAAGAGAAATATTATCACACAGTGGAACACAGTCTGTTAGTGACAGGCCGGATCACACGCGCATGCAGGCGACCCTACGCTTTCTCAGGCTGTGCTCCGCTCTCCGTCTGCTGTAGAAGAGCACTTCTCAACTGGCCCACGGACACCCGAGTGTGGAGCTGTGGGCCGTCGAGTCCATGAGGGACATGAGGCTCTTCCCCACTCTGCATGCTAGCAGAGTTCTGGGAACCCTGCCTAGAGGGGAGGGTATGAGTGAGGGAAGGAGGTGAGATTGCAGATATGGGGGACATGACATGAGGAGCACAAAACATAATCTTTTGTCACAGTTCATATTAATAATGCAGAAGTCTCAAAAACTCACAAAAATATGTGAGTTTTTTTCATGGTTTCACAGAAGAGAAGAAGCCACCTGCAAATCTAAACCATCTGCACTACATGCACGCTCGCTGTCATCTGACTGACTATTAATATGATGCCACAAACTGTTCTTAGCAGTTACCATGATACAAACTATTGAAGGTATCAACAACTTGTCAAGTTCTGAAAGCTGTGAACAGGTGACAAGTGTCATGGTCATGTTGCCAGAATTAGGGTTTTATTGTTTTTTGAGCAAATTAGGCTCGCAGCACCTGCTACCCTGTGCAGCCACAGCAGGAAGACAGTGCTGTATCTAAGGTCATCAAAGAGGCTTATCATGTTTCTTGTGTGTGTCCTGAAGTGCTAATTGTATCGTTTTTGCACACTAAGAAGTTGTTGCAAGACTTCAGCCAAATTCCTGTAATTCTAAAATAAAACAATGACAATGAGCTATGATTGAAATTTAAGTCTTCAAGGCATTCAATGAAGTCATCTTTCACCCTTGACATGGCTCACCTTCTCAGGCAGTCGGGCTCAGCAGGAGTCTCTAATCCATTTGTAACATCCTGTGTTCTGCTGTTCACTTTTTCACTCAGATCATGGGAGCTTAACATTCCTCCATGCGCTTGGCTCGCTGGCTCATGAACCTTTTTCTCATCCCTTCTCACCCACTTAGAAGGAAGCTCGTCAATGCTGCCAAAGCGTTCGGCCAGTTCTCGCCTCCTCTCAGCCTTGTAGCGGGCAATCCGCTCCGATCTGGGCTCCAGGACGGCGTTCTCCATCATAGAAGGACTCAGATGGTTGTTTGCTCCTCAAAAAGCATATAGGAACAAAAAACAGATGAGCTGTTCTTCTTCCACTTTTCAGCTGGGGCAGAACATGAGAGCCAAACTTTCTTCCAGTACAATTCTGTTTCCATGAGCTTCTTGTTTTGGTTTTCCTCACAGATTACATTAATCCAAGGTTAAAATCCAGCCTGTCCCACAGTGAATGAGGTATTTCTCCTGAAAGATAAAAAATAGATTAGTTAAATAAGAAACATTTCACTATACATTACATTAGTGCCCTTCAGGCTTCCTAGAAAAGTCAGAGACAACACCAGTGAGCTTCATTACATATTAACCATTTCTTCTAAAAGTGGCGTACATCAAAGTCTTATCAAAGTCCTTTTCTTATATTCATGTCTGTGTAAGATGACCCGTTCCAGCCTGTCATGCAGGAATCTCCCCTTGCACTGAAACTCAACACCACAGCTCAACTCCTCTCCAGGTCCAGGTCTCGATGGCAGTTTGCAGGCGTGCTGGTCTCTTCCGCTAAGCTGAACAAGTCCTGTTTCTTTTTCAAATTCCATCAGGTATTTTACCATGACCTGTCAACATGAAGCATGTTTTGCATCAAAAACACAAACAAAATCTTATCAGCTATGGCTCCAATTTTATTTATTTTTTTAACATTTGGTATAGCAACCTGTTTGAATTATAATATTCCAAATACGTACAAGGAAGAGAAAGTCCCTGATGGCATCATTGTGACAAACAACATTAACAAAACTGAATATTCTAATATAGCATTTAAAATTTAAAAAGAACAACGAACTGTCTGCTAGTTTCCCAAAACGAGTGCTCACAAATATACGCACACATAAATGTGTGTTTGCACATGTATCTGTGTGTTTTCCAAAACTGTGGATGTCAGCATTCCTGGTGCAGGAAGCACAATAGAGCGAGAACAAAGCGGCATGAGCCACAGACTTAGTCCGCCAGATGGATCTGCCACAGGGCTCAATGCTGCTGGCAGCAGCAGAGTTCACAAAGTATAAGATGCAACTTTTATTATTAATTTGTTTGTTTCACTGCTCCTATACTTGTAGATTAAAAATTAAAAACACTGAGGCACTGATAAAACGGATATAGATTCAACAAATTACTCTATTAGAGAAAAGTCTCCATAAATCCATAACCAGCTTTCATTGATTAAAAAAAAAAACCCACTCAGAATATCCAGATATCACATTTGATAGACTAAACTGAAGGCGACATTGTCAGCAGTGTTTGCAGATCCCAAATTTCCATGCCACAAAGAGCTTTAATAAGCTCTATTTAGATGCCGTGATCCCTGCATGAGACAACCAGCTGAAGGATTTGTGTTGTCACTTCGAAACACGTGCACATATCCTTTAAACAAAGAAGTCAACACAGAAGACTCACCTACCTGTCCAGACCCAGGAAGAGCAACACTCCAGCATCCCCACTCACACTGATGCCACTCTCATGTACGCATTTGTGAAGAAAACATGAGTAAAGGTGTAAAGAGCGATGTGTCATGTGACAAGCTGGAGGATTGTCGATTGGAAGGGAGAGCACCACTGAGGCTCAGCGAGGATCATGGGGTTCTAATCCAGTGACACTAGCTGATACTGGCTTTGGATATGCACACAGCCCCAGGGATCTGAACTCATAAGCTATAATATTCAAATGAATAGGCGATGAAGGTTAAACAAACAGCCTCTAATTGTTGAATTGAGACAGTAAAGTGTTATCTTTCAGCCATGACTTTCTCTGTAGCAATTAAACCCCAAAATTCTGGACCCACACTCGGTATATGCTTAAGTTAACTGCTAGTTTTCTGACAGACTGGAAAAAAAAAAATCAAAAGCAAAACATGTATGCATTTTAAAAAAAATAGGCCTTGGGTGCTGAGCAGCAGGAAAGTAAACCAGATTAAAAGCTGGCCAAGATAAAGCCCTCAGCCACTTACACCTGCCCTGTTCATCTACCTGCACCAACCTCGTCTAATGAATCTCCATAATTCAAGGGCAAATTATCAGAGGAGCATTTCAAAAACAGTCTATGATTATAAATCATGATGGGGATGTTTTATATTAACACCAGCAGCAAAAGAACGTGTTAAGCTTTTGAATATATTAAAGGGAGAGAGAACGAAGAGGAAGAGCAGCTTTCTCACATCGTGCACCTACTGTAAGCCTCATCAGCTCCTCGTGAGATTTAACACACGACGCGTCTGTTTTTATATGTAGATATAAACTCACATTGTGGCAAAGTCCTCACGCTGGGGAGAACATTTTTTTTATATCAAAACTCATTTGTTGTCTAAACAACTCAGCATAGGGTAACAGCCTACATATGTAGCTACCAAAGAGCTGAACAATGAGTCATTTAACTTATTTACAGGACGCAAATATTAAGTTTTACATGAATCCAGTGTTGTGCCAAAAAGTGATTCCCCAGTGTTTCCGTGTTTTTTATGCATAATGTCTTTGCTTATATTGGTAAATAGACTGTAATCAGCAGAAGGGGTTTTATATGAAATCAAGAAATTACTTGTTTTGCATTTATATTTATGACTCTACGGCACAGGTGTCGAACTCCAGGCCTCGAGGGCCGGTGTCCTGCAGGGTTTAGATGTGTCCTTGATCCAACACAGCTGATTTAAGTATTTCATACAACTATTATCTTAGATTTTGGCGCTTATGGCCAGTTGTAATGTCAATGAAACTTTTTAGCTAGATAAATAAAGGTCAGTACTTTGTGACTTGATATCATTCATGAAAGATAAGTTTGACGGATGTTTGACGGATTATACGACAAGAAGTAATTTCCAGCACTTTGAATACGGACACTCGATCTTTTTTGGTACATTTCTGAAGTAACTTTCTGGCACAGACATTAGATTAATGCGTAAACTGTGCGTAACAGCAATATTTACTCTTCCACATGAAACTTTTTTACCCACGGGGTATTTAAAGTGAATGAACACCCAGACTATAACCATTCTCCCTAATGTGCAATGCACAACCCGTGTCTCCCCAAGTCAGACTGAACAGGTGACTCAGGCAACAAGTGACCTACTTTGAAATATTCTCCAAGCTGACTCCTGCTAGGATTTTGTACTTTTGAAGATGAGAATGGCAGAATTAAGTATTTCATTTGTACTTACATGTACTGCTCGCCTCGAGAGCCCTCCTCAGCCCCGGCGGTCCCTCCCCAACGATCTGTCACTCCAAAAGTAGTCGCACTGGCAGCTGTGGATGGCGCACCGTATTAAGGGGGGAGAATATAAATAGATGGACACACCGGGGGACGCCCCTTGCTCTGTGCGAGAGACGTTTCTAACAACCGCTGCAGCCTCTAAATGACCTCTGAAGCCTTTGACTCACTTTATGTCTGCTTTATTATTATTTCACTTTTGAAGTAATAACCTCAGGAATGTACACCAGTTAAAACCTGCTTTGAAGATGTTAATTATGTCTTATATTGCGCCTGCGTGGTACAAATTCCCCATATTAATTACTACAAACCAGCTGAACGCAGTGAACTGAAACTGCTGTGTAATGTAGAAACCCTGTGCACTTCAATCCTTAAATTAACTGAATCAAAGTGGAAAATAATTAGTTATATACATAAATGGAAAAAAAAGTTAATTCTTAATTGTATGTATTCATAATGACTCATATGGATGCATTTTTAGTATCTTTTAGTATCTGTACCTGCTCCTCTCTTAGGGATCTTCAAAACTTCACCACCTACACCTAAAAAGATCATCCAAGAGAGGCGAGAGGCTGATTTAGATCTCACCGACCGGCACACAGGTGACTAAGCAGATAAAACAACATCAAGGGTTTTAATAAGGTTCTGAGCCAGCACTGGCTCCCTGGAGGACATTGCCCTCTTGGAAGGAATTTTCCCATCATGATGTAAATGTTCCAAAGGATAAGTGTGATCATTCAGGATAATATTAGTTTGCAGTGATTCTTCCCTTAAAGGGTACAAGTGTTTCCTCAGAATATACCAGAGCAAGGAAGGGGTCAAAAGTTCAGGGCTTTCCTTTAACCTGTCCCTACTGTGAAACCTGTAAATGTGAAGGCAGGCTCCACTGTAACGGCTCCCTTCCTGTTGGAAAAAAGTGTTATAACAGCGCCCCCTTGTCTTCGCACTTTGAAAGTGCAAGTGGAACACACAGCAAGGAACAAAATTCAAACTCAGCCCAATGTAAGAGACAGTTATTTATAGGAATGCTTTTGAAATGAACAGTGCAACTTGTGTAGAAAAATAAAACAATCTGTTAATACACACACAAATACCAGTGTGCTCTATACTGATTACACCATCAGTTATCAGTAAATATTTTTACAACAATATCAAAAATAAGTGTGAAATTTCCTCCGATTCAATCAACTCTAGAACGATTTTTTGTGTTAAAGAAACAGCAACAAACTTAAAGGTGCTCATAATAGGTTTTTGAAGCATGTAACGAAACAGTAAAACCAAACAACAAAAAACAAGCACACTCTGTAAATCAAAGAACACACACAAAACACATGAAGTTGAAATAAGAAATTATAACAGTGTAAAATAAAACCGCTTCATGTTTTGAAATTTATCGAATTTATCGAAATACGACCCACTGTCTTCAAGGTTGTGTGCCATAACATCCATATTCGGCGAGTCAGGCATCCTAATTGACTGATGTATAAAAAGGTGGAAACCTCAGACCTGACCACAGTCTCTCATGATGGTGTGACTGCAGTTTAAAACCTCTCAAAGGCAATAATCAAACTGCGCTCTAAACAAAGTTGACGGTGGATTTTATGGCACAAAACTATTATGTAGGTGGGAGAAGCTCAGAGCAGCAGCTGAATTGCTCTTTCTTCCTCTCCTCATTCGACCGAGATCTTCAGGGCTTCATGAAGAAAGGATGAGCCAGGGCTTTGGCGGCTGAGATGCGGCGACTCGGTGTGAATACCAAACATTGCTGCAGGTGAGGAGATGTTACACCTTACTAACGGTTTACAGACAATTACTATCCCTACTTTGTGAAACCACATTCTCAAAGTTGTTTGCCTTTGATTAATCTCAGATTTTTGAATTATCACTTATTCAAATCAGCAACCCAAAGAACAAAATATTACTTATATTAAGACACAAAAGCAAGCAAGCACTGCACATTATGGAGGACCAAAAATGCCAAATAAATAAATATTTAAAAAATGTAATTAGTCATTACAATACTTTACTGAGTGTAATTACAATACAGTTTACTATTAATTTGTATAATTAATATTTCTATTAAATAGTTTATTTATTTTTATATATTTATTTTATTTATGTATTTTTTTTTCCTTTTTGTACTTTTTTTCAAATGTTTTTAAATTGTATAATTTTTAATGCACTTCTGTTTCTTTATGCAAATAAGGGGCCATCATTCAAAGTTTATCAGTAGGTTAACTTTTGGGCTATTCTTTAAATAATTTCAGGAGATGAAACAGCCTTGTTTAATTAGGCGGAATAATGCAAATATATTTGAATTTAAAAAAATTCAACAAAATAAAATGGAAAGAAAGGGAATAAATATAAAAGTAGAAATTTTAGAAAAAAATTATCATGAGTTTTAATATTAATTTAATAAATGGCATAATAATTAATGACAAGGTTTTTTTTAATTAATTAATTTCCTTTTTTATTTTGGGCAGTTTGGGTACTCCGTAGAGGCGTGGATATGGGAACACTGGCTGCAAGCTGTGTAACAGGAACAGAACTGCTATGACATTAGGTTTAAAATGTAACGTTTCCATCAGAATGACGCACATTTTTTTTCAGTCCTGAGTTTAAATGCAGTGGCATCAATGTGTCCTGAAAAAATAACTTTTTTTTTAACTCCGCTGTTTTTTAATGCTCTGCAAATATAAACGGTCTAAACTAAGATGATAAACAAGGTAAACATTATGTGGCAAACATGTTTGCCATGGCAACATAAGCTAAATATGCACCGCTCTGACTAAAAACAGCCTCATAGCGCTGACAGCAGGGCTGTGTACATCTCATGCCCTTTTTTTCACAAATTCAACTATTCTATTTTTTCTACTGTGTTGAACGAGTGATTACGGAGGGGATGTGGACACAGCTGTCATAAGTGCAACGTGAACACACAAACACAGATCTGCTCACAGACAAGAGGTCATTCTCATCTGGGCCCAGGTTGGGCAGCAGCTTGGTCAGAGAGCCTTGAGGTCCCCAGTTGACTGAATATGAGATCGGGCTGTCTGTGGGCCAGTCCTCCTCACCAGGCAAACCAATCACCCTGAAAAACATAAAGCAAGGAACAACTGTGCAGCAGCACAAAACACAGAGTATGGTACAATCAGAAAAGGTATGATTTGTATGGAAGGGTTCTCCCTCTTCTTTCTAAAGGCCATGGCTAAAGTTTGCAAAGTTGCATCTGGACAAAAGCAAGACTGCATACAGCCCATGTGACTATGTTATAAATCAACAGGGTTAACAGTTCTCTTCATTGTCCTTGATACAACAAAGGTAAACAAACTTGGATATGTTTACAAACTTTTTGGTGAGGAGGATGGCTTGCGTGGATTAGAGGAGGGGGTTACTAATGTTTTGACAAATTTTCTTGCGTATTCTTGCAGTCAGCTGTAAAACTGGTAAAATTGGCATTGACCGCATCTTTGACTATAGACTTTTCTAATTTCACCTTGTCTCTTCTTTGTCTCCTCTGCTTCCATCTCTGTGGGGAGACTAAGACCCAAGAAGAGCAATAAAGGATTAAGCAAACTAAGAAATGAGAAAGTTAACCTCCAGCAGCCCCCAGTCCCTCAATAGAAAGGCCTACTTTGGTTCTGGGTTGGCTTTATCCCGATTGGTTTGGGTTTGGACCAACGATGACATGCACCACAGGGATGAAAATTCAAATGCTTGACCGCTTCCTGTGTTTCTTGGTGCATTTTCAGTATTATTGTTACAAACAACCCTGCATGACAGCAGAGAGGCAGTGCAGAGCAAAGAAGCTCTCCCCCCGTTTTTTTTAAAGATATACACAAAAAACAAAAACACTCACTGGAAGATTTTTTGCAGCTGCTGCACCTCTGTGTATCCCCGAAACAGCGGCCTGTGGGAACAAAGCTCAGCTCAAATCACACGCCAACTTCATCTCTATTTTCACAACTGTACAGAAGGTTTTATCTCCAAATTTAGAATAACATTCCAGCGTCAAATATGTCTTCCAGCGATACAAAGTCTGAGCAGCTCTTACCTCAAGAGGAAGAGCTCAGCAAAGATGCATCCAGCACTCCACACGTCCACCGAGGACATGTAAACAGAGTTCAACAGCACCTCAGGAGCTCGATACCAGAGTGTCACCACCTGAGCAGAAACGGGAGAGAATATAAGACATAAAGTTACAGGCGGGGGTGGAAGAAGCAAAGAAAAGGAATACGTTTTTTTTCACCTCAGGCCCAAGAACAGTGCCGAGTATAAGAAAACTGTGTGAAGATAGGATTATTGTAGTGAAACGTAATGCTTAACATCAAATTTCTGTTGTCTCACTTACACCTGGGGTAAGAGCAATATTAAAGGTGAGGATCCGTGCCAGTCCAAAGTCTGCAATCTTGACTTCTCCACGGCTGCTGATGAGGATGTTTTCTGGTTTTAGGTCTCGGTGCAGCACCATGTTCATGTGTAGGAAGTCCAGGCCCTGCAGCAACTGCTGCATCACATCCTGGGAGCAGCATGGCAGTAATTACGATTCTATCTCAAGCTGTGAGCTTTGACTGCAAAGCAATATCAGATCGTGACTCACACCTTTATGCAGTCACGGCTCAGTCCAGAAGCAGGAGCTTTTGAGAGGTAGGTGGACAGGTCCTGGTCAATGTATTCAAGGACCAGTGTGAGGTCCAGGCTCACGCCCACTGGTACAGCAGATGCATCCAACAGCCTGCAGAGTAGTATACAGCGGTAGAGTTGAAACAAGTCAATGCACACAATTAGTGCACAAGTAAAATGAAACCAAATTAGGATAAATGTCCAAAAATCAATTTAGAATTGTGGAAAGCTTGAAATTAACAGGACAAAGGGATGTTTAAAGTGAGGCTAGACAGGAGTTGTGGCAGGATGTTAACAATAATAGAGGATTGAAAGACTGTACACAGATACCCATGAAATGATTTTCCAATGCTACCCTGTAAGCGTTCCCATAAAATTAAAAGGAACAAATCAAGCATAGTGCATGTAACACGAAGAGCTTTCAGAGGCTACAGAATGAAGCTACAGAGTAAATAACATCAGGTCTAACAAACTGGAAAAATAGCATCTCATACTTAGATTTTACATGTAAAAGTGTATCATCAGTGTGTTTAATCTAAAAAATTCAAATGTAGCAACTCAAGATCATCATTAGAGCATCTGGAAGACATCAGTGTGGTTTGCTTCTTTGTGTCACACCTGGTTACCTGTTCAGGTGCCTCTCTCCCTATGTCAGTACAGATTAGGGTGTAGCCATTTTTTATTGCTGTAATTTCTAAGTGACCAATTAGTTGCAAATCCAGTTTAATGTCAAACGTAAGGTAAGTTCTATATTACAATGCTTTTATTACAATGAACATCTAATAAGAACATCTTTTAAAAAAGCAAGAAAACACATTCTTAATGAAAAAATATCATGTAAATATTTTTTCATTAAGAATGAGAAAGAGATTCATGACATAGTTAGAGGACTTAAGAACAAAACCAGTACACATTGGAATGATAGTGATATGGTAACAGTAAAGACAGTTATTGATGGTATTGTAAAACCATTAAAATATATATTCAACTTGTCGTTTCAAAAAGGGGTTTTTCCACAAAAAATGAAAGTTGCTAAATTTATTCCCATTTACAAAACCGGTGAAAGGCATCATTTTATAAACTATAGACCAGTGTCAATACTCCCCCAGTTCTCTAAGATACTGAAAAAACTTTTCATAAAAAGATTTGACAGTTTTGTGGAAAAATATGAATTACTGACAGATAGTCAGTATGGGTTCAGAAGCAACAGATCAACAGCTTTGGCACTAATAGATTTAATGGAAAAGATAACGGAATGTATGGATAATAAGGGGCATGTGCTCGGAGTTTTCTTAGATCTAAAGAAGGCGTTTGATACTGTTAATCATGAAATTCTAATAAAAAAAATGGAAAGGTACGGGTTTAGGGGAGTGGTTTTGGACTGGTTAAAAAGCTATGTAGGGAATAGGCAACAATATGTACAAATAAATGAATATAAATCTAATTTGATGGATATAGCTTGTGGAGTACCTCAAGGTTCAGTACTGGGTCCAAAAATGTTTATTATGTACATAAATGATATCTGCATAGTATTGCAGATTTTAAAGTTTGTAATATTTGCAGATGACACAAATATACTGTGTTCAGGTGTGGAATTGCCACAGGTTTTGGAGATGGTCACACAGGCAATAACGATATTAAAGAAGTGGTTTGATATAAATAAATTATAATTGAATCTAGATAAAACCAGATTTATGTTATTTGGAAAACAAAAGAGAAACATCAAAGTAGAAATATGTGTTGACAATGCATTTCCGTCCTGGGGAAAGCAAAGCATATGTTGGATCAGAAAGCAATGCACATTTTATACTGTGCTTTACTACTGCCATGTATGAGCTACTGTGTAGAGGTCTGGGGAAACACATACAAAAGTAACACACAAACAATAACTATAATACAGAAAAGGGCCATTAGATTAATAAATAATGTGGGGTACAGGGACCATACAAATGCACTCTTTGTCAAAATGCAAGCTATTAAATTCCAAGACTTGGTGAAGCTTAAAACAGTGCAAATAATGTATAAAGTAAGAAATAAATTGCTTCCAAAAGAAATCTGTAAATTGTAAAATTGTTTCTGTAAATAAAAGAAAGTAAAAAATTAAACTATAAAAACCTCATTTTAAATAAGTATAAGAATGAAGAAAACAGGGTTAACCCAGGACGGTAATGTTGCTGGAAATGGTGTTTTAGTTCTTTTTTGGGTTGGTTTTTTTGTTTGTTTGTTTTTCCATAACTTGTGAATCTGCAAATTTACACATTCTGTATTTTTCATATGAAAGAAACTATACCGTGGTGGGGCTTGCTTATTTCTTGTTTTTGATTTATGTATGTTTGTTTTGTTTTATTTTGTTTCTTATGTTGTTTGTTTAATTTAAGACTAAAAGAAAATTAAATGAATGAGAGGTAAAACTTGAGGGGGCAGGGACAAATAAGTAAATACTTCTGCCTACTCCTTTTCAAACAAATAATGGAAGGATATTTTGTAATGATTGTGAAAGCATATGTTTGAAATGTTTGAAATAAAATGAACTGAACTGAATATGAAAACGCATTAGCTAAAAACAATAATTATATTTTAGCATTAAAAAATAGCATTTGGATTAAAGAGCTCGTGCATAATGGTGAATTAAGCACTGCAGAAACATCAAATCGATTTTGGTAATTACCAGTCTTGTTAATTTAAAAAACTATACATTGAGTGATAGTGCTTAACATTAAAACATTTTGAAGCACTAAATACCTTTTTTTTTCTTTTTATAAATAGATTTTTTTTTTTAAAAACAGGCCTTTCTTTGAACTCATGTTTCATGTTAAAGATAGATTATGTCACACTGTGTTGTATTAGGACTGTAAATGACATATAAACCTACTTGACTATGTTGGGATGGTTAAAGTGCTGCATCTTGCGCAGCAGCGCCACCTCTCGGATCATGAAGGCAGGGATTCCGGATTCCGACGTGTCTCCGTGGATGGTGAACTTCTTAACCGCGAGGAGGCGCTGTTTCTCTCCCACCTCTCTGGCTTTGTACACTTTACCATAGTAGCCTTGTCCTACTTCTGCCAAGAGCTCATAGCACAAAGGTTGAGTGCCGATGCTCATTGTTCTTGAAATTCAGGGTAAATTAACCTGAACTTTGCTCGAAAGACACACTTTTAGGGTGACAACGGCTCACACGCCCTTCTAGCTGCAGTCACAGTAAGCTAGCTAATGAGGCTCTGCGAGTAAACTGAGGGTTTGCAAACGGTAATAACCAGCTGTCACAGCACCGCTTCAAACCACCTGTAACACCGTTGTTTTTATGTATTAATAAACTCTGAATTATGATTAAAATAGCTACTGTCGTTTTTTAATTTTACCTGAGAGTGTTCAGCGCCCTTTTCGCCACCACCCGGCGACGACGTGAAAATGTCTTTGCGTGACTGTCACCAGCATGACAGAAATTATGAGAAAAATCACACCCCTTTTAATCGCCAACTAATCAGAAAGCACAAAACTTGCGTTTAGCTAAGCCCACTCCTGGTACACGTGTCCACGCTGCTGTCAAATGTCACTGTACACAGCATGCTGCGTTCAGGTGTTGGACATTAACAAAACAAATAAACAAAGAAGAGCTTTTGGCAAGTGGCCATTTTTTAGTCATTCACTCAAAGCTGGGTTAGATCCTAATAATTACTACTGAAGTGGGTCTGCTTTACATGGACTATTTCTAATTCCCATTGTACTGGGAATAGAAATATTCCCAGTACAATGAGAAATTAATCTGACCTGCTCATAAAACACACAGTGCACCAGAGATACAGTTGTAACCATTTTATTATTTGCACCCCTTGTTTAATGTTTAATGAAAGAACTGTTTTAAAAAAAAAAAGTAAATCAAACATATGTCATAATTAGGCACATTATGTGCAAAAGAAAATTAGCATAAAATACCACACAACACAGTGGATATTAATTCTGTCTGTGAATGACTCACAAAGCATTTACATGAGTCGTGTTAAAGCCTGAGTAAGTACAAGTAGGCTTTTATAAGGACCACATTATTCAGACATGTTAAATCTGGTATTACAGACAACTTAACCAAACCGCGGAAGAGAAATGTAAATTAATATGAGTTCTCCAAGTGTTATGGAAGATTAAACTCTTTCCAGTATTTTAATGTTACTGATGAGCAAAAGTGTCACAGCACTGATTAAGTGCTGCATGAAGCGCTCTCTCAGCTGAATGGTGTTAGGCAGTTACTCCCCTTTCAGCTTGGTATTAATAAATGCTGTCCTCTTTGCCAAGGCGATGGTATCCAGATGGAGGTTTCGCTTGAGAATGGCAGAGCCGCAAGTGAAAGCTCCGGCGAGGGCACCGGCGAAACCGCACAGAAACACATCCTGGCCTGTGAAACAAAGGCATCAAGTGTTATACATGCAAAGTAAATCACAGCACACTGACTGGATGTTTGGATGTTCTAAACACACAGATTCACACACACCTGTCAGATAGAGGTTCTTCAGTGGCGTCTGAGCTCTCACTGTAATGTTCAGCTCAGGGTCGAACCGGCTGATGCTGTGATCTACGCCATAGATCTCGCCTTTGGGGGCTCCGATGTAGTGTGTGTTTGTTATGGGAGTACCAGCATCAATGTATTCAATCTGCACAAGGAGAAAAAACAAATATATGGCTGCACAGAACTATTTAACTAGGAATTCAAGACTGCTTCCATCCATCTGTCTTCTTCCATTTGTCCCATTCTGGGTCACAGCTCGGCTGGAGCCTATTTTCCAGCTGTCATGGGCCAAGAGGTGGACTACAGGTTAGGACAGGTTACTAATCTATTACAGGGCTAACACAGATAGATGATCACCAGTTAACCTAAAATGCATGTCTTCAGTTACTAAAAATCATGCTCTGTTGGGTTGTGACTGATTTGGCTTTTGAAAAATGTCTGATTTCTCTGCCTTGAGAAGCCCTTTGGTTGTTTTTGCAGTATGCTTTGGGTTATTATTAGCAGACACGTTATTAATAAAAAGTAGTGATACAGTTCCATACGGAAGTCACTTGGTTATTAAACTGCTTGTCAGGCAATTATCTAATTATGTCTGAGCCTCTGAAACAGTTAATGCAAAAACGTTTGCAAAAACCTTTGGCCTAAAGCTGAAAGTCTGCACTTGTTTAACATATTGTTTATTTGAATTCAAATCCGATGTTGTGGTGTAAAGAGGTCCTAATTGTATTAGTCATGAACTGTTTGGCTTCAGAAAGATGTTTTAGCTGTTTTTCAAACCTCCAACTTTATGCAGCCTGAACCATTCCCTCCTTAGATCTGTCACAATACAACACCACTGTCACTCTTTGACAAAACAACAACAATCTGTTTTTGGCTTCACTAATACGGCTCTGCAATGTGACTTCTTAGCCACCCTTGAAACTTTCCCACCATAAACAGGTGGTGTGTACATAAAGTGGGGATATAATCAAACTCGTGAACTACACTCAGCAACAAGTGGTCTTAAAATGGTGATTTTGCTTTGATGGTCAGTTCAAAATGAGCAATTATTAACAAATTGTGCAGCAGAGAATTTTAGATTATAAAAGAATTCTTACACAAACTTCTATTCTTCCCCTTTGGAGAATTGCTCCACCACGATTCATGAGAGATCAGCCACAATAAAAAGAAAGCACGTTCTGCAGGACTGAGAGAGTTTGAAGCAATGGAAGACAGATTGTTCCTAGAGCTTATTTTTAGGAGCCAAAGGCCATAGCTGTTGAGTGCATTCTTGATTAAGTTATATAAATAAGGTGGTTGTAACCGAAGTTTTGCTTTATATAGTACATAAGTGCCAAATTCCATCATTAAGCCCATCTACTAGAAGCTACATGGGAAGAGTTTTTACCTTGTCTCTGGTGATCTTGGGGAAAACATCCATTACTACTTCTAGAATGGTGTCAATGAATGCCTGTTTCAGCTCCGTGTAGTCGCGCCCTCTGTTTGTCACCTTGCCATCCTTCCACTCCTCAAACCATTCATATTTGGCAAAAGTGACCAGACTCAAAGTAGACTTCCCTAATGTGAAGAAAAAAAATGAGACTGTTTTTGAAAAAAATAAAATAAAATAATCTATCGAGTTGAGATTTTGTGATTCTGTACCTGGTGATCTCGCCTCCCAAGTAGGATCTTTAGCTGAGGGAGAGGCGACAAAGAGGAGAGGTACATTTTTTGCTGCCTCTTCTCTGTCTTTCTTCATATAATTCATAACCCTTAAAAAAATACAAATAAGAGACTCTTCTGAATTTATACTGACATTAAGGACTGGACCAAAAACTACCTTTAGGCATCTGCAACATCTGCATTCTGAACATTTCTCTCTATCATTCACCATGAAAAATCAGACATTTCTGATACTTTCTTGCTGTGGCAAAAAAAAATGTACAGGTAAGATTTTAGACTTGTGTATCGCATTATTATGCTGTAATATTCTGATTTGGCTATAAATACCAAAGTCTATATTTGGTCCTAATTGTAAAAGGAATGAAAACAAAAGCTTGACATCGTACAGTTCATCGAAATTGTTCTCAGCAAAGATCCAGTAGTTGTCTGCTTTCAGGCCCAGCTCCTCCTTCGTCCCATTCAGACCCATGAAAACGCTCAGACCACCTTCACCATGCTTCAGCATACTCAGCTGCTTCTGGATAGCTGGAAGGCAGCAGAGGCACAGCACACAGTACAGCTTTACAAACAGATCAAAGCAATATAAAACTGATGTTAGAAGCATGAGTCATTCCCCTGATTAGAGGGAAAAACAAGTACTGCAACAAGTAGCACTGTGCATCAGCATCAGTACTTATTCTTTAAGGTCTTTGAGTGCTGACATGATTACTCAGTGACTCAATCAGCAAAGGGCGAACAAGGAACTTTGTTATTTACTTATCTCTCAAATTTATCCTCTCAAATGTGAGGGCTGGGTACTTTTCTCCGTTTTATATCATGACACGCTGGTGTTTTAGTTAGGAAAATCCAGGGTTTAGGCTGCAAATCATACAAATAAAGGAACTGTTAGCAAGATGTTTTTTCTATGTTGGGGCTTTCTAATTGATCAGAATAAAGAAAATCCTTAGTTACAGTTACAAGTCTGTTGGAGCCCTGATCAACTTTACCTCCTCAACTGTAACTGGACCCAGGAGCAGACTGAGCCAACTCTGGCAGGAATTTGATCTCATCCCCGGCCACTGTGCTCACACAAGTCCACAGTCTGCTAACCCTATGACCTTTTATCATGCTGTAAGTCTATGTTTTGAAAGCTGTGCCAAAAGTTATGTTAGTTAAGTTATATTTGTAATAAGATATTTATATATATATTTTTAAAAATCACAGTTATTGTCAGTACTGGGTGATAGTAAGACCTCACTATTTGTCGACTATGCTCAGAGGGAAGGTAATTAAATTGCAAAAAATCTGAGATGGCTTCTCTTAAAACTGAGCTCCCTCTCTCTCTTGGGTAACTTGTCCAATGTTATATGTATAAAAGCAGGTAGACTGCTGAGAAAGAGTGGGGACTGCACATGGGCATCTATCTTTGTTTGTGGTAAACACAGTGTGACACTGTAACTAGAGCAAACAGTTCAGTGGTGAGTATGATGTGTGGTTTGGGAGAGGTCTTTCAGTTGACACCTGCTTATTATAATATGACCAGTCAAGCTGACTGTTTATAGGAGTGAGCCTGAAGCTTAGCAAAGACAGTGTCCACTATCTTGCCACTTTCCTGTCAAAAACATCTTCAATGTTCCTTCAAATAAAGTCCTTTCTTACCTGGCATGGTCTGGAGGTCTTTGGGAATCAGCTTCTGGTATGTGTTGAAAATGCCAGCATCAGAGATGATCAGAGGAGCATGGATGTGTACTTCCTCCTGACCTTTCATTACGCTGACACCTGAAACCATAAAACACAAACACAGTGAATCACCTCCTCTGTGGGATGTTGAGCTAACTGTGTGTAGAGAAACTGAGGACCCACCACAAGCTTCCTTGGCATCATTGAATAAGATGCGATTGACTGGAGCTCGAACCAGAACAGCGCCCCCTGCCTTTTCAATGATGGGGATCATATGGTAGGCGATCTCACTAGCTCCGCCTTTAGGGTACCAGGCGCCATTCAGGTAGTGGGTGACTAGCAAACTGTGCATGGCAAAGCTGGCATCTTTGGGAATTTTACCTGCAGATCAGAGATGGAAACCAACAGTGAGAACAGCATAGCGAAGAACTGATCTGATTACACCACTAAAACCATAGCTGGGCTCACCATAGGTGCCAAAGATGTAGCTGAAGACAGCCCTGAGGTCCTTGTTCTCTGTCAGCTCGTTGACCACATCTGTAAGGCTGCGGGGAGCCATCTTGAAGAAGAAAGACAGATGCCTGAGTAGGCCGGTATGAACCAGGAACTTAGCCAGCGGGAGAGGGAGAATCTTCAGAAGAGCGAGGAACCAAACTCCGTTTCCAGTTTTCTGAACATGAAACACACAGTGGAAAAAAGTGTAAGCAAAGTAGTCTTGTCTCCTGTGATTACAAATTACATACATTTAGTGATAATTAAATATTTTTAAATTATCACTAAATTTACATAATATTCATACTCATTACATATCATGTGGCAACAGCAAGGAAATATATTCCTGGCTATACTTCTACAGGAGAATGGACAAATGTAAGAAGTATGTTTGTGAAACAGATGGGTGGTGCCAGAAGGCCATAAAAACTTGGCCATAAGGTGCCATGAGGCCAGTCCAAGTGCACCTTTCCTTATTACTCCATAAAACGTTATGATAAATTAATAATGTATTGTTATTGCTATCAATATTTGATATGCTCTAATTTCCCAAAAATGGATCACTTTGTTTTGTGGAGTAAAATAGACCAAAAGTACTGCAAAAATGATCAGTTTTACAATATTGAGCTGTATCTGTTGGGAGAAGTTAGTTAACGCTGACACGGTTCCAAGAAAGATAAAGAGTCTCTTAGAAAAATCCTCTTGTGAGAGAAACTATTATTATACGTTTCAAAAGATCTGAACCAGAGACACAAAGACTGTTTGCATAACTTAAAGCGATTGAGAAGAAGAAGGTTAATTAAAAAGTGTGCCCTCCAAAAGCACCAAGGAAAAACTGCTCCTGTATTTGCATGCCGAAGGGCAAACTTTGGCGCAACTCAGTCTGAGTGAAGTTGTGTAATGTTGCAGCTAAAAAAAAAAAAAAAGATGCTGCCTCATGAATCCGACCTTTGAGTTATCAGCTGATTATCTGTGCAACATCCACAGATGTTGGCTAATAAAAGTGCATAAACACACAGTTCCCAGGAGGAAAGGTCTTCACATGCTGGAATAACAAATAAAGGTCCACCCAATAAAATATGAGCCTACTTATTACTCAAAAAATACGTTTGCAATGCTAATAAAAGTCACTAAGTTGCAGAGGCACAAACTAAACTGTGATTCTACCTTGGCCAGCTTCATGAACTCGTCAATAGCCTTTTCCTCTCCTGGAAAACACTTCTTCAGTTCATCTGTGAAGCGAGTCCTGCCACTGTAGATGGGGTACCGGCGGCGGTTTTCTGGAGGTCCCAGCACAACGTGATCGAATGGGTTCTCCAGGGGCTCCCACTCCAGCTGTCCATTGGTCATCTGGTCCAGCATGCATCGAAACGGCTTGTGGTCCAACAGTTCGCCAATGTAGTGGATTCCTGTGGGATGATTGTGTAGATCACAGAGAGGAGACTTCAGAGCCTTTAATCGAGATCGAAAAGTATTCACCAAACCAAAGATCATCATTGCAAAAACTGTCAAATCTTCTCTCCTCTTTAAAAAATACATATATTTTAATTTTAGGGAATAATAAGGTAACACGAGTCACTGATCTCACCAACATCAAATTCAAAGCCCTTCTCAGTGAACGTGTGGCAGCATCCTCCGGCCCGGCTGTGCTGCTCCAGAACCAAAACCCTTTTTCCAACTTTTGCAAGCAGCACGGCAAGTCCGAGCCCACCAACCCCACTGCCGATGACGATGGCATCCAGGTTCTCCGGTACTCTATTGGCCACAAAACCTAAAGAAGTGGAAACAAACCATTCAATCACCAGCATGGTTTTAGCATAACAGTAATAAATTGGAGAATCCTAGTCATGCACTACCAATAAGAATCATTTTAAAACATAATTGGTGTCAGATTCACAAAAACTCCAGATATTCTGTTTTGCTCACTTTCATACCATGGTGTATTCAGGCTATTACTACAACTTACTATATAACTACAATTTCTCAAACCAAATAAAATGGGAAGTTTAATGGGGTAAAAAAAAAATAAAAAATCAGCAGACTGGGTATATTTATAGGATTCTAACTTTGAGGGGTAAAAAACTATTTTTTGTGACTTATTTATTAGTTTATAGTATGACATTTACACATTTTTGTAGTACTTTTTTTCCTCATATTTTTTCCCAATGTAATAACATAAAATATCCAAGTCATGTTTATTGTAAATTTGTAGACTGTGATCTCCAGTTTTTGTCCAGATTTCCTTCTTCCTTTTTTTATTTGTGCAGAGATTATCTGAGATTTTTAGGCTGCTCCCTTTTTTTTGCAGTCTTGGTTTGGCAAAAGTACCAAAGGAATCTTGCACTTTTATAAACTTTGCAACGTCCATTCCAAACCCACAGATCTCATCTTATATCTATTTATATATGTTTATATGAGGAGTGCATGAAATTAGCACAATTTACAACAACTTCCAGTTTCAGTTCTGGCTAAGCATCTGTCTGCTGACTTATAAAAATCCACAAACAAATATAAATAAGAATGAGTCAAATAGTTGACTTGAATAGTTCAAATGCAAAGGCTGACACTTGACCTGCATAACTCCGCGTGTAATGGACCTTTCACTCACCTTGCTTCAGCACTTTATTTTTCTCTTTCTTGTCGTAAACTCTCTTCTTTAGCGGTTCACGAGTGTCCTTCTCAAAGGGATCAGGCCCGCGGCCGCCGAAGACATAATGTAATAAAAATATGACAATCGCCGCACAAATAATGCTCACAGCGATCATTATTGCGCCCCTTCCCAAACCACTCTGCACAGTCACGGCGTTCACTTCCTCATTGGGTTCCATCAAAAACCAGAGCCTTTACTTAACAGCTCGGATCAGTACCGCCCACATAACTGACAGGTGGCGAAACTGCCCAATCAGAAGCTCCCTTTTGGGACGCGTTATTATATTTCGACCAATTACCGTCAAGTTCAACGTGACAGCTTCCTTTGGTGTTTATTATGTTTTTAAGTTGAAATTTACTGTGTCCTAATGAATTTATTACGTTTTTATTGCTGCTGCTTTTATCGTCCTTGTGTTTTGCTGCTGCTTTATTCACATAAAGCAGTGTTCATCTTATTTGTAAAAGTTCCATGGCCAAAGCATAAAATTTGTCTTTTCAGCAGGGTAGTGTACATGATCCACAACATCTCTTTGCAGTGTTTTACTTTTGTTAAACCACTGATTAAATTAACTATTAAAAAAAACAAACAAAACAAACAAAAACAAACCGTTTTCTCAAGGCGCTTTACATTGTAAGGTAAGGACCTTACAATAATGCTAATAAATTATCTTACAATTGGGCTGTCTCTGCGTAATAAGGTTTTAAAAAGTTGCCTAGAAGGTAAACACCTTCCACCTTTGCAGTTACAGAATTCCTCGCTCCGGCTTATCTTAGACATTTTATTAAATGTTTAAAAAACACTTATTTGCTGAGGAACATTGTGTGATGTTTCAAAGCTTCTTAAAACCCTCATTTGTGTATTTGGGGAGGAAATTATTTAAGTACAGCTATATTTAACACCCATTTAATCAGACTTTACCAAAACCTCACAGTAAGCTCTACACCAGGGGTAGGCAACCTTTCTGATGACAAGTGCCATTTAAAATTTCCTCAGAAGTCAGTGTGCCATATGATTGCATTAGCAATAAATTTAATAACGCTCTGTATGAACAGTTACACAATATATAGAACCACTTTATAGAATATTTGTTCGCAGATGTTGGCAGCTATCAGCAAATAGTTATCAGCTGTTTTGAAACAAAAAAAAGACACTTTTTATCCATAACAAGAACTCCACAATAGCAAATGAACTGTACAACAGAAAATACAAACGCTATTTATGGTCTCCTCACAACAATGATAAGAGAAATAAACTGGGCCAATATGGCATGTTTGTTAATATTCAACCCAACCCTTCAACTCATTCATGTCACCTTAAAGGTAAACTTGTTTCTCCATCAGCTCTTCAGCTCTAATGATTCAGTAAGGACATCTCCTGGTTTCATCTTCATGTTTCCCTCTCACCAGATATCCAAACCGATATCATGACCAGCAGGTTTTACAGCTGTGGCTCCAGCAAACATCAGCTACTAGAAAGAAATATTAAATAAATTCTAACAACAGCTGATCAAGCTTAAACGTGCTGCTGTTGTTTAGCGCGACATCCGGCGGTTTCCTCTTTCTGGCGCAAAGTGGGCGATAAACAAACAAGAGAGAAAAGCCGATCAGCTTATGATTGACCAGTTTCATGATTGAAGTAGCAACAGGGGAGAGAGAAGAGGCAGCTGTGCAGAGTAACAGAATAAATCCACCTTTGTGCCTTTTTCCATTCTAGCTGAAGTCCGGGACAAACTGCGTCCCTTCTCAGCTCAACACCAAACGCCTAATATTTTCTCTGAATGCGGGACGATTCCATCTTTGTATGGGATGGTTGGCAACTCTACTAAGCTTGTGAATTAAAGTTCACTATCAGTAACATCATAGCACCCACCCAGCTGTATAGACACTCTGTCATGCTAGCTAGCACGCAGTACGAGTTATTGTAACTGACTGTAAAAAGTCAGCACAACGAAAATAAACTCCACCTAAACTTGGTTTATATCTGACCCAGACAGACTGCAGGTCATAACTTCTTACCTGAAGTTCAGTTCACCTGACACTCGGACCGGCGGCCGCCTCGGGTCTCTCCTTCTCCTGCCTCCCCTTTCTCTCATCCACCTGCTGGCCTCCACCACTTATTAATGTTAATGAATCTGTGGAGGCTCCGGCATAGCCACCACCAAACAAATGAGTTTTGTTTTTTTCTACACACCGACCAGCATCTGGCCAATCCACCACTTTCATTGTTTATACCGTTACCAAAAAAAAAAAAAAAAAAAAAAAAAAAAAAAAAAAAAAAAAATTCCATCAAGCCACGGTATGCCCGGTGGCCAGTCCAGCTATGGTCTTGCCATCACTTAACCCTTCGCATGCCAACTGTGGCACGCGTGCCCAGGGTTGCCGACCCTTGCTCTACACCCTTCCAACCCTAAAAGAAACATCTACATATTTTTCATGCATTTCCTGCACCATTTTTTATTCATTTTTTATTTTATTTATTTATTTATTTTTACATCCGTTTGCAAATAGAACCAACATTTTACAAAATATTTTAACTGGGGCATTTCCCCAGTTATCATCCATCCACGCTGCAGGTCTTGCAAGTCCAGACTGCTGTTCACAGGTCCAGTTCCAACACCCACCTACTCTACCTAATGGCATGGTCAGTGTAAGCTAAATATGATGTGTGAGGTGCAAAATTTTATGATTGTTAATAATATTGTGGACTTGTAGCAGGGAAAAGTACCTTATCAGTGATGTCAGCTCATCAAATATGTAAACTTGTCTCCAACTGTTTATGGTCTATTACAGTTTGCAACATTTATACATTAAGTTTTTGACTCTTTAAGACATCCTGTGTGATTCCCTCAAGCAAAATCTGCATACTGAGCTTAAAAAAAAACCCTTGCCCTTAAGACTTGTATACAGTGAGAGCCAAATCGAAGGACTTCTTAAGGTGGATTTTGCAACTGGAGCCCTGTGAACTTAAGGTGTCCTTATAAATTGTATCCCTGCTTATAAATGTTGATCAGAATGCCTTAAACCTCTCCATTGCAGTCTAACCACGTAGAAAATGATTGACTTTTTTGTCTGAACTGTTAATCAGTCTGTGTAACTGGGTTCTAGTTAGTGCAGCAAGCTGTGGCGAAGAAAGTTAATGACAAGAAACTCCAGAAAATAAATGCCTTCTCTGGAATTCATCTTCAAGCTTTGCTCAAATGCCTCCATTACTGCCAGAACCGACTCTGATAAGCAAAATACAAACGACAAAAAACTGTTGACAAGGAAACTCTAAAACAGAAGCCCTTATTCTTGTGTACACTTTTGGTATTTATTATCTCACCTTTTCAGCCGTTTTCTCTTTAAAATAATTTTGATCCTTTTGATTTTTATCTCTAAAACTTAAGGATGACAGAATTATTGTAGTTGCAAAAAGCACTTCCAACAAACAGTAGGCTCTAGTCTGTATGCGTTAGGGTGTAATTCGCAGTTATGTTTGACATTATTTACACATACGGTATGCTTTGTCACCAACAATGAGCGTTTGGTATCCAGTAACCTGTGCAAACTGTTCTTGTGAGTATGGTACAATCAAGACAGCTTTCAGATGTACAGTTGTTTGGGATGGTAACTACAATGGCTTAAGGTCCATGTGATCGAGGAAGGAGGGAAGAGCTGAAGACTCCCCCCTGCCTCCCTGCCTGGCAGCGGTAGTGCAGGTCAAAGTTCAAAAGGTCAAAAAGTAAAAATGGGCGGTGGGTTTCCATTCTTAAAGTAGGAGGTCATCAGTTCATCTGTCAGGTGGCCAGTGCGATTGTGCCACCTCCTCACCTGATGGTGCCACTTGCTTTCTGCATTAGAAGGGATGTCACTGCAAAACCAATCCCACCTGGAAAAGAAGCAACGGAGCAGTTATGAAAACAGTCACAAATGTAGCTTGGGTTTGTGCAGGAGTCACTATGGCACATGTAAGGCATCTGTAGTAGTACTGCATGAGACTGGATGAAAATGTAACAGAAAAGCTAGATGCATGAGAAAGATGTGAACAATTAGCCTTTAAAAAAATAAAATAAAATACATGATGCCACAAACAAAACTGCAATACAAGTGTGAATCCAACTGCAGTGACAGGTTAAACAGTCTCTTGCATGAACAACCATAAAAAGCAAATACTTATGTGAGCAGCACAATGATACCAGAACAATTTATACCCAAAATTAATACAGACAACAATTATATCTTTTGGTAAATTAACCTGAAACATTAAAATTCCCTTAAGATAGTTTCATATTTGTGCTACAGCAGGTGCCCATATGACAGGAATGCAGCAGCCCACATTTGCCAACCTGCAGCACTTTGCCCTATCTTCTCCTGCACTCCATCCCCCATTTCCTGTCTACTCTTCACTGCAAACCTGTCACTAAAAAGGCAAAAAGCCCAAAACGAAATCTTTTAAAAGAAACAAGTCATTTCAGAAACGCACCTTTTCCGGCCCCATGCTGGGACACTTCCAATTGTACAGGTAATACTGTAGATTCCCATCACCGATGCCAAACTTAAGCTTTTCCAAGAAAGTCTTGTTTTCCATTAGATCCAGTGCATTAAAGACATCAAACCCTTTCTGAATAAAGAAACAGGAAAAATTATTAGGTTTTTGAAAGTAAACATTTCAGAGAACATGTTTTTAAAGATTGAACATGCACCGATTTGGCCAAGATGAGGGCATCAGACATCAGGTCGAGCAGGGGGGTGGTGGTGTGCACATTGTAGAAGGAGTATGCCGCTTTTAGACTGCGGTGCACAGGATGATTCATAATGGTAGAGGGCAGAGTGTAGAAACTCAGGAAGTCTGTCACTTTGCCATCATTCTGTAATGACAACAAAGTAACCCTTAGTTACTTGGAGAGAATTTTAAAGGGGTTTTTTTTCCCCTCAAAGATTTTTTCTGGATTCTTTACCTCCACCACATAAGTGTCAATAATATTCTCTTGGGGCAGCAACCAGTGTTCCACCTCTTCCTGATTCATGACTGGCACCAGGTTGAATTGGCTCAGATATTCACGGAGGAGGCGATGCACCACGGGCACGTCCTTCTTGGTCATTGGCCGCAGACCAGAAGTCTTTGGGGCCTGAAAGAGCGATGACAAGGACGAATACATTAAAAGACATGCTGGAAGAAAGGCGATTTCTAAAGTGACTGAAAATTTGTGTTAGTCGCCAACAACCTCTGGCAAGCGGTACAACTTCATGGTCCGCTGCATAGTCATGTTCCTGCTCAGATGGGAAAACTTCACTTCAATTAGTTTTCGAGGGTTCAAAGAGCGATGCCAGTACCTGCACGAAGGAAACGTCATTAAGTACCAATTTAAGCAGTGAATGAAATCTAACCCTAGGGCTTGGGGTTAGAAAATATCCCTGTCACACCCACCTGCATGTGCCCACAGGTTTGGGTAGTACCACTCCAGCAGTATACACTGCCTGAAAGATTCCCTGCAGGTTGACCCGTCTGGTGATCTCTCTGATCAGAACTGGAGCGACTCGTTTGGAGCGAAGCTTCTTGTGGACGCAGAGGAAATTAATCTCAACCATTTTCTTCTCTCTAAAGCAGAAAAAAAAAAAAAAAACAATCATGAGACATTTATTTATTTCAATAACACACTGAATACAATCTATTAGAAATACTAGTCATAGGCCAGTAATAGAAACAAAACAAGTTCCATCGGGAAGTAAATAATGGACGGAGAATAACATACCGACTCCCCCCCCCGCCAAACTATTCTGTTTACTTACATGTCATAGATGTGGATGGTGGCAGGAATGGCACTGATAAAGCCAACCAGCTTCTGGTTGGAGTTAACCCTCACTCCACAGTGCCACTGAGGCAACCAGCCAGGAGGTCGCAGGGCCCTGAGGAGGACAAGGTCAGTCAAAAATGCCACACATTTCTATGCAATTGTATTAATATTTGAACAATATTTAAATATGAGAAATTACCAGAGCAGGAACTCAGGAGAATAGTCAAATCGGAACATGTTATCATCATCTTCAACATAGTTCTCGTTGAGAAGGGTGTAAAGCTCCTTGAGCTGGTTGTGGAGAGAAGAAAAGAATAAGAGTCATCTTAAAAAGTCAAGAGCACCAAATTAAAAAACAAAACCAAACCACATTTCTACAATGAACATTTGACAAAAGGACAAAGTTTCTGATTGGACTGCTACTACACTCTGACCAAACAACAAGCACTTCTGCATAAACAGTCACATAATTACTGAGAGGACAAACTTGGAATAAAAAACAAAACACTAGTTTCTTAACAAAATGTAGTGCAAAGCACCACGAGTCCAGGACTTTGTTACTGAAAGACGAATTCCTCCTGTGCATGCTTGCTGTGAGTGTTTATATGCTTTCTTACCACAGCGGGGTTCCCTAGGTCGAGGGTGTCCCAGCTGAAGCCCTGCGGGAGGCTGTAGGGCTCTTCTCGAATGTTGTCTTTGTCAGGTTCAATGGAGCCGTGTGATGTCACCGTCTCCCCTGAAGGAAAAGTAAACAGAAGTCTGACAAAGCACAAAAACCTGCAAATTATATACACTCTTTTAGACCGTCACTCTTAGAAGACCAGAAAGCAATGGCACATCCACTGGCCACCTCATTAGGTACACATTCCCAACATTTATGCAAATCTCTCATCAGCCCTTTACCTGACAGCAACTCTGTGCATGTAGGCAGATAGACATTGATAAGATGTCCTGCTGAATTTCAAAACAAGCATTAAAATAGGGAGGAAAGGCGATTTAGGTGACTATGACTGTAGCATGGTTGTTGGTGCTGGATGGATTGGTCTGAATATTTCAGAAACTGCTGATCTACTACTGATTATCCCCACAACCATCTCTAGGACTTACAGAGAATGGCCAGAAAATATCCAGTGAGTTATTTGGGAGAAAACGCTTTGATGATGTCAAAGGAGCATAGAGGCAGACTCCTTTGAGCTGATAGAAAAGCACCAGGACCTCAATTAACTACTTGTTACAACAAAACTATGCAGCAGAGCATTTCTAAATGCACAACAGTCAAACCTTCAAGCAGACTACAGTGGGTGCCACTCCTGTCAGCTACGAACAGGAGACTGTGACTAAAATTCAGCTTACCAAAACTGCAGAACAGAAGACAGGAAAAATACTGCCTGGTTTGATGAGTCCTAATTTCTGCTGTGACATTCGGATGGTAGGGTCAGAGTTCGGCATAGATTTATGTTGCCAACAGCTCAGGATACTGGCAGTGAAGCAACAGTGTGGGGAAAGCTTCCTTGGTCACATTGGGCCCCTCAGAATAAAACAACATTTAAACACCACAGCCTACCTGAGTACTGTTGCTGACAGTGTGATTCCCTTTATGACCATAGTGTACCCATCTTCTGATGGCTGTTTCCAGTAGGCTACCATGTCATATAATAAAGGTCAAGTAATCTCAAACTGGATACTTGAACATGAAATGAGGTCAGTGTACTCAAATGGCCTCCCGATTCACCAGATTGCAAACAAAAAGAGCACATCTGCGGTATATTGAAATGAGAGAAATAGATGTGCAGCTTCCTCATAACCATGCCTAATCATCAATTCCTTTCACAATTCCAGGCACATTTCACCAACAGATTGCAAAATAATGCTGTTGTACCGAGCTTTTGCATACTTGAGTCATAAGCACAAGCCTTTTTCCCTTCTGTTCACTCTGTGTTAACTGACCATCTGTGTAAGCCCACTTTTGTCCACATGCAGAAAAAAAAACCCAAAACAACAACAAAAACATTCTTTTATCAATCCCTAAAGATTTGACCTATAAGCTACATATTGGCATGAAATACAGAACTACGCCATCTGTAACCATACCTAGTTTGGGCACAGGCTGTGTGTCCCAGAACTGGTAACTCCTCCGAGTGGCCTCCTCCATGGTTTTGGCTGGACCTTGGCCAACAGAGAACAGTTCAATGGCCTTTTGGATCTCCTGTAGCTTATCAGCTGGCAACGAATTCACCTGTTTGGGAAGTAAACACAAATATACATCAAACAAGACAACAACAAACAGAAGTCGATCCTATCTAAACAGTCTTTAACCATTCTGTATCTAAACTGTGATTTTAGTAGTTTACACCTTAACTGGACCGTTTCTCCTTTCCTTTTAGGTTAGGTTTATAACCCATTAAGACAGAAATGCATAAATTCATGCCTTGGCAAGGGGGTCCTGAGCTGCTTCTGTGGCACCAGATTTCTTCTTCTTTTTTTGCTTCCTTTTCTTCTTCTTGGCGCCAGTGTCGTCCCCAAGACCCCTCTCACTGGAACAGGACAGAAATAGATGGCATCCTTTTTAAGACTGATCTCAGAAGAAAAGAAAATCATGGTGGAAATTTATTTTCTGCGATCTGCTTTTAAACAACACCCAAGCTTATTAAACCACCGACACTTCCAACACAATTTACATTTCATTGCTGATGCAAAGCCTTGTTAGCCGAGGAGTAGCTGTGTGTTTAAACTAACAACACGAGGTGTAGCTCTAGGGCAGCTAAAAACACAATAAAACCAGTCCTTCAGCTAAAACATACAGAAATTCCCAAGTTGTTTGCAGGATGTTTAGAAGTGAGTGCAGATTTTCAGAATAACCCTCTCTTCTGATCTGCTCCAACCAGAAAAGCCACATATCTCCAGCCAGCTACTTCATCTTCTGGCAACATACTTACACAGGATAATCTCATTAGTGTCCAAGAGGGGAGAAATGCAGGCCAGTACGCAGCCTGTATTTGAAACACCAGCACAGATGGTGAATCAGATGACATCTAGAAGAAGAGTATCTGTGCGTGTGTGTTTATGTACTGTATGTACAAGAGCCCAGCAAGTGACTGGAACAATGGACAACAAAACATTCAATGGTTTGTTCTCCCACTTTCCATTTCAACAGGGTAGAGCAGTTAAGGGGCCAAACAATTGTTTCTGAGTGCAGGAAGGTTCAAAGACCTGCAGGGGAATATGTTTCACTTTAGCTAGGGTGACCAACCGTCCTCTTTTCCCCGGACATGTCCACTTTTCACGTTCTGTCCGGGGGGATTTTTGAGATTGATAAAAAAAAAAAAAAAAGGCCGAGTTTTCCTATATTCCAACAGAGGACCCATGTGTGTGACATCATCCCCAAACTGCTGCTTTCTGAGTTGTTCTGCGCTCACAGACGGGACAGACAGCGCACAGCAACTGTTTAAAAGATCCCAAAGCGCAAGTGCATCTTTTCAGACGAACTGCAAAAGAGATTTCACTCGTACAGACCCAGTACTGGTAATTTTTCTTATGCAGATGAGGCATTATTTCTGTACCATTATTTAATTCAGGGGCTTTTAAGGTTTTTTTGCACTTGTTGACTTGTAAAAGCCTATATGACATAGTTTACAATTCACAATCCATTAACTGCACAGAGAAGGAATCTTTTAAATATGTTTCTTTAAGCAAGTCCTTCATGACTGAGCCAAGTGTCCTCTTTTTTGGAAATCAAAATATGGTCACCCTACTTTAGCCATACAGCAACGTGGGTTTGAGGTAGAATTCTGCAACATTAGGTTAATTTATTTCTCAGATTTTATCTTTATTCGCTTCTTTGTGTCTCTAAAAACGGAAACGCGTGGCTGTGGAGTCAGATTTCCTCCAGTTAGTGATCAGATGTTTGCGAAAACTATCTTACAGAGACGCATTCTTATTCCACTTGTTCTACTAAAAACAAAGGTCAGCTGCTTTGCGGACACGCGGTTTCATATGTGACACCACTTCTCTCTTTAAAAAAAAAAATACAATAAAAAAAAAAACAAACAGGGTTTCTATCAAAGCTTGTACTGAGTAAGAGCAACCGAGCTAGGCTGCTTTAAGATCGTGAACAATTATGTGACTAAAGAGGGAATTCAAAGCCCTCACTTCACAACGCCGGGGCCCAGGTATATTATGTTTAAGCTGAGTGCTTTTTGCATGCACGTTTGTGCTTGTTTCACTTTTGATCTTGCACCGAATCCACACACACAGAGACAATGCCAGGTACGCTAGCATGCAAGCTAATACGCTACATGTCAGCTGGCGCAAACGTGATTTGCATCATTTACCGTCAACACAGCAACGGCATGCGAAGAACACCGGAAACTATCAATTTAGTTAAAAGTTGATTTTTTCTGCAAGTTTTATGAGTAACAGAAACATGCGTCTTGGTGTAAAATTGGCTTCTAAACGCACTTTGCTTTCTCCTTTCTAACCATATACTTAGGAAAACGCTAAGTCCAGCCTATATTTGGAAAAGACATCCTTCTCAGCCAATCGGATGAAAGAACAAGCAAGCGAACGTTGCTACTAACCAATAGGATGAAAGAAAATGGGCTGGACAACGTCGAAGGATGGCCGTCTATCCCGACTGCTCACCGAGGTTTAGTTTAAGTTAATTTTGTTAAAATCTCCAGAGCCGTGACGTATTTTACGCCACCGACCGAGTAAGCCTGCCTCCTTACCCATCGTCAAAGTGGTGCTCTTCATTTTCACAGTCGCTGCAGTGTGCGTGATCCTCTACATCTTCTTTCTCCGGCATCGGTGCTGTCTCATTCTCATCCGCCATCTTCAACCAGGAAGTGAGACTCCACCGCGTGCCCCTTGACACCTTTAAAAGAGTCTCGACGCTATTGGCTGAAACGTGCAGTGGAGGCGTAGCCATGGTCGTGTATTTTTACCCGATCATTTCCAAATATTTACGATAAACAGAAGGCTCGTAATGGAGCGGGCACGGTTTGTCGTTTTAAAGCGTCCATTTTTAAGTTCTCACAGCCCCAGTAAAAATAGTTTTTTTGTGTATTTAATATATTTTCCCTCTAAAGACAAACAGCCATGTGGCGCCCATACAACCCAAAGGCAAATGAAATCACTGGAGTGGAAACACGTGTAAGATGGTGAATCTTGCAAGATAATCTGAGGCCTAATAAATTAATATTACAGCAGGGTGAGTAAGAAGGCAAAGTCATGTTCAGATTTAGGTGGATTATTTAATGAGACCATCTGAGTAGATTAAGCATTGTGGCGTTGATATTTCTTATTTGAAAGTCAGTTAAAATGCACTAACAGTTAGGTAAAAATGTACATTAGCTGTTCTTTTACGTAGTCTGCGTAGTGATTAGCGCCTCCAAAGCAGCCAAAACCTTTTAGGCCCACATCTAATCTATTTTCATAATAAATAAACCCTGATAGGAGCATTAAAGAACCCAGTTTTTGCATAAAGTAAGCTAACAGGATATTCTTCTATTGACGTTTTGCATGAATACATTAAAAGTAGTGACACGGTGTTTAACAATAATTACTACAGCAATGGAGCTACAGCTACGGCAACAACAGTTGGACAAAATACCCACAGAGTTGCAACATACACAGTATAAGAAATCGTGGCAGTCATATGAGACGATAACATGATTATATTTGCTAATGATTATTTCAGAGAGCCGTGTGTGATTACTTTTTGTTAGCAATGCAACATTTTGACCTAAATATCAACAGGGACTATATTAATATATTTGAGGTGTATTTTTGAACCATTTCTGCTGATGTTAAAAACATATCTGTGATGATTTTAGCGTTAATTTTAGACTTTTTAGCAACATATTTCTTGAAGGGGGAAAACTACTAATACTGACCTCATTTTTCTGTCATTGTGGTGTTGCTGACTGACATTCACAACCCACTGTGTGTGTGTTTTTGTATTTAATTAAGTTTACCACAAAATATTCAGTGGGTGGATTAACTCATAATTCACGGAGATGCTCGGAAACAAAAGAAGTCCAGTTGTTGGAGAAATTGCTGCCATGCTGTGTAATGTGAAATTTCATAAATATTGCTAAGAGTTTTCATTTTTTTTGTCTTTACTTTTGGCCTAATCAGGCAGGGACATATCCATTGATAGTTCTAATGTTGGAATATAAAGATTTATCATGTTTTAGGCTGACAGCTTTAGAGTACCACAGAAAAGTCAGACAAAAATTCACAGATTAGAACCTTCTGGTTATGCATTTATTAAAGTGTCAGGTGTCCACACACAACACTGTGGACTTTTGAAACTAAAACAGACACTTGTATCTTTTGACAGCATGTGAAAAAAATTGTTAGAAGTGCTTTATAAAAACATTTTTCTTGCAAACATAACCACTCAAACGCATCCCACAGCTTCTATATTAAACATTAAGAGAGCAAAGTTTTACTTCACCCACTATTAAATACATATTACATTCTTCTCAAAAACCAGCGTGACCATTAAAACTGTAATTACAGTAATTACTTTTCATCGCTGGACCATTTTATTATCAGTGAACCTCCTTATAAGAGTATTAAAAGATTCACTGTAGCCTGGAGTAATTAGTGGTTGTATTAGATTGATGCAATTAGTTTTTAACAGCATTTTTTTCTAGATCTGAATACGAAGACAAAAGTTGACAAAATGAAAGAAGCTTATATGGAAATACTGTATCGTTAAAAGTCAAATATGATTTTAAACAAGCACATTTGAACATATGTGAAATGATGCTAAGATAAAATACAACACATTTAAGAAAAAAGCTTATCTTTGCAAGTTAAGTCTGTCATGTTCTGCTGGAAGATGTAAGAATATGTTAGAATTTGTCTTCCAGACAGAATTTAAAAAAGTGCCCAGATATCTGGAGTATCAAGTACTTGTACCTGGGCAGCATGGGCCATGGCGCCCTGGGGCACTCACTAACACAAAATTAAATCTGTATTACAGCACAGTTAATGGTGCCAATAATAACATCTAAAACACTGATGTTTATGTATATTGTCAAACACAGTTAGTTACACTTGGTTTACATCTCATTGCAATTCTGTTATAGCATCAATTTAAGAAGTGCTATTTTACTTAAGCGATCATTATTCTTCAAGTTAAAAAAACATGTTAAAAAATAAAATGATGACATAAAATAAATGATCTTCATTCTCTCTAACAGTCCCTTTTTCTACATTTTTTTGTTATGAATTACAGTCACCAGAGGGCATGTGTCCATCTCTGACAGGCACCTTTCTTCAAGCACTGGGAAGTGGTTTTGTGCAAACTGGACCACTTGGGGTCTGAACTGTAAGACAACGGCAGCATTCTGTCTCTGTCTGTTTACACTCGGAGCTCCTCCTTCCAAGGTCCTTCATTGTCCAGATATCTGATTGTCTTGTTCAGATGTGTGTCACGCTTTGCCTTTGGCAGCGGCAATACGCTCAGCCATAGTTTTGACAGGAACACCTCTGCGAGTCACTTTGACATGGATAAAGAGTGTAGCAGGAGAAAGGCTGGAACCATCTGCCTTCAGTAAGTGAATATGTCGATAACCTGGGTGGGGAGAAGAAACAAAAAAAAGAGTATGACACATATTAAAAAGAACATCTGAGAGTGAAGACTGACTTGTAGACTAAATCTTAATAAGCACCTATGCGAAAGCTTGTAAAAGGTAAAGTGAACTGCCCCACAAAGTCATTTTTGGCAGCATGATCGTGGTCCTCCACTACAAACCGCACCAGGGCCAGCTCAGGGACCTGCAGCTGGAAGCTCAGAGTACAGTCCCAGCGAGGGTTGAAACCTGCAGAGGGCGCACAAGAGCTGTAAATACACCATCTGGTGCATTAAACCGTTCAAACAAACTACGGTAATCATGGCATTGGATTGAAAAGACTCCTACACAAGTATATATTCCAAGATTTGAATAAGGTACAAAGAAGCTTTCTGACATCATCTCTTGTCTCCTGTCACTGCATTATAAAAGTAACACTGATTTACAGAAATGCCTGCATTGAATTTAAATATACATAGATAACATATATATTATCACTCTGCAAAAAAAAAATACATATAAAAATGTATTTTTAAAATTTTATTGTTGTGGATAAATAAATAAATAAATAAATATTACCATTGTTGTCAATGCGGTGGGTTTTTTGTTTTGCTTTATCAATAGCCACCCCATGAATTTCCACCCACACTAGTGGGTCCACAATGGAGCTCGCCTTCTCTGTGTTGATTTTTGGCAGCTGTTGTGCAGATATTATCTGAAAAAGCAAAACATAATTCATCATTGTGTGCATGAAATTATCATTAGAAATGTATAAAAAAAAAGTCTATTGGAGGCAACTTTTTTGCAAAATCTGACAATCTGGATAGCACACAATAGCTCTATGTTTAGACTCTAGTTTAGACATAAGGGAACTCTTCCAGAGGAACAACAGAGGATGGCCTCTCCTCTATGAAAAAAATTGAAGTATGGACAGTAATAACAAGAACTAAATGACACTATGAAAAATAAACTTGCCACAAAAAGGAAGGAAACTTCCTTTTTCTTCTAACAATACTTCTTAGCAATAAATCCTACAGGGAGTGCAGAATTATTAGGCAAATGAGTATTTTGTCCACATCATCCTCTTCATGCATGTTGTCTTACTCCAAGCTGTATAGGCTCGAAAGCCTACTACCAATTAAGCATATTAGGTGATGTGCAACTCTGTAATGAGAAGGGGTGTGGTCTAATGACATCAACACCCTATATCAGGTGTGCATAATTATTAGGCAACGTCCTTTCCTTTGGCAAAATGGGTCAAAAGAAGGACTTGACAGGCTCAGAAAAGTCAAAAATAGTGAGATATCTTGCAGAGGGATGCAGCAGTCTCAAAATTGCAAAGCTTCTGAAGCGTGATCATCGAACAATCAAGCGTTTCATTCAAAATAGTCAACAGGGTCGCAAGAAGCGTGTGGAAAAACCAAGTTGCAAAATAACTGCCCATGAACTGAGAAAAGTCAAGCGTGCAGCTGCCAAGATGCCACTTGCCACCAGTTTGGCCATATTTCAGAGCTGCAACATCACTGGAGTGCCCAAAAGCACAAGGTGTGCAATACTCAGAGACATGGCCAAGGTAAGAAAGGCTGAAAGACGACCACCACTGAACAAGACACACAAGCTGAAACGTCAAGACTGGGCCAAGAAATATCTCAAGACTGGTTTTTCTAAGGTTTTATGGACTGATGAAATGAGAGTGAGTCTTGATGGGCCAGATGGATGGGCCCGTGGCTGGATTGGTAAAGGGCAGAGAGCTCCAGTCCGACTCAGACGCCAGCAGGGTGGAGGTGGAGTACTGGTTTGGGCTGGTATCATCAAAGATGAGCTTGTGGGGCCTTTTCGGGTTGAGGATGGAGTCAAGCTCAACTCCCAGTCCTACTGCCAGTTTCTGGAAGACACCTTCTTCAAGCAGTGGTACAGGAAGAAGTCTGCATCCTTCAAGAAAAACATGATTTTCATGCAGGACAATGCTCCATCACACGCGTCCAAGTACTCCACAGCGTGGCTGGCAAGAAAGGGTATAAAAGAAGAAAAACTAATGACATGGCCTCCTTGTTCACCTGATCTGAACCCCATTGAGAACCTGTGGTCCATCATCAAATGTGAGATTTACAAGGAGGGAAAACAGTACACCTCTCTGAACAGTGTCTGGGAGGCTGTGGTTGCTGCTGCACGCAATGTTGATGGTGAACAGATCAAAACACTGACAGAATCCATGGATGGCAGGCTTTTGAGTGTCCTTGCAAAGAAAGGTGGCTATATTGGTCGCTGATTTGTTTTTGTTTTGTTTTTGAATGTCAGAAATGTATATTTGTGAATGTGGAGATGTTATATTGGTGTCACTGGTAAAAATAAATAATTGAAATGGGTATATATTTGTTTTTTGTTAAGTTGCCTAATAATTATGCACAGTAATAGTCACCTGCACACACAGATATCCCCCTAAAATGGCTAAAACTAAAAACTACTTCCAAAAACATTCAGCTTTGATATTAATGAGTTTTTTGGGTTCATTGAGAACATGGTTGTTGTTCAATAATAACATTATTCCTCAAAAATACAACTTGCCTAATAATTCTGCACTCCCTGTATACCGTTGGAAAGTCTCTTTATTTGTCTCTAACTCCTCATGTTGGTGACCAGCTTGGTCGCACACTGCTGTGGGATGGGATGACATTTTTCAACCAGCATTTACTGCTGTTAAACTACCAATATGTCTTGTTTCTTCATAATTCAATTATCCAATCCAACAAATAACACCAAACAAGAGTTATTAGCAGAATAAGCTGTTTGGCGTTGGCAGAGAAGATTTGGCAAGTTTTTCATGAGTGCAACCCACATTCTCAACACTACTGCTCAACCCACAAATGCATTTTCCTTACAAATGTGGTATCCTTCCAGTGGTATATAAGATTTATTACCAAGAAGTATTGTTACCACAAAGAAATAATCAACCAAACACTAATTTCCTTACTTTTTATGTTAAGTTTAGAACAGCGGTACAGAAATCTTACTATAACGTCTATCTCCTCCTTAACAGGTAGGCACATCTGAACGAAACTTTGGAAAAACTTCATCACATATATTGTGGTTATTAAAATCTATATGCTTTAAAAAAATATTCATGATGAATTTAAATTCTTTGGATTTTTGTGTATCTATCTATCTATCTATCTATCTATCTATCTATCTATCTATCTATCTATCTATCTATCTATCTATCTATCTATCTATCTATCTATAATGTTCATTTCCCTTAACTTAGTAACAGTTACTCACTCGTATAGTCAGCTGAGTCGGGGTATGACCGGGGCCTCCTCCCGTGTTTTCTGGGTTAAAGTTGGATGTGGGGCTGCACAGGAAGCTGGGTTTGAGGACGTATCCACAGTGACCATTTGCGAGGAAGCGGCCCTGGTTCAGGTCCATTTGCTCCCCAGCCGTCTGGAAGTTTAGAGCCACTTAACGGCAGAAAGAGGAAAGTGGAGGGACACGGGATTAAATTAACGGAATCAGAGATGTCAGCAGGTTACATGTGACATGACAGTAAGTTTACAGAAATAAAACACGTCTCTGGGTTTTTAAAAAGCGTAGCTTTCAGTGTGGAGTACCAACCCAGCTGGCATCCACAGTTCCACATTTCCTGAGGATCATAGTTGGATGATTGAAGGCGCTGGCCACAAGGGTAGATCCGGCTCAGCTGCCTGCTGTTGTGTCTTACAAAAAGCTTCCCTGTAAATAAAAAGACAGAAATCCACAAGCCATGATACGTTGAGGGCTAATTATAATTTCTGTAGAACCAGCTGAACCAGCTGCACAAAAGACACGATGCTGGCAAACTTTTTGAATTTCTCTATCTGATGTCAAGATGCAATTATCTCCACTATTGTACCAGACTCTTTGATGTGCTTGAGGGCATCGTTTTCAGAGAAAGAAGACATTTCATTTGGCGGTTTTTCAGACACATTTCCAAACCCACGGAAGGGGACACTCTTGCAGTAAACCACCAGGTCGGATAGCTCGGGGCACAGTTTCGAACGGACCTGGAAAAGGCAATGCAAAGAAAATTGGTCAATTAACTAAAGCGTTTGTGTTAACAGCTTCCACGACTCAATAACAAGCCTTTCTTGAACTGACCTTTGCAGGATCCTTCATGGGTGTGCTCTTAATGCTGCTGGCTAGTTCATCTTCAGAGCTCGAAGAGAAGCTGGTGCAGCTGCTGTTCTTCACCAGCTCACCCAGGTGAGGAGTGTGTTTCTTTCCTTTTACCAAAATGCGCCCCTTAAGCTCCTGCAAGGAATGCCATTGGAATAAATTACTTTATTAGAAAGGCAAATGGGTCCAGCTGTGCTTCTATGTGTGTGGTTGTTGTACTTCGGGAGAAGGCAGGTCTCTCAGTGCCTGGTCACTGAGAGGCTCTGTGAGCAGTTTTTTGCCCAGGATACTACGGAGGTGTTTGTCCATGACAGCCTGCTGCTCCACAGAACAGTGATTCTCCAAGGACAGGATTAGAGGGTATGGGGACGTCTGCAGGGAGAAACACAGGAAAACTCTTATGCTAAGCCGTTAAAATGCAATTAGATCACATTATAGCAATGCAAAACCCAAGAGTATAATACTATACAAAATACCACAGGATTGCCTCAGAGTCAGGTGTATAACCAAAAGAAGTGCAGTGGGTTGGCACAGCTGTAAGCACAACGCATAACTGCATATTTCCATGAGTGAAAGCTACAAAATCTCTTACCTTGAAGGCATACTGACCGATGGTTTCAATGACTTCCTTAAAGGGCACTTTGGAGGTGAGTGTGTGCCCGTGGTAGATGACGGGTTCACCTTTATCTCCATCCCAGCAGTCTAGCTCCACACAGCGGCAGCCCTGAATTAGAGCCCTGACAGTGACAGATTTATTCATTTGAAACCACAGGCACATATCTCACTAGACTGACTGAGGGCCAATGTTGCATTCTTCTCTGTCTCAATACCTCATGTACGGCTCAGTGCTGCTCGCACCGGTGACTTGGTCCTTGGTAAGGTAAGTGTTGTGTGACGAGGAGATGAAGTAATGGGCCAGGGGGTGGGTCATGTCCTGGTAAACTCTGGCATGGTTAGGGTTGAAGACATCATTCTCCAGAGACAGCATGTACATGGTGAAACCATTTTGTGTCATGAGCAGGTTCTTCTGAGCTGTAATAAATGGTATTTTATTTCCATCAATTTGTAATCTTTAAGTGGATTTAACAGGATAACGAAGGGCTTTAAACAAGTAAAAAGAAAGCAGGGATACATGGAAGACGTGAAATGGCATAACATATCAGCCTATGTATATCATTTAGGATGAGGAAGAAAGCTCAAAACTGTGGAAAGGGAATCAGACCTAGAGTTGCCAGAAGTATTATTTCTTCTTTTATGCTGTTAATTTACATAATTAATAATATATATTATGATATAAGTGCATCAAACTTAACTTTTCCTGTCTTTAACAATCAGTTGAATTCAATTCAGTTTAATTGACACCAAAATTAGGTTGCAGTTGGTTTTTAGCATGCAAGATTAAAACAGGACAACACTGGTCACAACCACCAAACAGGTGGGCCTCTGAAAATAGATAACCAAGTTTTAGAAAAAAAAAACAAAAAAACAATGTTGGTGTGCACAAACCAGAGACAGATAAACAAATCACAAACCGGCACAACTCAGATAACCTAGGCTGCAAATGTACTATTTTTTTTTTTTATTGAGACCTCTCATGAACATAATAATAATAATGGATTGGATTTATATAGCGCTTTTCAAGGCACCCAAAGCGCTTTACAATACCACTATTCATTCATTTGCGCATTCACACACTGGTGGAGGCAAGCTACGGTTGTAGCCACAGCTGCCCTGGGGAAGACTGACAGAAGCGAGGCTGCCATATCGCGCCATCGGCTCCTCTGGCCAACACCAGTAGGCGGTAGGGTAAAGTGTCTTGCCCAAGGACACAACGACCAGGACAGAGAGCCCAGGGATTGAACCGGCGACCTTCCGGTTACAGATACGCCTCCCAAACCCCTGAGCCACGGTCGCACCCCAATAACATAAGAGGTTTATAAAAAGTTATATTCTATTAAATATATATATCCAATCTAAGGAATAATTTCTTGTCTTAATTTGAAACTAAATTCTGTCATACAGTTGAGTCATAACTACATTCTTCTTGTGGTTAATATTATTTCTTGTTTACAGTAATTATTGTCAAGGGAATTAGTTGTACTGACCAATCCAGGATGTAGTCTGCCTTTTCCCAAATGACAGCTGGGATAATTTTGATTTTTTTAAACAGATGTTATGACATTATTGCTAAAAGAAAATTAAAAGGTTTCCTCAGTTTAAGAGTATCAACTCTGATATGTTTAGTAATTTTACTGTTTTCATGAACAAAACTTATTCAGTGTCCTTTACAGTGGACAGCAGAACTTACTACCTCACGTTTTCATGTCCATCATTTAGATAGCAGAAGACAGATGGAGGGAAAAAAAGCTCAAAATTGTGGAAAGAGAATCAGGCCTAAAGTTGCTTAAAGTTTGATTTCTTCTTTTATCCTGTTGATTTACATAATTAATTATATATAATATGGTAGAAATGCATTCAGCTTTACTTTTCCTGTATTTAACAATTAGTTCAACTCAGTTTAAATGACACCAAAATTAGGCTGAAGTTGGTTTTTAGCATGAGACATGTAAACAGGACAACACTGGCCACAACCACCAAACAGGTGGGCCTCTGAAAATAGATAACTAGGTTATAGGAAAAAAAGAAATCCAATGTTGGTGTGCACAAACCAGAGACAGATAAACAAATTACAAACAGGCACAACTCATAACCTAGGCTCCAAATGTACCGTTTCATGTAGACCTCTTATAAACATACAAGGTTTACAAGGCTTTTTTAGAGTGTAGAGTTATATGCACACTAAATCTATATTTTAATAGATATATATAATGCAATCTAAGGAACTCATGCAAGGAGCCTCTCTGTCATACCATTCCTGATCACTATTAATGCTTTGGGTGATGAGACCTAAAAAGCCCGGTTGAGGTAAGTATTAGGTGTACACAATGAAGTTTAATAAAAAGCGTGATGTTGATAGGTTACATGTTAAAATGATGTTTTAATGCTCAGATTTGTTTCCTTCTTTTTTTTTTTTTCAGAAATGGAACCAATATCATTCATTCTGTAATTAAACATGACCCCATGTCCATTGTGAGGGACAGAAGATTAAAATAAATAAATAGCTTTTTTTCCGTAATATGTTTCTCTCAAACACAATACTTCTATCCCTTTATGCCCCTTTATGTCACAAATCTCAGATCATGTCAGACTGTTTCTTGAGCATGACAATGAGTTCACTCTCAAAGTCACGGAAAGAGCACCTTTAGGATGTGGTGGAAGGAGAGATTTCTATTTTGGATGTGCAGCTGACAGATCTGCAGGAATGTCATCATGACCAAAAATGAGGATTGTTTCCTGAACATTCTTGAATCAATGCTACATAGAAGGAGGCCGAAACAGGTACTAAGAAGGCATCCCTAATAAAATGGTTAGTGAGTGCACATACAGTATAATCAGTACTGTCATTATGGCTGAATTATAATAACTCAGTGATAAGAAAAGCGAAGCAAAGCACAACTTTTCTTTCTTAAAACAACGAGCTCTCACTGCTGGATTGCTTTTTTTGCACAGCAGCAGGATTGTGCCTCAGATTTTATGGTGATAGGCTAAATCGCTATTTCTTTTGTATGGAGACGGCATCAAAAGTCACATTCAGAATGTATTTATATATAAATATTTTGGGTTCCTCCTTTGAGTCCTTTAATGACTGCTTTTACAACTTACCCCGGTCATTGAGCTCATAGGTGAGTATAAGACTTCGAGCATGATCCAGCGACGCGTCCTCCCCTTGATCTCCCAGGAAATCACGCAGCTCAGCAGTGGAGAGCACGCTACCTTTACTTGAATAGTGTCTAAACACGGCATCTAGCTCAGGCCGTCGCAGCAGCTCCCTGCAGAACTCTTCAATTTCTGTGTGATCCAGGCGGCCATCGCCAGATTGGTCACACCGCTGAGATGCACAGAAAAGGTGTGTGTTAAAAAGAGCCAAGAAAGTGAACACACAGAGAAGAAAATAGACAATATCAAAGGCTGTTCACTTTTATTTTGGGAGTGCATCAAACTCCCTGTGGGAAAAGCACCTCTATAATAATTCAACGCAGCTGTGCGCACCTACGTTGAAAACATGCTTCTTTGCACTGTAAGCTGCACAGAGAAGAAGAATAACACTAACAATTCTGCCATAATAGTGAAGTGAGGGACATAGCAGGTAGTAATCCCTGCACAAAAGAGAAATAAATGGCTCGTGATTTGTTGTGGGGAAGATAAGAGGGAGGGGGTAAAGATGTGGAGTGAGGCTGGTGGTTGGCTTGCTGCTGGGGTTGGTAATTGAACACAGACTCTGGACTCCAGGGTGTCCGAGTAAAATGACACCTCCTTAACCAGATAGCAACAACTCTACAGCTCTGTAATTCCCTCACTTCTTTACACTCAGTGCTGCAGTTTAATGAGCATACAGGTACTAAAACATCACATGACTCTGACCTTGAATAAGCAGCGGGCATATTGCTCGCTCACGTCAATGTTGATCATCAGCAGCAGCCGTTTGACCTCATCGTAGCTCATCTTGCCGTCGTTGTTCTGATCTGCTCGCTTGAGGTACCCCCGAATCCAAGTGTAGGGAGTTAAGAAATCAAGCAAGACTAAAGCATAGAGTCAAACTGTTAAGACGGTACTTTTATATGGGATGTTACTGGGTTTTATTTGTTATAAATCCACTTAATACCTGCTCTTTTCCCAAGGGAGGTTATTTTTGCTAAACCTCCTTTTTCTTATATTTGATCTCTTTTTTATTCTATCCTGCTGTTATTGAAAGGGTCTGTATTTTTCCTTTTCATACTCACCCTTTCTAGCAAGAATTAAAGGACAAAATGCATATTTGGTACATGAATTTGATTTGAAACTGAGTCAAGTAAAGCATCATCTTCCAAAACAGATACTGGAATTGTCTCTTAGTGTTTTTCCAGACTGATAATGCTATAGCCTTTTGACACGATAACTATCAGCAACTGACTCATCTTTATGCATTTAGTGCTTTTCACATTGTGTTGGACCATTAAAGCAAAAGCCATTTACAATTCAATGTCAATTTTTAACCTGTTGACAGTTTATGGTGTCCTTGCACAGCCACATTAAGTGAAAAGCACTTGCTGCACTTGACATGAGTTTTATTTCACAATGAAAACAAAATGAGAAACAAACAGAGCAACGGGGAAGATCTTATACTCTACCTGAACACTACACTGCTATTTTCCTCTGGCTATGAGAGATTATAATTAAGAGTGATAGCAGGCCTATATTTAGACAGGGCTTTTTTGTCGAGCAATTACCTCTCACCTTAGCTATGCTGTGTACGTAGGACGGTACATGTGACAGCAGAGTCAGTCACCATAGCAATGCTGCCTCAGCTATGCTATATTTATTCTAGCATATTGGAAATTGGGCAGGATATTGGTCCAGTTTTTCCTTCTGACTCATTCTGGCCACTCGCTCCTTTAACATGCGGAGACCTCGCACCCAGTGCTGAGCTTCCTCTGCAGTGGGGCACTTCAGGTCCAGGCTCTTCCTGGCTCCTTTGAAGACCACTGTGAAGCACTGGTTCTCTGGTAGGGTTCCAGACAGCCGCCTCAGTGCCTCCGACTGGTAGCCTTCACACACACACTCCACCTCCGTCACTGCAACTGGGACAGGAGCGATAATATCGATGAGTAAACTGCTTCAGCAGGAGACCATGGTTGCACAAGAAGCAGCTAAAGGTCAAGTGTGAGGCGTTTTTAGAGAATGCGAGTGACACATTAATGAGACTGCGAAACATATTATATCCACACATGTTCGTCAGCAGACTAATTTTAAAACAAAAAAAACAAAAAATGACATGAGAGTAATGACTTAGACCTTCAGTGTGAGGTTCCTGTACTGACAGCTTGAGAATCAGGCTTCATTTAAAGTATGAGACATGAAAAAAAGAAATCTAACTGTGCTGCTAGAGGCCATTCAGTATCAGATAAAATATAGTGCAAAATATATATGAAATCTTGTCTTGTGCCCCCCCCCCCCCCCTCCCTATAAAATTAAAACCTATTTATTCAAAGTTTTATTTATTTATTATTATTTTTCAAAAGGTTGTGTGGATGCCACCTGCAGCGGCTCTCCACCGGCCTGACTAAGAATTACCAAGAAAATTATTATATTCAGCAAAGTTCAAATGGGCTATTTCCTTAATCTAAAAGTAAAAAATAATTAAGGGATTTCTCAATTACCGTAAATACATTTTCCGTAGCACAGCAAATAGCACATTTGCCCTACATGTTCACAATCAGGAGGAAACACAAAACCCAACCACCAGGGGTCAAAAGTAGTGTCCTATTGCCAGCTCCAACCTGGGATAAATGGGAGGGGTGTGGGAAATAAAGGAGCAGCTGGATGTACGGTACATCACATCATCATAATATTAAGACAGCCCCAAAACATATCTGCACCCAAAGGACCACACCTAAAAAGAATATAAATAACCAGCAACGAGGTCTTTTTTATTTTAGCATGACGGTAGCAAACATGTTCTGCATTCTGCACAACATCACTCTGTTAAGCCGGTTGTGAATCCAGTCTGTCCACAGTTCAGACCAGTGAGTCATTAAAAGCTTTTGGCATTCCAAAGAAGAAGTAGAAGAAGAAGAAGAAGTAGAAGAAATAGTAGAAGTAGTAGAAGTAGAAGAAGAAGAAGAAGAAGAAGAAGAAGAAGAAGAAACTCCCATATTCACAAGGGGTTGGCTTCAAAACTTAAAAATTCATAAGCATTGTAAGTTTTAACATTTTATATGCTCTTTGTACTTTAGTAAGGAAATATAGGATTTACGTTATTTGTTTTTATTTTTTCCAGCTCAAAAAGGGGAAAGGCGTTTTTTTCCCCAAAATATGCATATGCATTTTTACATTTTGAATCTCAACAATTCAACATCCTAAAGAGCATAAGTGCACTGCACTGCAAGTCTTCATTTTTGGCCCGGGAAAAAACCTCAGATTTACAACTATAAACAAGGGGAGGAAACAGGCTGACACTAACACACAGTGTCTCCTAGTTTATTCTAACACTAGAACTTTATTCAGCACAGGAGCTCTTCTGCTTCTGCACTGAGATGCCTGCTGGGCAATAATTATTCTCTGACAATAACCTCATTCTCTTGCTAGAGGTCATAAAAGCCTCTGCAATCCACCTCTTCGAAATTACTCCGCATTCTTCCTTTGTGGTCATCTCGGAGCCATGGTAAAAGTAACATATACATGTGGGTGTGTGCCTATGTGTAGTGTGAAGTTTTAGGTGGTGTATATTACGCCAGGATCACACGCAACCCTGAACTTCAGACATTAGATCAAATCAGACCTGGGAGACTAGAAAGAGGGAAGAGAGCCAGACCTTTATCCCGTACAGAGATTTGGTCCTCAGCAGCCTGCCAGTGTCTTAAGTGGTCACTCTGTTCTCACGCTGCTTGATGTCATCATTCTATGGAGTGTTACACGCTGCAGCTCGGCCGCTCTGTGTCTATTTGCGGCATGGCTGGCACAATCAAAACGGCCTTCACACCCATTGACCCACAAACCTGCCCAACCACACACGCTGTGAGACAAGCGGCAAGGGTTAGGATTAAACTGCATTCTAACATAAGGGTGGAGATCACAAACAGCACAGAGGTGGGAGAGCCAAAGGTCAGGCAACAAGGGAGAAAACAAAGCTGATCTCATATTACGTGCTCAAAGCTTTCCACCTTGAAGTAAATTTTCATTTCAACAGAAAGAATTAGCTACAAAGACCTAAATGGAATGGGAGACTGAACAGATGCTGCTGCGAAGTCTCTTTTGCTCTTTTACTTTCATTAACTCTTCCAGGAATTGTGCTTCGGTAATTTAGGCCATCAGTCCAACCCTCTGATGCCATGACAGAAGAGTTGCGCTCTGAACAAGATTTGTGTCCTACATACTGCGCTGACATCCATGAATTGATTCCCTGAATAACTAGATAAAAGACATTACAAATCAAATCAAATCAAATCACTTTTTATTGTCACATCACATGTGCAGGCACACTGGCACAGCACATGCGAGTGAAATTCTTGTGTGCGAGCCCCACAAGCAACAGAGATGTGCAAACACAACAACACAAACGAGCAAAATACAAGAATGGCCAACCTGAAACTAATAAATATATGTACAATATATAATAGTGTATGCATTTCTGGATGTGTATACTAAATATTTTCCTACGTGTGTGTGTGTGTGTGTGTGTGTGTGTGTGTGTGTGTGTGTGTATACACATTTTTACAAATTAAATAGTAAAAAAATAAAATAAAATAATAATAATAATAATAATAATAATAAAATATATAAAATATACAGAGTTGAATATGTGCAAAACAAGTGGCATTTATATACAGTGTGGAGTGCATTACTATCTTTCCCCTGTGTGCTTTGGCACAACATCCTAATATAGCTACTACATGACTAGTTGTTTAAAACAGTGGGCTGAAAAGCAAGGCATTATAATAACATTACATAATATAATGGATGAGCTGTGAAATTAAGTATAAAGTCTACTAACTTCTTCCCCACTATTTTATTACTGAAAATGGTGCTTTGCAAAAGATGCTTTAGGTACTCAAGGAGGTCCGATCGCTAAAAGAATTGAAAATAAATATTAACAGCAAAAAAAAACCCCAAAACAATCTCATCTGCTTTTGCAGTTTAATTTTACCCTTAAGCAACTTGCAAACCTCCAACTATAACTTATCTTGTTTTTCACCTTGTGTACATAACCTTAAGGAGTTTGTGCAAAGAGTGATAACAGGCCCAAACTTGCATAAGTGGGAGTTGAGTCTATAGGATTCTATGTAATATCAGTTTTGTTTACCCGCTATAACAGAAAACACTCAATTCAATTAAACTTGGACATTGATCATTAGCTTGACGTTTGTTTTTCAAGGTGAAACATTCAAACATGGGGGAATCTCGACCTACCACTCTCAACCAGGGTAACCTACAGGCATGTTTCCTCTGTGTTGACTTTCTAGAGAGCAGCTACACTCTCCTTCCACATGTCAAACAATCACTGGAGTGATATTTAAAGGGCCTATCACAAGTTAGTCACACCCTGAAGCATACCATGCTTTTTCTGTTAAAAAAATACTTAAATTAGGCTACTGATACCATAATGTTCTATTGAGGACTTTCAAATAATCTTAATGCTTTCTGAAACTAAAGGAATAAATGCACATTTAAGAAATTTCTGCACTGGCTTTACTTTTCAGTCTCAGAAGCTAAATCCAGTTTTATGCGCTGGTAAATTATAAACTGATCCCATCAAAGAGCTCATGCCCATTTCTGTCGGAGGTCTAAGTGTTAGTAAGACTATTAAATGTATATTAGGAAGCTTGAATTGGTAAGTCATAACCACTACAGATCACATGATTACCCTCCTCAGTTACCAGAGAAACTAGAACCGTCTTTAAATGGGCAAAGTAGGGGAGAGGGCAGAAGACAGAGCCAAGATAAAGCAGCTCAACAACCCCAAACAATGTGCAGGCTGAATGAGCGCACTGAATCACATCTCAGTTTCTATTGGACTAATGGCGGGACGCTTACATTGCTTGCTTTAAATATAATTCAGTTTGCGCTGTTCTCACGTACACTCTTCCATTACTTAAGTTTCCTTTCTATTTATCGTATTAGTTCACTCATGCTCACAATCAAAGCTCCTTTTCCTCCTCAACTCCTATTCATAACTACCCCACTTCTCCTCTTCATTAGGTCATGATGTCTGCTCAAGCCAGCCCCCCACCCCGCCACACACTGAGCTCTCCTTACAGAGTACTCTGACCATAAAGCTGGATTTCAGACAAACTTACATGTCTGCTGGGCTTTGCCTTTGCGGGAGCTCTTGGACTCGCACCACACGGTGAGTCCGTCCTCCAGCAGCCGCATGCTTCGGTTCCTTTGCCAACTTGTAGACCGAACTTTCAGCATGCTGGAACCTGCCATCATCACGCGTATGTCCTCATTTTCATGAAGCCCTGGAGAATACACACATTCACAAAACAGAGCTGTTAATGCATGCATGACTCTGGTTGACACTGTGCAAATGCATCATCAGCAACTTAAGTTCAGCTTGTCTTCACATACATGCCTATTGTTTGATCAGTTTAATCAGGTTCATAAGTGCACATCTGTTTTCCCAAGTTCCTTAACTCTAATGCCAAACATATTATATTTGATACAGGAGTTTATGTCAGTGTTTTGAGACCTCTAAATCATCATCAACAAAACTTAAAATTAATTGCACATTACATTTTTGGGCAATAGATTGCACAAACGCCAGATGCAGTAAAACTGATACTGAAATTAAAAGTCACATATGCAAACTGATATCTCATTTCTTTCTTTTTTGTCAGAAGGTTCAATAAACACTCCAGTATGATTTTTTTTTCTGACAGTTATTTAGTGAGTCAAGCTTCACAGGGCATACTTTTATGAAATTTTAGACAAATGACAGTGCAATGCTTTAACTGAAGTGCTTAGCACAAAATGACAGTGCTTACAGATTCATCCATCCATTCTCTTCCATTCTTATCCTTTTGAGGGTCGCAGCGGGGCTGGAGCCTATCCCAGCTGTCTTAGGGCAAGAGGCAGGGTACCACCTAGACAGGTTGCTGGTCTGTCGCAGGGCTAACACATAAAGACAGACAACCATTCGCACTCACGTTCACAACTTTAGAGTTACCAATTAACCGAACTCCACTAACTGCATGTCTTTGGACTGTGGGAGGAAGCCAGAGTACCTGCGGAGAACCCACGCAAACAATATAATGTTTACTATGTTTATGCATCAAGACTGACAGAAGAAGTTTTCTATAAGGGCTTGAAGTGCTGCTGTTTAAAGTTTATGCACACAACCTTCTACACTGAATATCTAACGAGTTTGGTCAGTAGCTTGACAAGTGTTAAATGTTTGCTAAATGCAGCAGCTAGTGTGTTGTTATCATCATTTCCAATAAGGACACAATTAGCAGTTTGAATTAAGACAAAACTACCCTATGGAGAGTCACAAATTATGCATGTGAGTCTGTAGTGGATTTATGAAGTGAACTATGGGTTCTGAGTACGTACTGTTAGCATGCAACATGCATTAACTTCAGTGAAAAGCTCAAGACATCATTGCCCGTGTTTGATGTGAATCTCATCGGTTTTGATCAAAAGTCTGACCTAGATGAAGCAAAAGGGATCACCTCTAAAGTACACTTCATGACATTCAGCCAGAGGCATTACAAATGTGACAATAAGCCATAAAGGGTCTACAAAATTTTGTGTCATTCCATGTAAGGAGTGTAGAGACATATCCTGGGGTCAACAACCGTTACTATCAAAAGAACAATTATTGAATAACTTTTGCCCAACAAGTTCTGTGTGGAGCTGCAAAACATATTTGAACCTCATTTTAAAACTGACTGCATATGAAGCATAGATTCATCAGCATTACTAATAGGTGTAAAAAATTTAATCACATGTGGCTACTCTGCTTTGTGATATTTCTAATTACTTTTAACCTTTTAAACAGTACATTTGCACAATAACTGAAACTAGCCCTCTGACTGAACAATGGGCTGTGAGGTCAGCTCCTTGATCATTAATATGCAAATTATCAGTTTCAGTCATTGTGCCGTGTACTGTTTATAAGGTTGGGGAAACCTTCAGTCTGCTGAAACTGAAGAAGTCACCTGGATGAGTGATGAAACATTTCTCACACTGAAAATGCAACGACCAGGTGAACAGAATCAACCTTTTGGGAGTTACTTACCTGGATGATTGAACATGCTTTAAGACACTGTGATGGCGGAAACTGATCAAAAGTCGCTAATTTTGATATTGCATAAAAGAGTTTTAAAATAATACTAAAATAACATTTTAAAAAAATAAGGCAGTTCTCATCTTTTTACTTCAGCTACATACAGCAATCAGCCTTTGGCCCTGTAAACACAGCCTGTTCTTTTTAAATCGCCTGTTTTATTATTTGCTCATTTCTTCCTGCAGAGCAAATCAGTAAGCCAGCAGCGCTGGCAGTGAAAGCAAACAAATCTGTCCGCACACCATTTCCTCAAGAACTTTTTTTTCTTCCCCCATTTATAACTAGGGAGACTAAATGTTCATTACATCCATGCAATCCACTGAGCCTCATATTGGAGTAAATGAAAATTAAGAGGATAACACAGGATATGCTTTTTTAAAAAACCCAAACAAAGTCATTGGAGACTTAACTCAACCTAAACCACTGTTTACATTTTCAGAACTGTAGTATGTGCCATTTCTGCAGCTTTAGCATGCCTAGCTATCTTACCCATCAGTCACTTAGGCCTAGAGAGTGTTTGGCAACCTTTTGGAAACCTCTGGTTGTTTTGATAGAGGGTGCTCTATCAAAAACCTTGTTGTGATTGCTTTGGTTGCTAGCAGTTAATTGTGGTTACCTGTGGTTTGCATGAAAGATGCTGATTTGTCTGCAAATACTCTCTAAATGGTAGTGAAATTTGAAAAAGTGTGGTGGAAACCAGAAATGTAGAACGTTCACCTCCAGAGTAAAAGTTCCACGTCAGCGCTGAAGCCAACACATTGCAACAGGTGTAGCTTTGACTTTGAAGGTGAATGGTGTCCGTTTCCAATTTGCAACACAATTACAGTTTCACAACCACTTGGCAAGCAGTTTGTGTTTACAGACAAGCTGCCATCTTACACCCAAACTGCTGTAACCACAGCAAACTGCTAGTGAAAGCAATCAAAATGAGGTTTTTGGTATAGCATTGTAATCAAATTAACACTAGCAACTCCCACCAGCTGCTTGCCAACTGGTTGCACAATACATGCATTTTTCCCTATTAGATGGTCACAGACTGATCTGTAGGCCTCTGTGATTGGGGCCTGACTAAAATATCACTCCATCTTGAAATAATCTCAGAAATATTGTAAAATAAAATGTGGTTTTTTTATGTGTCTCAGTACTTAGATGTCATCACCTAATTTTTTAAAAAATGTGACTTTATAGTTGCTTTCGTGTTTATCTGCTTTATTCAGTCCTTTTCTGTTTATCCTTTGAGCTTTTTGAGAGCTTGAGAGTGTTTGCTGGTTTTAAAAATGCCTGCCTTTCATTCAGCCATCTTATTTACTTGAAAACTGACCTTGAACAAATACTTGGACAAATATGCTCAACGCATCTTTTCTTATATCCAAAACCTTGGGCTGTGTTATATATACAAACCTTGGAAAAAATGACCGGTGCATTTGGCGTGTGAGTCAAGCGTTCATGGATCATCTAAAAAAACCATGACTTTATCATTTAGTAGTATTTATCTGTTTTCTTTAGGGTGAATAAACCACTGTCAGTTTAAAAGAAAGCTGATCAATGAGATGTAATTCAGTCATGATAGTTTGTAGATTTACTTCTCTCCGGGGGCAGGAGCAGGCCAAAAGGCAGCAGGAATGAAAGCTGCTATAACAGCTGGAGTATGGACGGCTTGTGAAAATGTTTGTCCAGCTGTATTGCTCGTATTAGTGTTTCCTCACTATTAACGTCACTGAAGATGCAAGATTCACAATTTCAGTGGTGCCTTAGATAGTAAGCATATATCACCACTTGGCTGTGGAACTGGTCAGGCCATATAATCAATGAAGAAAAAACGCATTGCAAATTTTAAAGGCCCTTTATTGTAGCATAACAGACTTTAAGACTTATCTGAGACTAAATTATTCATTAATGGCAGAAGCAACTGGGAATGAAAATAAATCCACAGCTCAGGCTGAAGCAGTGTCTGTTTACAAAGCAGAAAACACAGCAGTTTTTCCACTCTCATTCAGAAGGTTCAAATATGAGAGACCCACAGAGGGCTCAGAGTGTGAAAACTGCCCACTTCATCTTTTATTTTCCTTCTTTCTGTATTTTTTTTAAATGCACATTTGTCACACTTAAATTTAAGCTCAATAAATTGTTCATATTAGACAAACACAACCCCTGTAAATACAAAATGCAGTTTTTAAATGATGATTTGATTTATTAAGGGGGAAAAGCTATCCAAACCAACCTGACCCTATGTGATGAAGTAGTCTGCCCCTCTCATTAAACCATGAATGAACTGTGATTAACTTTATGTTTTGAAAAGGTGAATTCAATTATTTCAAGAGCTACACGTAGACTGTTAGAATCTGTGTGTTTTGAGTTTTGTGAGTTTTTGATTCGCTTCTGGATTTATATGTGATTATTACTTATAATGATAACTTTTTATTTGCCTAGTGCTTTGGTGTTTAGTATTTTTCCACCCAGTGCTTATAATTCTAGTTTTTAGTCCCTTTTTTGGTTGAGTCAGTTCCCTTTTTTGTCCACTCTGTCTTAGTCTTGTTTCCTTGGTTGTTTCTCTGTCTGTTTGTGTCCAGTCTCCGTCTCCGTATTTGTTTACTTTTGTCTGTGTCTACTCTGCATTTCTGTTTCCTGTTTACTTCATCACCTGTTTTTTTATTTCACATGGTCCCTGTCTGTTTCTCCAGTCGTGTCCCCTTGTCTGTCTGGTTTCTCCGTGTCCAGTCGTTTTAGTGCCGTATCCCCTCAGGCTTGTCTCCATTTGTTTATTTTCTTCCCTGGATCAAGTTTGTGTGTCTGGAGCTTGTTTCCTGCCTCTCGTCCTATGTGTGTTGTGTTGAGTTTTGCTTGTTAGCCTGATTTAGTTCACCTGTGTTCCCCGGTGTGTTCAGTTTAAGTTCCTTGTATCCTTGTTTCCTGCATATTCAGCAATAAAGCTGCTGTCAGCTTCAGTTCTCCATCTGAGACCCGCATATTGGGTCCACACCTCTGGATGCCACACAGCAACATATAACACAGGCCTAACTACAACCAGACCCAGTGAATCAAAAAATCATTTACATAGAACCTGTCTGACAAAGTAGAGTAGTCTAAGAAAGAAAATCTCAAAAAGCAACCTATCACACCATGATCTACAAGACTGGGCAAAAATAGTATCCATGGGACAGTTCCAAGGTGAAAACCACACAGGCTTGTCTCACATTTGACAGAAAACATCTTGATGGTCCCCAAGACTGGAAATAATATTCTGTGTACAGACAAGACAACATTTCGGGAAGGTATGAGTCCTGTTGGATCTGCTATAAAACTAACAGCATTTCATAAAACGAACATCATGGTAGTATAACGGGCTGAGGCTGCTTTGTTAAAACTGATGGACCCCTGGACTCTGCTCTCTACCAGAAAATCCTGAAAGATGAAATCCAGCCATCAGTTCATGACCTGAATCTGGTGGCCAAAGTTCCTCCACAGTGACGTGAAAGACTCAGTCAGTTATTGCAAATGCTCGATTGCAGTTGTTCCTGTCAAAGTAGCACAACCAGTTATTAGATTCCGGGAGCAGTTGCTTTTTCACTTAGGGCCAGGGCTGGACTGGGACAAAAAATTGGCCCGGGCATTTTGACTACAGACCGGCCCCCCAGGTATTACAGGAAAAGCCATAAAGCCTTTGAATGAAAACAGACGCTGTTGTGAAAGTGATGGACACTGTCTTGTTGGTATATGTATGATTTCTATACATTTTACGTCAGATAAAAACTTTGGTTGTAATCTTCAGATAATTATTTAATAAAAGCAAGACATTTTAAATGAGAATAAGAACATATTTCTTTGTGCCCCCTTTTCCCTGTTAATGCCCTACCTGGCCCCCTGGCAAAACTTTGCTAGATCCGCCCCTGCATAGTTACCAGCTGTCAGCGTAAAAAAGGATCCTGGTGTTATTTGTCTCTCAGAAACAGTTCATAACTTCCCTTTAACTCATTCATGTCACCTAAAAGGTAAACCTGTTTGTCCATCACCTGTTCAGCTTGATGATTCAGTAAGGACATCTCCTGGTTTCATCTTCATGTTTCCCTCTCACCACGTATCCAAACCGATATCATGACCAGCAGCTTAACAGCTGTGGTTCCAGCAAACATCAGCTGATACTTGAAATTAATATTAAACAAATTCTAACAACAGCTGATCAAGCTTAAACGTGCAGCTGTTGTTTAGCGCGACATCCGCTGGTTTCCTCTTTCTGGCGCAAAGTGGGCGATAAACAAACAAGAGAGAAAAGCTGATCAGCTGATCATTGATCGATCAGTTTCATGATCGTGTTCATTGAAGTAGAAACAGGAGAGGGAGGGGAAAGAATGAGCAAAGAATGAGCAAAGAAGAGGCAGCTGACAGCGTAAAGACAGAATAACTCCAGCAAATGCCCCGTATGCCCGATGGCCAGTCCAGCTATGCTTAGGGCCAAGTAGGTTTGGATAGATTTATTTTAATTAATTAATTATTAAATCATCATTTAAAAGCAACATTTTGTATTTACTCAGGTTATCTTTGTCTAATTTTACATTTTGCTTGATGATCAGGACGAGGTCAAATACTTTTCCACTGTGTATTTCAACAGGTTTTTTTTTTATGTATTTATAGTAGTAAGGAGTGTTTCCTTTAAATTATGCATGTTTGTGACTTTGCTGCTTTCTCATTTAGTTAATCATTTCAGTAAATGTGAGGTTAAAAGGTTAAGTTGTTACATTTCTCATTGGGAGGGTTTGAAAATGTTTTGACTTTCACTTTAACAGTTCTTAATCAAGTAAATGTATCTGAATATGTAAATGCTTCAAACAACTGGTTTAACTGGTTTAAAAAGTTATGTTAAGAACTTGGTTGCTGCAAATAGCCTATTGAATAGGCATAGGTTAGTTGCGTTACTAGGCAATAGTAATGCAACTAACACAGGTGTTAAACAGCATTCAGCCATGGCATGTTTAGTCTTTTGCAAGAGTACTAAAGCAGTACTAAAAGAACCTTCCCTTTTAGTACTGCTGAAGGAAACAGCCAAAACCAGCTCTCACTCACTGCTCAAATTATTCTTCAGGCTTTAGTCTTTTCTGTTCATGTCTAAAGAAAGGGCTTGATTTGTTTCTTTAGCTCTTAAATCACAGTCCTCATCGTGTCAGTGCCAAGTTCTGGAGTAAGTAATGGACCCCCAAAGTTATAGCAAACAGAAACTTCCCTCCACTCTCTCCCTATCCCTGAAAGCGCACTGGGTGAAACCATGGATTTCTCCCCATCAGGGTTGAAAACAAAGAACTCCCCCTGCCAGGCCGTCCATAACAAGCCTGTTTTTCCAAGCTGTTACCACATGCAAGGCATTCCCACAAGCACAGCACAAGGACCTGATTAACTGCAGGTCAGTGACCACGCTAAGCTACCCAAACAGCCTTAACTAGCTCTCTCTCAACCTCCTGCTTCACTTTTTATTATTCCCTCTCCCGCTACAGCCACATTCTTGTTTTACTGCCTGTATAATTTTATTATCTGCCCACAATGCAAAGTGCGAGTAGCTACAAGTCCCCAAGTGTGGCCATATCCACAGATTTAAGAAATTTGGTACAGTTTGGTGTACTTCTGAAAAGCCTCTTCATAACATTTCGGTTTAGCATGTTGGTGTACTATTTTAAAAGAGGCTGAAAAGTCTGTAGCATAGAAGTGTTTTTGCCCCAGTTCTAATGTTATTGTACGAAACATGCTCACAAATGTCAGTGTTTACTGATATTTACCATGTTTACTGTCTTAGTTTGCCATTTTGATTTGCTACCTTTTGCTAATGAGCTATTACCAACAGATATTTAGTCATTAATTAAAGCTGTGATTTTAATGATGATGTTGTAAGAAAAAGTATGCTAATTTGCTTGATAAGCCTAATGTAATAGCACACTCGGAGTAAAAAAAAACCCGCTGAGGCAACACTGACAATTTAAAAGGTTTTAAAAAAGTACAACTGTTAAACCTTATCTTTAAATCAAGATAGAGTCCAGATATCCATCAAAAAGAGGCGCTTACTGAGAGTGGGTTTTGTCAGCAGGTACATGTAAACCCAGCCAACATTTATATGTGGGGCCCATATGGTTTGGAAATGGGCTGAAAAATGGGCCCCATATAGGATTGTCCGCGGGTTCCGTAATGGCCCCATATTAAATGCCCATATAGGTGTTATGTTAGGAAAATCTGGGAACTAAATGGGCCCCAACTGGGAAAAGTACACAGAAACCCACCTGGGCCCCATCTTTCAAGTTTTTGTGGGTACCATGTAGGCACCACATAGGCTAAAAAGTGGGTTTTAAGTGGGATTGTCCGCAGGTTCCACAATGGCCCCATTTTATAAGCCCATCTCGGTGTTATATTGGTAAAATCTGGGAACTAAATGTGCCCCAACTGGGCAAAGTACACAGAAACCCACCTGGGCCCCATCTTTCAAGTTTTTGTGGGTACCATGTGGGCACCACATAGGCTAAAAAGTGGGTTTTAAGTGGGATTGTCCGCGGGTTCCGTAATGGCCCCATTTTATAAGCCCATCTCGGTGTTATATTGGTAAAATCTGGGAACTAAATGGGCCCCAACTGGGCAAAGTACACAGAAACCCACCCGGGCCCCACCTTTCAAGTTGTTTTGTGGGTACCATGTGAGTACCACATAGGCTAAAAAGTGGGTTTTAAGTGGGATTGTCCGCGGGTTCCATAATGGCCCCATTTTGTAAGCCCATCTCGGTGTTATATTGGTAAAATCTGGGAACTAAATGTGCCCCAACTGGGCAAAGTACAAAGAAACCCACCTGGGCCCCATCTTTCAAGTTTTTTGTGGGTACCATGTGGGCACCACATAGGCTAAAAAGTGGGTTTTAAGTGGGATTGTCCGCGGGTTCCATAATGGCCCCATTTAATAAGCCCATCTCGGTATTATATTGGCAAAATCTGGGAACTAGATGGACCCCAACTGGGCAAAGTACACAGAAACCCACCCGGGCCCCATCTTTCAAGTTTTTGTGGGTACCATGTGGGCACCACATAGGCTAAAAAGTGGGTTTTAAGTGGGATTGTCCGCGGGTTCCGTAATGGCCCCATTTTATAAGCCCATCTCGGTGTTATATTGGTATAATCTGGGAACTAAATGGACCCCAACTGGGCAAAGTACAAAGAAACCCACCCAGGCCCCACCTTTCAAGTTGTTTTGTGGGTACCATGTGGGTACCACATAGGCTAAAAAGTGGGTTTTAAGTGGGATTGTCCACGGGTTCCATAATGGCCCCATTTTATAAGCCCATCTCGGTGTTATATAGGTAAAATCTGGGAACTAAATGGACCCCAACTGGGCAAAGTACACTGAAACCCACCTAGGCCCCATTTTTCAAGTTCTTAGTGGGTACAACATGAGGAAAACATGAGCTAAAAAGTTGGAATGGCATTAGCAGTGGGTTCTGTATTTGCATCTTATTTCTAGTTTGAATTGACTAAGTTCTGGCACTGAGTGGGCCCCATGTAGTAAAACAGTCACAAAATCAATTTTTCAGACGGCTAATACGGGTTCTGTGACACAAAGACACCAAATATATTAAAGCTGACCGCAAACAAAATCTAGTTTGTAAATAAAACCATTTCAAAAATCACGAGGGTACACAAAACAACATTTTTCACATTTATTTTGTCCAACAACTGTGATTTTACGTAACTGTATTCCAAAGTGCGTAAACGTTTAAAAACTAGAAATGTCAAACTACAGCAAAATTCCTTAGATATTTGGAACTGTAGCAACATGGGGAAAAAGTCAGATGGAAAACTCAAAAGCTTATCTTGAATCAGCAGGGTTTGTTTTTTTACAGAGCCGTAAGTCTATTTTGTACCCTTGCAGCCCTCGGTCCTCCTCTGTCTTTAGCTCCACTGAACCACTTGGACAGAGCCTTCTCTGCTTCTTGCAAGTTGACTTTTGATGTTAAATAATTCTTCAGTGCCTCTGCAAATGAAGAAGAAGAAAAACGGGCAAGCCAAAGTAAAGTTAATCTTAGCTTACTTCATTTGGTGATGATTTTCAAAGAACAATGTTTATTTCACTTTATTGCCTCAAAAAATATATACAAATTGCATGATAACCAATCTCAGTTACACTTTCAAACACTTTATTAAAAAAGTTTAGTTTTCTAAAGTTCAAATGTCTCAAGTGAAACTAACTTACCATACACAACATTAAAAAGACGCAAATCTCTGAACTTTTTTTCCCCATGTCGGCCAAGCATGTTGTACTCCACAGCCAGCTCAGGTGATATGAGGAATTTCATCATCCTTCTTGTGGCATCGTCTACACTTGTTTCCCCTGTATCTGCTACCATGGCAACCTGAGGGGAACATACAAAAAGGACAGATTAGATACTGGCATCTGGTTAGGATGCCTCCCTGGTGAGGTGTTTTGGGCACGTCCCACCAGGAAGAGACCCAGAACACCCAGGACATGCTGGAGGGACTATGTTTTTCGGCTGGCCTGGGAATGCCTTGGGATTCCCCCGGAAGAGCTGGGCCAAGTGCCTGGAGAGAGCGAAGTCTGGGCCTCTCTACTTAGTACCGGATTGGGTCGAGGGGCAGCAGCCTAAGCTTAAGATAATGGACCGGAATGGAGGATAAATGGACACTTTACATATTACTTAATGTTTACTGTGTGGTGATAAAAAAAAAATGGTAGTAAACACAAGCTAAACTAAAAAAATTAATTGCGCTTCCTTAACCCTTTATCCCCAATAATGTTACGCAGGATAACTGGTAGGTCTGGTAGGTTTTTTCCTCTACTGTATACTATATGAATGTAATCAAGGATTAATAACAGAAAGAAAAAAGAAATTGAAATTTTGCCATTTTTACTAAAGGCAATCAAAATGTACATGAATAAAATATTTAAATTAGTCAATTCAAATTAATAACTCTAAAACACTGAACAAAATTAAGTATTTGACCCTGTGGTTTATTTTCGGACATCTCTTTTCTTCTAAAAGTCCAGGCGTGTTGGGCCCCTGGCAGAGCTCAGGTTTGACGAGACAGGTTTGGAAAAACCTGTCGCTGGCGACTTTTTGGGGGCTAAAGGGTTAAAATAAATAGGAATTGGCCAAAATTTGTATAAACTATGAAATAGCAGAACAAAAGTAAAAAAAAAAATCTTTATCTGTTATCAGAATCAAATATTTGATTAGAATAAAAAATTTAACTTTCTGGAAGATTTCTCGTTACATCTGTCATAAAAGTAACAACATCTCAGAAAAGAAACATGATAGCAACAGAAAAATATGATAGCAGTGTGATGTGATGGTCCCTGGCCAGATTTTTACACATATTATAAGCCCTGTGACACAAAAACCACAGAACTCTGACACGCACAGACTGTTTTCCTTCGTGCTAATGAAGAAAAATGCTGGTCTGGTATGTAAAAGGGAATTTATTCTTCCAGGACCTGAAGCTCCGTAATGCAGCCCTCCAACAGCCAAACCTATCTGTTCTCTGATTGTCTTGATGCATGCTCAATCATCCAGGTAAGTAAATCTCCAAAAGTTGATTCTGTTCATCTGGACGTAGCGCTTGCAGCATTTTCTCCCACTGAAAATGCTACGTCCAGATGAACAGAATCAACTTCTGGAGATGTTCTCTGATTGGATTGTTTAATTGGTGATTGACATGAAATTGACCAATCAGCTGAAAGGAAGAAAAATAGGGTCAAAATTTGGATGTGTAAGTATAAATCCACACACAGCCAGGAAAGCCGAGCGCAGAGTTGTTTGTAGCACCAATTCAGCCAGAGTGGAGCCAGATGGATTTTCCATCCATCCACACTGTAAAGTCTATAGACCAGCAAGTGATAAATTAACAGTGTTGTTGGTATTTTCTAAAACAGTTGTATGCAATAGGAATTGCTGTTTATAGTCCTCCTGTATATCTGCATGTTCCCTCCCAATTAAAACCTGTGATAATGGAGATTCAAATTCATGTCATACCTATACCAACAGTTATCAAGTATCCAGATCGACCTTTACTGATGTGCTCTGTCAGTGCGCCCCAGGGCAGCTGTGGCTACAATGTAGCTTGCCATCGCCAGTGTGTGATTGTGTGTGTGAATGGGTGAATGACTGAATGTAGTGTGAAGCGCTTTGGGGTCCTTAGGGACTAGAAAAGCGCTATAAAAATGCAGGCCATTTACCATTTAAAGGAAAATTGTTATTTCCATGTATTTTCCTGTTCTGCCTTCAACTTTGAGGACTTCCCCCCACATTTCTAGTTGTGACAGTGCACCTACAACAAAAAAAATCTGCTGTGATTTACATTTGTTGAAAGAGCAATTTTGTAAAATAGTCTATTTTTGTATGCACAGTTTACAAATCTGTCCTGTACAGCATGGACTGATTGCATGCTAAAAAGTTGTTGCTTAAAAATAAAACAATACATTTTTAATTAATAACATCAGCAGAAAGCCTTGTTATTAATTAGATGTACAATTTCTATAGAATACGAAACAACTCAGTTCATTTTTGATCATATCAATACCAGCATATTACACAACTAGTGATGGGATTTTCGTCTCTTTTTAGAAAGCCGGCTCTTTCGGCTCCCAACCGGCTCTTCAGGTTGTTTTGTTGCTTTAATTAATTTATTATTAACAACAATATAAAATTATGAACAAAAGGAATTACTAATGTAAAAAAAGAAACGTGGTTTTATTTATATATGTTTATATATAAATATATATGGTGGCCCCTAGAGACAAAGCATGTACAAACTCCAAAACCCATTTCTAGCGTCAACTGAACTTCCAAAACAGAGCTATCTAGATCACTTAATTTACACAATTGAAATCATATGTGTATTTTTTGTGTATTTATACACAAGCACTCATATATATTCATAAAAAATTCCAAAAGCTGTTCATTTACCTGTTACTACCACACACCAAATCCGGTCGTTGGTACTTCCTGGCTTGTGTAGCCACTAGGTAACAAAATCTCAACACTGTGCCTAGCATCCTGGAGCACTTCTGTTGTGTTTTGTACGTGCTTTGGAGTTTGTACGTGCTATGGAGTTTTTACGTGTTTTGGGGTTTGTACGTGCTTTGTCTCTAGCAGCCACCGTAAATATACTTTTATTTATTCTCTCCACATAAAATGTAATAAATAAATCATATAATACAAAAAAAACAACTATTTACATTTCAACTTTTAACTATTTAAATTTTCAGCTTTTTCCTTTTAAACAAATTTAAAGTGAAACAACACAAAACACTGCAAACCACAACACAATTAAATATAAATTATAATATGAAAACAAACAGAAGATGCACATTCTCTGTCATATGGGCCTGCATGAATAAACTTTCTGAATCCTTTATCATCCGCAATTGAAAATAGTTGTGGATGATTACTATACCTTTCTAATGTGACGTTGTTGTCCCTGGCTCTCTTTCTCTCTCTCTCCCTCCTGCTCTGTTACTGTGCTACTGCGTGTGTAACAACCGCCCCTCCCCCCTCTTCCCAGCGCAAAGCACAAGGCTCGCTTGCAGAGTGAAGCGGAAAAAAAGTGCGAGAGAGCGGGTGAGAGAGAGAGAAAAAACACGCTTGTGTCATTCACTTCAAAGAGCCGTTTCGTTTTGACCAACACATCACTAACAACCATGATGAAAAACGCTCATCTGCTTCCATCACCATCAGCTGATTAACATTGAGCTGCTGCAGTCAACACCATCAAACTAATTTAGTGTTTAATGTTATGTTATGTTATTGAATGCTTTTATTTTTAAATCTTTACCAGCGCTTAAAGACTGTAGATGTTCACACCTGGTGTTAGAAAACCGAGCTCACTGCAGTATTTTTTTTTATAACAGGAAATTTAAATTTTTATTGGTTACCGTGTTTATTACCACTTTTATCAGTAATGTACTTCCTATAAAATATGGATTTGATAAGTTACCGGTTTATTGAAATCAGCTAGTGAACACATCGATCACTTTATTGAACTACACGCCTTACACTCTTGTGAGCTCTGGTTACTAACAGCAGGTGTGAATGTTTGGAGTCCAAAACGCAGATAAAGATTAGAATAACAAGGCAATGTAAAATCAGTTTAATGCAGTTGACAGTAGCAGCTCAGATGGAAATCAGCCAATTGTGAGGAGAGCAGAGGACCAAAACTGTCAGAGTTGTGGGTCAAGTGAAGAGAACACTGTTGGCATTATTGTTAGCATAAAAGATGAAAATTAAATAAATGTTAAATTTTAAAATAGATCATTGCCTCCTGTGCCTAAATAAATATATATACTTAATACCAATAAAAAAAAAGGATGCCCCAAAGACCATCACTTTTCAAAAATAATAATAATAATAATAATAAGTAATACAAATAATATGAAAGTTACTTACATGTCAAAGATGGTGCTTGTGATCTTGAAGAATCTAAACGTGATAAGGAAATGAAAGAAAGTGCATGAGAAAATACAAACATTTTTGTTTTTTCCCAGGATAATTCAATATAAAAGATTCTCTTACTAATGCACAAAATGAACAGTGTAATTAAAAGTTTGAAAGGCACTACATGTGTTTATATGATAAACTGACTAATTCAAGCAGCAAACACTAGCAGTGCAAAAATGTATCTAACTAGCTGACAGACTTTAAAGTCACAGGAAGATATATCAAAATGGTGACTTATGCCAGAACAAATGACTTGACAGACATAAATCCTAAATTCCTTTAAGTAAAAAAGGAATTACTTTTTTATAAGTGGTCCCTAGTGGTTTTCAAATTATTACATGGCTTGTTAATTTTTTATTAAATTATTAAGAAGCCAGATGAGTTCAAAACATTTACAAATGACTATAAAGCACTATCCAAACTTCAAATCAAGTGGCAAAATCTCCAAATTAAAAGTACTCGCAAACTATAAAAATTTTATTATACTTAAAAATATGCAAAAACTAATTTAGTGGAATTTTTACCTGCTCAAGAATACATTGAACATGCAATATTTAATTGAAAAGAACAAAATTTGTGTACTTTTAGAAAGGATTATTAAATATTTGGGGATACTAGACATAAAGAGGGTCTCGTACATTTACGGGCATCTAATTTCCTGGATTTAATGGTTTAAAAGTTTAATAGGTCTTTGAAGTTGATAATAAAATTGAGTCCATTATTAGCAAAAAGAATTTAAAAAAAAAAGAGCAAAAAAATGCTTAATATATAATAATTGTTTTAAACTTAAGCTTTGTAATTGTAGCAGATTTCATTATGTCTGTAATTTTTTATTTAGCCCCACAGTAGTAAAAGCCATAAATGGGAGTTAGATTTATTACTAGTATTTTACACAGCATTCAGCTATAATAACATGTTCTGCATTTTCCTACTTCACCATCTGATCTGAACAGCTGCACTCTCTTAATTAATTAATGACCTAACATTTCTCAGTAACCAATAACTAGATGGAACAGCACAGTATCTAAGAGAGTGATCAGACAGTGTTTGAGCTAAAGACGCTGTGTGTTTCTTTTGGGGGCTTTTTACACACTGATCCACCACCGTTTTCCCATAGTACAATGCATATCTGGTAACATTACCGTATTCAGATCAGAAAACCGTTTCAGCTGCAGGCATCTACTCCTGTAATTTAAACAATCACCTTGCTACACTGCACATGAATATTACGTAACATGGTATGACTAGCTCATGTTCAGACATTTAAGATACTGTTCAGCCATTTTGTTTACTGGGTAGTGCATAATGGCCGAGTTAGCTGAGCAGGAATCCACTAAAGCCAAAAAAATAATATAAATTTTTTAAATTAATTACAAAAACCTTATAGGAAAACCCAAGAAACAGTTGCAGAAGCACAGAAAAAAACTGCCGTGTACGTTATAGTGTGTAAATTCAAAAACTGTATAGAGAGAATGGTGCAATGAAAACAGAATAAGATAAGATGAACTTTATTGAGTAGAATATAGGCAGTAAGAGTTTTTTAATTAACTTTAAATTATGTTTGCCAAAGACAATGCAGCAAATTAACCCAGTTCTACCTGCTAGCTAAAGATGTTATGCTTCTCCCCCTTATACCGTTTAGGACGACTATAGAAAGTTACTAAAATAACCATTGATGAAAACGTATCAAACTTTAAGTATTTACCTTTGTCATAGTTTTCGATTCTTTGGTATCCTTTTGTCCTCCACGTTCTTAAACACCAGGGAGAGAAAAGGCGCAACAGACGAAAGACCGCGAAGACTAGACGCTAGGCGGTGTAATCTGCTCCTCCCTCTTTTTAAACGAGCCAATAGGAGCTGCTCACATTAAAAACAACTTTATTTAAAAAGTCGTTTTACACCTGATACAAAAATTTTAAAAGTCAAACAATGCACAAGTTTAAAAGAACAATTTTATTTTTAAAAGTTTTTTAAGCATAGGGATGGTTAATATGTTTTAAAAAGTAATATATAATATTTATCAAAAAGTGTCACCCAAATCAACATCATAATAAAAATATAATTAATAAAAATATAATAATGATAAGAAGAAGAATAACAGTTTACCTAAAAGCTCTTCTAACATTAGACTGGTTTTGAAAAGTTTCAATAGTGTCAATACACCATAAGGACAAGGGAGTTTCACAGTTGAAGTGTGACTGCTTGAAAGACCCCATTCCCTCTCCTTTCCACTAGTTCAAAGAAAATATAAATTATTTCTGGTTATATAATTTGAGGGCACAAGTTTGAAGAGTAACATTTTAACAGATCGGTAATATACTTCAGGAGCTTTACTGGATCTGATTAACCAAAACTTCCATCTTCCATGTAACTAACTGTCTTTTCTCTAATACAGTAGAGTGTGTCTGATCTACTAAAAATCCTCAACTGCATGTTTGCTCAAGTAAATAGTCTTAATTGTTTGAACAACCAGTAATCCTTAATTTGCAAATGCCAAATCTGGATTTTGTCTGTGTAATTCACTTTTATCTTAGGTTTTTTATTCGTATTTTTTGCTTTTCTTTTTTTCTACTCTTGTGTCCGTTTTAATCACTTATTATTGCTGCTGTGACAAGTGAATTTACCTAAGAAGAATCATGAAGTCCTTATTTTATCTTATCTGAGCCTCACCATGCAGCCTACCATGCAGAGTTCACATTAAGTACATAAAATGAAATCTAAAATTAAAAAGTAACCAGTTTCAAACCAGTTATTTGGAATAGTGTGCAGAGTGTTTTGAGTAACATTGAATGTTCAAAAACACCAAAGTTCCTATAGTCTCACTTGACAGCTGGGTTGTAGTGTCTGATAACACATAACATCTTGAGGTCTCAATGTGGACTTTGAGTACATTTGCTAGCCAAGGCTAAATACTGAGAGGGTCAAAAATGAAGGGTCAAGAACATCTGACTGTACGTAAGGGTAGCAAAAGTGATAGACTGAGGTTGTGCCAAATATGTTAAAGTTAGGGTGATTTCTTAGAGAATGGTACCACATGGGTGCCGTCTGCAGGTTATAAAAGAGAGTTATGTTCATACTTTCTTTTGAGATTATTTTTACAATTTGACTTTCAGAACTCCCTGGGTTGTGCGCAATCTGTGATGGGCTTGTTTGGAATAAATCCTCCTTTATTCAAATAACACTTTCTCAGGCTCTTCACAGAAGAAGAATCCTCACATAAGCATGTGCTACCATTTTGAACCAATGTACACATTTACCATCACTAACCCAACTAGGACCTACATTGGATGCCCACCCATATGGATTTGATGTTAGAAACGCAAGTGGGTCCCATATATACTAAACAATCTTGAGCCCATGTAAAATATATGCCCATATTAATTTAACATAACCCATTTGGGGCCCACATAGACATGTTTTCAGGGTCTGACTTGCATTTGCCCATGTGTGACACATATAGTTTGACCAGGTGGGCCCCACCTATGTCATCAGTACCAAAAAATATATACCGATTACCTCACTTTGCCCCACCTGGGGCACACAGCAAATGCTTTTCTTTAAATGACTGTGTTTGCCCATGTCTAACCCAGGTGAAAAACCCAAGTGGGTCCTACGTGTGTTTCCCATTTTGAAACAAGTGAAGTGTTTCCCATGTTTGACCCAGCCAGGACCTACTATATGTTTCCACTCGGTTTTGCCCATATGGCTTTAATGTGAGAAACCTAAGTGGGTCCCATATATACTAAACAATCTTGAGCCCACATAAAATATATGCCCATATTAACTTAACATAACCCATATGGGGCCCACATAGACATGTTTTCAGGGTCTGACTTGCATTTGCCCATGTGTGACCCATATAGTTTGACCAGGTGGGCCCCACCTGTGTCATCAGTACCAAAAAATATATACCGATTACCTCACTTTGCCCCACCTGGGGCACACAGCAAATGCTTTTCTTTAAATGACTGTGTTTGCCCATGTCTAACCCAGGTGAAAAACCCAAGTGGGTCCTACGTGTGTTTCCCATTTTGAAACAAGTGAAGTGTTTCCCATGTTTGACCCAGCCAGGACCTACTATATGTTCCCACTTGGTTTTGCCCATATGGCTTTCATGTGAGAAACCCAAGTGGGTGCCATATATACTAAACAATCTTGAGCCCACATAAAATATATGCCCATATTAACTTAACATAACCCATATGGGGCCTACATAGACATGTTTTCAGGGTCTAACTTGCATTTGCCCATGTGTGACCCATATAGTTTGACCAGGTGGGCCCCACCTATGTCATCAGTGCTAAAAAAATATATTGATTACCTAACTTTGCCCCACCTGGGGCCCACATAGACATGTTTCAGGGTCTGACTTGCATTTGCCCATGTGCGACCCATATAGTTTGACCAGGTGGGCCCCACCTATGTCATCAGTGCTAAAAAAATATATTGATTACCTCACTTTGCCCCACCTGGGGCCCACATAGACATGTTTTCAGGGTCTGACTTGCATTTGCCCATGTGCGACCCATTTAGTTTGACCAGGTGGGGCCCACCTGTGTCATCGATACTAAAACATATATTGATTACCTAACTTTGCCCCACCTGGGGCACACAACAACAGCCTATCCTTAAATGACTGTGTTTGCCCATGTCTATCCCAGGTGGAAAACCCAAGTGGGTCCTACATGTGTTTCCCATTTTGGACCAAGTTAAGTGTTTCCCATGTTTGACCCAGCTAGGACCTACTAAAAGTGCTCACTTGGGATGGCCCATATGGGTTTAATGTGAAGAACCCAAGTAAGCCCCATACAAAAAGCCCAGTTTGAGCCCATGCCCACATGGTACCCATCCAGCCCGAGCAAAAACCAGGTGGGGCCCATATATACATGTTGGCTGGGAACAAGTCAGCTAGCTGACATCTACAGAAGCTAAAGCTTAGCTTATTCTGGCTGAAGTAGTTCCAAATCACCAAACTTTAAAGCACTGCTAGAGTTTGTGCATAAAGATGAAAACTAAACACCGGTTATATTTTGGTAGTTAGTAAAGTTTGGCTAATTAACACATACAAATGAGCCGACTTTTAACAAGGTACACCTTGTTAATACCAGGCCGGGCCTGTGACGGCCTATATGCTAGTTATAACATCAATTCAACAAGTTTCTGGAAACATTACTCAGAGATTTGTCTATTTTGACGTGATAATGTCATGCATTGGTCTTGCTCTCTGGAAATTTTTTACTCTTCTCTGGAAAAACTAGGAATTACTGTGCAGAAAATCACAGTAGATCATCAGTTTCTAAAATACTCAGAGATCATCTTGTCTGGAACCAACAACTGTGCCACATTCAAAATCTCTCCAATCACCTTTCTTTCCCATTCTGATGCTCAGTTTGACCTTTGGGGGGGTTATCTTAACCGTGTATACAAGACTATAATGCAATCACTGCCACATGATTGGCTCAACAAATATTTGTACCACTTCAAATCAGGCATTCTTAGGATAATACTCGCACAGTGGCACTCTCTTAGAAATAAAGGGTTTTCAATAAAAGTACTCAAGGATCATTCAGTGAGGAGCAACATCTGCAATTTCTCCAGTTGGCAAAGGCAACTGTGATAATGCGGCAGGAAGAAGACATAAAACTGCAGCCAAGAGAATGTCTGGGATGACACGATCCAAAATACAAGGTTAGTTAAGAAGATGTTGTGTAGTTTTGAAAAAGTATAATCCCAAAATTATGGCTAGACAGGTATTTATAATTTGCTGAAATAATAGTGTCTGGGACAGTTAACCCAGACGCTGTACTGTACACTGAGTTTTTAAAAGCCTACTTAAGAGGGATGCTACTAATGAGCATTGCTTTAAAAAGTGTTGCCTCCTGTAAATGAGTTCCTCAGTCAAAGCAGTAAAAGCTAGGACTGAAAAACACAGTTCATCTCCTATGGAGGTAACAGAGGTGTGCATCACATATTTAATGTCAATTAACCAAATGTTCATGCAGGAAAGAGAAAGGGACACCACAGCCAATAAGATTCCTTCTCAGGGGAACGTGAAAGTAAATGAAATTTCATGACAATACAATGAATAGTTAGAAGAGATCTTTTCGTCTCAACCCAACAGACTGACATTATCTATCTCTACAACTGTGCCACTTGCAAGTGGATAAAGCAAATAACGGAAAACAATTAACATTTTAATTAACTCAGCAATGGAGATTCCTCCGAGGGTGCTTTGACACTGTGAGCAGCAGTGTAGCTTTAACGCTGAAAGGAGGATTAAAATCCAAATAACTATATCAGCTGGTCAGTGCACTGTGCTTGCATGAGTCCTCTTCACTCAGGCCCACATACCAGCTCCTCCCGGGACACGGTTCACGTTTCTGTCAGCATAGCAGCAGTCACAAGAGTCAGCTAGCATGGATTCTCGCATAAAGATAGACAAGTATAGGGGCTGTAGATTTAATACGGGCCAATTAAAGTTTCTCAGCTCTGTCGCATAGCTGTCCCCTCTAGGAGGCAAACAGTGGCATCCAGTCTGCATCTCCAAAATCAAAAGTGTTTAGGCAAAATGATGAGATTCCAGCTCAAAAGAAGAAAAATGATCAGTTGGAAACCGTATTTTTCTTCTTTGGAATCGGGACTCTCTGTGGAATTTCCTGATGTGAACCCCCCCCCAACCCCCCAAAAAAGGACTGAGTAGAAAAAAGTGAGTGTTATTTGGAAATGCAGAATCGTTGCCAATGGTTTCTGGACAGCAGGGAGTTGAACATGAAAGCAGAGCAGCCTCTTTGTATTCAGTCGAAAACAAACAGCTTTTAGTCAAACGTTCTCTTTGTCTCTTATAATGAATGAAACATCATTTATTTGCTCATTAATAAGCAAGTTATGACCACACAGTAAGCAGGACTCACTGTGTGCGACTAGACTCGCTCTGAACAATATCTGGATTCCAGTAAAATATTAAAAAAATGTTGAGAAATAAATGAGCTTTTGTAAAAAACTGTCATTTTATTTGCCAATATGTGGTTAAATATGCCGTCAAAGCACAATTTAAGGTTGCAATGCGTATTAACAAGGCTATGATCGTGATTTTTAAGCCACATTAAAGTCAAACCTCTACTGTTGATTTACTGTTTTCCAACCTGAGGTTGGCAGACTTAACCATAGGCAGGAGAAAACCAGACTTTGAGAGCAGTATGGTTTGGTAGAAGGGAAAGGGGATTCCTATTTTCTTTTGGACAGTGCACAACTTGAAAAAAAATTGAAATTTGAATGGAGTTGAATAGAGCTGACTTTAGCTTGAACACGTCAGTATATATTTTACCTTTTGTCTAATAAACTGGCAATACTTTTCTTTGCTACAATGTGAGCCTGCACACACAAAAACAGCGGAGCTGTGATTATTTAGAAAAAAAAAGGTTATTCACAATCAAATTCAAATTCAAATTTTATTAGTCACATACACAGTCGGAATAAGTGTCTGTTGTTACACAACTGATGCTATTTATTGTATGTTGGGGCTCAGTTAGATCCCACTGAGGTTAAATCCTTCTAAACACCTGACCATTCAAACCGAATAACAGATGATAACCTTGTTGATTGTGACCTGTTTGGCCGGGAATGTTGTTGACCACAATCGCAGACATAAAGCATATGTAAAGCTCTCAGATTTACAGCTGAGTTTACTCAGATACCAAACAGATACCACGTATTCCCTGCAGCGGCCTCCGAAAACATCACCTCAGCTCACGATCGTGTTTACATTCATCTTGTAGATGCAACGTGTGAAATTGTCCCATCTCTTCGGTCTAAACCGACTGAAACTCATCATGGATGTTGTTTTGTAAATCCTTGGCTTATGCAGGCTGTTGGCTCACACAAGAAACTAATTGCTGTGTACCACCGTTAACAGCGCTGCCAACAGCTGCAGACTCTCTCCCTGAAATCAAATCCCCCAAAACCCCTGTGGGGACGTCTGTGGCAATGAATATATTTATCCATGTTTGCGCTAGTCTGATTCAAACATGGATTATCTCAAAACTAACAAATCTCTGCCTCTCAGGCCACATTCGTCACTTTGGCTCACTGTGAGTGAGAAATGTTTGAACGAGGAAGGCGGATCAGTCCTGTGACACCACATGACACAAAACCTTTGAACTTAGGTCAGTCCCACCTGCAGATTGCGAAACTATTCGGTGTTTTCGCTTTGATGTGAAAGCGGCTAAAACATGGTGGGTGGACAGTCACCTGACAAATTTATGACAACAAGTGGTGGTGGTGAGTCTACTTGGGTGACCTCACTTGCTTTATTATTAAGTATTAGTGGGACACTCAAATATAGCAATGCCAGTGTTGCGTTTTCAGGCGCAGATACAGTTTCAGACTTCAGTAATGCTTAAACAAGTCTGTGCATAGTGTCAGAGTTTAAACATGGTGCCACTGCAGAAGTATGGATCCATGTTTACACACTGTTGCAAAAACATTAAAATTCTGCATTTCTGTTTTCACTAAACATGCAAGAAGAGCTGAATTTATAAGAGATTGTTTCTGCATACTGTTTTTACTTACTAAGGTCTTTGCTTTCAATCACAATTTTGGCCTATAGCGACTTTAGGATAAATAAAGTTGTTATTTGCAGCCACCCCCTTACCACTAGGGGCTGCCACAGCAGATAACTCCACATGTTTGATTTGACAGAGTTCTTAAACGGATGCCAACCCCAAAAAACTTGTATCTCTGGCAAGAATCAAACCAGCAACCACTACACCACTGCAGATAAAACAATTATTATGCCCCATTCTGGGTTGTTATAATTATCTTCCTGGAGTTTAACGTCATGATCCGGAGTCTGTTTATCAGTAATCCCCCAAGTTTCACATTTTCCTCTCCTGGTGCGTTTCCTGTATCTTGTCTAGTCCCCATCTCTGCATTAGAGAGCCTCTGTTTAGTTATTCCTCGTTTTATTTAGTTAGTTTCTCGTGTGTTTTATTTAATTTTGCATCTTTTGTCTCATTTTCTTCAGTTAGGTTCAGCTGTGTTAACGGGTGTTTTCCATACCCCTGATTACCCCACGTGCATATTTAATCCCTTATGGTTTTCTTAGCTCATTGTTGTGCTGTACTGTGTCAGCTTGTTAGTGCCTCCCTCATATGTTCCTGTTTCGATTACTTTGTGCTGTTCTTTGTCAGCTAACTGGACTTCCTGTTTCAGTTGACCAATAAAACACTTAATACTCTATTTTGTTTATAAGATATTAAGAAAAAGAGTTGGATTTACTTCCTCAGTAATTGTGTTAAAATTATGATTTAAAACTGACCAAAAATAATTATGATACTGCAGACCAGAAATACTCAGACCAGCCCATTTTACACCACCAACCATGCCATGTTCAAAGTCACTTCAATTACCTTTCTTCCTCATTCCAGTGCTCCGTTTGACCGTCAGCAGGTTGTTCTAATCATGTCTACATGCCTAAATGCACAGTGTTCCTGCCAGGTGATTGGCTGATTACCTATTTGTCTTAATAGGCAGTTGAACAGATGTGCCTAATTAGGTAGTCATGAGTGCATTCCTCATGCTTATGCTGTTACAATGTTGGATGCTCATGTGAAACACTGCCAAAGTTTCAGGCTTCATGCTGCTCTGAATGCTCAGTTTCAGACCGGTTTCTACTCTTGGCTATGTGCCACTGTACATCAATGAGAGTGGAAATCCCTGATATAGTACAGCTTATTACTGGATCATATTGTGCCAGTGCAACACCTCAAGATAAATATTTACAAGTGAGTCATGCAAAACTACTCTACTAAAGTCCAGGAATTAAAAATATGGAGTTGGGTAAAAAAACACAATACGTCCCCTTTATACATATAAAACTGAAAAGAAAAAAAAAGAAATAAAATAAAAAGCAAAGATTTCATCCAACATTTCTGTCTGTGAGCTAATTTTGTATGCCTGCATATATACGTCGTTCAGCCTTCCAGAAATCCAGCGTCTTCTCAGAGATTCTGACAGGTGCGCTATGGCTGCTCAGCAAGTGTCTATTTTGGGGCGAGTTTGGGAAGGGGCAGTGACATATCGGGACTGAACTGTGAGGGGAGTAGGCTGAGATGGGAATGGCGAGGAGCCTGAATCAGAGCAGTAGTCCAGTGAGCAACTCTGCTCTTCATAAACACATGACTGTTGTAACTACACCCACAAATACTCAGAACTTCGCTTCTGTTTGATGCCATTATCTGTAAGCTCGGTCATTACTCACTTTCTAAGAACATCATCATTTTAAAAAAGCAAACCTGTTATGCCTGTTTTGTTAATGTATTTTTTGTAAACTGGGGGAAGTAAATGAATGACACGAATTAACGAGACTACAAATTAAACCAAACAATCTGTAACTAAGAAGTGAGCAATTATCAATGAAAGTAGGTGAAATGAATCATCTTTTCAGAAAGATGCAAAGATTTCTCGAATTACACCGCCTTCTAAGAGAAACTATGTTATGAATTATGAAGGCATAAATAGCTACCGATTATAATTGCTGTCTTAGAAAAAGGCAACATAACAAACAAGGTGACTAAAAATCACTGAAGCCTCAGTTAAGTTTGTACCAACAATGAGCGGAAAAACAAAACAAAACACTTCAGCCTGGAGCTGACGGTGAACTCCTAGGAGCAGGTCAGATTTGGAGGTGTCCTTACCGAGCCTCCTGATGAGGTCCGTCGTCTTCTCATTCACTTTCCTCCTGTGCTCCCTGGGACTGGTCTTGCCGGTGCCTACGCTTAACATGATCGCTACATAAACTCCAGCGAAATAAACTTAAGCTTGTAACTTTAGGGGTTTGAGGAAGCTGAGGGCGCAGGTGTCCTTAAACTGCCCCAGACAGACCCCCAGCCCGCAGAAAGAGAGCGAGCGAGAGAGAGAGAGAACCGACCGCAGGAGTCCCCTCCCCAGATTTGCTACTCATGTTTGTGCGCAGGACTCCAAACGAGTCGCACGCTTCTGGAGCCAACACCTTACTCCTCCTCCTCCTCTTCCTCTTCCTGCCCCAACGAAAACGTAAAGGGACCTTGGTGGTGGATCAGGTATGGTCAAGTCCCCCTCCATACATTAATTTGTATACACACTTGTTTAAATGGTTTAAAGCGCACTATGTGCGCACAGAGTCTCAACAGTTGCGTATCAAAGCCTTTTTGGTTAAATCTGTTCTTCAAAAAAAACCAAAAAACTTTTTATGGGACCTTTTTGTTTTTTGTAAATAAAATAAATAAACCCAAATATAGACTTGTTTGAAATGTTTATTTCGAGTTTATTTTGCGCGGATGCCATGCTGTATTCCAAAAAGAAAAATTGTGCTGTTTCACCTACCTTTTCATATATAAATTTTAAAAAGCTTGCATACTTACATGAATATAGTGGCGTGATTAACGTCCACAGGCAAAGAGCAGGTTACCCTTTGTCTAGGCTCAGCAAACATTTAAACAGCTGAAATCTTTTCTTTCAGAGGAGGTAAAGCAAACATATAACCCTGATTGTTCAGGCAAACTTTCAAATATGTAAACACCTTCCTCTAAATGGAGATCAAGAGCAGAAAAAAGTGCTTCCACTTTAGTAAAACTGTTCCCCATTCAAATGCCAGTGACTGAGGAGCTGGCGTCCCCTGTTGGTTATTAAAAGTAACTGCTTAGCTCTCAACAACAACAATCAGTTCCGTAATGCCACATTCATCATCTGTGGCCAGTATGTTCATGCTGTCTGCACGGATTTAAAGGGTTGGTTATGAAAGTGAAAACCTGCACTGCAGTCTTTTTTAATTTTTTGATTATTAGATGGTGCTCACAGTACCAGAGCACTGCCTGCAAACTTAATTAAGTCTTAGTAATGGAGTTATAACAGAGAGCAGAGAGTGACAGAGCTGAGTCACAGCCATGTGCAAAGGAAACACACACGTACAGGTTTGGTAGGCTGGGTGGATGGAGCCTAAGGTGATGTTTCTTTAACCTGGTCATTTAATGAAGCTGGTGGATTGACTGTTTCCCTTACTAAAACACCCATCTGGACCTGCTGTCTGCACAAACTCCTCCTGCACCTCCTCTTCAGGCCCGTGCACCAGCGTATAATAGTATATTACACATATCTTTCATCTCCGCTCAATTGCAGCAACTACTATGTTGGACAGGGTGAGAGATTAAGTCATGCCTGCTAATCCTCACAAGCTGTGATCTATGCAGGAGCAGCTCTGGTGCTGTAGCTGCGCACCGCTCCTTGATTTGAGAATATGGGAAGCCCTGGTACTGTTTCTCAATCTCCATGGTCATTAGGTTTCATATTAACTAGAACAGATCACCTCCCCTCTCAAAGGATTTCCCAGTTTGCCTTGCTTATTTGCCAAAGCTGAAACTCTGCCTGCTTCTATTAGTAGAAACAGTGGGCCTGTGTTGTTTGTAACCAGTCTTCACTGGCAGTGTTAGGAGAGACCAGTCACCCAACATAAGGCCACAGACTGAATAACCCACTTCTTCCATTAATGGAAGCAAACTGCTTTGTGAAAACTGGACACAATTTGTGGATGACACAGTGAAGCATGCACAGTTAAGGATTAACACAGAATAATGACTAACTCTTTAACCATTGTGACATCAAATATGTATGCATGTAGTATGCACATGTAAATAATGTGCATCAGAAAACAAATAAAACAAATTAACCACATTAACATATTCCACATAAAGGTTTCAACCTTTTTCCCCACAGCATTTTATTTCCATTTGTTTATTTCACACAAGCCGACAATACAGAAAAGTTGTGAATACTGTAGAAGATTATTGGTTTGGCGAGTTACACCCATCTAGAGCTTGCTAACACTAGTTAACTAAAGGGAAACTGGAAAGATCAGGCGCGGTCTACTTCCTGAAAGCAAGACAGTTGCTCAAACGTCTCATGTGAAGGACTGTTTCAAAAAACGAATGTTTTCAGTCTGTTTGTGTATATTTTCGGTACTCTGACTTGTACAGTTCGACTAACTGTGGCAGTACTTGAAATGTGTACACTAATCGCTTTAGTGAAACGAGAAAATCACATCGGAATAAAACAGCCCAGGAATTACGCGGGCCCCATATGAACACGTTGGCCTAGTTAGCAGATGGCTATCATTACCAGTAGCACAGCGCATTGTAGTTGCTTTGCTGCAGTTGAATCGACAAACTGACACAAGCCAAACAATTTTATTTAAAAACGGTCTATCACTCATGGTTTAATACTTTTTATATTATCGCTACACGGTAGCGTACGCTAACTTACGTTAGCTTACCTAGCTTTAGTGCAGTATGGCGTTTTTCGTCATACTCAGACCGACTAGGAGCGTTTTCTGTGACCAATGAGTTAAACGTTAAGTTTATTTTTGTTGTAGTACGTATGGCTTCGTATGTATGTGGAGTAGTGTAGTGTTTAGTTTGGGAGCCACGACACGTAGCGCCCGTTGGCTAACGTTTGGCTAACGTTAGCTAGCTAGCGTCTCCTTAGCCGTTAACACGAGACAACAGTGTAAAACTAACACTGCGTATCAGAACGTTGGCTCCGCGGAAAAACTCAAACGCTGATCTACACCACTTCGTCAACTGCTAATAGGATTATTGAGCAAGTGTGAGATCGCCTGACCCACCCTTTAACAACGAGGGGTTCGGAACAGCGCTCTCCACGGCAGCTTCACAATAAATGTCGTTTGTTTACGCTGATTCCAGAGTTCCCCTGGCCCTCTGCCCCACAACATATCACTCCGCACAGAAGAGACTTTTGACACGGAAACATTCAATCTCTTAAATGGCGCCTGAGCAACGCATTTTTATGGCAGCTGACATGTACAAAAATTTATGTTTTGAATAAGCTGTATTTACTTAGTTTCTCAAATGAACGTCGAAGACGGACTAGATTCCGCAAGACAGTTTGTTGTTGTAGCTTAAAATACAGGGGGGGTTAATTGTATGGGTAATTTTGTCCTATGTTGGCTGGATGAGTAAATAAAAACAAAGCCTATTATTGTGTGTTTAAACCACGCATATTTGCTCCAGTTTGCAAATCACTTATTTCAAATGTAAACAGATTAACTTTTAGTTCTTCAATTGCAAACACAACCCCTTCATTTGTAAATAGTAGCGTCCGTAAAATGCCCGGGACTGCTTTCTTTGCGTGGATTACGGTCCTGTGATTGACTATTGATCTGCCCAATCAGAAAATACCTTGAGCTTAGCAACAGCAAAATTATTCTCTGGTCCAATCAACAAAGAGTAGGGTAGGCTTTAGCGGACTCGAGATCCTCTTAATTGATTGGTCAAGAAGCTCGCCAGTTATGGTAGACTTGTGGGCTATGTAGTTTGGTGCGAAGGTCTCCGCCAAGGCTTCGCCGAAACGAAAACGTCATACCCCACAATCCATCAGGAGTTGAAAGCAGTAGCATGCGCACGGGTAGAGGCGGAGCTGGTATATAAACACGAGCTCCCTCTTCTTGAGCGGCACACTGGACACTGTTGTGACGGCGGAACGCTGTCTCCGGGTTAACGATAACTCTGACAGCATCGAAACAGTTAATGGTAGTTAGCGACAGTTGCTCTGACAAACCCTTGGAGGAGTAACAAGTGTTTACTGTTCGGAAGTTTACTTTTACTTTGCGCGCGTTTGTTTACAAACGCAAACAATCTCAAAAGTTTCTTTATTGATTACGCGAGATTGTAGAATATTTTTGTTCAAATTAACGTCTTTTTAACGAACTTTAAAACTCAGTCACGGGAGCATGAATATCATCTAAAAATGTGCTAAAGTGGAGCCATAGGAGCGGAACACCAGGATGACTGAGCCAGAGGAGACGACCCATCACCTGAAAACTTCAGCCAGCCCTTCAGGTGGGAGCAGTGGAGACGCGTTGGAGCATCTCCCAGCTAGAAACCATGATGGACCACAAAACGGCGACAGGGGGCGACAGAGCGAGCATAAGCAGGAGCAGCGGGCGGAGAACTGCGAGGATATCAACACAGACAAGTTACGGCAAATGAAAGGCGGGCAGAGGGAGGTGTGCCCTGGGTTAGCAGCCGGAAACGAGGTCCAGAAGTGCCCGATTTCAACTCAGCCTCATCAGAAACGCAGCATCCAAGGAGCGACAGGAGACCACCACACCACACAGGGAAAAAACGCCCAAGACAGACGGCTGCAGGTACAAGTGGATAGTTTGCACATCGACTCTGATACGGGCTTAGATGCGCGTCTAGGCAAGAAAAGGCACAGGCGCAGGACCTCCAAGAAGAAGCGCCACTGGAAGCCGTATAACAAACTTTCCTGGGAGGAAAAGAAAGCCCTAGAAGAGAAGGAGACTGCCAGAGCTTCGCGCATAAGAGAGGAAATGTTCGCCAAAGGGCTCCCGGTTGCCCCTTACAACACAACTCAGTTCCTGATGGACGAGCACGACCGAGAGGAACCCGACCTCAACACCCAGATGGGGGTCAGGCGGCCTTCTGGGGTCGGGGTTTGCATGGAGGACACTGGCAGCGAGGATGAGGTCTTGGAAAACGAGGACCAGGACTACGATGACGGCAGCGGCGGGGGCAGCGATGGCATCGGGAGGCCCGGGAACGCGGGTGGAGAGTTCCTCCAAAGAGACTTTTCCGAGACCTACGAGATGTATCACGTCGAGAGCCTGCAGAATATGACCAAGCAGGAGCTGGTCAAGGAGTACCTGGAGCTGGAGAAGTGCATGTCCCGGTTGGAGGAGGAGAACAACCGGCTGAGACGCGCCGTGGAGCCCGGGGGTCAGAACTGCTCGGTCCGGGTCAAAGAGATGGAGAAGGAACTGGAGAGACTGAAAGCCCAAAACATGGAGCTGCTCCTGAAGAGCCAGCCCAGCAAGGACAGGGGCCAGGTCGCTACAAATTAAAATCCTTTGGATAAGGTAAAACATGGGACTACTGCATTTTTAAAAGAATTTATCATAAGTTTTTCTGTAAGCAGTTTGTCACCTGGACAAAATAAGTAAATATTTGACGTTTCACTTTCTATTTGAGCTGTTAATGTCCCATTCGGTTATTGTTTTCAAGGAGAATTGTAAATATTTCAAATTTGATTTCTTTTTTTTTCTTTTTTTCCTTTTTTTTATAAAGAGGTATTTGAAAAGAAATTTCCGTTTGTTCCTCTGCTCAACTTTGTAGGTATCCATTGACATAAACTGTTCTGTTTTTAATTTTAAGAGCAAATATTGTATGTCGGATTATTTTTCTCCCCCCTCCAGAAACTGAACAAGAAGAACTTGCAGCTAATTGGGCCATCCTTTCAGATACTTTTTTGCAAAAAAAAAAAAAAAGACTTCAGCGTGAACATTTTAACAGTTGTGTGTTAACCTTTTAGTTCCAATAAAATAATATAAAAATTGAAGTTCTGAATCAGACTGCCATGTGTTGTTCAGCCTGTCCTCAAACACAGGAAGCTGCAGCTAGGAGCTGCTGTCAGTGGCTTTGGTCAGATTTCTTGCAAGGATTCCGATATGGGCCAGACACAAGGCATCAGTGGCCTCTGAATGGAAGACTACATGAGAAGGGGGGATGGGATATGGATGAGATGCTCTTTATGAAAGCTTAGTCCACTCGGAGGTATACAGGAAGACATGCAAGTGGGATTTTATTGTTTATTTTACTAAATTTTCTAGGTTGTAATACAGACACACTGTGGTTATTATTTTTGCAAGTCAAGGATCTGCAGAAAATCGTGTCTTTATTCTGACTTGATAATGAATTTTCTCATCATTACAGCTACCAATCACATATATATTTACACCCCGCCCCCAGTTAAAATTAGTAACTTCACAAGTTTAGGCAGGCCTGATACAAAGAGACATGGCACCCAGAGATTTGTTTTGCAATCGATGGGATAATTATGTAGCAGGGTAGATAGTGGTAGAGGTGTAACTTAAATTTTTATTAAGTTAATTTAGAAATATCTTGCAAATAAATGCCTAAAGGGGGTTCCAAAATGTCTGGCGAGTGGTGAGACTTGTTCCTGAAGAGCCTGTGGACAGCCATGCAGACAAGGTTGGTTACTGATCATGTGAGAAGTGCTGCTCATTTGCAAAGCCTAAGAATGTGATGAAAAGTGTGTCTTTACTTTGGTGGGGTCATCCGTTTTAATAGAATCCCATTATTATAGCTACTACTCACAGAATCCATAAATATTTAAACATTCCCATAAATTAAAATAAAGACCCTCAACACTCCAGATTCCGTTTCCCTTTATGTCTTATTCCTCTTCAAGCCTCTAGGGGGAGCCAGTCAGCTCCTATTTTAAGATGCCCGCGCTGCAAAATGTGAGGCACATCTCCACTGTAAAAAATGTGTTTTGCGCACACACAAAAGTCACAAACGCAAACACATTTTTTTTTAAACATAGTTCTGTTTATTTACATCATATAACCTGCTTTTAAGCACACAGCCACGAGGGAAATGAGTTCAGGCGGACAACCATGTTTTTTTATTTGTTTTTTTCTTTTAGTCCAGTCATTTTTCATATTAGTCATACTCGAAAGCAATTCCAAATGTACACAATACAATATGTTACATATTAAGATAGTATGTACAAAAAAAAGAAACGCTTTTAAAATACAACAACGACACAAAAGGTAAAATCACATTTCAGACTGTCGACGTTTCCCTTTGATGAGGTTTTTGTTCATCTTTAGGAAACTGGATGCTGTCTGGCATGACCTAATGCAGTTGTAGGGTGGGGGTGTGTTAGGTGTACCTTATTCACACACTGTGGATTATTAGGCATAGAGAGGTGACCTCAGTTTGTTAAAAAAACAAAAGAAGCAGCTGAGAGAATACTATGCTTTTCCCCTCCTCTGTTAAAGGCAAAGGGAGTGCATAGAAGTGTCCTTGGCTTGAAGTGTGCTTTACTTTTCTTTCTTTTATTTTGTTTTGTACAGCCTCTCTGTTAGACTGCTTGTATTTAATGTACACATCTTTGGGTCAGTGCCTCAATTATACCGTCAACCACAGCAGAGGAGGGGAGGAGACCCAGAAATAACAAAAGGAAATGGAAGGATAAGAACCGAGCATGGCACTGCAGAACAAAAACACATTCCAGAAATCAGGCACTTGTAGAAAAAACCTTGAGGTAAGACGAGACTAGAACCTATTTATTATTATCATTCTTCTTCTCTTTCACTGGGTTATTATTTGGTCGCAGGGAAACAAGCAAGCCTTTTGTGACTTCTGAATTTGCACCTCTCGCTCGGGTCGTGTTTTTTTCGCTACTGCAAATTGGTTCTGCGGTCAAGACGAGACAGAAACAACAGACTCTTGTTCTTCTTTTTTCATTTCCTCCAACGTACCATTTCCCCACTCAGGGAAGATTTATTAGAACCTGACCTTGTGTGCTGAAAACACCAAAAAAAAAAAAAAAATCCTACACCAGTCTGTTAAACACTGTCAGGCATCTTCTTTTGAGTTCCTGTGTTCAGGAAATATGAGCTGATCTGTTGAGGCAATGCTCAGTAATGCCAGACTTGAAGCCCTGGCGGCATGATCAGCTGTCTGCAAACTGTCCGATATCACATAATAATTACCTGATTAAAATTCAGAACTTGCTACATGTTGTTACTACAGAGTGTTGTGTACATTTTGTGTAACTAGCCACGAGATAATCTTTATTATAAGACTTATCTCGTGAGATAAAGGTTTCCTGCACAGTGCTGTGAATCAGAAAGGCCATCTATGAGGAAATAAGGAATACGTTTAGTCGTGTTTATCTCGTCTCCTTTAAACAGGTACACCCAAGAGGTGAAATTGCAATAAATTTTACTTTAATACAAAATATATATATTTAATATATATATATATATTGAATATAAAACAAAAACAAATAATATATTAAGGGAAACATTTCAAGTAACATCTTGAAAACAAAACCAAACAAAAAAACAACTGTGCACTTATTTGCACTTTTGTAAACCTTAAAAAAAAGACCTAAAAAAAAAAAAAGTACAAACAAATATTATAACATAATATTTATATTTACAGGGTTAACTTAACAAGGCTTTGTACAAATGTTACAAAAATCGTTTAACACAAACACCTGCACGTTTAGACATGGTCACAAATATTTTTGGGCAAACACACATAAACATTATTAACAAGTAGAGGGAGACAACTGCATTTCATGTGAGCTGAAGTTTGGTGGAGTTTTACAGTGTGAATGGTCAGAGGGGAAACGTTAGGAAGACTGATATGAAGAATCAGTTGTTTGCCCTCCTGAAATGGTTTTATATGATTTTTTTAATTTTTTTTTAATAACTGTAGAAGCTGCATTTCAGCATCCTCGTCTGGTCGATTAAACTTTTAATTTACGTCATCTGTGATCCAGACAGGAAGGAAGAGAAGACGAGGGATGCTCAGTTGTTACACGAATCAGAATTCTTGGCTCTTACGTCGACCGTGATGACGTCTGTTTGTGTCTCTGTCCTATCATTTCTATAAGAGCACACTTAAAGGAAAAAGAAAATGAAAGCTTTGGCAACACTGGAACGCACCCTGCCATGCAAATGGAGCTCAATGAAAAGTAAAAAAACAACAACAACAACAACAAATAAGGTGGGCCGTTTTTCACCTGTCCACCAACCACATCCCCGTTTGCACTGCTGCCAGTTTACTGACCTGCAGGCCGTCAGCAGCTCAGCTGGACATCCACTCCCCCATCCTTACGCACAAACTGAGAATCAGCAGCTTTGGCCTCTTTTCTTGGAGCGGTGGTTGGGGTCAGGGTTCAAAGGTACTGGTGGAAATTGGAGGTGGGTGCTTGACGTGTAGCCGGTCCTTGGTCAAGACCTTCTGCATCCCGAGGCAGCCCTTGTGTTTTGACCTGGTTTTGATTGTTAGGAGATAAGGGGAAATCGCTGACAATCAGCTGGGGTCTCTTATCGGACATCTCAGTCGGGGAAGCCACCACAGTGTGTCTGCGCCAAGCCCGCTTCTTCCTGCGCGTCTCGGGTGACGGTGGTTTCCGCAGTCCGACGCGGTGCAGGTTGTCAGCTGAGCCTAGCAGTCGGGCGCGGACCTGATCGGCCAGCGACTTCCCGCCCGGGCCGGTCGGAGTGAAGGAAGCGGCCTCGCTGGGCAGCACGGCAGGCTTGGGTCGGGCTGGGCGCAGACTCTCCTGGCTGCTGCCTGAGGAAGTGTTGGTTCTGGAGGTATCCCTCTTTGCTGTGGGTGCACCTTCCGTTCCTGAGCCGGAGCCCTCGGATGGAGCCGTGCCCTCGGGAGACTCCATCAGGTCCGGGGAGCGAGTCTTGTTTTTCTCAGACTTCAGCTTCCTCCTGGCCAGAGTGTCGCACTGGATCAGCTTGTGGGAGTTAAAGGAAGGCCGCGAGTGCAGTCTGTGAGTGGTGGAGGAGGACGAGAAGGAGGAGGAAGAAGGTGTGGTGGAGCGGGCCCCTCCGTCGCTCCTCTCTGTGGAGTCTGGTCTCTGTGTGAGGGAAGTGGGTGGGGTGAGAATGTTACTGGTTGACAGAGCGGGGCTTTTGTAGTGTGTGTAGAGAAAGCTTCGCGGCGGCGCCAGCAGCTGCGTGTTTACAGGTGGCGCCGGGTGTTTATCGGGTCTCTCCTGTGTAAGAGAGCGCGAGGCGAAGCCGCTCTCATTATCTGTCTCGCTCACCAGCTCGCTGTGTTCATCATCAGCATCGTCCCCCCTCCCCTCAGATCCCAAGCTCCGCCCTAAAGTAGAGAGGGTGGAGTAACCTGAAACTATAGAGCGAGCATCCTCTGGAGCTCGCCACTGAGGCCCCTTCACCTCCGCCTGCACCTCCTCCTCCTCGTTTAACATGGCTGCCTGCCTTCCTCCCGCCTCCTCTTCCACTTTACAGGACAACCGATTGGGTTTAACGGCCGGCTCCTCTTGTCGCTCCTCTTTCACTCCGCTCTCTGCAACTTCCTCATCCTCCTCCTCCTCGTCCTCTTCTTCCTCTTCGTCATCATCCTCCTCTCCCTCTGCTCGAGGAGCAGTGTCTCCTACTGGCGACTCCACCTCCTCTTCCTCTCCTGCCCCTAAATGTCCAGCTTTGATCGGCTCATGCTCAGAGTCGTCGTCGGTGCTGCTGCCCACGCGGCGGGCGTTATGGCGCTTCCTGCGTTTGCGGCCAGTAACCGCTGACATGATGGACAGAGCCAGGAATTCCTTGGCTGTGAGGTCCTTCTTTGACCCCCATGACCCCTGAAAAAGCAGGAAATATTACTGCTGAATCTGTGCGTGCAGGAGGTTGGACAATCAGGCTTGCTTCATGTGAGGGGAGGTTACCTTTGATTTCGCTGAATCACTGTTGGTTGAATCTGGGGAAAAGGAAATGGAGACATTTGTGGGTCAGAACGGACGAAGTAAACAAAAGGCCAGAACAGTCATGGTGGAGGACACAGAGGGAGTTGCTGTGATCATCACTTATTTTTTAAAAGGAAAAAAACAACAATAAATAAAATAACTGCTCCTGCACTGCTCCCTGTATGTTCCTACAGACTTTAATGCTGATTTTGCTATGAAGCAGGTTGTTTTCCATCAGGTGCAAAGTGGACAACACCGCCTGGGACATTGCGTCTTAACGTGCGGCTAATTTTTGGATAAAATTGTGTTTATTCTCAGAAAACTGCAAAAAGTTTAATCAGTACTTCACATGTTGCAGGCAGTGGTTCATTCTGTGCTGTTTTTATGGTGATGGATGCTTCAGGGACTCAGATTAACCTCCTAATGCCGAGGTCATGGCAACCTGTCTGGGGTTAGGGTTAGTTTTGTTTGGTCACATAACAAATAGGAAACCATTTTCATAAACAAGAAGATGTTAGATTTCCTATAAGGTCTAATACATTTTGACAGCATTAGACTCTATTTTCTTGTAGAGGAATATTTTGTTAAAAGAGTGCAAGTTAACTAAGCGCCTATAAAGGGGTCGACAATGACCTGGCAGATGCAGATTGAACAGTTTTGATTGGATTCAATTTATGCATGTGATGTTCTGCTCCTTAACCTTAAATGAAAAAAAAAAAAAAAAAAAATCACAATTGCATCTCTATACAACGGTTTATTCTGCAGTGAGCAGTGCAGCTGCAGTTGTATCTCCAATTCCTGTGATGGATTTTTAAAGGAACTTGTTTTCCTCTGTGGCCTCGGACCATAACAAGGACAAAAACACTGAATCACACACTGGAGTTGTGTTCAGGGAAAACAATGATTGGGGGGGGGAAGCAGGGTTTGGTGTTGGAGGAGAAACCTCATTAGAAAAATCACGGCACACACTGATGACATCACGAAAAACACGGATGGCATCGGTCAGTGAAAGAAGCAGTACGAAAAGAAACGCAATCCTCACAAATGAATGCAGGAATGAAGCCCTGGATTTGTCTTTCATGTATCGTAGTAAAGGGAACACCCAAATCTCTTGAGAAACCGGGGAGGGTTGGTAAGGTTTTCTGGATGGAGCTGTTTCTCAGGGACTCAGCAGTAATGACCACGTCAGTGTATTTTCTGCTCAGCTTAGAGAAGTTCTCTTGTTTACTAGAAAGCTAGTGATGACATTCAAAATGTGACACAGCCTTTCTTACTGCTACACTAACATCACTTACCCACTACAATTCTGATACACATAGGACCAACGCAGTTTTTACTAATGCATTACTAATGCATTACTAACGCATTACTAATGCATTACTAACGCATTATGCCAGCCCAAACTGGCTTTAGCATATAAAGAAACTACTGTCACTATTTACAATTAGAGAGCAAAGTAAGAAATGAACCGACTGCGCCTGGATTTTGAAAACAACTTTTGTAAATCACCCATAAAACCAACAACACCTGAGTTCTATTATTGAAAATCTGGCCTCTTAAGTTAACTATGGCGACAGCTATGAGCGGACTTTATAGACAGAAACAATTAAATATTAACAGACGACCCTTTTGAATCGTTTTCATCTGAACTTTTCTAATGTGAGGATCGCAGGATTTCTGTTGTTTCTTCTTGAACATTTTTTTTGTTTTCGTCTGTATAATTCTGTTGATTAGTATAGATTTGGTATACGTTATTAGGATATTACACATGTTAAATATGAATTTGATGGGTAGGATACTTGAGTATTCTCTCCATACCATCACTGGTGATGATCCCAGTCCGACCTTTGAACCCTAACCCTATGTTTGGAGACAAGCAAAAAGTACTTTTTGGAAAAAATTGGGATTTTTCTTTGGCCTTGACTGAAAAGACATTCTAGTAGCACAGGGTTCAAGTGAAAGCTAGGATCATCACTGATGATAACTTAGATCTCAGGGGTAAGGCAAAGTGAAGCTCAAGTGCAGCCCTGGCAGATTAACTGATCTCAAGCCTACATCAGCTGATACATTTCTAGGCAAATCTCATATAAGGCGCATAATTTAAGCCGCTTTGCAACCCATCTCCACCCCAGCTGTTCTTTTTGCAATGTGTTTGACTATATGAGTATCACATCCTTTGCAACTGAAGCCAGGTCTGCTGCTCTTCCTGCTTGTATGCAGGCTGGCTGTTAGGAAACCTCAGAACAGACTATAGTAGTCCTGACTCAAATACAGTTATATGTTGCTCTACATAGCAACTTTACAGTTTGACAAGCAAGTACGGAACAAACTGTGAATGTAATTTTCCTTATAACCTTATTTTGCATATATTCTTTTTAAAAGATAATAATATGAGATGCTTCGCTTGTTACCATATATACCAGTGCCACATTAGACATTCCTAGTTCACACTGTGCCGATAATACATGAGAGGACACGTCCCTGTGAGTCCACCCCAAGCTAAACAGACTTCCTGTTACGTCTGCACTCACTTTGGCTACAAGGAGGGAGCTTCCAGCTGCCATCTTGAAGCTTTTACACAAAATATTTTCTTTTGAAGGGATAATGAAACAATGAAACAGCACCATGCAGAGTCCCTTTACAGGCAGAAGTGATGTTAGGATTTTTACGATGGGGCCACACAGACCGAAATTGCCTGTAGGATGAGTGCAGCGCAGTGCTCGGCAAGGCACAGGCCACCAGTGAAGGAGTTGTCTCTCAGTGACAGAGCACAGTTTACACTCCGGTGTCAGATAAAGCAGCTTTAACACTCAGAGAGCATCCAGTCATCCATTAATTCATTAGTCAGACTGGGGCCGACATTGAAGTGACATGTTTTTACAGAGACTTCAGTCTGACGTTGAGAGGGAGACGCTGACTTTCAGGAGGGTAATGGAGACCATGGAGACACAAACCATCACCACCGCTAACACACACACACACACACACACTCTCTCACACCCATTATTATTACTTTCACAGTATGGTGCACTGATTTGGTTGCACACACACTCACACACACAAACAGTGCCATCCTACCGCAGTGGCTGCTCCACAGGCTCAGCTGAGAGAAAGAAATGCAGAAATGTACAGAGAAAGTGAAAGGTGAGCAACATGGAGGGGAAAAAAGAGGTCAGCAGAAAGAAGAGAAGTAAAGGCACACTATCAAACACCGAAACACTCAAACTGCTAACGGATGTTCATTCCTTGAGCTGCTTTCCAGTTCTGTTGGAAAGTAGGGAAATCATACTTTAAACTGGGACAAACTTCCAAGGAGAATTCTGAATCAGGCCAGGAATTCTATCAACTGCCTTTAAGCAAACACAATCTGTTAGTCCTAGAAATATATTCCTTCAGATTAATTGTAAAAACCTCTCAGTGGAACTTCGGTGATCATTGGTTTCTTTTAATATTTATAAATGTATTACTGTTGTCTTGTTTTAGACAAACCTGGCCGCACAACATTCAACACACAAGTGAGGAATTACCTACTTCCAGCTTTAAATGAAAAGCAGCAGCATTCGTTTCGCGTTTACTAATTCTAACTCAGTGCTACTGGTGCGGCTCGTCACAGAAAGGCGGAGCTGTAAACAGCGTGCTCACCCGAGGCTTCGCCGAGCAGAGCGGTCCTGCCGATGTTGGAGAGCAGGTGGTCGATGTTGGGGGCGGGCTGCACGTCCTCCGTGTCCACTGGTGTCTGCAGGGACGGGGTAGATTTACTTTAAAAACTCGGAGCATTGCATCCATAAACTGTTAAGTATCCGCCGTAGTTTTAGGGGCCTTTTATGTCTTTATTATGGGCAGTACATGACAGCAAATGAAGAACAGAGTGAGACAGACTCAAATTGGGGACGTGGCTAGCATCTCAATCCCTAGGCCAAGAGCTCAAATGCAGCTATCATTAATTCAGCTCCATTTCTGGAGATCAAGTGTAGCGGCTGCTGCATACTTATGAGACAATTATCATTAGGGAAATATTAGTTATTGAAACTGGAAGAAGATTCCTAGAAAGGTCAATAAGTCTTGAATGATTTGCTTTTGAATGCATGTCTCAACAATTTCCAATTTCACAAAGATTAAAAATTAAATGTCGCCACCAAACAGCAGAGTGACTTGTTGGGTTTGTCAGAGAGCTCCATTACATCATGAAAAGAAAAATCATAAATATTAAATGACCAAATAAAAAGAAATAATGAATGATGTGACTCTTCACTCAACCAGTCATTTTTCTTAAAATGTTGGATACAATGTTTCAAATTCCCGCAATAATGGATTTTCTTTTTTTCCTGTCATTTTCTAGAGCAATAGAGATTAGCAATAGCATACCTTCTCATCCTTGTCTAGCTCATCAGTGAAAAACCAGGTGCACTGCAAGAAAGCCGGAGAAAGAAATACTGAGCATGACTTGGATACTATTAAGGATGTAAGTGATTTATACTGTTCGTGCGCGTTTGCATCTCTCACGTGTTGTATGAGCGTTTCTACGATCTTGTAGCGGTCGGGCATGTGAGTGACCATGTCTTTCATGTTGTCCTCAGACGTCCGAACCAGCGTCGGCCCAAACACGAGAGCCAAGTTACGAGGCTCCATCTAGAGACGCCAGGAACATATTGATGGCATTAATACCAAATACTTAACAGTGATACATTTCGTCCGCATTTACAAATTCCCTTTATCCCACCTTGTTTTTATCCGAGTTGTCGGCTACAGTCTTCAGGTGACCAACCAGGAACTTGAGAGTGTGGTAATAATGATCTGGGAGGTCGCGGATCTGTACAAATGAAAGGAAAACAGAGTGAAACATCAAAACCGTAAACCTGTTTAACCTGCCTGACTTCTGCGCGCACTTAACCCAAGCGGGTAAACACGTACCAACTTCTTCATGGTCTTCAGTCTGTCGGATGCATTTTCCATCCGATTGGCATCGATGAAGTCGTTGTACTTGTCTGTTAAGATATGAGAAGATATAAAAAGTCAGATGAAGCTGTGTGATTAGGCTGCATAGCGATGTTTTGCGATGGCATGTTGGAACCTGTTGGTCTCACCGTTGGTGAAGAGTGGCTCTGGGAGTTTCCTGAAGAAGGATTTGAGTAAGCTACTGACGACATTGAGGTCCTGCCACTTCTGCAGACGACAGAGCACACAGAGACGACTCAGATATCGTTACCAATCACCTTTTGTACTAAAAGTGCCAGTTAATTGTTTCTTTTTTTCCTCTCTTTGAGGATCGACAGTATTCTTGCCTTCTATGATCATGTAAAAAAAAAAGAAGCAGATCCCAATGATTCAGCAGGCTTGTAGAAACACATTCAGGAGCAATAACTTTAAGTTGTGGTTTTCTGCATGACTTTAGAAGCCTCTCACATTGTTATCGAGGAATTTCCTGGAATCTTTTCAAACAATCTTTGGAAAGACTCTTGAAGGTTTTCCATTTCTACCTCTTGGACAATAACAGACTTCAAATTGTTTGGAAACGAGGCGCTCAAACTTGCTAATGATCAGTTTATCAAGTGCATTCAATTAGCAGCACCTGGCACCTGTGAAGCAATAAGTGTGTACTTACTGCTTCTGGATTTTGGCTTATTTTTTGCTAAATAAATTACAGCACTGAGGTTCATCTGAGGTTGCGTTTACAGGCTATTTTAAGACCTACGAAGCACCAGATGATTTTTTTATGTGCTGATATGTAAAATCTCAGAAATGAAAGAGGCTGCACTTTTTTTTTTTTTTTTTACACGACTGAATGTATATTTATATTTCTGCACCTCCTCTGCAGGGTTGATGTCCACGCCCTTGTTGAGCTGCTCCTGGAGCAGCGACACCATGGCGTTATTCCCTGGGACTCGGTAAATGCCGGTGTATTCCAGACCCATCTCCTCCACGAGGCCACAGCAGATCTCCACAATCATTGGAACGAACTGCAGAAGGAGACACGGAAACGTGTGATCACAGAAAATAAGGAAAAGGAAAACAGTTTTACCGCATTCAGGTGGTGACAGAGGTCAGTGTGGCTAACCTTGTTATTTGTACCAGGTTGACATTCCTCCAGCCTCACACCGAAAGCTTTGGGCCCAGCTTTCTTTGCTTTCTTCATGATGTTAATTCCCCATGGAGACTTGGGAGGGCTGCTCTCATCTGTAGGCAGGTTGAACAGAAACTTAGCAACTTCCATGTTTGACTAAACACCTTCTTATCCAAACGCTGTCACCCATTAAAACAAAAATAAAAAAGGATTTGAAAACCAGCAGACTGCTTTAATAGAATGGGATTAAAAAAATCTCTAAACATTTGAAAAGGTTAGTACTTACTTTGGGCAAGAGTTGCACTTTTTAGGTCAGTCTTATGTATAGTTGCTTTGTGTTAGCATGGTATAATTAAATATTGAAATAATATGGACAAAAAAGAGAAGAAACAACAAAGCAGTTGACTAAAGGTGCCTCCACAACAAGAGTGAATATGACAACTAAATGATGAGCTATTCACAACTTTGAGGAGTTCCAAATACACTCATAATTGGTCCAATTAATTCTTTATAGTTTTGATTCCAAGATTAGTTTGAAGACAAAGTCAGTAACAAAGTTAGAGCCCAGGATTCAGCAAATGCCGAATGCCAGCGTGGATGGCTTCGAGTCTCCCCGACACTGACCTTTGCCTTCTGGTTTGGGCGAGCGTGGCGCTCCAGCAGCGTTCTCCGTCTTATTGAGCAGGAAGGGAGGCTTCATACGGGACAACTTGGGAGAGGAGTCTGGCTTGTTGACAGCTGGACTGTAGGGGGAGACAGAGAGACAGTGTAGGTATTACTGTTGTGGTTCATTTAAATTTAGCTGTATCTGCTCGTCCGGTGGCAAAAATCCAGGACAGGTTAGAGTAAATTTAACTTCAATTTAAGTTAACCTGCATTTTTCTGGTGTGTGGGAGGGGAATATCCAGGCAGGATGAGGAGAAAGGACAGCAATATTCATGATCGGGTGACTCACCTTTGTTTTCTGTAGTCATTAAGCTTCTTATTAATGAGGGCCTGCCTGGAAAAGCCGAGCTCCTGCGAGACATAAACACACCTGCATTATGAGTCTGAGGTTTTCACTGAGAACATATTAAATGCATACAGTTATTGAAAATCTGCCCGGTAAAAGTGTGTTCTCTGACCTCGTTGTCTATCTTGCTGTTCTCCCCGATGACCTTTATCCAATTCAGCATGTCCTCCCGGTCCTCCGCTTGCAGCAAGTACTCACAGAAGTCCTGGGTGGTCAGCCGGAGGGCGTGCTTTCGTTTGGTCTCGCTGTACGCGATGTCCACCAGGCAGCCCTGGATGCTGATCGGCTGCTCATCCTCGGCCGAACCTCCAATTGTGGCTCCGCGAAGCACCGCCTCCCGCTTATCCTTGTAGAGGAACAGCGATTGGGAGCGAAGAACCGAAAAGACACGCTTCCACGGACGCATGGCGCTGCCTACCTTCTGTGAAGGAAAGAGGAGATGTGATGCGACTCCTTTGCTATGCTTTCCAGATTTCTCTTGTAATCAAGCTCGATTTGCCCACCTTGCCCTTCTCGGTGTGGATCTGCTTGTAGTGCAGCCATCCTTCTCGCCATACATCGCTGTAAGTGATGTTTCCCAGCTCCGAGGTGGAGTGACGTTTCGACCGAACCTCCTCCGCTGTCCCGATGTTGTCCAGAGACTGAAACACAATCGGAAAAGTTTTCAGGTAATTTGTTGACTTTCTGTTTTCAGTTAGCTAGTGTTTAGAGCGGATTTTCTCATTTCAAGTTAGTTTTTATTATCTGAAAATCTTTCGTTTTAGTTTCGATTCTATTGGTTTCAGTGTTAGTTTTAGTCTTTTTTTATTTTGGTTGTATAACATTTTTTTTAACAGAAACCAAAAGTAAGCATCTTACTTTTTCTTTTAAAGTTAGTTTTCAAAGCTCACAAAGTGGTTTCAGCTAGTTTTCACCTTCTGTTTATTTTTTAATTCTCAAGCTTCTTTTATAATGTGCAAAAACACATCAATGCATATTATTTTGTGTTGCTAATTATTGTTTAAATTTAAAATTGCTTTTAAAAATACCATGCAACAGTTTCAAAGAAAACTGTACTCTTCATGCTGACCTGGCAGAAGATTGCAGTAGTTTCCATACTGCAGAATTTTGCAACGGACGAACCACCAGTTCAACTATCAGCTATCGCACCTTTATGTGTCTTTGTATATGGCCAAATATTACCTGATAAAAGCTTTATTAAAACATAACACAATCCTTTCCTTGCACAAATAAAAAGCTGATTTAAAAAGCTGTAATAACAGAAGACACACTCATAGTGTTCCAGTGTAATCAGCTCACTGTAGCTGTAGTTAAATTATATTTAACGTTGGCAAACTTAAGCCACGTGTCCCAACACTTCATTTCAGACTTTATGACTCTTTTATGGCAGCGTGTCACAGAAAAAACACCTCACTGGTTTTAATGACAAAAGTTTAATATGATTTGTGTCTCTGTAGCTCGGCGGTGGCAGGAAGAAGTCATTTGAAACTCCTTCAAAACCTCAGCCTGAATTTGATAATGAGAATTAAAATGATTATAATAACTTGTTTTAGATGTTTGTGCAACCATCCATACATTTTTTTGTATGACCGCATTTAAAAATATTAATGTTGGTTTGCCATAATTAATTCATTGCCTTAGTTAAATAAATACAAATGACTAGTTTAAATTCAATGTGGGTTGATAACGATTTAGTTGCATTTGTTTGCATTTTAGCTTCGTCTTTGAATTTTATGATAACATGCAAAGTATTTACAGATTGTGTCAGTTTATGTGCAGTAATAAAAAGTGAGGAACTCACCCCATCTGTGAAGAAGCTCTTCACTCTTTTTGGAAGCCTCCTACTTGAATATAACATCACAACAAAGAGTCGTTAATATTAATAATGTGAAATATAATTTCTATCAGGTGTCTGGGATCTGCAGTACTTACAAGGATCGTCCGTCCTCTCTGAACGTGTTGAGTCCTTCGTCACATGACTTGGAGCGCTCGCTGGAGATGGCTAGAACATAGGAGGAACGGCGACTGGATTTAATACTGCCTGCTCAGCGAGGGATGAATGAATGAATGGAGAGAACGAGAGAGAGAGAAGAGAGCAGAAAGAAAGAGAAAGAGGAAAAAAAAAACAGAAAGAATGTTGATGTAATGCCAATCACCAGAGTGGATGGTGTTGGATTAGGAGATTGGGGCAGTGAGGGAGGAAGCGGGAGGTGGTGGAGGAAGGGGGGGGGGGGTTAACAGGGCGAGTGAATCAGCGACTTGGTGGAGATGGTGAGTAGGAACATGAGCTAGAGGAGTGGGGGTTAGACTGGTTTCCTTGGACCGTTTGCTCACCTCTGGCATACAGGTGTACACACCCATATTCATTTTTTTGTGCAGTTTTTTCACAATCATGCAAGTCTTGGTTTGTGCACCACCAATATGGGCTAAATTAATTTGAAAATACACAGATTGGGCTTCATGCACGCTTAGAATTGTGACCAAAAAATGATCTAAACCAATGTGTTCAAGTCCAATCTACAAATTCAACATGCAAACTGCTGAAACTTCATCTTGTCAAGCTATTTTGGTTTTTGAGTGAGATTTTAAAGTTCACTTCTCATAAAAACAAACTTTTTTTCAGCTCTATAAAATAAAACGTAAATTTCCACAACTTAAGTGCATCCTTAAGTTCAAGATTTCAGCTTCCCCCCCCCCCATTTGTGTTAAGAAAATAAGGCAGTTAAAACACAATAAGGAGACAAAATGCTTCATAAGATGGAGATTACAGCAGTTATAAAATTGTATACTCTCTTCAAATCTCATGCTTTATAAATCCACATTGGAAATAAAAGGAGAATCTTAATTTTTGGCTGCATGCAGTGGCGAGGAAGGGAGGGAGGAGGGGGCACTCACTGCAGTCGTGTGAGAAGAGCCTAGTGAGGGGGAAGGTGAAGGTGGGGGATGCGGGGCTGTTGACCACGGCGGGCGTTGAACTCATGCCGCTGGAGACAACGGAGGACGCCGGCACGTGCCGGGCGCGCAAATCGGCGCCGGGGCTGGTTGGCTCGTCTGTGGGCGGGTGGAGGGAAGGAAGGAAAGGGTGAAAGAGAAGGAGAAGGGTTAGGTGTTAGCAAAAAGGGCGAGAAGGTAAGAAAAAAATGGGTTGGGTTAGGAGAAGGTAAGGAGAGGAGAGGTTTTAAGGTAGAGGAATGATGAGGAATTGGGGGATTACCATCAGAGAGACTTAAAAAAAAAACGCTTTTCACAGTTTCTTTCACTTTAAATTTGACTATCACCTTAAAACATTTACCACAATACTTTAACATGATGCACTTCCAGATTCCCGTGAGAAGTACAAGAAAGTCAGAAACACATACATTTATATGGTCACTTAAGAACACACAGATGAAGCAGAAGTCACTAAAAGCTCCTGTCCTCTCTCAGGAAAGTAAGCATAGCTGCGACCCAACTACAGTAAGAAAAAGTCCCACAGGAACATGGCTGAACAGGCAAAAAGTTTACAGAAAATACAATACCTGCGTCTTCTGCTGCCATAGGAAGAACTGTTCAGTAGCTAACAGAGAGGAGGGGGTTTTGTTACAGGTTTACTGGCTCATGGTTTCAGTTCTTTGTGAAATCTACCCTAGCGCAGGCATGATCTGATATATGCAAGAGAAACCGTTACTGTCCAAAAGGTAGAAAATAAATTATTGGGCATGAATGATCTTTTCATTTTCTTTCCAACATAAGAATTCTGGGGATTTTTTTATGCTGATAAAGAAACGTAGTTTTTAAGAAGACAAAGGCATAAAATGGTTAGGATCACACAGGCTACTAGTCATCAGCAGTTTCAGGTAAAGGGATATGAAACTAACGCACAGAAACATTCATACACAAACACGCTCACACTTCCTGACTGACAGCGAGGATTAGGGGCTGGTCTGATATTTGCATGCAGTGAGGAGAAGCTGGATTTGCCGTGATGTTTTAAACTCTCAGGACCGAAATGCGTCGAGGCTCTGGTTTGCTCTCGGAGGAAACAGCAGAGGGCAGCACAGCCTCACTCCGCCACACTTCAACTGACCACCACATGGTCATTTTAGAAAAACCCTGCACTGGTTTCATATTTAATTTTCCCTATTTTAATAACCATCTCTCTTCTTACAGTCCAGTCCTCGAACATCCTTCGTCTCTTCCCTTTCTTCATGCTCTTCTTCCCGCCCTCGCTTTTCTATTCTTCGCTCCTGTGCATTTTAGAGGCCGACATAAGGCGGAAAACATTCCCAGTCTGGGATAAGGAATCTGCCTGTTTACAGCATGGCCCAGAAATAGCCGGGCTGTGGGTTTAACAAAGGCCGTCATTAACAGGCAGCCAGAGTGAGCTCAGAAACACGACACAGAGACAGACCAGCAGAGGGGAGCAGCATACTGAAGTACACTGTGCTGCTGCTCTACAGTACATATAGTAAAGGAGGAATTCCTGACTCAGATTTGTCCTGGACAAATGGTGAAGATAGAAGAAATGCTTAAAGACTCATTCCTCTTTGGAATATTTACTTTATTAAGAGGGACCTATTGTGCTTGATTTCTAGTTTTTATCTTCTGCATGATATACAGTTCCAATTAATTCTTATTTATCTTTATTACATCTAAACTGGACCTCATTTCATGGACTCTGAACTATCTGAAACCAACCCTTTTAGCTCCTCTCCCTTTAGGGCAAAGATGCCAGCTTTCCTTTGACTGGCTGTCCCTCACAACTAGAAGGTTTCAACTCCATGTGGAGTTTCTTAGGGATATTCCTTCTCTCTGACATCATACAGAGCCAAGAGTTGAATATAAATAGTCTGAGGCCTGAGTTTTTGCAGCATGTTTTACTAGCTGTACTACCTGTACTCCTGCTTACGAAATATCTCAAAGAATTAACTGACTATCAAACTAACCTGTATGTAGCAACTGTAATTCAATGTAAAGAAGTTTAGACCAAGAAAATGAGAGAGAATGAGCTTGAGCTTTCAATACAAAGTAATTGAAAGCAGGTGCCTGTAAGAAAACACAGAGGGCCAGTACACAGGCCAGTACACGAAGTCCATCATGTCCAGGGTCCAGCTAGTAAAGACAGTCATAGAATGAACCCCCACATAAAACCCTTCATCTAGTAGAGCAGTACAATAGCTGCATTGAAGGCGGGAGCCCCCACTGTTCCCCACAAGGACCATGACAAAAACCTCCTGGCAATTTACAGCTTACAAAGACTCCAAGTGGGCGCACAATAAAATCCTGCAGCAGCATTCGATATAATTTGTCGTTTCATTTTGTAGGAGCTACCAGAAACACAGAAAGTATTAAACACTTCATTGAATTTAGGAAAAATTCAATATGGTGTACGAGATTTGATAAAAACATACAGTATCTGCATTCAGACACGGTTTGCCTTTGAACTGCTATCTCACAGACACCCATGCTTTGAAAAGAAGAAGAAAAACAACAGCCCATGAAATTGCATGTCCCTAAACAGCCTCAGATTATATCAGCATCTGCGTCAGTTGGATAAAGAAAGAAAGAAAGAAAGAAAAAGAAAGAAAGAAAGAAAGAACGAATGAACGAACGAATGAACGAACGAACGAACAACTACTTCTTGTCTATCCTAGTTTCAGTTTGTGGATATTAAACATGTCCTGACCTGCTGCTCTGGCTGCTTGGTTTCGTTTAATTCAGGTGAAAGTACGAGGCAAGAATGTGCTCTGACGGATTGACAGCGAGGACGAGAGATGCCTTCCTGGTTTCCTGTAGTTTCTCTCTTTAAATGAGGCAGAGCGCAGCTTGGCTCAAATATCCACAGTCATTCCAAGATGGGTCAAAGCTTCCCAGTCAGCTGATTTGAATCTATTCAACATTAATGCAAGTTTTCCCCAGCCTGCGAGTGGGCGATATAGGCAAGTCCAGCCTCACCGGCTGACTTAATTTGCTTGTGGTTTGACTTTGACTAATGTCCGTGTCAAGTGATAGAATCTAATCAGAAGCCTACAGGGCCCCTTCTGTTTGAGCCTTTTCAGAGCAAGAAACAAGCTCGAACACGATTGCAGTCAACTCCCACTGACGGCAACATATGCAGGCCATAACTGTAGAAAACAAACAGAAAAGACTGCATGTCCTACTCGGACGGTGCTATGACAGCTCGTTATTAGTATTACTGGTTTAGATTAAAACCACTGTCAGTAGCTGTTGAGCTCCTGTCACGCCTCAACACACAAAATCAAACTCCACCGATGTGAAATTGAAAATTATCCCTCTAAACAACAACCCACATTCAGGAAAGTCCAGACCTCCACCTCATTTCCTCAGCACAGTGAGGTGACCTTAAAGTCAGGAGGGCAGCCAGCAGGATTAGTGAACTTCCATCGCACATACGACTAATATGGTGCGTAAGACTGTGGGAATACTGCAATTACCCAACGCAAACATTCACAGACGGATCGGAAACTGCGTCTGGGCAGACTCTGGCGTCTGAATATACAGACGAGGAGGAAATTAAACAACACACAAATTCAAATTTTCATCTGCTTTGCATTTCCTCTCGGTTAAGCTTTCGCTAACGTTCAATAAACACTCAGTGTAGATTACATTTTAGAGGACGACTAATGAAATCTCAAGGTCAGTGTGGGGGTTTTTTGTGTTAGGGAAGTAGGAGAAGGGACATGGGAGGAAGCTTGGAGGCTCCCTACTCACCTATGAAGGGGATGGAGGCCAGAGAGTCATCCTCTAGTGGGAGGGGAGCAAGGTTTCCATTTGGTTTGCCTGAGGCTACATCTCCTGTGGAACCGGGAGCTGGGGCTGAGTCTTTGGGATCAGGAGAAAACAAAGAGGGTTCTAGCCCATCCAAAGGCAGGGCATAGTGAGGGTGACGCATACCCTGGACATTCCTCCGCCCCGTGGGGGGTTTCTGCCTCATCACCACTTCCTGGGTCTGTGCCACCAATTCAGCCTGCCCTTCCACTGCCCCTCGTTCCCTCTCGTGGTTTGTTGGCCTGTACCCTCTGTCCTGGGATTCGGGCGTGGCGGAGGCAACTGGAGTTGTGGTGGAGGCAGTGGGAGGTGCTGGCGTCCCCTCTGGAGGGCTGGTTTTAGGTACTGGGTTCCAGTTTAAGTGGGGGCCAGAGTATGAAGGGTCCCTGAACGAATGAGCCTGCTGCAGGATGCGGCCTGTTTTGCGGTAAAAAGATGGGCTGTAGCTACGGTAGCCCACCGGCAGGTCGTCCACGCTCTGTCCAGGAGGAAGCCGCCTGCTCTGAGTGGGCGCCGGCTGTGGCTGGGTGTGGGTCTGTGGGTGGTGTTTAGAGGTTGGCTGTGACTGCCGGGACACTTGAGGAGCTTGCGCTGCGCTAAAATGGTTGCCCTGCCTGTGGTAAGCGTCAGTCCTCGGGGGAGGCTTGGGGGCCTGCTGGAGCCACGCGGGCCTGTCAATCCGAGGCGAGACCAGTCCAGCTGCTCCTCGGTCCAACATCTCTAACGAGCGACCATGGTGGTCGTAGAGGGCGAGCAAATTTTCAGAGCGTGTTCGAGTATAGTTAGTGGCAGTGTGGTCTCCGTAGGACCAGTATGGCTCCCCTTGGGGTCCGGGTCCTGACTGCTGAAGTAAGAGCAGAGTGTCCTGGGAGGCGCTGTGTGGCCAGCCACCTGTACGCTGCTGCTGCCTCCTTGATTCACTGAGCCGGTCTTGTGAGTAGCTCCGATGGCGGGTCTGCATCTTGCGTACTGAGCGATCCGGCTGCTGGTTGTAGTACCAGTCAGAGAGGGCCTGCTGGCAGCGGTCACTGCGGCTGTGGCTGACCTGTGGCTGAGGGGGACTGGTCCAGGCTGAGCTGGACTTGCGTGGCTGAGCCTGTGAAGAACTGGCACCATGGTGGTTGGGGTAGTGAACTTGTAGCGGGCTGGACAAAGGGCCTCCGGAGGAGGAAGACGAAGAGTAGGAGCGTCCCCTAATCTGGCCCTGAGGCTGCTGGCTGGTCATACCGTACTGGATCTCCTCTGTGCGGTGGGCTGGACTGCTGTGACCCACACCACCGGGCTCGCCTGGCCGCCCCTCCTGCCAGCTGGCGGGGCTGCACACAGCAGATCGGTTGTCCAAGGGTGATGAGGGGCTGGAAGAACCTGGCCAGCGACTCCAGTTATCCAGCTGGTTCTGGCCCATGGGGGATGAGAGGGGAGCTCCAGAAACCGACGTCGTCTTGGAGCGTGGGTAACATAGGGGGGGTGGCGGCGGAAGGTTTTCAGCTCCCCCAGCGTACGGTTCATTACCCGTCAGGTAGGCATCCTGGGAGTACGCCTAGAGAAAGGAGGGAAGATGGAGGAACCGTGAGAACAGACGTGACAGGAAGAAATGAGAAATTACAAAGGTAGGTAGGTAGGTGTGTGTCTGTGTGCGCCTGTGTGTGTATGTGTGGAATGAGAAGTTTAAATAAAAATGGTCTCTTCCTGTAAACAAGTTTGACAACGGCACAGTGTCGTGCTGCTTTACACACAACAACAGCCTGAAAGGGGAAGCTTCTGAGTTATTGCCACAGTTTGTCCCCGAGGCCTCGGCTCTCCACACAAACACAAACTAGCTACCAAACTGGAAGAATTCCCCCGAGAAAAAGCCACAACACTCACCGCACTGCAGCTAGCTATAAATACAAAAGTATCCTCTAATGTTATCTAAACAAATACAAAACACACACACACTTTGCTGCTTTAGGAGAATCCAAATGTAAATAACTAGCTTTAAATTACCCGATCATTTCAGGAATCGGCCACACTGCCATATTTAAACCAAAAACACACCTACTTCCAGTTATTTTTAAACTCGCATGACAAAGACATTTTAAATCAGTTTGACACTTTTAAAGGTTTACCTAATGAAACGTTTAGGCTGTCCAACAGAATCCAGAGCCTTTCCACAGCTTGTGCGTTAAGACCGAAGCCACACAAGCAGAAAAAGAAGAGCTCACTAACACCGCGGATGCGACAGCTCTGCAGCTAAAACATTCTGCTCTTCATTTTGTACCGCGTCCTCGTCCTAAAACATCCAGACTTTAACTTCTTTTCTTTTCCTTTGTATTTGTGACTTTTCTATCTGCTCTATCGACTTGTTTCTGCCTCTCTCAGATCTTTCCAAACTCCCTCTCTCCTCCTCCTCATCTTACTCCACCCTGTGGGAGTGTGGAGGGAGGTGCGCGGGATTGGTGAGGTCATGCTAGGAATGCAGCAAAGACAGGCGTAGCAGCGAGGGGAGGAGCGAGACAACAGAGGAGGGGGTTTATAATATTAAGACACGGCAGGACGCTTGGAAGGAGAGGGCAGTTTGGGGCATTTCTGGGAGGAACGGTGATGTTTCTGCATCTGTGAGAAAGACCAGTTAAATCAGCTCATCTGGTGTTTGTGTGTGTTGACGAGTTGCTCCAGGTTAATGGGAGGGGCATTTAACGATGCATGTTGGATCTTGTGGAAGAGCAACCTGTGGAGCGATAAAAATGTGTTTTACGGAACATGGGTGTGTGAGCGACAACCGAGTTTTTGGGTTGGTTTTTTTTTCCCCAAGCACAAACTTTGACAGATACCAGTGGTTTTAAATGATCATGTGTTGTAATCTAAACACAGAGCGGAGAGCCTGTGAGTCACTCTGCAGCCAGTCTAACAAAATCTTGAAATTCTTCAACAGTGACGCTGTGAATCATCTCTGCAGACTTCTGCAGTGTCCTAAAATAATGCATGTAATATGTGTGGGTTTATTTTGTGTGTGTATTTGAGGTGGGGGTGGGGGTGGGGTAAAATATGTGTGAAAAATCTCATACTCACACTTACCAACTGAAGCACATCTTCATCCTTTGGCATAATGGAGAGCTCCAACACGCTCTCACTGCAGGACACGTGCGACAAAAAAGAGACAAGAGCAAGAATAAGACTTCAGAGGCAACATTTGTACCTGTGGATTGTTATAGCTAAAATAAAAATACAATAAAATCAAATACAAAAGAAACCTTAAAAATAACTCCAGCTATTCTTAAACGAATACCAGTTAGGAATGCACTGATTTGAGCAGGAGGATAATGAATCAGTTCCATCGGGTAATCTGAACTGAGGTATGTCACTTGATGTTTCATACCTTCCATTAAAACTCATAATATGCAGCAAAAGACTAACAAACTACGTGAAAGGCAGAAAGCCAATCAGAATAGTTGGTTGTTGGGATTTTTTAGTTAATGTTTTTTTTGCCCTTGTGTGAATTTTTAGCATTTAGACTGATGAAATTATGTTATTTAAAAAAACAAACACCTGTGGCCCAGTTAAACAAGTATATTTGTAAAGGTGAAGTCACGCACTCCCTCCTACATTACATTTGGGCCATTAGATATGATTTGGATGCGTCGCATTGATCTGTCATGAGGTTATTCTCATATCTCAGGGTGAAACAAGCTATTCCTGTTGCTGCCTAGCTCGGCTTCTAGCCAGATGGTAAGCTGGCAAGCATGAAGATATACACGAGTCAGTGCACATATCTCCACTTTTTGTGTCACTCTCCTATGACTTCTCTCACAGGACAATAAATCAACACTTAAAAGGCTCTGAAGGGGCTCACAGGAAGGGATTCTTACCTGTTCTGAATGAGGGCGATCACCTGTGAGTACGTCTTTCCTAGAATACTTTCTCCATTCACTTTCACCAGACGATCCCCTGCACAGCATGGACAGATTGTCATATTATATCACTAATACATTTGAGAACAATGAATCAGTAAACTCTGACCTTTAAAGCAAGAGGAAATGATAAAGAAAATGGGTAAGGGGTAAATTCCCTGAAGGCAGACATCAAAATAATAATGACCCGGAGTGAAAAATAAGTAGTGAACTTTTTGAATAATTGACTCTGGGCTGTCTAAAGTCAGCAAAACCAAAACCACATTAAGCAAATCACCTGTATTGGGTGGCATCAAAAGCCAGCTTGAACTTAATCTCACACTTTTTCACTTCATGTGGTGTTCTATGTCTTAAAGGCAAAAAAGTACATCAATAAAATTAAAATAGCTTTCAAGCATAAAGAACAGGTATGTTTAGAACAGCTCAGCTTTTGTGAACCAAGGCCTTGAGGAAAGGCGTCCGATAACTACCTGCTCAAATTTTATATGCATTTGCGGTTACTTTATGCAAGCTGAAACACATACGCGGTGCTCGCAGGGCGTGTGTTTGCATACGTTTGAGGTAGCGTGCAACTCCGTGGATGCGTCAGTTTGCGTTAAATCAAGCTGGTGCTTTAACACCGAGTACTGGTTTGCTCTGCTGTCACAGAAATACACAAGAGGAAAACCTCACACACACTGAGCTCTCGTTCTGTAATAACTCTCGTCTCCTTTGTTTTTATTGTTAGTCAACTTCTCTCTGCATGCTCGTGCAGCGTCACGTGACCTGCACGCAGAACAGATTTCCAATGCAAATCGAGGCGTCCTCACTCCTGCACAACGTGTTCCTTTTACCTGTGCACAGGCCTGCCTGATGGGCCGGACCCTTTTCTCTCACGTTCTTCACAAATATAGTGTCCATTGGCTCCAACTGACCTTTCTGAAACCCTGAATGACAACATGAAAAGAGGGGATGCGCAAAGATCAGGACATAGACAGATTCAGTTAATGCACAAGGAAAGAAAAAGAAATCCACATGTGGGTATGAACGTTGTTACACATGAACATTTACCATTATATAATATTATATAATATTATTAATCATCCAAATATTGTAAACAATAGTCAAATAGTAAATAATAGTAAAATAACATAGATAAAATGCCATTCTGTATTGGAGGTGCACAGTACAACAATCCATTAGTTTACATTTTTTGCATGAACTCATTTGGGTAAATTCACATGCATATCTAAGCAGACATGACATTGATATACAGATGTACTCTCTGATGTATTTGTTTTGCGATTACTTCATGAATATCACCTGGGAGTCCACGCCAGGCTGGTTGTTTGATAAGCGCTACACCCACAAATCTTTCAGAAGCGCCGAGTAAAGCTGCAGGCTCAAACAAATCTGTTCCCCTTCTGCTGCGCTACACCTACGAACAGTTACTGCTGACACTTTCTACCAGCGCCCATCAGATATTTGTTAAGGGTTTGTTTTTGACACGAGCGACGTGGCTCCACAGTGTAGTTGTTTACGCGTTCACCTCACGAGTGAAAACTCCCTCGTCAGGTGAATCCCGGGAGAAGGCACAAATGCCTCGTGGGTTGTGTTAGGAAGAGCATCTCCTGTTGAATTCTTCCAATTCACATATGCAGAGCTACCTTCTGTCCCAACCCCGAGTGAACCAGGTAGCAGCTGAAAGTAGCACTTTTTCAGACGAGTAAATACGTCCATGAGCATCTAACTCAGAGGTTGTCAGACTGTGGGTTGCAAAAGTAAGGTAAATTTTTTTCAGGGAAAATAAATAAGAGTTTGCTTATACTACTGCATGTTTATTTATGTAAAATTAAATTTCTTATTGATATTTATTGATAAATATTCACACTTTTTTCAGCATCTCAAGTCAAGAAAACTAGAAAAAGCTGGAGAACCAGAAGTCTAACTGCAGGTGGATTTTTAGATGTAGTACTGGATAGCGTCCTGTAGGTGGCGCATAAAGGCTGCAGAGCAGGCGAGACATGAGGGAAGTACAGTAGGGTCTTGCCTCAATTACATCATCATTATCCCTATCCCTGTAGTAAGCTTTAACTGGAGCACTAATAAAAGACTGAGAAGGCAAAAAATAGAGGCAGCTCACCCTTTCCGTTACCGTTCTCCTCATCCTGCAAACAGAAAGACAGAATTACACATATTAGAGCAAATTTAAAGCGTAAAATTCCTGTAAGAGACATTTATTGTTGTCCTAGTAATTACAAACACATTTGCTGAGATGGTCTTTGGCCGCGTTTAAGAAGTTCTAGATGAGAGAGATCTGATAGCGAGGGGTAAACTTTTCCACATGCACAGAAAGGTCGACATGTGATGCAACGCAAGCGCTGAGCTTTAAAAAAAAAAAGGTTTTACTTTTGGAAATGTGGGAAAAGTTGCTACTTCAGACACTGTCACAAAATTGACCATATACAAAGATTTGCAGGACAGAAACTGGCTGTGCCACATGGAAAATTTTGCAACCAATAATAAAGTGCTTTTTTTTTTCATGCCCATTCAGCATTCAACTTTTAGACAAAACTGAGGGGAAAAACAAAAGCTATCACTACTTTTCCAGGCAGGAATGCTACCAAGTGATGATTCGGGGTTTACATCATGTAGTAGAAATGCCTCATACAGGGCCCTCATACTCCTGATTTAAACACAGACATTTCAGCAGCATACGGCTTCTAACTTTGGCCACAGTTCTCAACCCCAGGTGACCTTTTTCTGAACAGAAACCAAAATGTGGAAGGATGAGATCAACTGTTTACAGCTTTCCCTCACGTGTCGGTGACTTCACTGACAATTTATGCCAAACCTCCTGACACCGACCTGTTTGTTTTCATGAGCTCTTAATGTTGCAGATCCAGCACAGACACTGACTATCTGGTTTGACAATCTGCAGGTGCTCATGACATCACACACACAGCGAGTAAATAAAGGCGGGGACAGTGAGAAACGAGGTGGTGAGATCTGATAGCTGCAGGTTCTCTGATCACCTTCACACACACACACACGCACAGACACACACACACACTAAGCTGAGTGGACAGTTTGTGGGCAGGGGCACAGTGGGCTGACTGCTGCCGGGCTTTATCCTGCGCTGAGTGGGCTCATTCCGGGCTCTGCAGACAATGGTGGAGGGTTTAGAGGCAGAGAAAGGATAGCTGCCGACCCCAGAATAGAACTCATAGCTGGGGACACTCACCACCCGGCCAGTCCTAATTTCACCACATCCGGAAGGAGATGGGAAGAGGTGGACACAAAAGTCTATGCTAGGGATTCTATACATCTGGAAAATTACTCATCCCTTAATTTATGCGGATGTCTGGCACTGGATTGAAAAGACTCTAAACCTACACAAAAATGCATCCGTATCCATCCTGTTGCTCACAAGGTACATCCCAGTTTTCAGTGATAATAAAACAGCAATTCTTCACTGTATCATCACACTAATAACGTGTTACTTTAATGTAATGTAACACACTTTTGGTCCAAAATTCAGTATTAAGATCAAAGTTACTGGACGGATAGTTATCTGGGGAGGTTCTCAGTCATCCAGGTCATGGAAGTCCGAGGAAAGCGACTGAACTTTGACCTCTCGATCCAAGAAACTTCTCCTTGATCAAATGGTTATGCAGGTACATAAACCCTTCCAAAAACAGTCTCCTCAGTTCCCAGTTCAACGGTGGCAAATATGTGCATTGCTTGGAATTTATTGCTCGTAAGGAAAGAAATGTGACAGCAATGTGCAAAATGTGCCGAGAAACACAAGGCTGGTAGCTAAAGACCACAGACCACCCAAATGTCTCCTCAGAATGAGTGAATTTTGACCAGGTAACAAAAGCAGAGCTGTTTTTCACATCTTCTACTACAGGCTTCAGGATATAATAAATAATAAAAGGAGCTAGCATCTAAAAATAGATCCAGTGTATGTCCTCCCTATCTGAATGAGTACTTTTGTTTATTTCAGCTTATATGTATGGCAATAGCATGACTGCTGTATGCTGTAACTCAGTAACAAGTACTTTGACACTACACAGCGTAAATAAGCAAAGAAATTAAGTAACAAAGAAATCTGTGGTACTGTAGTTACTTCTTTTTTTAGTTCACTTCATTTCACATTAAATAAAATATTGTTTTTTTCCAAAGTGAATAAAAATCAAGTTACATCCTAATAAGAGGAAGTGTCAAGAGAAGGTTGTGAAGACGCTGAAGGGTCCTGTTAGAACCACGACCCAGACGACCTGTGGACCTATAAATCGAGAGCATGAATGAGTCACAGACCCTGTGAATCTGTACTAATTGGACACTAAGAGGTTAATTTGGGAGGTTTCCATGAAGCCTCTTCAGATAAGAACAGAAAGATCTGTGAGTCTAATTGTCCAAAAAACAACATGTGATCCCTTCTGAGGCAGAGGAGACAAGGGCAGAAATGAGGCAAAGGCCAGCAGTGGGCCTATTGTCTAGGGCTGGCATGGTACGGCCCGGCTGCCAGTGAGTGGTACCAGGATAAGACAACAGATCCCATTCAATTCGTGTTCCTATCAGCAGCTGCTAGATGGTGGGGTGGTATAAAAATAATAGAGGCCTTGTTTCAGCTGGCTCACCCCACCCCAGCCTCCACATCCCTCAATTTCACATCTGGAGACGTTTGCCCCCACACCTCAAACAGCTAAATAACCACTCGGGCTCATTTCCCAACACCAGAACAAGCCTGAATTCACCAGGGACAAAAACAGGCCTGTGAAACAAACAGGAGTAAAATGAAGGTGTTTTTTTTAATTCCTCAAAGTAGTAAAATCTAAGCCCCGGTCCTTGTTCTGTCTCCAGATCTTGTGCCTCTCTACCTCTAACAGCTCGGTTTCTTCGTCTTCTGCTGTCTCTAATCACCCAGGCTTGTTTTCTCCCTTTGTCTTTGTGTTCATTTTTTGCTCCGCTCAACCTCGCTGACCCGCAGCCACAGTATGATTGGCTTTATCTCTGAGCTCAAATTGGCTCTCTCCTGAGTTCAGCGAGTTAAAGCTAAGGCCTTCGAAACCCCTTTAAATGCCAGCTAGGATGAAATGGAGACCATGTGTACTATAAAAACAAACACAAAGTACTTTGTGACACTAAGCCCTGAAGCACAACTGGTATTTTTATAACATAATTCAACACTTTTAAACACCTTTAACATTTAAGGCATTTTCTAGTGTTTCAGGGACCTGCAGACATCTGTGACTCTCACCTTGAGGTTAGTGTGCAAAGCGGATTCTGGAGGATAAACGATGAAGTGGCGTAATGTGAAACCGAAACCCTGGGAGTTCTTATGGAGGACCAGCGTCCGGGGACCCTTCCAGCCCATGCCGACCCCCTCCCTTCCCGGCCGGGTCGCCATGGGCGGCCGAGGGTTGTCACCGGCTGAGGAGAAACCATCCCTCCGCCCCTTAGCCTGTAAACACAAAGAGATCTGGTTAAAAACATTACCCCCAGCAGGAAAAGCAATTTTATACGAAATGACTGCAATTTGTCATTTAGTAAGCTGGAATATTTGCTTCTAATAAGATTTACGGGCATCAGAAATGTCAGCAATATCAGTTCTTTCCCATTATTTGTACCAACACTCCAGAAAAACCTGCAGTTGTCCAGATTTATGGCTCACTGGAGAAGCACAAGGTGCCTCTGTACTCAGTGACATTAACTCCGCCGCTGCCGGACCGCTCATTAGCAGCTTCCTTGTGAAGTCCTGTCTGCTAGCCTCTGCATGCCACCCAGCCTCAGAACAATAGTCAATAAACACACCTGGGGGAGGGCAGGGGGGACTATCAGGAAGAGGCCATATCTAGACGGGGCCAAGCGGGAAATGCGGGTATCACCCAGTTCAGACTACAGTGACCTTGGTCTTATTATAGGGAGAGAAGATCCAGGGACTCTGAGCGTGGAGAATAAAGGCAGATTTTCAGCACAGCTCTCTAAATTTCTCATTCCTGCTGCCGAGTAAATAAGTCCGGCAAGCTCAGCTGACAGACACACGTGAGAACTATCACCCGCCTGCTGCCCCATCGACCCACATCTGTCAGTCAAACACAATCACCTGACCAAACAGGCAGGAGTGGGAGCGAGGGAGAGAAGGAAGAAGGGACTCTGAGTGCCAGCTCACAGCTTAAGTCTGCTGCACACATCAAGTCACTGCAAAACTTTTCTTAGTAAAACTGAACTCCCTGCACTCTCACACTCTCCCAAACTTAAATTAAAACACTGTAATGACTAGTCCGACCAAGTCAGCCCGGTCTTTCAGTCACCGTGCCGTGCTTTATTTTGTTTAAAGCTGCAATCTTCTGCATACTGATGGTAAAAATAACTTCTTAGCATCTTACTGATGGATGCTACAGCATAAAAATGCAATGCACTGCAGACAAAAATAACATTTTTAACAGTTTCAGAAAGACAGATTATAAACAGTCGGATCATTTTTCTTCTTAGTAAATGATCATTTAGACAAAAAAAGACATTGATTTGTTTTTCATTAACTAAAGATGAGGGCTGACACTGATACGAGCAAACCAGGAGCTGCACGGGGATCTTAAATCACATTGCACACATTTTTACGCCTATGCACTGTTTTGGTTAAATCAACGATGAGCTGAGGAGGACACCATATTAATTGATGACATTTTATCTAATCCTACTTGAAGATTAGATTAGATTAGACGAAGTAAATGATGACAGAGGTAAAGGTTGCCCAAATAAGTTCGTACACTGGTTAAATGCTAACGTCATACACTCTGAGAAAGGCTACAGGAGTCTATTAAAAGTAAATGTGATCCACCTCTCACCTACTAACTGTTACATTAATGCACAAAACTGTCAACGGATACAAACAAGTACCACCTGCTTGACCGCCTTCACATTCACCTGGATTTTGCACATTTACTAAGGCATGCGGCAACTGCTGCTGTGATTTGGCACAATATAAATGAAACTGAATAGAATATACATTTTTAATTTGTGCTATAAGCCTTTAAAACCCTGCAACAACAGAATTTTTACTCCCCACACAGAATCTTCAGCACATTTGAACTAATTTAATGACTAACAAAAACATCTGTATACTGGATGTTTTACTTATCTTATGATGTTTTTTCCACAGGTTTTATTGATTTAATATGGGATGAACACCCCTGTCAAAGGTCACTTTGTGACATGCCATTACAGCCCCAAAGATACAATAAAGGGTAGGGCTGTTCGATATAACGATATATATCGGATGACGATCTATCGTTTCATTTTACGCTATCTTTTGTTTCGTGGTGTCGCAAAATAAACTGTTTACGGCAATATTTTTTCATCGTTTTGATGGTCACGATAGTGGCTATATTAATTTCTTAAAGTTCTCTCTTTCTCTTATATTTAATATAACCACACTACTGACGGACAAGCACCTGTTTTGTCATTAGCAACAACGAAGGTAAAAACATCACGTGTCCGCTTGTTTATGTTCCACATAAACCTTTCACAATAAAGCTCAAGATCCTGTTGAGACTTTTCAAAATAAACTGAATCACGTGAAAGAGCAGATTATTTACGGATGAGAAGTAAAAAAAGAGCCGCCAGGTACTAAAAAATAAACCTTAGACTCAAACGTTAGAACAGGCTTTTCCCCGCAGCACGCCGTGTAATAAATACTCACAAAGAAAACGGCGGCCGTTACAACTTATGTCTAAAAATGTATCGTTTCATGCATCGGTTAAAACACTCCAGCTACATGCCGCGCAGCTGGAAACACTCCCCGCAAGTCGAGCTGCCCGAGATTCACAGAATTTACAGAAAATGTTACATTTTTGTGATTTATATCGTTATCGGGACGATAGAGTTTTGGTCATATTTTGCTCATATCGCACAGCCCTAATAAAGGGACTTATTTTATGAGTGTACAAGCCATGAATCAACAGAGGCCACAGATGTCATTTTAGGTGTGATTTGATGTGCATGTCACTTGATATGAAAAATGAGTGAATGCTCTGAGATTCAGATTACTCAAACCACACTGAGATATGAGTCAGTGTGCCCTTAAAAGTCGAAATCCTAAACTGTTTTGCGCGTCTTCAGATTCTGTGATTGTGTATGTTGCATACATGTTTTCGTGTCAGTGGGTTAGTATTTCTAGACCACATCATCTAGATGCACACCCCACATTCCGCTTCCTGTCCTCCCGATAAACATGCTTACACACAAGTACAATAACGCGCACAGGCCTGTCCTGGCAAATCTCCGCATGGCCACAGAACAACAGGAAGTGGCAGGCTTGAGGCAGGAAGTGGGGCAGCACTGTGGGGCGGGATAACCCTACAAATATAACCACGGAGAGTTATGGAGGCACTTCCATTCTTCACCCCTCTTTCTCCTTCCTTCCAACCTCTCCTCCCTTCCACCTCTTCTTCCTCTCTCTCCACTTCTATTCTTGCAATGGAAACCTGGCTCTGCCGACATTTACCGCACATGTTCTTTTCCTCTAATTTCACATTCCATCGAGGGAAAAAAAAGAAACCAAAAAATAAGTTTGCACTTATAGGCTACTTTCAGAAACATCAAGATGTTTGCTGGTTAAAACGCTTAAACTTAAAAGTACGAATATAATTTTGATTAATCTTGGCTATTTTCCAAACGATCACAAAAGATTATTTTGGAAGATATGATGTGCACGTTTCACAGACTGTGATATCCATAGATTCTCAAAGCTGGATCTTTAGTCTGGCAGTCTAAACAATGTAAAATAACCCTTCTATTTTCTTAGAGAGGCATGCAGCGAGGCCTATTATGTGAGCCGCATAAAGAGGTGCGTGAGGAAGGCAGGGGAGTGCTTGGAGTGTCAAATTAAAATGATAAAGAAAAAGAAAAGGCCAGGAAAGAAAAAAAAGAGGAAATGAAAGAGCAACGGGGTGAAAGGAGGAAGAGACAGAGTGAATTCCTTGGAGGGCGCGGGTTGATTTTGGACAAGTTGAAACACACACAGCAACTGGCACAGGAGGGGCGGGAGCACAGATAGAGTGAATGAGACGAGAAGGATGAGGAGAGAAGGAGACGCAGAAGGAGGAAGAGTATCGGGCCCCAGCGAGGGACAGGCTCCAGCACGCCGGTTTCGACCACATGGCCCCTCCCGGCGCTGAGAATACTGAACCCTGTGATTACCCAAAACACACAGGGTCTGCCTGGGTCTCTGAGCCAGGAGGACAGTTTCCCACTCTGCAGCTCTGGACTGTGTGGGCTGTGTTTCTGCTCGGCCATTCTGCCGAATCTAGACTCAACCTTTTCCCCCTAAAACAAGACGAACCCCCTCTCATGCCCTCTGAGCATGATTCGACCAGTTTCCTCTGCCACCGCTACCAAAATAAAATTAAAAAACAGTTTAAGCTTGCTGACAGGCCTCTCCGGGACAGGACATTCGGTTTAACCAACAAGGAACTTGGAAAATTGTATCTGCGGTTTTGCAGTCTAATCTTGACTTCCTACGCAGGCTGGAAGCACAGACGAGGGAAACCTCGCTCCTGTTTTGCTGAGAAAAGAAGACATTTGGTATTTCCTGCCCTGCAAGTGGGAACTTAAACTGTTTCACATTGTTTTCGCCAAAAGAAGTATTACCTGCTGAGGCTGATTAGCAAATAAACTTCAGCGAGTACAGAGAACTGAAGAATCCTGTTATCACCTGTAGATGATGTCATTAAAAAAAAGAGTAAAAAAAAATGCTTCATTGGAAACAACTGAATATGCAGAAAAGCTTGTAATGTCACACCACAGCTTCCTCCTTTGAGTGAATGTTTAGTGGGTAAAGTGGTGTGCTTTGCCAACACACAGCAGCAGCAGCCGGCTCTTCCCCGAGGACATTTTCCTCCTGATTTCAATTAAGAACCATATAATTAAGATGAAGGACTGATAAGACAAGAAAGGAGCAGCTCAAGGACAACATAGCATGCTGCATCTATAAAATCCAGAGGAAATGTTTGATGTTTAAATTGCGGCGCCAAAATTTTAGAGCCCCATCAGCTTTATTAGAGAATAAAAACGCTATAAATAAACAGCGGGGGTGGTAATCTCCCCTGAAATCCCGTAATAAAGGATTTTTGAGTCTTAAGAGGCTTTTCTAGGACATGACAATATTGTAAAGCTGACGGCATAATCGTCGGGAACAGCGTACGTGTAGGGTAGCACACGTCCACACAGACACACACTCTTGTCCTCGCTCCATCCAGAGGTAAAGCAGTTCAGAGGAATGCAGTGACTGTCAGGGAGCCCGGCTCCTGCTAAAACCCCAGCAGGACAGAACAATAATGCTCTTTTAAACAGCTGAGAGCTGCAACCTGTTTGAAAAGTGGAGCTTTGCGGCTGTTACAAATGCTGACGAGCCTTTAATCCCGATGGTCATAGCTGTCTGCGTCCGCAGCCCGGAGCCGAGCTGCCAAGAGGGAACAGGAGAGGGGACGGCGCGAAAAAAAGCCAAACCATCTCATCCTGATAATTCCTGGACTCACCGGCCACACACAGAGAGCGCTCCCCCACCTCTGCACCTCCACGAGCATCCTATGTCTCACAAATGTGTGACGTGCACGTGAATATCCACCTTTACTCTCTTAAGGAAGCCGGCGGATTCTGTAATTTATATAACAATATGTTTAAGGGGCCATACTTGCGAACGTGTGTGAATGCAGAATGTTTGCTGAAAAACCAGTCCAGCCCCACAGTCCAGTCCAGTTCAACCAGGCCAACAGGTGATGATGCAATGTCTGTTAAACAGGGTTTTTTTCTGTTGAATAGCAAAACATGCCTATTTGTCCAAGTGAAACCTGCATCACTGGTAGCAGTGAAGTTCATTTAAGCTATTTTAATTCAATCCAAGGCCTAGAATCATTTCCAGGAGGAGCGGTTTTAGAATAACTTTTACAGCATGACTTGATAGCTGAGTGGGCAGCAGCACATGGCAGTTAGTCTGTGACGTGGGTTTAAATCTGACCAGGGACTTTTTATCCTCGCTGCCTCGACTTTTTGCTTTAGCAAAGAGGTGAAAGTGCAACAAAACACTGCACTTTATCACACTTTTACATGACAGATTTTCACCTTTACAATTCGTGAGGGTGTTGCGGTCGTGCCGGCAGCTGAACGTAAAGAAAAAAAATGCAAAAAGAATTGAATGCGCCAATCCTGTGATCCCTCAAACGCAATAAATCTCAACGATAATAAAGCAGAACAAGATACCAGACATATGATGTGCCAGAGAGATAATAGAAGTGCATATTTCAACTTAAAGTAACAGATAGAGACAGCTAGGTGCAACTGCTCTTCCTCCCCCTCTCCTAAAATGTAAACAGTGTACAGTGTCTGTTTGTCCCAGCTGTGTCCGTACAGCCTCTCCTTTTCCTCCCCCCACACTTACATTCCTCATTATGGCATTTTTTAAACTGTGTCAATGAGTCTGGGGGAAGCGGATGATGAGAACCATTAAAAAAAAAAAAAAGCAGTGAAAAAAGATGTGATATTCCACATAAATGATCACGGTTAAATGAGGAAGTAATGGCCTGAATTCTGAGGGCATTTGGGACTTGGGGGTGGGGATGCACAGCTGTACAACTGCATGACACCTCGATCAAAGTGGTACTTAGAAGCCACCTTAAACTGTGCTTAGCCAGTAATTAGCTCCTAGGAGGAAGAAAAGGGTCAATATGCAAGCCATTCCTAATCCAATGGATGGAAAACGTGAGTAAGCTGGGAAATATTTTTATTTGCTAAATGTAGCTTATCTGATCTTAAATTCATAATTCTAAGTATATTTTTGTTCAGAATTAACAAGTCCACAACAAATTCAATAATCCGGTGTGTACGTGGTCTTTGCAGGCCAACTGCAGCTAAAAGCCACCTTGACTGTAGGTAAAAACTACACTTTCTTAATTATATTGATCCACTCAAAGAAGTCTAAACAAAGTGTGCCTGCCAAAACAAAAGAGCCTGAAGGCAACACAGGCATTTCTCCAGAAACTTTAAAGAATCTACCAACAGCTGAGGGGTTAACCGGCTCCAAACAATGAGTACAGTTACAGAGAAGCATTGCTGACATGCATGACTAATTGCACACAGCGGTTTCTGGAGAGTATTGCTGATATCATTGTTTGCTGTGTTAATTCTGGAGAACCACAAAAGTCACCACGAGCACGACAAAAAACATCTCCGATGTCTTGGAGTGTAAAGTGGCCGAGGATTTAGCAGGAAGTATGTTAAATAAGCAATCTGGTCAATTCATTTGACAACAGAAAAATTTATGAGAAACTATTCAAACAAGCAATGTACAGTTTTAACTGATAAATCTTATTTTTAAAAACAGATAAAACAGGAAATTCCTACAAATTTCACATCTTGCTATTAGAAGCTGTGATGGGGATCAATACATTGTTGGAAATCCTCATCAAGTTATCTAGCTAAAGCATTTAATTTGGACTCAACTTGTCATTTAACAGCAGCCACTGACTGATGCTTTTAGCCACAGTCACCACATCTTAACGTTAGATGGGTGAAGACCAGTGACCCCTTCTTACCCTGGGCTGATGAGAGCTCTGGCTGTGCCCAATAGGCATGGCAGGTGGCGAAGTGGGTGGCTCCGAGGTCGTGCCTCCACGTAGAACCGCCAGCCAAATGCAACGAGGTTCAGGGGAGCTGCAGTCCACCCCCACCGGGTTCTGGAAGCTCCAGTCAGACCCGGCTGGCGCAGGACACGGGAGCATAGCAGCGGGCATCGGAGCGCTGAGTTTGGTCAGATCCGCATCGCTCGCCACCAACATGGGCTGCACACACTCAAGCACCAACACAAAGTCCTGGACGGTGTCCAGACACAGACCTACAATCGAGCCAAGACAGGGTGGCTGCTTTTAGTGTCTTCCGATTCTCCAGTCATTTAACTTCACGCCTCCTGGCTCCAGTCCATTGCTGCTGCTGCTGAGCCTCGGGAAAGTTTAATCCAACAAGTTACACATCACAGCCTGACGCTCCTGACCTCCATCGGTCAGCTCTCCAAGACCCTCATCCGCACTATTGGGGGGTTCAAACCAGAGGAAGAAAAAGGCAGCAGATAGAGGAGTGTGTGTGTGGTGCAGGGATCAGAGGTAGGTCTGGTTTCACTACAGACACACACACAGAGACCAACTGACAGCAGCCCTCCTGTCGGTGTCCAGTGATGTTCTGCATTCAAAGCCACTCTGTCCACCCCCCAAAACACACAACTGCTGTCCCAGAGGGCTGGATCTTCTGTCTCTCCTCCCTCCCACTGCCCCCACTCTCTCCTTTCACCCTCCCTCTCTACCTCTAGTGCCAGACAAACTTCATCTCTCTCTCATCTTAATCCCGAATGTTTACTTTATCACAGCGACCATCAGCTACTCGATCTGTTGCTTTTCTGTTGCTTCTCCTCTTTTGCTTTCTCTTTAGTCCTTGTTTTTGTTACTCGGACTGTATCCAGACAGTTACTGACTCCTTCCACATGAACCGGTCTGACTGTCATCAGTAAACAAACACCTGTGCACTGTAAAGCGGAACTCTTGAAGCCATACGTTGGGAAAAACCGAGAGCGGGTCAGCTGTTAACAGTCCAGGTGAAGAGATCTCCTGTAGGGTTGCTGCTGGTAGGTTAAATCCACGTTGGATCCTTCCTGTGCTGCACGTGTGCTGCACATATGTGTGTGTGAGCGACACAAACACAGTGACAGAGCTTTGGTCCCGCTGCTAAACTCCACAAAAGCCAGCCCTGCCTCCACCGCCTCCCCTCCACTCAAAGGGGAGACGAAAAAAAAAAGAGAGAGAAAAGAGAAAGAGGCCAATTTGCAGCACAAAGAGAGAGGAAAAAAAACATTTGCGGCTGCTATGCTTAGTCTTCTACTCCCTTTTTCTTATAGTTAGGAGGGGAAAACACAGAGGAGGGAGAATGATAATGAGAGAACATGGAAAAAAGCTGCCAAAGACAGAGAAGGAGAGCAACGGGCGCTGCTGTGGTTGTAAAAGCTCTGAAAATAACACGGTCGCTACTGGATGTCAATATGACCTCTTTGTCAAGCCTATACTCCCACTCTCACGTGCAGACACACTCCTTCCCAGAGGATCCACCCATATACAACACAGTGACACCTAAAAACCACTAAATCAGTCAGGGGTGAGTTCTCACCAAACAGCCAGGTGTCCAGGGTACGTGCGAGAGCGGCAGACAGGTAACCATGTTGTTGTTACAGACAGCCAACGTTCCCCTCCGGTTGTCGTCACTGTTAACCTGCCGAGCATCCGTTACCGATGAGGTTAGACAGGTTTCACCTGCCGAACAGCGGGGCAAGTTCCAACTCGACTGGAGAAGGCCGTCATCCGCAAAAAACACCGTACCCTCTGGATATGTCGCACTATGCCAACAAGAACACACACTGCAGGCTTTGATAGTTTATACTCACTGAGGAGGTGATAAATTAACGAGTCTGTTACTTTCACAGGCAGAAACATACCCCAAGAAGAGTGAATAATAGTGGCGTGTCCAATAAAAGTACCAAAAAATATAAAACACAGTTAATATAAAATATGAACTCAAAGTGTTTTGGTGTCATCTAGCACTTTAATATGATATCCTGCGTTTCTCTTCCGTGTGGGTCACTTTTTCTTTTTTTTGTTAATCTTGTGCAAACACACAAGGATGTATACATGTGCGTTAGGAAAATATGTTACATTTACTCCAGGAAGTTAAGATATTGTGCAATGTGAGGCTGCAAATGCAAGGCTGAAAAATGAAGCAAATCTGGAAAGGCTAAAGATACTTCCTTAACTGTGAAGTTAACGTCTCCCTTCTCTACATCTCTACTTACCAATTTAAATTTCATTATGGTGTAAAATTATGCAACATTGAGTGACAGGACAACAGTCAGTCAAAGTCTACACGCCAGTTTTGGTGAATGAAATTCAAGCAGTTTAGTTTCTGTGCATCATTCTTTCACAAGTATCTGTGTGATGCTAATCGCTTTGCTAATCAAGCTAGCTACGCTCTCATCCAGATGTGATCACTTCGAGATCCCTGCAGTGGTCCTGCGTTCAATACAACCATGTTTTATGCGCAGTCTGTGGGATCAGTCATTGAATGATGTAAAGAGTAATTTATTTACAATAAAACTGATTTACATTATGGGAGATCTTTGATCAAGAGTCCAGAATGTTATAATTGGCCTGCAGTCACCCACATATCACTCGCAGGCCATGCTCTTCATGTTCTCAATTTTGCATTACAGCAAACATTGGAAAGGCTTTAAAAAGCTTTTTTTATTAATAAGCTCCATGTATTTATACACAGCATGCAAACATCTGATCTTGTTCAATTTTTTGCATGTTAGCAACAGGCCTATTAAAGCAGCAAGGCGCTTGCACTGCATGACTGATATGCATCCTTAATAGTTGCTTCTAATTCGTACGTCATCATAATAACGAACCTCATTTTTATGGGCGTCACACATTTTCTATTTTTCTACTTCCAAGAGTTACATAGTGGCTCTTTTAATGATCTTTCCTGCAAAAATAACAAACTACATTGAGGTGGATCCACACCTCACTTTATCCCCAGTTAGTTTATTGAGTCAGTAGACTTTCACTTACACACACAGGCACACACACACACACAGAAACCAGTTACATGTGAATACAAAAGGCTGGTTTTCTTGTGCACATGCATACACACAAGCACATGCCACATGTCCCACTGAGTCACTGCTGAGTATAAATACACTAGGCTATGTAATTATGGTTCCACTTAAAGTCAGAAGGCTGTGGCTGTAGGGGGGTTTGTCTTCTCTCTGTGGTTCAGACCAGAGCTTCGGGTTCAATGCACCACCCGGAACCGCCCTGCTGGATCACCATGGGGAGGTCCGATTCATCACCAGGAGGGGGAGATGCGAGAGAAAGAAAAAGCCAGACGGGGATTTAAAATCTGCATCCATTTCAAAGCGGCAGCACTGAGGTGGGATTTCATATGGCACTTTTTACAATAACAGTTAGTTTTAGTGAGGCGGGAGGAGTGCCTAATTTGGAAACAAAAGGTTTCTGGCTGTCTCACACCCTCTCTTTCTCTCGGTCACCCTTTCATGAACCATGACGGCACTTACAAAAACAGGAGGTTAAGTGAGAAAAAAAGAGAGATGGCTGGCAAAAGAAAAATGAAAATAAAGGCATTGAGTTACAGTTTATCTGATGTGAGCCACACGTGAGGAGCTCGAACAAAAGCACATGGTCTACTGGTTAGCCGAAACATGCCCGAGCAGGCAGACATCACCTGCATATGGGCTTAATTTAAATCATAACAGCATACCTTTTTTTATCTAACTTGTAACGATTTGAATGCTCAGTAAACAGCACTCGAGGTTTTTTCTTCCCCCCGTTTCTTTTAGATCTTAACCTGGGAGCGCAAAACTCCTGGAAATGTCAGGAAATCAAAGCCCGACATGCACCGCAGCTCTCAGAGGAGCGACGTCTCTGCCCCTCACTGCTCTCCGACAACAAACACATCTGTGGAAAGTGAAAACTGCCCGCTGGTGTAAGGGACATATTAGTCTGGCGATATGTTTTAATCCCTCTCATAGTCGGATCATGACAGTGAGCCAACCGATTAACACACAGTGGCCTCCCTACCCTTTTTGTTTTCCCCACTGCAGCTTCCTCGCAAGGCAAAACAAAAGTCTGTCTCTTCTCTGCTGCATCTACAAAACAGAGCTGTGATGAGGAGAAAAAAGGCAAGAAAGAGCAGAGTGAAGCCATTCAGAGTGCTGACTGAGCGCTTGGTTGGCCTGTCGCTAACAAACCGCGCTGCAGACACAACCGTAGGGTGTCTTCTCTAAACACAGGCTGCAAGAAAAGGCACAAAAAGGGTCAGAAAAGGACAGACGGGGTTTGATGCTTACAATGACTGACACAACAAAGACAATACATAGATAAAGAACTTTAATATCATTATAATCTGACGTCTGGAAACCCTTGAGGAAAATCCCGTCGCCTCTGGTGAGACAAACTCCGGTGACACACTCAACATGTGCCAGGAAAGGCGATAAAGGAGCCCACATGAGTTATCTGTGTCATCACACTGGAAACTAAGGAATGATTCAGATTTTACCACAAATATATGCCCGATGCACCGCCACGGTTACCAAGCTCCGAGGGGGTCCCCCAAGATGAGTAACAAACAAATCAAAGCCACACTTTTTCCTTAAACAAAGCTGTTTGTCTTTTCCATTTTCCCACCAAGAATTGGGGACTTTTGTTTTTGCCTTTGTGCTTTAAGAAAACATTTAAAAGAGTGTTCACAAAGCGGCTGTGAAAAACTTTTCTGTGCCTCAGTATTTCTTAGGTTTAACTAAATATAATCTACAGTTATGAAACATGAGGCTATTTTAATAAAAGAATGAGTGAATAAAAGTTTTGTTAGAGCACATTTCACATGTAGCGGTTCAATAATTGGCTCTAGATGGCATCAGCGTGGAGTCGATTTCTCCATCTAGACAGACATTAAGCGTAATCTGCTGAAGTGGATTGTACAAAAGCAAGCGCTTGTGTGAAAAAAGGGGATGTAGCTGTTTTAAGATGGTTAATTTTAACTTTAATCTCCAGTAAATCCCCATGCCATGGAACCTATAGGCCTTTGTAACAGCATTCATGATGTAGTGAGCAGACAGCAGACACTAGAGGGCAGCTGCAACCCAGGGTCTAAAAGCAGATGGGTGGGGGGAAAAGCCCAGAGGGCACTGGGCCGCAGGGGATAGAGCAAAGGGTGATGAGCTACAAGTAAATGTAAAGTTTTACAACAATAGGTGGCATGAGTGTGTGCCCAGGGCGAGGAAGTGCAAGAAGCCGACCTATAAGCCGTTATCTGCGATTCGTGGTTGTAAATGAGTTACAAATGGATAAGCTCGGGGTGGGAGACTGTGGCTGGACATTAGGGAGGTCACACCTGTTGTGGTCTCTGTTGTGCGAAGCTCTGAGACGATAGCAGGTGCAGAGCGAGACGAAACGTGCAAGGGTCAGATATCTAATCAACACACAGCTGAGGTGGTACCGGGGTGGTCTAACCCTCCCTGACTGGCCAGAGGACTTTTACAACAACAACAACAACAACAACAACAACAATGCATGACTCAAATCTGCAAACCAGAAGAAGCGTCTTCTGTGTTAAACCCACTGCATTATGCATGCACTCCACATGACATCAGCCCAAGTGAGCTGGCTGAGAACTGAAATATCAACTCTTTAGTCACCTTTTCCCGCCCACTCACTCACACACTTAAGATATTATTAGCTCCATGAAGCTAATAATGTACAAGAAGTCTGTAATTACTGATATGAGTCAAGCTTTTAATCTGAACCGACATTACACTGCTTTAAAAACAGGCCACAAAAAGATTATTTCTATAATTAACCAGGTTAAGATTAATGTCTGTTTAGTCCCGAAAATAGTAAAAAAACATTGATGCCCAACAGCGTGAAATCTGAAGCTGTGGTGTATTATAACGGAAGTCTTACAAAACCTGCCAAACCAGTGAATCTTTGGCTTTCAGTGTTATAGCATGTCACTCTTTTACTGCAGTGTTAATCAACAATCATTCGGCTGGCTTAACACATCAGATAAGTTGATAGTAACAACACAATCTCAATTAGGGACCTAAATCACAGGTAATCATTTAGCACTGATAATAACTTCTTAAATCATTTAACTAGGTGGACTAGGACTCCAGCTTCCCAAATGTGACAATCTGCTCCTTTTCACAAGAATTGATTCATTAATTCAATTTATATGATTCATTCATATAACCCATTTTTTGGAAATTATAACACAAAAAATTTGCCTATTGTGCTACTTCTGCCACAAGGGAACGCTGGGATACATGAGTCAGCCCGCCGGCCTACAAAGCATCTACGTGGACAAAAATGCCCGATACAGAGCAGGAAGCAGAACACGAAAGGGTGGGGGCTTTGACAGATGTTGGAGAGCGAACACCGGGGTAAAGGGGGGGAAACTTGGAGGGAATAAAAAATGAGGACAGAGAGTGATCTAAAGCAGAAGCAAGAGTCAGGAAGTTGAAGAGAGCAGATGGAGAGGAGACAGGAGAGGACGATTTAAACATCTGGGCTCAGACAGCGGCGGCGCAGGCGTGTATTTACGCAGAGACGCACTCTAAATACCTCCTCTATTGTTTCATTTAAATAACGCAGCACATAAACGACGACAGTCCAGACTGCACGGCTGGAGGCTAAACCACAAAAATGTCACTTCTTTGCTCAATCAAGCTAATTAAAGGCTAAGAAATGAATCCATTAACAGACAGTCTGCTGACAAATGATTAAACACACTAAGAGATGTGTAAGTGAGTGTTGAGAATAATCTATCCTATGGATTTTTGCCCTGTTTTCCAACTCGCGTTCCAAAAACGTGCACATCACCTCTTCTTTTAACAGAATTCTGGGATTGCTTGGGAAGAGAGGTGTACTCTTTAAAGCAAATAAATACTCAAGAGTTTGGGGACTCCTCTGGTATAGATTTTTTAAATAAGTCGTCAAATTCTGCTAATGAGTAACAGGTTTGGGTTGCAGGCAGGCAAACTGAGCACATGGACAATATCTTGGTATTGTCTTGAAAAGCATGCTGGCGGAATTGCAGCATGTATGTATCATTCAGCATTAATGCTGCCTTCACAGATGTGCAAGTAAGCCATGAAAACCCCTAAAAATAATCTCAGGCACACAGTAAGTGTCACTGTTTCTGAGTGTGTTTGAATTGCATCGCTTACGATAAAAGAACCAACTATTCATTGACATGGTTTTCAAAAATGCTCCTGGATCTATAAAATGATTTTCCTGTAAACAGCCTGAATATCAAAACCATCCACAGGCAGTTTACAAGATTCAGATTATCTGAATCTTTATTTAATCCCCATATATAGTTGTGTGAATGCCTCTTAAGTCTTCCACAGTGATGAACTTCTCCTCCAATTACATGTAACGTCCTCAGCTCCACTGGGATGATCTTCTTCATGTTGTTGGCCGGTGTTTTGTTTTAACATGACACAATCTTTGCAGGCTTTTGCTCTCCCCGTCTGAACTTTGTTGGACGGGCTTTCTGGAAGCAAATTCAAAAAGTTTCAACATCTGATAGTGTCGCATTTATACTTCTCAAATTTAATTGGTGGGTCTCTCGTGGCTATAAATTTTTCATAGCAAGGAGAGACCCGCAGGCCATATTGCATGGGATCAAACCTGGATGTATGAAGGAAAAGATGGTTTCTATTTGTGCATGTGATAAAGAGCGATGACGCATACAGGCAAAACACACACACACACACACACACTATGACATACACTAAGTGGAGAGACGGTGCTCCACTTTAACCTAATTAACGAGAAGTGGCTCCTCTAGTCGACTGCATGTTTTATGTTCAGGTCACTTCGATAATAAAACGGAACTAAAATGAAGAAGAAGCTTCGTCTCTTACTGGATATTTCATGCATGCATTAACAGTTTAACTTTTTGTGTCCGCTTATTTTTAGTGAAGGGTGAGAGGGAATGGCATGTTAAATAGATGATAATTACAGCTCAAAGTTGCCATGAATACTATCAAGTTGCCTATGTTTGACCTTAATAGTTACTATAGGTCTGAACTTTAAGACTCTCAGACTGTAAAACCACTTGGCTCATTTTAAAGAGCCAGGTGTGAATGCTAGATCCTTCCTCTCTTTTCAGACATGTCTGAAATCTGGAAGTCTGAAAACGTTCCACCTTTTGATGCATGAAAGATGTGTGACGGCCGAGCAGTCACCAAGAACGCTTAAATCAAAACACACTGGTTCCTGCTAAAGATCTGCTCTCTTTCCACGGTGTTTTTAGTCATGTCCCATCCCCTCACGCTTAGCCAAAGAACATGAAACAAAGAGGACCGAAACAACAGCCACATCCTGCTGCTTCTGAAAGCCACTATGAGGCGACGGCTGGGTTTTATCAGGTAAATTCCCAGCTGTACCGTATAACGAGTCTTCTGATACTGACGGGATCTATGACGACATCTGGCAGAGAGCTAACTTTGCTCCTTGCACTGTATTCCCCACCCCTCACCGCTCCACTGTACTGACCACAACCGCTGGGAGCAATCAGAGCGTCACGTTGGAGCTCCACTGCAGTAAGATGCCCTCCCTTGCTACCCCTCCCTTCTTTTTCCCCTTTTTCCCTTTTCTTCTCTTTCTTTCCTGGTTGTTTTCAGAAGCAGGCCTCAGCAACAGAAAACCACAGGGCTCCAGCAGGCCTTTTGACTCTCTCCACCCCCCTCGCCCGCGTTTGGAAGAAGCGCGGCCGTACTTTGAGCCCCCTCTTCTCGGTTGCTTCCCTCTTCAGACCCACATGTATATATTTAGCTCATCTCTGCTTCTGTATAATTAACAGATGAAAATTATAACTTTGGGACTCGGAGATGACGTTGCTGTTCTCCTTGGCTGAAGCTGAACTTAAGCTTCAGCCCTAGGGGGGACAAAAACCAGGCGGCGGTCCAACATGTGGGGCGTGGTGGAGGCGATGCTAAGCCAGGTTGGGAAACTGAGCGAGGCAGTTAAAAAAGAAAGAGAAAGACGACTGCAGAAAGGAGTCAGAGTGTTTATTAGAGCTAGCGAGATGGCCTGCTTGACTGCCTCCATCAGCCCTGGAGTTTCCATTTGTGGTCATCTGGTTCTTACATTCCTGCCATGCACCACCGCTCACACCACGCCGAGGAAGTCTCCATCACTAAGTTCACACAGGACTGTACAATCCAGCAATTCTCAAAGCTGAGTCTGGGGTGTAGAGTAGCCATTTAGGGAGCTCTCAGAGTAGTGAAGAATAGTTTAAGTTAATGAAAGCTTTTCTTATGTTTGGGTCTCACAGATGGAATCTGATCACCTGGGAATCTGTGGGTTACGTCTGGGTATTTGGGGATGTGAAAATAGTTTTAAAGACTGCTTTTGCAGATGCACGAGTACACTGATGCAGCTCTTAACCCAGCTGGACAAATTCCCACTGTCTAAAAGTTCAGTAAGATTTTCCAATATTTCACATAGACCATCTCAAATTAAGATCAGTGTTGTGATTCACATGACTCTCCACGGGCTCGCAAAGTCTCTCTTTAACAGTGTACGCATGATGCCACCGGGCAAAAGATAGCAACTGCACGTAATCAATTACTACAGTTTAAAGGAGTTTGGAGGCAGACACATCAATTCTTCCCTTTTTCAATCTAGTCAAATCTGAAGCACAGCCAAACGCATGTGATGCAGAGGTCAAGCGAAACTTGCTAGGCGTGATTTTTCTGGCAGTAACTTCAGCTTCTGTTCTCACTTTGAGATAAACCTGGCGATCCTCAGATTAAATCCAAAGGGGCTTTTGCAAACCATCTCTTCTCTTCAGCATTCCCCAGCAGAGCAGAGATGCTCTGCAGATACTGACTGGCATGTTTCGAATACAGGGCGATCGTCCCACGCTATCACTTCATCTGCTCCTTCCTGTTGACTGTGATGTAAAACCCTGTTTAGTCCTAATATTCGAGCAGATCCCAAAGGCACTGCCCTTTTGAGCGCGCCGAGCAACGATGAGATCCATATGCCAAGCTGATGATGCTATGTCTGCATCTTTAACCTCTGTCACTCTGTATTAGCAGCCTTTTAATGCAACCCAGAGACTGTTCACCCTGCAGAAATAAACTGTCCTTTTGTAGCCTCATGACTTCTATCACCTCAGAAAAGAAGGTCAAATTTGCCACCTGAAGGAAATTAGGCTCGCGCTTGTATTCTTATTTTGCTTAGCTAATGGGACGCCTGGAGAGGCCTCCAACTGTTAACACAGGAATCATACACTCGCATATGTTTTCACTCTGTTATTCGGATTAAAGACACGTTGCCATTGCTTATAGTGAAGAGGAAAGTTAACAGAAACACACTGGACTGTTAGTTTTCACTCTGTAAACTCAGGGCGGTGGGTGGGTGGGGGGGTTGGATATACAAGAACTGTACAAAAACAAACCCTTCATGGCAAAAACCTACATGTGAATACCCGCTGCTTTAAGGATGACATTCCGCTCACAGACGGCACATACAGACAGAATTGAAAGCAGCGGCGGCAGCAGAGTATCCTGAAAGGAGATGCCCAAAGAAGGAAGCAGAGAGGGGATCAAAGCAACGAGCGATTCACAAGGAAATGAAAAAACAAGAAAGCTTCAAATTCGGAAGAAGCCAGAGAAGAAGAAAAAAGTACTACTCTATTAATAAGAACTGTGACACACACAGTCACACACAGAGAGGGAAAAAGACCAACAAAGAGTAGAGAAGAGAAGGAAGCCGGAAGAGATACGAGTGAGAATAATGAAGCTCAATGTGTGCAGAGTTAGAGTTGAGTTTGAGTACATCTGAATTCATGCAAACCTTCAGCCAACAGAACACAACTGCTGTGTATTTGCCTGAGCAAGTAAGGCTTCACATCAGCCTAGAGACTGATCAGCGACCCCCTTTTAACCCCAGGTTGCTAGGGAAAAATGTCTATTTCCTGCTCAGCTGGTGAGTGGTTGTTGGCTGATGCTATGTGAAATAGGTCACAAAGAGATATACAGTCTGGAAAACCTCCTTGCCATTGCTTTGGTTGCAAAAAGACTGCCAAAGTTACCTGTCGTTTGCATGGAAAATGCCAATTTATCTGCAAACATTCTTTCACCAGTTGTTAATACAAATTTTTCCCTAGCGGCGGCAGTTATCAGGGAGTCGCAGAGGTGACCATATCCCAGCAAACTAAATGTTGTGCTCTACTCTTCTTATGCTCATGCTTTCTCAAAAATTTAGTCCATATCTGGTAATCATTTTTGATTTCACCTTTAGTTTGGCGCCTTTGATTTTAAGCTTTTAAGCTTTTGTGTCTCACATTCCTGAGCCACATTCCTTAGCTTGATTTCACTTTCAAATCAAATCCATATATCTGGATTAAATATGGGTTTCTTTGCTCTAAATTTAAAAGAAAGAAAAATAAGGGACCCAAATTTTTTAAGTTTGCAAACTCCATAGTGTAGTAGTTTACACTTCCACCAGACAAGGATACACAAACCCCTCAATGTTAAATTAGGACGGGCATCTGGGATAAAAACTTTCCCAAATCAAACAAGAAGGTACAAACTGTAGTGACCACCTTGTAAATAAGGGTCTGTAACAGCTGGTCACCCATCAGAATCAGCTGATTCTTTCTTTACAATACTTTTAGCATATCTAATGATATTTAAGAGAATATGAATATTTTGGGAGGTGTAGGTTGAAATTTGCTGCTTTTCGATTAGCCTTAGTTGTCCCAGCTTTCTTTGACAGATTGGCAGCCTGTCTAGGATGTACCCCACCTCTTACCTATAGCAGCTGGGATAGGCTCCAGGCTCCCCACAACCCAAAACCATCACCCTGAAGTGGATAAGTGGAAAAAAGGATGGATGGATGTCAAAATTTGAAGCTAAAACTTGGATATTTTTTTTTAGCAAGGATGTTTTTTTCTCTTCTGACTGTAGTTTCTTGTTAAGTGTTGAAACCCGAATACAAGCAGCATCAAGCTACTGATTTAAAGCTGCACAATAACAAAGTGAGACAACATCTCAGAGTAATGTTACACACAAAACCAGCAAACCAAATAAATCGTATGACTAGGATTATCCAATGAGAGAATCTAAGCGAATATGTAAACAGAGACGATGTTGTGCTCAACCACCAGGCATCAGGAAAACCACAGCGCTTTATCTTTTCCCAGCATCCTTAGCTCATTAGCCTCCTGATAATCTCTGTCCCATGATTTCACCAGACTGTCAAAACAGCCTTCCCATCTGAGACCGCTTACAAATAGCACGAAACACACCGTTGCTGTTGTTGTTGCGCGTGCATGCACACTGCAGCACTGCGGCCTGGGATGTTTGGGAAACAGAGATAGAGGTTAGTAAGTCAGCGCTCAACCTCCAATGAAAAAAAACAGCGATCTACCGTGTGTGTGACCTGCAATTCACAGTTCATCAACTCACAACTGCAGCTTTGATGGACGGTACCTGGCCGGCTGTCATTTACAGTATAAACAACAGAGCAGCATTTCTGAGAAGTTAAATACAGTGAGCAAACATCATCTCACTAATAAGCAAACACAACTCTTCTTCTTTTTCTTCTTTGGATGCTTTAACATTTCGCATCACACCGAAAAAGAAAGTTACGTTAGCGCTCTTCAGCCATCACGTGTAATTGGAGATTCATATCATGAAGACACACTGAAACAAAAATAAACACAATTTCTGATGTTTTCTAATCAGCCTGGTTGGTTGAAACTAAAAGGATTTTAATGGGCTCGTTATGCATCCACTTATGCAATCAGTGCAAATGGTGCATATTATATGATGAGAGGGAGAAGGGTGGTTATATGGAAGTTATGGAGGAACAACCTCTTTTTCTTTCCTATTTCTTTACCTTTCAGTGCTTCCCCTCACATGACTCATCAGGATTCTCCCGATTTTGTTATCTTCCCTTTTTCTTTACCCTTCCTCCACCCTAGTCTCTCTCACATTCCAGTGCAATCCCCGCTGTTTGCAAAAAGAAAAAAAAAAAAAAAAGAAGTGCACAGCTGATGAGAGCAAGATGCATCGCTCCATATAGTGTTCTGCAAACACACACTCGCTCTTAAGACAGCTCTCTCTTTGCAAAAACAGAACATGTGCAAGAAAAGTAGAACTGTGCACAGTCGACACCGAGACGAAACAACATGCAGGATCAGATGATGTGAATGTAAATCAGTCACACAGGAGCCCTTGGTTAACCCTTGTGCCCCCCTGCTGCACACAGTGACAGGCGTTCCCGCCTGCCTCTTTAGCCTCTTTACTGGGGGCCAAGTGTGTGACGAGTGGGGCCCCTAACCTCTGAACCTTGACCCTGAGTCAAACCTCACCCTGAGCTGCTGCCTTCAGACTGATCCTGCAAGCAGATACAGACAGAGTCAAGTCTGCATTTCCAAACAAGACCTGGCGTGCTCTTCATTCTTCAATATGTCAACAATAAACCCCTCATGCAATGTAATGTGCTGTACAACAGCCTCATATTTTCCTTTGCAGAAACAACACTTTGAGACACACACCAACACAGCGTCTTTGTAGGCACAAATACAAAGAGGTACTGACGCATGCCAGACCATCGACAGGCTGAATCTAATTAGCTCTCATCTGTTTCTGAGAGAGAGGCTTTGTTTTACACCAAACCTCCCACCGCCTGCCAGTCAGACGCCACAGGAAAATCTCCCAGTTGAGGCACAACACAGGCCGAGCGTGCCCTGCAAGAGAAGGGCTAGGTAGGTATGAGATCCGTCACTTTTCACCCAGCAGAGCGTCTCACCAGTGTGTAAATAATTAGAAATTCTCTTAATTCTTTGGCCAGTTTCAGAGAACAGCAATGCCTCCCAGGAAGCACAAATATCAAGTTATTTGATTATGATGGTTTATATACAAACTTGAGTTCCACTTCCATTAAACTTAACCAAGTAGTTTTGGGCGTCTAAACCTACCCGCTGAGTGAAACTGAACATAAATAGCGAGTGAAAGCCCAATAACAAAGCACAAAACACAAACAGGAAGTGATCTGCAGACTTATGACTTGTGCTATCCTGTAGTTCTTTAAAAATGAACTCTTATCCCTCACTGTCCAGTGCTGCTGAGGCTCTGCAGCAAGAGATCTTGTGGATCTCTACAACTCCCATAGCACCGGGACAGAACAGCAGTATCTGCATCCTGGGATGAGAACATGTTGCACATGTGCACAGAGCATCATGCACACCCTATAAAAGTCCTCACCTTTCATCCACTGCATAATAAACAGATACAAATGTAAAATTTTTAAAAACAAAACTAAACCAATTACTGATGCTTAACCGTGGCAGAGAGAAATGCAGACTGGCTGACTACCTACAGGAAGATCAATAAGGAGCCATTAGTAGCAGAAACACGCCTGCTTTGCAGAGCTACAACAGCTGCTCCCCTTGTACCACAGCAAACAAGGTCAATGATGACTGATGTCCTTCGCCTACCTTTATATCGGCTGGCCCATGTTTGTACAACATCAAGGACTTCCTCATGCACACATGGGGGAGAAGGCCAAATTAAAACTCTCCCAGAGCTAGTTTTCAGACTGGCCTCAATGCCAAAAAGCATCTGTGCGTGTCTGTTGTGTGTACGTTTCATGCACCTGCGCACAGATTATGAGTTTTAGGTGTAACTCTGACCCTTTAAGTAGGATGTAAACAAGCAGGAGTGGCTAATTTTGCGAACACCTGTGTGCTTGACTGTGTCTGAGTGTCATTAACATGTGTCAACACACACACAGACTCACAGGGTTAATAACTGTGGATGTGAGGTGTGAGAGCAGCGGTGCAGCTGTTGTCTCTGGGTTAGAGGAATGCAGCAGGGGTGACGGCGGAGGGGAGGAGGTGTGAGGTACGAACTGACTGATGTAGGATGGTCCATTCAATTTAAGTGATTTTCTTTTTTTAATACAGCACCAAATCTCAACAACACATCCTGCAATAACACAGAGAAAACACAAACTTTACTTTACAGTGTGCTCTGTGTAGCTTCGCCGATATTTTGGGTACTGCTTGATTCTGTTTGATTCTGTGTACAATCCTGTCCCATAATGCAATGCACAATACAAGCAAAGGAATTACTTTCGTGGCTGGAATAACAAAAACAAAAGGTGCACAACAATCGTGGAACAGCTTTAATGAGAGATTAATGCATTTTGGGGCTTTTTTTGTACAGTTTCCTGACTTGGCTTATCTTTTGACTCCACTGTTAACAATTGAATCGCTATATTAAACAATTTAATTGCAATATATGGTGTAATAAAGAAATATTCACAGCTTATACGTCGTATTAGCCTATGAGTTGTAGTATTAGTACATTGCAGCTGATCCTAAACATTTTTGTTTTACCATCCTCAAAATGAAACAATGTAACCAAATGACTAAAAGTACAAATATCGATACGATAATGTCATCCTATCACTTCCTCAGTACGAATACTTCGGATCCAAATGTGGATATTAAAACTTGAAGGTCCTGTTAGCAGATTCACCTACAGATGTGACTCTGCTTCATGGTGGCGGTGACACTTACCACCTGTTTGACGGTAAAGTGAACCAACGTTTACTTTAACAGTACAGAGCAGTGAATGAAAGCAAAACGTTTTTTGGAAAATGCATATTTTGTAAAATAAAAAAAGAAGTCCAAGAAAGCCTAACCGTTTTGAAAATCTGTAAAATAGTCAGCACTGCAGCATCTGCTCTGCGATGTGCCTACTACGTGGTGAGGCCATCTGCTAATGATCACTGAAATGCTTTCCTCTGCAGCCTCTTACAGATGCTTTCAGTTAAGGTTGCCTTGACCAGGAGCTGATCCTGGACCTGCAGACTGTTCTGTGGTCTGAGGTCTGCAGCCTCTCTGAGGTGGTTGTCCTGTGATCCACTGCCTCTGCCAGAAGAGGTTTTCTCTGAGGCAATGAGCAACTTCTGAGACTGGACCTCAGTGTGATAACTGTCTCCAGATCAGTAGAGAGAACTGAAGGATTTGCACATAATAACAGCTACAGGGTGATGCTGCGTTAGTCTGCAGTGTATCAGTGAACAAACACAGGCGTGCCGCAGGGACAAACGTGAGCTTTAACATCGACCAGCTCAAGGCAAGATTTTCATAAAAGTGCTCTCATGTTTCCCATCATCAATATATTCCAGCATCACGTGGCACAATGCAGCATTAGACATCAGGAGTGCCGCTCATCCTGCCCTCTTCCCCCTCCCTGCTCTCCGCTGCCGGTATCGATCTCACCCGCAAACGCTGCACTGCTACATTAGAGCAGAACTGCTAACAACATTAAACCAGTCCCACTGGACAACATCATAACTGCTCTCATCACACAGACACTTTCCACCCTTCCTCTTCTCTGTGCTCGAATGTTGGAGGAACACACAAAGCCTGATTCACTTTGCGCCTCATTTTGACAAATTAGACATTTTATTAGATTCTAGTGTCATCCTGCATCTCGCTAAGGAATAATGTTCAATTGTGCGCTTGCCAATACTCGGGCAAGAGAGGAGAACAATCCCGATCATTTCCATCTGTGCTGATGGATGTATGCGACTCATTTCCTGCACCATCGCATAAAAAAATAAATAAAAAAACACTGCTAAAAAGAAGAGCAGGGTGTTGGCTGAAGCACAGGGTTTAGAACAGATCAGGGACTGAAATGAGACGAGCTGAACTCAGCACAGAAGCCTCTGCAACAAGAGACAGCTAAGGCAGTCTTTCTGAGGGATATCAAACCCTTTGAATTTTATGAGTTCCTGTTCATTTCAATTACAGTTTTATGTGGGAACACGCACGGCATCAAAGTGTTTCATGTTTTACTGTGATACTACATAACAGATAAAAGTGAATTCAGTGGGTCTGAAGGGGCTTTCGCAGCTCTGTTGCAGTGACATAAAACAGCAGAGGCTCAATCAATGTGCGACCACACAAGAGGAAGTGTTGCTCTTTGCTGGAGGTGATAAACTCTGCAAGAACAGAGAGGAGGGAAAAAATGTAGAGCCGAGCTATAAAAACAGACAAATTCCTAATTACAGCAAGACTGAGCGCGCCGCGGAGTGACTGCGGAGGTTGATTCCTTCAGAGCAATATTGCAACACACGGCAGAGATACTGGCAAAGGTAACCTCGTCACCCTGTCAAACACACACAAAGATGAATGAAATTTACCAAAGAACAAAAGCAAATATCTGCTATTTCAGGGAGATAAGGACCCTCAGAGGTTAAATCTGAGCAGACACACACAGCACCCGGCCAGTAAACCGAACGCAGCTGTGTAGATCAGGAATGCACAAGTTGTTTTTCTTATATTAATCTGTAGTCCGCATTGAGCCGGCTTTAAAAATGCATGCACACTTGGTGCCATGGGAGTTTGGTCTGGGATCACTGGGTTTAGGAAATAGTAAGACAGGTTTTTCGCTCCAAATTCATCCATAGAAATAAATAAATAATATTTAAAGACACTGTCATTTTTCAACATACAAGGTTAATGTCAGCTTTTCAACCCAAATAACATTTTTTTTCTAAACTAAACCAAGTAGTTTTTGGTGTCTGAATCTAACTGCTGAGTGGAAGTTAACATAAATAGCAACACAAAGTGCAAAACACAAACCAACCAAACAGAACATGAACTGCAGTCTTCTGACTTGTGCCACCTAATGTGGATCCTGTAGCTCTTTAAATGTGAACTCTTGTCTTTCAGTGTCCAGTACAGCTGAGGGGATCTGTACAACTCCAGCACCGGGGCAGAACAGCAGGGATGAGGTACTGCTGAGAGGGCTCGGAGCCTCGTGTACTTAGCAAGCTGTGTGACAACCTCCGCTGAGTGACAGCGGAGGTTGATGATTTCAGAGCAATATTGCAACACACAGCAGAGATACTGGCAAACATAACCTCGTCACCCTGTCAAACACAAAGATGAATGCAATTTACCAAAGAACAGGAAATATCTGCTAGTCCTGCATTTTCACCGTGGAGCCATATCACACAAGATGATAAGGACCCTCAGAGGTTAAATCTGAGCAGACACACACATGCAAGCAGACCTCTCCTCTCACATCATGACTTCACTATGAGTGCTTCAATGCACAGCTCCAGAGCCACACCAACAGACATCCAGAGCATTGCTCAGGAGAAAAAAACAACAACTTACCATTGCATGTATATCTCTGCAGGCTTAAAACAGCTGCTGTAAGTGAGTGATGGTGGCCGCGGTATCTTGTGATGCTTATTGAGACCAAGTCACACCTTTCCATCTTCTCATTTACTGTTACACCACCACTTCGTGTGTCAGCAGTCATCTCCCACCACTTTACAGCTTATTTGTAACAGATTAAAAGCAGCAGACCACCAGTTTTGATTAAAGGTAGCATCCCCTGATGGAGCTAAATCAATTAAGACTCCCCATGCAGCCAAATCCGCGTGATTAATATGTTTGATTTATGAGGAGAAGCTCGATACTAGTGGAGGAGTGACGCACCATCCCCATTTGGGACGTCCCGTCTGGACTGACAGCTCCTCCGCGTCCCGATGCAGTCCAGACGCGGACAAAAGACTGAACCCACCCGGGCGTAAAATGGGACGTTCGCTTTCGTAAAGCGGCTGATTAAATTCATTTCTTTGCGCACCACTTGCGTCCACAGCAGCGACGCAAAAGCTGCAGAAAAACTCTGATCAAACACTTATTTCTGTACAGTATGACTGTGAGTGTGTGTGTACACAGTGGCTATGTAAACTACAGTTAATCCTCTTAGGAAATCACGCTCTCTGACCGGCCCGAGCGCGCACCGCTCCACAGCGCAATATGTCCAAGTATCAATACCTCTAACGACAAGTAAGGAGCAGGACCACACTGTCAGCTCGGCGTACTTACGTGGTTCTCAGAGTAGGGAGGTATTCCAACAAGGCAAAAAGCAACTCCATTCATTGGACAGCAGAAACTGTTTGGCTGCAACGAGGAGAGGCAGATTTGTTGCCGCACAGGCAGACGGGGAGCTCTGAGGGTAACAATGCTCCAAACACAAACTTATATATTCGACACTTTTCCAGCTTCCTTCCTCCTAGAAGGAAAAAAACAACTCCCAAGTCTTTTCCCGTTGTTTGGGGCAGTCCGGTGCGCTGCCCCTCCGCCTCCTCCTCCTTTTCTTCTCCTTCTTCTTCCGGCAGACCGCATCAGTTGTACATATCTAAGTCCCTGCGAACTCGCCCTGCCTGGAAACTGACTGTAGCGGCATCAAAATACAAAGAGGGGGTGCACAGGAAGCCAAGAGACTCCGCCTTCAAAGTAAAGCTGGAGAGAGGAATGTGTCCAAATTCCCAAATTCAAAGAAACAACTTCCAAAAGAAAAATATTTCTGGAAGCTGTAGATAAACATTAGTGCTGTAGTCATTTATCGTAAGATTTAACAGTCTATTTTTATTCGCTGGGGGGGGGGGAGGCAATTTTGGACTTGCCATCAATAGAAATGCTCTAAACGTGGATGAGTTTGAGAGAAGGTATCTAGTCGATTTAAAGCCGTTTTTAAGCTTTTATGGTTGCTATCTGCACCGGAAGTGAGCTGTTTTAGAGTACTAAACTTCACACGGAGAGAGTCAAATTAAATGAGGGTGCGTTGGATAAATCTGTGCGCTCCGCCCTGCAGACGCGAAGCATGCGGGCTCCCTCTGGCTGTGCGCTGAACGAGAGGAGGGCTCCAAGCCAAAAGCACACCCAACACAGCTCTGATCGGAGTACCTTAGAAACTGAATTCGAGTACTGTGAAAATGCAAAAGCAGCGCGTATAAAAGTCACTGTGTCACAATAATTATCGGTGAAATTAAAAGTGAAACCTAACAAACTAGATCTAACCAGTGTTGTATTCTTATATGCAACACTTTTATGCTCCATCATTTTGATGTGGTGCTATTTTAAAAAGTTTTATGTCCTACTAAATATTCAATTCACTGTATAAAGATGGACTTAAATTTAAACGCACTCCTATAATCTGGAAAGTGACTGTAAATGTATAGTTATTACACATTGCTTTATATTTTGCTTTCGGGGAGCCAGACCTTCTTGTAACTTTTACAGTGGCCTTGAACAACAGTTCTCCAGGCTTTCAAGTTTTCCTTTTGGCTTTCCAACTGCCATTTCAGTCACTTTCAGTCCACTCCTTGTAACTGAGGAATTTGTTGTTGTTTGTTAAACCACTTATCGCTGACCTATGAAGTATAAAAACAAAACATACAATATAAACGTCCTATTTCTTTGCTGAACCTATGAAATGTCAACAATAACACAGTCTGACACAGTGTGTCCCTTAAAATGTCTAAAACGTAAACTACAGTAGGCACTACAAGTATTTGTCTGACTCAAAATTACGTCTTATTGATTAAATTGTACTGTGAATGTTGTCATAAGGGAACCAAATCACCTCTGTAACCCAAGGTGATGTGTTCAAACCCACAAAATACTCACTTTACTCAACAGAGCTCAATTAAACAGCAAATATTCAGATTTAGATAAAGAAATGAGTGAGTCAGTTTCTGGCATTTTGCTTAAACAAATAGTTAGCTGCCTAATCATCATAGATCACACAGAAAAGCAACCTCCCAATGAGTATTTACTGTAAAATTAACCACAGGGTTGGGAAAACAATGCATTAGGTATAATTTCAGGAGTAGCAAGAATCTCGGGAATGTGGATATGACAGAAAAAAAGGCTAAAGAAAGCCTGAAAGGATAATTCATTGATAGCTGTTCTAATTCTTTTCCCACCCAGAGCAGTCTGTGTATTCTCGGAAAAGTGTTGAGATTTGTATTTTTGGATGCAGTTCATGTGAATCAATAGATGTAGTCAGAGGAAGTTTACTCATAAGTACAAAAGGAAGTGTAGTCTGCCGCCAGGAGGATACAGTGTAACTACATATGCTCCATGGCATCATATAAAGTGCAAATAAAAACTTCAGCACGAGCTATGGATAAAAAATAAATACAATTTTTTAAAAAGAAGATAAAATTGTTGAGACTGGGGTCTTTGGCTGCTGTGATGACTCAAAGCTAGGGGTGGGGGGGGGACCCATGTGGCTGCTATTACTCTGAAGGGGTATGAGTATCAGGGAGCCACTTCAAAACCTCCTTGCCTGTGAAGAAACCAACTGGAATCATAGTGGGAAAAAGCCGCTTACGGGACTCTTCCCACGCCAAGAGCCACAGCTGCCAATTCAGCTTTCATCTCTGCATGTCTGCTCAGTCTCCATTCATGGACTCCAACCTCTGCTTCAAGCCTGCCTGGAGACACACAATCCCTGCCAAAAGCTTACAGGGGACACTCTTCGAAAGCCAGAGCTATGACCTTCACTCATCCCTCATTTGACACAGACAATTACCATATGTGTCCTAAATCCACCCCCAGGTTACACATCTACAGCGGTCAGAGTAGTTTCAGTGAATATCAGATTGTCCGTAAATCCACCATGGCGGAGCAAGAGACTTAGCTGGAGTATCCCCGTCTTAAGGTGGGAGAGAAGGGCAGATGGTCTCCGAGAGTAAGAAGGGTAATGGTGCAGACGGTCTGGTTCACAAAGCTTGGTTTCTGGTGTGGGAAAAGGGGGGTTTCATGGAGTGTGAGGGATGTGCAGCTGGACACTTTATATCTTAACTCTGACCTGGGATCAGGATCTAACTCTGCAGCCTCTTTCTGCGGTCAGTATGTTTTTAATTCAAGCAATCGGAGGCATAAATCAGTCTTTGCCGTGACATTCTTCTGTGGGAAGAGCGATCCTATGTTGGAGACCCCTCCTGAGTTGGGGCTTGTCCACATCTTATCCCATATTGCATGCAGATCCACAGTCACGCAACACATTAATTTCCCTGTCAGGCAAGCAAAATGGGCTTTCTATTATTGATGGCTGCTGGTAGGCTGAGAGTAAAGAGGTGCAGCAAGGGAGGGAGGGGGAGAGAAAGATTTGTGTACTTGAGGGGCTGTGTGTTATATCTGAGCAGGTGGCTATAAAAGGTTGTTGTTGAAGGACAGGAAGGAGTAGTAAGTGCAGGCAGAAGAAAGCGTTTTTTTCTCCTGCACTTGACGGCTAACACATCCCTGAGTCGGGCTTACTCACTGACACACATCCTCAGGCGCTGGGTATGTCCCCCACGACTGACTGAGTAAGCCCCGATCTGTGACTGTGATGTGAGGCGACACCCCTCCCTCCCCAATCTCTTTCCCTCGAGGGTCAGCTGGGGATGAGCAGAGAGCATCCAGAGCCTCTCCTCAGCCGTTACATAATCGCGCACACAGCCCGACGCCTTGTGGGACCAACCCATAAACAACCATCATCCTATTTGCTCGCTCGACCGCTCCCCCACCCCTCGACTCCCGCCTCCCTCCGCTGGCCCGACGCTGCCTGGCTGAGGCTGTAAAGGCGGCAGGACGGATGGATGGAATGGTGGGTGGGCATTCCTCATACCATTCTAGGCCACCTCGCACAGCTTGTGCACTAGGATGCTACTATTCATTGTTATCACTCCATTTATTCCAAGCTAACCCCGCCCAGTCCTCACGCCCAAGGCTTCTATCTCCTAATTCTTTCATATCTCCTCTATTTCACTTCACTTCCCCTAAGTTACTGTGCCCAGCCTCTCAGTAAATGTCCGTAACGCCCTCTGCACACGCTTACTTCATGTCTGAGGAGTCTAGTTGCCAGAACTTCTCAACATCGTTCTCCTTAAGCTTCTACAGAGTCGCTCTATATCCGTCTCCTTGATACTGTTGCATTTAATGATGGTACTTGGAGGGTTTTCCTACTGCTAAGAGCCAAAAGGAAACATTGTGGAAATCCTGCCAAGGTACACTATCTCCCACTCGCTTTCAAATCTATTATAAAGAGTAACCATCTTTAAATCCTTGTTTCAAATGTAATAAAAGGCTGATTAACATGTTCTCGGTTTGATAGCGTGAAACATGACCTAAAAATTGACCTCCCATATGCTTGCGCTGTAGTAATTCTCTCAGCTGCTCATTGCTAAGCACATCTGAACATATGTGAGCGTGTGATTGCAACGTGGGTGTCAAAGACGAGAAAGAGACAGGTTGAAATATTTATGTATGTGTGAGTAAGATGTAGTTATGAAAGCAATTCTGCTGTATGTCTCACTCTGAGACATAAAAGCTCCCGTGGCACTCCTTTGAAGGGTGTTATGGGAAGTTTGAGAGGGAGAGCGATGACCCCATGGATTCCAACCAGAGCCATGACCCCCACCCCCCCGCCCCCACCCCCGCATGACAGAGGAGTCCTCTTTGTCTGGCCGGACAACTGGCACGAGAGGAGGAAACAGCTGACCAGGCAGCTTAAACGGACAGAGAGGGACTGTAACTGTACCGCATACCGCTACATAAATAAAAGTAGTTAAACACCGAGCCTGAATTGCAGCCTTTGCCGCAGCTTTTGTAATCGCTTGATGCTGTGCCAAGCGACTGAACCCCATTCAGAAGATGCTTTCTATTCACGCTACACTGATTTCTAAGAGCTTCATTTACAAAATGATGCAGACCTTTCATTTGTGCTTTTGGATTTTGTAGCCATTTTGCAGCAATTGGTTTCCATTTATTTCTGCATGCTTAAAGAGATTGACACGGATGAATGTGACGTCATTTGTAAGTGGTAACGGGGTTTACAGGAAGGTTAACAGGGAAAGTGTTAGTAATGTTTTTATTAATATGGATAAGCATATATAGACTAAGATTGTGCAATGGTCATATTTCAGTTCCCAAAAGTTGCAAGCTATTCCCTTTTCTCTGCTCATTTCCTGTCATTCTGCACTGTGCTTGTCGAAAAATAATAAACAGCCGTTTTCCCAAATGAACTTCAACTCTGGGAGAAACATTGTTGCCCTTCCTCACATCAGAAGATAGTCTGCTTCACACTTGTTCTCACTATTAACCTGCTCAATTTGAATTCACTATTAGACGGACCAAGTAGGTAACATCACAGGTATTTTGGGAACTAGGTGCTAGGGATGGAGCGTAGTCACGACTGTTGAATTACCAGTTCGTTTGATGCCCCTCTGTCAGGTAATGCCCAGAAAGCTTTAGGTTTACACCAAGAGCAGAGGGAACAACAGCTTGGCACACTGAAAGCTCATTGTTTTGTTTTGTTTTTTGTAGCTATGCTCAGTAACGAACCTCCTTGATATTATAACATAGCATATACTCTTTTCCTTGTTTCTCTATTGACCTGTAGGCCTCCCTCACCCATCTCTACATTTCACTGTAATCCCCACTCGCTCTTGCAGCTGCCTCGCTCATTCCTCTATAAACAACTAAAGGCCTGTGGGCACCCAATCTGCAAAGGTAGAGACAGGTTAGGCTCAGAGCTTTTGTTGCTGGAGCAGACATTGAGCTGGGTGTAGGATGGAGAGAGTGACTCATTGCAGACACACACACACATGCAAGCCACACACTACTGCTAGCCTGGGGTTTACACTGGACATGCTGATACGCCATATCCTATAGTGCACGATCCAGTTTCCACTGCAAAAAGAACCCTTTGTATCAAAGATAGAGGTTTATGGGTTTTTATGCATATAAGCCTTTTGTAAAGAGAGTTTAAGTCCCATCTTCCTGTACAAGCTTATACATTATCTCATCTCCACTCATGAACTGCTGGGCCTCAACTTCTTGGAGTTTTCTTTTTGATACAGAAGCAGGCCTTAACATGGAGACAGCTGATAAGAACAGCCATGCGGGAGTGTTTGAGATAAAGGAACAAAGAGAAGGAAATGCCCAGAGTCTAACAAGAAGACTAATCGATGTTCAGGTGTTAGTGTCAGTACACATGAGTGGAGAATTAGCATCCTGAGATCGCCAGTGTGTCTCCCCATCAATTTATTCCTCAAAGTTCCAGACAAATACAAAAAACAACAAGGGCTGAAATAGCTTCCAGGGGTTTCCACTATTTCTATAAATGGCCACTGTTACTATAAATGCTTGGCACACATTCTTCAAAAGGACAACCTCTTCTTTTCCCTTAAATCTCTTCTGAGAGACAGAGAAATAAAATAAACAGACACTCATGGTTCCAGTAGCAGAGCACGGAGTTTCCTTCCTGCTGGCTGAATGTGTCTGCTGCCTCTTTACCTTTCACAGATCTTTTTCCTCTCTCTCATATCACTTCCTGTGGCATGAGGGAAAACAATGGCAATGAGCTCGGACGATGAGATATGTTTTCCAGTCACATTCGGGAATCAGTGAGTGCAATATCATTCAACATGTTTGCATCAGATTTCTCTGCTGGTTACCGATGAATCAGTAGGATCCAGAAATAACTCGTATATTAATAGAATGACATAAGCTCCAGATCCAGAGGCAAATGTTTGTTCCTTATTTTCATACCTTTAAAAAAAGTCCTGTAACTTAACGTCACATGGTCACATCCTTAGACTTTAGTATTTTGGGCATCTTAAGACGACTATTTCCTTCTCCTAAAACATTTAGGGGATTAAAGTGTGTTTTGTCTTTGGATCTGAGTCTTTGAAGTTAATCCTCTGCCTTCACAGAAGCACTTATTACAAAAAGATGGAGCAAGTTTTACCATAAATAACTCAGTTCAGAATAATCAAGCACCCCCAAGGTCTTCATAACTTATAATCTACAACATAAACATCATCAGACTTTCTGAAGCAGCAAGAAAAATCGTCTCAAGGACCTTACGGCCATGACAGATCTGCTTTGTGGTGCACATAAAGCCACACCTCTTGCAGTATATACAGTAAACTGAATAATCCCGTACGCTTGAAGGGATCATACCCTAATCCCAGCATTTCTCTGGCCTTAAAACTCAGAGATAAGTTTGTCTAGACATGGCCTTAAAGGAGGGTGTTCTCATTTCGGAGGAGACGTGAGACCGCACAAGAGAAACGTTTTGACAGATTTCTAACCTTCAGAGAGGTCACCACTTTTTTAATATAAACATCTATAAGTGCTTAAAACAGTTGGATCACATGTGTTAAATGCTTTTGTCACGTTTCTGAACTAAAGTCATAGACTGAGATAAAAGGAGTGGATTTGCTCACTTGTAAAATCTTTGAATTCAAAAGGAAAGTCAGCGCTGTTTTCCAAAACACAGATCACTAATAAAGATGTTGATCTACAAGTATTAACCATAAATCTGAGAATGAGGGCAGTGCTTTTTATAACAAACTGAGATGTGACGCTTTTTTCCTGCAGTGTTTAATGGCCAAGACAGAGAGGATTATATACTTTGCTCGTGGAATTAATGTAAATGTGCACCATCATCATTGTTAATAACAAAATAAGCAAACATCGTCTTATTCTAGGTTGGATTCTGTAAAAGGATAACCATCTGTTCCTTTGCTGCTCACCACAGAGATTTCCCTAAATAGATAATCCTCGCTCCCAACCCTGAAAGATAGAAACTGAGCCACAGTGGCATCTGGATGCCACAAGGGGGCTCCATACCTACAAGAGATGGTGAGATACAGTATGAGGGTGGAGAATAAAAACAAAATTAGGTCCTTGCATGTATCGCAGATGAGTTTTTCATTTTATTCCCATCTATGGGGTTTCATGTGATTTAAAGTGATGACAAGGATTTTAATGAGCCCTAAAAATGGAAAGAAATATGTGGCCATGTGAGAAACGGGGAAGGGAACAGTTTATTCTGGACATGAGAGCCACAAAATCTGAGTCTGAACTCATGATGTGATAGAGTCGGGTCATTGCGGTGAATGAAGGAAAAGTTGGACAGTACAAAGGAGAATAGGCCAAGAGGTCAGCGGGTCATGAAGCTCAGGTCATTACTGATATGCTGCCGTGGCGCCCAGTAACTTTAGAGCATCCATTTAGCTTGTTAGATGATCAAAGTAATGAAACAGCAGCTGTTCATTACAGACTGACATACTCGTGCAGCACCTCAACCACTGAAGTCAGCTGCTCTGAGACTCAAGGATGACAGAGCAGGAGTGGGAATAGATAGGGAGTCGAAAACATGTCAAACTGATAACTGAGCACGCCAAACAGGCCCATTAGGTTAAATTGGACTCAAATGGCTTCCTAATTGGACGGTCTCCCAATGCAACCGATAAACCTCATTCCTCTGTTTTGGCTGGTTTATCCCTGCTCAGCTGCTCTCGTCCCGTGTCATCATCCTGCCGTTCCCTGGCTGGACTGATGCAAAGTGCTGCTGACAGGAAGGGCTTTAGCCACACTGGCTAACCTTTGACCCCTGCGGGAGAACGCCCCCCCCCTCCGCTTCTGCCATCTGCATTCATTGCTTGCCACTTAAGTGCATTGAGGTTGAGGTCCTAAGCTGAGCGGGAGATGTTTACTTGCTGGAGATGGGTGTCCTACTTTCTTTCACGGGACAATCTGTGCGTTGTTTGCCTGCTGGCCTCGAACAGTTGGTTATCTCCAGCCTTAAAAATTCAACTGAATTAAGAACATGAGCCCTGTGCTAAGATACTCCACATGCACAAACAGCTCTTTATACCTGACATGAACATGATATTTACAATATGTTTAAATGCATTTCTGCATTTTAAATGTCTTAAAAATGAGTTGAAAGGATTTCTGTGGAAAAATAGAGCCTAGAGAATAGATACAGATCTAAAATTTTCTCTTTGAAAAATCAACGAGCCGCTTCTTCTAGACTCCCTCAGAACAAGTTAATTTCTTTTGTATATTTAATCAAATTGTGCGAAATGTTACCTTCATGTTATGATAAAATTACTGAGCTACATCTCTCAGTATAGACACAGAGGTGGGTCAAAAGCTCACACTTCTTCCAAGATGTTGGATGCCTAAAGGAAAAAGGCTAACAGTATGCTATTATGCACACATTTCATCATATTCAGGCTCAAAGGAAAGTTATAGAAAAAATCATGCTGGAAAAAAATCCAAATTTAAGCTTCGGATGGTGACGCTTAATGTTGATTTAAAATGGGTTTGATGGCCGGCTTCTGTACATAAAAATTTACAAGAGATTGAAAATGCTGGAAATGATAAAACACCTTCTGTTTGTCTCTTCTGACTTCAGTCTATAGAGCTTCTTTTACTATGACAGCAATGTTTTTCATAGCTTTGATAAATATACTACAGCCACCCACCCATCAATTGATTTTCTTAATCACTTATCCAATTCAGGGTCATGGGTAGGCGGGGGGTGGATCCTAATCCAGCTGGCTGCCAGTCTTTTGCAGAGCTAACAATGAGAGCAGACCATTGTGCTGCTCCACATATAACTAATGAAGCTGACTACAGGTTCTGAGAGGTTCTAGTTTAATTTTTTCCTTTTATAGATTTGGTTGATTTTACATGAAATGGAAGCCTGCATGAAAAGTATTACACTGATAAGCATGTAGTAGTACTAGAGCCTACTTGCTGCTGCAGAGACTGTGCATAATATGGTGACAGCCATTTGTACCATAAATGTCTGCAAGGAACTATGTACCTCTGTGAACTCTGCTTTCCTACAGCAGTGTGGATATATGTCATTGTAACTCCCCTCCACTCAGTGTTACAGAACTCATACTGAGACCAGAGAAGCTCTAAACATGGGTAAAAATATCAATATAAACACTGAATGACTGTATGAATGAATAGCATTAATTATCTTAGCAGAATGCAAAAACGCTGCTGACAAATTCTGGGTCTTTCACACTACTTCAACACACAGAAAACATAACCAGCTATAACAAGCATCCATAAGAGGATCTGCCGCCAGACAGAGGTCCCGACTCCTTGCTCTGATAGGTCAGGGTAGGTCAGAGCTGTTTTTGTGGCCGTGGTTTTAATATCACGTCTGGTGACTGTTCCATTTCAGCTTGGATGCAAGCGCACATTCAAAGTTTATCTTTAACAGTCTCTCACTGTTTGCTGCCCCGCGGTGAGAAATTCTTCAGAGTGCAAAGACTGAAGGGCTGTAGACAGGAGGCCTCGGGGTGCCATGGGTGGGACATCAGATTAGACCACCTGTTCTACCATGAAGCACACACACACACACACTCCTCCTTTTTCTTTATCCATTCCTCTCACACATTTGTCTTTTACATTCTCTCTCACTATCTCATTTGTAACCTAATAAGACCCTTTCTTCACTAACACGCACACACACTTTCACTCTCATAAAATATCTCCCTCCGTGGCTGCTTTGCCCTGAGCTAATTCTGACTGCATTCCATTTCAGTCACATCTATGGGAAACAGACAAAGCAATTTGCCAGATAACTCTGGCTGACAGCCACAGGAACTTACACACACACACACACATAGATATATATATGCACACATATACACACTAAAGTTACACATGTCGCCCAGCCTCCTTTACTGAGCCTCCAGGGAGCTGTACTCAGACAGCAGCACAAACACAACAGCGTCACCCCTGTCCACATGAATGTGCCTCATCCAGTTGTATCAGGGATTCCCTCTGATGTAGTGACACACTTTTAAATGTATCTATCATGCTCTGCCTTATTTTCTGTCATACACAAACAGCTGCAGTTGTGGTTGCTCATATTAAGTTTCACATAATAAGTTCAACATATGTGCAAGTAGTGCCGGTGAGCCAAAAGTATAATTTTTTTTTTTTTGGGGGGGGTGTTCATCTCTTGGATTTGAATGATAATAAAAAGATAGTGGGTATCCTTAATATAGCCCTGTCAGGCACACGACTAAGACCGCCTGCTGCACCAAGAGTTAGTTTGCAAGATGCAGAAAATCAGAAGAGAGTTGGCGTAAAAGGAGACGAGCTGAAACAACTTGTTTTAGAGTGGAAGAAGTGTGGGGGAGTGCACCAAGGCCTAATATAAAATAAATAAGGTTTACTTTAAACTGTGAATCCTGCAAATTTACTCCAGTGGAGTCCAAGGATGTTACAGTAGAAAGAGTGATGTGGTTCTGCGTGATGGATGCGGTCATGCAACTCCATCTCCGGCCTTCGAGTTCGCACGCCAGCAGTCACCACAAGCCCTGCCCATGTCTCCCTTAATGACTATTGATCACAAAGCACTAATGACCCACGCTGATTTGCAGTTAGTCTAATAGTTTAATCATCCTCATGGAAGGAGGCGCTCTGAACTAAGAACATTTATAAGCCTATAAAACCAGAGAGTGCAGTGAGGATGAGGATCGTGGCAACACTCGGACACAGAAGAATGCATCGCAGACGGACTCTGAGAGTAAGAGGTGTCCCGCTGCTGCCCTGGATTCTCTCTCACAGGCGCTTTATCTCACAAGCCTTTTTCCTGTCCCTCACTGAGCCTCTGCCCTCCTTATCACTGCGAATGTACATGCGTGTCCTTCAATAGACAGCTACAAACAGAAAGAAGGACAAAAGCGTGTGACGATGCCGTGTAAACTTTGCAAGCCTTTCGATGACTGCAGTAAAGCCCGCATGCCTCTTTTGCATCCACACGGTGATATTAGTGCATGCTGAGGCTTCCAACTCTCACTGTATCTCTAAACGTTTCTCAGACTTAGACTGTGTACCAAGAACCATCTCGCGGCTGCTTTACTGTAAACACACCCAGGAAACAAAAAACAACAGATAATGCTTCACAGTCATGTGAACAGGAAAGTGCTACTGTATAATCATACATTACATCACAATATAGTCCATCTATTAAAATGACACTGACCCAGCTTTAGCACTGCACCAAGGCCACGCCGTGTCAGCATTTCACAGCACTGCGGAGTCTTATAAATAGTTTTTGTTTCCTGTGATCTATACTGCACAGTAAGTGACACCATTCTCTTTTTTTGTCATTGTTGTTGCAAAGGTGAACTGATACTTTTCATGAGAATGTGTGTGTAAGACTTGGTTAATAAGTCATACGTGACATTTTTAGGTCCTCCAAACACATCGTGAGCTCTCTGTTACTACCTGAAGTTTGCTGCTTGGGTTGCTAGCTTATACCCCTGCCTCTAAGTATATCTCCACCCACAATAACAAAGACACTCTGACTGTCTGGCTAGCAGCAGTCATGACATCATCCCTGCTGTACCAAGGGGGCTAACATCACCCCAACCTGAGCAGGCAGACACATACAGGACAGGCACGCCCCCACCCATGGACAGCATGAATAATTAACCCCGAGGCAAGGGCTGGGCTTTGGGTGTGTCACCTATTTACTCCGTAATCCCTCCTCTTCTTCATCGCAAACCTGATGCTCACACCAGATCCCCTCTCAGGAGCATAGAGGACGCAAAGCAACAGAGTGAGACAGGGGGAGGGTGGACACGGGGGATGAGGTAATCAATGAGCAGGAGACACATTTGAGGGCAATGGAGGGGAGATGCGAGAGGGAGGGAGACTTGATTGGTGTTGCTTCTTGTCTCTGCTCCTCTAAACCATCCATCATTTTGCTAAACTACCAGCAGCTGCTCGCCTCCACCGTGGAGACAACACCAAAAGACAGCTGCAGCCATCAGCCTGCAAACAGAGCTCTGAGAAACAGGTCATAAAATACACCAAAGCAGTCACAAACACTGTCTGTTTAGGGCGCAAGAGAGGGACATTCGACATGCATCAAGTTACAGCGCTGAGTAAACATGTGGCGCAGGCGATGAGACCTATTGCAAAGGCTGTGACATGAGTACACAATATTTCGGCTTGCCTCGGTCTCTATCAGTAACGCTCTGGATGTGAACACTGTTGCACGACATCCCATCCCCTTACTCCTTCCTGTCTGACTCTAGGTGAAGGTGCCACTCGCTTCACGACATGTTATCCTGTAAAAATCAGCCACACCCCTGTTTTCATTCTGTTCTGTTGCTCATCTCCAAAGTGTTCACCTAAGATATGAGCCGGTGATGTTTTGAACTGTGTCATCTCTCCAGAGGCCTGCCACTTGCCGGCGGCGACACCTTTGCCGGCCCGGCCTCTCCCCCCCCTCCCCACCCACTCAGAGTGAAAACCAGCTCGCCGGGGGTGAATCAGAAAACACACACCGTGGGTTCGGCAGCATGCTGTGCAGTTGGTTTTTGCCTCGAGGGAATGAAAACAGTTGTGATGCATGTTATGAATAAACCAGGAGCCGCTGCTGCGTCTGCGCTGCGTGCTTTGTGTCAGAGAGGTGTGGATATGTGGAGCACATTAAAGGTGGTGTTCCCCTTCACTTCCCCTTCACTTCCTCCCCTCCTCCTCATCTCCATCCTCACCTGGTCCATGATTTCAACGAGTCTCCTCCCTCCTCCTCTTCCCAGTCATGGCACAAGATCACCGGCTGCCTGTCTTCTCTCTTTTCTTTTCCTGGTTTAGTATTCCCAGCAGAAATGCAGTCCTGCTCTCGTCACACAGGCGAGGCAGCCTGGCAGCCGAGCGCTGCTGCTGCTGCTTCGCCTCTCCACACAGGCATAACTCTGTCTCTGAGTGTGACAGCCTGAAACATCCAGCTAGACACTCATCTTTTGTCCTTGTCTCTGTTTCCTCTTCTTCCCCTGCCGCTCTGGGTGACAGCTAGAGGGGAAACAGTGTGCACGTCCAATTCTCGCCTCTCTGCTTGATGGCCACACAGAAGGAAGAGACTCCCGCTCTCCGCTTTCGTTCTCTTTCACTCGTTCCCTGTGTACGCTGGCCTCGCCTCCTTTCCCTCCCTCTCCCTGTCTCCACTTCCCTCCTCTCCTTCCATCTCCCCTCCCCCTCCTGCTGCAGCTGAAGAGAACCAGAACAGCAAATGAGCGAGAAGAAGCAGCCGATAGAGGAAGGCGGAAGGCTTGAGATTGGCTGCCGGGAGCTCATGTGACTCCTAGCAGAGGACCCTCTACCAGCTGTCCAGCTCATGCTTCCCTGCAAACCTCTGTTGCCATTGACAACAGCTGCCCGTGCAGCTCACCAACCACAGAACCCCTTCACGTAAAACCATTGGCTGGCAGGATTTATGGCCCCCGCCTCCTATTGTGAGGGGAGCATGTTGGGACGTGTAGTCCAATCTGTTGTCAGGATCTGTTGGGCGTTTAAGAGCAGATATCCCCGTGCCCCCAGGGAGAAAATAGTTCACCCGCAATGCATCAGTGTTCCAAATGAAATGAAAAGAAAACGAGGAGTTTGTGGTGAGATGTTTGTATTATTAACACTAAAAACTTTGGCAAAAAATGACTAAAAACCACACACGAGAGGAGAAAAGACCTCGAGAGCCGGGCATTCTTGGTCAGCCAGGAAAAAGACATCCTCTGCCATTTCCCTCACTGCCGCCACAGAGGGAAACTCCCACCCCACAACAACAGGAACTCTAACACTGAAGGCCACGGCTATAAGCACAGAGGCACTCCATTTCCCTTCCCTCATTCTCTTTTCTTTCATTGCCTGTTTTTTTCTTTATTTGCTCTGCCTCTATCCTCTCCACCTCCCTCCATCTTCACCTATTGTATTATTATCACTACACTCTCTATCCTCTCAATCCCAAACTCCGGCTCACTGGCAAAAAGTTGCCGGAGGTTAAAGGTGCCACAGATACGAGATGTTATTACAATCTAGTCACGCGGGTTCTGATATTTGAACTTTGAACACATACATATACATTAGATTCATCATATCACAACATCTATTATCATCACCATCTAAAATCAGGAGACGCCTTCATGAATGGAAATATAGAGATTTTTGAAAAAGATGTAAACTTATTATCCTTTATTTAAGCAGGCAGTAGTTTATGCATTATGCTGTCGATGTGCATGTGTTCCTCCTGGCTTTCCATAACTGTGCAGGATTAATTTAAAAGGAAACTTCACATCGGGAAAGTCTTTCCTTATATTATTTGTTATTCCCACTCCACTCTCCACTTCCAGGGGTTATTATGGAACGACTTGATGTGTTTTATGATTGTGTTGTGTTCGGTTTGCTCCCAGTTCTCTTCTAGTGAGTGATTACTTAGTTTATTTCCCAGAAAGGCTCCTTATGTTCATTTTTTTAAGCTCCAGAGTTGACAAATGGAGAACAAGGTGAAAAAAAGCGTCAAAGAAATTTTCTGACAGTAAGAAGTCTAAAACGAACCACTTAAAACACACCACGTTATTTGTCTTTAAATCCTAAAAACATTTAGGTTTTAAATCGATGACATTTCAGCCATCAAAGTCTGCACCGGAAGCATCTGGACATGATGTAATGTTGTGCACATTCTTCCAGCTATCCAGAGAATTAAGCAAAAATATAAAAGACAACGAAATATCCTCTGGAATGCCAGGAATGCTGTCAGCAGCTGTAGCAGTGATACGGTACTATTTAGATTGTTTTTTTCTCCTTTTAAAATAATTATAAGCACATATAAATGTCCTGTGTTACTGCATTAGACCAAAACTATGGCTCCGGGGGAAAGTCAAGGTCTCTGCAGCTGAAAAACAAAAGAGCACCTGTTTCTGGCCTGTCGAGCTTCAGGGGACACAAAACATAGCTGTGACACAATCTGATATGAGGCGAACAGGAGTGTGATTGAAATCTTTCCTTTAGTCCAGCTTCAATGCTTCATTCTCTTTCTAACCCAGATGAAGACTCACAAGTGTAGTGTCAGCTTGCTGCAGTGTCATTTGATCTGGCCGTGCCAAAGATGCTGTTTGAAGTAAAATGACTGCACATGTGTGTGTGTGCTCTCTGATAAAACAGTGGGTGTATTGTAATGGTGAGAGCGGTAGCTTATACTATCAGCAGAGGAATTCTGATCATTCCCCAGAGGGGCTCTATCTGCCTATGTGGGAGAAACTTTAGCTAAGTGCTTTGAGGAGGTGGGAAGGAATGAATTAATGAGTAGTTTAACATTTAGAGCAAAAATTTCTGGCACAACTTCACCTACTTCCAAGGTGCATGGAGAGGATGAAACAATTCACAATGCAGGAACTCCAGCAACACCTAAGGGAAGAGGAACAACTTTATTGACTGACCAACGCTTTCATCAGGGTCGACTCTGATGCATCCCAGTTTAACATTTAGGAAATAGATTTATATAGTTTCAGAAAGGATATGATTGAAATTGCTACAGTTTATGTTTACACTGCATGGCTACTGATATTTAGCTTATCTTAGCATAAAAGTGAGAACAAAGCAGGAAAAAAAGCTAAACTAAATCTACATACCAGCAACTCTACAGCTCGCAAATTAACATATTATGTTATATTTGTGTAATTCATACAGGTTAAACGTTTTGAGTAAGGGGTGAACCAGGTTAGCCATGTTACCATGTTTTTACACTTTGTGCTAATCTAGCTTAACTAGCTTAAGTTCATATAACTTAAAGGAGACATTACGTGTTTTCAGGATTCATTAAAAATAATTGTTAGGGTAAGACATCCACTGTTATGCAGAAGCTGACCTGTGACCGTGCAGAGAGATGCAAATGTTCAAGAGTCCTCATTGAGAAATAAGACAGAGGAGCCTTCATCTGTTGATAAAATAGAAAATTATGAATAAATCCTGTTTTGTGTAACAGTACACTTTGGTTTGAGTAGCGACTAAAATATGCCTTTAGCTGGAATTCAAGCATTTTTGTGATCAACTTGAAAAACTTCACGTGAGTATTTTCTTTATCCACCCACCTCCTGTAACCTGTTGTTCCATATATGCATCTGGATTGTTCTGATCTATTTACAGATAAGCTGCTCTCAGGTCAGGCCCCACAGCCTGCTATAGGTCAACAGCACCATCTGCAGGAGAGCATCTGGCACAAAAATCCACAACAGCTACAGAGCGTGGGGCGGGTTTGGCAGGAAATGTGGTGCATGGAATATGGTACTGTTAGTCATCCTTCAGGTCATACCCATTCTTTTTAGAGAAGAATGAATATTTTTCCAACATGCTCAAGGGTTAAAAATATATATCCTGCTCAAATGTTTTCTCAGTAGCTGAAATGTGGATGTGATGTGCAGAGTGTATTGCCTAAGAAATTTCATAATAAAAGCATAATTAGGTCTATTTTATTTTTTTTGTAATTTTGCCCTTGGATACCTCCCACGGTGGATTTTAAATCTATCAACATGTACTTGAAGAGCAGACTTTCAGGTTTAATTCAATGAGTTTGATAGAAGTTTTGTATTAATTAAAAATTATAGAGAGTTTTGTACATAGTCCCCCATTTTCAGAGGGATGAAATATGTTCTCTCTATATTCAGTCGTGTCTCGAGTGACCAAAAAGCGTACAATGCTATGGTCATGAGCCACACTCTGCTCTTCAATCTGCTTGGATCAAGGAATTCTTTTTCAGAACTCTGTGGGCTCATTTAGAGGTTTTCTGCTAAAGTTTAACCTGACCCTATTGTTCTGGACTTTAACCAGTGGTTTAGAACATGTTTTAAAGCCTCTGCCTTTACATTCGACTCTTGTTTGAAGACCTTTTTAATACTGAATTGCGGAGGACAACAGTTCTTCTTATTCCCCCCCCCAGGATTATTCTTTCCTGTAATTTCCAGCTGTGGTTACATCAATATGGCAACACAATCCACTTTTAGTGGTCTGGTGCAACCTCAGCCCTGCTTTTGCTTATTAACCACTCAAGCAATATAAATTTTAATAAAAATATCTGCGGACAACAACAAATAGTGATTTGGTCTGTCACTCCAAGAGCAAATGTATTAAACTTAATACACCTAAGAATAAGCAGGAAAGCCTCCATCTATTTGAGAAGCTCGAACCATGAAATGCTTGTCATCTTCTTGAAAACTGACCGTGACAGTTGATAATGCCCAAAAAGGATGAATTCAACTTTGCTTTCCAAAAAGCGAAAGAGAAGGCAGCTGGGTTTACTGGAATCATCTTTATTTGACATTTCACGATTATCAGAAAATTGTGTGTGCGCATCAGTGAACATTATTTAAAAATAACAGATAATATGAAACTCAGATATACACAAACAACACCTCTTTGTGGATGTCATCTGTGGCCAAAAAAAATAAGGACAAAAACAGAAAAAGAGCAATGTAGTTGCAAAGCTTCAGAACATTAAAGCAACTGATATAGTGCAACAAATACCTTTCCATTCCTCTTAATTTAGTGGACAATGATGATTACAGTGAGAAGGAAAGTATAGTGACTGAGGCTCTCCAACTGATTGCTGAAACACAAACCTGTGCAAAAAGAGCTGATAAAACATCTGGATAATACTGTCAAACTGAACACTTCAAATCAAATCCATCCTTAAAAAATAAATAAATAAATAATCGCACATCGTAAAAAAAAAAGGAAAAAAAAGGGCAAATTCTACACCTTTATGAATGCCATCCTGGATCCTTATGTGCAGGTAACATCGCTACTCCTCTAAACAGTAATACTGACACAGAAGTACCACAGAAAATGATGATGAGGGTTATAATTTCTGTTTGGGCATCCTGGTCAGATCTGACTGTTCCAAAGAAGGAAGGAGGGGAATGATTGCAGAGTGCAAAACAGTTTGGCTTCCACTTCTTCTCCATTTGTTTTTCCTCTCTTGCCTGGATCGCTCCTCTCATCCCCACATGAAAGCTCCAAAGGGAACCATCATGGCCTGGCCGTGGCTCTACTCCCTGAAACATGGGAAGCATTAATAGGTCTGTCGCTGGCAACTTACTAACACTGACGGCGATGAAAGAAACCAATCATCCCAAAATCGATACAGCAACAGGAACACCGGCCTTTCTCGGGTATATACACTCATTTTCCACCACAGAAGGATTTCGCTTAATAACACCTGCAAATACAACACTCACCTCTGTTTGTGGCGTAAACCGGGGATGCAGGAGAGGAAAAACAAACACCCTCCGTTAGGTTCCAGCACCGCCTGACCAGGACGCATCTTCATCACAGCATGTAGATGATGTAGGAGAGGAAGACGAGGCCCATAACGGCGAAAAACATCAACACCAAGATGTCCACCATGATGGGAGCTCGGTCGGAGACAGACTGTGCGGATGTGAGGAGAACACGCAGCACAAACAGCGACCTTACCACCGAGGGTAGAAGATCGGCGAAGATCGGAACAGATCGGAAGAACTCGGAGAGCTCCACACGCCCCGCCCTACACAAAAAGCGAACGTGCAAGGGGGAAAAGAAAACACGTGTGATTTTCTAACCCGGAGTGTTGGCTTTCAGGCACGTTTGCCCAAGAAAGGCGTGTTTGGCCTCCATGGATGACTTCCCCCAAAATCTTTACTTTGTTACCAAAAGGACAGTTTGTAGCTTTAATCAATAATAAGTCAATAAAGTCTTAAGTCAGGAGAAGCAAGAGAGAACATACAAAGAGTAGAAAAAGTCTATGAGTGTAAATAACTGGGGTCAACCATCCAAAGCAACGGACAGTCGCAAGAGAGGTGAAGCAGAGAGCGTAGCCAGGGGGTGGAGACGAGTTTCAGGGGTGATTTGTGACAGAAGACTAGCAGGCGATGTTGGTGACCTGCTATGATGTATGGTTTTGGAGATAAAGGCTTTGATAAAAAGACAGGAAGCTGAGCTGGAGATGGCAGAGTTGAAGATGTTAAGATTTTCATTGGGATGGCCAAGGCTGAAATTAGCACATCGGAGGGACAGCTCAGGGTGGGCGGTTTGGAGACAAAGAGGAAAAGCTGAGATGTTTTGGACATGTGCAGAGGAGAGATAGTGGATATACTGCTCAAAGGATGTTGAATATGGAGCTGTCAGGCAGGAGGAAATGAGGAAGACCACAGAGAAGATTCATGGTTGTAGTGAAGGAGGACATCCAAAGGGCTGGTGTGACAGAAGTAGAGAACCTTCCACAAGTTGAATTAGCTTGATGGGGTTTTCTTATTTCTCACAAGATCAACAACAACAATAGCCAATCAGGATGTTCCACATACCACAACTGAACCAGTAATTCTCCCTGATAACTACATCGTTTTGACCTTTTCCTGCTTTATAAGTAAACTGGCTTCAATCAAACTATGTTCAAATCTTGTTGCCTAATGGAGCAGTAACCATCCTCGTTGAAGATCCCTTTTAATCTGCACAAATCTCCCATTTACCACATTTTCCCCCCATTATGCTTGAAAGAGGTCATCAAACTCCCCCCAGCATGAATGATGAATGAATGATGAATGAATGAATGAATGAATATGAATGAATGAATATTCTTTATTGTCATTGTCACAGGTACAATGAAATTGAAAGATGTCTCTGGTCAGTGCAACATCACAAAAGATAAATACTTAAAAACTATAATGATAGGATATAAAAGATAGAAATACATATAAAATACAGTATTCTCATACCGTAGATACACCCAAGCAATCCAGGCCTAAGGCCCCATACAGACACTCAACATACGACCTAGTTGATATATCACTCAAACAATCAATCACTCAATCAATTTGTTAGCGCATCCAACAAAACATGTCTGAAAGCATTCCAACATCAAGGGCACAAATGACAACAGGGGCAATGAAAGTCATCTACTTTTAGTAGCATTGAGACATGATATTGCAATTGGGTAGAAACTGTGTTTGAATCTGTTAGTCCTTGTGTATGTTGTTCTATACCGTTTACCTGAAGGCAGCAGTTCGAACATGGAGTGTCCAGGGTGTGAGGTGTCCTTTATGATGTTATGGGCTCTTTTGAGGCAGCGGGAACTGTGTAGGTCTTTCAGTTTGAGGAGAGGGCAGCCGATTGTCCTTTGGGCAGCGTTGATTACTCCCTGGAGTGCTTTCCTCTGAGCCACTGTGCAGCTAGCGTACCATATGCCTATGCAATACGTTAGTATGCTTTCGATGGAGGCTCTGTAGAAAGACACCAGCAGTCTCTGTGTGATGTTGTTCTTCCTAAGCACTCTCAGAAAGTACAGTCTCTGTTGTGTCTTTTTCAGTAGCTCAGAGGTATTCACACTCCAGGATAGGTTTCCCTCTATGCTGACTCCCAAGAAGCGGAAGTCTGCCACCCTCTCCACACAGTCGTCGCTGATGATTAGTGGTTGGATTTCTGTCTTGTGTCTTCTGTAGTCAATTATGAGTTCTTTGGTCTTTTTCGTGTTTAGGAGAAGGTTGTTATCCTTGCACCATGAAGACAGCCGCTCCACCTCATCTCTGTAGGCAGACTCATCTCCCCCAGATATGAGCCCCACCACAGTAGTGTCATCTGCGAACTTTACAATGGCGTTGCTCTGGTGGGCAGGGGTGCAGTCGTGTGTATAAAGCGAGTAGAGCAGTGGACTAAGCACGCAGCCCTGTGGCGACCCAGTGCTTAGATTTAGGGCTGGAGATGTGTAACATCCCACTCTCACTCTCTGTCTGCGGTCAGTGAGGAAGCTATTGATCCACTTACAGGTGCTGTGAGGAAGCCCTAGGTCTTTTAGCTTGGCGTCCAGTTTGTATGGAAGAATGGTGTTAAATGCCGAGCTATAATCCACAAAGAGCATACGCACATAGCTTCCTTGCCTCTCCAGATGTGTTAATGCTACATTGAGTGCTGTTGCTATGGCGTCCTCTGTCGATCGGTTTGCTCTGTAGGCAAACTGGTGTGGGTCAAGGCTGCTGGGTAGGGCTGCTGTAATGTGGTAACGCACAAGTTTCTCAAAGCACTTCATCACCACCGGGGTTAGTGCCACTGGTCTATAGTCATTTAGGCTAGAGATATGAGATTTCTTGGGCAAGGGTATTATGGTGGAGGTCTTGAGGCAGGGTGGGACGTTTGACTGTTCAAGGGATTGGTTAAAAATCCTGGTGAAAATATAGGCAAGCTGGTCTGCGCAGTCTCTCAGCACACGTCCTGGTACGCCATCTGGGCCGGCTGCCTTCCTCGGGTTAACAGCCCGCAGGGTGCGCCTCACTTCATGCTCCTCCAGAGTGATGATGGTACTGCTGCTGTGGGCTGTATGGTGTAGCTGTTCCTCTGGGGCATAGGGTGCAGTGACCTCAAAGCGTGTGAAGAAGATGTTCAGCTCCTCCGCCAATGCTGGGTCACCTTCAGCCATACCTGATTTGGACTTGTAGTTTGTCAGCTGCTGGACACCCTGCCACACCAGCCGGCTGTTCTTACTCTCCAGGTGGTTCTCGATCTTCTTCCTATAGTCCGCCTTGGCCTTCTTAATGCCTTTTTTCAGGTTGGCTCTAGCCCTGCTGTAGCTCTCCCTGCTTCCGGACCTGAAGGCGCTGTTCCTCTCTTTTAACAGCTGCTGGACTTCCCGGGTCATCCATGGCTTTTGGTTGGTGTAAACCCGGATCTGCTTGTCTACTGTGACAGTGTCTATACAGTGTTTGATGTAACAGAGGACACTGTTTGTGAACATTTCCAGGTCTTGATGTTGGAAGATATTCCAGTTGGTTCTGTCAAAGCAGTCCTGTAGCTGTTGAGAAGCGCCCTCTGGCCATGTTGTTATAGTTTTAGTGATGGTCGACGCAGTTTTCCTGATTGGGGCATATGCAGGAATTAGGAGCAGGGATAAATGGTCAGATTGGCCCAGATGTGGTAAGGGTCTTGCCCTGTAGCCCTTCTTGATGTTGGAATAGACTTTATCTAAGGTGTTAGCCCCTCTCGTGGCACACTTCACATGCTGGTGGAAATTAGGGATAGCTGTTTTTAAATCCACCTGATTAAAATAACCCGCTATAATGTGCACTGCGTCAGGATATTTATTGAGTTTATTGTTGATGTTCGTGTGCAAAAGCGCTAGTGCCACGTTAGTATTTGCATCTGGCGGTATGTAAACAGTTGTTATTACCACAACAGTGAACTCCCGTGGAAGATAGATGGGCCTGCATTTGACAGTCAGATATTCTATGTCCGGAGAACAGTGACGGTCTATGATCACTGTGTTTGTACACCAGCTGTTATTCACGTATATGCAGATTCCCCCTCCTTTTCTCTTACCGGAATTGTTTGTTCTATCCTGGCGCTGTGCGGTGTAGCCTGCTAGCTCAATAGCAGAGTCCGGGATGGACTGATGCAGCCAGGACTCAGTGATTAGAAGAATACATCTTTTCAGTTGTCTCACCTCTCACAAATAGGTTCAGAATTTTCCTTTTTGAGGTCTTTTGTTTTTTTAAGCACTTGAAATGAAGGCAAATGGACTTCTTTCTGCTTGTGAAGACATTTTACTTCCCATCCAAGTGGCTTCTTTAGTTCTAGAAACTAATGGAGAGTCTTGGGTATTTTACCCCTTGTGGGATTGTCTCCATTGAAGAGATCCTGAGAGTCACCATCTTTGTCATTGTGAGTTACATGAGCCCAGGTGTGAATCAAGGTAGGTCATTACTGTCACAGAGGCCAAGGTGTGAATCCCTTTGGAGACACTGTCCTACCATGTCATGTTGGAAATAATTAAGGTCACATGGGTTATGGTGTGAGTGGGGATTGAATCACCTGGAAAGGGATCTCCAGACTGTGTTATAGGTGACTGATGACTGGTGCTCTAGGACACCAGCAGTCTAACAGCGGTCATTCAGTGTGGACATAAATACCCTCCTTTATTCCCGTGTCCTCTCTGCTTTAGCTGAAGATGTATAACTGCGTTGTGTGACGTGTCACGAGTGGTTCTTTGGTCTCGCCCGTGTAAAAGTCCAAACGCTCCTCAACACATTGCACAATGTACACTTGTGTTGTTTTGTCTCGTCTTGTGTTGTTAGGTCTGAAGCACACTGGGCTGTTACGGTTCTGAGTTTCTCTGACAGACCTGCCAAATGAGGGACAATATTAATCCATTTCTCCCTGGTTAGGGCATCTCCACAGATTTAGTGCAAACCCAGTATGGTTTTAGATATGGAAACATTCCTGATTCACTTCTTGAATGGTGAGAAGGGTGCTTTGCAGTTCATATTTAATAAAGCTAGCAGTTCAGGACCTGCCAGATTCTCAAGGTCTTAAATTAGAGACTCTGAGGAGCCTGTGTTATCAGTTATGCACCAGTGTTTCCCACTTCTTTTGAATTCTGGCTGGAGCCGGTTTTCCCTCTTCTGCAAGGGGAGTGGTGAAAATTGTTGTATGAAATACTGTTTCTTCTTTTCCCACGTGGAATAGCTTGAATTTATTAGCACAAGCACGCTAATGAAGGTCCTTTAATGAACCATTTTGAGACTTAGAACCAAACCCCCAAAAGACTCAGCTAAACATATTACTTCATTAATCAGCACAATGGTTTTTAGGTATGACAACATAACATGAAAAAGTTTTCCTATTTAGCAATTGTCCTTTTTTGCATCATAAATTTGTAGAAGCGACATAATGTGACATTTGCTGAAAAAGGGCCTTGCACACCTATGTAGATTTTTACGTTTGCGTTGCTATTCATGTGTCCAAGTGAAGAGACTGTACAGACAGAGCAGTCTTGAGAAAAAAAATGACATTTTATTGAATCTGCAGAATCATAAGTACAATTTGAAGTGCTGTATCAGGGCAACAGGAGATGATATCAGGTCCTTAATCTGAGGATGTATTCAGAGTGTTGAATACATGTGTATGTCAATATGCATATGGTATATTTTTTTTTATTTTAAAAAAATAACAAAATTATATCAAAAACAATTTAAGATGGAATGCACAAAAACTGGTCTGAATGCTAAACCTGCAATTGTGGATTATATGATTTCACTCTGCAAAGTCTACAGTATATAACCAGTATCATAGAAGCAGGGAATGATTCATCAGAAGAGCAGGAGCCTACGATGAAGGCTGGAGGAAAGAGGGACTGCAGCAGGAGGTTGGACAGCATAAGAAGACAGAAACTGAATGGAAGCAGGGTTATGATATGAAGTTAGGGTTCAGTAGTGATGCCAGAGCAGAGGAGCGGTATTTGGCGCAAAGAGGTTAACTCCTGACTAAAATCCAGGTCAGACAAACAACTTGCCGCCTCTCACAGACTGGGAAATCGAGAGGATCGCCACCCTCAGTCGCCCCCTCTCCCCCCAGCCTCGCACGCTTACATCTTCGCACACACAGTGCCTTAACAAATCCATCCTGAGCCACACTTAAACAATACTGGCTGTCTTTGGCCATTCCCCCCCTCCTTCCCTCATTTCATCCACACCACCACCTAACAACAATCAACACACTTGAGATAAGTTTGGACTGGACGCAATCCGGAATCTACCAGTGTGAGTAGTTTCGTTGATAATTAAATTTGAGCAAATGCACCATCAGCCAGGAACAACAATCATTTCACTCAAAGCCAAACCACAAAATTCCTCAATTTACCCCAGAGATACACACAACCGTGAGCTCTAAACCAGCTTTCCGATCTAGCGTCTGTTTTGCAAATATCCTGTTGTCGAATAGAGATTAATGCAAAATGCAGGAAAGATGCTGTACAGTGTGTTCATTCGTTCTCATTTATTAGAAGATTAGAAGAGTCTTTTTTCTAATTCAGTGACTTTTTTTTTTTCCATCAGCACTGTCACAATTCATGACATTAGAGAGTTTGATTGTTCAACACCAACTGACAACGTGCATCAACCGTGAGTCAGCTTTTAAAAATCACAGAACTTCTCCACATTCACAAAAATATTGAAACGCTTTTATCTGCAGGCAAGCCACTTCCCAGAGCACCGTGACCTGTAAAAACAATTCCCCCTAACTTACATTTATGATACATATACAATTGTACAATGTCATCTAGCTACATAGTGAGAGCCTTGTTTCACTTAATGAAGCCGAAATCCCCTCCCTCCCCGCTCCCCAGCTCCACTGTAAGGATGGCCCCACCCTGATCGCTCATGTCTGTGACAGTCACAGTGCATCACAGGAGAAGGAAACTGCAAGAAAAGGGGAAAGGTGCATAAGGTCAGGGGCCTGTGACATTATTTACACCACAGAGGAATGGCAACAATAATGACAATTACACGTGTTATGGTTTTAACAGAAATACTGTGTCGCAGTCTTTCTGTGGAAGAGCCAGCAACGCAAACGCTTCATTTTACGCTCAAGAACCAGTTTCAACATTTAGCTGCCAGCGAGCGGTGGCTGGCTTGTTGTTGGGATTGGCCTGCCACATGTGCCGCCCTGGCTCAGGTGGCAGCTGCCTTTAAAATGAACAGAGCATACGATAAAAATCAACTTTCAGGTGTATTTTAAATGATTCTTTTTCTAAATTCTCCCTTCTTTGAAGCTGCAGAACAATGAAACTGTCTTTAACAACAAGCAGTTAGCGCTGTCCTGAAACTCCAAGTAATTATCCCATGACTGATCTAATACAGTGACTACAAGAGTCTCCATAAATACTCCTTTTCTGTCTTGCAAACTGAGTTGCTGGTTTATTTATTAAATACACAGATCTGTTTTTTTTTTCTCAAAACAAACATCTAATAACAACAAGGACAGTTCAGGAAGAAAAGAGCGAGAAAAATGACAACATCTACCACAGCCATAAAAAAAAAATCTCACATTAAATGAGAAAAAAAAAAAGAAAAAAAAAAAAGACTGGAATGTACTCTTTCAAAAACGGTGGAATGAATTTCAAATAAACGATTCACAATATCGAGTTGTGCTTGGCCTCGTCTTTTATAAAGGATTTCTGTGATGGTGATATTTTTTTTTCTTAGCAAAGGGGAAGAGCCATTTCCCCCCCAAAACAGCTTAATCTTGATCACCATATCTTTGTGATTCTCACAGGACTGAAGGCATTTAGGCTGCAAAATCAGGAATAAACGTGTATACTGTACATGCAGACGTGTGTTCAGTGTAACTGCAGGAGAAAGACTGATGAAGTCCCCTAACGTGTCCCTGATCCCTCCTGTATCCAGGAAGCCTGTGTAAGGCTCAACAGGAGGTGCTCTACAGTTAGGTCATTATTCCAGTTTGACAACAGCACAGTGCTGAACATGAGGGTGCCTACTTGAGCAGACTGGCGAGATGTGTGTCCATCTATAAATATATTTAAAAAACCTCTCTGTTAAGACTGAAAACTGGCTGACTGATGCAACAGCAACAGCGTTGGAGGTTAAAGGAATGTACTCAAGTGAAAAAAAAAAAAAATCACTCTAAGACAGACTGAGATTCTATACACTGTTTTTCCAGTCTGGCCAAGATCACGCTGCAAAATTAAAGAAAGAAAAAGACAAATGGGCCCATTAAAACGCCACTCAAACACACTTTGAGCTAGTTTCTTCACTGAATTGTGTCTGCAGGTTTACTCACTTCAGGGATATCTTTTTTTCAAAAAACAAACAAACATTTTCTTCAGTATTTTTGCATGTTTTAGTGGTAGGATTGCTAAGTGGCGTAGCTAGGATGGAGCTGTGTGACACGGCACGGACCCCTGACATACTGCAATGAACTGTGAATTCATCTTTGAGGACTTTCCATTCCCACTTGCAGCTGCATGAGAGTGGAGTCAGGATGGGGACAAAGACAAAGAGGATGACGAACATCCAAATAGAGAGACATTAGCACAGACGGACGAATAGAGAAGCAGGCAGGCAGATAGACAGACAGAAGGACAGACAGCTAGATAGAGGGTGTGTGTCTGTGGCTGGCGAACAGTGAGAGCAGAGCAGGGATGTAGAGGGGGAAGGGGTTCAGGGTCTCTCAGGGCAGGTTAGGGAACAAGAGTAAAAATAAGAGAAAGCGGCGCTAAGATGAGATGGCACTGGGCTTTTCCTTTCCTACTTTCCCTCCCTTTCTCTATCTCCTCCTTTTTCTCTCCCTCTTTTTCTTCTCCTCTAGCTCAGATGGCCTCCACGTAGTTGGCAGGCAGCATGCCCTGCTGGCCGGTACGCTCCACGCGGCCATACATCCAGCCTTCATCAATCTGCTGCACGTCTACGATCACATCTCCGTCCATAAAGGAAACTTCATCCTCATCGGCGGCAGAGTAGTCATATACTGCCCTGTATCGCTTCTGTCAGCAAAAAAGAATGAGCTTGGTTAGTTTATAAACGGTTACAGTCTGCTGACAATGAGCTTAATCATCTTGGAAAGAATGTGTTTTGCTTTTGTGTTATTAAATTACAACAAATCTTCTGATTCTTGTTAGGTTTTGGAATCGGTGAATTTAATTAGAAGAGTGAAGGACGTACCCCAGCACTGGGAGGCGGGGCAGCGGCTGCCTGGCGCACTGGTTCAGGAGCAGGATCATAGTGGTAGTTCTGAGTGGCTGCAGGCTGCTGGTAACCACCTGGTGAAGGAGTACAGGGATAATGAAGGAGTTAGAATCATAAGCAGTACTACTTATAATTGGTGCTTTAACCTACACAAAAGGTCATTTATGGCAGTATGCGGCTCTGTGATTTTTTTAAATCATAAGAAGTAGCATCAAATTCTGCTACCTTGCAAAGTTTTAAGAGCACTTGCCCATTGCTGTGGCAAGGATTAAGGAGGGTGGGATCACTTAATACACAAAATATTTTAATTATTATACAAGCTCAAGATGTTTGCATACATTTTGTTTTAACTACAAACAAAGTAATAAAGGATGCGAAAAATAAAAACAAAACACTCTTAATACTTTAGTCAATTTGTTGTTGCTAACGTTATTAAAGAGTCACCAGTTCATCTTTGTTTTGGTGCCACTCAAACACATGTTACCGTTTAAAATGCATTTCTTCTCTAGCAGTTCTAAAATGAAGAGAAACTGTCTTTTAAGAAGCGAGAGACAATAAAAATATTGTGTAAATAAAAGGTCATTTTGTTTGTACAATACCATATTTGCATAAAAATGACAGAACTGTAATTAAATTAAAAAAATCTCGCTTAACAGGTAACAGTATAGTTAATATAAACACAATACCTATTAAAATGTTCTCCTGTATAAAATAATGGGGTCAGAAATGACCTGACTTGGTTACGCACAGTAGGTTGCACATACATAAAGTTCACAACTACACAATTCAGGTACACGACCCATAAATAATTAGATAAATGACTATAATAACTAATAAATACGTGTAGGAATATTAAGACGCAGGTTTAAAAAGAAAAAAAAAAAAAGCACTGAGAAAAATCTGACTACTGAACACTGAGAAAATGTAAAAAGCTCCACAAAGGCTAAATTCAGAAGTTTGTAAACATTGACTCAGTACAGTCTATAATTAGATATTCATTTCCATGTATTTTCTATGCATACAAGCTGTGTATTTATTGTTTGTTTGTGCAAAAGCTCTTTTACAGTAAATGCTAAAAAAAAAAAAAAAAAAAACCTACATGGCAAGCCAAGGCACGCATGCTCTTGATTCACAACCCTCTAAACAATGACCTTCTGTGTAAAGGTGTTGAACTGGCACACGAAATACAAATAGCAGGCTGACTAGTCATTCCTCTTCCTAATGCTGAAAGCACTGTTCTGACATAACTGCTCCTGTTGTTGTTTGCAATTATTACTGCAAAGTTTCTGTGTCTGAGCTTCAGCAAACAATTGTTTGACTTGAGTAATGAATAAAAACAGATTATGTACAATTATGATTTCAGCTGTGATTGTGAAACAGAATTATGCTTGCAGTAATGTAGTCATTTATGGCTAAGAAGATTAAAAAGCAGAAGAGTGCAGTGAAGAACTTGAGCTCCTATAGGCTCTGGGAGGGAGGAACCAAGCGCAGACAAGCCAAGAAAGCTAAAGAAAAATGTAATGCTTTTTGTTCTCTAGTTCATGTACATTTTCCAGCTACACAGATATTTTTGTGGATTCAGACAGTGCTTTCTTCACTTCTGCCTTCTACTTCTCTGCTACATTTACTAGTAATTGCTGGTCATACCTGCACTGGGGTTGCTTGGCAGATGTTGTGGACCCTCTCCTCCGATCTTCTTCTTCTCAAATTCCTCATGGTACTTAATCTGCAATGCACAAACACAAACAGGTCATTCATGAAGATGAGGAATAACGCACCTTCTCTTAGGAGATTCAAATCCTTTCAAGTCTTTTCTAGATTCAAAAAGGACTTGTAGTTTGCACAGTTCCTTTTCTATCCACCAGGGGTCTCCCACTTGCTCTCTAGCTTCTCAGTGTCTGTGGAGATAGGTGGGGCGCACTATTTGCAGCAAATGCTCAGGGAAGCAGCTTGATGTTGAGAGGAAATGACATCTCAGGTACCGGAAGCAGTGTAAGGACGTAGGTGTATAGCAACGGCTTGTTGACACATCAGACAGGTGAAACATACACACAAACACACACCAAAAAAAAAAAAAAAAAAAAAAAAAAAAAAAGAGCAGAGGAGGAGTACAGAGAACAAGTCACTCAAATCCCCGAGTCTTACACACTCGCTTGGAATGACAGAGCAAGACTCAAAAGGAACTACTGAGAGGAAAAGGAGAAGGGTGGGGTTGTATGACTAAGCATATGAAATGGAATCAAGTTTAAATTAAAGTACTACAGTCTCAAGTGTAAGTGAATAGAGAAAAAATGGATTTTTTTCATTCTGTAAGCCATACGCTGAGTTATAACTGAACAAAAACAAAAAAGCAGCACAATTAGATGTTTAGGCAGACTTTATGACCATTTCTCCAGCCAGTGCGACAAAGGCTGTGTTCAGTGTTTCAAAATCAAACAGGCAGCACTGATGAAACAGAAACTGAGTGACTGCTCTATTTAACCCGTCTCCTTATTACCAGACTGATAACAGACTTACTCAACAGTTCTTCGGTCAAGATTTACAACCCTGTATTCTGTTCCCGCTTATGCCCCGGCTCAAAGAGCCCACTGTGCTGCTGGCGTCAGTGAGGAGTGTATTCACCGACTGGATAGAACGACGGAGTGTTTGTGTAAGGACAGTGAAGCGAGTGACTGGGAGAACACAGTGGCTATTCTCAAGTGCAATATGCTAAGTGAGAGTGTGTGAGAGAGATTATTTTAGTTTGTTTTGAAGAAGCAGGTTGAACAGATGGTGTGTTTGTGTGTGGATTTACAGGACTTGCCCTAGCTGCTGCTGAACTACCCCCGACCATCCCCCCTGATTCATCTCAATCTTTGCTGGTGGCAGGAAATATAGAAGGATGGACCGAGAGATGTGGCAAAGAGAAGGGCAAAACAGAGATGAGACTAGAAGAGGGTTTATTGCACTTTGTTTTTCAGTGTCCAGAGAAGAGAAATAAAAGACACTAATGTTCATCTGCAGTGGCTCCTTTATGATTGGCTGTGAATGACAAATTGATTGCAAGCAGAGGTCTCGTTTATCAGCTTCAACTAAAGCCACTTCACGATGCGCTTAAATCTATCCTTAAACAGTGAAATTGTGGCTTGTGTGCGCGCCCATAAACGCATATAATATATGTGTTTGTTTTCCTGCTTTGCTGACTTCCTTAATCTCCAACATGCAAGATCTTCATCACATGAAAACTGTAATTATCCATCACCCTCCACACCAATTATGCCATTAGCGAGGCCAGTGCAGAGCTCGGTATGTATGAAGAGGTGTCTTTGTTTTGTCAGTTTGTTTCACATAGAAAGAAAGGTCTTTGCAGCTGACTTAAGCAGATTGGGGGACACAAGGTGAACAATATAAACATTTCTACATTCCTGTTGTGTATTTACAGAGAAATGGCAAATCAATCAATAACAGGGGCAGAGGGAGAGGAAAGTGAAGGTGATTGGACCCAATGAAAAGTGAATGGGAGAGAACTCCTTTACCATGTATAAAGAGCAAGTAAGAGGACAAAAAGATTTTAAAAGCAACAGTATACAAAAAAAAATTGTAGAACTTGAGATCTTAATCTGGGGAAATTCTCTGAGGCTTGAGCTGGAGGAGGTGAGACCAATTAGGTAATGTAACAGAAAATGATGACAAAAAATGTGCCACGTTATTCTGGTGGCTTCCAAAGCTTTCATTTGAAGCATAATGACTAAGCTTTAAAGGAAATCAAGTTGTTTTTTTTTTGTTTGTTTTAAATAAAAAAATAAACCTTGGCTTTAATTTTTCACATTTTCTGCCACTTACTTTCTCTACTCTGCTTCATCTCCAGCACTCGCTAAAGGTCATGTAATACGTGTTTAAGGGCAAGTTATTACGCGCTGAGATTATTTCTAAAACAGTATCAAAACACTCATCTGAACAGAGATTGTAAAAATGCTAATAAAATAAAAATGTGTTGTTGTGATTACAGCCTGGCGTGGCACAGACAGCTGTCCCCTGGGATTTACAGTTGCTTTGCAGATGCCTGTTTTCAGGATTGGTGCTGTTGCTCCTTCCTCAATATAAATTGCTACATTTTTAACAAATTATTTGTTTTGCTTTCCTTGTACAATTTTCTAATTTCCCATGCTGCACTCAACAATCATGGCATGCTCAGTTGCCTAGCAATGCTTATCCATTAGTAAGAGACATTTTGATAAGCAGGCTGCCATATCTTAAACCAGCGGTCCCCAACCCCCGGGCCTCGGACCGGTACCGGTCCGTGAGTAGTTTGGTACCGGGCCGCGAGAGTTGAGGCTCAGGTGTGAAATGTATAGTTTTCAGGGTTTTTATCGGTTTTCAGTGTTATTTTGTTATCGTTTTTATCGTTAACTCTGTTTTCGTGGGTCTTTTCACGTGTGTTATGAATAAATCTTTTTTTTCGGTACTGGTACTAGTTTTATTTTGTTGTATTTATCCGCGACACCTTAAAGGCCGGTCCGTGAAAATATTGTCGGTCCGTGGCGCAAAAAAGGTTGGGGACCGCTGTCTTAAACCATAGATGACTAGATTAGATCAATAGATGCATATAAAGTGGTATTTATTTTAGTGTGACAGAAGATGAATAATTACGGGAGTTGTAACTGAAACTGGTAAGAGTAGATGACTGACCAACGTGGAGAACCTAGCGAGTTAAGTACCACAGTAGCTGTCTCAGTAGACTCCGAGTGTGGAAAACAATTCAGACTAAGTCAAGTGAACTTCGGAGTGGACTAACTGAGTCTGGTGGATTCTCAAGATTCTCAAAAGTCTTTAGACAACGAGGTAATGCAGAAATATTGATTTTTTTTTTTTTAACCGTATTGGCTGATCTTAAATCTTATGTTGTGGTAGCCATTCACAGTGTCCTCACTCAATAACTGGACCCATTCCAAACATTTTGGTCCCAATTAAAAATTTACACCCAAAAGATTAAAAATGCCACCGCTTCCCTTTAAAGCAGTGAAATCAGTAAATCTTAAAGAACTGAAGAGCCGTTTGCTGAGTACTTCATGTAGACCAATCATTCTCCATAGAAGAAATCCTCAGTTCAATATTGGCAAAGAGATTATAGTCACACAGGGAAACTAATCAACACAGAGCAGACTGGCTTCATACCAGGCTGTCAGGGTGGGGGGAAACGCAGAAAGAGCTCCAAATATTCAGTCTGCTTTATTATTAAGATGTTGAGAAATAAACAAACAAGTGGAGTGAATGGAGTACTTGCTTTGGTGACGCTTACATTGCTGATTTGGTCCTGCGTTTTCTTAATTCTTTGCATCTCTGGTGTGTCTGCGACCACGCTGAAACCCTTCCCTTTATTCTTCTCAAAATCCTCCCTGTAAAGAACCTGCACAACAAAACAGGATCGTGTTAGAAATAAAGGCAAGGTCAACACGCAAGGCAAATTACATGTAAAATGAATTATACATTGACATCAACAGTTTCAGTTTAGCGAGTCAACAAGGAAAATCCAGCAAATGCAGTGGAAATGGTTATTTATAGATGCAGTGACCTAGATTCTTTCAACAAATCATATTCAACATTTTGAGGATTCATAATGGAGACTTGGTATTTTCCTGCACCTCTGAAATCAATTTACAACTCATATATAATTGTAAAAAGTAACAAAAAATTAAAAATCGTGAAATAAAATTCTTGGTTTTGCTAATGTCAGTGCTGAGTTTTGCTGAACTAAAGCTTTGGGTTTATAAAATTCTTTGGAAGGAAGGAAGAAAATTCTTTTATTGGCAGCTCGATCACAGCTCAACCACAGCTCAACAACATGCGATGGACTAACATGATAATGTTGACAAGTCGTCTCTGGGAAACTGACATTCGTTTATATTTTGCATCTTCTTTTTTGGGTATTTCCATAAGAAGGCTAGCTGAAATTTAAACAAATGTACCAGATTCTACAACAACAGCAGCCCAAATCTACACACTGCCTCTGAGGCTGAAAATTCCCTTCACACCACACATGATTCGGGGCCCTGCATCCAGAGGAATATCTGAATATGGATTATTTTGTGATATGTTCTTGAGATGGACAAGATGTTTCACATTTTTTCCTTTTTTCAGTTTGATATGCACAGGAAAAGCACCCAAAAAATTACAGGACACAATTATCCGCAAACTGGATCAATCACATAAACTACTAATTATAGTTTTATGACCATTTAATTGTATTTGTTTACTTATATCTCTCACTATAAAGCATAAGCTTGACGACAATACAACAAAGTTGCTTTTGGCCTTTACTAGTCAAATTTTACGTTTTCTGCAAATTCAATAATCTTGTACGCATCAAATAGGCTCTCTGTTTGTGTTGTATGCACAAACTGAGTAGGGTTTGCCCTGCATATATTGCTTTGTCTTCTGTGGTGACGTTAACTTCCTGCCTGCTTGAGTGAGTGAAGGCCTTACATGCAGGACGTGGTAGTAACCATATATGGTTAAAATGAGAGGTACTGTGCAACAAACAGTGTCAGCGTGTGTGTGTGTGTTATTTTCCAGCCTTCCCACCCTATTCTGACCCTAAGGGGCAGAGAGGAGGAAACGTCCTGCCCATGTAACGTCAGATGGGAATCAGAAATTACAAAGCTCTCCCTCACTGCTACACCGTGGGTGATCACTCAAAGCCACAACCACATACACCACTTAACAAACCTGAAACAGGAAAACACGTTTTATTTCTGAACTAAAGCTGTAACACATTTTAGCGCTTCTCTCTGTCATCTTTTCTGAGAATTTTAGACTCCACCCCCCCACACTGAAACTCTGTCCCTGCCTCCATGGTGACTGCACTGATTTCCTGCACTCCTCCAAGACTGAGGGCGCCTGCTTGCACAGTCCATTACCAGGAAACAAAGCTTCACCCTTGCATCCTCTCCCCCAGATATCCACATAATGCCTGACACTGCTCAATACAGTGACCAATCCTCCCTCTCATCTCCCGGAGCCTTGTGATGACACAATGTTACTGTGATTCACAGCTAATGTGCGCGAGTGCGTAGGTGATGCGCTGTAATTGGTCCATATCTGCCGTCACCCTCGGTGTGACGTCCACTGAGAAAATGAGGCAAAACTATAGCTGATCCTCGTTCAGTGAGGAATTGTATACAGCTTTGAGGCATGCACACACAGATAAGAAGATTAATGTGACCTCGACCCATCTTTGTCCCTCATTCCTTGCTCTTCTCTGTTCAATATGTGATCCCCCTTATGTTTTTTTTTTAATTTCTCAAGCCTGTCTCCTTTGTCTTTTGGGATCTATGCAACAGCTTCTTCTCCTCCAATCATACCTCTGCTTTCTTTCCCCACCCACACTCTGCTCTTGCTGTGCTCCTTTTTCATTCATTCATATTTCACTGCTTCAACGGCAATAGTCAGTCATCCCATAGAGCTTGAGCTTTTCCTCATTATAATCTTTCTCGTTGCTTCTATTTGCATTCCACCAGCCTTCCTTCCTAAGGGAATTTCACTTTTATCTCTTACTCTCTCACCACACACTCCTCCCTCTTTCTGGTTGGTGCCGTCCCGTCTCTTCTCATGTGCAATTCATAGCTCTTCCTCTCCTCCTTCCCAATTCGTTTCTCTCTAGTTTTTTTTCTCATTTTCTGTCTTGTTTCTTTCTGTCTTCCCCCCACAAAGTCTAGTAATGAGGTGTGACAAACCCTGCTACCATAGCAATAAGGTTTCGTAGCAACGCAGTAGCGGCAGCGTGGTGGTGGTGAGGGGTTAGACAGTTACCGATCTCCACAAACAAACCTCCCCTCAACTTTAATTTGATGACACAGAAACACCTAAAAAGTGCCCTTAAAAACACAACTTTAGCTCAAAAGATTCAGCAGTTAACAGGATGTTTTTTCTTTAAGGGTGTCTGCTGAACTGACAGCACAATCAACCCCTTCAGCTAAAAAACACAAAAACGTCTGCACGGAGGTGACAACTTTGCTAAAGGGATTAAAAAAAAAAAAAATCTTTTTGACAAATTTAAGGTTCATGTGTTTTTTTCCCCCCCTGTCACAAATCATATTTTCCTGTCCACTGTGACATTAAACTGCAAATGAGGAGAAATAAAAGTCACAACATCCCACACTACTCTTTGTCCATCTCAACCTCGATAAAACTGAAATTCCTGCCCCCAAAACTTCCACTGTGGAAGTCGGTGGTTAAACTGACCCGTCATCACCAGCAAAACTTTTCCTTTTAACTGAGAAAATCAAACCTTTACCGTCACCCAAAAACTTGGGTGTATACAGTTTTTTGTAGCTCACTTTTCACATGTACTTCTCAGTGGCCAGACTTCTCCTTATACAGCAGACCCGCGAAGACCTTATTCCTTGATCATTTTTCACATCCAGAGGCACTTCTAAGGTTGTTGCACCTAAATCTACAATTCATCAGTTCAGCTGACTCAGTGGTTCATTTTCAAACACCTGCTGAAAACTCGTTTTATATGGTAGCCTTTCTTTAAACATCGATTTATATCATAAATAAGAATTCATGCTTGAATGCATCTCTGCATTTACTGCATTTAAGGCACATTTCTGATGTTTGTGTTTCATTCAAATCATGAAGCATGTTATAACTGTTAAGAAATGCTATAGAAAAAAAAAATGATTAAAATTCAGCCATGCACTAGCATTTATTATATGGATCTTATTGGATACAGTAAACAATTAGCATAACACTCTCTCAGTATTATGGAGTCTTTGTGGGGGCTGTTTGGATGCACAATCCATGTAGAAAAACACCATCTGTCCCTTGATTCCTCAGTCATCCCCCTCCCCATATGACCGCTATCCAAACCCCTATACTCTGCAAAACCCCCCGTCACATCCACACCCCACTCATCTCTAGTGTTTGACACAGACTTTTGGATAAGATATGGATATGCCCTGCCTGCCTCTCTGTACAGCGCTCTCTCTTCTACAACAAGCTGCAAAAACAAGCTTCTCCTTCAGGTTTCCTGGTGGATTGTGTGTCGTTTTCTTTCTCCAAAGTAAAGAGGCTTCAACAGCTGTACCTCTCACATAGTTTTTTCTAATTAGAGACTAAAACTGTGCTGAAAGATTTGTTCTAATCTTTGTGTACGTCTGAATTAATGTGTGTTGTTTTTTGTGTTTTTCTGTGCTTACTTTAGTGGGCGTAGACAAGTTCCTGGAATTCTATTATACAAAGCCCAGACATCTTACTATTATTTGGAGAAGTGAAACTGAAAATGACAAATTTTAAGGCAGTGGAATGCCTACTATAACAAGTTTGTGGACAGAGATAATATTTTAAACTTACTCTATGATTTGACATCCAAAATTAACTGCAAGCAGTTCAAGAGGAAAACAGTCTTTAGCGAGCACAAATCTCCCCGACTCTCTATTCTGGCTTTCTCTTTTCTATTAAGGCAATAAGGAATGACCCAGTTAAGGAGGATATTTTGGTCAGTGGGGTTTCTTTTTTTTTTTTTATAACATATTATAATTCATTTGGGTGTTTGTAATTTTAGCAACTGCAAGAACAACCATAGTGTTTTTTGTGGTTACAAATTAGACCAAGATAAGCTACTAATTGCAGAAAAATAGGAGCAGAGAAACTGGGTAGCTCAGTGAACCCTGAGTGTTGCTGTACAACAAGAAGTATTCAAACTGCATTAATAATTTGGTGTGGTTTTAAAAGTACAGGAATGTTGGCAAATTGTATCCACATCAATATGATACGCTATAAAAGCGCAAAAATGTAAGTCCATATAATCCAGTTTGTAACCATCATAAATGGTAAACAAAAGGCTATAACACATGAACACTGGTGAAGGGGAATCCTCAAACAAGCAGGATATTAAAAAAAGGCCTAGATACTACACCTTATTTTCTCCCCGTTTACATCCTTCTACAAACACACTGAACACTTTTAACCTAGATGTTTGGAAACAACTGCACGGACAGCGTCCAATGCAACAGTTTGCCCTTCTTGAACCAACTCACTTTGTATACTGCTAAGCTAGCAGATTTTAGCATATTTGTTTTAGTAATTTACATTTGATATGAATAATTTGCAAAATAACTAGTAACCAAAGCTTCAACATAAAGGTAGTGGAATCAATTATCTTGCCCACTTTAAACACTGCCAAGTGGGTATCACTGCTAGAAAAAGTGAGGTTGACTATAGGTGTCAGCCTCCAGCCTAATTTACAAAAAAAGAAAAAGAATCAGCTAAATTTAAACTATTTAAAATAAGCAGTTAGTCTTTTGTTTAGTGGACATTCATGGGAGCATGTCAAACGCTGACACAATACGCTCATGCACCCACCCAGCTGTGGTGGAAGTGGACAATACACTAGACAGCAAAAAAATAAAAAATAAAGATGTAAGGGAACAACAGAAACAGCGGTCAGAAAAAAGTGGGCAAATTGATGTGAACTTTGTTGTAGAGTGTTTTTTGACATGCACTGGATGGTGGGTATAATGAGGTCCTTGAGCAAATGAGCTTACATTCAGTATTACAGCCATAAATGTCGCAACGTCTTCTTGTCTAACAAGACTTTTTCTCTTCAAATCTCAATAAAGGGAAACTGAAATTCTTGCAAAACACATTTAAGCAAGGCCCCTTTTCATATGTTCCAGTCTGTACATCTTTTGATTATAAATGCTGAGTTGTTTCTGTTCTAGTTTGTCTCAGTTTTAGTTTGCATGACTATGGGCCTCCCAGCTTCAAATGTGTTACTTGTGTCAATTTCATGCTTGATTTCTCAGGGCTTTGTTTTAAAGCAGTGAGCATGCAGACGGACGCTAAAATGGAGCAAGACAGAATGTAATCTGAAAGCTGGTCGTGTTAGACTTACTACCAAGTTTAACCATCATTGAATTTTTAAATTAAGCATACTTTTCTACTGCCTCTTATGCACAAACACATGGCACAGTGTTATACTCGTATGTTGTACAGCTGAAGTTTAGTTCAGCAGTGAATATTATGGATATTCCCAATGGGTTACCTGGCTCTGTATCTTGCTCTGCTGTTTGAGGCGGAGGTTCTCTGGAGTGTCAGTCACACAGGTGAAGCTTGACTTGGGGTAGTGTCTGTAAAATAAACACAGAACGGCAGAGATTGTAAATACATAGTAGACACGCATAGGCAGCTGCCAGCTTCCACTGAGACTCTCACTGTGACGCTCAAGACTAGAAAAACAGCACAAGTCAAGCAGTGTGCAGTCTGTGGCCCCACTCTGGGGTCATTTGTTATTCAAGGTGGTCCTGAGGTTGAGTTAAGAGCCCCTGCATACAAAAAGCATGTCAGTATAACACACAACGCTCTGTCAGTGAGAGCCAAGGTACTCTGAGAAAGAGGAAACTAGGTGTGGGCTCAAGGTTGCAATGTTTTGTGGCGAACCATAGCAGGTGTGGAAAAAAACCCTGACACATATATGCACATATAGGCACACTAGAGGAACAGCATGCACCCAACACAGCAACAGAGTCAAAGAGATCATGGGCGAGTGTGAATGATGTCATAAGCAGCTCCTTTCAGCAAACCGCAAAGGGACCATTTTTCCCCCCCTCAACTGATTCTGGGAATCTTCTTGGCAGTCTCAGATCCGTAACAACCATCGGAACTCCAGCTGCTTAGGAGAAAATGCTCTGTTTGGAAAACATACAGCAAATATAAATACTGTTTTGGTCAGCATAAGCATGCTCACATGCAGCACACCAAGCAAAAGCTGTTCATTACATACTTACATAATGACTACATGAACTGCAATCACTAGTTAATGTGTGCATTTGCGTGTATATGTGGCATAACTCAGTGTTTTTATACACTGGAGGCTTCTGAGTACAAGTAGCCTTCAGGTCCACAAATAATTGTGCCTGCCAGTTCAGTGTGGTCCTTAAGGCTGCAAAAGAACATGGCAGTAGTCCAGCAGGAGCGGAAGAGCCCAAACAGCTTATCTAACTGCTCATATGAACTGAAGTTCCCAGCCTGCCTCTTAGCACTGGGTGACCTCGAAAAATCTTTAACCAGTCTTCATGCCTCTGGGTAACCCACTTAGGCAATATGTTTACGTTTCCTTGACAACAGCTAATTACAGCATACACCAGCTAATTTTAAAAAGGGACAATTTTGGAGAACGGGAAGTAGAAAAAAAGTAGTCAGATCTGGACAACAGCAGAAACTGGAACTGGAATTTCAACCCAAACAGCGTTTCTGTGTCCATCTACACACAGAGGTATACGGCTCTCAATTTCCTGAAGCAACATTTATCTACACATTTAGATGTAGTGGTTTGCTATCCTAGCACCTAAGGCGAGGTGAGCTAATCAAATCATGCAAATTAAAGTACACTTTCACTGCTCTCGGACATATAGTGATAAAAGCAAAAAGGCATTTTCCTATAGAAGCGCACTAACCTCGTTTGTTTATCGTACACAAGCAACTCACAGCTGAGTGCATACATTAATTACCACATTAAATCCTAAATTAAGGAGCAAAAAAAACCTTGTGGTCTAAAGGGAAAAAAGGCCATGGTACTATTGCTCTAATTTTTTTTTATCCATCAACAACGTTACAGATCCTTGACCCTATATAAATAATTTTTAAAGAATCTGTCCTTTTAATAGCAGTACTTTGTACATACTAGCAATTTTCTGTGAGTATGCTAGTTGCACTGACAAATGCCTATTTGTATGGAGAAAATTTTTTCAAACTGGCTGCTATCAAGCATCCCTACAGGTCATTTTACAAGCAATCTATCCCTTAAATTTGTCCGGGTATGTGTGCCTTTATCAAAGCTGGGAAACTAATATGTGCTTTTTGTTTCTAAAGCTGGGCGTGTCTAGTTTGCAACTGATCTGTGTTAACTGTGTTTATGTCACCTTTGTATCTGTAAACTGTTGCACTCAAGGGCTATTAAATTTCAGATACAAGCTTAGTGACTCAGTGAGATCTGAGAGGTGTGTGTGTGTGTGTCTTTCTGTCGGTGTGTATAACCAAGCTTATGATTCTGTGCAAGTTTGAGGCTATGAATGAGTCAAAAGAACACTCATCTGTCTGTCAGCTTGTATAACAAGGTAATAAGTCGCAAACGGAAAGGGGTGACACATGCACAAATGCTAAACAGGGAGTGATCAAAATGGAGGGGAGTGGGGTAGTCAGGAGGCCACGCATGTGTAATCACACACACACACACTCAAGCTGCCTACTGTGATGGAGGAGAGGCCTGTTTGAATAGTGGAACCAGGAGATGCTGTGGCCAGCTTGACCCTGTGAGACCTGGAAAGGTTGTAATGAATCATTCAGCAAGAACATTTCATCTACATTTACACAGCATCCTACTCAACAAGTTCAATGCGTAACTGAGGGGCAGCTAACTGTGAAATCTGAACAGCAGCCTCACAAAAATACACACACAAACACACACACAGTTGCACTATGTGCAACAGATAACAGTCTCTTTGTCAGTCAGCTTCCAGCATAAAAATAAATCAACTTGAGTTATCTTGTGACAATGGACAATAGAGTTAGACAATAAATCAGATTTTAATATCAATTACATTTTTTTCCGCATCAATTATGAACTCAAAATAATCTGCTTAAAAGGATTACTCGTTTGCATCCATTTTAGCCACGAAGCTCTCATTTCTACCCGGTGCTCGACCGTGGCCCAGGACTTTCTTCACCCCCATCTGTACCCGGAAACATTCAAACAGTGGAGGTGAGCCAACAAAGACTAGAGGTGCTATTGTGAGCCAGAGTCAAAAGACACAATCATCAAAACCTAACTAAAAAGAACAGTTTTCAAGTGCAATATGATTTGGACTGTCATACTGACCAAAATAATAGTAATTATTATTTTTACTATAATCAGCTACAGTGTGACAATCAAGGGGATTTTTAAAGAACTTGTTGTTACATTTGTACATTAATTCCACACTATCACTATTATTATTATTGTTATTATTATTATTACTACATTAATGCAAAATTTAATGTGATAAATTTCTAACTGACACTTAGAACATAAGTTTGCAACTCTGCCCTCTTTGGAATGAATGAGCTTGTAGTGCTTATTAAACGTTTCCTTTTGAAGAGTTCCTCTCAAACTCTTTGAGGCACTGATAGTGTGTGCTTGGCTGTGTGTGTTTGGGGGGACAGCATGGTGAAAAGCAAAGAGGGTGTGCTGTTTTATGCACATAAAAATGTAGACACAGATACTAGATACATATAAGCCCAAAGAATATGGGGGAAAGTAACAAGAGCCAGACAAATGGAGGCCTTACAGTTGTTGAGCTAATATACACCCACTTATAGTCAAGAGTTACAGTAATCTAAATCGCTCATTTTATGTAAACACAGTATGTATATTATGGAGGGTGGTTATTGGTTATGAGCGATCTCATGAGGGTGGCGAGATACTTAGAAAATTGCCCAAGTCCAGAGGAAGTAAGGAAATTGCATTGTAAAAATAACAGTAAATCAAGGAATCATGAGATGCTACAACAACACTGTGTGATGCTCAAATGAATATCACATCAGCCATTAAGGTAGTATCCTATTATTTGGCTCCTTTAGTCTCTGGGGGGAATAATGAATTATCCTCTCTACTTATCCTCCTAATCTCCCACCACTTCTAACTATCTAACCAGAGATTCTCAGGGAGGAGGTGGATGGGAATACAGAGAAAATAAACAGCGCCTATATCACTTACTAAGTACAAATATAGAGGAGTAATGATAAAGTCGTTATCCCACAGAATAATAACAGGGGATGCGAGCTGCATTCCTTTCTTGAAGTAGCAGCAAGCTCTTCCACTGATGATGTTTACTCAAACAAGGCTGTTTTAAACAAACGGAAAGAGGCATAATAAACAGGCTCTGAAGGGCCTCCCTGCCTTACCAAGGGAACATCGGAAGCAGAAATTGGGAAAAGAAGAGGCCATTTTAATTTTTAGTAAACAAATGGGATAGTAGGATGAGATGTCACCTGCTGTAGGAGGCCAACAAGCTAAATATAAATGTGAATGGAAGTAGTGATAAGAGTCTGAGTTACACACTAAAACAAGAACAGATGTTTTACGACTAATAACAGTCATTAACATTACCACATATTATCATCATATATAAGCTTATAATTAGGCCTATAAACAGGTGTTTACACTCATTGTGGCATAATTAGACCTCAGCTGAAATCAAGCCAACAGGGAAAGTCAGAGGAGGCACAGTTGTACGAGTATACAGCACCTGTATGGCTTTATTTTAATTGTATTTTAATTGTTCTGCTTACATGGCAGTTTTGATTTATATACAGGGACAACAAAAATGCAGAGACGATGTAAATGTTTCAGTAGGAAAAGCTCAAGTATTAACTGTTAAACATCAGAGGTTCAATTCAATTTGGTTGGCTCAGTTTCAAAGTCCACTATAGCTTGGAGCTATTGTTTGTTGCAGTAAGACCTTTGCTTCTCCAGTTAAAAAAGGTCAAAATATGATGATAGATACACGTGTCTACTGTATAAACTGGCTGACCTACACAGCAGTTTAACCCAGAAATGATTTGCATTTAAAGGCAGGTTTTGCTTATCACATTTGGCAGTTAATCATTTCTAACTCGCTTTCTCAGGTTAAATTGCAGCTTCCCAAGCAGTTAGACATATTCCAACTTCAGAGAAAAAAGGGAATCAGATTCAGATCAATGAACAGAAAGACAAGGAAACTTTTTTTTTTTTTTTTTTTTTTTTTTTAAATGGCCACACCAAGCTGCCATCACCTGTATTACCGGACAGGGCACATGGTTGTTAGCAGCTTATGTGGAAATTTAAAAAAAAAAAAAAAAAAAAACCATGCACAGGCAACAACTTTTAGCAGCCAAATACACTGAGAAGAAAAATGTGGTTTCAAAACAAAAAATGAAACCGTAACATTTAGACTTTTCCTTAGCATTTGTATGTTTCTACCAGTCGATCAAGTTAGACTCTACACTCCTGTCTGTTTGGACTGTGCAGTTCTAATCAAATGAGCAAATCAGTTCAACACTTGGTTTTCTTATCTCAGTTTCTTTTTTTAAAAGGGGTGGGGCAGGGAATTTCTCAAATGCCTTTCTTACTCTGTTTCTGCACCAATACGCACCATGACATGAAACATACGACATGTTCGTGTCCCTCCAGCTGCTCGAGAGATACTGCAAAGTCCTTCTGGCTTGACAGTCATCTTGAAACCTCTGGCACTTACTTGCAGTTACTTTGAAGCATTTAACTCTGGAATGGCTATATTATAATGTCAATGTACACCCCCAAAAACCCCAACGAACAAAGGTTTTAATCACAAAGGAAGCTAAATCCTACATGTCACTGCTGACAATAACAAGCATACTACTTCTATTTTCACACTGAAGTTGAAAGTGACAATGGTAGCATGTTGTCTTGAGTCATTTCCTCAACAATAAAATGGCAGTTCAGCAAAAGAGCTTGTCAGAACATGAAGCCACGCCTCCTGCCTTCATTCCCTCTCTGAACTTCCACTCAAGCTCTCACAAACACACACAGAGGAGAAGAAAATCATTATAAGTAATGAGAGAGGGGAATTCCACAAATTCCTGATGAGCCTTTAGTGCTTAAGCGTGAGCAGACATGGTAGTTTTCAGTGTCCGCCTGTGTCACTGTAGAGGAACTTCAGGAATTTCCTTTGTTGATACCCCCCCCTTCCCTACCGAGGAGAAGGGAGGGAGGCACTTTCCCACACCACATCGAGGCGTTTTCTCTGAAGGGGGAGCTGGAATAGTTACAGATAACCGGCAAGGGAGGGAAAGAGGGGCCTTAGTTGGGTCGCAGCACACACACACACACACAGAGTCCCATTTCAGGCTGTGGACAAATTAAACACTGCTGTCACTCTGTCTTAGGGATGCAAGCTGAATTGCTTGAGTGCAAAACATGAGACATGTTCACTGACACACACAAAGTGATTAACTTAGGGACAACTTACGCATTGCAGTATGGTCTCTTCTCGAAGCCTTTGTAATTCTTCATGTTTAGAGTCATTTTGCAGACCTCGCAGCTGAAGCATCCTTTATGCCAATACTGTCAAAACAGAGAGGACAATAAGTTAAGCAAGGAGAGTTCGATTTATTTTACTTGTATACAAAGAGACGCTGATACATCAGCAAACAGAGGGAAGTGAAATGACAGAGTTAGGACAACTGTTAGGTCTGTGTGAAAAAAGTGAAGCAATGCAGTTTTGCGTCAGCTGGCACTGAAGAGTCAGAAACAAAACAACTTCTCCTTTGCTACTAGGGCTGCCACAAACGATTATTTTGATAGTCGACTAGTCACCGATTATTTTTGCGATTAGTCGACTAATCAGATCATCATCCATTGGACGTACAGCATACAGCTTATTGCACCAGCAGCATCTGGTCTTATATAACTATCATTAGCTTACAGCTTGAAGTGTTTGTGCTAACTAAAAATAAAGACAAGATGGTAGTTTATTAATTTTTAATGAAATTTGCAGATTGTTTCGGTGAAGTTTAATAAACTCCTTGCTTTCTAAAATATAACAGGACACCGGAGTATATTCTCCAGCATCTCACACTTCTGATAATCAGCTGTCTGCTTGACAGTTTTAGCTGTGCAAAAACTATAACTTTAATCTCAGCCAAACCGATTTACTCAGGAACAAATAAAATACTAAAGAAAGCCAAACTAACATTTTTAAGTTATCTAAGTGACTTATATATATGTTTAACCTGACTAGCGAAAGACGGCGGTGGGTTTGAAAACGATTTGCCGGGAGTCCGGTGTTCTCACGGCTCTAGTTAGCCTTGCCCCCGCCTAGCTAACGAGCTAGTGGGTAACAGACGTCTCCGAAAACGTCGGAGCGCTTTTGAAAATATGTGGTGTCCTGATAAACTGAGCAGATATTTGAGGTTTACACAGCTACATTCTCGCCTGAAAATATGTTAAACGTTTATTTTGTGACCCAGAAAGAATAATAAGAGTAAAGTTAAAACTAACTAGCTGCCGCCATTGTCGACAACTGCGCTGGGCTGCGCTATGAATTCTGGGACACAGCTTCTTCTTCTTCGGGGTTTAACGGCAGCTGGCATCCTTGTACATGCAGTGCTGCCATCTTCTGTTTCAGTCCGTTATTACACTCTTAAATCCTACTACTCATTCCTGCGTCCTTTGTGATCTTACAAAGCTTCAAACGATGCGTCGACTATTAAATTAGTCGTCGACGATTTTAATAGTCGACATAATCGTGACTAGTCGACTAATCGTGGCAGCCCTATTTGCTACCAAACTGTATTTGCTATTTATAAGCAGGTCTCGATACTCTTGTGTGAGCGAAAAAAGGATAGCTGTACAGTTTATGTGTTTATTTTCTTGTGGTCACAAATTTTCCCACCTTTACCATAAGCTATGAGGTTAAGTGCAAAGAAAGCAGCGATATACTTGCTACAGAGACTCTGCTTGGTGTGCAGGCCACTCTTCGACTCCCCTACCATTGTCACAAGATGTTGTGCCTCCATCTCCCTAGCCACCCTTTCTCCCTTCCTACCACCCACTCGCCCTCATGCCTCCTCTTCTTCACTCTTCTGGCACTGGGCTGATTTGCAGCCTGAAGATTCAGAGAGAGGGACTGAAGATTGGAGAAAACCGAGAGGAGGGAGGAAACATGAAAGTAAGGAGCTGGAGAAAGCAAGAGGAAGGGAGCATGTTTGGGAGGGGTGGGCAAGAGAAAGAAAACGCCAGACAGTGAAGCAATGATCTGGCTGTTCCTGCTATCATCAAGGGAATGAAGGGAGGAGTGCAGAGACATGAAGAGAGAGTGAGAGAGAAAGAGTGAGTCCTTATTAACATGGCCTTGAGGCGCTTTGCCCTCCCTCTCTTTCTTTCACCTACTCTTTATCACTTTCTACACCAACTGCCCATACACTAAACACTAGTCTTCCAAACAAACAACAAGGAAAAGATGATTCAAAGCAGAGGATAAAACCACAGAAGCATATGGAAATACAACATCAGGTTCTGTTGTGTGCAGTGCAATTTGATGTGTTACAGGGTGCTTGGAATAAATCACTATGATGTTGAGGGTTATTGCATATGTACGCTGTAGATCGACAATGCAATCCTGGCACTATTATGAGTGGAAACATGCAGCACAATGGAGGCTTCAGAAATTATCAAATCAAAAGATATGGCTTCAGGTTGATTTTGAGATCAACTTTTGTTCTGTCTGGATGTTAACAGCCCACCCAGAGAGGTGTGTACTGACAACAAGCAAGTGTATGAATGTGTTTGGCATGGGTGTTTGTAGCTGGGGGTAAGCAATACTGTACTGAGGCATACAAAAGAAGCAGCACACAGTGGAAATCAGGCCTCGGCTCTCCTCAGCGGAGCTGTGATCCACAGCCAAACACACTGTGCCAAGCCTTCGAATGCAAACTCTTTATCCCACTACAACCCAGCTGAAGCCTGGGGGAACTGCAGATGGACACATGTTACTTTTTCCTGCTCTTCCTTCTTCTGTCTAGAACTACAATGGCAAATCCCTTCACAAACAACAGCATACTGCAAGCAGATTCCATTTCCTATAGCTTCAGCTGATCTGCAGCTGTGCTGGCAGCCATCTTTGCAGGTTGATCTACTTCCAACGCAGCAGCCCAGTATCATAGTCACTATTAATTAGTCTCTATTATTATCCCTTCCAAAATCCCCCAATTCTTTAATAATAAACTAGTAATAAATTATCCATGTGGAGCCTAAATAGACAAGTGTAAATGAAAATTCTGTTGAGTCACACACGTGAGCGGAGCATGGACCTTGATACTCCCGTTGTTTCCTAGAATAAATATTGACCTTGAGAACAAGTTTGCTGAACTCATCTGTTTAGCAAACTATCCCTAAGTCTTGCCCAACCTGCTAACCCAGATTCCACCATGGCAACCCTCATCAAGCGAGACCTTTGCTTGGACAACATGACCCTCTCGGGTGGCAGACACCCTACTCAGGCAGTTCAAAGCAAACAGTCTCTTCAACTGATCTAATCACTTGCAGACGACTCTAAACAGGTGCCGAAATGCACCGAGGAAACAAAGCCTTTTGAAGAGGGGAAATTATACAGCTCCAGCAAGATCTAAATATTCAAATTTATAGCCTAAACATCATGGACAGAGTAAAGGACCACCAATGACACTTTAAGTGCTTAGTATGCATTTAGCCTACTGCCCACAGCAGACATATCTTTAGGCGTAGCAGTGGCCATAGATGACATCATTGTGGTTACTCAACACCAATATGTGATACAATGCAAATATCAGCCACTCATCTTAGTGTAATCTGAACATTCTGAGTAATGGTATGATATATGAACACACTCTTTATATATTGACTTTACTTGGGTAGTTCACCTAGTTACAATGACACTCCTCCAAGTGTGTTTGGTTATTTTTTTCCCCCCATCTATCTGAGAGAACAGAGTGATTGATTTACTAGTGGAAAACCCCCTCTTTATTTGGAAATGTGTCACCTGCCAACTGTGGCTGGGCATTTTATGCATTAAAAAAAAAAAAAAAAAAAACACTAGTTGATATTCTTCCACAACTATTTAACTTCGAAGTTCCCCAACTATCCCAAAGGCAGATTTGGAGCATGATAACGTTACCTGGTACATTTCATGCTGGATTAAGTTCTCTCTTACTGCTGAGTTTTTTTATTTCCTCTGAAGTCAAATGTCAGAATTGGAAGTGACATCATGCCTGAGCTGACTAAGTTTCAGTGGTATTGTTAGAAAAGCAAGGAAAACAGGATTTGTTTTGTTTCTAGAAATCTATCCCTGGCAATACAGTGCAACACTGTTTTTGTGGGATTAAAGACTACTGACATACATTCAAAGGTAGAGCCAGGTAGGTTCTCTGTGAATGGCGTATTTATCATGTCACAAAAACACTGCGTCTAAGTTTAATTCCTGTATTATTTTGGTAATGTGCATCCAACCAGACACTGGTTAAAAGAACATTTGTATTTTAGACAAAAAGTAGATAAATACTGAGGTGAAAATATTATAATGTTTTACAACTGAAATATCATGGTCATCCCTGGTCCTAACCAGCTAAACCAAGGCCTTCCCTATCTGCTGGGTGACCAGTGGCTCTCGACACTAGTACACCAACCTCCATCTCCACCATGCTGGACTGCAGCTTTTTACATGACCTGGAGAGCTACTCTAAACAAGAAACTGCAGCAGGTGCAAAACTGCTTCAGGTACTGCTATGTCACGCTTGCTGAACAAGGACTAGTGTTGGTAATGGTAGTGGCATTGAACAGCAGGATTAAAGACTCACTGGGAGGCAACTGATAAGATCCCTTTTGCAAAAACCCATACATGCACATAGCACCATGGGTGAACCCTCAACTCTACCCTGCCTTCTTTAACACCACCAACAAACTGCTATCACCTATCTATGAAAAGATGAGTAGGTAGCAGTCAGAAAGAAATGGACAAACAAAAATATGTGAATGAGAGAAACATTCCAGCCATGTGTTAGCGAGGTCATCCTGCAGTTAGCCCTGTCCAGCTCCAGGAAAACCTGGCTCTTGGGTGCCAAGACAGGATCTGGCAGTCAGCTGTAAAATGAGGACACTGCAGAACTAGAGCCCTAGAAATAAAACACCATTTTTAAAAAAAATGCTCCGTCTCCCTGCATCAGCACAGCTCAAGGGCAGTTGTGTATGTACGCCTGTGTCTGTGTGTGCGTGAGAATTAACCCTGTCGGTGGATGTGTGTATTACTGTATGTAGGTTATATGTGTTAATGCATGATGTATTTGTGTCAGTGTGGACCCAACGATCGAGCCAAGAGCCGAGACGTTCACTCAGCCTCACAGCATCCTCTCAGTAAGAGTCAAATACAAATGGACCAAGTAAAATCCCATGTAGATGTATGGAAGGTCAGTAACCCTTTAAACACACAGTCTATGCAGACAAATCAGGAGGAAACTTACTGAGAGTCTGACCAGATGCATATAATAACATACTAAAAATATTCTGATAGAAGTGCCCGGCTTAAAGCATTAAGCAACCCCAGGCCTGTTGTGCCAACCACTTCTGATTTCACATTTAGCACATAATTAGGGCAGATTACTCACTCACCATGGTCCAATAGTAAACCAAACAAAACCAAATGACTGCTTTCAATAGATTTCAATAGAAATATTGGTTGGAAACACCATTTGGGCACCTCCTAAGTGACACTAAAGCAGACACATTTTCAAGGGCTTGGCTGGTGTTACTTTCCCCATTTGATTAATTGACAGTCTCATTATCACTTTAACACAAAAACAGTTTCATTACTATCTATGTTCCACATTAAGTGAATATGCATGTTTCCGTCCTCTGTTAATCACCATATTAGACATGAGAGGAATTTAGTGCACCCAAGGATGTCTCCTGGTACCATAATGAAATATTTCCCTACCTATGGCTAAATATCCAGAAATTAAACTTCAGTACAGACAATTTGGGAAGTGGTATAGTTTGAAACATGCTGTGAGGGCTGTTTGTCTCCAACAGTGGCCAAAACCAACACACCACACACCACAGTGCACAGCAGCTCTGCGAGTGTGAATGATTAGTCTTCCACAAGATAGCACATGCCTAAAGACAAAGTTCACACATCTGGCTGGTGCTATTATAGGAAACTAACGAATTAATGTAGGCAGGTTAATTATTAGCCCAAATGATACCATTAATTTTTACCCAGGCCCAGGGCATTGCTGCTGTCCAGCAGGCAGACTGTGATTTGACAGGCTATGCCCCAGTATGCTATTAACTTTTCAAACTACACCAGACTAATGTGTAACATACACATATTTCTGTGTGGGAAACAAAACTACAGAAAAGACAAGAGACAGAGTTGATAAGAAATGCCAAAACACTTCTGCTTAAGTGTAAATAATCTGCATATAAACTCTCTAATCATGTGAAATGTGCGAAATTTTGTGTGATTTGTTGAGGGTAAAAGGTTATTTACATTTATATTAGAAGAAAAAAGATGCTTTCATTAATAATAATTATATCCACTAGTTTTTAATTTCCTGCAGCAGACATTTGTATATCATTAACTTTCTCTAACCTAAGATTCTTAGATAGGTCATTTAGATTTTTGTAAAACACTTAGTGGCATCTATCTATTTGAATACATGCAGGAATTTATCAATGTTGTCCCTTGGTGCAGACAAAAATAAACAATATATGTTGGCTAATGTTCACAAGAAACTCAAAAATGCTGAAAATCACATGGCCAGGTATTCTTTTTGAATTTTGCTATGTACCATGAACAGATATTTCCATGTTTTTTTCAGGTTCAAGAAAATTCATGAACCTGAAGAACCCAGGTGAGCTGGTATGGAAAAAGCCAGAACATACTTCTTCACATTCCTTTAAAATCATTTTGGTCAATAATTTGACCAAAAAGCAGCTGAAATCTTGTTTTTTTGTTCAGAATGCAATCATGATCAAGTCATCAGATGTACGGGAAAACTATTTTTCCCTCTTTTTTCCCCAATCCCTTCTAAAGGAAAATCAAAAATATGAACAAAAATTGTGGCCCAAGAATCAAGATGTAAACCCCTATAGTCAAGAAATGTGTGCAGGTACAAATAAGCATGTAATAGTTTGGGAAAACAAACCCCACATGTGCACTGGCTTCTTCACACCAAGCAGAAGTACCTGGCCACTTGATGTCGAGTCAACACCTCAGGCGATTGTGAGTTTAATGCGTGTTTGTGACTCTGAGTCATCAAAGAGATGTGACTGGTGGCAGTGGCTGCACAGAGTCCTCAACTCTTGTGACATTTGGATAACATGAATCAGCTCTCAAAATAATCTGTCTAAATATAGGCAAAGGCAGCAGACAGGTTCCTCTGAAACTAAGGTAAGGAGCAAAAATTGGAGCAAGAATAACAGAGTGAAAATACAGACATTACTTTACCTTTAAGATTTTTTTTTTAAACCTACACAACATTGTGTAGCTTTTGCAGAATTACAAATTTGCATAAGACTAACCTACAAACAGTAAGGTGTTTAATGTTAGAAGTAGGGAGACTATTCTGCAAGCCAGAAAATTGCTATTGTGATTTTTAATAGGAGCAATTTATAAATTATAAACCACATTTCGGTACATAAGAAGAGTTTATATCACGCTTAAGTATAAACTGTACAGAGCACCTCAATTTGAACAACATTACCATTAACCAGATTTCTAACAACTTCCAGGGATTGAAAGGGAGCAGTACAACTGAAGCTCCCATCTTAGACACTATTGTTCCACAGCAGAGGAATTACACACTAACCACATTGTTAACAATGACAGTAAAAAAAAAAAGGGACACAAGTTAGCCATAACTCTAAAAGATTGGTTAGAGAGCAACAAAACATGTCAGATGCGAAGTTATAAACCAGACATTAAGAAAGAAATTGCTCTTTTTTTTGAAACGACCAGATTGTTGATGAAAACAGCAGTTCTTCCAAGCAGATAACAGGTGGTGTTGGTCTACTGCTGTAAATGTTTATGTTTAGCATATTAGTTTGGACCCAAGTTACCTTATTAAAAAACTAAAGTCACACTATAACATTAACTGAGCAGAGACTGTGGTAGATCTGTTTTTTCAATGGAGACTGGTCGCTTTTACAAGCACAGCGCCTTCAGTTCCTCGTTTGAAAGAGGTGTCTAATGGTGGATAAAGCAGTAAAAAACTTCTAAATATAGCATACATAAAAGCAGTATTGATTTTTCAGGAGGATAAATGCAATTTGGTGTGGACTCCATCCACAGCAGTATGTTGGTTAGCTTCTGAGCCGTTAACCATCATTGTAGGTAACACACAGACTGTGGATCAGGTCCTCAAACAGTCCCACTTCAAAGAAACCAAAACGTGTCATTGGGAAACTGCCTGCTTTTATGAACAAACTATGAAATGTTTATGAAATGTCAGTTTTAATTAGAGTGACTACAGTATTGCATGTCTATATTTACTTATATGAATAAAGAGATATCCATAGCATCATATATTGCCATGTACAAATATTAAGACATGATATTTGTTCAATTTTCCCCAGTTTGCGAGAACACTATTCTCACAGTTTAAATATGTGAAATCATTTAAACATAAAATAACAAATAAAAAGCACTTATAAAGCACATACAATGCTATTTCTTCTTTGTTTGCGCCATAAAAGTTTTCCATTTCATTTTCATATAAATAAAGTTCCCATCTGGCTTTGGCTAATCTGTATATCTTCTGGCTTTCTGTCAAAAGGTTGCTTGTTCAGAGTTAGGCTGAGACTTACCTACTAAACTTGATACAATGTGGGAGATAACTGGTTGCATAAAAGCTGTGTCTGACATGCTTCAACAAATAAATTCCAAAGAACAATCAAAATATGTTGACCCAACTAACAGGCTCACAAGCCAAACATGTCGAAGTAGTGCATGTTTTACATACTTAATAAAACACAAGCCGTCATAACGCACACTCTCACAATATTTACATACATTTGAAAAAGCTTTAAACTTCAGAACTAATTAACCAGTTCAGCTAGTTTGTGAACACAACCACACATACGTCACAGTTAATTATTAATGAACCCCCTTAAAGATGTTCAAGAACTTTCATTTCACCTGTGGGTGGGAATAGTTTGCATATTTCAGTCATACAAAACGCAGACAGCATGCGGCAATGATAAATTCACAGACACTCCTGCAAAGCTTGTTTGAGTGTTTCTGTGACTCTGCACAGATACTCAGTTTAACTTGAAAATCCACACTTCCCGCTAAAGTGTTGAATCTATCGCTTAATAAAACACACCAATAATTTTATTTATCCAAGAATTGCATATCAACTTAAAGTGAACCTAGTGTGATTTGCATATTAGCCTGTGCTTTTAAAAAAACACTTCCTTGTTAAAAGTTTCACTGGCTACAGTTCAAAAGCTGCCCTCAACTCAAGCGACAAAAAGCCACTCTGGTAGATATGAGTCGGACACTAGAGCCAAATATGCATCTCGTCTCATTACTACCAGCAAGCATTTTAGGTAGTCAAAGGAAGCCAAATGACAAGGCAAAACCGTTACCAACAACAGCTTGAACTAAAATTCACTTCCTGTCTTTACGTGTGTTCGGCTGCCCGCGGGGCCCTACCCCGCTATACAGGAATGCAGCTGTCAGACAAAAAAGCCTATGTGGTTTAGCCTCTCAAAAGAGGGATATTAAAAGAAGAAGCTTGTCAGGTTAAGATACTTGGTTTAGATTAAAAACACAGGCGTGTCAGAGCCCTTAGGCCCCTGAGCATTCACCTGAGCTAGCCTGGTACATGAAAAAAAATCGTCAACTCTGCTGCTTAAAACAAAAATAGAATGGCAATGTGTGTGTGTCCCATGGAGAAGGGGAAAGGGAGGTTGTTTTGGCATGTCTAAAAGGGGGTGTGCGCTGATGTGGAATGGCAGCTAAGACAGACGGCGGGCTACACTTCTGTGCTCAGTTCAGAGAAGGGAGATAGCACAGCAGGCCACTGACAGAGCACGTTTTACGGGAGTGTCTGTCTGCTGGAATGCACGCTCCTTCAGGCTGAATTACAGCCTGCATTCAAGCTGTAGTTCAGGCAATTTGACTCACATTTACACTAACTTTCTAGCATGCTAAAATGACTTGTACTACGGTGCTTATGCAGGAAAACCTAAATGTATTTGAATACAGGGCACTTGGGGAAGACAACCGTGAAGCAGAGCAGTAACGTATCCAGTCAGAGCTGATGTTCCTTTAGATAAACTGCTTTGTGAATGTGTCTTTCTACACCTTTTCCATCTGTTAAGCCCAACAGATAAGACAACTCAACAGGCATTGATTTTCATTGACCATTCAGACTTCCATTAGACAAATTAGGTACTTGCCCCAGGTCCTTCTTTGGTCAGATATAACCTATGGATCATATATCAAGCAACCAGACCCCACCCTGATCAACACAGCGAGTGCAATCTCTCTTTACAGATTTACATTAGAAGTGATTGCTGCAATATTCAACACATTCTGGACACCTTTGCCTCATCAAAGCTGAAAGGGAAAGAGGAAGACGACGTGCAGCACCATGTTAACACCAGTTGTTGCTCCCGTGTAAATTGGTAGCTTCGACAGATCCACTGTGGCTACAATTGATTAGATTATACGTCTACTTTGCCTAAAAACTAACTAGGCGGCTCGACTAATCATCCCTGACCTGGATTAGCCAGTGAATTAGACACAGACACGTCCACATCAGTCCACGTTGTCTTCAACAACAGTGGACACGAAAAATATGACAACGGGACTATACCGTTCTCTTTATATATCGTGCGTTAATAGATAATTTTTAAATACACACAATGAATCTGCCATCGAGGCTAAAAACGTTGATTGTCAGGTTTCGTCAAAGCAGCGGTTGGAGCCAGGCCTAGACTAGACATGGCTCTCCGGAAGCACTGTGAAGTGCTGGTTGGGGTAAATCCGTACCACAGCTTGAGGCTATCATCTTTGGGACAAAAATACAAATTCCGGTCCCTTAAGATAACCCACCAATACCACAATGCGGTTTAATTTGATTTTAGTGTACGCACTGTTGTGCCGTCGCCTTCCAGACGTGAGTTAGCCGTTAGCCTGCAAGGCTAGCGAAATACCTGTCCAGCTGGGGTGTTCGATTCATTCACAAAAATATGTGAAATTTGTAGTTTTTGGGGTGCTGAAATAAGTTGAGTCACTGCACCACTCCACGGCAGTGTATCAGCATTAATTTAAGAAAGAAAGATACGAAAACGAGAAGGTTTCGGTTCTTACCTTGTCCAGACAATTCACTTTTTCCGTGGGGTAAACGACTAGATTACATCTGCTACACAACGGATTCATGTTGGAGGAATGCTCTTCTAGCTAGTTAGCACAGAAAACGCCGATGATACTGGTCGTAGCTGTGTGCCGTCGAGTGTTTGCTCCGAAAAACAGCTATAATGTATGATTAGAAGCAGTAGCAGACCAACTCTAATCTAGTTGTATGTAGGAAATCCAGGAGGTTGTTGTCGTTGTAGCTGCACAGCTGGCTGTCAGTCCACTAACCAGAGACGGAAAGCGCGCTCCCGCCGCCCCCCTCTCTTCCTCCCTCGACTGCGCGTGTCCGAGCAGAAAGGGAAGAGGTTGTGTAGGAGGATCCGTTTTTTTGTTTTTTTTTATGTTTGTTTTTATTTCTGAAAAAGAAAAAATATTACTACAAAATAAGGAACGAGAACATTCGTACATTTATATATTTAACTGGGACTATAGCACTGTTTTACTTGGAAATGAAGCAACATTATTTCAGTTTTCTGTAACAGTATGAAGGTCCAATCGCCGCCTGTGCATTTGCATATCAAACTTAACCGTATTTGCGCCATCTGTGCTCGCATAGAAAACTTGTGCGATCATCTTTATAGGGTTTTTTCCCTTTTCTTTTTTTGTGCTTCACCAGTCCAGTTTTCTCACATCAAATTTTACACATCTGCCACGTTCACTGCACTACATACCCTACTTCACTGCTCATGTGATCCTTTTGTTTAGAGTGACATCTGCTGACAAAAGAGTTGCACTGTATCTGCGTATCGGCCTACATTATTTAATGTGTGTAGCCAGCTGCAACATTAGACTATTTGTTTACACTTATTTTATGTACAGCATAGAAGAAAAATGCAGAATCTTTAGTTACACCCCCCCCAACAAAGCATGCATTTCAAGCGGGAGTACTGTTCAGGAAATGATAGGGTTACATTTGAGCAAGACAAAAAAGTGGAACTCAAAAGCATCACAATCGCAATCAAGAGCAGCAGGAACTGAAAGTGAAGCTCACTTTCTCATATCTTTGCTTATCTGATGAAAAAACTGCAAAGTTTATGTATGTCAGCTTAATGGCATGCATTTTACAGTGTAATGCAGTGGAGGGACTATGAAAACCTTGCATTTCTAAATAATGTTCAACAACAGCACCATCCCTTTAAGGTATGTTTTTAAAAAAGACTTTTAATCCTTTATTTGGAACTCAATTTCCAATGTAGTTATTTGCACAACATGCATGATCCATAATTCCCTTCACATGGATTTAACATGGCCCGGCTTCAACAATGCTGTCTTTTTCATGACCACCTCCTTCCACTTCCGTGTAACCAGACTCTTGCTTTTGAAACTTCAAGGAGGGCCAGTAGCTCTTGCGTCGCTGAAATGCATCAAGTAATAATAATACTCATATTATTATCATTGTTTAGAATATGAACATCAGCTTGACTCAGACTGAACATGTATAGGATATGTTTTGAACTCACCTGAATGAGGTAAAGTGGTGATACAGCAGAAGGATGGTAGCTGATGTAAAGAGATACCAGTATCAGGGCCAAGAGCAGCACCAGGGCAGATGCTAAGCCAGCGATCAAGCCAGTGTTAGCAAACCCAACGCTCTTGGTTGAAGAATCAGTTTTTACATCTGGAACTAAGACAAATTCTTAAGAATTCATTCCCAAACCTAATCTTACCAGTTTCTACAAGTGGTACTCACCACTACCAGTCTTGAAAACTTGATGTTTAGATTCATCTGAAAGTAAAAGTTTAAATACTTATTCCATTGTAGATTCTGTTTGTTGTTTTTACTGAGCAAACACACAGAGTTTAGTTCCATATTCTCACCGTCACTGTCACAGCCCTTTTGTCGTGGAGTCAGAAAGGTAATGTCCTCGATCTCTGGCGTGATGGAGGCCCCAGTGGAGTTGTCATTCCTGGAGTAATCCTCACATGTTGCGCCTTGGCTCTGCCAATACAGTTGACAGTGCAATTAATGATAAACACATGTTGAAACGTGGACAATACAATACAATAAACTGATATTTAGTCCAACTATACCTCTTCTGCACAAGCATAATCCAGCCATTCTTGTCTGTGTCTGTCCATGCCGTCTGAGCATCTAAAACAGGAGACATTAAAATGATTATTTTTCTAACACTGTCGGTTTGCAGAATTCCCCACTCACCTCTGCAGTACGTGACACCAACTACAACCAGAGGTTTGGCTGGCTGAGAGGCAGAGCTCACAGCTGTCATGCAGAAGGCAGGCTGCACAGGGAAAGAAAAGGAAAACACTGCTGATTTTTAAATCTTTGACTGTGGAAAGAAATCTCTGGAGATTTAGATATTCACTTACTAGGCAAAGGAGTGAACTCAACAGCAGAGTAGTTGGTAATCTTTGTAACGTCTATCTCAACTCGATGGTACTCATAGATCATTTGCCGTGGGAGATCTGAAATGGAAATATTATGATTTATATGTGTTTTTTTATGGTAGCACTTTATTGTAGTGCACAATTATTGCTGACCTGCTGACTGAGAAGACGGCGACATGACCATGAAGGCATCAGATAACCCAGCTTTCACTGGGTGCTCAGCTGAACTGATCACGTCTACCGACAGAGGTATCTGGTAAACACAAAGAAGTTTCACTTAATACTTGCAAAAATAAGATCAAGTGACCTGATCTGAGAATGCCAGTAAGAGCAAAGAGCAGAAATGTTCCTCACGTCTCTGTAGCTGAAAGTGATGGTTCCTGTTTTGTAAAGAGCAACTTGAAAGGTAAAACCTCCTACTGACTCTTTGCCGGGGATTCTGACATGCTCCCACTGGACCACAAAGACCTCACCTGAAGATAATGAAAGCCAAATAGAAATCAAACAGAAAGATCAGACAATCTCATACTCAAGGACATGTTCAAATGTCAGATGGTATTATACCATTATCAAGGTATTGCACAGTGGATTCTTTGGAGTAGCTGGGGTCGAAATTAGCCATTAAAGGGGCGATGTACTGTGTTGCAGTCAGCATACGGTGAGTAATGTCCCCTGTGAAGATAAACCCTGGAAAAAGGCCAGAAGGAAAAATATGTAAGACTTGTGTACAACTTACTGCACTGCAGAAGGTCACTTGAACATCTGTTAGAAAATCAAAACGTACCTCCGGTTGCTATGGTAATCTGCCTCAGGTAATGTCCATAAAAAGGAAAGTCAAAGGACAGGGCTACTCGCTGCAAAAAGAGAAGATTCAAACAGACACAGACAAAAGAAGAGATTAAAAAAAATGATTTATCTGTCATCAAAAAAAAAACAGATTGAAGAAATTTCTTTGTTGTCATGTTTTGATTTGTTATTCTGCAGTTAAAAGCACCCCAGCTGCTCCTTATATGGTACAAAGAAGCTTCAAAATCTCTGGGAAAACCTTTGTTTTGGACAAATCTCTCAGTAAAAAGATTTGTTCTACTTTGTTTTTTAAAAAGACTTTCAGACTGCTCTGTTTCACACAGTCTTTTCTACTTTTCTTCCTCTGAATGAGAAAGAACAAAGGAATATATTTAATATGGTCATCTCAGGCACACAGCTCTAGCTATGAGCACAGAAGCAACACCCACTTGCTGTACGTGAGGGGCCGCTAATCAGAAGAAATGATGGCCTAAAAGGAGAGTGGCTTTATGGGAAAGGAGCTGCACAGCTACATGAAAGATCATATAAGATAAATATGCAGCATTCTGAACTGGGCAACATGCTGAGCTTCTCTGATAGAGTACAATAATAAAAACATGTAACTGTAAATGAGCACAATACTCAATTTTACAACCAGCTGTATTTCTAATGTGACGAAAATCCTGTATGTTATCTTACAAGAACTACATCAGTTTGTCATGACCAAAATCTAAATAAGGGGGCACCTGGATTTGAACCAGGGACCTCTTGATCTGCAGTCAAATGCTCTACCACTGAACTATACCCCCTACATGTGAGTTTAGCAACTGGTCTTATCACAACACATTGGGTGTACAGGATCTGGACATGTGACTGGAAGCAGCCTGTCTGTGATTAACATTTTCCCAGCATGCTGTCTGATGTAATTGTTTTTCAGTGTACTAACTGAATTATAGCAACAACTTGGCTTTGTAAGTAGTTGAACTGGCTGGGTGTTAACTTTCCAAAGCAGATATTCTTCTAAATAACTAACATCCAAAACACTATAATTCATGCCTAAAACTCACATTATTATTATTATTATTAGGATCAAGAGCGGGAACATGATCCTGCTGTAACCAAGTATAAAAATTATCATGTTCAATTTTAGTTGCAGCAACATCAAAACACGCTTAAGCTGTTTTGGGACTTTCCAAATGGCTGTCAACTCTGTCTTAACAGAGGTATACATTTTCAATGTGATCTGAGAAGTGAAACAAGTGCTGTTTCACCATATATAACCTGGACATCTGCAGTGGCAAAGTGCTGCAGTTCTGTTTTTTCCATCAGTCCACCAGTGTGTGAATGTGTGTGTGAATGGGTGGATGACTGAATGTGTAAAGCGCTTTGGGGTCCTTAGGGACTAGTAAAGCGCTATACAAATACAGACCATTTACCATTTACCATCAGTCTTCACTCTTTGTAGTTTTCACCTTTCTATATTTAAAGTGTATTAATATATCTCAGTTTTGCAGCTCCTCACATTTACCAATATGTTAATGTGCCTCAGCTTCCATGCAACCACATATTTACAAGGGAACTTCATCTTGGCTTGGTCTCATATCAAATGTTAAAGGAAATGTTCAGGTATTTCTAATTAATGTAGAATTATTAAGTATTTGCCAGGTTGCAGGAACATATTCTTTTTATACTTCAGCTGGATGATGAATCAAAACTGTCAGTTTTAAAAGAAATATGGTGAAAAAATACAGTAAAAATGTGGAGCAAGCGACACTTGCTGGCCAATTTGTTAGGTACAGCTTGCTAGTGCTGTGATGAATGCTTTGCCTGGATTCAGCACTTTGCCTGCTTTAATTCTTTGTGGCACAATTTCAACAAGATGCTGGAAACAGTCCTCATAGATTAAGGACCATATTGTCATTAAAGGACACAGTTGCTGCAAATTTATTGGATCTCAAAGGTATTCTATTGGATTTAAATCTGTTGATTGCAGAGGTACTCGCTGTTGTGTTCAAGAAACAGGGTTGAGGTGATCTGAGCTATGTTGTGGCATGTTATCCTGCTGGAAGCAGCCATTTGAAAAGGGTGCACTGCGATCAAAAAGAGATAGACATGGTCAGCAACAATATGCAAGGTGACTCATGTAAATAATGCTCAGTTGGGGTTGGTAGTAAGGGGCCCAAGGTGTGCCAAGAAAATTTCGCCCACACCATTACACCACCACCAGCCTGAATATTGGCAGTGGTGAGGCAGAAAGGATTCATGCCTTGATGTTGTTAATGCCAAATCCTGATCATACCATTCAAATGTTGGAGTACAAAAAGGCAATTTTTTTCAAATGTTCTATTGCCCAATTTTGGAGAGCTCCCATGAATTGTATTGTTTCTGTCACCCATTTGCTTCCAGCAGGTTGTCTTGAACATGGAAGTAAAGAAGCAGTTCAGCTTAACAAAGTAAGCAGTGCATATATATGTAGGGGGCACCCAGATTTGAACTGGGGACCTCTTGATCTGCAGTCAAATGCTCTACCACTGAGCTATACCCCCATGCACAAATACCAACTTTGTAGACCAGGTGTAAAGAAATGTTGTAGTGAGCCACTTAGTCTACAAACCAGGAGAAATTCTATTCAAGGGTTCAAATCATTTTAATTTTTAACTCTGTAAAATTTTACTTCATTAATATGGTTTTTATGGGTTAAGAAAGAAACCGAAAGTAAGACGGTTCACTTATGTCTGTGTGTGAGACTCACCACAGCCTGTTTGTATGAATTTGACAGAATGCCATGGACTCTGACTTGACCATGCCGGACATCATTCATGTCTATCCACAGGTTCTCAGTACGTTGGTCCTCTGGACCAAAGATGCGCCATGTGTAATATTTGCCAGAATCCTCCTTCCATGCAGAAAACAGAAGAGATTAGAGCTTTAAAAGCATGATGTGTGTTGACAGAGTATGTTGCAAAAGGATTAAAAGTTCCCAGAGAACACGGTTAAATAATAAATTTCAGGTGTTGGGCACAGCTTCTCCGCGTAAGCAGAGAAGAGTAAATGCTTCTTTCCAAAAGAGGGCAGTGTTTAACTCCAAGTAAAACAAATACAACCAGGTAAGAGCCAAGAACATATTAAACGCCACAAACCATTACAGTAATAAGGAACACTGTGGTGTATAACTTACCACTACACGTGTCATATTGTCTGGGAGGGTAGTGATGCTTAGTCCTCCACCCAGAACTGCCCTGCTTACTCTAGTGTGGCCCGAAGATGACCTCAGTGTTCTATAAGCATTGCTGTCACCTCCATTAGACTCTTCGTGGTGCTGTGGGACCACACTGTACCAATCATCTGTCCAAAATAATGCATATGATTTTACAGTGCTGCCCTAGTCAGGATGCATTTCAGATTATAAACCTGCTGGTTTCATTTCACTGCCTTCAAAAATAAAATGCACATGAAACACTTCATTTTTATTCAGACTGAAGGTGTTATGGTCATGCTTAGTGCTCAGTCAGTCAGCCAAGCCGGTATCAGCTGTAGCCTTGTCAGTTAAATGCCCTTGTTGAATGAAAATAAATAGGATACAAATAATATTTACTGACGCTCGGAAAGAACTGTCAGACCCTATAAACAAAGAAAACCATACTGTAGTAAGCAAACTGGGGTAGGTAGGACTTGTTTTAAAATTCTGGGTGTTTTAATTGACAACTTGTCTTTCTTTCAAGCCACAAATTCCTGGTTAATTTTAGGTGTTTATTTTAACACCATCCTGTAATTTCTTATGGAGTGTGGAAAATGCATGTCTGCTGGTATGTTTATACTGAGAGTTGGATGTAAACCTGTGGACATCTTTGTCCTTGCACAACGTCTGGAACCAGTGCAGGTCTACACATGAAGCAACACAATGAACAATGTCTCCTCTCAGCTCTAAAGAATCAGTTCAAAGATAATGGCAAAAATAAATAAATACAATTAAATTTAAAAATGTCTCTAAATAGTCCTTGCATAGTTTGCAGCTGCCATTGACCTGTTGTAGGAGGAAACTGGCTTCATTATGCAGTTCAGATAGTTCACTTTGCTACCAAAGGACCCCCAATCAATCATGTGTTTCTATCATGCTTAACAGATGTTACTAAGTTCTCAAAATTATTTCTAGGCCTATATTTAAGTTCCTCTGTCTTAATATTTTCCTTTTATGGCCTAGTCAAAATACACTGCTACGTTTTCAGCATCCTAGAGTGGTCTCCTAACTGTTAACCTTGCCTTTGGTGTTTTGTAGGTGCCATCTAATGAATTTCAGTTAGGGACTAGCAAGTTTCTCAAAATAAAGTGATTTAAATGTTTTCCTGCTGGCATTTGTCAATCAATTCTGGTTTGAATCAGCTTGCATTGTTTAGTTAGGGGATAACATCAAGGGCAAACCCTTTCGTGCAATATGTTTTTTTTTTGCCAGTTTTCCTGCCTTGAAAAATTAAACCTGGTAAGATACATTCATCTGTCTACAGTCATTGCCCTATTTACGACAGTTGATTGCGGGATTTTTACCTCGATTACGGGACACGACGATGACGTCACGCAGCAGCCTATATAAACCCCCGGCAGTGCCACTTCTTTACGGGGTGTCTCATCTAACCCTAAATGAGGGTCGTCGCCTGTACGTAACGTTTGCTGTTTTGGGCTTTCAGCAAACTACAGGGGATTTTTTTCAAGTAGCGTTGGAAAGGTCTCGGATTATATAAAAAAAGCCAACTTAATCACCCCGTCAAGCTCAGTTTCCTTTCAGAATCACCGTTAATGTATTGCCGTGGTCAGCCCGGCTGCCGCGAAGAGTTCGTCTCTGTTGCTCCGGTGACTTCTTGCAGGGAGTCTTCGCAATTGAGCAGATTAAAAATGAGCAAGGTAACTTGCCGGACCTGCAGTGGTCCGGCTGGGAAACCTGCGCTCAAACACTCCGTAAACTAACATTCAAACGCCATAATTTAGGTTGTTACTTAGGTAATATGGACCTGCTTGCTCTCCAGGTCACGCTAATCCTAGCAAGTACTGCTAACTCATCCATGAGCTAACGCGACAGAGAAGTTCTTAAACGTTAACACTGCTGAAATGTTGCAGCTTCATCGTTAATTGAATTGAAGCTGGGACAATACTATGCATTTATTTCTTTGCAGCAGTAGAAACTAGTTTCAGCTTAAGTCAGGCTAGCCACCTGCAGCCTACACTCTTTTGTATTAGTTATCAAAATAGAAACTGCTAGTGCGTTGGTATGGAAAAGAATGATAGTCATGTTTTAAAAGCAAGCTAAAGCCACCTGTTGCAGTGACTCAGTCTTGCACACCTGAGTTGAATATAGCGTAATGCAGCCTAACATCACAGCTGTGTATTGTAATTTACCTGGAAATTTTAGTACCGATTTTACTGTTTTCAAAAGCTCAGAAAGGGTGTATGTAGCTGAAGAGTGAACTCAATCTGTTCAGTGTAAAACACCGTGTGTGTTGTTTAACTCTTGTTGTGCTCATGTTGTCAAGTCTAATTGAGGACAATGGGAGGGCTCCTTTGCATGCAGACACCTCCCACCCCAGCTTGTGTTAATGAGAAAATTAACAGAGTAGATCTGAATCCTTTCTTGCTGCAGTTTTCCATAAAGAAGCCTCAGCAAAGAAAAGTCAGACAATAATCAGGAAAGCAACATTTATATATTGACTCAGACATTTTCAATTTGGCCATAATTCCGTAACCGAGTTTCAATGGGTGCCAGTACCCAGTGGAGCTCCTCTCTTGCCAGCGAAATGTCAGTTGATGTTGGTTTGATGCCTGCGTTTCTGTCTTGAGTGTGGGAGGAGAGCTCAGGCCTGCTGGTCCCTCAGCTTTGTCTTGTGCCAAACCCCCAGAGTTCAGACTGTGTGGGACACTGGCGAGGCCTGCTTTAAACATCGCTCTGCATTCACAGTTATAATGCTGATGTCTTCCACAGTCACCAAAGCTACACTGTGTCATTTAACAAGTTTCTAAAGTGGCAGCTCAAATGTTTTGACCTCATAGGGAACTCATTGTATTTATGCTACTCTCCACCCTTTCAATCAATTAAGTGCTGCGTCAATGTGTTTGTGGCAGCTTGTATATTACGCCTAGACGTGTGATCGCTGAGCACCAGATCCACCCTGTAGTGGCATCTATGAGGTAAGAGCACAAAGGATGTCTGCAGTGCAGCAGATGGACATATTCTAGTATAACAAAAGCTGGGAGGAGTGCATGTACTGAATATGAAGCTATGATATCTACTTGGGTCATGATGACCCCCACTAGGCATTTTATTGAATTTACTGGCAGACAAAGCAGTGAGATTTGAGTCAGACTCTGCAAGTGAGCTGAAACTGCATAATGCAGTCCAGTCTGCTTGGTGTCTAACAACATTTCTTGGAATAGAAGATTGTGCAGTGGAAGAAAATAGAAACCCCCCTTTTCAGTCATGCTTTGAGATTTAATTTCAAGATTCACTTGAACTAATTTGTAACACTGGAATTGTCTTTGGAATTGCAAGATATAGCTATAAAAACTGTTTAGACTAAGGTTAGGCTGATTCTAAAAATTTTGAGCCTTTCATTAAAATGTTTAAACATATGGCCAAACATTTTAGAAAATGAATGGAAACCTAGCATATAAATGTTATTACTTCACAAAAAGACCCACACAAGAAAGGAGGTGCAACAGAGAGAGGATTGAGTAGTGACTGTGCATCGAGATTTGTTTAGTGCGTCTTTCTGGCTTTGTGCAGTTTCGGGTGATTCCCTGGTTAGAAGGTAATACCTGAGAAAATTAACATTTGCACAGAGTTTGGATAAAGAGATAATAAAGAAGAAAGCCACAACGGGTCACGTATATAGATGGAGTTTGGTCTAACTTGATTATTTTAAAAAAGGTTTGTTTGCTGGGTTAAAGTTTAAAAGAATAAGATAAAGGATAACCAAATAAAAGCCTCATGAGGTAAAAGAGAAACCTTTCCCCCCCTGCACTAAATAGGCAGATGTTTTGGAATGAAAACTGATCTCTGCCCACTCTTTTAGGAGCTACCAAACCACAACATTTAGCTGCCTTTTTCTGCAAGTGGTCAGCTCAGAGTGGTCTGAGAGGACACACCCTTCCTGTGCAGAGGCTGAAGGATTTGGCATGAAGCACCAAACGTCCCCTGGTTCATTTCAAAGAGCGTGTCTGAATTGTAGAAGTGCAGTTTCAATAGAAAGCACATATTAAACTTGAAGTCTCCCAGTTCTAATGAGATAGCTGATAAGTGGACTCGCTCTCATGTGCTGGCATGCTGTTGCAATAGTTTAATGATTTTAGAGGAACATCCTTTAAAAATAACACCCAGAATATAAAACATGTCAAACGATAACCCCAAGAGGGTGCAACAAATTTCATGTTGAGCCTTTAAAGACAAGAGACAAGTCTTTGTTAAGAAAACAAATGTACTGATTACCTCACTTTTCTTCTGCTATGGAGAAACAAAATCTCTGCGTTCAAGACACGAAAACATTTCTGCTTTTCATTTTCAGATAAGAGAAATGAATTAAGGAGACAAAGCTCAGACCGCAGCTATTTCATATACAAAGCCTTCTCCAAATAACTACATAATTCAAAGTTGCTCAGCTGTTGGCAGATGGCTGTTTTTGTTCCTGCCACTTTCCTAAAACACATCCGTGTTTTGCTATCGCCAGTGACATTACACATGACTTTTATAAAATAAGGGCCCGCAGACAATAACATCCTATCTGTGGCTCAGTCTTAGAAAACAATCTGTCACTTTGTTTCTCTTTCTTGTAATATTTTTTTTATACTTTGCTCCAAAATGCCTGGATTAACTTCAGACTATTTGTTAAGCAAACTTCTCAGCAGGACAAATGATGAGAGGCCAAACACTGAGGTCATTTCTGGGTGCACGATTCATTTCACCTCAGGGCTCTGTGTTTTTACAGTCTGGTTCAGATGATGTTGATGGCTTTCGGGCCAGAGTGATTTTTTTAAAAAGGTTGAACTGTATATAATGTTGAGTGGCAGTGCAGATAAGAACTATTAAGAAAAGGAAAGGAGGATTATGCTAGATCAACAGAGACAGTTGACCCCTAATGTTGCAAGAACACGGAGTCCCTCCTTCGCAACACTATGATGCAGAAAAACTCTCAAACTTTCCGCTGTTTTAATGAAATAAGCTTTCTGATGAGCTCTATCCCGAGGAAGAAAAAGTATGACCAATTTTCAGTTTATATCATATCTCTTTCTCAGACAGCTGTTTTAGCTCAGGAATCGCTGAAAGGATGAGCTGGGATGCAAGAAGGGAGTTTCCAGAGATTCAGACTCCCAAATCAGCTAACATGTTTCCCAACCACTACTCGACATATTTGTATATCTCGCGATGGAAATGCAAGCGATAGACTCACGTCGTCCATGCAGCAGGCTCGTAAAAAGTTGTGCCAAACTTGCAGGGATGCAAGAAGAAAAACAAGTCTAAATCTAATTTTAACCTGAGACGGGCTGTTTGTGGGTTGCTGTTTAGACTCTGTCGCATGCTTGTGGAAGAGGGTATTTTTATTGTGCCCTTTATTGTAAACTAGTTCATTCACTTGTTGTGTGTAAAATGAAAAGGGCATGGTATACCCATTTGCTGCTCCATAAAGATTCCTACTGATGTTCTGTGGCTTAGAGCAAATTAAATTAACACGCAGAGTCGCATGTGCAACATCAGGATGAAAATGTTAAAAACACACATTCTGTAAATAAAAATTGCAAATGTTTGCTTAGCTTTTGAGTAAATGAGAAAACAACTGTTATTGCTAATCATAAATACCAGTGCACTGGCTTCAAAGCATACAGCAAATGATTAAAAACATATATTTGGAGAAGCTGCCAGAGAAAAATCACCTGCAGGCTTAAGCATCTTTGCGACAAAATCAGGCAAAATAAACAAAAGCATTAATGATGATGCATGAAAAAGACACCGAGCTCACCTGTCTGCTGCTGAACCCAAACTTCAGCAAGCTGTGTTTGGGAGAGACAGAGAAATAGCATCACCAACCTCAGACACATGTTTGACCTGAAAAAGACAAAAGCAAAAATGACAGCCTCGTCTCTGCTCCTCTTTTCTCCTCTTTCTCCACTCTCGATCTCACTGCCGGCGCACACCACCCTGTTTGTAACTACACCCCTTCTCTCCTCCTCAACGTTGTTCCCCTGCTGCCATGGTGATTGCAAAGACACAGAGATCAGCTCGCTGGGGTCCACAAAAGGTCTGGACCTTGAGTTTGCCTCCTTTCTGTTTATATTAACCACACAGCAACTCTGCTCATTCGTCAGTGAAGTTCTCTGGAATCACAGCATCATTCAGAGAAATAATAAAAGTAAGACCAACAATGGCAGCAGCAGAATGGCGCCTCCCTCTGTCCAAACGGGCTGTGAGGACGGTCAGAAATCTGACATCTTAGATTAGACGTGGCGATCATGATGCTAACAAGGCCAGACCTAAAACCTAAACATTGTCATTAACCTTTCGTAGCCTACATGGCACACAAAACTTTCTTTGTAGGAATTTAATTTCCAGCGGTTTTGTAAAAGGCCTGCTTTAGATGACATGCAAACTGGCAAAAAGCAAAGTTTGCAAGTAATGCGGTTCACTCCACCACCTCTCTATTTAATTATCTCTATCTGCTATGCGAGCAAACATGGAATCTTTGGCAGGGAAAATGACAGCTGAGAGTTTATTAGATTCACAGCTGGAGAGATAATCAGTACCATGTCTCATAATCCCGATTGTAAACACAGTATACAGCATGACAGCAGCAGGTGGCAGTTTTCACACAGTGACAATGTGAGGACAGTAAATAAACGGATAATAGGCATCTTCCAAATTTTCCTCTATTAAAATGTTGGTGTCCATAATATTCACAATGGTTAAAAACCTACTGCATTCACAAGGGGTATCCTGTTATTTGAAACTTACTGCAATTACGTGCAAAGAGGAACTGCTGCCTGCTAAACATCCCTTAGGATCATTTGGGTTCATAGGCTCTCTTTAAACAATGCTGACATACCCATATGCATTTTAAAAATATTGCTATTGTTTTTATTTTCTGACTTTTAGTTAAAGCTAAAGTGAAGCCTCAGACAGGAACCTTCCAAGCTCAATGGGTATGTTTCATAAAAGACATTTTGACATATCACCTTGGAAAAAAGAAAATAAGTGTGCAAGATTCAATTCAATTTCATTTGTGTAGTGCCAAATCACAGCAACGGTTTCATTAATAATAATACTAAAAATAGCATTATTATTAATAATAATAGAGGGAAAATCTTAACAATTACAGAATTTCCTATGAGCAAGCACTTGGCAACAATGAGAAGGAAGAACTCCCTTTTAACAGGAAGAAATCTCTGGCAGAACCAGGCACGGGTTAGGGGTGAATTGACAGAGACGAGAGAAACGAAGAGCAGAGAGAAACCAGGAATAACAAACAGGACAACTACAAAAGTTGATGACTGCAGCAGTGCAAAATAAAAGTATTGGGAGTGAAAAGGTATGTGCATCACGGAGAGTCTCACAGCAGCCTGAGGATAAAGATGCATGACTGGATAGCTCAGGGTCACCTGATCCAGCCTAGGCTATAACGTTCATCAAAGGGTTTATTTATGTGCTGTAATTCAAGTAGCTGTAGCAAAATGCTTTAGTTAAATTTGCTTGTGTCACTTGCGTGTGGATTTTTGTTCTGGTCACTTACAGCTTTCTTTGTCAGTTCTCCTTGCTTTGCATTTGCTTTCATTAGTATCACCTGTGTTGAATTATTAGTATAGTTTTTGGTATATATACTGTATGCACTGTTCCAAAACATAAAAGAACATTTAAATCACACATTGTTTCTTGATAAATAAAATATTCTACTTTTATTAACATGGACTGGGAAAGTTCACGAAGGCATAATGGTATTTTGCTGTCGTCAGTTATTGGAAACCCTCTGATTGCTGCCTTTGTCTGCGCTCCCATTTCCTCTTTTCAGTTGCCTATCTATTTCAGTTCCTGTTCTCGAGTCCTTGTTTTCTGTCCTGATGGTACTTTTCATGTTTCTAGGTATTTCCTGTGACCTTTTGGAATTTTTAGTTTGGCCTGATATGTTTTTAGTAGTATATCTGTGTTTATTTTAGCCTATTGATTTAAGTTTAAAAGTAACATTTATTTATATAATGCTTTTCAAGATAAAAAATCTCAAAGTTCTTGACAGCAGCATCAATAAAACTAACTTGTGGAAAGTCAAAATTAGGACACAACCACAAAAAACAGGACATCACAACATTCCAAGCAAGAGATGAACAGTCGAGTCCATTTTTTGAGAACAACTTTTTAGGAGTTAAGCCATGTTTCTTAAATGGAAAAATTAAAAAAGAGCAGGTCAGAGACTTGATGTGAACTTCAAAAATCAAAGATTGATCAAAAATTTACTCAGCTACTTGTGATAGTATGACACTATCACAGTGAACCAGTTTAGTATATGTTAAATACCAGCTACCACAACACAAGGTCCCATGATCAGCTGTATCGAGGGCTTCGCTGAGGTCCAACAAATCAAAGAGTAAGGGGACAAAAAGTCAACCTTATCCTATATATTTGTCCTTCACATGTGTGTATTTCAGTAACTTGAAGGTGGCATATCAGAATAAAAGTCTAAGAAAAATGTTATTTGGCAATCGAATGTGGACTTGAAAAACATTCCTTACTTGATTGCTCCTGTCAGCATGACTGTTTACAGTTGAAATTTTAAAAAGGACAGAAAAATTGTGGCTTCATGTCTAAAGAAAAAAATCCCAAACTCTGTGGTAGGTAAACATGTGTGACTTAAGACTTACACTGGTTGTTCCTCAGCCACAACGGGTAGGGGAGACCGGGGATAGTTGTAACGTGGGTCAGTTGTAACACTTCCAATTTCTCCAATCAGGGCTAAGTTTCAAATGATGTGACTCATCCTGTGCATGCCCAATTCAGTTCTGCTATCACATGTGAAAAATCAGCACATTTTGTCAAACACAGACAATTTAACATGAAAAAAAGTAATTTGTATGCCAAAAAGTAAGTTTTTCTACTTTATTTCAATTTGTAATAGCATTATCTGCTTTGCAGTTAAACTCATCAAACTTAAATTATGTTATTTGTATGTCTATGGGGATATATTCTGTGTAGGTCTTTAGTGCTAATGTTTTAGCCGTTGCCTGTAATGTTAGCTAGTTCATGGCTATAGGAGTTCTGGGTCAGTTGTAACAGCAACAGTCTGGGTTAGTTGTAACAATAATGCAGATGTTACAACTTACCACACTATTACTTTAACTTATATTAAACAAGTTGGGGCAACGACATCAGCAGAGAGAGATTCACTGGTCACATTTGTATATGCGGTAATGCCATTGGCAACACAATTCCTCCACTGTTTGTGTTCCCACACATACATTATGCAGACCACTGTGTCAGAGATGGACCAGTAGGAAGTACTGGTAGTGGAAATAAGTCAGGATGGGTGCAAGAAACAGATTTCCTCATCTTTCTGAAGCACTTTGCAAACCACACCAAGGTAAGCCATGATAAAAAGTAATGGAATTGCGATGCTGGTGAACAACTACATTTTTTCAGCTTCATTGTTATGTTCAAAATTGGTGCAAGAGTTGTAGGTTATAATGCCCACTGAGCCAATGAGGCCAAACTCAAGGAAGACCATCCAAAATTAATGAAATATTCAGTTTCAGAAAATTCCATAATTTGTCTTTTTTGGGGGGTTGGAATATGTTCAAAAGCTAGATTTCTGCATTCTGTCACACACACACAGAGCTACATAAATGGATGTAAGTGCATTCATGTGTTGAATAAACAAAGATTACATGTTAATGTTTTGTTAGTACCCTTATTTCATTGTGTTACATTTCACCCCAGGATATGTTACAACTAACCCAGACTATGGGGTTAATTGTAACATTTCACTCTTCGTGTTTGAGACCATACCATGCAATGGGTAATTGTGCTGCAGAGAAAATAACTGCACTATTTAATAGCAGAGACATGTAAATACTTTGCATTACATTTTGAATCCACTACCTTAAAAGAGCTTCAATTTACAGACAGAAATGTCAAAAATGTTACAACTATCCCCGGTCTCCCCTACTTCAAAAATCACAAAGTCTTCAGCTGTGGTGATAGTCACACAGTGCTGAGGTGACCACAGTTTTCACTTCACAAAAAAGTCACTTCTGCACATCAATTTTTTCTTCATTTATGCTGAGTCATTGTTAAAACAGCTGATGATGTTTGCATCTAGAAGGATTGTTGTTGTATGTTTAATAACTTTCCGTGTGATGTTAAACCACGTGATGATGAAAGTGTGTAAGTTTCGTTGTTTTTTTTTTTCATTTTCTTTTTCTTTTTGCCTAAATAAATATGCAAACTTAGCCCCTTTGTGCTTATTGTCACGAATGTGACGCGTGTTCTTATTCTCGCCGTCCAGTTACAGTGACAGCCATAAATGTAAACTCATTTCTCCCTCTAGCGGTCAGAAAACCGTCTATTATTTAGCGATTAAATACCACGGCTGTCGTCAAAATCAACTCGAATTTAGATTTTCGAGTGATTATGAAAAACAGAATGTCCAAAACAAGAACATAGAATTATTATTATTGTATCTAAAGCAGGAGCGGGCCGCTCGTCGTAGCGTGCGGGGGTATAGCTCAGTGGTAGAGCATTTGACTGCAGATCAAGAGGTCTCCGGTTCAAATCCGGATGCCCCCTAAAATCTAATTTTGCTCTTTTGCCAGTGAAAAACGCCACGTTTGTTGTTGAAGTCGTGTTAGTGCTATCGTAACGTTGTAGTTTAGGTGCTATTGTTTAATAAACAAGAAAAACGTTATATAGAACAAAGCGTGTCAATACGAAGCTGTCAAGCAGGACGAAAACAGTAAGACCACAGAGAAGATTCGTGAATGTAGTAAAGGAGGGTATACAGAGGGCTGGAGGGACAGAGACAAGGATGGTAAAGACAAAGGAAGCCAAAGGTAAACTAGCGTTAACAACCTCAATAGCATGCTGCCCATCGCTTATTAAAATAACAACACACACATAGCAATAATAACATTTATTTAAAAAAAATCAAACTATACAGTATGTACATTGCAAAATTATGACTCATAGCAGCTAGCGCCTTCTCCCATTCAAGAAATCGCTGTCATATACAGTACACAGTCCAAGAGCATTAAAAAAAGAATAAATTAATATAAATATTCAGGTTTAATGAAGCTAAAATCATTTGCTGGCGTTAAATTAAATTTTAACATCAGATGCAGGCTTGTAGGCTTTTGCAACATTGCAGAAATCCTGAGAAGGAAAACCACAGCAGCTGCATAATGTTCTTTTGTTTGTTTTCTTTATAGTCTTACTGTTTGCTGGTAAACTGTGATGAATCAGTAGTTTGTGAACTAAGAACAAAAATCTTCATTTATGAGAACTAAGTCAAAATGAAATTAGGATTGTCTTGTTTTAAAGCGTCTGTGGAATCACTGGATCAGTTCTAGAAAATTAAGATACTAATAGGAAAATATATGACTTAGTGTTATAAATCATTGTCCTTTGTCAACCTGCCTTATTGTTTTCCTTTCTAATAATAAAATAATAACATTTTAGTCACTCTTGACAGTTAAAGTGGAACGTGATACTTCTGGTGAGGTAGGATAATTTGCCCAAACATTGTTCTCATTTACACACAGGCCACTTATGTCAATACATTACTAACACTTTCTCTCCCTCAGTGCACAACCTCCAGATTACTAAAATATAATCAAACAATCAAACAGTTTTTGAAGCTTGTCTGTTGTCATGTTTCCGAGGCTGAGGTACACACAACGCAGGTTTCTTCAGGATGTCACATTGTCAGTAAGTCATACTGTAGACGTGGTGAGGCAGTTTTTGTCACAGATGTTGTGGTCACAGGCTCAAAACACTGTAAATAATCCTGACACTGCGGCCTTTGCAGCGCCCGAGAGGCTGGTTCAGTTTCAGGACTTTTAATCCATTGTTTTCTTCTAGTTTGCCACAACCCGCGACTTCATCCAGTCCAGACTGGCAGGTAGACTGCAGGGAGAGATCAGAAGCATTTTGATAAGTGTTTCAAAGGCTATTATTTCAACAGAAGCAGTGGTATGCAGAGGCATGTTTCTGTTAGCTACGTCACATATTTGTGAAGGGTGAGTAATAGTCGGTGATACTGAGAGCTGGAGGTGCGTTAGACTCACCCCTCTCCTGTCAGGGCGCAGCAAGCTTGAACATGCCAGGAGTGTGTTGTGATGGAGTCGAGCGTGAGGAACTGGGAGATCTCTGCCGCTGTCAGGGAACCCTTCATGTCCTGTTTGTTGGCCAGGATAAGAACGGCTGCATTCTGTAGGTCCTAAAAAGAATTAAAAAATGGGTTACCGATACCGTGTCTGCACTCAGGTTCCACTGGAAACATGTGATGTTGTTCAAAACAAACAGCAACCTCAGCGGAACATAGAAACGCACAGACATGCTGACTATAAGAAGAAAGTTCCTCATCACAGTATGTCATGGGTGAGTAATCTGCTTTCACATCTATTACGCAATCAGTGTCTGTCTGAAAGCGGGAGGGAACGTCAAACACCAAAACACAAATGCCAAAAGAGGGCAGCTTCACAAAACAACAATGTGATTGTACGTCAAAGCAGCTCTCAAAGAAAACAGGCAAAACACTTCATATTTAAACAATAAAGCAAAGTATGATCAACCCTCCTCTACCTGTTTATCATCCGTAAGCAGTATTCAAATATGTTAAAAGGCACTTTTAATATAGTTATGACCAAGTAACTTCCCTAAATGTTTTAATAAAGTCAGTCTCTACGCTATGTTTTAAAGATCCTACCTCATGTGCGAGCATTCGGTGAAGTTCTTCTTTGGTTACAGTCAGTCGTTCCCGGTCAGTGCTGTCCACAACCAGAATGACGATCTGAAAGGGAAATAATAGTTATTAAACCTGTTATAAGGTCGTTCTTATCAGGACCCAATCTATGGGACGCTTGATTCATAAGAGGGAGCACAGCATGTCTACAATGCTCTATTAAAGATACAGTACCTGTAAACAATGGATCACAGGAAAAGTCATAAAACAGATGCAGGTGCATTAGCAGCCAGCACTTCAAAAGCTTTCACTTTCTCTGGATTTATTTTTGGGAACTGCTAATATCACTTCCAATGCACTTCAATGAAAGATTTACTGTGTTTTAAAAGTTTTTTAGAGATAGAAAGGATCTGAAGAGTGTAGGTGAGCCATACCTCTGTGTTGCCATAGTAGGAGTACCAGCTAGCTCGCAGGCTCTCCTGTCCTCCGATATCCCAAACCAAAAAGTGAGTCTTCCGAACGGTGATCTGTTCGACGTTGCTGCCAATAGTTGGTGATGTGTGGACGGCTTCTTTTGTCAGACTAGATGTATTTGAAAAAGGGAAAAGATGCATTTAGAATTAGATTAAACTGTGAGAACAGATTTTAAAAAACTGCTGAAAGACTCAGAAAGCAGTCAGATCACTCACAATTGATAGAGGATGGTCGTCTTCCCAGCATTATCCAAACCCACAATGATGACTTTGTGCTCTGTAGGAAAGTTAAACATGTTAAAGTTGCATGCTCACTGCAAATTCAGCCTCAAGGGATAAATGTACACACAGATAAGATAAAAGGCAGGTACATGAGGGTGATGTGCTGAACAGATTCACATCTCTTATCAAAAGACTGTTCTTGCAGTAAAACACGTCCAACACTTGGTTTAAGTGTCGTATATAAGAAAGGACTGAAACTTTACTGTGTCAGGAAATCAGTTTTTAGTAAGGTGATCAAACCACAATTATCACATATTACCCGATACAGGAGCTTAACACACCGACGGGCTTTTATAATTCATCTAAACAGCAACAATGCAGGCATAACAAGACGAACACAAGAATTAAAGCACATGTACCTTTGTCCCCGAACACAGCCATCATCTTAGACAGCAGATAGCCCATGTTCAACAGGTGTGAGTGCTAGATGAGCGATGAATACAAAAGAAATCCAGAGGAAGCAGACTTCAGTATCGATTAGAAGCTGACTGTCAGACTGACTGCTGCGGGATCTATTATCAGTTTCTGCCTCGGCATACCATTTGTGGGCGGCGCTTCCTCCTCAGAAAGTCTGCACCTTTTGCCGAGTGAGTCACGAGCAGCGTAGATAGTAATGATGGTGCGTTCAGTGCTGTGGGGAATACAAAACGTGGGCCGGTGAGGGATTCGCCAAGGGCTAGATTATCCACAAAGTAAGTTGGGGTTTGTGTGGGACGGTGTGGATTATGTTACAGATGCAAGTGGGTAGGCTGTTTTTTCTTTCCTTTTTTTTTGTTTAAATAATTGTAAGTTAAAGATTTTGCTCAGATGAGATTTTCCCAACATCTTAAAAGCATCACTGGAAGACTGAGATTGTTTTGGAGTCATGTGTGGTCGTCTTTGTACTTTCACACATTTACTTGCTTGTGTTTTTAGTAGGGATGCTGTCACAGATCAGCACATATCTTTTTGTTGCACGAGTGTGAGAGAGGTGTTCACTATTATATAGAGCCAATTAAATTGTGAGACGCTGACTCCATAATTGAGAATATTAGTGAAATACTGGGCTGTACCAAATAAATGGGGCACCCTGTCACCCTGGACAGAAATATTGTCCTAGCTGTAATACAATATACCCTGGCATTTCTATATTCTACTATATAGAATTTTATTTATTCTACCCTCATTTTAACAAAGTGGAAAAAATATAGAAATAGCAGCCGCCCTTGCCCATAATTTTCCTTTGGGATTAATAATATTTCTGATTCTGATTCTTTGTATATGTGATTATTTACTTTGGGGTAATAAAGTAATTTAAGGCATTTAAGATTTTATTGTTTTGCTTTGTTTTTATTTGGGCCAAATATTCTAAATATATTTTAAATGTCTCCCAAATCGCTTTCTTTGCCCCGTTCATTGTGTAGTGACCTCTTTATCAGGTCTATAGAAAACTACTTGTGCTCCAAACTGAGGAAGAATATGTTTGTAAAAGCCGAATAAGTACCGAAAAATCCTAGATAAATCATCGTTCGTCATCACGAGATATTAGCGTACATTAAATGCAATTTATTTACCTCCTTAAATATCGAAAATCTGAGCTCACCTATAGTCCCTGAAGGCAACCTACAAGTCCTGCCACACCGACGGCACGAGTGGGATAATGACGCAGTCGGTGACACGCGTATGTCCGGTCTATATATGGAAAGAGAAGTAAAACTATGTACCTTCCTTTCTGAGAAACCATAGAACTTATCGGCCTGTAAAAACCAACAGAAAGCAAAACTGGCTTCAAACAAAGAATTCCCCGGGATTTCCACTGAACCGTTCAAGCAATTTTATATCAGTTCTACTCTCAACTCTCCAGTTACACAATCACAACACTGATGACCTCTTTGCATATTAGGTAGGGCCTCTGATCTGACAGATTTGTCTTAATTTCAAACCCATAAGAGATTCAGTAATGAGGCATACTTATATTCACCTCAGTCAAAGTATTGTACCTGTATTTATTTCCCTATAATTTATTTATAGCTTGAAGTGTTTTAAGTGAAATTAATTGCCAGGTTTCATTCTGGAAATGAATGTATATTGAAGGTGAAAGGCATTTTCTTTAGTTTATTGAGGTAAAAGTAATCACATAAGCACACTTTCTCATCAGGAATACAGTTATGGTATCTGTTATCTTCATCATCATCATCATCATCATCATCATTTTTATTATTATTGTGATTATTACCGCTGCACATTTCTTTTCCACTATAATTAAGCATTTAATGTTACCTTATCACTCTCCAGTATTTCTGTTTGCTACATTAAAGGATCTACGATGTGATTTTTTTAAATTAACTTGCATGTCAGACAGTATATACTTGAAATTAACTCTGCTTTATAACCGTGATATGGTCCTTATTGTTAATACAGATGATCAGATAACAGTCATCAGAAACACTTTGAAAGATGTCATTCCACATGTGTACACTTCAAAATCTGAAGCAGTGATACTGCAGATAACTTTTTGTGTTTTTCTTTAAAATTATCCTGCTTTAACTATAATAATGGAAGTTTACCCTTAGTTTTAGTTATACATGCAAACATGTGTTACATATTTGTTCTGTCCCGTTCTGTCAGTTTTTAGCAGTTTGTTATTACAGTCATTTTGACCCTGTTGAGCAACGCTCTGATGTAAGTCTCACATTTCGATTTACAGATGGAAACCGTGTCTCAGGTCTGTGACAGTTTGTCCTGTGCAGAGCATCAGCTCGACGATGACAAAAACCACATCCTGGAGTGAGCCAGCTGCACTTCATAACTGCACTTCAGAAAATGCAGGTGTTTTGAAATGTGCTGCAATTTGACACGAGTATTTTGGAGATTACGTTTCTGTGAATACAAAGTGAAACTGTTTTTTTTATTCTCAGAATCTGTCAACATTCTTGTGGCTCATTGTTTTGCAGGTTTACACCCAGCAGAAGTATGGGATAGTTTCTACATTCAGGGTGGTGTTGGCTTTTTTTTTTTTTAAAATAAGACAGTCATATGAAAAAGCTTAGTACAACCTGATGAATCAATAGCTTGTATAACTACCTTTAGCAAGAATAATGCAGAGTAGTTGTTTTCAGCACGACTTTGTTAGTCTCTTGCATCATTATAGAGAAATTTTGGCCCACTCTTCTTTACAGCATTGCTTCTGCTCATTGGGGTTTGCAGGGATTTGTTTTTGCACAGCTTTTTAAAGGCCTTAGGTTGATTCAACAAGTCGATTCTGTTCCTTTTCAGGCATTTGCTACTGCACTTGGGATTATTATCCTGTTGCATGACCTTGTTTGGTCCAACGTGTAGCTATCAGACAGATGGCCTCACATTTGTGTCCAGAATATTTTCGTATACAGAGGCGGTCATGGTTGACTACATGGTTGGTGCCCAGGTCGTGTTGCTGCAAAAACAAAATAAGCACAGTTTCCCCCTCCTCCACCACTGTGCTTCACAGTTGCTATGATGTTTTTGTGCTAAACTGGTGGTGTGCATTATGGGTAAACATTCCCACATTGGTCCCATCTATCCAAAGGTCATTATTCCACAACTCTTGTAGCTTGTTCAGATTCATCTTTGTGAAGCTATGATACTGTGTTCTTTTTAGAGAGAAGAGGCTTTCTGTTGGCGAACTTTCAATTCATACCCTTTTTTATTCTAATTCTAATTATTCTATGATGCACTTTAGCATTTAGCATTGCTAACAGAAGCCTGTCAAGTTTGAGATGTAGCTCTTGGGTATTTTTCTGACATGGGGCAAATTTGTTGAGACATCCATTCCTGGAGAAATTGTGGCATTGTGTTAACACCCAGCTGAATGCTCCAGACCAGCAAACTATCAAAATATCTGCTTCCACAGAGGTGCTGATGATTAATTAATTAAGTGCATTTGATTAGCAGTACCTGGCTGCTACTTACCCTCTTAATTCCTATGGAAGCAGCAAGCCTGTCTTTTGCTTTTCATATCAATTTTGACTAATTATCATGTAATTTATTGAAAAACTAATCTACTCTATGATTTGTATTGAACTATGTGTTCACATGTATCCAGTGGAATAAACAACACGACGCAGACATACACGTGCAGACATTTAGCATTTTTGACAGCTGTTTTTGTTCATCACATCTCACTGTAACAATGAAATGACACAATGGCATTTTCTTATTCGATTTTTAATTAAAATACGAATTTATCCACAGATTAAAAATGAAAGGCAGAAAAAGCAAAATGTAGCTACAATCAGGCACCAATGATACATGTTATTTCATCATTTTAACAATTGCGATAACGCAACAATAACATTATTTACTGATCATTATTTAATATTTATTTATTCAACTGAAGACGGGGGTGGGCCAAAGCAGCCTACCAAAGACATTCATGAATTCTCCATTATAGATAACTGTGTAAAGACCAAAGCTGATCCTATCCCCCCCACTGCCCACTTTATACTCCTCTCACTAGCTCACAAGAACTGAAGATTGAAAAAAATAATGCAAATGTTCACTGAAAAAAACAAAAACCCAACACTAATTCAGTCAGAAATCAGGAGTAAGAAGAGAGTGGTATTTAATATTAGACAAGCGAGCTGTTTGGGTGGAAGTTCGAAGTGATTAACCACACGTACAAGTACTTTTTATATAACTGTTAGCCCTGAAAAACAGACGACGAAGCTGGTGCAAAGAAAAAAGAGATGAGCAACGAGCTGGGACGGAGCAGCCACGAGACACAAAGAGACAGAGATATGGTATGAAAACGAGTGTAACAAGAGTTAAGACATCCCACCGCAGCAGCGGCGGACATGGCTTGGCGAGACATTCCGGCACTTGTGATTGGAGTTTTCTTGAAATAAGGGGTGGGAGTGACTAAGGCAGGACGTTTCGTTCACACAACTACTTTGAATCTGCACCACATTTGGAAACCAGAGAACAACTGGAGGTGCCCTCAGCACCCATGAAGAAGAGGATAACAGAAATGGGAGGACTGGGTCAGACACATACAGTCAGGTATGGTGACTGAACCAGGTCAGGGAAGAAGTAAACATCTTTGGAGTGTATTATTCATTGTTATCGCACTGACATGAGTATAGCAACATTGATAAATTTACGTGCTAAAATATGGCAACTTCTCCACCAACTTTTTAAGGTCTGGGTGATAAGAAAGTGGAGGTGAGAGACTCAAAACTTCTGGATATCAGTATGGGAGGAAACCCTGAAAGCCAAAAGCACTGAGTGAGCTTAAGGTAAAGAGAAACCCTGACACTGTACGTACATGGGAACCGTGACATTAGACCCTGTTTAAGACTGCAGAGGACAGACGTGATACACTACGGCTCTACCGACCTTTGCACTTTACAATCGAAGAGAGGATCGAATCATACAGATCAGAGTCGTAACAATTACTGTCCTTGTGCTGTGAGTATAGAAATCCATGATATTCATGCAGTATTAACATAAGAAACAAAAAAGACCAATATTATTTTTTCTAAATGTAAATAAACTGAATTACAAGAAGAACTTGATGAGAATGGCATCTGGCAGTTGATGTATTTCTTTACATTGTACTGGGATGTAAACAGATTTTTTTGTTAGCCTGACCGGCATGGCCCCAAACCTACACTTCAGTTCCTGTTGAACCCAAAAACCAGAGCATTTCCCCTCCATCCCCTCCTCTCCCTCTGTCCTCAGTCTGTCCAGGGGCTTCCTTGGCTCTGTGGTATGATGACCGTTCAGCGGATGTAGACGTCCCTCCCCCAGTCATCCTGGTTCTTGTTGCGGCTCATGTTGGCCCCTGTGTCCACAGGATCCTGGCAGTAACGCTCCCTCAGCTTGGCACGTCCATGCGGATGTGTCTGGCTCGGCATCGGAGGGTGGTTTCGGTTTTCCTGGTCCGGCTCGGCACCTTCGTCTTCCCAGGAGGCTTGTCGGCCGAGATGCTGCGCCAGGTGGAGGCGGCTGCCCCCACTTCCTCGGTAGGGCTCAGGCTCCTCATAGGGGTCGGTCTCAATGTCCATGCAGGAGTCACCGGCCTCGGTGTAGGCCGAGTCCCGGCTGCCCTGGGTCTCCGAGTCGAAGGTGTCTTGCCGTGAAAGGCCTCGCCCGCTGCCTCCTCGTAGCTGGCCACGAGAGGAGCGCAGGTATGCTTGCTGCTGGTGCTGCTGCTGGGGCTTCCCTCCCAGGTCTGTCTGATAGTCATGCAGCGTGCCGCTCCCACCACACTCTGTCAGAGGCCCTTCCCGCTTCTGCTCACCATGCACCAAGTACGCCCCCTGCAGCGAGCCGCACCCATGCCACACGAAAAGCATGCAGAGACACAAACAGCACACCAAGGTGTCAGCAGTTAATTAGCAGGGTTAGCAGACAGGGCAGAAAGAACAAAGATGCATACTTGTTCTAGCTTAAGAATCCATGACTTTAAAGGCATTAGTGCTGAAGATACTTATATGAAACACATTCCACATTAACATTGTGCATACTCACACTAGTCTATACTCAAACAACACAATTTAATCAGTAAGTAGAAATTGTTTAGTTCTGCTAATTGACTGTTATAAAATGATGATATCAACCTACAAACGAAAACAGATCCCAGCAACTTATAAAGAAGCTAAACTATATATCTACAATTACAATAGTGCCATCTGCTGGCTGTTTGAGCTCATGGCAGAACAAAGCAGCAAAATGATATAGCTCACATGTTTATCCTGAAACAGTTTTCCTTAAATTTAAAAATTCAATCCAGTTTGAATCTTTTTAAAAAAAATACTTTTCATTCATTTTTGTCAAGGATCCCTGCATAATTGTGTCCATTCGGTGCAAGACTGTCGCTTGTGTGCCATGTAATTAATCTGACAGCATGCAGCTCATGTTAGCTGATAAGGAGCCAGTAGCAACTGAAGAACAGAATGAAAACTGATTAGTATTTTGCTCTCACTCTTAAGATAAATTGATTAAACCGGACAGAGTGTTAGCAACAGCCTCCACCAAACTAAGCGTTTCTATTTGAAGAGGCGGACATGACTTGCTGTTTTCAGGGGTGGTACCATGGCAACAGAGAGGAGGACAGCAAACTGGATTTCAGCCTCTAGAAGCGCTGAAGAAAAGGAGGCCACAGAGCTGCAGAGGGCAGGGTGGGGGCAGCAGACGCTATTTTACGTCTGATTACAGTAAAATAGAAGGGATTGTGGGGGCAGAGGTACCTTCTGAGGTTATTCCTTGAGTCCAGTGTGCTTTCAGCTGAGCTGTTTTCACAGTTTTAAACAGTGCACAGAAGGAAAAGCTGACCTGCTAACATGCAGACTACATCATTTTTACTCGTAGGTGTTCTTAGGCTAGCTGTTCATGTGTGGAAAATTGGATCCTTGTTGGTTCATTTGGGTGTTAATTTCTTGCACAGATGTATCTGCGGTTTCCTATATACAGCATAAACAGGCTATTAGTGCACTCCTACTCCAGGGTAAAAGGAACAGGCTGCTGAGTTTGGGTTGAGTTGCCGGAGTCGCCCCCCACCCCCCTGTGCTACTGGACTTCAGAGAGCATGTTCTTCCTCTTTCCCCTCAGTGGCTACAGTGCCGTCCATGTCAGGCCACGGATCCATATTTCTGCGCAGGGAGGTGAGGACCTGTACCTGTAGGTTGGAGACGGGCTCTGGGGAGGCAGCCAGGGCTGCCGTAGCCATGGTACGATTCAGCAGAGGGTTGGGAGGGTTGCTGCTTGGAGGGTGTGTTGCCTTCCAGTAGGCTTCAAGGTAGTCAGCCAGGTGTTCGCAGGCATCCTCCAGCTGGTTCTCATCCAGGATGATGTCAAATAATTCCTGCAACAAAAAAACAGCTCTTCATTTATTTCACTGTACCAAAGTGAATTTTCCTTCTGTCTTTACATGAATTCTAGTAACAGCCAATTGTTTTATCACAAAACCATCTGCTCCGCCTTTCAAGACATCATATGTAGAATGCCTCAGCATTTAAGCAAGTGGTAACTCTATCTGAAAAATTATGCCAGTGGTGAGAAAGGAATTAGTAGCCATTTGAGGCTAACCCAACAAAAGAGTCAGGCATTTAAAAAAAAGGTATTAAAAAGCAGATTTACGGTTTGCTGGAAAAAACTGTTTATATCTAGCTTTCCCTTTCATAACAGCTGTATGGTATTTTATTTTATTTTATTGAAGTCACTGTTCCCCCTCACCTGAATTCTAATGGGGAAGTTCGACTGTAAATTACACTAATTCATACAGTTTGATAATGAAAAACTTAAACAACCATATTTCTGATCAGTTCTTTCAGTGAGAGTTCAACCGAATGTAGTTATTCGGTTCACTGCAGTTTAGTGCTTCTGCAGAAATCATGGCAACCAGCATCACAGGGGAAGACAGTGAATGATGTGGCCTATGGAGGTCAGCGTTTTCAACTTTTCTTTAAGCCTAGGTAGCATGTGCAGCTAGTTTTAAAGCAAGACCCTACTTGAAAATTGCAAAAGGAGCGGAAGTACGTTGTGGATATGTGAGCTCACAGTCAACATGAGTTCATTAAGCCACTTCTGAACCTAAAGAAAATGCCTCTCCATCTGTCTTCTGTTTTGCCTCTGAATTCTACAAGATATTTTTGGCATTTTTATAACTTGTTTTTTTTTTTATAAATATGCAAACACCACACACTTACATCCAACCTAGAGTAAGTTAGGTGTCACCAATTAATTTAACAAGCATGTATTTGTATTGTTAGAGGATGCAGAGAACATGGAAACTCCAAACAAAAAGGCAAAGCTGTGAGGCAGCACTGCTGACTACTGAATCATTGTGCCGCCCTTAGAACCCGCTCGTTCAAAAAAACTGATATGGAGGTGGACAGAACTCAAAATGCATTGTCCTAAACCAATGGCTGACACAACAGCCATATACAGACTATGGTCTCTATGCTCCTCCACACACAGCGACAGGGAACCAGCTGGGATGATGACTAAATATTACTCAAGACAGAACGATCAGGTCTATCGTAAAAGCATAACAGGCAGCCTGTTAAGGAGCGATTCTATAGCTCTGTGCCAAAAATGTATCATTTGTTAGCAACGCCTGAGAGTAGCTCATTTATTGCTCTGTAAAATCATGTCAAAGTCCGCTCATGTAAAGATAGATGCATAAGTGTTATTCTGTAAAACCGGAAAGTACTGTGATATAAGTTTTTACATCTTTTCCTGAAATCCATCCAAGTAGGTTTTATGCCTAAACCCCCAAAAAACTGTGATGGAAAAAGCACTTGCCAAGTGCTTGCTCATAAGGTGTAGTCTGATTGTTATTTTTGTAGGGCCCCCACTCAGAATAAAAGCAGCCGTTGTTGGATGAGGGGCAGTATAAATAAAATTGAATTAAACTGAATTGAGGGCCTCGAACCGGTCTTCTTTCAGCTGTTAATCGTCAGATACCGTTGGAAAATAATCCCAAAGGGGTACTTGATGAGTTCAAATTCATTTGACTGAGTGTCAGGGTGTGATGAGCCGGGGATGAGAATATGTTAAAAAAGCTCAAGTCGCAAAGCAAAACTCACAGGTGGGCACTGAGCCAGCTTGTCTGCTGCAACCATCTGCACGTTTAAGTGTTTAGCCTGGGACTTCCCTCTGGATTTAATGAGCCTCTGGAGAACCTGCAGGGAGATAGCAGAGCACTGAACTGAAACAATATTTACTGCTATCAGAATCAGAAGACGGTAGAGTCATTCCAAAATTAAGTATGAGAATCGGTTTAAATGAATGAATGAAACAGGCATACCTTAGGGGAAGCTATTTTGATATAAACAATGATGGGAGCCAGGGAAGTCTTAGCCAGTTGAGAGGGGTGGTTAATGGTGTCGGCATCCAAAGCAACAAGCTGGAGAGTTCGGGCCAGCTCGAAGATACGCTCGATCTCACTCTGCACCTCAGCTGAATGCCCAGAAAACAGACAAGACACGTGAATACAGTGAGACAACAAAACAGATACATGATCTCTGTTTGAGGAGTTAAAGCACTGCATGTGAGCCAATCTCCCTTAACTTTGTGCAAAAGTACATAACAGACGTGTTAGTTCTTACTCATGCATGTCGGAGTTAAGAGGAAAACAAAACAGCTCCAAGCGTATGAATCAGATTGGACCACAGTTAAAAGTTCCATTTATGCACAGCTAAATGGAGCGCTCGAACATCCTCATTCTCCTGCCCCCTCCTGACATTTCAGATATGTATTTAATGCTTTTTTAAAAGGTGCAGAGAAAGGAGGCACTTAAGAATGAGATGCCTGTGGTACTTGAAATAACTTACAATAAGGGCACAAGTTCTCACCATGTAACTAAAACAGAAACATCAACGACAAAAAAACAACCAAACAAACAAAAAAAACAACCTCATTAAATAGATGAAGTGGAACATTAGTTGTTTTGTTAGCACTAATAGGCACAGCGGTAATTATACTATCGGCTGCACCACTCAAGGCTGTAGAATGCTGAACGTTGTGTTCATTGTTCCTCAACAGCAGCCTATAAAAGCTGGTTATTTAGCATTTCGAAGACAGCTCCACCTTTTTATCAGCCTGTCGACGTGTAAGGAGCGAGATTAAAACCGAAAACCAGAATGTTCCTCGTCTGTCTGGTCAACCCTCAGCGCCTCCGAGGTGTCTGTGCGCTGCCAACCCAAGTGGCAAAGAGAGATAACGGGCAAGGCAATCTGCACAGAGACGTGGCCCGCACATTTCAGCAGCCTCCAGCTAAAGGATAGAGAATTAAAGCCGGAGGCGAAACGGGGTCTCTGCAGAATGACAAGAGACGTGAACTTTTAAGTTGTACAAAGAAACAGCAGCCAAGGTTTCCATTAACCTCGACAAAGCCTTCTGCGAATTTGGATTTAACTTCAGAGAGACGTTTGCTCCCCCGTGATGACAAGAGTGAATTTAAAAGGCAAGGTCCAGCTGCAATAGATGCTATCCTTGGGTATGACTGAAGATAAACAGCATTATGAGTCACAACATAAGGGTGACAGCAGGATGGGAGAGTATCGTCTTCCCTCTCTGCTACCAGCCGCTCTGCTGCCCTCCCACGGATCTCTTCCTGCTTGGGTTTTGTAATTGGTTTCTTTTTGTTAAGAGACTACAGGCTGTCACACAGAAGTATGAGGAACAGAGAAACTGACAGGCAAGCAGACAGGCAGACAACGATGTATGAGCAGATGATGAATATAGTTAGAAGAAAAAGGGGAGGGGAAGGAAAGAGAAAGAGATGCTTCATTGTTTTGTTGCGGGAAGAGCATACGTACCCAGTACGTCTGAATCAAAAGACAGAGGAGGAAGAGGATGGGTGGTGGGAGAGAAAGGGGGGAGGATGGGTGTAGACAGGATGAAGAGAGAGAGGAGGCCAGATCAGACTCAGGCAATCAGAGCAGGTGTAAAAAGAAAATAAGTGACAGTCTCGTGTCTTTGGATGATACACCTCAAACTTGAAACTGAAGTACGTTAACTGCTAGAACTGATCGTTAGTAATTATCAGAGGTGTGGACTCGAGTCACATGACTTGGACTCGAGTCAGACTCGAGTCATTAATTTTATGACTTTAGACTTGACTTGAAAAAATGTTGTAAGACTTGTGACTTGACTTGGACTTTTACACCAATGACTTGGGACTTGAATTGGACTTGAACCGGTTTACTTGAAAAGACTTGATATTTTACCCCAAATATAAAATTTAACATGCATATTATATAGAGATTGAAAATGTGACGTCATTCACGGGTAGAACCGCAAAGGATTCTGGGAACTCGTGACAAGAGTTACTAGCGCACGCAGGCTTTCAATTGAAATCAGTCACACAGCGATAAAAAGAAACACAAAAATGTCAAGAAGCTGTTGTATTATTAACTGCAATAGCCGGTCGCATGACAGCCACGGGAAGCCGACGGGTAAAGAGATCGGTTGTTATCGGATTACGTCGTTGAAGAGAAATTGTTCGAGCCATGTTTCCGAAGTAACAAAGACGCGACGGATGGCCTGGATTGCAGCCATTCAAAGACCAAATATAACGTCCCAGAACCCTCCAGCTCACAGGTTAGTCTGCTCCAAGCATTTACACGAAGGTCAGTCTGCTGTTGTAGTTAATGCGTCATTTTTCTTAACATAATTGGTGATATAGGTTACAAGCAAGTCTGGCGCTGAACAGAAATTGTCGCGCTATGCTCCTTTGTTTATTGTGCATAAATAGTGAATTGTCCTGACACAATATTGCGTTTCGCTTCTGTTATTATGGTACATTGACAAAAACATATACTTTTATTCACAGGGTAAAACAGTTGTTTTGTATCACTAATTGCCCAGTACGATTACAGCATACAATATTATTGTCACTGCTACATTTCTGTGATGCTACCAGAAATTATTTCCACTACTAATTAATTATCGTTGAGCTCAAAGGTCCTATTAATAAACGGTTAAGGAATGTGTATTTATGACGACGATTTGTGAGACTGGTAAACTTATGATACGTACGATGGTCTTTCGTTCTACACGGTGCATTTCAAGGTCCTGCACCCATCCGTCGGTAAACTGTACCTGGGCTTGTTGCAGTGACCGTAAGTTACTAAACTTCACGAGTGTATGCACTCACTCCAAGAACCGTATGATTATAAATATGCATATAAATATGCTACGATGAGATAGCTGACTTCATCTAACTAGCAAATGTTTTCCAGGCTACGTTGGTGATGCAGTTTTTTTTTTTTTTTTATATGTATGATATTTTTATCATGCGATTTTAAAGCCAGTCCTACAACCGCATCCAAGAATAACATGCAGCTTATCTCAGAACTGTCGGTGAAAATTATTCTTGGAGCTAGGTTTAATTGAGCTGCATTTTAAAGAGGTGCAATTTCACAATTTGTGTATATTTTCTAAGTTCACTATTTTGTCATGTGTTGAGGAAAAACACAGATTTAAAAATTACATGGTCTAATATTTACATTTAGCATAACTGCAACATGCTTTTTTTCGTTTTTTTTAATGACTCGAAAGGACTTGAAATTCAAAATTTCAGACTTGTGACTTTACTTGGACTTTTACACCAGTGACTTGAGACTCGACTCTGACTTGCCTGACATTACTTGAGACTTGACTTGAGACTTGAGGATAAAGACTTGAGACTTACTCGAGACTTGCAAAACAATGACTTGGTCCCACCTCTGGTAATTATCTAACCTAAAATATTCCGATTTATCATGTATACATTTGAAAGAAAAGTCCTCCATGTGATGTCACTGATAACCACACCTCTGACAACACAGATGCTGAAATGTTTTTCTCAAACATTCAGCTTCAAGAGCTTCATTTTGTGCTTGAATACAGACAGTATGCTATTTTACACATATTCTTAATGTGTAAAGCTTAAAAGATATTAAGTCTGATGATTTTCTACATTTGTCTTTTTATTAAGAAGTCAAATAAAAAGACTAAACCCAGCTACAGACTGATCCATATTTTAAGAAGTCTGTCTTTAAGTCTTTAAAGTTGATATTTGTATGAAGAAGAGTGTGACTGTTGTCTAAAGCAGCGGTCTCCAACCTTTTTTGCGTCACGGACCAGTTTATGCCCGACAATATTTTCACGGACCGGCCTTTAAGGTGTCGCGGATAAATACAACAAAATAAAACTAGTACCGGTACCGAAAAAAAGAAGATTTATTCATAATACACGTGAAAAGACCCACGAAAACAGAGTTAACGATAAAAACGATAACAAAATAACACTGAAAACCGATAAAAACCCTGAAAACTATACATTTCACACCTGAGCCTCAACTCTCGCGGCCCGGTACCAAACGACTCACGGACCGGTACCGGTCCGAGGCCCGGGGGTTGGGGACCGCTGGTCTAAAGACTACAAGTTATAGCTCACCCCATAATCAAATATATTAACTTGTGTAGTGCCTGCAGTGCTTTTTATTTATCTAGGCCATTTCTCTGTGAGCTCCTCAGATCTCAAGATACCAGCCCTTGTGCGTGATGCTTACCTGTTATCTCCAAGGTAAATTGGCCATAGGTATGAGGGTGAATGATTGTTTTTTCTCTGTGTCAACCTTATGACAGACTGGCACCTTATTCAGTTGCCCTATGACAGCTGGGATACGCTCTAACCCCCCACGACCTTGATTTGGATAAGTGGCAGATGGATGAATGGATAGAAGTTCTAAAAAATGCTGAAAAGCCCAACGATCATATGACACCGTATGAGCAAGCATTTAGTGACAGTGGAGAGTAAGAACTCCTTTTTAACAAGAAGAGGCCTCAAGCAGAACCAGGCTCAGAGAGGGGCAGCCATTGGCAGTTGGCATTTGTTTGTGCACAGCTTGTTTAAGGCACTGGCGGGATTTCAGTCAGGTGGAGGTCTGGACTTTGACTGGGCCACTGCAACACTTTTATGCCTTTTTGGTCATTCTGTTGCATGACCTGATTTTGGCCAACCGTTAGCTGATGGCAGATGGCTTCACATTCGACTTTAGACTTCATGATCGATTCAATCACTGCCACCACTGGTGCTTATGGATTTGATTAGCAGGATCTGGCAGCTACTTTCCCTCTTAAGTCCTACATAAGCAGTATTTTCACATGACTGTAGATAAAACTGCTTATAACAAGACTTCTGGACATATTTTGGGAACTGGGTCATGATTGAGGGAAATTTAAGCTGAGTGCCATCTAGTCTCATTATATGCAAGCGAGGGCAGACACCTTTAAAATCTTAAAAAATGGCAAATCACCATAACAACCTAGATGAGTAATTGGCACTACGGACAAGAGGAAAATATGTAAATGTGATTTTGGGGTCAGTCATCCCTTTAATCATTTACAAGTCAGCTTGTGTGAGATATGTCCACACACAGAAACACACTGTCTTTTTGATCAGTCCAACATTCCCTGTGTGGCTGATATAAAATAGCAAATGCAATGTTTCTCCTGTTTTAGTAACATTTGCTAAAAATGTAATTTCCCAGCTGCTGTTGAGTATTTAAAAAACAACAACAACAACAACAACGCAATATTAATGGACTCTTGTCTGTCTAAATAAAAGAGAGACACACTTAAAGAAATATAGATATGAAGGACAGTGAAAGATGTTCAGTAACATGATGTGATGAACAAAAATACATTACACTAATATTCTCCCTAAACTTTAATATGTCAGCTGTTGAAAGAGTAAAAATTAAATCCTAATTGTCACGAACTGTCTGCGTTGCGTTTCTCAGTGTGATTCTGCCTGTTGTGGTTTGTGGATAACAAAAGCGTCCTCTTACCCAGGCTCGAGCGGGTACTGGAGCGCTCAATGATAGTGTGTTTGCTCGGGTTGTTGAGGACTGAACGTTTGGCCAGAGAGATGTCTGCTGTCACCCGTGTGATGGATATCCTGAAACAGAGAGCCAGCACATTAGTGGGTCAGTAAAAAGAAACCTATTAAATTTAGAGTCTATCATGGCTGCAAGGGTGTGTCCAGAGGGGGGAGGGGCATGGAGTGACACAGAAATATGATTGGCCTTCCTTTGTACCGCCAACTAGACTAGCGTACTGTTCATCTTTCAATCCTCAATATCAGTGGATGAAGGCATAAATAGGACATCTAAAGTAACTACAAACACTTACTCATATACAGTTTTATTGTACTTTTATTTTATTTAAGCAATTATGTTACAGTGCTTTCCACTTCTAATGCAAATACTGATCTCTGTAATCCATCTCAGGCTATAACATTTAAGGGATATACACCTTAATGAATCAATATTATGATCCAGTAATGTCATGTACACTGATGGGCCACTTTATTAGGTACAACTGTTCAACTGCTCACTAATCGAAGTATCTAATCGGAGTGTTTTAGGCATGCAGACGGTCAGGATGACATACTGAGGTTCAAACTAAGCATCAGAATGGCGATGAAAGGTGATTTAGGTGTTTTGAACGTGGCATGATTGTTGATGCCATACAGGAATCAGCTATCAAACTGCTAATCTACAGGATCTGCTGGGATTTCCCCACACAACCATCTCTCGGGGTTACAGAGAATGGTCCAAAAAAGAAGAAATATCCAGTATATAATATAATATAATATAATATAATATAATATAATATATCCAGTTGTCTTGGTACAAATGCCTTGCTGATGTCAGAGGTCAGAGGAGAATGACAAGACTACTTCAAGCTGTAACCTGAGGTAAGTAAAGGCAACAGTAATTCAAATAACCCCTTGTTAAAATCAATGCTTGCAGAAAAGTATCTCTGAATCACAACATGTTGAACATTGTAGCAGAAGGGTTACAGCAGCAGAAGACCACACCGGGTGCCACTCTTGCCAGCTAAGAACTAGAAACTGAGGCTATAACTGGACAACAGAATGTTGGGGGGGAAAAGTTGCGTGGTCTTACTGAATTTCAATTTATGCTGTGAAATTTGGATGGTAGGGTCAGAATTTGATGTAAAACCCCCCCCCCCCACAAAACAAATAAAGCACAAATACAAACAAACAGCCTTCACAGTCATCAGATCTCTGCCCAATAGGGCATCTTTGGGGTGTGCTGGAACTGGTTTCATGTTAATCTGGACCAAAATCTCTGAGCAATATTTCCAGCACATTGTTAAATAAATGCCACGAAGACTTGAGGAAGTTATCGGGTGCAAACTGGTTAAAGGGCTGGACAAGATGTACCTAATGAAGTGGCTGGAGTGTATATGATTATGGATAATCATTAAAAAACAAAAATCCTGGATGGGTGTAAGCCTCCATTCTTACCTGCCCTCAAACTTGTGTTTCAGGAAGTCAAAAAGTGCTTTCTGCATCATGTCCGTCACCTAGTAAAACATCAGACATCAGAAACAAGTAATATTTAATAGTAAAATCCAATGAAAGTAGAAATTACAAGCCGAGAATGCGCTGCTTCTCCTTACTTCATAGCCTTTGAGTGAAGGTCCGACTAGGACGATGGGCCTCATGGAGGGAACCACGTCGTAAGGGGGGACATGCTCCATCTGAGCATGGACAACACAGCACGTGAGTTGGTGTCACGTTATACACTCAGCACATTTCCAAAGACCTTAGAAGACCTGCAGTCACAGGGTTATACTCACACACAAATCAACATTAACTTGACACAAAACAGCCCCACCCACTCCCTATAAACCCTCCTTCTCTTCTGTGAGCAGTCAGATTGATGGATGGAGAGTTCCAGAAATTTGGAGTCCATTTGCGTTATTGAGTGTCTATGAATGTTCAGGGTCAGGGATCAATTTCTCACCGAAAGCCTTGGCTTCTACTTCTCAGTCTGCAGTCTCACATAATTAAAGTGCCCGTAATTAACCCAGATGCCAGGTTGTCAGGAGAAATCTCACGACTGCGTCACAGCTCTTAAGACAAACGTCATCCTTTGCAGCTCTTTCTTTTCCTTCTGCACTGTCACATAATTACTGCAAGGTATTGTTTGCAGTACGAGTAGTATTTTATGGTTAAAAAAAATCAACTTTCTTATATTTAAAAAAAACTAAAACTAAAAAATCAGTGTAGCATTTATAATCAAATTTCCACCTGCATTGTTGAACTTTAGGCTCATTAGTAAATTATCAACTGATCCATTAGTTTCTGTCCTCTGTTAGTGAGAAATGGATGGAAGGAGTCACATGTCCGATATACTCTGACAATGAAACTGGATTTTTTTTTTAACCTTTTCTACATTTGTACTCCAAGCACGCCCCCGCCCCTGTGCACGCTGTACAGCACTTCAGGCAAGAGAAAGTGCTGGAGTGTCCCGCTTCTACATTACATTACATAAAGCAGAACAACGGAAGCTCATTTCACCCAATTTGTATTCACAGAAGCTAAAAATAAATAATATAAAAGCTTCCAAATGGCTCTTGTCTATAAAGGGGCAGCGCTGGAGCCCTGAACATCACAACACTACTCATTCGTTCGGGAAAAACAGGAGCGCAGGGAACAATTTAGCACGGGGAGGAATGACACGCGGTTTATTGTTCTTCTCCAATCACACGTTATACAGTTCCAGCGTGTAGATATTTGGTTTCACAGTTTCATGTTTATACAACAGAAAAAAATCGAATTTATATCCAATACTTTTCAAAAATGATGCAAAGGATGACTGCGAATTTCCATCAGGTATCACACAGAAAACTCATGTGAGCTCTCGTAGACGAAAGATTAAACTGGAAAGCTGAAATCAAATTACCCGACTTACCCATCCTTTAATGTTAGATATGCAGTTTCCCTTATATTATATTGCAATAATAAGTAATAATATTATTATGACACTGATTCAGCTCCAGAATTGGATGGGAATGGAAGAATTGATGGGTATTAACCCCGGCTTCATTTTTACTTCATTTTTAACTACTGTAACAAAGAAATTTCACAGCTTTGGCGTAAATAAAATATATCTTATTTATATTCAATGATCTTACATGTGCTTCTGCATATCCATCATGTCTGCTAATCCAGTTTAAGAGCCATGGAAGGACTGGAGCTTATCCCAGCTGTCAGAGGGTGAAAGGTGGCGTATAAACTGGATAGCTTTCCCAGTCTATTGTGGGAGCCGAGCCATATTTGTTTAGGTTTCAAACATAAATTGAAAGAAAGAACTTAAAGTATTTTAGTCAGCCAGGGAGAAAATGAATCCCATTTGCATTATTTTCATGTCACAATCTCAGTTTTTTTTGTTGTTGATATCATTCAATTTCGGCTCGTGTCCTTTCTTCTTGTGATTATAGTAATAGTAGTAGTGTAGCTTGAGGATTCCCTCACTTGCTTTCTCCTGTCTGTATATCAGTACCTGTTACCTGTTTTCCCCAGTTGTCATTTCCTCTTTTACTTTAAAGGTGGTTCTTCTTCCAGTTTTACTTCCCTTTTCTTTTCATAACTCATACTTTAAAGAAAAGCAAGCTTATGGTCTTTAGGAAATAAATCTTATTTTCTTATGACATTTACCAGAGGTGGGACCAAGTCATTGTTTTGCAAGTCTCAAGTAAGTCTCAAGTCTTTATCCTCAAGTCTCAAGTCAAGTCTCAAGTAATGTCAGGCAAGTCAGAGTCGAGTCTCAAGTCACTGGTGTAAAAGTCCGAGTCAAGTCACAAGTCTGAAACTTTGAATTTCAAGTCCTTTCGAGTCTTTAAAAAAAAAAAAACAACGAAAAAATAATGTTGCAGTTATGCTAAATGTAAATATTAGACCATGTAATTTTAAAATCTGTGTTTTTCTCAACACATGACAAAATAGTGAACTTAGAAAATATACACAAATTGTGAAATTGCACCTCTTTAAAATGCAGCTCAATTAAACTTAGCTCCAAGAATAATTTTCACCGACGGTTCTGAGATAAGCTGCATGTCATTCTTGGATGCGGTTGTAGGACCAGCTTTAAAATCGCATGACAAAAATATCATACACATTAAAAAAAACTGTATCACCAACGTAGCCTGGAAAACATTTGCTAGTTAGATGAAGTCAGCTATCTCATCGTAGCATATTTATATGCATATTTATAATCATACGGTTCTTGGAGTGAGTGCATACACTCATGAAGTTTAGTAACTTCAGGTCACTGCAACAAGCCCAGGTACAGTTTACCGACGGATGGGTACAGGACCTTGAAATGCACCGTGTAGAACGAAAGACCATCGTACGTATCATAAGTTTACCAGTCTCACAAATCGTCGTCATAAATACACATTCGTTAACCGTTTATTAATAGGACCTTTGAGCTCAACGGTAATTAATTAGTAGTGGAAATAATTTCTGGTAGCATCACAGAAATGTAGCAGTGACAATAATATTGTATGCTGTAATCGTACTGGGCAATTAGTGATACAAAAACCTGTTTTATCCTGTGAATAAAAGTATATGTTTTTGTCAATGTACCATAATAACAGAAGCGAAACGCAATATTGTGTCAGGACAATTCACTATTTATGCACAATAAACAAAGGAGCATAGCGCGACAATTTCTGTTCAGCGCCAGACTTGCTTGTAACCTATATCACCAGTTATGTTATGAAAGTGACGTATTAACTACTAAAAAACACTGACCTTCGTGTAAATGCTTGGAGCAGACTAACCTGTGAGCTGGAGGGTTCTGGGACGTTATATTTGATCTTTGAATGGCTGCAATCCAGGCCACCCGTCGCCTCTTTGTTACTTCGGAAACATGGCTCGAACAATTTCTCTTCAACGAGGTAATCCGATAACAACCGATCTCTTTACCCGTCGGCTTCCCGTGGCTGTCATGCGACCGGCTATTGCAGTTAATAATACAACGGCTTCTTGTGTTTCTTTTTATCGCTGTATAACTGATTTTAATTGAAAGCCTGCGTGCGCTAGTACCGCTTGCCACGAGTTCCCAGAATCCTTTGCGGTTCTACCCGTGAATGACGTCACATTTTCAATCTCTATATAATATGCATGTTAAATTTTGTATTTGGGGTAAAATATCAAGTCTTTTCAAGTAAACCGGTTCAAGTCCAATTCAAGTCCCAAGTCATTGGTGTAAAAGTCCAAGTCAAGTCACAAGTCTTAGAACATTTTTTCAAGTCAAGTCTAAAGTCATAAAATTAATGACTCGAGTCTGACTCGAGTCCAAGTCATGTGACTCGAGTCCACACCTCTGACATTTACTAAAGACTTAGCCAGTATAACCACTTTTCTCAATTTTACAATTTTACTCCTTGAGTAAAGTCAAATTCCCTTCAAATCACTTCATCGCTTTAGCTGTGGGTTTAACACTCTGCTATTGTAAATATGAAACATTTTAGCATCCTATAGTACAAAATGAAAACTTTTACACAAAATGTTTCACTTTGGCACTTTTGTTGATCGTCATGGTATGATGATGCATTTGCTATGAATTCTGGGACAGCTTATCTTCTTTCCTTGTCCAATATATCTGCTGCTAAAGGGGGTAATAAAGTAAGTACTGAACTACCTTTTCTTAGTATACAGAGAAGATGAACAGATGTTATTACGGCTGTTATGTAGATACTTCGCTCAGTTAATAACCTTGAAACTGACTATATGGCTGCAACCACAGTTGCCTCTTTCCCTTTGTCCTCACTGAAGATGTCTGATTATACTCTCATCATGTTTTCTCTCCTGTTTGTTTCCCCTAGATGTTTAGCTAAACTCCTCATTTTTGTGTTTTACTCTTGTGAATATAGTGTTTCTGCCCCCCCCCCACTAGGTTAATAACAATAAGCTATAAAAATGTCTTTTCTCTTCAGTGAGTGGGATGTTTGATTAAATCTTTCAGGCTTCTTTTCTCTTGTGCTCTGTAGTTATTTCATTTATTATTGTGCAATTTCCATTTTTTAATTGAAATGACTGGGAGTTACAAATGTCCTAAAGTGGGCTAAAAGTGCATAATGAATAAAAAAATTGATAACAATATGTCGTGAAATGAATTTTAAACCTTATGAGATATTGCTGTGATAAGTATTGCTGTGCGAATGGTGTTGCTTGTATTTCTTACTCCTACCGCAACAGCCTTCAGCCTTTACGTGTGATTGAAATTGTGCTGAAAAGCATAAAAACTGCTGATTGTGGGCCACTGTGACTCAAATCAGCCATCACAAATGAAAATGAAAGCATGTCAGGACGCATTATAGCCACGTGCTGACTAACAGGGTCTGGGACGGCTCTGCACCTGCATCTGCACACTAACAGCTGTGATACACGCTCTGAGGAAATGACAGAAGTGTCACCACAATTTACAAATGATCCAGTGAATATTTTTGCGCTAACGAGCATCAGAAGTGATACACAGAATAAAAAGAGGAGACAACAAACAGAAGACGAGGAGACGGAGGAAAAAAGACGAAATGCTAGAGGTTAGTCTTGAAGACAAGCCACACTCACCGACTTCTGTTTCTGTTTAGCTGGGCCACCTACAGTATCAATCCACACAAAAGCCAGAGGAGACAAAAAAAAGCACAAAACACAAGAGCACATTTAGTTATTGACAGGTTTGGATTAGAGGGGTGGGGGAATTGGGAGAGGAGCTGTTTGTTGATTAAAGCAGAGTTTACACTGACTGCCTCCTCTGTGAATTCATTTTCAAACAGATTCAGACTGATATCCAGCAGCAGCTATTTCAGAGAGGATCAGTTAGCTCAACGCCTCTCCCAGCTCAACAAGCACAGAAACGCACATCCAAACATATCACTGTAACCGTGGGAGCCTGAGGGGCCAAACAGTGTTAGATTTTGGATCTATAGCAGCAGCAGGGACGGATCAGTTATGAGAGGTTAGTGAGAGATGTAGAGTGGAAGAAGGAGAGCTTAAACCTGGATATCTTGGAGGAAAGGGGGGCAAATGCAGGACGGAGGAGGAGAGAGATCACCTTGCCCTCTAATGTTACCTTCTTAAAGAAGGGCAGTCGGTGGATGTTGGCCTGGGGGGATGTTACGCTGCCTGACATGCTCTTGGAAGAGCGAGGGTCACCCTGGGACTCAGGGGCCTCCTCAGCCTCCAGGTCGAGGGGGTCAACGTCAAAGGCCACTGTGGACATGTCTACGTGAGCTGATGATGGGAAGGGTGGACGTTGGAGAGACGGAACAAAAGAACAGGAGAAAGAGGAGAAAGCGAGATGAGGTGGAGTGAAAAAGGATGAGAGCAGAGAGAATAGCAGAAGGGAGAAAAGGCAAGAGGGGGAAGAATAAAGTGTGAGATGCATCCAGAGAGAGGCAAGAGATGGCACAGAGACTGGAAAAAAGTGACACAGAGTATGATTTAAACTGGAAACGACACTTACAAGAGTCTTAAAAAGAACACACCACAATTTTATGAGGCAGAGCACAGAAAGTGAATTTGGTGCGACGAGAAAGAAACAAAACCTGAAGTAAAGATGTGAACGAACCGTTGAGAAGGATGGCTGCAGCGGGAACTGGAAAAAGGTACAGGTAGGAAAGAAGGAATCAAGCAAAGAGGGAAGTTTAGGGTGGAGACAGGGTGTGTGTTGCTATAGGGATGAGGGAGGGTGAATGGGGCCTTGCAGGTGTCTTGTTTTAAAGGTATATCATGGAAGGGTTGAGTAATTGTAACAAAATTGTACAAAAGTAGCAAATTTGTAGCTCATTAAAATGTGTGTGTATATCTAACTCTCTCTCTAGTATATCTCGAATCTATGTCAAATTCTGACTTTGAGTCAGAACAACAACTTAGGATGTACAAGGTGTGTTAGAGAGATGATTTTTCTGTTACACAGATATGCAAAGCCTTTTAAAGTCAATCAAGAGATGTTTATGTTTACCCATTTCCTCCACCGTCTCTCCTTCTCTCTGTCAGCCAGACGTACTTAACAAGTTTAATGAGTGAAGTTCATTTTCGGCTCTATTTCAGTCCCGTCTTGTGTGCTAATGACAGACCTCCTAAGACCTTTCTCGCTTCACACAGCAACCCACTGAGACACGCTGTGATTCATCATCATGCCTGACTAACTAGCCAATTAAAATTTTCATCTAAATATCAGGCGCCCGTCTCATCTTGCTATCTCTCTCGCTCTCTCTCACCCTTTCAGGTGCCCACACAAACGCACACACACAGACAGGCACTATGTTTCCACGTGACAGGGCGACCTTGTGACCTCACCTGTTCCAGGTGGAGTAGGCCTGCGGGTTCCCGTGGCAACGTCAAGACTAGAACTTCCTCCAGATTTACTGAAATACAGAAAAACGGGCACAAATCATAGCTTGGAGAACGATACATGATTCCTTTTGATTTCATTTTTATTTTCTACCTTAAACAAAGAAGAAGACACAAATTGTTACATATGATGATGCGAATGTAAACATTAAAAAACAAAGAGAACACGTGGAAAACTGCTTAAATTACCTGCTGACTGTGCAGAAATTCATATTCAACTAATATGTATACTAAAATCTGTTTCCTCTACTGCATGTGTAAATACAGAGACTATAGAGACTTTTGTACATACTATACTATAGATGCACTGAGTAACAGAGTGACTCACAGCAGTGCTTTTGTCTATTTCAGTATGTTTTACATTGCCGCTGAGTGCTGTGTGACTCATGTGTGACCTGTTTTAAAGAGTGGGTTCTTGTTTGTGCTGCTGATAACGCAGACACAGAGAGCTCGCTCTTCATTGTTACCTGGAGCTGAGTCGGTTTTGCCTCATCCTCTGCTCCTGCAGCAGACGGGTGTTCTCCAGTTTGACCGGGCTGGGAATGAAGCCCACCTCACAGCCCTCTTTCACCAGACGCCCGATCCACCAGTCATTGTTGTACTTCTGTATTCAGAACAGACAGGCATCAGAGGGCAATGCAGCATTTTATACAAATATATTTTACCATTTGACCCTTGTTTTCTGCCATGGATATATTAAACATGAGAATCCACCATTGTACAAACATGGCTATAGTTTCAAACCTTCTTAATGCCGGGGGAGGACTATCAGAAGAAATGGCTTAAGGAGAGAGCAGCCTTAAAAGGAGAGAAGTTAAAGTGTCTCATCTCAAACAGAAGAGGGCCGGCACCAAGGTCCAATATAAGCTAAATAAGGCTTAATTTAAACTGTGAATCATCACTTCTCCAGTAGAGCACAAGAGCATTTCTGCAGCCAGAAATTTTTCCCAAATAGGGCTGCATTAAAACTTTCATCATTTAAAACTTTTTGAATATGATTATTAAGGTTTTATATGAAACTTTAGACTAAATATAAAGTGTAAAACAAGCTAAATGACAGCCCAAACTTGGTAAAAACACACAATTCTGTATCTTGAGTCACTCAAAGTATTAAACAGTATTAAACAAATCAGAGCACTACTTTTATTTAGCAAATATTTTCCCATTTTTTTCCCAAATTTGGATCACCTATTTCTCACTGCACTGCAGCTTGTATTGCAGCTAACTCCCACTCATGGCCTGGCTAGGCTTTACAAAAGAAGGAGGCAGTGCAATAAGTTGTAGCATGATCCCTCATTGGTTTCCCACCCACCACCACTGACAGTTTTTGGATGGGGCCACTATGCTACTGGCATTCTTTTCCCAATACCATCCAAAATCCAAAATATCCTCACTCGAACTCAAAAGCATTAACTTTAGTTAACGTTGGTGCTCTAAGCCACAGAAATTACTCTCAGTGTGAAAAATGTACTGAAATGACTCTATAATAAGAGAATGAAATAAGTTCAAACCTCTTTAATGTGCAAGAAGTCTTTGGCTTCAAAGGAGATGGCCATGCCCTGCACAGGAACATCATCATTGGGGCCTGGGTTGTAACCAACATTTGTACGCACAGCAAATGCCACTGGTTTGGTCTGGAGCCAAGATGGGAGAAAAGGTATTAGTATGCACAGAGCAGCTCACTAAATCACACTTTAGAGGTGCCTGATACAGCTGAAGAGATTTAACTGTGTCCAAACACTTAATCACGTGACAGTTACTCAATAAGGATGAGCACACAGCATAAGAGATGGATGTGAAAGGCTTGATCTCTGACCTTTGCTTTCTCGAGTGTGGCGAGAGCCTGCCTGTCGGCCTCCTTCCTCAGAGCCTCAGGGTCCTCCTCCAGGGACACGTCCGAGTCCGACGGTCGGCTGGTGTAGGAGTCTGCAGAGCCCTGAAATGCACAAAGAATTCATATAACGAAAGCAGAGTTAGACCAAATAAGCATGAGGTTTGCAGTCTAACTGATGAATTGCATGCCCATCAGTCCACTCGTGTTGCACCTTAAATCCAGGTATGTGTCTTTCAGCTGCTCCTCAATATGAGGAGTAAAGGTTGCAGCCTGTTTTTTTAATATCCTGAGATTATAATATCAAGACCACCTTGTGAAGTGCAACCTAAATAAACACAAAGAGAACCCCACCCATCACACTGCATGAAGCTGACTCTGTGTTATTCGAGGTTGGAAGGATGCATAACATTTTCATTTGCCGACACTTCCACCGCAGCATCGAGAGCGGCTGGGGTGTTAAATCGTATTTTTTGCACAGGCACAATAGATTCAGCATGTGTGGGTGTGTCAAGTACAGACAGAAAGATGTGGAGAGGGGAAAAAAATGGCTCGAGGACTGTTTATAATATCAGCGAGGATATAAATTTCTCATGAAGTGGCTACAGTTTCTAACACATCCACCACTCATGCACTGTAACTCGACCCTGCTGACCCTCTTTCAGACACCCATGCCACAATCAAAAACCCGAGCCTCCTCCGAGCCTGCAGAGTCGACCTGCTGTACTGCTCAGCATGTCCAGCGCAGGGAGGGAGGCAGCCTGAACTTCTGAAGTGTTCGAGTGTTCAATTTATATAACAATCCCACTTGTTCTCTTGTTGCTGTTTTCGTTTTTGAGCTGACAGGCTGCCTGATGCTTTGTGGGAGGTACTGACAAAAATGTGGACAAATGAATGTTCCAGGCAGAAAAAATGAGTCACTAGGTGTGGGTTTTTAAAATAGAGGTGAGAATGAACAAAGATGACATACAGCATATGCAATGATGATGAAAAATTCCCTGCACATGTGTACTCAGACAAACAGTGAGTATAACAGATATCTTTGGACTGTGGCCGGCTATTGTTAGGAATTTCTTTCGGTATTGATGCCAATATTAGAGTTAAAGTATGTCAACAAATTTTTTTTTTTTATAAATCCACAGATTGGAGAACGTGAGTATACTAGCAGTGCTTTTCACTGTGTAACTACACTCAGTGCATTACTGGTCAAATCTTACTGTTGGCGCTGCTGTTGCTTTCTGTTTTCCTTAAAGCTTAGCAACCAACAACAACACAGGACATGTGATTTATCCTACTTTTGCAAAGTTAATGGTAAGAAAACATTAGAAGTAACTGTGTGATTTTATTCAACTATCTAGTTTAATCCAACCATCACATAGGCCTAAGTTTGTATTCTCAGTGATTATGAAAAACTGTTAATGGAAATAGACCCATTAACAGCTTTACTTCAGGCTCCTGATAGCTACTGTTACATCTGTTCCATCCTGTTACTTCTTTTCCAAAACTGACACAAGACGAATCAGGACTATATATTGTCTAAATAAGAAAGAATGATTTTCATGTAATCAATCACTTCTGTTTCTTTTAAAATATAACTATAGATATATAAATATATATCCTAATAATAAATATCGATTTTTCCTTTCCTATACTGCAGGAGTTCACCTGCAGGCTTTTCCCACACTTTTATAATAACTGTTCCAGTGTTTCTCCAGTGGGTCTAATAGATGCAGCACACCTAGTAGTTCTTTGGAGTACAGCAGGTGGGACGTTACATTATTTTTTAATTTTTAATATCTAGTAAAAAAAAACAACATTTCCCTAAAATAATTAAGCTGTAATTAGTTCAATTAAAGTAAACCTTTATTTCAAAGGCTCATACGATTTCTGATGCCAATCAGTGAATTGTCAGTATGTAAGTTTTATGATCATAATAATAATACAATTTATTTATAGGTGCCTTTAAAAACACCCAAGGACACTCTAATATAAATGAACATAAAACAAGTTAAAATTAGACAGCGCAAATGATCTGATTCCTCTTATTAACTACAGAACATTAATGAATGAGTCTAAAACTCACATATTTGCTTGGGGCCTCTTATTTTGCAATGACTGTAGAAAGTGTGATGACTTCGCCCGCCTCTGCAACTGAGACTCACCAATTACAGACTCACCAATGCTAATATTAATACAGTTACACTGCCATCTTAGCAGCACTGCACAATGAGAAATCACAATTATTTTGCTCTTGTCACTAGGCACATACACACATTTGTTAGGTACAATTGGTAATTACCAGATTGGACTCCCTTTAGCCTTCACAACTGCCTTATTCTTTATGGCATAGATTCAACAAGGTTGTCATGGTCCTGGGTCGTTGACCCAGCGTTTTGTGTTTTGTGACTATTTCCCTCTGTTCTAGTTATTCTGTGTCCTCCCCCCTTGTGTCCGGTTCGGGTTCTAGATTTCCTGTTTTACTTTGTAGGTCTGTGTCTCGTTATGCCCATTAAGTTCCAGCTGTGTCCCCTCCTGTGTGCCATTTCCTCATTACCTGGTGTGTGTATTTATAGTTGGTGTCTGCCTGTGCTCCTCGTCGGCTCGTCTGCACTCATCCGTGTATTTCTGCGTATCTCTGCATTCATCTGCGTTCCATGGTGTCCTGTCTCTGCGTCCCTCTGCCCCGCACCCCCTTTGTACGGTCTCAGGTTTGCTATTTAGTTTCTCCCAGTTTAGGTTTCCGTTTGTAAAGTACTCATACCTCGTTGCCTGTTTTTGTCACCACCACCTTTGTAAATAAAACATCACTCGTATCATCAGTTTGCTGCATCTTGGGTCCTCCTTTTCCTCCACACCACACGGCTCCCTCCGCCAGCCGTGACAGTACGAGCCGACCAAACATGGACCCAGCGGCATCCGCACCTCCCGAGGAGCTTCGGGAGGAACTAATTGACTCTGTTTCCAGGTTGGTTAACCTATGGCTCGAGCATGAGGGGGAAGAGTGTCTCCGCGCTGTAGAAGCCAGGCTACAGCAGCTCATCTCTGCTCACTCCTGGCTGCTGGACTCTCTTCACCCGCTCGCACAGGACTTCATACTCAACGAACTGCACCTTCACCCACCAGCCGCTACCGCTTCCCAACTCAGCCCGGCGGCGAAGATTTTGCCCGGCCCGCCGGAGGTTTTGCCCGGCCCGCCGGAGGTTTTGCCCGGGAGGAAGCGACGATCGCGCCGTCGGCGCATCACCCCACAGCCGAAGACTAGGACTTTGGAACTGCCAGCTGTGGTGAGTGAAAAGGACCCTTTTTCTGTTTTGGACTGTGTGTCTGTTTATTCCGGGGCTGTGTTTTTTGAGTCGGCTGCCCTGCCGGTAGCTCAGTTAGCTGCCCAGCAGCCACTAGCTCAGTTAGCCACTCAACCGTCACCCCCATTACAGTCACAGCCAGACCTATTAGACACTTGGTTACAATCCATAGCTCAGTTGACAAGAGACTCATCCGCCTTATTATCACCTATTCAGCCATCGTTGTCACCAACTCCTCCTGCACAACAAGTTAAGTCCATCCAACCCGGAAAGAACTATTTTTCACCTGTTCATGTCAAGCAGAGAGACACACCACATAATATTGTAATCAGTCCTCAAAAGCTGGCCAGCCCAGAGACTGTGACACACTCCAGGGCCTCCCCAGAGGCTGGGTCCCAGCCCCCGGCCGACTCTGGACCCCTGGAGATTAAGAAGCCAGCTGAGGACTGTATCCGGCTGTCGCTGCCTGAGCTGGATCAATGCTCTGTGCAGCTGCAGTCTGCCTTGTGTTTGCCAGAGGCCCGTGCGCCTGCTGGCTCTGAACTGTGCCTGCCAGAGGCCCGTGCGCCTGCTGGCTCTGAACTGTGCCTGCCAGAGGCCCGTGCGCCTGCTGGCTCTGACCTGTGCGTTCCAGGGGCCCCGGTGCCCACTGGTCCAGAGACTGTTTTCGCTGGGGGGCCCGAGGAGCCCGTCCAGCCTCCTGCTTCGCCTGCTGGGGGGCCCGAGGAGCCCGTCCAGCCTCCTGCTTCGCCTGCTGGGGGGCCCGAGGAGCCCGTCCAGCCTCAAGACTCATCGGCTGGAGGTTCAGGAGAACCTAGCCAGCCTCCTGTCTCGTCAGCTGGGGGGCCCGAGGAGCTCGTCCAGCCTCCTGCTTCGCCTGCTGGGGGGCCCGAGGAGCCCGTCCAGCCTCCTGCTTCGCCTGCTGGGGGGCCCGAGGAGCCCGTCCAGCCTCAAGACTCATCGGCTGGAGGTTCAGGAGAACCTAGCCAGCCTCCTGTCTCGTCAGCTGGGGGGCCCGAGGAGCTCGTCCAGCCTCAAGACTCATCGGCTGGAGGTTCAGGAGAACCTAGCCAGCCTCCTGTCTCGTCAGCTGGGGGGCCCGAGGAGCCCGTCCAGCCTCAAGACTCATCGGCTGGAGGTTCAGGAGAACCTAGCCAGCCTCCTGTCTCGTCAGCTGGGGGGCCCGAGGAGCTCGTCCAGCCTCCTGTCTCGTCAGCTGGGGGGCCCGAGGAGCTCGTCCAGCCTCCTGTCTCGTCAGCTGGGGGGCCCGAGGAGCCCGTCCAGCCTCAAGACTCGTCAGCTGGAGGTTCAGGAGAACCTAGCCAGCCTCCTGCCTCGTCAGCTGGAGGGCCCGAGGAGCCCGTCCAGCTGCCAACTGCAGCCTCATCATCCTCGCCAGCTGCAGCTTCATCCACGCCACGGGCAGCAGCAGCTTCTTCCACGCCTGCAGCGCTACAGTTTCCGGCTTCCACGCCGTCGCCTGCTGCAGCCTCATCATCCTCGCCAGCTGCAGCCTCCGAGCCTTCATCCTCGCCCGGTCCAGCCTTCGTGTCTTCAGCATCGCCTGGTCCGGCTCCAGCCTTCGTGTCTTCAGCATCGCCTGGCCCGGCTCCAGCATCCTCGTCAGCATCGCCTGGTCCGGCTTCTGCTTCAGCTTCGCCTGGTCCGGCCTCTGCTTCAGCATCCTCATCAGCTGCCTCGTCTGGTCCAGCCTCTGCTTCGGTCTCGTCTGGTGCTGCGACGGCCACGCCACCTTCGGGTCCCAAACTGCCGCCTCGACATCGGCGGTCATCTGCCAGGCCGCTGGTGGAGCGTCATCGTCACTATGGACGACCTCCTAGACGCCGCCGTTGCTGTCCGCACGGTCGGCCGCCTGAACTGTTTCCTCGTCACCGCCGTTGCTGTCCGCACGGTCGGCCGCCTGAACGGTTTCCTCGTCGCCGCCGCTGCCGTGTGCACGGTCGGCCCCCTGAACTGCCTCCGCTCCGCCACCGCTGCCTTCCACTCGGTCGGCTTTCGGAGCTGTGTCGCCGACGTGGCCGGCCTCAGAAGATGAACTGTCCTGGACTTCTGAGCTGTGAGCCTCTGGGCCGGCCTCCTGAACTGTGTTTTGTCCTGGTACTCCAGCATGTGTGTTTTTGTTTTGGACAATTCCCTCGGTCCGCTGGAGCTTGTTTTGTTCGGTGTTGGTCCCTCCGTCCTGGGCCCCCGCCGCCCGCCCTGGGTTGGTCGTCTGTTTTTGTTTTGGGCTGTCTGGAGCCAGCCCTTGGAGGGGGGGTACTGTCATGGTCCTGGGTCGTTGACCCAGCGTTTTGTGTTTTGTGACTATTTCCCTCTGTTCTAGTTATTCTGTGTCCTCCCCCCTTGTGTCCGGTTCGGGTTCTAGATTTCCTGTTTTACTTTGTAGGTCTGTGTCTCGTTATGCCCATTAAGTTCCAGCTGTGTCCCCTCCTGTGTGCCATTTCCTCATTACCTGGTGTGTGTATTTATAGTTGGTGTCTGCCTGTGCTCCTCGTCGGCTCGTCTGCACTCATCCGTGTATTTCTGCGTATCTCTGCATTCATCTGCGTTCCATGGTGTCCTGTCTCTGCGTCCCTCTGCCCCGCACCCCCTTTGTACGGTCTCAGGTTTGCTATTTAGTTTCTCCCAGTTTAGGTTTCCGTTTGTAAAGTACTCATACCTCGTTGCCTGTTTTTGTCACCACCACCTTTGTAAATAAAACATCACTCGTATCATCAGTTTGCTGCATCTTGGGTCCTCCTTTTCCTCCACACCACACGGCTCCCTCCGCCAGCCGTGACAAAGGTGCCAGAAACATTCCATAAGATTTTAGATTATATGATGCTCAGTTGGTCATAAGGGTTGGCCCCTTTTTGTGCAAAGAAAATTACATTACACATTAAAAAAACAGCCTGTTCAACTGACACAAGGCAGGATGGATCCAAACGCTCATTGGGTTTACATCAAATTCTTACCCTACAATCCAAACGCAATAACAGAATTCAGCACTCATCAGACCAGACAATGCTTCTCCAATCTTCTGTTGTCCAATTTTGTTCTTAGCTGACAGGAGTGGCTTGCAGCGCAGTCCTCTGCTAAGGTTGCCCATCTACTTCAAGTTTTGATATGTTGTGCATTCAGATACGGTGTTCTGTGTAACTTTGTTGTATAGAGAGGTTACAGTGAAGTTCTGCAGGTAACAAGGCAGATATCAAAGATAGTTTCTCTTTTTTGAACCATCCTTTGTAAACTCCAGAGATCCAATTCCAATCCAATTTTATTTATAAAGCACTTTAAAATATCCAGCACAGGACCAAAGTGACCAAAGAGATGGTTTATGGGAAAATCCCAGTGGATGAGCAGTTTCTGAATTACCCAGGCACCAACAACACCAACAACCACACCACATTTAAAGTCACTTAAATCACCTTTCTTCCCTACTCTGATGCTCAGTTTGAACTACTTGATAAGTAGTTGAACACATGCACCCAATAAAGGGGCCAGTGAGTGTTTTTAAAAGGGATTACATTAAAGATTGAATGAGGAAAATATCAAAGCAGATTATCTTATCACAAGAAAGCAGGCAGGTTTGGTTTCGTGTTATGTTTTTTAGAAAATGGAAAGAAGACGAAGGTAGATGTTTGATTTCATATTAGAAATGAGCAGAGAAACATGACATAACCACCTCTGGTACAAAATGCAAACACTTTCTTTGTGCAGTAAATTTAGACTACATTTTCCTGGAAAATATCATCCCTGGTGGTTTACTGAATTTGCATGGTAAAAGCGAGAGTTACGGGAACCAATCAAAATGCAGGCGGGGTTATTGTTGTACAGTTCTGCAGTCACTGCAATGTGCAATCAACATTTACTTTATAATGACAAGTTAGAGCAAAAAAACCTTCGATTACAGGTTAAAAAGAAAAGTTAACATAGCAGCACCAGTGGAGCCAAGACTACTGCTCTCAGAAACACAAACTGTATGCTCCTAAACCTTTAATTTGTCTGTTCAACAGGAATAAACAACTCATATAAATTGTAACATATCTACTCAGAGAAAGAAGCTGCTCATATGTGAAGCATCATGTGGTGGTTGAATGTTTGCACGTCCATTTACGCATAGTTAATGCTCCTCTATGCCTTTGATTAGCATTCACGTGTCTCTGTATGATCTGAAATGAAACTACACATACTAATGTTGATTCTAGCTCTGCCACCTGTCATACCGAGGCCCTCTGTGACTTGGCAACAGCACACTAAATGTAGTTCCTCCCTGTTTCCAAGGCAATGGCCAGTGACTCCTTGTGTCCTCGGGCATTTACAAGCCATCCACACTTCCTGTTTCATTTACTCGAACACTCAAAGCGGTGCGCCCACATCCCACTCAAGTAGGAAGAATGATCCTGTGAGTGGTACGCCGCATCTAATGAGGATAGCCGCCTGTACTTAGTGACTCTGAGTCATTTTCTACACCATAGAAGTGCATCCCAATGTGAAGCCCTGCCTAAGAGAAGGTTAACAGACACTGGAAGGGAACCCAGGGGGATGTTTTTAGAGAATAAGAGCCGAAATGACGTTGGAAACTACCTGTGAATAACACGCTCAGTACAACAGGTCGGTGATGCAGCAAAATATAGAGGGAGTGGGAGGGACAAGAGATCACTATGAAGTTGTGCTTGAATAACTTGATTCATGTCACACACAGCCAGGAATAAATGTGAAGGACACAAAAGTCAATATTTTATCCCAAAAAAAGTGGAAACGAGGAAAAGAAAAAATAGAAACCACTTGATAACCTTTCTACACCTTTCTCCCATCAATTCCATCAAAATGTGTGGACAGACTGAGCAAACAAATGAACTAATTTCCTCCACCTCCACAGTCCCCTCCCTCCCTCCCCTCCTCCTCCTTGTCTCCCTCTCTGAAGTCAATGAGTTGTGTCTCTAATTTAGCTGCTTGCTTCACTTCACATACAGCTCCTGTTCAAAATAGCTACAGGCCACCTGATGGCAGAGCTGCTTTCCTATTGGCCGGGCACTAGTAGAGACCCCAGCAGTGTCATAGTAACCATGGCTGCAGCTTATTACTGGCAGCCACAAAGCGCTGTATTGCAAAGGAGATACAGAAAGAAGATATGGGAATCAATAGTAAATGAAATGCCCTGATGTGAAATAAGAGGCAGGGAAATTGTATAAAAGCATTTCAACAGGTGATCAATGTGGTATTTTCTCACACTGGGAGACCGCAGTCTAGTCAATAGGCCTTAGTATAACATGTCAATAACAATAACAAAACATTATGGGCTTTGGGTAAGCTTTTTAAGGGATGTAGCAGATATAATATCAATGTTTTTAAATGCTACAGTTTCCCACATCTAATGGATGAAATTCCAAAAACCTTTGTTCACAGAAGGAGCAGATAGTGGGGAAAAAAGAAAAGAAAGGGAGGTAAAGTTCAGTAATGGTCCCGAACATGAACTGTTTTCCTTCCATTTTCTGCACAGTGGCTGCCATCGTGATGACTTTACACCTCCTTAGCATCGATATTGAATAAATGGAGGGGGGGAGGTAAAGAGGGAGTGCAACAGAACGTAGGGGGGTAATAGAATAAGGAGCGACGGCGGGATGGTAAAAGCAAGTGCTTTGAATAATGAGGGTTGAAAAGAGTCACCCTGCAGTAAGGAAATCAGTTAATACTACGGTAAAAAAAAAAGGAAAAAAAAGAGCTGTTCTTTCCATCTGAAGTAATTTATATTTGTTGGTGTCGGCTCTGTTCAGAAATCTCCTCGCCCTTTCACAGGCAAGCACTGACGGAGAGACCAGCAGCGACAAACCTGAAGTTCCTGATTGAGTTTGGCCCAGCATCAAAAGGAGGAGTTGGGTTACAAAGTGGCATGCAGCTAATCCAGACTAAATCACATTAAAGGAGACCTCTTGTGCTCATTTCCAACTTCATGTTTATTTAATAGACACTATTAATGTCACGGACCCGGTTCCGGGGACTCGGGGTTCGTGAACAGTGTGGACCTTTATTGTTATTAGTGTATTGGATGTATGTTTGCTGCACTGTGTTCTTGTATTCAATGCTGGTGTGTGTATGTGTGTGAGGCTGGAGGATGAAGGACAGCCACCTGCAGGCCTGATGGGTGTGGCCCTGCCAGCTGCTGGTCACGCCTAGCTTACCACACACCTGCTTCTGATCAGGATCGTCGGGGGAGCTACTTAACAGAGCGATGGAGCGTCCTCCGGCGCAGGATCGTTGAGTTAGACTCCATGTCAGTGTTTCTAGTGTTGTTAAAGTGTATGCCTGCCGGAGTTGGTGCCATAACGGCTGTGTCTGTGTTTTTCCCCAGGAGGACAGCGGAACACAGGACTGCAAGACACACGGGGTGTGTGAAGGCACAGGGGCAGAGAGCACGGGATACCAGCACTTGGGAGAAGACACGTCACGGGAGTCGAGGGAGCACTTTTGGAGATTCAATGTGTGGTGTACAATTACCTCACTGTAAATAAACCCACTGTTCATTCCATTAAGTCCAGCGTTTGGGTCCTATTTCCCCATCTCCCCACGATCTGCCAGCCAGACCGTGACAGAACGATCCTGCCACTATGGACCCAGCGGACTCACCGCGGAAGCGCAGCTCCCGTTTTGACGGGACCCGACTAGTGCTTGGAGGGCCTCCGTGCTGCCGTTCCTCACTGGCAGCCTACCCGTCGGCCCACTCGTCTGTTTCCTCCCCGCGGACGCCTCGGTCTCGCAGAAAACGCTCCAGCCGGTCCCGGGAGGATTACTACGAGCCTGCCAGCAATCTGCTTACACCTGCACAAGCTTTTTACAAAATGTTAGGAATTATCATCGTGCCACCTGACTCACCCAGCATTTCCACATCACAGCAGGAGCAGCCACTTCAGAATCCGCCCTCGTCACATTCCGCCAGCGACGCTCCCTCTTCAACAGGGAGGCAGCGAACACGCAGCCAGCACTCACAGCTCCAGCAGGAGCCAGGGATTCGGCTCAAACAACCGCCTAGGGTGAGTGACAGAGTCTCCCTTCATTCACCTTTCGTGCCTAGGGATAAACAGACTGTTTCCCCCAAGGCTGTGAATGCCAGCTCCGTGAACCCTAGAGCTCGTGTTTCTCCTGTTTGGGAGGATGACAATGTTAGTTTTGAGAACGAGTTTTTTCCTCCTGGTTCAAGAGACTGTGCTCCTGATGTTCCTTCGGACCCAGGAGTTAGGACCGTTTCGTCTAGAACTGTTTATTCTGGGGCTATGTTTATACGGCCAGCTGCCCAGCCTGTAGCCGTAGCACAGCCAGCTGCCCAGCCTGTAGCCGTAGCACAGCCAGCTGCCCAGCCTGTCGCCGTACCACAGCCAATCGCCCAGCTAGTAAGTCGGCCGTCACCTGCTGAATCATTCCCCGCGACATCTACCTCGCTGCCTACCGTTTCATCCCGTTCACCATCTACACCACCCGCTGCTTCACCATCTGCAGCTGTAACACCGTCGTCATCTCATCCGCATGCAGTCACCCCTCAGCCATCTTCTCCACCAGCGGCAGCCTCCATTCCACTACCCACTCCAGCAGCCCTGTCCGGAGGGGGCGACCTCACACGCGTCCAACGCCTGATGGACTGGGTAACTCACACCACCAACGCAAGGGCAAGAGTGGTGGGGTTAAATGCCATCGAGGCAATCCTGGAGGGAAGTCCCTACCTCGGCCAGCTTAAGGAAGTTTCCGCCTTCCTTCGCACCCTGCATGAAGCCCGGGGGGTAGTGCAAGCTCGGGAAACTCCAGACTTTGTCCAGCAGCAGCGGCTCGGCGAGCGGGAGCTCAGCATGCCCGAGCAGGAGCTCAGCGAGCGGGAGGAGCCCGCGTCGCCAGCTGTGGAACTCGGCGAGCCGGAGGAGCTCAGCGGGCTAATGCCGGAGGAGCTCAGCGAGCCGGAGGAGCACTGTGAGCCGGAGGAGCTCAGCGGGCTAATGCTGGAGGAGCTCAGCGAGCTATTGCCGGAGGAGCTCGGCGAGCCGGAGGAGCACTGTGAGCCGGAGCAGCCCAGCGAGCTAATGCCGGAGGAGCTCGGCGAGCCGGAGGAGCACTGTGAGCCGGAGCAGCCCAGCGAGCCACCCACTGAGAAGCCCGCACCGCTGCTGGCGGACCTCAACGAGCCGGAGGGACCGGCGTTGCCAGCAGAGGAGCTCAGCGAGCTTGGTGAGCCTGCGCTGCCACCGGAGGAGCTCGGAGGTCCGGAGGGATCCGCTGAGCCAGAGCTGGAGGTCTGCGTGCCGGAGGGGCCGCCACGTCCTGCAGCCCGGCCGCCATGTCCTGCAGCCCGGCCGCTACGTCCTGCAGCCCGGCCGCCACGTCGGGAATCGTGGGTGGTGCTGAGGCGGGAGCAGCAACGCCGCCGCCACCGGACCCGTGGCCGCCCGCCGGAGCAGCAACGCCGCCGCCACCGGACCCGTGGCCGCCCGCCGGAGCAGCAACGCCGCCGCCACCGGACCCGTGGCCGCCCGCCGGAGCTGCAACGCCGTTGCCACCGGATCCGTGGCAGGCCGCCTGAAGCGTTCTGCTTCCATCACGGGGTTAGAGGTAGGCCACCTGAACTTTTTTGCCGCCACTGCCTAACCCGCAGCGGGTCCCGCTTGTTTTTGCCGTCCTGCAGATCGGCCACCAGAACTGTTTGCTGCCACTGGACCGGGGGATTGGACTGTTGACCTGTGTTTTTCTTTTGTTGCTTTGTGGTGGCTGTTTAGCGGAGTGGTTTTGGGGCCCTCCGTCCTGGACCCCCGCCACCCGCCCTGGGTTGGTTGTTCTGTGGTTTTGTTTTGGGGTCGTCGGGAGTCGACCCTTAGAGGGGGGGTACTGTCACGGACCCGGTTCCGGGGACTCGGGGTTCGTGAACAGTGTGGACCTTTATTGTTATTAGTGTATTGGATGTATGTTTGCTGCACTGTGTTCTTGTGTTCAATGCTGGTGTGTGTATGTGTGTGAGGCTGGAGGATGAAGGACAGCCACCTGCAGGCCTGATGGGTGTGGCCCTGCCAGCTGCTGGTCACGCCTAGCTTACCACACACCTGCTTCTGATCAGGATCGTCGGGGGAGCTACTTAACAGAGCGATGGAGCGTCCTCCGGCGCAGGATCGTTGAGTTAGACTCCATGTCAGTGTTTCTAGTGTTGTTAAAGTGTATGCCTGCCGGAGTTGGTGCCATAACGGCTGTGTCTGTGTTTTTCCCCAGGAGGACAGCGGAACACAGGACTGCAAGACACACGGGGTGTGTGAAGGCACAGGGGCAGAGAGCACGGGATACCAGCACTTGGGAGAAGACACGTCACGGGAGTCGAGGGAGCACTTTTGGAGATTCAATGTGTGGTGTACAATTACCTCACTGTAAATAAACCCACTGTTCATTCCATTAAGTCCAGCGTTTGGGTCCTATTTCCCCATCTCCCCACGATCTGCCAGCCAGACCGTGACAATTAAAGCAGCTTAAAGATAACCTTTTTAGCTCCCACCCTTCAAAATGTTCGAACAGCAGGTGGGTGGGGCTTCTGTGCTTACAGCCAGAGCTGTGTGTCGGAGATGACATCATAGAGAACTACAAATGTAGTTCCATATGTTGCTTTTGAATCATTTCCCTCATGGGAACAGTTTAGTACACATCAATCTATTATGGGGTTTTTATAAATTGTACGCAGGGACATTAAAGGAAAAAAAGAGAGGTCCCCTTTAACTAGCATACCGTATGTGATGTTTGCTAACTGGATGCATAGATGGGTATTACCTGACTAATCATCTGATGTGGTTTTGCACTGAGATCAGTTGATTGGCTGAGTTTTGCAGTTACTTATAATTGGGAAATAAAGTAGTAGTAGTAGTAGCAAATATATTTTAGTAGCATGCATTAAGCCTCAGCTTACAAAATGAAATTCTTCGTTTGGCATTGATGTTGTATTTGTCCCCATGTTTGTTCCTAACATCTTTAGAAAAACACAGCAGATCATCAGCAGTGTTTTTCTGTTATGCAAGGCAACAGTGCAGAGGTCAAACATGTTAATTTGTGAGTATCACAAACAACAGGAACACCACAGGTGTTGTCAGACTTCACAATGGGTTAGAAAGAAATAATTACCCTCAGAAAGCTCACACATACTGTGATCCTCTGCCCTGGTAATTATTCAGATAAAAATGCATTCACAATTGTCACATCAGAAGATGTGTAAATTTAAAAAAAAAAAGCATGGAAAAACCACAAGATTTAATATTCTTTTCCTATCCGCTTTATCTCAGTGTCTCCTCGGGGCCACAGTCATCAAAGAGTTAAGAGAAGAAGAACACAACGATACAAGTAAGAAGTCTGAGAGCCAACTGTGTATTCATACCACATCCAGGGCGAGGTTAACTCAGTAAGAGAGGTAGGAGGGAAGAAATGGTGAAGTAGCAAAATATATGTCTCACAAACCTACTATTCACAGACCAAAGATTTCCTGGCTGAAGCTAATGGCCAGTGGCTGTAAATGGCCATGGCCCCTTCTCTGTCACAGCAGTGTCATGGCAACCAGATGGACGGAGAATGGAGATTACCAGAAAGATGAGTCATGGAGTGAACTCATCAGAAATCCCCACAAACAAGCAAACGTTGGAGTGTAAAAGCAAGTGTTCTAATACTGAACTGTTTGATGGACAAAACCCATTGGAGTTTGGAGTTTATCATTATTGAAAATCTTTCTTCATTGCTTTTGAGACGTATAAATCAAGAAAGCACAGGCTGCCAAATTCTGACACCAGTAGAGAAAAGGTTTACAACACAAGCGACACAAGCAAAAGATCAATCTCAGGACATCTGCTGTGATGATCCTCGAGAATAAGGGAGAAGACAAAAATTAGATTTTCTGTTATACTTTCACTTATTTTACCATAGAAACAAAACTGTGATCATTATTAACGGCATTTAAACTCCCTAGAAATCTAAAAATCAAATTATTTTAAAGTATAAAGATTATTATATTTGCCTGTATACATTAGACTGGGACCAAATGTATATAGTGTACATAATGAACCAACTGTGTAAATGTAAGTAAGATGGAAAAACAAAATAATTCTAAAGACATTACTGTGCAGTGCAAAAATTCACTTGTAAAGAAATTTGTTGGTAATATGTTTACATATCACTTATTAAAGCCGGCTTTTTTCAATTAGGACCTTAAACTAAAGCTATAAAAATTCTTTCTATCAGTGACCTAGAGAAAGTTATTCATGCTTTAATTATATCTGGACTGGATTATTGCAACAAATTATACGGACGGACGGAGCAAAAACAGCTGGTTCCAAATGTTGCTGCTAGCCTCCTGATAAGGACACAGAAGCGTGATCACAGTTAATTCTTAAATCGTTTCCCTGGCTTCCTGTGAAGTACAGGATTAATTAATTAAATACTGTTGCTCACATATAAGTGCTTGGCTTGCATGAGCTTGCTCCTGGTTATTTATGAGATCTTTTACAATGTCTGTGTCTCATGTTGCTCACTTAGGTCTTCTTGATCAGTAGCTTCTAATAGTTTTTAATTCCTGAAGCTTGTACAGCTGAATACATGAATTACCATCATTATGACTCTTTTCATTGTTCTTAAAAGATTTGTATTGTTTCGATAATTTTACTTGCTGTGCAGCGCTTTGGACAATGTCTGTTGTGTTTAAATGTGCTACATACAAATGTGCTACAATTTAAAGCTAATTCTTATGCAAAAGATCATAGTTTCATTAGCAGATTTTAATGAGACATATACATGCTATAATACACACAAAATACAAACATTGTGTAAGTTAATTAAATATGTTAGCAATGCAACATAAACAGCCTAAATCAAGATCAAATTTGGAAACTCCTGAGCCTCAGTCCTTAGTGCTCACTTGCACATAAATGAATCAAAGTGATGACTTGTGTCATGTGGGCGCATGTGCGTCCCTATGTACAAAACTGCTCATTTAAATTAGACAAAATAATTTTGCAAAACAACAACACAATATATAAGTTTCATTTGTCCATCTGTCAATACTCAATTTACAGAAACGTCACAGTGGTGCCATTTATTCTTTCTACTTTCTAATAAAAAAGGGTTAATGCAATCACACCTGAGATCAGATAAAATGACAAATCTCAGGGTTTCTTTCTAGAAAATTGAAACATTTCAACATGTATTTTCATTCCCATATTGTTATTTACTGACAGTAGATGATCAAATGTTTGATATAAATTGATTAATAAAAAGAGGAAACATTTTTTAGCTGCAAATCATTACAAAAATATTCAACTGAAGTTTAACTCAATTATTGCCCCAAACCAACTACAAACATAATGGAAACCCGCGCAACAAGGACGATATCAAGTCGTAGTTCTCTTAAAATATTCTGCAGTTCCAACACCAGTGATCAACAATTCAACCGAGGCCAGAGATTGAGGGACAGCAGTAAAAGAAACCCCCCTGAAATGGCCACAGTCCTGGTCTGAGAGGCAGTCCACATAGCTGCAAACGCAACGGTGAGGACTGGAAGTCTAATTAAAAACACAGCGCCTTTCCAGCAGCTGTGGCCCGGCCCAAAATGGAATCGCACAGTCGTATAGTCAAGGGGGAGCAAAGAAAGCCGCAGAGCAGGGGGTATAACGCTATCAGGACGGTACACAAAGTTATATTCTCCAGTCATATCTCAAAGCCTCTGCTGAATTTTCAAAAAGTTAGTCCATTCAGAAAGGAAACTGATACACACTTGCATTACATACTTTGAGTCAGGCACAGCAGAAAGTGCACAGCTTGTAGATTAATCCAGATCCTTCTTACCAACACAGGCCTTTGAATCCTCTCAGTCCTCTCCATACCTCGTTTGCCACACTCGCCACACCACGGCAAACCAAGGGGGCAACGCCAGAGTCCGCCGACAGAGTAACGTGTATATCGTGGGACCTAGTGTGAGTGTCTAGCTTAACAAGTGCATGAGTGTATGTGTGTATTTGTGAGTGTATGTGTGTGTGTGACAGGAGAGAAAGCCAGAAAAGAGTGTCGTGCGCCCGAAACTAAGTGAGCGCTCTCTTAACCTCCAACCCTTTCGCACACACACACCCTCACACACACATATCCACCCCCCACCTCCACAACCCAGAGGAACGTGAACCTTGTGTAGAGGAAGGGAGCTGGAACTGGCTGGGGGTCAGGTTGCAGGACTTGTGCTACATTTGCAAACTGGGGAAATATATTTAGCCCTGGCTGGGCAGAAACAGGGACGTGAACACACTGAGACCCAGAAGGAGGCTTGGTATGCAGTCGTCAGCCATTCAGTGCCCCAGCTGACGTGGGAGAAGACTGGGGCAGTGCCCAGGGAAACCCCCTCCCCTCTCTCTTTTTTGCTTCAGTCCCCCTTGCCTCTGTCCTGATCTCATTCTTCCCAATCTCTCTCTAGCTCTCTCTGTTTCTTTGTCTATCTCTTGGAAACAGGGGTATCAGATGAGGAATAATATGGATATGAGCAGAGGTAAAACAGACATAGGGTTGCCAACTCCCTGAAAAATAAATAAGGGACACCTCGTGGCCAGGGCCGGGCGACCCAGTTGTCTTCACCCTTCCCAGTGTGGTGAATTTTCTAGCTCTTTTTTTGTGTGTGAAATTATTTTTTTAACCATTTGACTTGAATTTGATTTAAGTAGATGTGTATTCTTTGTGATATGAACACATGTGAAACAAATGATCATTTAGCCATTTATTTTTAGCTCAAAATGACAACATTAACACAATAAAACAGGTCTCTTTCTTAAACAGAAGCCTGTCATGCTTAACTTTTGAGAATATAAGTAAATCTTTCTTTAAAAGAACTCTGTCCTGCTTAACTTAAAATAATAGAAAACAATAGAAAGAAAAATATTCTTGTAACAGTGCACATTTAGTGCATTTAGTACAATTGGCTTCAGTTGAGGTATTATTTCAGCTTTTCTAATGCTAATCAGCTGCTCCTGTTTGTAAACCCGCTTGTTCCCATGATTACGCATCATAACTCATCATCATTATTCATCTATGTATTACTTTTATGTATTAGTCATCAATTTGTTGTAATCATCTATCCTTGCAGTTGTTTATTACACAAAATAAGTTATATTATCACACTTCTGGCCACATAGCGCTGATATTCATTGCACATGCCCATATTAACTTTTTCCAGCCAGGTGTTTTCCTTTTCCCATTCTTCCCTTTCTCTGAGGGGAACAAACATTGCTGCTCTAACGCTGGGCTCACACTGTGCGGTTTTAGGCCCATTTTGAGACGATTTTTGAGTGATCGGGCCGATTTTGGCCTTCATCGTGCGTCGTGTAGTATACGTGGGGTAACGAGAAGTGATTAACACCTCACGACCAGCTCCCGATCATCAATCGCTCGTGAGGGTGTCACCACAGGGGCTCACACTGCTCACGCGCAAACACGTAAACGTCGGTGAAAAAGACGGAGCAGCACGGCAGTGCAGCGTGTGATCTGGACACAAGCGACGGAGGCACAACTTGGAGAACTTTGGAAAGCTCATCCGAGCCTTTTCGATGTGGCATCACAAAATGATCACGACCACAACAACCGTGAAAATAGTTGGATCGACACTGCTGCTCAGTCACAGCTGCCTGATCAATGTTTTTCATTAGCAATTTAGCAAAGTTGATGGTGGTGGTGTGTCTGTGTGAGTGAAAGACAGAGAGGGAGAGCGACAGATTTTCTGTTATAACCTTCATTTTATGGAGGCACAGTGTGAGCACTCAGGTCGCATCAGAGCATCGGGCCGTATAGTGTGAGACCTGCATCGTGACCTACCAACTTCTAACCCCTGCGAGTCAATTGTGCAGTTTGAGCAGGAGCTGAATAACGCGACTGAAAAAATCGCACAGTGTCTGCCCAGCTTTAGGTGTACTGTCATCCGAGACTTGCACCGCAGTGTCGGCGTTTGTTTCCCTGTTGGCCATGCTTCTTGTTGTGGTCATCTGTTGTCTTCCAGTATTTTCTCTGTAAGCGACCTTTCCTCGACCAATGAGATGAGCGGTAATCTGAATTGTTATACTCGAATTGTCATAAGTGTGCTGTCAGCTCATTGGTCACAAAGCAGGAGAGGGGCTGGGAATTATGTTTTCAAACAAAGCGTTAATTCCATAAACATTTATAGACTACTTTTGATTCTCACTGTATTACGGGACAAAGTGCGTCCCTTATTAGCTCAATACGGGACGTGTACTTTTGTTTCTAAATACAGGACGATTCCGTTTTTTAAGGGACGGTTGGCAACCCTAAACAGACAAGAGAGGTAGTCAGTGCAGCATTAGGGAATGGAGGACATGAAGAGCAGCGATCTGGGCTGTGACACTTTGAAGCAACTGGCGCTTGATGACTCGAGCCTTTGAAGTATCTGTTGAATAGTTACCGCTCATACCCCATGACCTTCTACATTTTAAACATTATCCAAAATAGGACACTATTAAAAGGCTAAAAGGAGGCAGTTGGAGAGCAGATACTTGTAGGTGGAGGTGTTGTGGAGGCAGCAGGTAGAAAAGTCTACTGTGTCCACCAGAGGGCAACCTTTGACACAATGACAGGGGCTTCTTCATGGCTATAGGCCCCACCACCCCTTCCTGACTTGTGTTTGTAACCAGTGACAACAGAGTCAGCTGAGGGACGGTGAAAAAACAGAGAGCTGCTAACACATATACCAGCTGGCTCCTCGAGCAGCCAAACACAGCAGCAACTGGGGCTCTCTGCTGGGATTCATATGTCAGATCTGACAGGAGGACGGCTTGCATCTCTCCGGGATCTAAACACTCAAAGTCTTCATATATGGCAACCAAGCCAGGATTTGTCTATGGGAAGATTAATGGGTCTTGGTATTCTGATGTCAGAAATGAATCTGTGTTTAAAGCAAAACCACATGCAAGTTTGACTTATTCTACTTTTTAAATGATTCAAATAGTTTTTAAGACATTCAAATTGTGGATAAATTTTCCTATATGGCTTTTTTTGATGAGTGAAACATATTTCAAATATTGCAAAACTCTAACTAACTAACTGAAACAATATTGCAGGTCTTGTAATGCAAATTTAGCACTCAACCTACTAAAATATGTCATATCTTTGCTGTAATGCAATGAACTTTGCACTGAGGTGAGTCTTATTCAGGTGGAAGTTCTCATATCACAATGTTAATTTATTCAACAGCAGTTATCAGTTAGTTATCTATCACATTAATCACACAGAGCATGTTAAAAAGAAAAATTTGATTCGACTGCAGGGACTACTGTGAAAACGGGGGAATTCTGGCCCACTCTCCTTTACAACGTTGCTTGAGGTTAGCAGGGATTCGTGTATGCACAGCTCTCCACATCATTTCAATCAGGTGGAGGTCCAGACTTTGACTGGGTCATTGCAACAGCTTGATTCTGTTTTTTCATAGCTATTCTGATAAAGATTTGCTGTCTTGCATCTGCAACCTACCTCCACCTCAACTCCAACTTTCATGCTATGTCTGGTATAACAAAAGGACCTTTTGTGTTTTATCCCCACTCTGTTCTGTGCATCGGTTTGCTGCTGCTCTCTACTGTGATTTGTATGCAGACAAGCTCAAGGATAATATTTCAGTAAAAGCACTAATCGCATGCTCACTACAGTAATGCAATAGTTAGTATTCTGACAGTGTACAAAAGATATGTTGTTTTATTAATTTTTCTAGCTCCGACAGCTCAGAATGGTTTCTGGCATTTTCTGTCCTGTAGTAATTGTTGTCCAAGATTATTGGATTTCAAGTCCACTATGAACACCTGTGTTTTACTTGTGGGCAGACAATGTAGACATACCAGCACACAAGTATAAATACAAACAACAACATTGTCCAATACTGTAGGGATTGAACCCTGTACTGTAAATTACACTTTATGGTTTACACTTAAGCATGTGGAGAGGTGGGGAGGCCCCCCCCAACAGGGCCAGACTGCCAAATATTACCTCCTGCAGAGGGAAATAGCAGTCTTCTTTTGAATATAGTCATCCTCATTTAGCAGATTGTTTGTCTTTCAGTTTGTTTTCTTTTTAAACGTGAAGTCGTATCAGCATCGGCTTAAAAACTAAACTACTGGACATCACTGGTGATTAAATCCGGAAAATACAATTGGGTTCATTCTCTGTAAGAGATGCTTCATGTAGACGTTTAGGGTTAGAGAGGAATAGGAAGTTCAGGCTGGATTTCACATTGTCCGAAGGATCTTGTTGTGTCCTTATTAGAAGTCATGTTTTTATTATAACAGCCTTTCTAAACTGATGTTGCATCACGAAGCAGTGATGGCTGTGTCTGTTTTTTGGGTTGTTAATTTGACAGACAGACTCGTTGTCATTCAGTGTACAGCAAGCGTACAAGGAACAAAATTTCACTGCAGTTGGTTCAGCACAGGGTGAAAGTATAAACACCTATGCTAAATATATAAAAATATATAGAATCCAAAATTACCATATAAAATGCAATGCTTAAAGCAACCGGTGAAATTAACATATAGAAACATGGTATCAAATTAGATTTCAGCACTTCCGATGACCTCGGGAAAAACGCAAGTGCATAACCTGGTGGTCCTGCACCGAGTGCTGCAGAGCCTCTTTCCAGCAGGGAGAGCAGTCCATGGTGGGGGTGTTAGAGGTCCCTGATGAGGGTGTTTTGGCTTGAGATCATGGCATGATTGATCCAAAAAAGGTGAACATAAATATGCAAGTAAAAAGTATTTTGTTTACTGACATCATCACCAAATACTACTGGAGCAAATACAATAATCCCAACTTCACACAACAGCAGCAGCAGACAGTCCCTGCCTGTATTCACACACCTGAAGGCAGAGTGTGTTTTTGTTGAACTTGACACTGCACAAACACGTAGGCTGCACCCACACACACACACGCACGCACAAACACACACACACGAGCAAACACAACCCCATCTAAACATGCTCTCCTTCGTCTCTCCATCCCACTGTGCCTGCACACAAGGAGAGATTCAGTAGCCCGGTTGCCGTGGAAACCAGGCCGAGTGTACCAGCCGCTCCACTGTTGGTTGATTGTGGCTCTCGTCTACTCGTGTGTGTGTGTGTGTGTGTGTGTGTGTGTGTGTGTGTGTGTGTGTGTGTGTGTGTGTGTGTGAGTGAAAGAACGAGTGTGCACTTGCGTAGGTGTGTGTGAGAATGTAAAGCCTATACAGGGCTCTGCTTTCAGTTGTTCGGCTAATAAGGGCTATATGTATGAAAAACCTATATAACGCATCTTTATGCTTCTTTTTCTGGAATAAACACCTTAAAAAATATCTTAACATAGTTTAAAAAATTGTGTGCATGTGTGGAAACACTCCATACACTTAACAGTTGAGTTGCTAAATCACTTTTTACATTATGTGCAACATTTTGGCAGCTCAACATCAACCCTGACAACTCTGATGAGTGGATCTGATGTGCAGTAGTGTAAGGCATGGGAGCATATTTATATCATGAAGCATGAAATCATCCTTACTATATAGGTAATGCGCTCGTTATACAGCGTGGGTGATATGAGCCCTGTCTACCTGTAGTCCACCGTCACAAATTTAATGAAGAACAAGGCAGTGGGAAGGGGGGTATGTGCAGGCAAGGGATGTGGCTAACCTTTAGAAACCACAGGGGAGTTGAGCTCCCTGTGTTCACCACACGGCAGTGAGATTTTTTTTTTTTCTGAAGAAACACCAGTACTGAACAGGTAAATGTCATTCAGCTCGCGGCGCATCATTCCCTCTCTCAAATGAAGAGGTCAGGTGGAAAAGGGGGGCTCATTTAGCTGCGGCGCAGCATGTCTTTGAGAAATGTCACAGCCAGACAAGGACTGCTGCGTGGGTCATGAGCGTGTGATACCCAAACCAACTCCTTCAACCCCCCGAGGAGAAGAAATGTTCACAGCTCAAGAAGAAAGGCTTCTTCAGTCATTCCGAGCAGGAACATTAACATCTGCAGCTGGACAAGTTTAAAGCTATAACTTGTTCACTACATGCATTGATTGACAGAGAAATCTATGTATACACACATCAACAGGCCGGGAGGGGTCAGATCAGAGGGCATTGGTGTGGCATGAGTAAGACTTGGGGATTGGGATTCACAGTCGGACCTGGAGGAATCTGTGCAGATGTTGCTCAGCTCAAACTAGTTGAGAATAATGCTGTGATGCACAGCTGCATCCACAGGGGTTTTAGTAAGATATTATCATATCATGAATGTTTATTTATATAGTGTGTGTGCTGCCTGTGACATGCACAGGTAAAGAGAGAAAGAACTGCAAACATAAAAATGTAACCTACTCTTAACTCTGCAATAAAACACTTATTGGTTCCACACTTATTCTAGCTGCCATAACAATTTTTTTATATTAAATATTATGTTTGTTTATTAGACCTGTCTACAACCATTACACTTAAATTCATATGTATGGGATAAAAACTATATTTTTTTACTTTGAAGAGAATGAAATATAAGTAATACAGAGAAAAATATACAGTGAGAATGTTTAGAATCCAAAACTGTTTCTTGTTTCTGATTTTCAGAAACAAACAGATTATGATGCAGTAATCCTGAATACTTCTGATAATTGGGCAATTTATGTTTCAGAAAAACATGTTTTCAGTGCTCACCTTTCAAATTCAAATTCAAATTTTATTTGTCACACACACAACCATACGCAGTATGACATGAGGTGAAATGCTAATAGCTGTGCAATGCCCGACCATTAAATGACAGTAGGTTTACAGTAAAATATACAAATTTACAGGTTACTACAAAATTTACAGATTTTAACTTAGAAATTTACAGTAAATTTCGTTAAATGCATCAATGATGTATTCAATATAAATATATCAATCAATCTGTATCAATATAAATATGTTGTAAGTGATGATGATTTTCCAGATAAATGTTACTTATCTGGAAAATTCACATATTCAAATAGTTTGTTTTATGTGACTAAAACAAAATGTGACCAAAAATGTGGTTTTGGTTGTTTGTTTGTTTTTTTTAATAAAAATGACATTGTATGGTAGTTGTGAAAAACTATAATACTAAATGAATGAGAGGTTAAATAGAATATCTAACTACATGAGGATCATGTTGTTGATGTTTTCAGTTACTTGTGGATGCGGTGGATAAATTTATGTGCAATAAAGTCACCCATAGATATTGTTATTATACACATGTTAAAGTGGATGAGGATTACTGTTGCCAATGTAAATGTATCTAAACAACATTTTTTTGCAGGCTTTAACACAGCTTTGCAGTCATTCTCTGGCACTGGAAGAGTCAGATTAGGATTAATTACAAGGGCTAACAATTTCCATGGAAATTCTTATGAGCTTTGGACAGACTTAATACAAAGTATTTTTTCTTTTTTTAGTATATGTGATAAACTAACAGTACCACTAACTCATTTTATCTTCTTATTTTTCATTCTTTGCCCTGTTGTGTTTTACACTTTTATTTCATATTGTACTACAGATATATGTTAGCTATTTTTTTGTTACAATGTGTTCACTGTGTTGTGTTTTGTATTGATTTACACATTTAAATAATCTCTTGTAACATTTCAATTTGCATATGTTAAAAAAAGGGAATAAAAACTTTAATAAATTCAATAAACCACGAGTTTTCATTAGCAACTCTTGAAATGCAAAGGCACTAAAAGTTCTCACTTGATTCCATTAAACTTGTAATTCTTCATTAAACAAGATGAGGCCAAGTCTGGCGCCCTCATTAAATCTGAGGGAAGGATTAGGTGTGAAATGTTACCTGTCGGACAAAGCTGTTTGAGGTGGTGTCAGATGAGGTGCTTCCATCTGAGCGCTTAAATCGGCTCTTCCTCTTGGCGTACTTTCCCTGAAGGTTTTGAGAAAAGAGAAAAAAAAACAGAAAAGGTTTAATTATGTTCCTTTACGATAATTATCTCGACATATTTCTCGAAAAACCTTGTTTCCGAGGAGCATGGCAGCCATTAACATTTGGTGCAGCGTTTGTAAAAGCTTCTGAATATGATCAGGCGGTTAGATGGAGCCAGAGATAAAGCAGCCCAAGTCCCAGACCGTAGAGGAAGTCGAGCAGAGAAAATGTGTCCAGCGTGTTCGTGAACTGCCTTCATTACATGTCATTTTTCATGTTGTGATGCAAACTGGGACCTTGTAATCTGATTGGTAGACCCCTGGCAAACGGCCTGTCCGGGTTGTGCAGAGGCCACACATTGCATTATGAGCCCACCCTGCCCACATTGTCATGGGAACGCAATGCCGACTAATCGCATTTGTCTGCAATCAGAAGGATGGCGTTGTTGTTCTTTCAGCATGAAAAGCGAACTGCTGATAAGGAAATAAACATAGTCGATTAATATACAGAAAAGACATGCTACCACATAGAGAGCACATTAATACACACCTCAGGTAATCATCCTCCTGTTGCTGCATGCTCACAGGGGGTATAGCTCAGTGGTAGAGCATTTGACTGCAGATCAAGAGGTCTCTGGTTCAAATCCGGATGCCCCCTAGTTTTCAGCATGTTTAAGCAGGAACAGCTGTGGCATTTCCCATTAAAGGACTGCACGGGTGTGTATTTTATTTTGTTTACACAGATCATCTGCATCTGATGTGATTCCTGAGAAAAACACACTAAATGTCTATTTGATTCTTTTTCTCTTTTTTTCACATTAGTTTACAAAACAAACCCAACAGGAAACTAGCTCGAGACAGCCACTCCAAAACACTCACTCTAGTTTCTAGTGAAAACTATCCTCTGTTAATGTTAACTATCACACAGCAGAATAAACTATCTCTCTCAGGATTGCTTTCCCCATAATGCCCATAATCCCGAGTGTATGAACACACTGTACAATACAATAAAAGCATAAAAGAGGTATTGGTTGTCTCAAACAGCCTGAGGGAACTGGCATGGAGTTTCTATGAAATGAGTAACATGGGCTAATTTTAGCTTAAAACTTATCAGTAAAATTAAAAAAGGATGAAAAAAAATTTGAGTTTTCCTTTTTTGCCCTTTATTTGGATCCACAAAAGTATAAAGCAATAAAAGCTGATATGGATTCCAATCGTATTTTGCTAGTGACTAAGATACAATTGGCTAATCTGTCCATGTTAGCAGGTAGCTGATTTGGACCAATACAAAGCCAGTTTCACCAGTGAAGATGTTTGTTTATTTTTATACACATATTTGACCAATTAAAATGAAAGAATTTTGTAAATAAAAACTAAAATGTGATCATCATAAATATTTCCAGTGTTGCTCATGACATGAAAAGATATGACTTATGATTAAAAAAGACATAAAAATTCAAAAGAGGTGTGAGTTTTCTTAAAAGGATACACAAAAGGTCAGTAATCAGCATGAAACCCTAACATATTCTCTTCAGTGACACTCTAATAAACCATCTGTTTGCTTTATGGTTCCCATGAGAAACAACTGCATTTACCTGCTACTGTTTCCAATCAGCCCCCCAGATCCTGTACACAAACATGCTCACCATTGTAAACACTGAACAACTACCTCAAAACTTCCCAAATGTCAGTATATATTGGCTAATCTTGAATTGGCAGGTGGGATCCAGAGACAGATTAACTACAAGCCAACAGTGAGTGTCCTCGACTCAGTATTTTGCTATCACTGTCACATTATGTTCAACGGGGCAAACCGAGGCCCTTGGATGAATGATGCTGTCACGCCTGCTTTTAAACAAACATGACCTGTTACACCAGCGCCAACTGGTGCGAACATAAAAGCACGCTGCGGCCGAGAGGTTTCCAGTGTTAACAAATAAAAGGGAACACATCTGTTACATGTTCTTCTCCAAAAAATCCAGCTCAGGAATCCATTTCAATCAATCTTAAGCCTCCAGCAGCGCAAAAAATTATCTACAGAGCCTTCTGTTGTATGCTTGATTTAGTATTTTTGATGGGATAGGATGAATACACCACAGGATGTTCCACAGAAAAAAAGACAACCTCTGATGAACCCACAACAATTACTGTGTTTCAATGTTCGGCTAACATGGGTAGTGGGTTTTTAATATTGAAATGAAATATGAAGTGTTGATACAAGATATTGTCAATGATGTGGATGGGCAGCTGTACTTTGTGCTGCTCAGATTTAAAAATAGAGGATGACATCACTGCTGGCAAATCTGTCCACCTACACTGACTGAAAGAATCCAAGAATCATGACTTCTCTGAAGATGTGCTGTGTGCGTTCATGAAAATATTTTGTCACGCAAAAATATCAAACAGATGTTGGTTTGTATTCGGATATTTAACTTAGAAGAATATTCACAATCACAATGTCAGTCCACATCAGTAAAAGGCATACAGGATGTGCTATTCGGGGTGCTTCACTCTGCCTACAGTTGCTGTTTTCTGTAAGCCGCTTTGCAACCCACGTTCACATCAGCTCATCCTTTTCACGGTTTATCTGACTTTGTCGGTATTTTCATTAATGCCCCCTCTGTTCCATGCATGGGTCTTGCTCCTGCTCTGTTACATCTCTGCAGCCTACAGTTTCTGTGCATCAGCTGATAACATTTAATCTTGGTGCTGCTCACATCCCCCTTTTGCTTGGATGTTAGTCTTAGAGCGTCCAACTGGCAAATCCCACATAGTGAAAACACAAAGTTAATTTCTGGCACAACACACCTACTTCCAAGGTGCATGGAGAAGGCTCATCGCCTAAAGACGCTGAAGCGCCAGCAATAATTGTATGATGAGGAACAACTTTAATACCTTACCATGTCAGGTTGCGGCCCTCATCAGGGTCATGAAGAACTATATTGCAGACAGCATTTCAAACATATGGATCCAGTATAAATAACCGCCAATCCACTCAAATGTATAATGTGTAATTTAATTAATCCTATTGATTTTGTGTGAGTTATCATCTAACATTGAGAGGTGATTGTGTTTTGATATCCAGGCAGTAGTAAGATAATTTGGTTGGATAGTCTCAGTTTCACATCTTTCTTATAACAGCAGCCGCGTACTCACTGAAACAAGCTAAACACTCTTCGTTTTCCTAGCGATACAAGACAAAATCCATGGTTCTTGACCTGTGTGCAAATATACTGTCATGTTTACCTGTTTTTCTTGGTAATGTTCTGTCCTTTGAGTCACATTTTGCTGCTACAACACACACAAAAAAAAGTCCAACAATGGCTGAACTTTTTTTAATGTTTCACCTGAAGTGTTGACCCTTTTTTAAAATAAAGGTTTTATAGAATCTGTTCTAATGTTTTGTATCATTGGGGTGATCGTGGCTCAAGAGTGGGGAGTTTGCCTTGTAATCGGAAGGTTGCCAGTTCAAGCCCCGGCTTGGACAGTCTCTGTGGTTGTGTCCTTGGGCAAGACACTTCACCCGTTGCCTACTGGTGGTGGTCAGAGGGCCCGGTGGCGCCAGTGTCTGGCAGCCTCGCCTCTGTCAGTGCGCCCCAGGGCGGCTGTGGCTACAATGTAGCTGCCATCACCAGTGTGTGAATGGGTGGATGACTGGATATGTAAAGCACTATATAAATACAGGCCATTTACCATTGGTTGTATGGTAATCTGCCTTTCAATAGGACCAGACTGGTAAGATTTTAGGGAGGACTCAGGTCCAGCTTCTTTTTTTTAAATAATAAAATATCTGTGTTGTTTGATGAGTGGACATGCCACAAATCAATTTCTCATTGGGGACAATAAAGTTGAAATTGAACCCAAAAGTAGCCTCACAGCCCGATCCCACTGTTTGCTATGCTGGAGAAGCTCCTGTGCCACTAAATTTGTCAGCAATTAAGCTGGTAAATTTTATCACATCTCACAGCGTGTGTGATATCAGGTGCATACATGCATTAGCATGCATGTTTGCATGATTGGAGCCATGATGGAGCTGATTTCTGTCACCAAAGAGCAGAGAAATGCCAAAGGAAGTGGGATGGGAAGCTTCCTGCTGGTAAACATCCTCCCAGATTAAGTGTATAATTAAGGAGGGTGCTGTTTATGAAAGCAGGAAGGCAGGGAGTATAAGGGGTGGAGGGTGGCACACTGAAAGGTATCACAAACATATTTCATTCTTTTAACCAGAACCTTCTATACAATATTGTGCTCAGAGAGCCCAACTGATCTGCAATGTGACAGCGGTCAGCAGACACAATCTTTAATCTAAGCTGCCCTCAGGCTCCGAAACTGGATAATTTCTCGGCACACAGTTCATTTCTTCTTCCGTGTTAAAGAACTGGCTGGTGAGAGAACTCTGGCCATTTCCTGCAGGATATTAGAAATGTGTCTTTTTTTCTTCTTCTTCTCTCTCTACAGCAGAAACACAAGTGCCTGGCACAAGGGCCGTGCCCATCTGCTTCTCACCACAGCCTCTCAGCAGATAAAGATCTGATTTCTAAAAACAGACATCTCACATGAGGTGAGAAGGCGAGAGCAGGATGGGCATAGTGGCACATTCAAAGTGGATGGAGAGCTGAGGGGGAGAAGTGGGAGTAAAGAGGAGAGAGCGGGACTTGGCAGGGTTTGAAGCGCTGGTTGTCTGTGATGGTGAGGTGTTCTGTTTTTTTCCCCTTCTCCAGAGAGATAATGACTGAGCCCAGCGTGGGTGTGTTTGTTCTAGATATTCTCATCTTTTTTTTCTTTTTTTTGTCATCCATTTATGTCTAAACATGCCCACAACGTCATGTCACTTCCTAAGCCACTCTGTATTTGTGGCTGTAAAACAGGTGACATCATGGGGAGATAAAAGCTATCAATGAGTTATTATTATTTTATTTTATTTTATGTTTGTTTGTTTATTTGTTGGTATTTTGGGAGGAGGGGTTACAAAATGGGAAAAATGTCAACAACATAAACCAACTCCACCTATGAAAAACTCAAGTCGCTCTTTCATTTATGGAAATTATTAAATCCCCCCCGCAAAAAAGAAGAAGCTGGTCAATTCAACATGTTACTCGATAATTAGACATCAATTAAACAAAGGCGTGGTTTTCCTGGGAACCCTCTGGTCAGACGGCATATAAACAAGCGTCACATCACAGTTACATAGCACAGACTTATTAACGCCAGAAAAAATTAAACACAGAACAAGGATGTAGCTATAAATCAAAAAACTAGAATATTTCATCCATTTCACTTCTTCTTAAAATCATTAATTTGACTAAATTCATCCGTGCAACGTACACGAGCGTCTCGGCACCCCGAAGGCAAATTTATCGACTTAATTGGAGAACAACCTGTTAATCTTCAGAAGTGCAGCAGCTTTAATGGTCACCAGCATCATATAGAGTATGAATTCAAAATAGTAGACGTGGGATTTTTAACATAATACTCCCATAATATTTAAGCTTTACCCTCTTCCCGTGTCTTGGTCTTACCTGTGTGTGTGGGTGATGGTCGAACATGTCCATTTGGATCTCCTGGGTTGAGGTCGAAGGCGTCCTGGACATACTACTTTTCTGTACCATTTGATTTAACTTTTTAAAAATCTATTTTCAGTTTCTAGTTTCGTGTGTTTACGATGGTGTCGATCGACTCATCTTTTTATTTTTTTTTCTTCGGAGAGAATGAAGCCGCTGATGCGTCTAAGCTGGTTGATAATATAATGGCAACAGCTGCCTCCTTCCAGCCTATAGCGTTACACACTGTCGCACCAGGCTTTTACACAAGAGTCAAGTTATGGGTGTGACGCACGGGTACATCCGGTTATCCTGCTTTCAAAACAAAATTCTTTGAATAGGAAAGAAGCATCACTACAAGTTTTGTTATTTTTACCTGTTTGAAAGTTTTCGATGTTTATTCCGCATAGCACATGTTCAAAACTACGTTTGTTATGTATAAGAAGGTAAAGGTTGTAGAATATTAGAGAGAAATAAATTTGGCAGTGGTGGGGAGACAGAACTCCCTTTTCACAGTAAGAGACCTCTGGCAGAACCTGCTTTTGCAAAGAGCCTGAACACACAGCAGAGCAACTAAGGGATGCTTTGGGGACATCTGATCCAGCACGACCTATGAACTTTGACCCCTGTGGTCCTTATGCGCTTTCAGGGTTAGCAAAATGCTCAAATGCATCGGTAATGCAAAGTGTTACTCTGCAGTAGGACAATAGGCCCAAACATACAACCAGTCATAAGCCGTGTCGGCGTAGTGTGTTACTTGGGCTTTTTCTTTTTAAAAGTATGTAATTAACATGTAATATGTCACATTTTTGGAATAATAACCCCAACGCTGGCCATAAGGAATTACACTCAGCTGAAAAAAGAACAATGAGATGAACTGTTCCCTGAGAGTTGAAACAACCTGCCTATCAACATCAAGGTTAAGTACAATATGTTTTTTTTTCACTGTTTGCACTGTGTAAACAATGCAAAACACTTGTGCTAAAACTAATACATGGTACCAGTTTTGTTAAATTTATATTTGTGAAAGATGTAACAGTAGAAACTAATGGCTACAAAATCAGTCGACCTAGCGCAGGCAGGCTTTTATTTTGAAGGCAGGATCTTCTAACTACTCTCGGGTTTCTGTGTTTCTCTTTCTGTCTTGACGTCGATTCTTTTCCTTGTGTGCGCTCAACTCAACAGACTCCAGCTGGAAGCCGAGATCCACGCCCCACTGAACAGACCCCACCCTCATTTATCGATTGATGGAGAGAAGCGAGACGCAGCGATGGATGCTGTGGGTGTGGATAGGCTGTCAAGCTGAGCCACTGGTCCCCGCACCGGGATCCAGGAATCAAAGGTCCTGCGGGGCTGTAATGGGGGGTGAGAATAGTTCAATTTGACAGCTAGTTTGTTGAAGCAGCAGGGAGTCTCAATGCCTTACGTCTCTATGATTTGAAGAAGAGGAGAATGATGTTGATGTGGCCTTGGGTAAAATAAATAAATAAAATAAAATAAATAAACTTTGAGCTATAATGCTGACCCAGAAGCAGGTAAGACTGTCTGATTTGCTAGGAGGGCCCAAATTTAGCGTTACCTAGCTAAATACAGAAATATTTTTTAAAAAACGAATCACTATCATCTCACAGTTTTAATGTATCTAGTAAAAAAGTTATAAATGATTAACTTAAAGCTTTCAAAATCATCAAACTAAACATAATTTTGGTCTCTTGGAGTTGGAACAACAACAGAAAAGACAAACGAGTGGACAGCTAAATGCAAATCATCACTTGTGGGCAGATGCATAGGCAAACCATCCCATGAGTACACATCCAGTAAACAATACATTTTATCTTTGTTGTCCTCTAACTTAAAAACATCCATGCCTTAACCAGCTCTTCAGCTAGCTATTTCCCGATTTGTCATTTGATGCTGAGCAGGTAGCATGCACCTGTTTTATTAAGGCGCATTGTTTTAGACCGAAAGTGAAAGCAAAGTTTTTGCCACCTTTCAATTGCTCAGATTTGACTTTTTGATGGCGTTATTTAGCCTAAGGCCCCGATATTAAATGTATCTGTTGGACAGACATTAGATGGAAGCCAGTAACAGAAGCATGACACATGAGTAGAGGGGAAACTTTTGCAGTCTCATGATTTGATTTAACTGCGTTTACTGTAATAAGTGCAGGCTCCACAGTAGAGACTCAGTGTAACAGTACAACTTTAATTACTTAAATCTTTTATTTATTTCATTAATTTGCATCCTGTTCTGCCTTTGCTTTTGATGACAGATTAAATTGTCTTTGACATGCAGGACAGTACAGATCTTGTTGCTGTTCCGCTGTTCAAACTATTTTTTAAACCCTCTTTGCTGAAGGGTTTGGTTGGTTTGTCTTTCTCTTTAAAATGCTGCGAAAGTGTTCTGCTGAACTCGACTCAGGCATCAGGTCACAGTTCTTAGTTTCTTCTTTTTTAGAAATTCTTTTTTTGGCAATGTGCTCTGGATGCTGGAATATTCCTCCTCTGCTACTCTCTTGTCCGCTAGTATTTTTGATATATTAAAAAACAAAAAACAAAAAAAACAACGTTATTGTACAGTACTCCCACCTCAGTAATAAAGAATTATTAGCATGCATTTACTGAGGAAATCATGGACATAATCACACCAAATATGCCACCAAACAAGGACTACAAAGAAAACCACAGACACCTCTATACATCAATACAGAGACCATGAAAAGAGCCCTCAGCTTCTGGTTTCTGGGGGTTCACATCACTGAGCACCTTTCCTGGGATGATGACACCTTTATTTATTAAAAAAGTCAAAGAGAGCCAACTCCCCCCTATAATGGCTTGCCAAATTTTACAGACTGCGCTCACAAGCTGCATGACAGCCTGGTAAGGTAGCAGCACCAAAGCTGACAAAAAGCCACTCCAGTGTGTTTTGAAAACAGCACAAAACATTGTTGCCAGCCATCTCTGGAACATCTCTGCATCACTCACTGCTTGAAGAGTGCTGAGCAACTTCACAAAGACACATGCTGGACACCATTTGTTCAAGTTCCTTGCAGCAGGCGGGTGCTTTAGTGCTATAAAAGCATCCACAAACAGATTGAAACTCAAATTCTTCACAACAGCTGCAACACCACTGAACTGTACTTCATGTACAGTCCTGATGTGCAATATTCTTATGTTCAATTTTACCGGTGTATGACAAAAACTGTGCACCAGAAGCTACTTAGCCATGGACACCCATGCCATGAAGCACTTGGTGCACAGTTTTTCTGCTGATGTTAAAGACAAAGGACATTTAGAACTCTGTCAGCAGATGGTTGGCCACTTTTGCACACTAGTTAGGGACCCACTAACTTTATTTGATCTCCCACTTTGTGTCTGAGTTGCTTTGGCTCCTACAAATATCCACTTTGCTTTGCTTTAATTGAAAGATTAAGTGGTGTGGTCCAACACTTCTGTTCCTATACATTATGTGACGTTGCTTCCACACTGACAATAAAGGTCTTGTATACTGAATCTGACCAAAAAATATTTATACTATTCAAGATCTTTAGAAAAGTTTAATCTCAAAATGTTTTTTTCATGCTGTCTGATGCATCTGTTTTTCAGCTTTTTTAGCTGTTCGCTGAAGCTCATCATGCAGTTTTAACTCACATCTATTGATGCAAACTTCCACATTTCTGTGATACTTCATGGAGATTGTAAAGTCAAAGAGCGTCCCCTAAAAAAAGGACCCGAAACACCTTAAAAGGCTGTAAAAAGTCAAGTGCAAGTGCAAGTCTCTGAGGGTCCATTTGGTATTTGATTCCTGCATATTATTCAGTGTGGCATTTTCAGATGTTTATACGGCCAACTGTTATAGCGAATTATTCCCACCTCAAGTGCATGGCTGAAATCGAAATGAGCAGCCGGTTCCCAAAATTATCGTTAGGTTTGGGTGTTGATGAGTTTTAGATGACGACAGTCACGGAAGTGTAATAAACACTGAGTTCACAGAGTGTAACGTGCGGTGGAGATGAAGCCAGCCGCGGAGGTGTGCAGGTGGATAGCGAATGAGCAACAGCTTCTGACTTTCCAAAAAGTACTCATTTATTTACAATATCAAAAATAAGTGCTACCTCTACCACACATTACTGAAGAGCACACTAGTCCGCGTACACACGGGAGCATCCATTACAGGAGTGCGAAGAAGAACAAAAAGGGGGTGACACCAGTCGTGAGACAGGAGGCGCCGCCATGTGGTGATACACTGCATTACGATAGCAACTGTTACATAGTCCCCCCTGGTGAGAAAAAGGCTGTCCTCAGCCGTACACAGCTGAAAAAACACACACCACACCTAACAGTACCCTATACATAGAGGTTACAGCTAAGATTGGTGCACACACACAGGGCAAAAGACAATTTAAAAATGAAATTGGTGAAAATAAGACGAATATGTACAGTGGAAAATCAGTCTTCTTAGTTTTTTCACTTTTTCCTTTTCTTTGTTTTTAAAGTAAATGCCAAAAATGAACCTTAACGCACTAAAGAGCCATAAAACTGGATTAAGTAGAGCAAACAGAAACATCTACATATCATGACTCAAAGTAGCAATGCAACAAGACAGCATCAAACAGGTTTAACCAGAACATTTCACTTCAGATCAAGCCTGGTTGTGTGAAAATCATTAGTCCATCTTTTGTTGCTCCAGCCAGACGTAACTCTGGGGCAACGTCTGGGCCTGAGATTGTAATGTCCACCAGCAGCTGGGTGCTGGACAGATCTGGGTGAAACACTCTCTGGAACAGCGCCCACACCAGAAGAAGAGTCAATGTCCGGTAAATCAAAGGGGAATGGCTCAGAGCCAATGTCAGTGTCTGCAGGGGGGCCAGGGTGGGCCTGAGAGTCAGAGTTCAGACCCTCTGCGGTCTCTCTCTCGGCAGGCGATGAAACAGAATGTTCTTTGGAAGTGAGAGAGTCCCAGGTATGGAACGGTTGCATGTTCACAACATGATAAACACCTGCATCCACACCGGAGTCCACCCAAGTGAGCCTGTAATTAACATCACTGAGTCTCTGAGATACACACAATGGTCCCTGAAACAGTGGTGCAAGTTTAGCAGTAAAGTTAGACTGAGCATCTGACCTGGGGTGCGTCTTAACTCTCACAAGGTCACCAACACGAAACGTGGCATGTCGATGTCTCAAGTCATAGTAATGTTTTTGTCTGTCATGGCTATAGTCCAAAGCTGCTTTGGCGTGGTCGTGAGCTTCCTGCAGGGAGGCTCTCAGAGTCTCAGGGTAAGGCACACCCGGTTCATCAACACCTGCTGTAGAAGGCTGAGTGATAAGGTCAAGCGGGGTGTCTAACTCACGACCATAAAGCATCATGGCAGGAGTCAAACCTGTACTGTCATGAGGGGCGGTGCGCAGAGCAAAGCAAATCTGAGGGAGAAACTTGTCCCATGATGTGTGCTTATCACCTACATAAGCGCGGATTGCAGTTTTCAGAGTCCGGTTGACGCGTTCAGTAGCATTTGTCTGAGGGTGATATGCCGTAGTGAGTCTGTGCACCGAGCCTAATGCAGAAACAACATGTTCAAAAAGCTCACTCACAAAAGGAGACCCTCTGTCAGAAATCAGGTAAGTGGGTGTACCATGTCTAGCAAAAATGTCAGTGACGAATTTACCAGCTGCTACCTGAGATGTAGCTTCTTTGACAGCACTGGCTTCAACCCATTTAGTCAAATAGTCAACAAACACGATCAAATAAGCATTACCAGTGGGGGTGCGGGGAAGTGGCCCAACAAAATCCACACCCACATACTCCCAGGGTTTCTGGGGGACAATGGGAACCATAAGACCGGCTGCTTTTTTCTGACTTGGCTTGGTGAGTTGGCACACTGAGCATGAAATCACATAGCGTTTCACATCAGCTGCCATTTTGGGCCAGAAAAACCTAAAACGCAGTCTAGCCAATGTCTTAGAAACACCCAAGTGACCTGCTGTGGGGTGGTCATGGTAATAGTCCAGCAAGGTGCCTCTCATGGAAGTAGGGGCAAACAGTTTCAGCTCTTTCAAAGGGTGCAAAGCACATGTGGACTTGGGTTCCCTGTGATACAAAAGAGAGTCATACACAACATACTGTAACAAGGTGGCATTGTCCGAGCTGTTCAGAGAGTCTGCTTCAATGTCTCTGAGGAGTGGACCTGTGACGTGATCGTCTAACTGCAGCTGTCTCAATTGTGAACGGTCAGCCAGAATGACGGGGGGCAGAGTACGAATGTCCAGGCTGCCCATAACAGCATGACCTGGTAAAAGATCAGTCGGCCTGTCACAGGTCAGAGGCAAAGGGTTGCGTGACAGTGCGTCGGGAACTTTGTTTTGTGCACCAGGTTTGTGCACTATTGTGAAATCAAAGTCCTGCAAACGAAGTGACCAGCGGGCGAGTCGGCCCGTTGGGTTTTGACGAGACATGAGCCACCTGAGACTGTTGTGGTCAGTGAAGATAGTAACATGAACACCTTCAACATACGGGCGGAAGTGTTCCAGAGCCCATATCACAGCGAGGCACTCCTTCTCTGAAGTGCAGTAGGGGAGTTCAGCTTTGTGAAGGGAGCGACTAGCAAAAGCCACAACGTACTCACGACCCTTGTCATCCTTTTGCATCAACACTGCCCCAAGACCAATGTCACATGCATCGGCGTGAATGGAAAAGGGACGGTTGAAGTCTGGAAATGACAGGATCGGGGCTGATGTGACATGATCCTTCAAAGTGTCCATGGCCCTTCGACAGCTGTCGTCCCAGTGGAAAGCATTGTCCTTTCTGGTGATGGCGTGAAGAGGTTCGGCATGGCGGGCATAATTCTGAATGAAGCGTCGATAATAGCCAGTCAAGCCAAGGAACTGACAAACGTGTTTCACTGAGGTTGGGGTATCAAACTCCTTAACCGCCTTTACTTTGTCTGGATCGGGCTTAACACCTGATGATGTGATGCGGTACCCGAGAAAGGTGAATTCATCGAGGCAGAATTGGCACTTTTTGAGCTTCAATGACAAGCCAGCAGCCTGGAGTCTGCCCAGCACCTCCTCAAGATCCACTAAGTGCTGTTCAAAGGTAGGTGAGGCGATAACAATGTCATCCAGGTAGACTGCGCACGTTTTGTAAATGAGGCCAGCAAGCACAGAATTCATGAGTCTCTGAAAAGTTGCAGGTGCGTTGCAGAGCCCAAAGGGCAGCACCCGAAACTGGAAGAGACCGCAGTGAGAGATGAAGGCAGTTTTAGGCTTCGAGTCCTCTGCTACAGCAACCTGCCAATAGCCTCGCGCTAAGTCCAATGTCGAGACAAACTTTCCTCTTGCCAGAAAGTCCAAAGACTCATCTACACGAGGCAGGGGATAAGAGTCTTTTCGGGTAACTTGGTTGAGCCCTCGAAAGTCCACACAAAACCTTGGTTCCGTGGCCGCTCTATTTACAATGACTACAGGAGCTGCCCAAGGGCTTGTGGAAGGTTCAATGATGTTGTCCTTCAACATTTGTTGTACTTGTTCTTCAATCACACGTTTCTTAGCAGGTGACGTGCGATAGGGTGGGAGATTGACAGGTGTTGCATTGCCAGTCTCTATGGCGTGCTCAGTGAGAGCCGTTCGACCAAGTTGACCATCAAACAAGGAGCTAAACTTGCTGAGCAGATTGAGTAAAGCATCCTTGTTGTTCTCTGAGAGACTTGCTTCAGACAGTTTGGCTGTTAAGTCTGAGCGAACCAAGTCCAAAGACATCAGTGTTCCAGGTGAATGTGAGTAATCATTTTGAAGGTCCTCTTCATCGTCTGCGAGTGGGCAGGGGATGTCCTCAATGTAGACGGTTCTAGTGGGAATGTGAATAGAAACAGAAGCTCTTGCCATAAAATCCATTCCCAGAATGAAAGGAGAGGACAAATCTAGTATTATTGCAAAACGCTGGTAAAAGTTCTTGTTCATGAATCCAATATTGAGCCAAATAACACCGTCAGGGATACAGGGAGCATTATTGGCGAGGTTAACTGCAGGACCATTCCACTCACTTGTGTTTCTAGGGTGAGAGTCATTTACCTGAATGAGATCTGTTCGTACAGCCGAGAGGGAAGCACCCGTGTCGAGGGTAGCATCCACAGATGAAGCATTGAAGTTCACTTTCGTTCTTAGTGGGGTATTCCAGTGGACTTGTGAAAAATTGTCTTCCAAGTGTCCAAGACTGTGTCCACCCTGTAGTGAATCGGGCGTGTGAGGCTCCGTTAGTAACTGGGGGAAGGTTGGCCTCTGTGAAATGTCCTCCCCCCCCCTGTAGTTTCCCGACTGCCTGTATTGTGGCTGGGATGTGGTGCTGCTTAATTCCACCTTTTCATGGCCAGGGTCAGAAGGGCCAGGTGCCGGCAATGGCTGGACTGGGCCATGCCTAGCGGTGTTCGAGGCTCGTTGTGGCAAATGAGGTTGGGTGTTACAGTTTGGGCAGGTGCGTGTGGTGAACCCTGGCTGAGAGCATTTGAAGCAGTAAGGTTCAGGCTTATAGTTGTCTTTGCTACATAAAGCAGGCTGTGGTCTTTGTGGTCCAAGCACTGAGTGAAGCTCATGAGCACGTAGCAGCAGGTCCATTACAGAAGTGACATTAGCGCCATACAGGGCAACTCTGTATTTTTCAAGAGCATGTTTACTAATTAGGTCGATTCTGTCTTTTTCAGGTGGAGGACTCTTCAGTTTGTCAAACTCACTCAACATGTGGGCAACAAAGGTTGGGAGTGGTTCGTCCTGAGCCTGAACACGATCTAAAATTCCTCTCAGGATGCGTTCTTGGTTGTCGGAGAGCAGAAAAACTGTCTTAAACAGTTGACAGAATTGAGCCCATGATGTGATGTGGGAGCTCAATGCCTTGAACCATTTCCCGGGCTCTTTTGCAAGAAAGTGTGGCAGTTCGTTTAGCAATTGCCCATCGGTTAGGTTCAATGAGGCTTTGTATGTGCCAACTGCATTTAACCAGTCCTCAGGTTGCACTTTGCCGTCCCCAGCATACACAGGAGGCTCCAGTTTTGCGTGATGTAAAGCTGCCGCAATCACTCTGGAAGTGCTGCTGAGCTCAAGTGAGTGAGATGGGAGAAAAGGATTTGTAGGTTGAAATGGGTTGCTGGGCAGGAACGGATTGGTACTGTTGGTGGGTTCAGTTTTGTCTCTCGCAGGAACATGAGGTGTCGATGTGGCCATTGGGAAAACAGGAGACTGTGGGACTGCAGGAGGGGGAGAGCTCCCCATTGTGAGTTGGTCCCACTGCCTTAGTAAACTCTGCTGTATGTTCAGTGAGTCACGTAAACAATCACTAAGCTTATTCACCTCAGTTCTTAACTCCACCACTTGTTGGCTAAGGCTAGGAGTCACATTTTCAACTATCTGGCACATAGGTAACGAGGTAAGTTCCATGTCTGAGTCAGAGTCATCTGGGCAGTGTGCCATTGTGATTTCAAAAAAATTAAGCCGCTCCAGGGCACAGTGTAGTTATTGATATAGTAGTAAAAGAGTCAGATCAGAATGTGCTACAGTCAGTCTCAGCAGAGGGAAAGGGGAATGGAAAGCCAGCAGAAATGTTCATGTCCAGGCTCTCCACAGAAGAATTAATCCTTAGAAGACGAAACCAACAGCACGTCCAAATAACAAATCCACGGAGTCCATTCGCGTCGCGGAGTCAGCTTCTCTCTTTTTCTTTCTCCCAAGCAGAGCAGCGGCACACCGCGGTATCCAGAAATTAGTCGGGTCCCACCTGAGCTGAGGCTGCGGCCATGGCTGGAGAAAACGTCCGAGCGTCCGCAAAACTTGGGGGATTTCCGAGACAGTTCACGTGCTAGAAGAGAAGAATCCTCGGCGGGATGCAAAAATCGTCTGAAGTCCAAGGGGAAAAGTTCGGGCGCCAGTTGTAACGTGCGGTGGAGATGAAGCCAGCCGCGGAGGTGTGCAGGTGGATAGCGAATGAGCAACAGCTTCTGACTTTCCAAAAAGTACTCATTTATTTACAATATCAAAAATAAGTGCTACCTCTACACATTACTGAAGAGCACACTAGTCCGCGTACACACGGGAGCATCCATTACAGGAGGAGTGCGAAGAAGAACAAAAAGGGGGTGACACCAGTCATGAGACAGGAGGCGCCGCCATGTGGTGATACACTGCATTACGATAGCAACTGTTACAAGAGCATTGATGATATCCGTGTAAATCTGAATAAACAAAGGGATGATTCATCCACCTCCTCCTCTTGTATCAACCAGTCATAAAGGAAAATGAACCCCACACCTGCAGCAGTCTTTGATAAAGCCCTTCTGGGGGGAAATCAGTGTGACGTCCTGATTCAGTGTTGATGCCCACTCACAAGATCGTCCTCTGCGGCTGCAGGTAATACTTCCGCTCAGCTCAGTTTTGCATAGGAGGAAGGAGCAAAAACGGATCATATTTTACTTATATTCATATTTTATCATATTTTACATATTTACTGAAATTATGGTAGTCATGTCTCTGAATAGTCCCTTTAACTCTCCTGCAGCAACTGGCTGACATCCTCCTTCAAGAAGAACATAATGTGCAGCAGGAGAACAGGACTTTCTATCTAGCCTTTCGTGTTTTTTTTTTTAATCTCTCTACTGCTACCCAAGGTAGCTCAAGGTAGTCAGCTCTAGTATCCATTTTCCACAAGGATCAACACTATAATAAATGTGCAGCCACGACATTTTAATTCAGTACATGGTGATTTTCTCGGCTCTTTGGTTTCTGCCTGCTGTGTTTTTGTGTCCTTTTATGTGAGTGATGATTTCATAAACAATATGAATGAAATCTCACAAATAGGAGTTCAAACTCACTATGATTGACATCCTGATGATTTCAACATTAAAAATATCACTCACTGTAGCATCCCGGTGCTCATAGGAGGATTCAGTAGATTCCTTACTGGCTCAGTGAAGAAAGACTTTCAGTGATGTTGATACTACAGAAGACAAATCAATACTTTTTGACCCATTAAATGTTAAAGTATAACAACAGCCAATTAATTGCACCTCTTAATGGCAGGGATTCAAATCTTAAGGGAAGCAAGAGTGCAGGGCTGATTTAAATTTGAAAATGTGTCTCGGTCAGGAGTGAGTGAACAAATGCTATGGAAACACTTATTTATTCTAAGCTGTGGATTCAGAAGAAATGAGAGATGCTCATTGTACATCTATGCACATTTACTGAATTATTAGATAGAATCAAGATTGGCATTATTATAATTTGTTTGAAGCATTAGGTTCCAATAATGCTAATTAGATGCAAGATTGCATTGCAAATGAGCAGCCTTTTGTTCGATATTTGTTAAGGGAAGGCATTTTTGTTTCCCCTGCAAAGCAAAAACGTAACTCAAACTGGGGTGTTATTTGCACCAGAGGACAACAGAGACTACGCACCGAGGCCTCCAAAAGCTATGGCAGTTCAGATGAGCTATATTGCTTCTCTTCCTGGGCAGACAGTGGCCCAACACAAAGTTCATGGAGTTTATAGATTGTTTTCTCTCTTGCTGGATGACACATTCCTCTGCAGTGAGGAGGAGAGTTGATGATCTAGTACTTTGTGTTGAACTTCCCCCTCAGATGGTGATTTTCACTCGTATTACCTGAGGTGAAGAAGTCACACAAGTGGTCCTCATTCACCCACACAACAGGTTTGCAGTGTTGCCATAGTGATGGGCTGCTGCTCCTGGTGTGGATGAAAAGCAGAGGATACTATAACAGCATTCTTACTAAGTGGCCGGTCAAATGGTAATGTATCAGATGGCTATTTTTTGTAAGTCTATTCACAAGAATCCCACTCACTAACCAACTTTATTTTTAAAGAAGACACTCATATATAAGTTGATATATAAGTGTTAAAAGATCAGCAAGGTAATATTAATCCATTAATGGGTTTAAAAACATACAATAAATGCTTAAAGACACAAAGGAAGCCAGTGAAGGGAGGCCAGAACAGGGGAGATATGCTTCAGCTTATGGGTTCTGTAAGAAGGTGAGCAGCTGCATTTTGGACGAATATTAGCAAGCAGTTTGCTAACTGTAGCATGGGAGATGGGTGGTCTCGTAGGGTGTCTTGCATTGAAATCTGCTGCAATGACTCGGTTAGTGCGTTCACCAGATATCAACACAATTTCGATCCGCTCCTCACGTGTTAACTTCTTCGACATGTCAATGGCTGTGAACAAAGAGAAACTTGTAAATAGCTCATGAAAGAATAAAATTACGTTGAAACCAAGCACACCATTGTTTTTCTTGTGACATTACCAATAAGTTTGATGTGTCACATGGCCCTCTTCCTATTGAAAAAACAAAGTTGTATCCAAGATGGCCGACTTCTAAATGGCCACCATGGTCACCACCCATCTTGAGGAGTTTGCCCCCTCACATATACTAATGTGCCACAAACAGGACTTTAATATCATATCAGCAATCATTCCCATTTTATTACGCTGTATCCATATAAATGGCCCATCCTGTATATCAGTGGTTCAGGTTGCTGGCGGTGATGTGATGGTATGGGGGATACTTTGTGGCACATTTTGTGCCCATCAGACATTATTCAAATACCACCCTACTTGAGTATTGTTGCTGACCATGTTCATCCCTTTATGAGCACAGTGTACCCATCTTCCAAAGACTGCTTCTAGTAGAATAACAAAGCTCAAACTATATGTTTTCAAGTAGCTGAAAATGATCTTTATTTGTCATTCTTGACACTCCTGGTTCTCAATCACACTTTTGCTATTTTACTCAGCAGGTTAATTATTTACTCAGCGGCTTTTACACCTTTACATGGTGAATTTCACACTACATCACTCACAGTTCAGACAGTGTGAAGATAATTATATTTTGTGCAATATTATGGGAAACGTTTCTCCTTGCAATTTCTTTTTGTTGGAAATAGCAATTATTTTTCTACACTGGTTATGGAACAAAAGGAGACCACATTGTTTGATGTCAGTGAAAATGATCAACCTACAGAGGGCTAAATTCAAAGATAACCAATAAAAAATAAAAAATAAAAGTGAACAGCGATACCTCAGGCTAGTCTGTTTTGTCAAAATTTTATTGCAGCAACTCAAAATGGTACTCAGTAGTTTGTATGGTTCCTACGTGTTTGTGTGCATGCCTGACAATGTTGTGAGAAAAGATAAACTAATAAATGAAGGATGCATTCTGGTTGGATATTCTCCCATATCTGAACCAAGCCATCACTGAGATCTTGGACTGTCTGAGTGCAACTTGGTGGTTTTAGATGGACAGAAAGATAATGACCCAGATGTGTTCAACTGGATTTAAGTCAGGTGAGAGTGCATACTGTTTCCACGTGGTTGGGCGTTGTTATGCGCCAAGAGGAACCCAGGACCTACTGCACCAGCACTGTGTGTTCTTCTATGGATATGTCTCTCCACAACATCACTGACCACCACCAAACCAGTCATGAAGAATGATGTAACAGGCAGCATAACGTTCTCCACAGCTTCTCCAGACACTTCCAGATCTATCACGTGTGCTCAGTGTGAACCTACTCTGATATGTGAGAGGCACAGGGATCATTAGAGGATGCCATTGCCAGAAGGTTTGCAGTCTCTCCCAACATAGCTCTCTGAAGAGCTAGACAGAACTGAAGAAGGTCCTTAAACCATCTGAATGACCAGTGTCTGGTCTTTTGTTAAAGCAACAGATTGAGCACTGCAAGAGCCCTACAAAATGATCTTCAGCAGGCCACTGGTGTTAATGTCTCTGCCTAAGCAATCACAAATACTCCTCATGATGGTGGCCTGAGGACTTGACGTCAAAACCTTGACCATACCTGTGCCACTTCGGTATGGTCCAGGTTTTGCGTTTGTCTTAACACTGACCCTAGTCAAATGTGAGATTACTGAAAAAAGAGTCAAAAGATAAGATGAGGAGTGAAAAATTGTCAGTGACCTGTAACACCATTCCTGTTCATGGGTTATGTCTCATTGCTTCTCGTCTAGTGCACCTGTTGTTGGTTTGATTATCACCAAAGCAGCTGAAACTGATTAACAACTGCTAATATGACCACATCAATATTCCAGACGTTTAATGACTTGATGATATACTACTATATGTCATATTAATTTTTTAATATTAAAAAAAATGTCATTGTCATTTTAGTTACGTTGTCCTTTCATTGACTCGAACGCAACGCCACTTGCAGGATAATAAAAGGGGGCTGTCCTGTAATTTTTTTAAAAGGAAAAACAAACCTTTAGGATTCAAAGTGAAACTAAGAATAGAAAAATGTATTTAAATATTTTTTAACGTTCATGGTTTGTTCGAGTTTTTGTCTCAACACCGCTATCATGTGGTGTAACGTCAGAAAACACCCAATTACCTCTCCACCCATAATGCAGTGCAGCAATGCCGGGCAGTGCCATTATTTGGCAAAAGGGGATGTCACCGGTATAAACTTTTAAAATGCGATAAAGACTTCCTTTCTCTCTGTCACTTTCCTATGTATTTATTGCTCCAATATGGATATATAGTATCATTATGTAAAAATTAAAGTGATAATAATGTCCATTATTGTATGGGTCGACATCGAGCTGTTTCACAGATCAGAGATGGACTCTCCTCAGAAATGGTAGCTTCCGGTCCGTCTCTGAAGCCTTCCTTTTCCTACTGAAGTAGCAGCCATGAGGTAGGAGCCGAGGCGATTCCATAGTAAAAGTCAAAATTTAAGCGTTAAAATGCGCAGCTTTCAGTATCGTACCATTTTATTAAGACACGCAAAGTCCCTTTTTATCAATATATAAAGTTTATAGATCTGTCCAAAGTTAGCATGGCATGTTTTTACGGTGCTTTGTGTAACACGATGTAGCAGACGGAGAGGCCATGTTGTCAGCCCGGCTGGTAGTTAGCCGTACAGCTAGCTTTTAACTAATCCTCTCGTAATTCTTTGGTGTGTTAACAACACTTTTACAGCCTTAAAAAGACATTCTGCTTTTAAGTCTACAGGAACAAATTTTGGGGGTCTAATCTCAGCTGTAATTCTGACCGGTGGTTGTTTGTGCCTCCCGCAGCATGCTCAGGCTCCAGAAGAGGCTGGCCTCCAGCGTACTACGCTGCGGCAAGAAGAAGGTCTGGCTGGACCCCAATGAGACCAACGAGATCGCCAACGCCAACTCCCGTAAGCAGAACAAAAAGTAGTTTTGTAGTTTGTCCTTAACGCCTTGTTAGCGGCTCAGTTTAAAAGTTCACCGGCTCATGCAAAGTTATCTACACGTGTGTGACCAAAACTGAGCCAGAGGATCAGCTCAGCTAAATAAACTAAGTGCCCTGCATACTCGATGCACAGTGAATTTATAACATCACAATCTTACAGGTGAACTCCAGTGTTAATGTGTATCAACACTGGAAACTAACGCAGCAGGCCTCCTCAGTTTGATTTGGCAGTTTTTATGTCAGACGCCCATGCTCCAGAGCATAAGCGCTCTGGAGCAGTTCTACTTTCTAGTTTGGTTTTTTTGGGGGTGGAAATTTTTAATATTAGTTAACACTCTTCTGTACTTGGTGAATGAATTGCGGATATCCGAGGATCATACTCAGCACTGCTTTGATAGGTAGAAACCACAAAGGTGGTATTCATTGCATCCCATCGTCTCATTTTATTTTCTTCCATTTTCAGGCCAGCAGATCCGTAAACTGGTAAAGGATGGTCTTATCATCCGCAAACCTGTTACGGTCCACTCCAGGGCCCGCTGCCGCAAGAACACACTAGCGCGTCGCAAGGGAAGACACACAGGCTACGGTAGGTTAAAACTTGCAAAGCAAAGCAGAAAGTGATTACATTTTTAAGATGAAATTGAAAGACAAAGCTAATTTAAATTTTGTTTGCGTTATCATCGGTACTTGATGTGTCTTTATTGTGTGTCCAGGTAAGAGAAAGGGTACTGCCAACGCTCGTATGCCCGAGAAGCTGACCTGGATGCGCCGCATGAGGATCTTGCGTCGTCTGCTGCGTCGCTACAGGGAGTCCAAGAAGATTGACAGGCACATGTAGGTTCTGCAGTGGTTAAATAAAGACTCTGAACACTCTAAAATCTAGTTGATTTTTAGTTAATAAAGTCAGCTCAGTGAAATGTGCTGGTATTTATAGAATTATTCTTGGGCTAAAGAATTTGCTTTTAAATCCTTTTCCCTCACTTTGTGTGGGTGGGCGTTGTTCTTGTTTTTTGTTTTATTTAATTGTGATGCCCTTCATTTATTTTCCACATGATCCGTTTCAGGTACCACAGCCTCTACCTGAGAGCTAAGGGTAATGTGTTCAAGAACAAGCGCATCCTTATGGAGCACATTCACAAGCTGAAGGCAGACAAGGCCCGCAAGAAGCTCCTGGCGTAAGTATTTTTACATCTTTAATTGGCACAGTGACGTCTATTTGTGGCATCTGGATTGTTTTGAAAGCCCAGGTTAAAACATGTGCCCTGACCACGAAAAGTCTAGAAAGACGAAACAAAACATTTCAGTAAAGTCAAAAGAAAAGCTAAAATAGAAATGAATAAGCTCAGCAAATTAAAATCTAAATCAACTGCAGGGCAAAACCTGAAGTAAAATGGCTCGATAAATACAGAAGCACAAGTAGCTGTGGAGGGTTGAAATAAAGCTCTTCAGACAAGAGCAGAGATTTATCTGCTACACAGATGTGCTCTGTGGAGAGTTACTGCTTGAGGTCTGAAAGATTTCCGGTGTCTGTTCTTGTGACAAAAAAACCTAAATCAGTCTGTTAGAGAAAGTGCTCTGCTGCCTGTGCAGCTTAAGTGCAGAGGGTTGGTTACGCTAGATCGGTTTGTTCGAAAAACTCCATAGCGACTGTGAAGGAGTCTTGTTTGTTGGGTGTTAGCAATGCTAATGATCTGTGGATTGTGTTGACTATACCTGCATCTTTATATAATTTAGCAGTTGTGAGGGAAGAACTAAAAGATCAGTGTTTTTGTTCCGCCCTTACATAAAGGATGTTTTCAGTCTTTAGTGTGTCAGTTTTAAGGATTTAGTCAACTAAAAAGAAAACACACTGATGTTAAACATCTGTGGTAAAATAGCTGTGGTGGCTGTGATTATGCACTGTATGAACACGGGTGTCTCTCCTGTTTGTCCTGCAGCGATCAGGCCGAGGCTCGTCGTTCCAAGACAAGAGAGGCCCGCAAGCGCCGAGAGGAGCGTCTCCAGGCCAAGAAGGAGGAGATCATCAAGAACTTGTCCAAGGAGGAGGAGACAAAGAAGTAATCTGGCTTTTTATGTCCTGCCTGACTGCCACCTGTCAAGTGCTGATAATAAAAGTGTACATAAACACAACAGTAGTCTTGTGTGTTTACTTCCATCATGATGACATTAATGCAGGGGTGGGCAACTCCAGGCCTCGACGGCCGGTGTCCCTGCAGGTTTTAGATGTCTTTGAACCAACATGGCTGATTTAAATGGCTAAATGAGCTCCTCAACATGTCCTGAAGTTCTCCAGAGGCCTGGTAACGAACTAATCTTGCGATTCAGGTGTGTTGACCCAAGGTGAGATCTAAAACCTGCAGGACACTGGCTCTCAGGGCCTGGAATTGCCCACCCCTGCACTAATGCATTAGCAATATCTTTTAATTGAGAAAACCTGAAGGCTTAACACACGGTGACATGTTTTATTACATGCGACCAAATATTCATCTGTCTGTGCACGTACATTCAATAAATGGGCAATAAAAACCAAACGCATATACTTAATAACACCTGTTATGAAGTATGTGTGCCAAGTGGTTACATTCTTTTGCTGAAAGTTGATGTTTAGCATTTCTCCACTTAATTTAGTGCTGGTTCAATGTATATAAAAATATATTGGATCTGTTGATTTAAAAAAAAAAAAAACAAAACCCAGCAGGGTGGCACAACATTGCTGGTCCCAAAGTTAACCACTGCTATCGGTAGTTCCCAGAGTGGCAATGAAAGAAGTTCTTGTATTATTTAAGTTACTCTAGCTTCCACAAAGTGATAATGGGCTCCCAAAGCTGTAACAATATGGCCTTATTCCTAATTTACTCTGCAACAGAGTTACACCAGTGATAAAACAGTACAGGTGGAGTTTACATGTTCACACAGCATAGTGGTGAACATGTTTAAGCAGCATATTTGCTTGTTGCTTGTAATGCAAATTAAAATGTTTAACAGTATCAATTTGTATACACTGTGAAAGACAGCTTTGCATTTTTACCAGAAATAGAACTATTACTGAAACAACTCAGTCAACCTTTGAGTTGTTTGTCCATACTGCAGTTTGTTGGTGGAGGACGATGCAGCTCTGGACCTGGATGGATAAAGTTAATTGTGAGGTGGTCTATGCAGTTTATATAAGGCTTGTGTGTTTGTAATAATTGTAATATTTTATACCCAGTTATTTTACAAAAGTAGTATATTAAGTAGTGAAATAAGAATCTGCTGCTGCTCTTTTTCTTTCTATCAGTCAGTGCTTACTGTTTTTGTATTATTCTAGATTGTACTTGAAAGTTGCACCATGCTATACATTGAAAGTTAGAAGAGCAAGAAGTACTCTCAACGACTGTCGCACACTTATTAAGCACAAAATTTTCACCTCCTTTATCATCCTGGGTAACTTTGGTAGAAAAGAATTCAATCAAAATTAGCTTATCATTTTAATGATGAAAAGAAAATGTTATTAAAAGGTTAAAAAAAGTAGCCTTTAAATTGATTGTTTTGTCAAACTGATGTTTCCAAAGTAAACAAGCATTCATTTTCATGGCCGGGGGGGCCAGTGCATTCTGTTTAATGATTGAAAGCAATATTCATCTTACTTGTAGCTGTCCTGTCAGTCGCCCATGTACACAAACACAAGTATGTTCATACCTACACACTGATATGCATACACAGGGCAAATATCTATCTTGTGAGCAAGGACATGAATGTGAACCAGCAAATTACCCCTTAAATTCAATTCAACATATCTATCCATCTATCGTTTTATTTATTCAGTATAGAAACTGCATTCTACAAAGATATGTTTTTTTTTTTTTTTTCATTTTTACAGTTGTTTGTGGTAGAAAAATTAAAATGAGAAAAATCACAAAGGTAAATAAAATCTGTAATACTTGTAAGTCTTAAGAAGCAGAAAATTGTCACTGACTGAATGTGTATGAATGTGCTTGTTTTTTGTGGATCCATGTTTGGATCATGGGTTTCACATCCTTTGGAACTTGCTTAGTCATGTTTCTCTCTAAATTAGTTTTCCATGTGGCTATACAATTTAACTTCATCCCCTATGCCTTTCCCCCCGTGACTAATCCTGTTGTGATTAATTTTATTTCCTGCTTTCTGAAGAACAGTAATCCTTCAGTGAACTCTCTTAGGCCGCTGTTATGACTTCTACTGACCCACAACCCAAACCAGCTCAAACTGATGGATTTTCCATGTGTTCTCAATGAACCTGTCAAATGTGTACACAATTTTGATCCATAAATGGGCAAATAAACTTTGTTAATTTTCAAGGTTTGTTGCCATCTAGTGGTTGCAGCATGGGATTTCTCAAAAGTTTGATTTGAACCACCTGCCAGAGATGTTTCACTCTTGCAACTTTTAACCACAGTTAAATGAACAGCATCTGCAGGTGCACTGCATTGCACAGTGAACTACTGTTTCTCGGAATCTGTGTTTGTTTGTTCCTTTTCAAGATGTGCTTGCCTGTTGATATCATTTGACTATTTTGTGTTTTGGTTGTGATTTTTCTGAGCTGTACAGGGAGGCAATAGATCACTGAGGCATAAAAATACCAACCACTAAACAGCTTTGGAATGCACAAGGATCAGCTGTTCCAAACCACATGACCCCAATATTCCCTCCCTAAGGCCCATGTCTTCTGCAACACTCCCATGTGGAGACATTCGATAGTCATAGCCGTGGAAGTTGACAATTTAAATTTAAAGGATTGCAGCTTGAGAAAATCCACCAAATATTCCATAAAGTGACCAAGAAGTCCCAAAGGCCATAATGACATCCAAGAGAAAGTTTTGAGCCAAGCCTCGGCAGATGGAACCAATTAGGGAGAAAAAAGCACAATCAAAATAATAAATGAGGTTTAGTTGTTCCAAACCTGAATTAATTATGAATGTCGTGGTCCTGGGCGTTGGACAGAGGGTTTTTCAAGAGGGCTTGAATTCTTTTTTATTATTTAACATTCCTTTTGGTTTTTAGTTTGATAATTATTATTTATTCTAAGTATCCAGAGTCTTTTTGTCAGTTTTTGGTTCTCTGCCTCAGATTTATTTTGTACATTCTCTTATTGTTTCCTTAGCTTTCCCCTTTCTGCACTTCTGTGCCAAGTTTGCATGTTAGTGTCTGTTATCTCTGTCTCCCCTGATCCTTTGTTGAGTCATCCCTCTCTTTTCCTTGTTTTCTGATGCTTGCTGTTTGTTTCCAGCTTTGTGTTTCCAATGTCTGGTTTTCTAGTCTTGCCTGGGTGTTTACATTCATTCTGTCTTCCTGAGTCCTGAGTTTCCTGGATTCCTGCTGGACTTTGTCATTAGCATTAAAAGCTTGCCTTAGGTTAATTGTGTTATCAACATCCTGCATTTATGTCTTCAATAAATAGAATAAAATTTAGTAAAAAGAAAAAGTAACAATAAGCACGAATGGCCTGAATTTATAAACAACAACCCACATAAATACTGCTTATAACAAAGATGGAAAAATCTTTACATACAAGAAGCTGGAACCAGAATATCTAATAACTAATTTGGCTACTACTACTGCACGCTTATCACCACCACCAACACCAGAATCACTGGGACTTCCCCTTGTGTTGATAAGATAAGTAATATTTCATGCATGTCATGTAATTGTTGATAAGTAAGATGCTATGATTAATTTGCTTGGACATAAAGATTATTTCTTTGTTTTGTTTATTTTGGTGTTTTGGTTGTGTTTCTGAAACTCTGGAAATATACTGTGTCCCCATTTGATGTATACAGTGGTGTGAAAAAGTGTTTGCCCCCTTCCTGATTTCCTAGAGTTTCGGATATTTGTCACATTTACATGTTTCAGATCATTAAACAAATTGTAAATATTAGACAAAGATAGCCTGAGTAAATACAAAGTGAACCAGGCCAAAAGAGTTTAAAAAGCAACACATTACGTCATGATCTAAAGAAACACCCGAGAAACAAAGTCACTGACATTTATCAGCCTGGAAAGAGTTACAAAGTTATTTCTAAGGCTCCAGTGAACCACAGTGGAGAAAACTTGGAACAGTGGTGAACATTCCCAGGAGTGATCAGCCTACTAAACTTACTTCAAGAACACATCGACAACTCATCCAGGAGGACATAAAAGAACCCAGAACAACATTAAAGAACCGCAGGCTTCACTTGTCTCAGTTAAGGTCAGAGTTCGTGATACAACAATAAGAAACAGACTGAGCAAAAATGGCATCCATGGGAGATTTCAAGGAGAAAACCACTGCTGACCAAAAAGAACAAAGGCTCATCTCACATTTGAAACTCAAAACTTTTGGGAAAATATTTTGTGAACTGATGAGAAAATAGCTGAACTCTTTGGAAAGTTTGAGGCCTGGTGTAAAAGTAACACAGCATTTCAGAAAAGGAACATCATAGCAACAGTAAAATATGGTGGTGGAGGTGTGATGGTCTGGGGCTGTTTATATGCCTTGGGACCTGACAGACTTGCTGTGTTAAATGGAGCCATGAATTCTGCTGTCTATTAAAGCATCGTGAAGGAGAATGCACTGCAAAGAATAACATGCAAGCTGGCAGGAAACATGCAGATTGGTGATGTTTGCAGCATGCGGCCTCTTGACCTTAAAAGCCTGAAAGGAAGCTCAGTGTACTTTCAGCAAAAGTCCCACCTTGTATAGACATGGAGGAACAGGCTTACATTTGGTCTTTTATTACACCATTAATGACACAGTTTTACAGAGGAATCAGATAACCAGCAAGTTATTTGTTATTAAAAGGTGACTTGTTGCACAACAAAGAATCTCTGTCTTGTTACATTTGCATATAGCATGACTTTATGGAGGAAGTACTTTGCACACCTTCCATCCTTTGCTTCCTCCAACCCATCGCTCATCCACTGTCACCCTCCCTGCTGCAATAAACTGTAATAAATTTGCTTTTGTCCTCTCACATGCACATTTTAACTGTGTTTACCAATTTTTAAGAACATACAGACCTTCACAGCTGATCCTGTGTAAGCCAATTTAGACATGTGAAAAATTTGCACAGAACTTTTTTATTTTTATTTATTTATTTGCCAATTTCTCCTTCTACTCCTGACATATGTATAATTAAAAGTTAATAACACGATCTTATGTCATTAGAGAGCCTGAGGGCTTCACACAGGCACAGGGTTACACGGTGGTGAGGAACTCTGTTGTTTTACAAGATTATGAATGTCATTATGAAAAGTTACTTCTTTGCCTTTAATGTGGTTAAATTGCTAATGGAGTCTTTGGATGGAATTGGTATTGTCTGTAACAAGCTAATGACTGCTGTGGGAGGCAGCAGGGCAGCCTGTAATGATGGAAAACCAGACGTCTGGGTTATTGAATAATCAGACAGCAACTGAAGCAAAGTGTTTGTCTGACTGCCCTATGATACCTAGTGACACTGGCTTCCCCTTTTCTAGTCGTGGCCTAGTCCTTATTGTGGTTATTCCATGCAAATGGAAAACAACAACAACATTTTACCTATGTTTCTGCTAGTGCCTCATGATGTATGCCAAGTGTAAATGCACATTATCTTCCCAGGACTTTAGCTATCTGCAAAACACTTGACACTTGGAAGTTTTACATACTGTGACAAACACATTACAGCTGCTTACTGGAGTCCGGAGTCACATGATCTGTCTATCAGTGAAGAAATCACTGTGTATTTGATGTACAAATTGGGTTAAATGTTGCTTTTACTTCCCAATCATGGGTTTGGAGGGTGTGCAGAAAGAACCAAATGCACGACAAAAAAAAAAGAACTAAACTAAATAAAAATCAAGTCTCATTCACCCAGTGACGCATGCCTTATCATTTTTACACACACTCACACCCCTAAGTATAACCATAGGAAGACAAGACAGACTAAAGAAGTTAAACACAAATAAACTCTAAGTAGGAGTTGAAAAACAGCAATTCTGAACTAAAAGTTAAACAGAAACCTATTTATCAGGCATCTCAAATGCCATAAAACCTGACAGGAAACAAAACTGGAATACTAGGGTCATCTTTCTACAATAACTGTGAAAACATGACTGGGAAACAACATTTTAGTCACAAGAAATCAAACTCATTCTTAGAATAAAGAAATCAAAGGAATCATGAATCTCATAAAGCTGAATGACTTGAAGAGTTATTTAGTTTTATTAAGCCCTGTAGTGTAAATAAAAAACAAAAATTCAAACAATCATTAAAAAGATAAGATGATGCACTCATGTTATTAGTTACTGTTCTTTAAAGCAAACAAAACAGCACCATGAACCATGCATGAACTATGCATTCGCCTCAGGCAGTGGAATTCAAAGAAATACAACAGGAAGAGCTGTATTAGTTCATAAAGAACTCAGTGGTTTGCTCTCAGAGTGCATCTCTGACTGTTTAGTGTTTATAACCCAGTTGGACCCTCAGGTCATCAGGTGCAAAACTCTTCTCAGGGTGCTTTCAGTTACTGTTTCTTAAAAACAATCTGCCCACTGACTTAGAACTTTATCTACATTAAAAAAACCCACATTCAAACACTTTTTATTCTCACACGTTGGGGCTACTGTCAAAAATTGTGTGTATCTGTGCGTGTATGTGAACACTAAATTGTATTTTATCTGTGTAAAGTTTTATTTTGTTGTTATTTTATTGCCTTAAGCCATTGTAGACCTGATTTTCATGCTTTTATCTTTATGTCTTCATACAATGAAATGTCCTAGAGAAATAAAATTGAGGTTGACGCTGACATCGCCATTGACTACTCAGACTTGGAGCCTCCAGCTGTTTGCGTCAGTGTCTGCAGCTGAGTATAATCATGGCCAAAGAATGTAAAACTGCAGCTACTATTCACATAGGAACAGCAAAATTGGACAAGAAGATTGGAAAAATCTTGATCTCTACTGTGACATTAAGATGGTAGAGTCAGAATTTGTGTAAACAACATGAAAACATGGATTCATCCCGTCTTGTATCAACAGTATAACAGTTCAGACTGCTGCTGTCGGGGTGTATCAATGTGAGGGATATTTTCTTGGCACACTTTGGCTCCTTTAGTTCCAACTGAGCAAAGTCTCAAATCCCCACCCTGTTTGTGCTAACCATGTTCCAGTGTACATTATCTGCTAATATGTTCAGTAGGATAACATGCCGTTTCACAAATGGTTTCTTGAACATGACAATGAGTTCACTGTACTCAAATGGCCTCCAAAATTATCAGATTTTAATCCAACAGAGCAGCTTTGGGAACATATAGACATTCACAGCTACAACCCTGTTCATTACTACTCATGACAGGTGTACAATAAAAAGTTAACAACACAATCCTCCATCATTAGAGAGACTTGAGGCTTCTTACACGCACAGGACTGCATAAGGCTGAGGAAAACTCCTCTGTTAAAACATTATGAATGTTTAATGTGCTTAAATAGCTAATGGGGTGTTTGAGTGGAAATGACATCATCTCCTATGAGCTGCAGCTGAAACCAAACAGAAAACGCCTTATAATAAACATGGATGCAAAACTCCAAAGAACTTAAAAAACTTAAAGTGAAGTTGCTGTGATATACAACTGGTATCCCATAGCATGTAGGAATTATGCCTTTATTGCAAAGAAAGAGAGAGAGAGAGAGAAAGAAATTTACCACTGACAACTGGAATTAGTGTGGGAGTAACCATCTGTTTATGATTATTTATTGTGAAAAAAAATTCCCATAAATGTAACTAGTTTAACATAATCCTCATTATGATTTACTCCAAGAATTTAATTCCACTTCCACCACACAATTGGCAACATAGAAAAAGTTAGAAATTATGGCTTCCTCTTTCTCTCATTTTTTCCAGCTGTTAGTTACATAGAGAAAGACCAGCTGTAAGCTTGCAAAGTTTCACACGCGAATCAAAGAAGCTTTTGTGTGCGTTAATAAGAGTTTGGTAGGTTTTAAGAGCCCCTCTGATTGGAGGGGCGATCATAGGCTCCTGCCTCCTCTGACTCTCATTGATTTTGAACGTTTTTCTGATCACACACACACTCACCAACACACGAACCAGTCGAGTCAAGAGACAACTGTGAGCTAATTCAGTACAGGGCACTCATGTTACTACGTGCTTTTAGTGCAGAGGGGAGAGGGGTTTAGCCAATGTGGGCAGAGGGAGGGGAAAGTACACACAGAAGCCCGAGAGAATGGGGCTAAAACAGAGCTGTAGTTGAGAAGAAATGGCGGACTTTCATCGTGTGAGCAAATGACAAAAAAGGTGCGCGACAACATAAAGAAACGGACGAGCAAAGCAGAAGTGGCGAGAATTTAAGAGGGATGTGGAGGAACGTTCTATCGGTTTCATCTCGGCTGACTGCCACCAAAGTGTAACGAGAGGAAACAAGAGTAACAGAAGTGCGCACAGGGGCTCAAACTTGTCTCGACCAGTCTGGCGGAAAAGAAATCATACTAGACAGAGAGAAATGACTGAATTTCTGGTGCTTAATTTATCGAGGAGGGATTTGAACCACAGAGGCAAATGAGACAGGAAGAGAGTGAGCGAGGGAGGCGGGAGTGATGAGTGCGTAAAACAGCAGACAGGCATGAGGAAAAAGATTAACAGCCTTCACTGAGCCGGCGTGTGTGCTTGTGAAGTACTTCGTGGCAGTGCAAACCGAGTTTGGAAATATGAGAACATAGGCAACGGGACAGGGTAGATAAAACAAGCGCGTGTTGCGCAAGGTAAAAGGAGGAAGAGAGGGAGAGAGACAGACAAAGGTGGGCCTCTAAAGGGAAAGACTAACAGGAGGGGAGAGGTATGAGGGGACAGCTCTCGAAGTCTTTCTTGTCTCTCATGATCACTCTCGTCTGTCTGGGGAGCCTGATGACCACTCTCATCTGGTACAAGTCGGACGGCAAGTGAGTGCATAACTACATTTGTGCCTAGAGAGCAAAAACTAAAGAGGCCGTGGAAGAACGATTGTGCTCACCGTATAAAAGTAGCAACAAAGATGTGAAACTAGAAAGCGAACATTTCTGAAGAAACTTTAATTGTGCCTATGCCGGTGTTCTGATAAACCATCCTACTTTGGCAAAACGTCCTACCGTAAGTAGTTTGTGCACATTTCTGCTGTCACAGAGTAATTCCAGCATAAATTTAAGTAGGTTTGACGGTTTGCCACTTTTGGCCATCAGAGTATGCTTGTAGCTCATATCCATAAAGCCAGGACGGTTTGCCACTTCATTTTACCGGTTTAAGTATGCTTGTAGGTCACATTCACAAAAGTAGCATGGCTTGGAACTTAATTGTACCCGTCAGAGTGTGTTTCTAGCGCTTATTAACAAAGGTAGGGTGATCTGCCACTTAATTTTTGCTGTTAAAGTATGCTTGTAGGTTACATTCACAATGGTATGACGGTTTTGCACTTAATTTTACTCGTCAGAGTATGTTTTGAGCTCATATTAACAAAGGTAGTTGTCAGAAGACAGGATCTATGTGGTTGGAGGAAAAAACTGTTGAGTTTTAAAAAGTCATCAGTTCATAGCTGTTAAGGCTGGTTGCTATAGTAACTCGTGTGAGTGGCAGGAGGCGCTGGGACACACACACACTGCATTTGGGGTCAAACACAGAGAACGGCAAACAGGAATTAAACTCTGAAACAAATTGTTCCCAAGAGAAAACTGTAGGTCCGATCACAAAGATTCTTTCACTGTGAGTGGTAGGAACTTCCAGACTACAACATAATAAATTTCCATGCCTGTAGAGTGTATTATACTGACGTGGTGACAGTGTAAAGACACGCTCTGATGTTAAATTTGAACCGAAAATTGAGAGCAGGTTTAGAATGGCCGTCTATGGGGACAGAGAGGGAGGAGGCTGCGCTTTGATGGCATTTGTGTGAAAACCATAAATATGATCTCAGTGAGGAAGACACTGGATGAAAGTAGACAACGATAGCTACGTTTTGATGTATAAATTATACATGTAGGGCAAACGGTTTGGGTGGGAAAGGAAGAGAAAGACCTTTTTTTCAAATTATTCTCCAGACTCACAACATGGATTTGGTCAATAAAAGTCCAAAGTCTTGTGACCTGTAGAAGTTTAAATGATGTTTCTATGACAAAGTATGGCCGAGCGGTGGACCTTCAAAGTGGCCTGGGTTGGGACCTTTTTTCAGGCCCTTTCCCATAGCACACCATTCCCTATCGAGCTGTATGAAACGGTATAATAAATATGGGGGTTGTCTCAAAGCTGTGGGGCGTGATCAAAATTTTAAGCGGAATAAGATAAGATAACCTTTATTATTCCCACATGTTGGAAATTTGTTTTGTCACAGCAGGAAGTGGACAGTGCAAAAGTTATGAAGCAAAAATTAGAATACAATAAGAATAAATACAGTACACAACTGTACAGAATAGAATAAAATAAAATATTATATACAGTAGAAAAAAATATACAATAAGATAAAAATAGAATACAAATGCTATATACAACTGAGTAAAAAAACAACGATGCCAGAAAAGATTATTGCACTTAGTGTTATTGCACATGTGTGGATGTGTGTGTTTGTTCAGTTAAAGTCTTTGTTGTGGAGTCTGACAGCAGTGGGGAGGAAAGACCTGTGAAATCTCTCCGTCCCACACCGTGGGTGCCGCAGTCTCCCACTGAAGGAGCTGCTCAGTGCTGTCACAGTCTGCTGCATGGGGTGGGAATAACGGTAATAATAATAATAACAATAATAAATCTGCCAAATAGTAATAAGTGTGCCATAGGCACACTTAAGCACATTTCCTTAAAGTGAAGCTAAAGTGTCAAAAGTAAAGGACTTTTTCAGTATTTCTGTTATGATGTTTTCTGATAAATAATGCGACTGCCAGCGTTTTGGGGTCAAGGTTTGGGGACATATGGACCTGTAGCCTAGATATTTAAATAATATATTCAGCCTTTTTGGAGCTGAAGAAATATACCTCAAATCTGAAATATGAAAATGTAATAACCTTTTGAAATATGAAAATTAAAAGGTGTTAAGTGTTGAAAAAGACATGATAAAATTCTTGTATTAAAGCTACATTTAGATATTAGGCTGTTGAGTGAGACAGCGTAAGGGTTAAGGACCTCGGGAGTCCAGGCTCGCCCAGGAAAGTTACTGTGGCCCTTTAGCTGAATTCTGCTGATACACTTAAACTGTAAGTTACACTAATTCATGCAGTTTTGTATTCATTGCTCAGTTTAATTCGTTTCACTCTAGTTCGATCCTTCTGCAGCAGTCGTAACCCCCGGACTGAGACATACATTGAGCTTAAGCAGGACAGACTTTGAGAAATACCCCCCAAGTCTCTATGAAATGAAAGATATTCATCGATCAGCTTGCAAAACAAATTTTCTGCAATCTAAGACAGATAATTCTATAGTTTTATAACTGTGGCTAAATTTGTAAATGTAAATATGCATTGCTTTATTTATTTATTATTTGAATAGCAAGCCTTATTTAGACCAACGCACCCCTGTCAAAGATTGACATAGATATGGTGTGCTGTATATGATGGCTGTTGCATTATTGTGTATATTCCGTTTTACCACTTAGGTAGGACTGAATTAGTTTTGATTCATTAAACTAAATATTTTAAACCCTATCCAAACATAAGTCTTGATATAATATCACATAGCTACTATTAATAGCAATAAAATGTTTCTTTTTATCATTATTTAACAACAACAACAACAACAATAGTAATAGTAAAAACTAGAAAAAGTTGTATTTCCTGTGAGAATGCAATGAGAATGTTGTGTAGCGGAAATTTTCTGCTGAAAAAAGCAGAAGCAGAACTATCTTCTGAAAAGAGGTGTAGAAGCTGAAGTATTTGCTATAGACATCTTTATTTGAAAGGGTACACTGAAGATTAAATTAAATTAAATTTTATTTATATAGCGCCAAATCACAACAACACTCGTCTCAAGGCGCTTTATATTTTAAGGTAGACCCTACAATAATACATACAGAGAAAAACCCAACAATCATATGACCCCCTATGAGCAAGCACTTTGGCGACAGTGGGAAGGAAAAACTCCCTTTTAACAGGAAGAAACCTCCGGCAGAACCAGGATGAGGGAGGGGCGGGGCCATCTGCTGTGACTGGTTGGGGTGAGAGAAGGAAAACAGGATAAAAACATGCTGTGGAAGAGAGCCAGAGATTAATAACAAGTACGATTCAATGCAGAGAGGTCTGTTAACACATAGTGAGTGAAAAAGGTGACTGAAAAGGAAAAACTCAATGCATCATGGGAATCCCCCAACAGCTTATGCCTATTGCAGCATAACTAAGGGAGGATTCAGGGTCACCTGGTCCAGCCCTAACTATATGCTTTAGCAAAAAGGAAAGTTTTAAGCCTAATCTTGAAAGTGGAGATATTGTGTACTTTTAAATACTCTAGGAACAACAAGTAAGCCTGCAGTGCAAGAATGAAGTGCTCTACTGGGGTGATATGGTACCACAATGTCATTAAGATAAGATGGTGCCTGATTATTTAAGACCTTGTATGTGAGGAGCAGGATTTTGAATTCAATTCTGGATTTAACAGGGAGCCAATGAAGGGAAGCCAATATAGGAGAAATATGCTCTCTCTTTCTAGTCCCTGTCAGTAACTCTTGCTGTAGCATTTTGGATTAACTGAAGGCTTTTCAGGGAGGTTTTAGGACATCCTGATAATAATGAATTGCAGTCGTCCAGCCTGGAAGTAATAAATGCACGAACTAGTTTTTCAGCGTAACTGTGAGACAGGATATTTCTAATTTTAGAGATGTTGTGCAAATGGAAGAAAGCATATTACATATTTACATATTTGTTTAATATGTGCATTGAAGGACATGTCTTGGTCAAAAATGACTCCAAGGTTCCTTACAGCATATTGAACCTTGAAGCAGGTGGGCTACAGCAGCAGGTGACCACACACTGTCACTGCTGCCAGCTAGGAACAGGAAACTGAGGCTATCATTTGCACGAAGAAGTGTTTAAGTCATGAACACCAATTGCATGCAAGATTATTTAATCTTTATGGAGGTTGGAAGGATAACAGCCAGGATAACATATCATTCAGTCCAACTGTCCTTTGTAAATAATTACTTAAGTTGTCGGATCAGTTTAGTTGAGTAAAAATTAGGAACAGTTGCTGTGATATGATGTAATATAATTATATTATATTACGTATTATAATTATTTAGTTGCACAAACTGGAAAAAAAGGACAACAAGCAAGTTTTAAGTACAGTGCTTGACACTGACTGGAACAATACGTCACTCTGAATCACTAAGTTGTTCACACCAGGATGTGTGAACAACTGACAACAACAATGAAATGCTGTTATAATATGTCATCTCTTTTTTCTGCATTTTCCTGATCTGTATTACTTAATCTGACCAGTTTTCTTTGTTTTTGTTGTTTGTTTGTGTTTTTTTGCAGACATGTGAAGCCTCACCAACCAGCTTCTCAAAAGAAACATGCCGCAAAGCCCTCAGAAATTTGCAAAGGCTGCAAGTGAGAGAAAACATAACAGTCTCAGAATTTCCCCGAGAAACCTCTTTGTTTATGCCATCGTCAAAAATGAGCTGTGCAAAGTCAGCTGTGCAGATATGATTCTGTTGACTGTGTGTTTGTGTGTTTCACAGGGAAATCATTAGCAAGGTACAAGAGCGTTACAATCAAACCTGGAAGAAGCAGGAGGAGAAATACTTAAAATTCAGGTAAGAACCAATTTGCAAACACTTCCAATTTTTTTCTATAGAAATTACAAATCAAAGTAAAATGTTTTACTAAATAGGAGTGTGTGTGTCTGCTCGAGTAAATTTTTAATTAAAAATAAAATAAAATTAAAGTCACAGATGAGCTCTGCAAGCATAATATGATCCCTACCACAATATATTCAAATAGTGTATCGATAACAGGATTTTTTTATGCAAAGATTTGATTGAGGTATCAGCCTATCAGGTATCAGGTGTCATCAGCCTCATGTAGGAGTCAGTGAGCCAGTAGCTTAAACCAAAGGAGCCCTGCAATGAGGGACGATGACTTTGACATAATATCTCTGTAGGCACAACAAAGAATACTTGAGATATTTACCATGTGGGTAAATATCTCTTTAAGACTATGTGACTGAGACTTTCTATTAGCTCGAGCTGCATAAAACATTAACAGGAGTTGTTGTTGTATTTGTTACCTACAGCTGAAAGAAAGATTTTTTTATACCGATTACTAAAGCTAACTGTGTTGTAATACACTGCTCTTTTATTTTATTTTTAACCTTTTCCTGTTTAACTTTATATTGATCAATGTTTGTTCCTCCCCTCACTCACCTGTTGTATGCTCTCCTGCCCTGTGGGTGTACTGATGTCTCATCTCTCTCTGTCTATTTATTCACACTGAACTATTTCACTGAACACGTCAATGAACATGAAGAGAATCAAAAGCATTAAAGAAATGGTATTCCTTGGCATTACGTTAAGGGACCGATAGCAGTGGTTTCATTTAGATTGGCAATGTCTGTTAGTATAAATTAAACAAGCATCAACTTTAAATATTGACAGTTTTCTTAGATGTCACACAGGCTTTCAGACACATGGCTAATATGCATTTCTTATAATGGCATTAAAATTTATTTTTATTCGAGATCCAACCATTGTCATGTTTTTAATAAACTAATGTTATTTCCTAAAATATTCTTCTAATTTACTGCATAATATGAAATTATATGACAATCCAGATAGCTTGTATTTTGAGAAAAGCAATATTTCTGTTCCCAGTTAATAACTGCGAACCGGTTTGTCTGGTAAATAGCTAGCCTGTGTCAACAAAGTGTTTTATATTCCCCAGAACTGATCTGAGACTTAAGTGCAATGGCATTGACAAAGCAATCATTACCAAGAATAACACTCCAGTGGGGTTGAAGCTCGTTTATGATGGGGAAAAGAAGAGGACTCTACAGGTGAACAAAGAGCTGTTCAGCATTTTTACAAAGGTAGGGTTTTTTGTTTTTGTTTGTTTGTTTGTTTGTTTGTTTGTTTGTTTGTTTGTTTGTTTGTTTGTGTGTGTGTGTGTGTGAGAGAGGCGGGAGGGGCTGGGGCTTGCTTATGTAAATACATACACAGCCATATGTAAGTAATGCACCATCACTTTTAAAAATATGTTTTTAGAAGTATTACAAACAGGAACTTAAATGCTACACCCCCTCAAACAGATACAAATTAAGTGTAGTGGCAATTCCTTTACTTTTGTATGATCAAACGTCCCACAACTTAAAGTCCACAAGCCACTGCTGCACTGAGGTAATATTTCGTACGCAGGCAAAAGAAGTCCATTGTCCAAACCTTTTAGTTGAGAGTTTTGGTTTTGGTTTATTTATCCATTTGGCAAGCAATAACAAGATCCTTCCTACTGCTTCTCCTGCTCTGGTAAAAAAAACCATAGGCCCACCCCAATGCATGCTGGTCCTATACCAGTCTCTTTATTTATAGAAACAAAATGGCCCTACAGCTCTTACTGACTAATTTAACAAAATAACAACAAACAAAACAAATCATTTAAAACAAAATATTAACCGACAAATAAACCCCAAAATATAAGTAAACTAACAACAAACTTTAACTAATTTCAAAAATAAGAACAAAAACAAAAATAAAGAACAAATAGCTCCAACACTCCGGCCCCTAATTGTGCATACAATCACAATTACTTTAAAGTCCCAAAAGGAGGAGCTATTCCCTTAAACAAATCCTTAATTTTCATTGAGGATTTTCTTCACGATGAGGCTTCCAGTAGCAAAATAAGTTTTGTCACTGGCCTTTCCAAAACACTGGTCCTTGTTTGTAGTCTCACAGAACGCACCAAGCCTTTTGCATCCTGGTTTACATTTAAGACTTTCGCCATCATCCATGATCCTCTTGGAGCTGTAGCGTCTGCAATTAAAACAACATCTCCAGGTATAAGACATCTTTTAGTCCTCATCCATTTTTGTCTTTCTTGCATCAGAGGTAGGTACTCAGAAAGCCATCTCTTCCAGAACAACTCTGCCATGTACTGTACCTGTTTCCACCTTTTCCTGACATGCAAATCACTTGGATGAAACAGTCCTGGTGGAAAAACTGGTTTATTTTTCAGCAACAACAAGTGATTGGGTGTCAGTGCTTCAAGATCATTTGAGTCATCTGAAACTTTAGTAATGGGTCTGTCGTTCATTATAGCTTCAACCTCACAGAAGACTGTGTGGAGTCCTTCATCATCCAGAACTTGCTCCTTAAGAACTGAGGCTAAAATATTCTTTATTGAACGAATGAGACGCTCCCACACACCACCTTGGTGAGAGGCTGCTGGAATGTTGAAGTTCCATTTCATGCCATCCTGAACAAAAGCCTTTTGAATTTTGGCATGGTCCAGCTTAGTCAAACTTTCTTTCAACTCTCGATTCGCCCCAACAAAATTTGTAGCATTATCAGATCTGATGGTCGAAACTGGGCCTCGTCTACAGATGAACCTCCTCACAGCATTTATACAAGAGTCCGTATCAAGTGTATATGCAATCTCCAGATGTACTGCACGACTGGTGAAACAGGTAAAAAGAACTCCATACCTTTTAAGGAGACTTCGTCCTCTTTTAACACTTATAGGTCCAAAATAGTCAACTCCAACCTTTGTGAATGGAGCTATGTCTGGCAGGACTCTCTCTTCAGGCAGATCCGCCATCTTTTGTTCAACAAACTTTCCTCTGTTGCGTCTACACGTGACACAACGAGAGATGATTTTCCTGGCAGCAGAATTTGCATTTAGTATCCAGTAATTTTGTCTTAGTTTTGACAGCATGTGTGCTCTTCCTGCATGTCCCAACCTTTGATGGATATGGCGTAAAATCAGTGTTGACACATGCATATCTTTTGTCAAAATTACAGGATGCTTTAATTCCATAGGCATGGCTGCTTTATTCAATCGGCCACCCACTCTGAGGATTCCTGCATCCAACACTGGATCAAGTTTATAGAGACAATTTCCCTTAGAGACTCCTTTGAGGCCATTGCGGATTAAAGCCATTTCAGTCGTAAATTTCTGTTGTTGTGCATATTGAAGAATAGCTTGTTCTGCCTTTGCCAAGTCTTCTGGAGTGAGATTTCCTTTCTTCAAAGTGGTCTTAAATCTTTCCATTCTTATCTCCACTTCTTTCTGACCTTCCGGATCATTCTTATTCAAACCTGCAGCAAGCAACTCTTTCCTCTTCTGTGCCAACAACACCAAGACCTCTTTCATCTTTAAAAGCCAGGCTACAGAGATTTTAAGTTTTGCCCAAGACGAGAAGTAGAGGATAAAATAGCTGGTAGGATTTTGTAATTCTCTCACAATGGCATTCATTGTCAGGTCCCTTTTGACCTCTGGGTCATCTGCAGAAATTACACTGTACTCCACATCCAGTTTAGGCCATTCCTTTTCTGACTCATAGAGAAATTCTGGCCCTTTTATCCATCTCCTACATTTGAGGAGATCCCCAGCTCTCATACCTCTGGATGCGTCATCTGCAGGATTCTCCTTAGAAGAAACGTATCTCCACTGATTCACATCTGTTGCTTCCCGAATAACAGCAATTCTGTTTGCAACAAAAGTATTGAATCTTCTGGTTTCATTGGAGATGTATTTCAGTACTGTTGTGCTATCAGTCCAAAAAACTGATTTTTCCAACCTGACTTGCAGCTCCTTTTGCAGAAGCCTGTCCACCCGAACTGCAAGAACTGCAGCCGTCAATTCCAACCTGGGAATTGTAGTTTGCTTGAGAGGAGCAACTCTAGCCTTTCCCAGGATAAAAGCAACATGCGTGACGTTATTCTTTTCCAACTTTAAATATGACACCGTTCCATACCCATCTTGACTTGCATCAGAAAAATGATGAAGTTGTGCCCTATCTGGTCTTCCAAAGCAATTTGGTTTAATGCAACGTTCCACTTTAAACTTTGAAATCAGCTGGAGATCCTCCAGCCAATCACGCCACCGCTGGGAAAGAGAGTGGGGAATAACTTCATCCCACTTCAAATTTTGTCGGCAAAGCTCTTGTAGCAACAGTTTAGCTGGCATACTGAAGGGAGACAAGATTCCCAAAGGATCATACAGTGAGCTGACCACAGACAAAATTCCCCTTCTGGTTGTTGGACGGTCCTGCAGGGAGGTTCTGAACTGGAACTTGTCTGTTGCTATGCACCACTGTAAACCCAGTGCTCTCTCAACTGGAAGTTGATCTGTGTCCAAATCCAGATCCTTAATTTCCTTTGCTCTTCTTTCCTCTGGGATTGACATGAGCACTGTGCGACTGTTGCTGATCCATTTTGAAAGCTTAAATCCTCCTTTAGCGCAGATATCTGTCAGCCTCTTCACCATGTGCACTGCCTCCTCTTCTGAAGCAACAGATTTCAAACAATCATCCACATAAAAGTTTCTTTTGACTGTATCAACCACTTCAGCTGGAAACTGTTGTGCATTATCATCTGCAGTTCTCTGTAGAGCATAATTTGCACAACTTGGCGAAGATACAGCTCCAAACAAATGCACTTTCATCCTGCATTCCTGTGCAGACCTTGAAGTGTCGCCATGTTGCCACCACAGGAAACGGAGAAAGTTGACATGTTTTTCTGAGACGTGAACTTGGTGAAACATGGAATCAATGTCCGCCATTAACCCGTTTGTGCCCAGATTTTTTTCAGAGTTGTAAGGCATATCATTTTATCAGTTGAGTCCCTCTGAATCATGTTATGTATTTATTTTTTCCATTTTGTACTTTTTTTTGAAGAAAATAGCATTTTTATGACTGGCAACAATTGTTGCCAGTAGTCACACAGCTTGTCACTAGGTCAAATGTCACCTAATAATAATAATAGAGAAGTAATAATAATAATATAATAAGAACAAAATAATAATATAGTCATAATAAATAATAACAAAAAGGTGGAGCCTCAGGTTCCCCCTGTATAAAATTCAAAACATCAAACAATTTGAACTGATTTCTTTATTCTCAATTTTTTTATACTCAAAAACTCAACAAACATTTTTTTCTTAGAACCTCTAAAAACATATATACATATATAACATATTTCTTCCCATACATTCCATCATCTTTCATGCATGTTCTACTCAGTGTGGTACTTCTTGAAGCACTCCACATGTAGTGGCACATCACACTTTCCACATGCAAATGATGTGCGTCCGCCGCAGTTCTTGCATCGCTTGTACCTGCTACCAGTGTTGCAGGGCCAGTGGTTCAAATTATCAAACCTGGTGGCATCAGTTATCGCCACCGCCATTGAAGATCTTCTGCCCTGCCTACTTGGCTTTGTTCCATGGCGCAGGAGGAGGGTCTGGGCTACCAGCCTCTGGAAGGAGAGGAGATCCTTCTCCCCGCTTTTCCAGGACCTAAATGAATGACAAAACAAGCATGATAGATGCATGAATGTGCATCGTTTCATCCTTTCTACAACGTCATGCCCCATATGTAGAATGTTCTGTAAAAGCAATATCACACTTGAGTTTGTGATGTTGGTCTGGATATCATCACTGTTGCTCTTGTCGACCGAAGAGCACTAGCGATGACCTCGAGTCAAACATCACCAACTCGATTGTGATATCACTAAATAACATACAGCCTTGTGTATCTGTAATAGCACCAGCTGTTCACCATGGCACTGTTCAGGGCCCAGCTGAAGCATGGCCACCACCACTTCTTGGACCGGATGTTGACTCTGTAGCGGCTGACAAACTGGTCATGCAGGTCCACTCCTCCCATGTGTGTGTTGTAGTCCTGGATACACTTGGGCTGTCTGACCTTGTCCATAGTCCGCTTCTGTTTATTCCATCTCTTCGCCTCAGTTTCGGTGAACTCCCTCTCCATGTTCGACACCACGGTGACCACGCTGTTGTCATTCCACCTTACAATCAGCTTCTCTGCCTCAACCAGATACTCAGCATCTCCTCTGGGTGTCTTCTTGAAGGTCTGGGGTGCTGTGAAGGGAACGTTCATCCTCAGTCAGGTTGAGCGTTTTCCCTTTTTGTTCAGCGTAGAGATTGGACATTTCCAGTGTGACATCTCTGAGGGACTTGGGATAAAATGTGAGGAAGATATCCACTGGATCATCTGATGTGAAGCCAGGATCATGTTCTTTGGGGACATAGCGAGGGATCTGATATTTTTTGTTGGCTTGTGCTGGTGCTTTGGCCGCAATTTTGATTTTTTTGAATTTCCTGTCTTGGTTCTTAGTTTTGTGGAGCATGGGCCCAACAATCTGACTGGTCACATTTTCATTTGTGCCACTGACCTTTCTAGTCTCTGTCTGACTCACTGAGGATGAGCACCCAGGATCATCATCGGGGGGATTTGGCAGCTGCATGTCCGAATTAGGTAGAAAGCCTTCACCTTTGAGTATTCTTGATGGGAGGCGGTTATGGTCACCAGTGGCCTCATCATCAGATTGGTCACTGTCACAGTCTGTGTCATGTGCGTGCATTTCTGACTCAGGCACAACTGTGATGTCCGCCACAGTTTCAGAGTCCTGCAGCATGGCCAGGATCTCTGCTACGGTGTACCTAAGGAAAGGACAACATACATGTTAGCTAGCAAGCGAATTTTAGCTAGCAAGAAAATGATGTATGGTAATGTATAAAAATCCTATACACAGAGGCCTTGAATACCTGTGAATTTATTTAGCTAGGAATTATTCTAAAAGGACTAAAATGAGCCATTGTACATCATTCTACAATTTTAAATAAGTAAATTAGGAGCAATCCTGCAGACAGTGTTTTCCTTTAGTTAGCGACATGCTATGTGCCCACTGGCAACTTTTGTTGCCACTCACAGAAATAAGCCCATGAACAAAAAAATATTTATCCTAGGTACAATTTTTTTGGGGAGGGTTACTCTAGAGACTTGAATGATTAAATAATTATAAATATGTTTGGGGGGAAAGTCATAAGAAATTTATGAAAATTACCTCTTTCCAGGATGATTTGCATCCGCCATGTCTTCAGCCAGAAAGAGCGGGAAGCAGATGATGTCATGCGATAGGAAGCACTTGGAAACGATTTTTTAAAAATCAAAACCTTTGTCTAAGTTGTCTACTAGCATATAAGTGGAAAAAGTTGCATTAGTACCTTTGAGATTTTTTATTGTGAGTCGAAAATGACAGTGATAAACTTTGGCAACAATTGTTGCCAGTGGGGCAAAACGGGTTGCAACAGGCTCTTGTCTAAATCTGATCAGAACCCCAACCAGCGAGTTTGTGAGATCAGGTCCCTGTAGAAGCCGACTGTTCAATGATGCTCCTTTATAAGTTGTTCCACAGTCAAATACAACTCTTAATTTGCCCTTTGTGGGATGATACACTCCATGATGAGGGATGTACCACACCTTTCCATCATCTTTGTGCAACTCATCTACAGGCACAAACTCGGCATATCCTCGTTCAAGCATGTTGTTTACACATTCAGTGTATTCATCCTTATAATGAGTATCCTTTTCAAATCTCCGTCTGAGACTCTGGAGACGCTGCTCCGCGACACAGAGGTTATTTGGCAAACTGGAACCTTCTCTCCTGAAAGGCAAATCAATGTGATAATGATTTCCAATAAGCTTTATTGAACTACTAACAATATCCATGAAACACAGATCCTCTCTAGACATTTCAGTCTGCTCCTCTGATGATCTTTCATTAAAATCATGATTGTACTGTTTAATCAACATGTCTTCAAGACGCTCAACAGAAATCCTATTGGCTGTTACAGCAGTGCAGTTGGTTTTATTTCCACTGTTACTTCCAGTGCGCAGGGGACCATTTATGACCCAGCCAACTTTTGTTTTTACAGCATAAGGTCCACCTCCCACACTGTTTATCACCTTCCATGGCTCCAAAACATTGGAAGCATCAGTGCCTATCAGTAGTTCCACATCTGCATTAACGTTGTACAATTTAACAGGTTTAAGATGAGGCCACTGATCGATGTCGCTTTGCTGGGGAATATTAACTGTAGAAACTGGCATAGTCTTTTGAGTCAAAACATCTGGCAATGGCATGAAATCATTTGCTTCCAAACCAGACACTTCCAAACCAGACAGAACTTGTGTACTAACAATCTTATCTTGACTCGTTGTTCTCAAAAAGATATTGGTCTTTTTACCTTTTACATTCAGCCTTTTTGCCAAAGTTTCTGTACAGAATGTACCTGAACTTCCAGGATCCAAAAACGCATAAGTTTGCACAATTTTATTACTCTTTTGGCTCTTAACTTGAACTGGAACTATAGAAAAAATTGCATCAACTTCATGACCAGCCCCAATATACCCACATGTCTGAGTGGTTGCAGTTGAAAAGTTGACATTAGAGTTTGTCCTCTGTTGAGTTTGTTCCGAAGACGCACCTGGATCCTTTCGCTCTATATGAAGAACCCCTGGGTGCCTTTGGTGACACACGTCGCAATCCAAACGACTCCTACAGTCTTTGCTTGTGTGACCAACTTTTAAACAACCAAAACAAATTCCCCTTTCCTTGATAAAAGTCAACTTATCCTGATGCGTTTTAGCTTTAAACTGCTTACAATTCTCTAGTAAATGATTGCTGTGTGAACAAAACAAACAACTATGCAGAACGGCGGAAGTTGTTCTGCTTCCAGTTGATTGAGTTTTGATTCCTGGCACTGTACTGACATTAGTGGCAAAACTACTTCCCTTTTTTCTTTGCTTGGTAGAACTTGAAGCTTTAAAGCTGCTTCCAGATTGTGAGTCTTGTATGTTGCCAAACACTGGATCTGATGCTACTTTTACCTGTTTTATTATAAAGGTAACCAGATCAGTGAATACTGCTCTGTAACCATTTTGTTCCTGCAGTTCATAGGCAACAACTCTCCATTTTTCCCTCAATTTGTATGGAAGTTTCATAACAACCATTCTCATATTTGAGGGCAAATCCAACTCCTTCATATAAACAACTTGCTGCATTAGATTCGAACATCCTTGAAGAAAAAGAGAGAATGACTGTAGACCTTTCACATCCTCACTTTTAATAGGTACCCAACTCACAATCCTCTCCATATATGCAGAGGCAATTTTATTTTCGTTCCCAAAATGTTCTTCAAGAAGATCTTTGGCTGTGGAATAGCCCTGCTCAGGTGGTAAGTGCTGACAACTATGCACCAAATCCCTAGGCTGCCCCCTAGTGAACTGCTCTAAAAAATGCAAACAGTCGCTCCAGTTATCAGTTTTAGCTTCCACTCCATTTTCAAAGGCATTCATAAATGATCTGTACTGTAAAGGGTCTCCATCAAACACAGGGATGTTTCTGGCGGGGAGGACAGAAGATAAGTTTTGTTTTACAAGCAAAGTAGTGATGTCATTTTGTTTTTGCATAATATTTACAATCTCCTTCGTGCAATTCCCAGTCAAAGTAGGAGACTGAGGCTGTGTTTGCTGCGTCACTTGAGCTGAATCATCAACCTGATGTTGGGTTTGACTTTGTCTAGGTACGATTACTTGTGATTCAGATGCAGAATTTATACCAGAGTAATCTCTTGATGTTGGAACAAATGTATCGGCACAAGGATTTAAACTAGGCGCTTCTTGTACGTGCCCTCTTTCAAAATAAGAGTTCATTCCATCAGAATGCTCAGAGCTACAAACTGAATTTATTTTTAAGACACGAAGCTTTGCATTAGTGGCTGCCAGCTCTGTTTCCAAGGATAATGTCTCCTTTTCTTTTCTCAGTTTCTCCTTTTCTTTTCTCAGTTTTTCCTCTTGCGCTTCGATAGAATGTTTTTTCTTTAATGCAGCCAGTCGCTCCATGAGCGCTGCCTTGTCAGCCGCAGCTTTAATGCATGCGGAAGATGTTGATGAAATTCGACTTTGCTGTGACAAGGTTTTTGAAGGTGGTTTTACACTTGAGATATTAGAGACACTGTCTTCAGGTTTTATTTCATCCAAACTTTCAACAGCTTTATCATTGCGAACAGTATTGTTTTGTTCAGTATACGGCTCGCCCGCCTCCTGCAACCAAACCTTTACTTTGTCCATAAAAACAGAGAATGCTGTCACCTTCGACTGAAAATGTGCAACTTGCCTTTTCACTTCATCTTCTGGCAGTGGCAAACTTAAAAAGGATTCTTGCAAAGCGTTTGCATCTTGATAGCATTTAATAAACTTCCCAAATTCAGAAGACACTTCCTTAACGTTTTCATGTGAGGTCATTAAAGCGGAAATTTTCCCCATGTACTTAGATGCTTGCTTACACATTGAACTGCGCTTTTCTTGGCATGTCTTTATATACAAATCCAAACCTTTTGGCGTAAATTTAACGCTTCTTTTCTCTGCTTGCATCTCAGTGTCATCCTCTCGTTTACTCTTAATATCCGACATTTTTATTGTCCTCTTGGATTATTTCAAACTTTATAAAGATGCACAGCACACTGAGAATCCATAGCCTAAAGTACAAACATGACATCCATTTACCTGCCTTTTGCAGCGAACAAACATTTCCACGGAGGGCATTGGCATGTTTCAATTAGCGATCCAATTATGCACCAATTTAGTACGTCAAAACTCAGTTCATCAGTCTTTGTAGTGAAATTATGTCTTTAAACTCCAATAGTTTCACCGTTTTCCTTTACGGCTTAAACAATATTATCACTCACCAGCTTTGACGAACGAGTGACATGTTGATCCAGGCTTCAACATCAAATCCGTCTGGATTACTCACCAGACGATCCAATAACTTTTATTCGAGTTCGACGGTGATCCTTGAAATCCTTATATCCATTAATGAAGGATTATTCCTTTGTCCACGGGAAGGTTTTTTACTTTGTGTAGTGGCAATTCCTTTACTTTTGTATGATCAAACGTCCCACAACTTAAAGTCCACAAGCCACTGCTGCACTGAGGTAATATTTCGTACGCAGGCAAAAGAAGTCCATTGTCCAAACCTTTTAGTTGAGAGTTTTGGTTTATTTATCCATTTGGCAAGCAATAACAAGATCCTTCCTACTGCTTCTCCTGCTCTGGTAAAAAACCATAGGCCCACCCCAATGCATGCTGGTCCTATACCAGTCTCTTTATTTATAGAAACAAAATGGCCCTACAGCTCTTACTGACTAATTTAACAAAATAACAACAAACAAAACAAATCATTTAAAACAAAATATTAACCGACAAATAAACCCCAAAATATAAGTAAACTAACAACAAACTTTAACTAATTTCAAAAATAAGAACAAAAACAAAAATAAAGAACAAATAGCTCCAACACTAAGTATAAAGTATACACCAGTATAAAAAAGGAGAAGCAGAAAAACTGCATAGTAATAACAGACATGCAGTCATTTCATCCATTTCAAATTCTTTTATTTGTTTTTAAGTGTCTTAATGGTCTTGCCCCTTCTTATTTGTCTGAGCTGCTTCACCTTTACATGCCTTCACGCTCTTACATCAGATAACCAAATGCTTTTGATTGTCCCGTAGACATTTTGTAAATCCAGAGGAGGCACAGCCTTTGCAGTTTTGCCTCCTAAAATGTGGAATGAGCTGCCAGGCAGGCTCCATCTCTTGCTGTTTTTAAAAATCATTTAAGAACACAGCTTTTCTCCTTGGCTTTTAACCCAGTGTGAGTTGTTATCTGTGTTTAACCTCTTGCTCTTTGTTTGTACCTGTACTGATTTATTCTTCTGTTCTTGTTATCTTATTTTTTTTAAACATTTTAATTACTCTGTTTCGACTGCAATTCGGTCAGTTGTTATGAAGTGTTTCAAAAATAAAGTCAAATCCAGAATGAGAGATATAAAAATATGTAAGCTACCAAACCACAAAAGCTAAGGTGATATAGTAGCATCTCAACCAGCAAAGCAACAAATGCTGATTTAGTTCAGTATCAGTTTAAATTGACAGAAAACATGTGTGAATTGAAGAGGAAAGATTATATATAAATCCTTTTTGCTTCAACATTTGACATCAGCAACAATGGTAAATGTTTTTTTTATAATGCCTTATTTGTCGCTGTCTATTCCAGGAGAATCCTTTTTCAAGTAAGAAATGGGACACTTGTTCAGTAGTTGGGAATGGTGGGATCCTGTCTGACAGCAGCTGTGGAAAAATGATTGATTCAGCTGACTTTGTTATCAGGTGAGAAAAGTGTCCAATGTAGACCAAATTCAGAGTGGAAATTCCACATAACCATTCCTGTGTCTACTTTTTTGTTTGTTCAGGTGCAACTTACCTCCTTTGGAAAATGGATATGAGAAAGATGTTGGCAGCAAAACTAGCCTTGTGACAGCAAATCCAAGCATCTTCACACAGAGGTAAGCAAGAAAAAAAGTTGCTGCCACCTCACATTACTTATGAGTTGTTGCTCAAAGTCAGCTATTTCTTTTGCACAGGTATGGCTCCCTGGTGGGACGCCGCCTTCCATTCGTGGAGAGTCTTCGCAAGTACGGCAACTCTCTGCTGCTCCTTCCTGCCTTCTCCTTTGGTATAAATACTGCTGTGTGTCAGCGAGTTGCATATACAATAGAGGACTTTAAAAGCCCTATTCGACCTGTTTTCTTTAACCCTCAGTACCTTGACAGTCTGGCTCAATTCTGGAGCTCTGAAGGCCTGAAAGAAAGGCGGCTCAGCACTGGATTAATTATGGTTAGCATGGCCCTGGAATTGTGTGAAAATGTGCATCTGTATGGATTCTGGCCCTTTAGTAATCACCCATATGGCCTCTATACCCTGACTAACCACTACTATGATGACAAACCAGCTAAAGCGAGTTTTCATGCAATGCCAGCTGAATTTAACCGCTTGTTGCAGCTGCACACTGAAGGGGTACTCAGGCTTCACCTGGGAGACTGTGAATCAGATGAAAAATAGTTCCCAGGGATAGACAACAGCACAGAAGCAAAGTGCAGAATTAAGTGCCTTCTCTATAGCCTCAGGATGAAGTTAGACACTCAATTCATTTCATATGTGTTTAAGAAAATTTAGACATTATTTTTGGTTAGTGGAAAGATGGAAAATGGCCACATAGACACCTTCCTTACCTTCCAGCAACCAAGACATTTGCACTGATGAGTGCCTCTTTAACCCTATTTATTAAACAGATGTTCCATTTGGAGTCTGGAATGATTTTAATGCAGTTTGATGCCTGTGTAAGGCAGTTGCTCTCAGTCTAGTGCCTCATGAAAGATTGATCTCACCTTATATTCTGAAATACCTCCATTACATGAAGACGTTCGTGCTGAAAAGCTTTTTAGAAAGAAAACGAATACACTGAATGTAAGGCCTATTTTGACATTTTTTAAACTATTAACCTCTTTGTATTTTAGTACCAGCTGGTAATGAATGTGTAGTGCCTGATAAAATCACACAAATGTGTGTTATGCTTCGTCACTGCAGTGACCAGACGGTGATAAAAAACTTACTGCCACAAAGTGGCAACATACATTTATTGGTAAAATGTTAGTTGTGTAAGTTCTTTTTATCTCATTGTTAATTGTAAATGTAAAAATGTAATTGTAAAATTTGCACTTAGAGTGAAAACCTCTGTTCAGAACAATTTCTTATGCAATATTTGTACCAGTATTTAGGTGTGTCTGATGTAGGTGGGAATGTTGCCTTTTAGGCTGGTATTTTTAAAGTATTAGCATTGATTTTTGTCATGCAGAAATGCCCCTAATAAGCCACGATGTTAAAATGACATGCCTCCTGCCATTAAGGTCCCGCTTTTGCTTCCACAAGAGACATTAGACCTTTGTGGGTATCCTCTGGTGTAACTACACATTGGCGCTGATGTGTAGTTACGTGTTTTGTGAGGTGCATGCCAAGTTACGTGGAGTATTATGCAAGGTTTCTTAGCATAACACTGCATTATAAAGCTGTGAATTATCACACCTGACATCTCTTGTAGCAACGGCAACATATTGTGAACATTTGTATATTTTGTTTTTAACAGTATGTTATAAAAGGAAAATGAAATTCAAATGAATACATAAATATCAAAAAGTGTGGCGCCTTTCACTTCTCTAACCAGGTGGGGAAAGATTTATCTGGATGTCTCAGTTGGAAGATTTAGTATCTCAAGTGCTTAAAAACTTGCTGTCTTTTGGGCATTTTTGTGGTTAGTGTATATATATACATATATTTATATGCATTGTTTCCCTTTTATTATTTTTATAATCCTGTTTTGTGTTTTTAAATACAGATTTCAATAAGAAGCACAGCTAATATTAGAAAGTCCTATGACCAGCGATTGTAATTACTGTAGCAATGATGAGCATTCCATTTCTTGATAGATTTCTTGGCCTCTTCTTGGTAGATTTGAAATATAGCAAAAGAATACAACAGTTTTGCAATGTCCAGATAAAAGAAAAAGCTCTCAAGTGGCATATAAAATAGTGTAAAGATATACATGACATATTTATTCTTTATATAAATGGTAAATAATAGAGCTCTTAAAATATATCTCTGTGGAACTCCTATCAATATACTGACCACTAGGGCACTAAGACACTTGACTTAATACCATTGGAGATACTTCCTAATAGACAGAAGATTTCATGATAGATGGCTATGCATTCAACCTTTAGGTTGCCAATGAAACATAGGAAGAAATGAAAATTGTCTAATTTGCCTAGGGACACCCTACCAGAGAAAAGTAACATACAACCTTCTCTTCTAACTATAAGGTTAAGGGAGCTTAGTCACTTAAACCTTGGTGCAGAGAGCTGGAGACACCATGGCTGAGTAACTGTTCGTCATACTTATCTGAAGTTTGCCATCTGGGGTGAATGTGCAATTAGTGACAAAAAAACTGGCAGGCCCATGATGCCATGCACACACCCTCATAGCTGTTCCTGAAGTTAAGTCACTCTGACTCAAGTAGAGTCCAGCAGACCTGCGGACATGGAAAGTAACGTGGAATTTATAACCAAGGCCTCAGTTATTGTATTTACTAAATGGTTGTTAAACATGTTTCACACTAAATGAAAGCATGGGTTCACAACAACTTAATTTTCTTATGCTTAAAGCTGTTAGTGATGCAGACAGATAATTGATGTTTTATGATTTTAAAGTTTAGTGCATTCTATTTACAGCGTTTTCACCAGAATATGCTATAAATAACAGTGCAGGTGGAAAAATGGGTCTCCAGGGGTCAATGGTGAAACTGCATCCGAAAACATTCAATTGTCTCTCCAGTACAATACTCTCTCAAAATAGGCACACTCACCACAGTCCAGGAAGGGGAATCCAGGGAAGGTCTGTGCAGAGGGAGAAGACAATGTCGGATCCTTTGAGGCAAACACACACGAGCAAAATACAAGCTAGGAGCCAGTGCTTAACTAACAAGGTAGTTCAACAATCCAGTAATGACTACCTTAAGTAATGGCTGATGATGAGATCAGAGGCCAGAGGGGGTTGATTATCTTCAGGTGTGTAGACTCAAGGGTAGGAACACGAGTGAGTACTGCCTCACAGCACAGACAACAACAAACAATAACAGACAGAAGAGAGGAGAAAGAAACGGAAGCCTAGAGAGAGACAAAACAAACCCTGATATGTCAGCCAGGTAGGACCGAGGGACCACGACAATGTATGATTCTCTCAGAGAGGTGCATTTTTGATTACCTTAAAGAACTGCATGTCTAATAAATTGATCTGATAGTAGATTTCTTAAATATTATTGGTCAAATATTTTAGAAAATACAACTTCCCACCTCATGCATGAAATCACAATCCTAATTCAACCCCATCACGGACACTTTGAAACCTGTGGGATCTTATTTTGAAAGTTTGATTGTATTCTATTGTACAGTATTGTACTTCCACCCTTATGAGATACTGGTGTCCAGGTTCCTGTAGTCTGTAATGGAGCTGCTGTCTGAGGCGCTGTCAGAGTGTACTGAGTGCGTTGGCATGCCAAGTTGTAGCCTGTAATGAGGTGAAACCACACACTAGGCCTGGATATTTAATTAGACAGACTGCTAGGGAAGTATTTGTTGCTCTAAATCTCACATGGCACACTCCACTTTTTTGTTCAGAAACAATAATATAATAAGACATTTTCCCTGTTATTGCACTTGTGTCTTTTTAAAATAAAGTGTACAAATTATTAATGGAAAATAAATGTTTTCTTGTACTTCTTTTCTAGCTCACTAACTTTGTCTTTGAGAAAATCCTAACTGAAGGTACAGATGATGTAATAAGTTCCAGATGTTTCTTGGCAAGATTGCTTAGAGAAGGGAATGTTGGCTCATTTTTGCAAGACATAAACCTGAAGTACAATAATCATCTTTAACTCTGGGAATGGGACCTTTTTATTTATTTATAATTTTCTTTTTAGATTTCCACCTGAATATGTTACTCTAAAATCATCTCGACAATTCTGGAAAACAAAACCAGCGTGGGTTAGCTGCCAGTAAAATTATGCCATGATGTCAATTTTTGTAAAACGATATAACTGATGTGCATGATATTGTTATGAAGGAAGATCAGGTTATTAAAATGCTCGTCTCCTGTTGATGTGTCATGTTGTGGTGTCCTGCATGGCATCGATCAGCAGAATCTGCTGATGTGCAATTGAATTACCTGCTACTGAAGGTGGAAAACAAATCATCCTACACTGTGACTTTGTTTGGTCTTATGTGAAACCTACAAATATTTAATCAAATCCAACACGTGACATCCTGTCACAGAGTTATTCTGATAGATCAGGGGTGGGGGAACTCCAGGCCCTGAGGGCCGGTGTCCTGCAGGTTCGAGATATCACCCTGGGTCAACACACCTGAATCAGTAGTAATGAGTAGTTCATTACAAGGCCTCTGGGAAACTTCAAGACATGTTGAGGAGGTCATTTATCCATTTAAATCAGCTGTGTTCAAGGACACATCTAAAACCTGCAGGACACTGGCCCTTGAGGCCTGCCGTTCCCCACCCCTGTGATAGATGAATTCAACATCTGCATCCCGCCCACTATAGTCTAATAAGTTTGGAATAATGTTGTCTTTTCCCCCCCTTAAAACAAGGGTTTATATTGTCTAGCAATTCCTTTAGGACAAGATTTTCCTCCTCATTTTCTCCACTTTTCTTGTTTCAGGCTCTTTGGGAAGAGTAAGAGTTCTTTCTCTTGCTAAGCTTCTATTTATTTTTATTATTTTTGAAGATAAGACTTTCAACATGCCTTTAAAGTATATTATCTTTCTGCTCTTCCAAAAGTCTCTTATTTGCAACTCTAAAGTAATTCAAGAATCTTTGTTGTTTGTAATACAGTTAATTTATCCAATCAACATTTTAATAATAGTTAGCTACCAGAACATGGATTAAAACCCTGCAGCTATCTGGTTATGTGCTTTAAAGTCATCTGGGAGTCCTCTTGGAACCCCCATGGGGTCTATATATATATATATATATATATATATATATACACGTGCCATTCAACTGTGGGTAGGTCTCCTTTATAGAATTTGTGAGAAAGTTTACTTTCTGATGCCAAAGTGTTTGCCTTTAGGCCTAAAACCACAGTAAAAGATATAACCAGATAAACTAGGGCACAAGTACAGGTTCCATTGCATAGATCGTTTTAAAGTGCATTTGAAAGTGTTGCTTTACCTCAGCTTTATTTGTTGTCTTTGTGGTTGACATGTGTGGCAGACTTACAATGGCTTAGACACATCCAGGTTCTTCTCTCCACTATTTTCACTGCTCTTAATGACTTTAAGGAACACCCAGTCTCCTGGCTTCACCCTTTTCTGTTGAAGGTCCTGGTTCCTGCTGTGGAACAGAATTTGAGGAAATCACAGTTTTGTTATTCAACATTTTTTTCATGTGTTTCATTCCCTTAAATGACATGTCTTGATGCATGCTCAATCATCCAGGTAAGTAAATCCCAAAAGATTGATTCTGTTCATCTGGGTGTCATCAGGACACTACAACACAGAGCGAACACCATCCCCACCCACAGCCACAGCAGCCAGGGAAGCAGATGAACATCACATCAAGAAGCCCCCTCGTAAATGTGGTTATCCCAGCTGGACATGTGTCAAAACTGGTAAGGCACCAAAAGAAAGCTCCAGCTGATCCAGGAGAGAAGGACAACTGCTGCCTAAGGGAAAACACTTAGTGACCCCGTACATGTCAGGAGTATCGGACCAGCTGAGATGCATTTTTTCTAAACGCCATGTCTCTGTGGCTTTTAAACCCCAAAACACGCTGCACCAAAAACTGGTCCACCCCAAGGATCGGGTCACCCGATACAAACAGAGTAACATAGTGTACGCTGTTTAGTGCCAGGAGAATTGCCAAGATTTATAGATCAGGGAAACCAAACAACCTCTGGTGAAGCAGATGGCACAACACAGAAGAGCTAACTCGTCAGGCTAGGAGTCCACACAGGCCAGCGCTCAAACCAGAGGAACACTGGTTCCTCTGGAGGCTATTTACGTGAAAAGGGAAAGACCATCTCTGAATCGAGGTGGGGGCCTAAGGGTACATCTTTCGCCATCTTACAATGCTGTGATTGCAGTCATTCCCCAACTCTCTGTGAATGGTACTCATGGCCATTGATCAGTGGGCTTTGATCAGTGGTGTTTTGAAGGAAGGAAGGCTCAGGGCTTAAGTAATCAGCATCATGGGCTCATCCGATTAGAATAAGAATAAGCAGTCATCTAATCATTCACAGGGTTTTCCTTTTATTCTCCAAATCAATAAAGGAAGGAAGGAAGGAAGGAAGGAAGGAAGGACACACATGGACTGCCATTGCTCTGCTGCTGCTCCGTGTGGGAGTGAAGAAAAAGTGAGCCAAAAGTGAATGCAGTCCTTATATAATGTGTGACAGGTGAGTGCAATTAAGGACAAGCACCACACCCAATCAAAGGTGAGAGAACTAAACAAGGTGCATCTGGTGAAGTGAGTGGGTGTGCTGGGATGTGCTAAAAGGTGGGTCTCTACAACAAGTGGTGTTTGATCATTGGGCTTTGATCACACCCTTTTAAATGACTAGTCTCTCTTAGAAAAGTCTAGAAAAGTCAGATTCTAGGATTCTAGTAGCAGGCCTATCTTATTTTCCATGTGAGGTTTCCTTTTCGCGGTCCCAGGCCACTTGCTCCCAATTCTAGTTGCTCCTCTAGTTTATGATTCTCGTCACTCTTTCAGTTGCCTCTAGCTCCCGCTCTCTACATTCTGAAACAGCACTTCTAACCCCAATACTGGGGTGGAGCCCCAGACTCCCGTATGCACGGTCTCGGTCATGTTCCTGAGGTGAGTGGGGGAAATGTTGAGATCCAGCTTGAAGGACCAAGCTGCCAGAAAAAAAAGGAACAAAAATAAACAACAGTCAAGAACTGGGGCGTTAGTTCTTGGTAGGGACCAAAAGCATAATACACAAGAATATCTGAATATCTGTGGTAATTTGAGCAAATAGTTGATTAAAAATATTTGTTTTGGGAGGCATCTGTTTCAAAAGAGCAGTAACAATGTGCAGGTATAATATATATGCAACAGTGACAACATAGTGGTGAAGAAATGCTGCCACAAAGTGGACACTTGCATGTACTGATATGTGAAATGCTTGTATAATGTAGTTTTAAGTAAAATATAATACAATTTTAAAATATTAATACATTATCAGATGTGTTTTTAAAGGCATGCTTTTTTTTAGTTAATTTTGAAAAAAGTGCTTTGCCAGTATTAATCTAATCACTGCAAGAATTTAATTCTGCTAACATTAGTCATTTGGCAACAGAGAGCAAGTAAATCATCACTTCCCACTTCTCTCATTTTTCCAGCTGTTCGTTACTTAGTTAGAGAAACACCAGCTGAAAGCTTTTATGTGTTCATAAGCGTTTGGTTGGTATTAAGAGTTCATCTGATTGATTGGGCGGCATAACGGGCATTGGCCAAAAAAAATGCTTGTACTCAAGCTCCCCCGACGTCAGCCAGCACACATTGGGAATGGCATACGCACCGATCGGTTTTCTATCGCCCATTTGCGGGGAGTAAGGGCGCCCTTCGTTTGCGAGGTGCGCCTGCTGCTTGCGGCGCAGGGAGGAGAGGGCGGGGCGGCGGGGGATTCACTGACCGGCTGGAGCAGCATCTAATAACCAACTTGCAAAATAAAACAAAATAAAAACAAAGCAACAAACACGAAAACACCAGACATTATAATACAGACTTATAATTTGCACTGATGTTTTTTCGAAATTCTATACGCGAAAAGTGAGCGCTAGAGCCCTCGGTGCGCCTGCTTGCTGCCGAAGTCAAAGTAAACTTTATTGTCATCTCCGCTACATACAATCCAATATATAGAGAGACGAGACGACGAGGCTCCAGTTACAGCAGTGCAAGTAAACAAACAATATATATAAGAAGAGTAAGAAAATAAATATACGCTTTAGGACTAGAGGTAAAGGGATCAATAACAATTTAAAATTTACAGTTTGATGATTTAAAGTCTCACACACAACCCGTCGAAAAGGCCGGCTGCTTCCAAATAGAGCACATTTCATTTATAATGTTGTAAATCCAAGACCATTATGTATTCATGATTTGAATCCTGGGTTGTGTGAAATCTCAGAAATGCACCCTAGACAAAGTGAACCTGTGAACTAAGGTGTAGGTCTGTTAGGTTATGTTGTGGTGATCCTCGGGTTGAGAGATGGGTGTTCATATTGGAGTGCAAAATGAAAATCAATGGAAGATGGACAAGAAAAGTTCAAAGCCATCAGGTGCTCTGTTTAGAAAAAAAAATAGAAAAGAGGAGAAGGAGAAACGAGCAAAAGATACAGGTAAGCAGATGTGTGATTGGATAATGGCAGCTCATGTATCCTGAAACAATCAGAATCAGAATACTTTATTAATCCCTAAGGAAATTATGTGGGTTACAGTCGATCCAAGAAGAAATGGTAAAACTAGCAACAGTAACAGACTAAACTCCAAACAATACAATATGCTACAGATTTTAGTATTAATTAGTCATTGTCAATTGTTGATTTGTCCTGTTCTCATTGGGGAGGGAGTGTTCGCCCAGGGCGCCAAACAGGCTAGGGTTCATAATGGGATTCATAGTCTTCATTGAGCTGGCATGTAATGCTTGAGGTAGAGCAATCTGAGTAGGAGTGGGAAAAAACTGAAAACCTAAGCAACTGGAATAGGGCAGATAAAAAAAAAAGTGAGTTTTGTGAAAGGTAAAAGCGGGAGAAGGAAGAAGAGGGGGAGAGAAAATTTGGACAGACTGAAGTGTAAGACTAACAGGAGGGGAGAGGTATGAGAGGACATCGTATGAAGTCTTTCTTGTCTTTCATGTTCACTTTCCTCAGTTTGGGGACCGTGATGACCACCCTTATCTGGTACATGTTGGACAGCAAGTAAGTACATAACTACCTTTGTGCTCAAAGAGCAAAAACTAAAGAGGCTCTTGAAGAAGTATTATAATAAACATAGTATCATTAAATTAATTAAAGTGTCAAAAGTAAAGCGCTTCTTCAGTGTTAGTAGTAAAACGATGGCAAAAGGTTGGCAACCTGTTTGATGGTTTCGTGCGTGTGTGCGTTCAGGTGTGCTCTGGGTACGCGAGTTCATGTGTGGAAACACACAGGGCGTCAGAGAGGTTATATGAGTTTATGTGTTTTTAACTGGGTTTTAATTTAAACAAACCATAGGGTTTTTAATTAAACTATTTTATGGCTTTTGCGTGCCTCAACATTCAGTTATGCAGACATATGTGTTCTTAAGAGCAATTCTTTGTTTTTGTATGGAGGGGTGGAAGCCGTTTTGCTTCACAGTGCGCATTAACAAAGCTGGAATGCTTTTTATTTACATCTAGTCAAAAGTGTTGGTAACAGTGTTTTAATCACACTAATTTTGTGATTCTGACAATGTCTCAGCATGCAGCGATGCAAGCATTTTATTTTAAAAACGGCACAAATGGGAATTTCTTCTGAATGGGCAATGTCAGCCTGTTCACAAGCGTTTCATTTAATCAAACCACTAGTTTTTAATCTAACTAGTTTTTACGCATCTACTGGGGTTTTTGTTCACCGGTTGATGCGATCATTTTATTTAAAAATCGGGATTTCGGAATGTTGAACTATGAGAGAGACAGAGCCAGCTAGTTTTTTAACACAGTAAATGGTCACAAATAACATTCAGCCCTTTAGAAAATAAACGCTATTGGGCTACTTCTAAAACACATTGAACACGATGTCACCTTTCCCCCCAAAGCAGCCAGTATCGCTCTTTCAAACTAATTGTGTTTTAATCACACTCATTTTGTGATTCTGATGTCACAGCATGCAGTGATGCAAGCATTTTATTTATTTAAAAATGGATCAAACGGGAATTTCTTCCGTAAGGGGTTTCATGGTTTCAGAATAGTTTTTAACACAACAGATGGTCGCAAATATATGGAAGCCCGTTTCCGCCACTAAAAAAAAAAAGAAGCTAGTATCCATAACTCGAAATTTCGAGAAATATAACTCGAAATTTCGAGTTACTTTTCTCGAAATTTCGAGTTAGCTCTGCCAATCAAAAATATACGTGAATGAGGTCGCTTTCTTGTTACCCGGAAGCATATGGCGCAGGACCGCGCACTCAAAAACGGATCCCAACAAATTAAAAGTATGTTTGCTGATAGTAACACCATGTGATTCAGCTAATAACACAGGGATTTCATCATTTGTGAAGCCAGGCTGAAAACACTCAGCAATCTGTGCATTCACGACTGGATGTAATACCGGTAGCTTAGCTGTAGCATTTGTAGCTGAGGGCTTCAGCTTCCGGGTAACATGGAAATGACGTCATTCACGTAGATTACTGATTGGCAGCGCTAACTGGAAATTTCAAGTTGCTTTTCTCAAAATTTTGAGTTAATATGTCGAAATTTCGAGATAATAACTCGAAATTTTGAGTTATGGATCCTTTTTTTTTTTTTTTTTTTAGTGGCGGAAACGGGCTTCCATACAAATAACATTCAGCCCTTTAGAAAATAAACGCTGCAGTGATACTTCTAAAACCAGTCGCACAGACCCGCTCCGTCTTTTCATCAGCCGGTTAATTGTTTGAAATTGTTCAGGATTGCAAAAGCCCACCGCGGGTATCATTTAATTGTTGTGATTCCATAGGAAGACAAAAGATAGGTGTATCACTTAGTTGTTGAGAGTACCATGCGAACAAGGGCCCGACCTACACTGAAAAAAATAATCAGTGGGATAAACATAAAAAAATTATTGTAAGCGGTTGCACGAAATTAAGTTATATTTGGTTAACCTTAGTTTTTTATGTTATACCTGCAGACATTTTTCCGGTAACACGAACATGACTTTTTTATGTTGTTGTTATGTTTTTCATTCCGGTCAAATATTTATAGAAACCACTTGTTTATCAGACATGAACTTTTTGTGTTAATTGTATTGGACTACTATGTGTTATATTGACAAGATTATTTTATGGTAAGCTTATTTTATTTTATAACAAATTTCTAATATATAATATATAATCTAATATATAATTGAGTGTTCAATAAATAAAACTAAATTAAGGCTGATCTTACTGTATGTACTGTACACTTTCTCTCAATCAAAGAAATAAGCAAAACATTTTTGAACAATGACCTGTATTTTTGAAAATACTACACAGTTGTAACAATGGACTTTCAATTCAGGCTTCCAAAATATACATGAGTCATATTTGTACAATGCATCTCTTGAAAAACATTCCACAACATTCCTCAAAGTTATCTGCTGTAACCTGAATTCAACATTGTGGGGCCTTATGACATCGCGCTTATGTAAAAAATGGTTTTTTAAATGTAAGAGCCATAAGGTAATATGGCAACAGGGGTGTAATTATTAAAGTGACACAAAGAAGAGACTTAAAATAACATTATAACCCACAGGCACACAACCAAGAGACCTAAACTGATTAGTATTGGCTTGCTTCTATCACTAAACATCACAACCACTAATACTACACGATGCAATCTGTTTGTAGTGGTGCACCTTGGGAAAAAAATTGCAAACTGGTGAAATTGGTGCAAGGCACCATTTCCATTGAGAAAAATGGACATTCAAAGTTAGATTTTTTTTTTTAAAAGAGCAATGGCTTGAAAAGTGAAAACTGCAATAATAAAGGCCCCAAGTTGAAAAGTGCCAGAAAAATAAGTTTCACTATGTACTGCAACTTTACCAGTGCTGGCTTAAAAGAAAGGATGGTACATATTCAAAGAGGAAAACATGTTGTTCCCACATCATAACTGGAAAACTGTTCAATCATACAGTCTGGTCCTGAAAACCTGGGCCTTCTTTGAAAGGCTGTTCTGTTTGAGCTCCATAACCAGTTTCTATAATACCTCGAAGGTATACTTTTCCAGTGGGTAGGTGAGGTTCAAAGTGTACATTAGTCCAAACAGCATTGCAGCTGCTAGGGTATAGTTATCCAAATCCTGCCAGACTCTCTGGCCTTCAAGGACTATCCCGATGTCCTCAGGGCTGCCATTGGCATCTCTTGACTTTATGATGTAAATTCCCATGGTTGTTTCCTTATTAGATCGTTGGATAATGGCTTCATCTGTGGCCTAGAAAATGCAGAATTCCAAAATTTAATTAAACAGAACACTGGTCAAAGAACATTATACCAAATCTTATTTCAATCTGTGTCACTATTCCAAAAAATGTTAACATTAACACATTAGGTGAACAAAAATGGATTCATTACAGCATGTGATTTGAGTCCTCAGAATGCTTAAAAAGGTAATGCATGAAGTGAAATCTCCATGCAAAGAAGCAGAATACTGTCAGAGCATAGAGAGGTGTTCAACTATGAACTCCACACATAGTTCTAACACAGGTAAAGGAAAAAGCACCCAGGGTAAATTGTGAAAATCCCAGGTGATTTTCTTTTCTTTTTTTTTTCTTTTTTCTTTTTTTTTTTTCTTTTTTTTTCGCCTGTCCCATTTGGTTCTTTAGCCATCAGAATTGTTGTCTGAAGACCAACAAGGATACCCAATGGATTTACTTTGCCAAATGGATCATTGTGGCATTGCTGTATTGGTCCATTTGGTCGATCTTTGTTTTTATTATTTATTATATTTTATTTTCAGATGTTACAGACGGGACAGACATGAGTGAGAGATAGGAAAGGGAGAAAGAAAGAGGAAGGAAAGGAAAAACAGAAGGGGAGAGGGACAGTGAGAAAGGGGGGGAGAAAAAAAATAAAAATCTCCTGGATCACCTGTTGAGAGAAGAATAGAAAACAAGCAAAAAAAGACAAAAAAAACAAAAAACAAAGCAACATACTAAACACAACACCATCGCATTAATCTAGCTAAGTGTAAACAGCAGTAAATACTAAATATTCAATGTTGTTGTGCAGCACGCAGGACAGATGTGCTTCGAGGTAGCAGCCAAGAAAGGTGTAATTTGGGTCTACGAGCAGTGAACACCCGTGTGCATACCTGTGTGGATCAGCGCGCTTGTATTCCAAAGGTTTCTCCATGTAACGATCTGCTAGGGAGTGTGGGGGGCCACAGCCCCGTCCTCCAGGGTGTGAAGCAGGTATGGAGGAGATCAAAACTCCAGACATCCAGAGGCCCCCAGAACACAAGAGACCAAGGAAGACCAACAGAGGGGCAGCCGCGCCACTGTTCCAGTAAGAGCTGAGGAGAGTCCCAGATGAGGGTTCACTCAGCAGCCGTGGAGCAGAAGCCAGGGGGAGTTGCAGTGACGCGCCCGTGAGCTCCGCCGGCCGCCAGCTGTGCCTGAGTGACCGAGCCCCAGGCCGAGAGGCCGGGGGCACCCCACCCCCGAAGGGGCCCGAGCGAGCCCCAGGCTCCAGGCCCCGATAAGCGGCCGCCAAGGAGTGAGCCGGTGTGTACCTGGACGCCCACCCCCAGACACAAAGAACCACCAACGCACCGACACCTGAGGGAGTCCGCAACCGGCAGGGGAAGTGGTGGTAGGTGGAGATAGGCCTCCAAACCTTGGAGGGCCTGAGGTGTCCCCAGAGAGGTGGCGTCTGATACCCAACCTGACATATAGACACAGACATACAGGCACACACAGACACAAACATCCATTCCCCCCCTCATGCTCTCAAATGCACTCACTCCACACTCAACCAACGTGGAGACAGACATAAAGAGACGCTGTACACACGATCACACTCCCCAAGCGTACTCTACAAACCGGGTCTAGGTACCCTTGCCCTTGGAGGGGGGAACTGCACCCAGACCCAGGTGGTGTTACCCTTTTCCCTGCGGTGGGGAGAGGTAGACCACCCCGACTCCGTAGCAGCAGGGAGGCCCCACACTCCAGACCGCAGTCGGACGGCCAACTCCACCTAGCCCTCCCGCTCCAGCAGGCCGCAGAGAATGGGGAGTGGGAGAAGACTCCAAACCTCCCTCCACCCGCTCATTGTAGTGTTGATGCATGTGTGTTCTAAGGTGCAATTAAAACCCAGGAGGGCATGGAGCTACCTGCCAAGGAGCAGCAGGTAAGCGCATAGTCCCTCCTGATAGCCCTCAATGTCTAAGTGTATTTAAAATTGAGAGGTGGGCAACGACGCCAGGGGTGAGGTGTACACCCTGATGGTAATTTGGACTCCGTGATTGTGCCCACCCCCAAGATCCTATATGTATGTGTAATGAGAGTGTGAATAATGTGAATGTCTAAGTTGTGGGATAAAATTGAGGCAGAGGCAGCCAGAAGGGGACAGAGGGGGGGGGGGGGTAGCCTCCTCTGCACCCTGGTGACATACCCCTACTCCAAGGCCCTGCATGTGTGGGTGGTTGTGGTGGAGCGGGAAGAGAGAGGCAGCTGGAGATGGGGAGGGAAGGAAGGGAGGGGCAGGTAACCCCTCCCTGGGGCCAGCTCCCCCGCTGACCCCAGTAGGCACTCCCACACTCCGCGACCCGCCAGGGAAAGGGGGCCCAGGCCCATCCAGACCGGGGCCCAGTGCAGCAGCGCCTCCCGGCCCCACAGAGCCCGGGACAGTCCACCCAACCCCACCACAGAGAAAACTGCACCCACCCCACCATCCACTCATCTTCCAGACTACATAAGACAGTAAACGCCCAGGCTGAGATCTTCCTCCACCTCTCCTGTATCTCCCCCTCCTGCAGAGAGAGTTCCTGAAGAGAGGAAAGCTCCTGCAAGATGTGACCATCTCCCCCACCAGGTGATTTTCAACATACTCCTGGCATAGAGTGACAAGCAGCATTTTGTTAAAATTATTATTTTCTCTAAAGTGTATACACAAATTAATTTTTTTCTTACCTGGGCCGAGGGCTCCAGAATGTTCTGCAGTCTTCTTCCTATTTGTCCTCCTCGCCTTTTGAAGACCTTTATTAGTTTGTCAGATTAGCACATCCATCTGTGAGAGTAATCTGGACTGCAGTGGCATGGTGGTAATGCGCTTAAGCTTTAATCACTTTTTCCTTTTCACAAAAATCACTCTATTGTCGTGGAACTTCCCTGAGTTATTCCTCAACTTCAGGCTTTAAGTGTGTTAACTTCACACTATTTTAACACTAATGAAAGATAGCAAGCTGATTTTCATTCCATGTGTGTGTGTTATTAATCAGGTTTAATCAATGTCTGTGCAGTGGAGCTGCAGATCCACCAGGGCATGTTCTCAAAGCTGCCTTTCCTACACATTTCTCTGCTATAATTGGATCATTTTCTAACTACTTTGCTATTAGTCCACTGGTCTTTGCATCACTTTTCATCACACTAAGCGACTTGGACAATATGATAAACAGACTCACATGCTCAAGATGCTGTCTAATCTTCATGAGCTCTCTTGTATTTGTAAGTGTTAGTAAGGTTAATACATTTTCTGTTTGTGTGTGTGATTTTGTATATGTTTCTTTTTGCAGTGTTTCAGACTCCTTCACAATTTTCCCACTTAAGCAGTCAGTTTTCTTTTTCCCAGGTTTGCTAACCCAAATTTTGATTTCCCACATTAAATAACAGCATTCCAACAGTCCAATACCAGGCAGTTCTCTTTCCGCTTTGTCCTGCATTCTCAACTGTTTCTCTTTAACTGCCATGTGAGAGCTCGCTTGTCAGGTTTATTGACACATGGCGCTGTAAATAATTCAACCAGCAGAAGTTGGAAGAAAGTTATAGGTTAAGATCACTGGAAATGTTCAGGCCAAGTTTCTGGTTGAATTATTTACAGTGCCATGTGTCACTAAACCTGATAAGCGAGCTCTCACATGGCAGTTAAAGAGAAACCCCTACTCCAAGGCCCTGCATGTGTGGGTGGTTGTGGTGGAGCGGACGCAACTTCTTGAGATTTGACTCAGTATGCAAATTAGTTGAATGACTGGGGACGGGAAATGAAAAAGGAGAACTTGGGTTTCCTGTCTGACTGGATGAGTGAAGCTTGCACTGAAAGACACACTGTGACTGTGTGAGAAGAATGGCTTGGTAACATACAGGATAATTAAATAAAGTGGTCAGGTCTGTGACTAAGTGCAGTAGTCCAAATTTGGAAAGGAAATTTAGTATTTAGTGATGATAGATTGTTATAACGTCTTTAGAAAGGGCTTAATGAGAATATCAATGGTGTGCAAAACTGTGTGGCTTTTAACAAGATTATCTGTGTATTTAGCAGGTGAAATTATGTCAGTTGACCTCAGACTGTCAGGACGCTGAAGAACCTGAGGCCAACATATGGTTAAATTAGTAAGCAAAACTTTGCTGTGATTAAGATTTTTTGGGGTTGTTGTTTTAGTGATGGGTTGATTCTGTCGGTTGATTTAGGGATACTGGTCACCTGCGGTTGTTGTCTCATTCCTTGTGCCAGAGGGGTTGTTTTCTTATTTTAATAGAGGGAGTTTTATTAATCATGGACATGGTTAGAACTGGGCCCTTTAAAATTGTAATAGTGCACTTAAGAGAAATCCTGTCAGGTGATTATGTTTTGTGCTTTGATGAGCTAATAATCAGCTCTCTTTTTCTCATTTTTGTTCTAAGCAGGCCTGAAAGATTGAATTAACAGCGCTGTAAATATTTTCGGGAGAATAAATTTAAGGGGAGCTTTTCCAGATTACAATGGGCCGAGGAAAAGGCTACCTGTGGGGACCTGATCAGGTTGTAAGTCCCTGTCTAAAAGGATTGCAGCGAGTCAATCCAGTCCAAGAGCATAAAGAACTCTTTTCCTAAAAAACAAAAAAACCAAACAAAATAAAACAAATGAATGAGCTCATGTTGCTGAGGGTGGAGAATCTGATTATTTGCGCGGAGTCTCCACTATCAGCAATATCTGAGTGAATGTGTGTGAATGGACTGTGACTGGACTGATGCTGTGGACTAAAGGTTGGACTGACTGGACACTGAGATAAAGACTGGACCAAGGGTGGGATGAATAAATGTTGACAAACAATTCACCACGCTGGCAAGAGAAAGGGGATGCTTTGCTTCGCTTTGCTTTGTTTTGTTTTGTTTTGCCATGAGCAGGAGGAGCGGAAGACTTAATTCTGGGGCTGCTGATTTTGGGTTGCTGATGTTTGCTTTGAGAAAATTCTGTTTTATTGACTGGGTGTATAGATTATGGTAGTACATTATATAGTGGGGAAATACCAAATGTTAAAGGGGAGAAAATGTTGGATGTTACTCATGTTACTATTAACAAAAGCAGGCCACTGTAGCAGTAAATTAAATTTGATAGAGGAAAATAATTACAACCCAAGTAATATTTATGAGTCAAATAGGGGATCGCTAGACTTTTCATATAAAAATGCAGTTATAGAATAACAAAGACTTGTCCAAGTGACCATGGTTTTTTCCCTTTAAAAAAGTAAATTATTAAAAGAGCTGGTACTAGAGGGAGACGTGTTGTACCTTCATCCCAAACAATACTGCTCCAGATGGCTCAGTAACCCGAGTTCTGGAGGGGCTGAAAACTGTCTAAAACCATGCATGAACACTCGGGAATCGACAATCCGCTGGACAGCTGGATGACCTCCGTGTTTGGGAAATGGAAGGGGATTTTCGTGTCTGCAATGTTTTCTACTGCCGCTTTTTTTTTTAGGGATACTGGTCACCTGCGGTTGTTGTCTCATTCCTTGTGCCAGAGGACTGCTGGAAAAGGTAATAACGAGGGCAGTGGACCCCGGAGCGGTAGTTCCGGTGGCCATGATGCCATTGATGGACCGAATGGGCTGAGGAGTGACACGACACAAAGTGCGGTGACATTTCTTTTTGAAAGGTCAAGAGAGGGAAGGATAATCCTGGGAATAAAGAAAATATTTTACTGCTGCAATATAGGCTTTAACATTGCATTACAATGTTTTTTAAAGCTACTGACATCAGACTAAAACTTTTATTAAAGGTGCAGCTATAATCATTGTATACACACATTGCAGATCGTGCTCATGAAAGAGTTGTTGCTCAGTCTATTCAAGGTCTTAAGCTTCGTTTGGAGCGATGACCCGACGATCTATTGTGTAAGTGACTTGGAGCAATAGAAGGTTAAACCGCATACATGCTTACAAACACAAATGATTTAAACTTAGGCCAGGCGGAGGGCCTGGAATTCATTTAGCTTCTAACTGCATTTGAGCTGCCTAGAAGAGTCAAGAAATTGTAAGTCCCAAGGAATCATAAGGGAGGTGAAACAAATTGCCATGTATGGAAGAATGTGACAGAAAGAGGAACGTCTCTGTCTGTTTTTATGCTGATATGGTGATGGTGTAGATCTTACTCTGGGTGTGTTTAATAAAATTAAAAGTGTTGCTAACACACATAAAGAACATTGAGAGTAAGTAAATTAAGATTAAGTAAAGATTAAGTAAAGTTAATATAAAGGATAGAGCCCAGAACATGATATTTTGAACCAACTTTGAATAATTAAGGGAACAATAGATGAACACAGTAGGTTATTGAGGTGTAGCAGAGAGAGGCGTTTTGTTTTCTATCCTTTACAGGAGAAGATTTCAGGACCACAGCAACCACAGGGGTGGCGAGAATCCTGGAAGCCCCAGACCGAACGGAACCAACCAGAGAAAGGGGGACTCAAAAGAAGCACAGAGCAGAGAGAATCGCCCAGTTTCAGACAATTTGTTGTGTAGATTGAATAGTTTGTAGGATTTTTATGTTATGTAAATTGCCCAAACACAGTGTTCAGTCCGGATATGCGCTACCTGTTAAAGGGGGCGAAGAAACCAGGACTAAGTTTTAAAGATGAAACGGGTTAACTCTATAGAGGATGTTTTCCAAAGATTGACAAAATAATCTAGGACCTTTTACCAGAAAAAGCTAATTGTATCTTTTTGGAGTTTACAGTGAGCACTGAGGGAAGTCAGAAGTGGGTTTAAATTGGGATTCTGGGTAAAAAGGGGGTGTAGGAAGTAGATTTAGGATATTTCACATTTCACAGGTGCTGTCTTAGAGCTTGATTTATTTGTTGTGGATAGAAGTAATTATGACAAAATAATAAGGAAACATTGAAAACATACAACCCTTTGAGGGGACAGACAGGGTTGGGCAATTCAAAGGTTTCGTTTTGTTTAGCATAATCTCTTTTGTTATATTTTAGCTTTTTAACATGCAAGTAAACTTAATGGGATAAATTAGAAATTATGTCGTGTTTCTTAGGAAACACGAAAAGGGGGAGAACTGTCATGTAATTAATATATCCTTAGTGCTTATTTTCTTATTATATTGTTTTATGTACTTTAATAATGAAGGTTTGTAAAGCAAGGCCACTTTTGACTCATAAACTAAGTGCTCAGCCAGACTGAAAAACAGGAAGTTAGTGTAGAGCTATACAAGTATATTAATAAATACAGGAAGCCAGACAGAAAAGAGGAACTTGTACCATATAAGGAGTGTTTGTATCAAAACTGTGTGACGTGTAAAGTACCAAAATAACACCTATATGTGAGACGTTTTTAAATTCTAATGTTAGAGTTTCTGCAACTGGCTTTTGGGGCTGTGCAGGGCTCTTTCTTCCGGAAGATGATTGAATAAAAAGAATTATAAATATTTTGGACACTATGAGTCGGGTTTTCTCTGTTCTATCATGGGGATCAAAGAATCGTGTTTTAATACATACGAAACAAAAAATGAAAAAATGAAGAAACGCACAACAATGTTGAATTTCAAACAGCACTTTGACATCATGCTCAACCGACCATAGTAAAAAAAAAATGCTGTTGTAATATGTAATCTTAGCTATTGTGCAGATCTAACTGCAGTATCTGCATTTTTCAACTGTCTGATCTGTCAACAAAATATTTTCTTTTGCAGTTGTGAGGAACCTTTCCAACCACCTCCTCAAAAGAAACATGCCCCAAAGCTGTCAGAAATTTGCAAACCCTGCAAGTGAGAAAAAGCATAATTTGTCACACTGTTTCCCTGAGAAACCTCTTTGTTTATGCCATCATCAAAAATGAAGTCATGTCAGCTGTACAGGTATGATCTGCTGACTGTGTTTGGACGTGTGTGTGTGTCACAGGGAAATCATTGACAAAGTACATCGGCGTTACAATCAAACCTGGAAGAAGAACGAGAAAAATTACTTAAAATTCAGGTAAGTACTAATGCTTAATATTTCTTCTATGAAGAATACGAATTGGATGTAAAAAGATTACCATACAGCAAACAGGAGCCTAGTCTTGCATATGAGATATAATGCTATGATATCCAGTATATCAACCGGAGGGGAAATGATAATGATGGGCTGGTTTATACATACATATATACATATACATACATACATATATACATATACATATATATACACCTTTTATATGAACTGAATCAACTACAGACAAGAAAGAAAGAGTAAAGACGCACAAGGAGTTTAGGACAGAGGAACTGTAAGAAAACTGATGGCACAACAAAGAGCAGAGAGATATTTGCCATATGGACAAATGATGTTATAAGTATATAATGGAGAGGTTTTGAGCTGGAAAAAACATTATCAGGAGTTGCATTTGTCTTTATTGCTTACAGCTTTTGGAGTCAACACTCGCAGTGGTGGTAGTCACTAATCTAAACCCTAGAAAATAAAATGAGAAAATTCTAGTAACATATGGGGTTAACTTTTTTATGCTATTATTTTTACTGGATCTAACTGTTTTGTTTGCTCCTTTTTTCATCTTCCCTTATTTAACTGTGGATCTTAACTATCTTAATAAGATGGTGTTGGATAGTTAAGATCAAACAACAGGTGAGCAAATAACCTTTTGTTTGCTCACCCTTCTCTGTAGGTGTCCTTCCATGTTATCTCTCTGTCGAGTGTTATCTTTCCATTGAACATGATAAACAGAAAAAAATATTGTTCCTTGCCATGACATTCAGAAACAGATTACTGACCTTTCCTTTTGTTGGCAATAACTACTAACATAAGTTAAACATGCAGCAACATCAGAAGTGTATGAACCTACTCATCTGGTAAAAAGTCAGTCAGTGTTAACTGAGTGTTTGTTGTTTTACAGAACTAATCTGAGAGTTGCATGCAATGGCTTTGACAACGCCATTGTGACACAGAACAATACTCCTATAGGATCGAATATTGTTTACAGTGGGGAAAAGAGGACTCTTCAGGTGAACAAGGACTTATTCGACTTGTTTTTGAAGGTAGGTTCATTTTCATTCATGGAAACTGTTTGTGCTGCTTCTTTGATATCTTCATTGGTTCTCTTATGTTTTATTTGACTGACACAGTGATTATTTCGCAACTTTTCTATTTTTTTGTATCTTCAACTGAACTCTCTTTTGCTTTTGAAATGAGCTTTTGGAGATAATTTTGTTTGTGCTGTTCTAACCTGAAAAAGTGTGAACAGTATTTTTTTTTTTTTTATCTCAATTGATTTTCTTGGGTTCTGCATGTGTATATGGTGTATATAGTATTTATAACTAAATACATAGCACAGAATCTGCATTATTAAGGGTTTTTAATGACATCCTACTGGCATTTGATTCTGGTAACCACAATGTTCTGGTCTTGCTTGATTTAACTGCTGCCTTTGACACAGTAGACCACAATATTCTAATTTCTCGATTAAATGATGTAGTGGGTATTGGTGGCACTGCACTTAATTGGTTTCAGTCTTATTTGGCAAATAGAACTTTCTCTGTCAGCCTTCTCGGTTCAAATAGGTTAAAATATACAGATTTTTACACAAACAGCAGTTTGTTTGTTGTATAGCAGCCGTTATAGCAAGGATTATGCACTCAAACTAGGAGGAATAAGAAAACAGAATTGAAGTGACTGCAATCTGCAATTTACTGAAATCTAAATGGTCTGTATTTGTATAGTGCTTTTCTAGCCCCTAAGGACCCCAAAGCGCTTTACACAACCTGTCATCCACCCATTCACACACACATTCACACACTGGTGATGGCAAGCTACATTGTAGCCACAGCCACCCTGGGGCGCACTGACAGAGGCGAGGCTGCCGAACACTGGCGCCACCGGGCCCTCTGACCACCACCAGTAGGCAACGGGTGAAGTGTCTTGCCCAAGGACACAACGACGAGACTGTCCAAGCCGGGGCTCGAACCGGCAACCTTCTGATTACAAGGCGAACTCCCAACTCTTGAGCCACGACCGTCCCTAGCATTGAATTTTTTTTCAACCTCAAAATCAAAATGGTTATGAAACTGAAAAGCAACATGTTACAGCCTCAATGACAACATACATTTTTATGATGAACCATTTTCTGTATCAATTTATAGCTGCACAGAAAGAAACTCAAATATAATTCATCATTTGTGATTATATAATTATACACGTTTTGTAGTCTGGTCTGCCTCAAGCCTCAAACTTGACCGGTCTGCAGAGCCATACAAGAGAGAAACTGTCTGAAAATCTGTACCGTTAACATATTTAAGCAAAATTGTTATTAAAAGCCTGGAGCATTTTGCATCTCTGCTAAAAAGGCCAAACAGCTTAAATATGATCTTATTTGGAGATGCTTAATATCAGAGCATATCCCAATTGATACACTGTCCATTAGAGGAGCTATTGCATTTATAAGACGCTGTATTTATATAGTCTGTTTCAGCTCTATTTACTTTTGTGTGTAATTTTTTTTTCCATCCATCCATCCATTCGCTTCCGCTTGTCCTTTTCAGGGTCGCGGGGGGCACTGGAGCCTATCCCAGCAGTCATTGGGCGAGAGGCAGGGTACACCCTGGACAGGTCGCCAGTCTGTCACAGGGCTAACACATAGGGACAGACAACCATTCACACTCACATTCACTCGCACATTCACACCTAGTGGCAATTTGGATTATCCAATTAACCTATCCCCACAAGCTGCATGTCTTTGGACGGTGGGAGGAAGCCGGAGTACCCGGAGAGAACCCACGCAAACACGGGGAGAACATGCAAACTCCACACAGAAAGACCCCGGCCTGATGGTGGAATTGAACTCAGGACCTTCTTGCTGTGCGGCAACAGTGCTAACCACCGTGCCACCGTGCTGCCCATTTTTTTTTCCAAAAGAGAAAAAAACCCACACAATAAACAAAGTTATTTGTCATTTTTTTTAATAATTTCTAATAATTATGACTATTTATATACACTTTTGTGATCATTGTTCTTTTGGATATAATATTCCCATGGTTGTAATCTATAAAAACGACAGACCTATCATTAGCAATAGCAAGCATAAAAAGCATCAGACTATAAAACTAGAATAAAATGTCTTTTTAAAATCCTTTTTCCTTCAACATGTGAAATCAGCAACAATGTAAATGTGTTTTCATAATGCCTTGTCTTTCGCTGTCTATTCCAGGAGAATCCTTTCTCAAATAAACAATGGGACACTTGTTCGGTTGTTGGGAATGGTGGGATCCTGTTTGACAGTGGCTGTGGAAAAATGATTGATTCTGCTGACTTTGTTATCAGGTGAGAAAAGTGTCCAATGTAGACCAAATCCAGAGTGGAAATTCCACTTAACCATTTCTGTGTCTACTTTTTTGTTTGTTCAGGTGCAACTTACCTCCTTTGGAAAATGGATATGAGAAAGATGTTGGCAGCAAAACTAGCCTTGTGACAGCAAATCCAAGCATCATTTTCCAAAAGTGAGCAAAAGAAATAATTCCTTGTCACTAGGGAAGGGAACTGATAAGAATTTAACGATTCTGATTCTATTATCAGAATCACCTTCCAATTTGATTTCTTATCAACTCTCTTATTGAGGCTCGTTGGGTCCTCATTGTTTTCACATTGAGTCACCGCTAAGCAGCATGTCAAAGACATTACATTCTGCAACTTAATTGCATGCTGTTGTTAAAATTTTTGTATATATTTGAGGTATTTCCCAATAAAAACAAAAATAATTAAATAAAAAATAATTAAATGTCCAAATCTACACTGTAGGCCACACCGCTATTTTTTTCTCCTCTGGCACATGAACTTAAAACAGCTGATGACAAGTACAACAAATGTGACTGATAGGCAAACACTGGGAACTAGTTCTTTTAGAGAACCAGCTCTCGATTCCTATCCCTACTTGTCACCTCACATTATGTATGCGTTGTTGCTCAAAGTCAGCTGTTTCTTTTGCACAGGTATGGTGCGCTGACTGGACGTCGCCTTCCATTTGTGGAGAGTCTGCACAAGTACGGCAACTCTCTGCTGCTCCTTCCTGCCTTCTCCTTTGGCAGGAATACTGCTATGTGTCAGCGGGCTGCATATACAATAGAGGACTTTGAAAGCCCTATTCGACCTGTTTTCTCCAACGCTCAGTACCTCCACAGTCTGGATCAATTCTGGAGCTCTGAAGGCCTGAAAGAAAGGCGGCTCAGCACTGGATTCATTATGGTTAGCATGGCCCTGGAATTGTGTGAAAATGTACATCTGTATGGATTCTGGCCCTTTAGTAACCACCCATATGACCTCTATACCCTGACTAACCACTACTATGATGATGTACCGGTTAAAACGTTTTTTCACACAATGCCGGCTGAGTTTGAACACTTGTTGCAGCTGCACACTGAAGGGGTACTCAGGCTTCACCTGGGAGACTGTAAATCAGATAAAAAATAGTTCCCAGGGATAGACAACAGCACAGAAGCAAAGTACAGAGTCAAATGCCTTCTCTATAGCCTCAGGATGAATCCAGTAACTTTTTTGCCTTTATAAGGCCATTGCTCTGTACATTTTAGTGCTTTATTACAAATATCTCTCACCCTGTATTCTGAAATACCTCAATTACATTCTCTTGATTTTTAGAAAACAAAACTCTAAGGACTATTTTGACAATATCTTAAAAAATGTAACCATGAAAAGTACTTTGGTACCAGCAGAAGATAAATGTATAGTGCCTGATAAAAGTGCAAAAATCATATCACACAACTACCACATTTGTCTGATTTTAAGTGAGATTCATGCTTCTGTGTTAAATCTGCACCACAGGTAATGTACAGCATAACTTCAAACCTCCCTGAAACCCAATGCCATAATTCAGTAACTGAGCCTGCACCTCCATTGAAATTAAATTAAACACTGAGTGGATGAAGTCTACAATGACTGTGATTGGCTAGATCAGTACTGTCATTTCCTAGGCATTTCCAGCTACTTCTTTTACTGCTGCCATTTTCTAAATTGACTGCAAGGGAATGGATGAACTTGAATAGAGAACTTTGCTGGCCGCTTTCATAAGCTACACCATAGTCTCTGTATAGTACAAATTACACATTATTTCTACATATGATGCAGGCAAAGGTAATGGTTTGTGTCAATTTATCTTTTTATCGGTCCTTTGCAAAACAATTTTTAAAATCCCAGCGCCGCTGAATTTGTGACCACTACTGCTCACTCCCGTTTCTGTCACTTTTGCCCAGTCCCACAGTATTTCTGCCCAACGCCACTCTAAGTTTATTCAAATTCAGCAAAAATCTCAAAGTTTTGGCATTGATTTGTCTGTTGCAATGTTGATCCTAGACCAACATTTTTCTCTTGATCCAGGAACAACACAGGAATGTGGATATCAGATACGTGTGTTGGCAGGGCACTGCGGGTTAGGTGTATTCTGGTCATACTGGAACTGTTCATGGCTGTTGTTGTTTCATAAACAGTATGAAAGGAGAGGGAAAATTAAGTGAACGTGAATAAGTACTTATCAAAAGATTTCGGAATTGTGGATATGTTGACATTCACTTGTGGGTAGTTATTTCAGAATCCAAGGTATTTAGAGCGATCAACCATTTAAGTCAAAGTCAAAGTCAAAGTCAACTTTATTGTCAATTCTGCCACATGTACAGGACATACAGAGAATAGAAACTATGTTACTCTCAATCCCTAGATAAAATAGCAAATGACATTTAAATATAAGAGTGATTAAAAAATGCAGGTAAAATAATTAAAAAGTAAAAATTTAAATAAATACAATACAATTTTACATATAACAAGAAAGCTATACAATATACAATATAATGGGTAAGTGACATTGGGTGTAAACCAGGCAGAGTAGTGCAAATAGGCAAATAGTGCAAATGGAGATTTAGTAATGTACGGTAAGAGATAGTGTAACAACAGAGTCTTATGAGGTAATGGCAGTCCAATGCTCCACAAAGTGACTGGTAACTGGTGCAGGCCAGTGAGTGGGTCAGAGTGTGTGTGTGTGTGTGTGTGTGTGTGACAGAGTTCAGTGAGACCGTGGAGGAGAGAGGGGAGAGGGGGCAGAATCGGGAGGGAGTTAAGCTTCCTGACAGCCTGATGGATGAAGCTGTCCTTCAGTCTGCTGGTCCTGGCCTGGAGACTCCGCAGTCTCCTCCCTGATGGCAGCAGCTTGAAGAAGCTTTGCATTGGGTGCGTGGGATCAGTCGCTATGCAAAGGGCTTTTTTAGTGAGACGGGTGCTGTAAATGTCCTGGAGGGAGGGGAGAGAGACACCAATGATCCTCTCTGCAGCTCTCACTATGCGTTGGAGGGTTCTATGACAGGACGCATTGCAGGCTCCAAACCACACAGTGATGCAGCTCGACAGGATGCTCTCGATGGTGCCTCTGTAGAAAGTGTACATGATGGGGGCTGGTGCTCCTGCTCTTCTTAGTTTGCGGAGAAAGAAGAGACGCTGCTGTGATTTCTTGGCCAGTGCTGTGGTGTTGTACGTCCAGGAGAGATCCTCTGTGATGTGCACACCCAAGAACTTGGTGCTGCTCACTCTCTCCACAGACGCTCCGTCAATGGTCAGAGGAGCATGTTGGGTGTGCATTCTCCTGAAGTCCACGACAATCTCCTTCGTCTTCTCCACATTCAGAGAGAGATTGTTGTCAGCACACCACGTGGCCAGGCGTCTCACCTCACTTCTGTAGTCGGTCTCATCCCTGTTGCTAATGAGACCCACCACCGTTGTGTCGTCCGCAAACTTGATGAAGAGGTTGGAGCTGTATGATGGAGTGCAGTCATGGGTCAGCAGAGTGAAGAGGAGGGGGCTCAGCACACATCCCTGCGGGGCCCCCGTGTTTAGAATGATGGTGCTGGATGTATTACTGCCGACCCGTACTGCTTGAGGTCTTCCGGTGAGGAAATCCAACAGCCAGTTGCACAGTGAGGTGTTGAGCCCCAGCTGGACCAGTTTTTGAGTGAGCTGTTGGGGGATTATAGTGTTGAATGCTGAACTGAAATCTATGAACAGCATTCGAACATATGAGTCTTTTTTGTCCAGGTGTGTGAGTGCCAAGTGGAGTGCAGTGGAGATGGCATCATCGGTTGAGCGGTTTGGCCGATACGCAAACTGGAAGGGATCCAGGGAGGGGGGCATGACAGTCTTGATGTGTTGCATGACTAGTCGTTCGAAGCACTTCATCAGGATGGGAGTAAGTGCAACAGGACGGTAGTCATTAAAGCAGGAGGGAGATGACTTTTTTGGAACCGGAATGATTGTGGTGGCTTTAAAACATGTGGGGACGACAGCCTGGATGAGTGATATGTTGAAGATGTCTGTGAAGACATCAGTGAGTTCCACTGCACAGTCTCTCAGTACACGACCAGGAATGTTGTCAGGACCCGGAGCTTTACGTGCATTGATCCTGCTGAGGGATCTCCTCACGCTGTCCGGGGACAGAGTCATCACCTGGTCACCAGGAGGGGGTGGGGTCTTCTGTGCAGTGGTGCTGTTTTGGACTTCAAAGCGAGCAAAGAAAGTGTTCAGCTCGTTCAGCAGGGGGATAGTGCTATCACAGGTCTGTGTGGGGGCTTGTAATCTGTGATGGTCTGAATGCCCCGCCACAGGCTCCGTGAGTCTCTGCTGTCTTTGAAGTGATGAGATATTTTCCTGGAGTACTGTCTCTTAGCCTCTCTGATGCCACGGGAAAGGTTGGCCCTAGCTGTCCTCAGGCTTGCCTCGTCTCCATCTCTGAAGGCAACATTCCGAGCTTTCAGCAGCCTGTAGACCTCTCCTGTCATCCATGGTTTTTGATTGGCCCGGACAGTTATGGTTTTCGTGACTGTTACATCCTCAATACACTTGTTGATGTAGGCAGTAACAGTCTCTGCGTACTCCTGGAGGTCAGTGGTGTTGTTATAGGTGGCAGCCTGCTTAAACATGTTCCAGTCTGTGGTGTTGAAGCAGTCCTGTAAAGCCTCTGAAGACCCTTCTGGCCACACTTTTATCCGCTTACGAACCGGTTTGGTGACTTTAACGAGCGGTCTGTAAGCAGGCATTAGCATGACATAAATGTTATGATGTAGTCAATACCAAGTATTCAATTTGTCTAAACACATGTCTTGAGGTGAGAGAATTCACATATTTTAATGTGAATGTTCAGATCAAAAGAAAAGCCATCATGCCATCACATCATAAAATTTCAGGGTATTCAGATTAATAAACAAAATGTTATATAGAACCAACTAACATTTTGTTTATTAATTTGAATACCCTGAAATTTTATGATTTCGTTGAATATAAAATGGCACAGATAATGTATAAAGCACAAAATAACTTTCTTTGGCGCAGTACTCAGAAGCTGTTTAAAGTCAGAGAGAGTCAATATGACATAAGGGGAACAGGTTTCTTTAAAAAAAAAAAATACAAGATAAGGACAAACATAAAGCATAGATGTGTTTCTGTTAGAGGAGTTAACTTGTGGAATAATTATGACAGTGATTTAAAAAGGTGTAGTTCGTTTTCCTTGTTTAAAAACATGTTTAAAACTAGAGTATTAGAAAAATATATATAAATCAAAACTGAAAAGATCAATAATAATAATACTCAAACTCTTGGTTGTTTTGCTTTGATGTAGTTACATATATAAGGTGGAAAGGTTTTTGTTTTTTTTTTTGTTTTTTTTTTGTTTGTTTGTTTGTTTTTAGCTTTGCTTTGTTTTATTCTTTGCTTCGAGCCCTACGTACAGGAGCTGCATGCTAAAAGCAGATGATCCAGTGTGGCAACCCCTAAAGCAAGCAGCCAAGGGAAGATGTTGGCAAATCTATATATGTTGTTTATTAATGTTACAACCCCCCCCCCCCCCCCCCCAACACTGTGAACTACTTTTAAATTACTCTAATTGTAAATCATCAATCATAGTGACTGTGTCTGATACAAACTGTACTATGTACTTTTATAACACAAACAAAATGCTGACAATTGTGGAGTCAGCATATGTCCCAGCAGTGACCATCAACAGCCTTTTGATTGCTATCACTCAGAAAATGGACTTTATTAAACTGTGATAAATATGACATTGTCTCTAACAATCACTGACTACTATCTCCTTACAGTAGGTGTGGATATTTGTCTTGACATACTGGCAGTGCACTCTAAAAACTATTGTTTAAGCTCAACAAAAAAAAATTAACGCAACAGTTTCCATTACTCTTTTTGAGTTACGATAACTTATGTTGAAATTAGATTGAACCAACAAACTATATTGAGTTAGGGGAATTAACTTTTCCTCCATAATCAAAGGTGATTTTAATTACCATTTATGTAATATTTGGTATCTTAAAAACATATTTTTAAGTTGTTTACTCGTAAAAATTTTCTTCCTCCAATTACTTTTTCCACATTATTTAAAATGATTTTTAAGTGTTATGTAATTAATTACAGCAATTACAAAAACTATTTTTTAAAGTTCATTATTTAAAATATTAAGTTGCTGATTTTCATCATTATTATCATCATTTTAGCTTTCTCTTATTTTTTTATTGTAATAGCTTTTAAGAAAGGAATTCATTCAACATTTTTTTTTTATCAAAAAACTTTATTTTTTAACTGTAGGCATTTCAACACTTTGTATTTAAAAAGTGAAAATAAACCAGAAATTTAGATTTATACCATCTCAGCCAAGTTATAGTATTTGCCTTTATGTATTTAACACCACAGAAACAAATGTGTTCAATTGGTAAAAAAAAATCTACTTAGAAAACATTTTGTTACAGTAATACTTCCATGCAAGTGTTCAGTAAATGTTAACTTTCAATGCCTACCAAACTTTACAAGATCTTGCATCTTTCTATTACACAATGCAGCAAACACCTTTAAGATCAATGTTACACATACAGGATTCAAAACAGTTAACAATTTTTGAAAAAGAGTCAACATCTTTAACATAATGATGGTTCCATCAAGGTCAAGGAACAGCTTCTGAACAACTTCAAAAGTATATTTCAGATCCTTGCATTAGCTCAGATTGAGAGCATATATTATGCCCATGAGCAAAACACAGCACCTTGGGAAATTCTGGCCCTCCATGATTTTTGTTTCCTCCACCACAATGGTTGCAGTCTTATGGTTAGATCCAGGGGTGTACCGGTCACTGATGATGGCAGTTTTCATCACCCGCCTTTCAAGGTTGGCCTTAAGTTCTTCGGCGTTAACTTAAGGCCAACCTTAAGTTAAGGAATTAATAGGTTAGTGAATTATAGATTAGACTTTTATACTTACTGAAACTTAATGAATTCAGATGATCAATGGAACACACACACACACACACACACACACACACACACACACACACACACACACACACACAATGCTGAATTACTTATACCGAACTCCATGAAAAGGATCTCTTCCTTCTCTCCAAGGAAAGTGATAAGGCAGCAGATGGCTACTTCTCTGCGTGTTTCAATTGTATTGTGCTATTTAAGAAAAAATAAAGTATGAGTATAAAATACATGGCTGACTGCCAACAAAGTGCATTTCAAAGCTACCCAAAGTCTAAATAGTTGTCCTACCTGAAGAAGCATGTCCTTGATCTGCCTGATTCTCACTCCCTTAGCTCCTCCCCTTGATAAAATGACATCCATCAGTTTTGGGGTGCAATGGTCAAGTGTAGCTATTCAAGGCTTACAGTGGTTATTCTCTTGAACTCCTCCTTTATCTGTAGACCACAGAAAGAGAAGAATTAAACCTTGCAGACTATTAGCTATACTGCATTAATGAATGCTCTAATACATTATTTAAAGAGGATAGATGTGATCTAAGGCTACCCCAGATGGAAAAAAGAAGCCTCTAGGTTATCCCTCTGACAAAACTATTCACAGTTTAAAGGCTTCTAATTTTTGTAAAAAGAAAAACAAAATCAGCCTATGATCGAAATTAGATTGCACTGTGTAGCAAAACTTTAACCATGCTTTTCCCAGCCACAGTTGCACTCTCTAGCTGAAGACTTTTGTCAAATGAAACTTTATAAGTCTTATCCTCTGCTGTGCTAAAGTTTAGAATGGCTAGCATTAGCTACATGTGGTAGTGCAAAGTATTTCCTTATCTGTATGAGCATCACATCATACACAAATCCACTACAGGTGACTAGCACAAATGTTTTGCTTTGGTAGAACTGTTATTTGTAAATGAAATGTTACTTACCTTGATGTGTCTTTTACAAAAGCTTGCACCATGCAACGCAACATGTGTGAATTTGCCCGGGCTAGTTAAGTCAGTAGGGGAGGGAATTTGAAATCAGAAGTTACAGTGGAAAAAAATAAGTTATGTATTAAATTTCTTTAAGTAATTACAACTTGAATTTTATTTTGAACCCACTAACATTGGGATTTAATTTCAAATTACATATAAAATTAATTCAATGTAATTACCAACATTATTAATTCAACACAACCCCAAAAAAATAAAGTTTGCAACTTAGAAGGTCTATCTTAATCAATAAATTAGAATTTTTATGTTGCAGCCATGGATTTAATCAAGTGGTGGTAAAAGGCCTGATGAATTACTTTTTAGAGTCAGTATGTTTGTCGATCTGACTATCTTATTGTAGTAATCAATTCCAGTAATCAAGATTAGTGAGTTTATGAACCCTCATTTCCTCATTCATACTTATCACTCCATGTGGACTGTAAAGCAGCTGTCACACTGTCTGCCAGCTTCCCTGCACTGGAAACACTTACTGTAAGTTACTGTTGTAATCACAATAAACAAAACAAAAACACAACATCCATGTAAAGTTTGATGATTACTGATCACTTATTTGTTGTGTTTTAACTGTTCACGCTAATGGAAAGATGTCTCTGATGGTTGGGGTTTGGAGATGATGTGAATATTTGAGTGAAGTTAAGGTTGAAATGATTTTAAAACGGAATTAAATTAAATTCAAACATACTTTTTAAATGCAGCCTGCACAGAGCGTGGTCGTGTTCTGAACATTTCATGTTGAAATTAGTTCACAGATTGAGATTCAGTTTTAAATTATGTCAAACAACATTTTAAGTTTCTGAAATTCTGATTCTGAACCTCAACATATTTTCCACTGAAAACCTAAATCAGTCTCAGTGGCTCTACTCAGAACGTGTGATACCTGCAGGTATCACAGGTATGACAATGGACCATCAAATGATGTATGGGCCGACTTGCACTGCAAGATGTATCCAGAACGGATAAGGATCATGGATCCAGATTTAGATCGTTACATCCCATCAGTCCGTTAAAATTTTACAGAATAATTACTGAAAAAAATAAACGTTTCAAACTGCATTGTATCTGTTTTCCCATATTTTTATCTTGATTTTCTGTCACCTTCATTTTGTACAGTTTGTCATGTTACAGCTGAATAATTCGATTTGAAAATCAAATGTATCACAAATCTTTATGCTGTCTATGATGATGATGTATATGATGAGGTAATTAAAATTAATTCTTCCCTCATCAGGGTCCACACATATTCATATTCTTGGTCAACTAGATTAAAATGGAGGCTTTGCTCCATGATGAATCCTGGTATTGGAGCTCCATTGACCACTCATATAAGGCACAAGGTAAACTCAGCATTAATTGTCAATATTGATTCAACTTTAGCTAACACATAGAATACAAACCTTTTAAAAAAGACTTACTGCTATGTACTCTGTGCAATAAAAGAGAATAACCTTGCATGTGGGACTTGTACATGTTTTCTGCACCCACTAAAATTGCAGTTAATTCTTATCCATTATCATGCTTTGCCTCTCTCTTGTATGAACTTGACATGCATGCAGAAGTTCATGCATGTCAGGTTGGTGGTTTGACCCTTGGCTCCTCCAGTCTGCATGTCAAGTATCCTTGGGCAAGATACTAACCCCAAGTTGCTCTCCGATGCATCCACTGGAGTATGAATGTGTGTGAATGAAGTTAGAAAAGCACTCAGTATAGAAAAAGTGCTTGAGAGAATGGGTGTGATTGGGTGAATGTGGCTATATAAGAATCAGTCCATTTACCATATTTAAAGGCAAGAAGTCGCTTGTAACCATAGCCAGAAATGATTAAGCTAATATGTATTTATATGTAAAAGTTTTAATGATGTCTCTTTAAAAGCTTTCCCATGATTTCATAAAATATCTACCTCTACTGGTACTGCAGATTACTGAAAGCATCAAATGGGCATGACTCTGACTAACCACTACTATGATGACAGACAAGTTAATAAGTATTTCCATAAAATGCCAGCTGAATTTGACCAGATGTTGCAGATGCACAATCAAGGCGTGCTCAGGCTTCACTTGGGTGATTGTAAAACAGGTGACAACTAGTTCTTGGGGACAGACGAGAGAACAGAAGCAATACCATTTCTGTGGCCTTGGGAGGAACAAATTCAAATGTCCAAATGTTTCCACCTGAGACTTGGCACAGTGCGGACAGACAAGTACTGTTTTCCTGGAAGGAATTACAAAACTTGGTCATTCTTGGTGTGTTAAATAAAAAAAAATTGAATGTTTTTGAATGTGAGTGTGTGTATATGTTTTTTAATGAAAAGCACAATATGGGAGGGAAAATTACATTCAGGCTAATAAATATCACGCAAAGCATGTAAGAAGGCTGTGGTGGGATTCTCTTGTCTAAACTGACAGAAAAAGTATTATGATTTGATGATTTAGAGTCGTGAAGCCATTAACAGACTGAAAACCTGCTGAGATTTGAGATTAGAATGTGATTTAATGTAATTTCCTAAACGGTCTGTCATTGAACTGTGGATGGAAGTCAGAGTACCTGGGCGAGAACCCACAGGGGCAGAGCAAGAACATGCAAACTTCAGATGAAAAGGCCCCAATTACCAGTGAACTCAAAAACAGAACCTTCTTGTTGTGAGGTGACTGTTTGCTGCAACAATGTGCCACTACATTTTAAACTCATACAACTAATCTGTTATTTGCAGTCAACGTGGTGGCACGATGGTTAGCACTGTTGCCTCACAGCAAGAAGGTTGCAGTGGCTTTCTGTGTTAGCCCTGTGTCACATTGGCGACCTGTCCAGGGTTTGCCCCGGCTCATATGTAGCTGTGATAAGCTCCTGGCCTCTGCTGCTCTGATAAGGATAAGTGGAAGATAATGGATGGATGAACTTTAAAAAAAAATAGCTCTACTGGGAGAACCAGCACAGATTATCAGATATGAAGGAATTTCTGATGTATTGGCACAAACACTTTCCTCCTATTAATGTCAGAAAGCCTTCCGAGAAGACAGAGTAAAGGTAAATTGTTTATGTCTTAGCCATGGGTACATCATAAAGAACAGTCAGAGGATAACTTGCACATTTAACTATATCTTGTAATGAAACATTCCATGGAGGAGACAACCTCATGGAGGCTTTTCCTTCTGCATGATTACCTTGACATTCAGAAGAGAAGAATCTTTAAATTGCCCATCACCAAATCAAGCCGGACAAACAAATAGCAGTTAAAATCCATTGCAAAATATTTAGATTTCCCTCAGAGGTTACACCTCAGCATATATCACGTCCTGCTTTTTACATCCTGAAACAGCATTTTTAAAACCACTGGGGTGGAGGTCTTTTATCTTAAGGAGCCCCAGACTCCCCCATGCACTGTTTCAGTCATGTTCCCGAGGCGAGTGGGGGAGATGTTGAGATCCAGCTTGAAGGACCAAGCTGTCAGAATAAAAATGAACAAAAATGAGCAACAGTCAAGAACTGTGGTGTTAATTCTTGGTAGGGAGCAAAAACACAAGTATGTTGTACAGACTCAGCTCAGAGGCCAAATGTGACATGATGTTTGGATGCAAACTATAATGTGATAAATAGAATCACTATAGACTGGTATCATTTTCTAAATTCTGCCAATACAAACAAAGGCAATGGAAATTTAAGCAAAAGAAAAGACATTTATATGCAGTTGGTTCAGTTTGTCAGGATGGCCGATGGTATCTTGATGTGGGTTCATTTGCACTGACACGCACGGCTAAAAAAAATGCAGTCCATAACCACTGTAACCAGAAATACCACACTGTTTGCACTTCCAAGCAAGCAAGATGTATTTTAATTTAGCAATAGAAACGTGTGTTTTTGGCAGGACAGCAACATCTTTTCCAAGTGAGCAGATTATTTATTTTATTTCACTGTTTTATATACTTTTAACTCAAACCATTAATCATTACTTGTGTCCACAACCTTTGAAATGATCACACACACAGTGCTTTACTTCAAAAGTTAGAAATGGACCATAAATTAACTTTTTTCATTTAAAAAAAGAATTAAAAGACTTTTAAGAATGTATTAAGTTATTTAACCATTTTATTTAACATTTACTGTCAGGTAAAACAAGCATACATTAAATCAAGTGGTTAAATTATTATTTAAGTTATTGTTGTTTCCAATTTTCCAAATTTTAACTTGAAATTATTTTTACATACTTCATTATAAAAACATACACCTGCTCAAAAACACAGCACTTTGACCGTGGGATTGGCAGTGCTGTTTGAGCATACAGTTACTCTGTCAGCTTAAAGATGACTTGAATGTTATCTTGATCCTTTGCATCAGAAACTTGAAGTAAAAAAATACAAAAACATTTAAATAACATCAAATATTAAACCCTCAATCATATTTAAGTGAGTGCACAGTTATTTCCTTCATCTCCAAACCGCTTGCTACATCCTATTGTTCCTGAGTTACAGATCATGCCTTTTCCCATAGCACCCAAAACTGGACAGCAAATTTAGCAAATTCTCCACTGTATATATAATGTACAGTATTTCACTTTTAAATCTCTCATATACTGTAATGACCCACCTGCTTTGGTCACTTCTGACGTATGACTTTTGTCTATGTTATCTATAGATAGATAGCTATATCCCCCAGGTAGGTAATAAAGGAAACATGAATCATTTCTTTTTATAGGTTTCATCGTGAGGTGCTGTGCAGCTTTCCAGATTTTAATTTTGATTAGTGATGTGTAATTAGAATCATATAGACAGTACAGCCCCTTTGTTCACTTCAGAAGTACCTTTCAACAAAGTGCTGGAAACATTCCTCAAATATTGTGTTCAATATTGATGTGATGGAGATTCATTAACTACACATCCATGAAGCAAATGTTTTATTCCACCATATCCAAAAGCTTATCTGATTGAGATCTGGTGACTGTGGAGGCCATTGCGTATAGTGAGTTGTGGCATGTTGAGATTATTTGAGCTTTTTGTACATGTTTTCTTATTCTGCTGGGAGAAGATGGGTACATTGTGTTTTTAATTTATTATTAGAATTAATATTTGATCATATTTTTGTCCAGTTGTGATATTGATGGCCTATATTTTACTGCACATTCTTCTTCCCTTCTTGTAAATGAAGCACACATTCAAACATGTGGTTGTGAATTCATAGACTTTGTAAAACAAATTCCAAAAGTAGGCTACTAGGGCAGCCCCATGCCCGCTTAGAGAAACTGTGTAAAATTTCTTTAAAATGACATACAAATAGGGTCAGTGCATCTAGCCAATTAGGGGCTCTAATGTTTGTTTCTTTATAGACAAAATAGCCCGCTGCCACAAGTTCCTATCCCAGACATTGCTCGTGGGATTCCAGTCATAGTAGCAGTGACCTTGTTTGAACACCCAGCTGCAGCACTCCACTTGTTCCCCCAGGCTACTCTCTCCAGGGACCCTTTTTATATCAGCAAATAACAAAAATGCACTGTGTACTTTCCATTTTTTGTTGTGTATTCTCTAGACTCTGAACTTGATGAAAAAAGAGAGTGAGGATATATTCATTTTTATATAAAAGCTTTTTGAGTCAGGGGCTATTTGGAGGAAACACTAGGCCTCAAAGACTCACATGTTCTCTCCTCACAAACTCACCAAGTGAACGACAAACCAAAGCGACAAACAAAATGTCAGGGGTGACACAAACTGAAATGACATCTCTTCAATCTCGTCGGTTGTTCCTGCCGGTGATATCAACTTGTGTGACTGTAATTCTCCTGATAGGATGGTGGGGGCCTCCTGCTTTTCACCAATCAAAATCAAACACAAATCTTGTGTTGACAACAGGAAGAGGACAACACTCAGTGTGTCAGGACAGGGAAACCATTTTACTGGCTGTGAACCCAAAACAAAAGATGCAGAGACTTTATGTAATGTATCTTTTGATTTATTTTTTTATAGTAAAATAGGCCCTTTCACATGCAAATCAAATGCATTCGCTGAAGAATATGAAAAAAGGGACACAACAATGGCACTCAAAGAAATATATATTTTACAAAAAGGCATAGAAAAACACTCAAATGAGAATCTGAGTTTTTCAGCACATTTTCTTTCATTTGTCACAACCTACACAATTAACTAGAGGAAACATCTAAGGGAACAACACAGCTGTTTTTGTGAACAATCACAAAACATTTAATCCGAAACAGCCATTTAAAAAAAAATATTTTTTTAAATGTGCGAACATTGCTCCTCCCCCAGATGCTGACAAGACCAGTTATGGTTTTCCAGAAAAGTTCCCACATACCTCTTTCTTCTTCTTTGATAATTCAACTGAGACCAAAATCTTCCAACTGTGATGAGAGTCTTTCAGCCTTAAAGTTTCTTGAAAATCACAAGGTGTGTTTATGTTTCCTGGAATTTCTATTGTCTTTAACTGCAAAATCTTTCTCTCACTACATTATGTCATAAAATGTTTGAGTATAAATACCCGCACCTCATCATTTTGCCAGTACTGCCAATCCAGCCACTGTCATTCAAGTTAATTTAGTTTGCTGAAACTTTTTAACCCTCAAGTGACCAAGTGGGATTATTTATGATCCCAGATTTATACTGATATATATCGTTAATCATTTTAATTGTTAAAATGCTTCATACTGCTACTATTTTTCATTAACATGAATTGGCACAGTGATGTGACAAGATATAATAGGAGGTTTTTTAAAGCAATCTATATGTATTTGGATTATGTATATATATATATATATATATATATATATATATATATATATACATAAAGTAGAAAGTAAAGTAGCAAGATTTACTGCAGCAGAATAATGACTAAAAGTGACCAAAGTCATGATAAAAGTCAGAGATTTTTATCATGACTATCAAGATTGATTTTTATCAATCTTCAGTGATATAAAAAATAATGGAAGACCATAATTATTTAATTTAACATATAATAGAATATCTATCACAGATATAGAAACAGTATGAGGAATATAATGTAGTTATTTAAGCGGCTTGGTAGCTCAGGGGTTAAAAAGTCAGATACAATTATTGACCTCACTATGCTTATAAATAGTTGTGCAAAAATTGTGATAAGTAGCTTCTGAAGTACTTGTACAAACATAATCTTTTATGTAAGAATTCTACACAGACATGCAGCGAGAGCTGGAGGATTAAACACTTTTGTATTGAGAATTTTTTCTATTGTCTTGTAAATCCACTGCCACAAAGCTAAAACACATATTCACACTATTGTGTATCAGATAGGGCATCTTAGTTTATCTTAACTTTTTTTTTCTTGTATTTTTCTAAGAAAAAAAGCCCTTGTTATAAGATTTTGGAGATGTTTGGTTAATAGTGGATGTTACTGTAGATAACAAGGACAGAATACATAGGGGCATAAACTCCATTTGTGAACACTTTCTGTTTTAGTATTCTATTTTTTTTCTCCAGGCACTCAGCACAGAATAGAAAACAGGTCATGCCAAACACACAAATGTGCCACAGGGTAGTTCTTTTGACCTGGATAGCTGGCCAAATTTCTCAGTTTCTCAACAATACAACTTGGAGATGTTTTGAATATATAAACACAAGCTGGCAGTCATCAAGATCTAAGCAGATGGGGTCGCTGAGTACCCTCGTGGCACTCTAACAGAATGGCCTTTACTCGCTCTCATTCACTCCTGAAGATGTCATTTATTTAACAGGATGTCGCCCTCTTGTGGTCCCTGCTGGATCTTATTGCCTTCTCTCAAAAAAACAGCAGCAGTGGAGAAACTTTGCTTACTGGAGAAGAATGTAATGAGGGTTGATATGCCTTGTAGGGAAAAGACTGACAGGGACCGGCAAATTCTCAGTAAATCACCTATGGCTCTTTGGGATTAGGGTCGCTTCAGACAAGCCAATCACTGCTTTGGGTAAGGCTGGTTGGATTGCTTCGGGTGACTTATGTCTGTCTAATGATGGCTGGGCTTGATGAATAGACATGTGGAGCCCAGTGGTGAACAATCCAAAAAGGTTTTTCAAGCACTCTGCTGCACTGTATTCCATATTTAGAAAGCTATGTGTTCAGCCACTGCTTCACGAGTGATGCTTTGTTTAACTCATTTAATGTTTACTGAGAGAATTGTAGACTTTTAACATGAAATGTATTAAATCAGCTTTATTTACTTTCTTTTTTAATTGTTTTTCCTCCTGCCTTCATACAGCTTGTTTGGGAAGCTACTGTGGAGCTCGAATTATTTGAATTACTTGGCACTTGGATTCAATGACCCACAACGGTGTTCAGCAGATCTCAGACCAGTGTTGAAAAAGGAGTGACACTGTTTATTAAAATACAGCCCAGAGGTTTTTTTTTACATACATTAAATACTGATACGGCAACATACAAGGAAAAGACTGTTTTTTCTTTACTTCTTTAAGTCACTGTAGTTAACATATTATAAAAATATACTATGTCCTATTTAACATTTTCTTTACAATTAGAAGGCAATTTAAATCACAATAAACATAAATATTCATACAGCTAATTCATTTTCAAAAGATCTTGTTTTTTGTTTATTTATTTTACAAAACAAAACAAAACTTTAATTGAAAAACAGAGTGTTTTCATATAAAACACTGTCTGGAACATAAAATTTGACTCCATTTTGAAGTTTTATCATTTTAAATCCCATATGAAAAAATGCAAGACATACTGTTGTACAAAAAAAGAAGGAAAAAAAAAGAAAAATGACTTTTACAAAAGGGTTGGTCTCACATAGGCATATTTCCACAAGTGGAGTAGCATGGCCACAGTATTCCAAAGCTACAAACAACCAGGCTTCGTGGCAGCCTAGCATAAAATCTTGGCACTGACAACTTGCATCACACAGACAGTGTTTGGTCTCACTGTGTTATAGTAATGGCTTTAAACCTTTTCCATTACAATGTTATAATATTGCAGCCTTGTGCATCTAACACTGGACTTGTAGCACTGGGAAGACATAAGTGACACAAGTATTGTCAATAGAAAAGGAACATTACAGCTGGTTAAGGTGTTGCTGGATGCAGGTAGCATTGGCAACTGGTATCTTCTCCTCAGTATCAAGCCCCATTGAAGACACCACCAGGGGGCAGCCAAACACAAGGCAGATAGAGGAACGACGGTACTGAGCCATGAAAAGCCATAAGGAGAAAATGAGATATTTAAGAATAAACTATAAAATCTGGATTGCTTCTGCACCTTATTATTTATTTTTTCACAGATAATTTCAGATGTAGACTGGATAAAAATCCACCAGCTGTACTCATAGGTTTCTGTAGCAGCTGGTGTACTACTGTTATCAAAAAATACACAACAAACATTTACAAACACACGGTCAAATGCAAAGTCACAGCAATATAACATTATTAATGAAGCAGACATGGAACATGAGTGACAGGAAGCTGATCTTCTCACTGCACTATAAAGCCAATCCTTTGGGCGGCACCATGGAATCATGCATCATTTTATTGCATTTACATTGTGATCATCGAAATTTGGAATCAGTCTAATTTTGCAAGAGAACACATTATGATCCTGGGATTCTCCTGAAAGGGTGAACGGGAAGAAAACAGAGGTCAATAATCTGCTTTGGGACTTGAGAAGAACGACACATGTAAACGACAGACTGTAGCCTAACATAGTTTGTGTTGGTGTGATGTTTCAAGTTAAACAGTGATTACCCAGACAAAACAATTTGTCAGCTGCAATATCACATGTTTTTTTCTCTCTCTTTTTTCTTTACACACCATTATACGCAAACACGCATCTTCTCCAGCTTGCAGGATTCTGTAAGGCATAATGGTGTTTAAATATCCAAGTAACATTGCAACAGCTCATCATCCAGTCTCCAATATTTACATGTTTTCAATACGGGTCACTGTTTCTGGGGTTAAATCCATACAGAGGGCTTGCCCTCTCCTGATTTGCTGCTGCTACTGTTGCTGCTGCTTCCACCTCCACTGCTCCCGCCTTTCCCATGCTTAAATCTATGCTTGCGCTCTTTCTGAGGCTGGGGTTGTGGCTGAGGTTGGGCCTGGATAATGTTACTTTGGGGCTTGTCATCCTGGTTGTCCCCAAGCTGCTCCTCTGCCCGGTGCTGCTGACTGTAGGCCTGGATAGCTGCCTCCAGTTGCTCATGAGCCTGCTGGATCATGTCTTTGTTCAGGGCTACACGGGCCTCTCCTCCAGTGGGGAAATTGTCCTCATTGCTGCCAAACTGCTGCTGCTCCTCCTGGGCAATGTTAGCCCTGTTCTGTTTGCATGCCATCTTAGCGTTGCTAAGATCTGTGTAGGGCATCTGTTCTGGCTTCACAACAATGTTGTAACCAGGTGGAGCTGACGGGGTGTTCCACGAGAAGGGGTAGCCAACATAATCGGCAGCACCATCTCCTCCTACGCCTCCCTCAGAACCTGCCTCAGGACCTGCTGCCCCTACTGAGCCCTCCACACCCCCACTGGTACCCAACAGGCCCAGCTGGTACTCATCCTCCTGAGGTGGGCAGCGGCGACGGCGAAGAATGTCACAAATGGAACCAATGCCCAAATGGAGCATTTCCCAAACATTGAGTGTGAGGCAAAGGACAGTGACACCATACATGATGCGCAGGAAAATGGTCTTCTCTGTAGGCCTCGACACAAAGCAATCAACACTGTGTGGACAAGGTTTCCCTGAGCACACAAATATGGGCATCACACGGAAACCATACAGCAAATACTGGCCTGTAAGGAAACCAGCCTCCAACACCGTACGAGTCACCAGCTGCAAAACATAGACCCGCATTAGCCCTTCATCTCGGATTCGCTTACGCCCATCATGTCGGATTTTGGGTCTGGGTGTGGGCTGCAGTGGGTCCCGTGGCCTTTTTGGGGGCTCGATCTCCGGCACCTCATAGATCATTGGATCATCCTCCTGGTCTTCCTCTGTCTCCTCAATGCCTCGGTGCTGTCTTGCTCCAAAGCACATTTTCCTAGGTTTTCTGTGCGTGTAGCCCCCTCCTCCTGTCCTAACAGCAACAGATCCAGCTCCTCCTTTGGCTTCATCTAATCGTGCAATTCTGTTGACAGCATAGCCCATGTACATGAGAGAAGGCATTGCCACCAAGATAATCTGGAAGACCCAAAAGCGGACGTGAGACAGAGGGGCGAAGGCATCATAGCAGACATTCTCACAGCCTGGCTGGCCTGAGTTGCAAACAAACTTGCTCTGTTCGTCGTAGTAGATGGACTCTCCCCCAACGGCAGTAAGAACAATGCGGAAGACGATGAGCACGGTGAGCCACAGCTTCCCCACGAAGGTGGAGTGGTTGTGGATCTCCTCCAGCAGCCGCGTGAGGAAGCTCCAGCTCATGGTGTCGCTGGACAGTGGGGCAGACAGTGTCCCTCTCTCACCTGTTCACAGACTCTGGAGAAAGTAAAGAAAGAGAAAAAGTGTCAAGACAAGAGTGAAACAAGGAAGGTACAGTGAGCTGACAGTAAATGCCTCCACACGAGTATCACCAACATTTCAAAACACGATCAAAGCATTTAGTCACTTTTGTCCAAATATTAATAAGACTTTAATTCATGCAGAAATAGCATTAGCCCTGCAAGTTTAGCAGCAAGATGGTTAAGGGTGTGACATAATAATTGCCTTAATTAAAATGAATGTTCCCCTCTGATCTCACGGAGTCACTAAGTTCTTAATTTGATCTGTTGCTCTATACATTTCAAATGCAAGCCCACTGATTTTAGCTCAGTGCCACAGTGAGGTTGCTGTCAACTTTGGGCTTTTTAGAGAATTAGCAGACCAAACAGGGTGGAAAGAGGATCTCAGTATTAAAAAAAATACCATCAAACAGCACTGAGAAGGAGCTGAAATAATCCAAATAGGGAATTTGCTATCACCAAATACACACACACTTTATTTAACAGCCTATCTCTTTCAGAAGAAATAAATCCTCTTAGTGAGCCTTCTTCTGTATGAGGTGCAGTTTTCAGGATTGTATTAACTGGAATTGAACTCTACTCTGCTGCATGTGTGCATGTGCAGTTCAGGGATAGAGACATGTTGCCTATGTAGGTTAGGTCTGGGCTCCAGGCTGTCCATCCTCACCAGCAGAACCAGCAGGTGGCCAGGCACAAGCCACTGGAGCGGGATTTCAGACAGCAGACCCACATTATCTCAGGCAGTGGAGCTGAACCCAAACACTGCTGTCCCTGAGGGTGGCTTTGGGGGATGAGTGTGGCACCTCCACAGAACTTTCCCCCTTATGAAGCCACAGTAGCGCATGGCTTATTGTCAGCTTGACTGAGAGGAAAATCCAGGCATGAATACGAGCTTAGTTTGGGTTTTAAAGGGCTTCCAGGGACGATATCCTTACCAAGCAAGTTGAGAGCTTAGTTCAAATGAGCTACATTAAGAGAGAAAATGTAGCTATAGCCGAGACGCATGAGCTCCCAGCCCTCTGCTTTGTGTCTCCAGTAGGAGTCAAGAGGGCGGGAATGTTTGGAAGAAGGCTTGTGATAAAACATGTCGTAAGTATTGATCATTCTGACCATATAAGGGCATGCCTGAGACACAGGAGGTAAATGTCAGGAATCCTCTGTGTGAGTACGCTCCGGTGTGCGTATTACCAACACGTGAGTGCACAACAGCTCCTTCTGAGAGTGTTTTTGCAGTTAGAGTAAGCATTGAAGTCCTTGAAAGAGCGCCAACTCTAAGAGTATGTGAGCAACAAATATGAGTAAGCAGCACATGGCCGGAGCGGAGCAAGAGGTTGCCATAAGCACAAAGAGTCATAACAGTGTCCTTTCATCGTGGAGCTCTGTCTGACTGTTCCTGCATTACATCACAGCATTTCTTTACATAATTCTTCTGCACAGTTGTCCTTTAGCTAATAATATCCAGTTCCACAGACAAAAAAGCAACCACAGAGGTGAAAGTTTGAATAAATAAGGCTATTCTATCTATCTTACTCTATCTTTTCTCTCTGTCTACTTTCTTTACTTTTCTACTTCTTATTTTATGGTACTGGTATTTTCACATCGGACCTTTTGCTATATTTTTTACCTTTTCTGCTGTGACCTCTTCACCTAACAGGTACTGCTGATTTGGGGTGTTATTCACACAGTAATTTTTGATATGCGGTCACTTTACAGCTCCTGGGAGTAATATGCATTATGGTCCAGCACTACTTTGACTTGTTTAGTCATGGAGCTGATTTATTTTGAATTTTACAGATCCCAGACACTTGAACTGCAAGCTTGCTTTATTTATTATTTAATTTACTGGCTTGTATTTGCAAATCTTTTTTTCCCCGATATCTGATATAAGCTCTATTTGGTCTATTCTAATCATGTGGTTAAAGAAATTTAGCGAATGAAGCCCAAAACTGCACTTCCTCAATTGGCTCTAAAACAGAGTTAACTCCTACTGACTCAGGTGGTGAAATACCCAAATTCCAGAGCAGAGGTGAGTACATCTATATCAGAGCACAGACTGATATATAAAACAATTTTGGTTTCTGCAGCTGTTTTTCTACTTCGCTATGTTATTCATCTGTTAAAAATCGTGTTACTGGTTAAGCATTATAGCTGATAAAGCAATACTGCACCCTTTTATCCAAACATACTGATAATATAGTTAACCCACCATAGTTTTCAATTATAGATACAAAAAAAGATTAAAAAAATGTTCTGTAGGTTTGTAAAACATGCATGACAACCCTTTTATGCATTTAGCTTAAGGCTTAGGTTAAAACAATCATTGAAAATCCACAAGTAATAGAGGAACTTCACTATGTCCTTTGATGGGCCCTTGTTCACCCGTGTTAAGTCCTTAGGTAATTTTTGCACCAGGAATTGAAAAGCTTCACCCTGACCAGGAGAGATGCTCTGATCCAGGCACATAGCTGCCTGTTTTTAATCCTCCTGCTACCTTAGTTGCATATAACCTGGCATTTTGCTTTCTCATCCAATTTACGTCTTCAGGAGCTAGTGGGGCAGTTAGGGGTAAGAAGCTGACTCTGTGCATTAAGTTACCGAGGTGAGTCAGCCTCCCGAATAGCACCGTGCAGACACAACAGGCAGACTTTCTGTCAAAAATTTTGATATGAAGAATGAACAGCAAATTGGTGGAAATCATGTCACACAAGAAAACGTCAAAAAGCACAGCAGACTCTAGTTCAAAAGTTAAAAATGGTAAGAGTCACAAGGAAATCCCCTCCAGTGTAAACACAGCAATTTTCAACTAATGAGCTTTGAAAGTGAATCACAGTCAGGATCAATGGCTCCACAGCCATCTGCGAAAAGGTCATGGCTGTGTAATCACAGGTCAACAAACACAGATATATCAGTCTCTCTTTGATATATCGGAGCCACGCTGAAGTACAAGGTCAGAAGTTAACACGATCACTTCTCGGGGGTTGAAAACTCCACATCACAGCCCTTACGTACTGAATCAAACAGACAGTTACAGTGAGCATCACCGCAGGGATCCCCTCAGTCACTAACTCTTCTCCTGCAGGATCCACAGAGACTCATATCCAGATATAGTATGTAGACCGACAGACAAGCAGACACACTTACAAGTTCAAAGGCCCCCTCAGTTTCCTGCCTGTGACTTGGCACACACTAACTTGGAGTATTTTTGGAGCAAGTTGTGCATTTAAATATTGAACGCTGTACTTAAATTACATATATATCATGTTTTGCATAGGTTTATTTTATACTTTATGTACTACCCTGACAAGAAGGACTGAATGTCTAATGGTTTTTTGCTACGTTTCAGGGCAGTTTGAATAATAAATGTACTGTAAAACAGAGAAAAGAAAAACCTCTAATGATCGCATGTAAAGCTAATAGATTTATTAGCGTTTGGTTGAACTTTAATCAAGTGAAGCACACTAATGCGTATATTTATACATTTGTTTCTGTTTGTAATAAATGCATGACTCTATTACTGGTCACCATATTTAGAAATGCATATTGCGATTGCATTGATTTTTTTGGGAACATTTTCCATAATTAACATATTGCACTTTACTCCGACTGTACTCATTCACAGACCAGCAAACCTGTACAATTACAGTAGTGGTCATTGATCAGTCAGTCCACAGCCATTAAAGTACAGACTGTTTTCCCACAGGGAATTAATTTTCTTAGTCTGCTAATCATCAATTAGATCTCTCTTAGTGTTTTTAAAGTGATTGTAAAGAAAAAAAATATCACTGTCAGCGTTTTATTCAGTCGACGCTGATTTGGCTCCTGATCCTGCTGATCTGCTGTTGGACTGCTGCCTTTAAAACACTCCTCATTTGAACTTTTACTGCCTTCTGGGACCTATCTGTAGATGTTAGTGGCAGACAAAGTTTCTCTTTCTTTTCAGTATCTAACCAGAAGCGTTATCACATTGACAATCACAGCATGTTAATGTAAAAGGTTAAATAATTTCAACCTGTATTATATTTTGTTTTTGCAGCAGTTTTAGGTGAGCAACGTGTTGTGAAAACAATGCTACCTAAACTTTATGTCTGCTTCCCTTTTTGTCCTCTGTATTTTATTTATATTTTATTTATATTACTTGTCTTCAACAATGCCCCGTGTCAAGGTTTTGTTGCATTTAGTACTTACGAAATCCAACAAGACAAGTACAATACTAGTACTTAGTACTTATAGAGTTGAGCTGATGGGTTATCTTCTTTCACCAAATAAAAATCACATCTACAAAGTCATATAGTGAAAATAAACATTCAGCAATTATTGCTAAAGCAGAATATCGTGGCTGACAGGCAGGCAAACCAGCAAGAGAAAAAGAACTATTCCACTGGGAGGAGAGTTAATTGCACTGCTTGCTTGTCATAAAGTCACATTTTCAATTTTTATATTAACAGGAATTTAATCAGCGGAGTTCCAGTGCTTGAGTTCCAAGCTGCCCGTGCTCTAAATGCTGTAGTGTGTTCAGAAATTTAATATGCTGTCCTTGGAAAGCTTAATCACAAAAAAGACATATTTCTTTCCAAAGAATGAACACTGCAGCTAATAATTAATTTGCGTTGCAATGGGAATTCAGGCACAGTGAAGTCAGTTGTGTATGTGTTGTAGCCTGTCATTAGTCTTTTCTGCTATTGCATTTTATATCATACCAAGAGAGTGACATGTCTTATTCCACAATTCACCATAAATGCTGATTGTTCTGTTAACATTAAAAAGGAAGCCTCAGAGTTATCAGAGGAAAAACCAAGAGCATCTTCTAGAGTCAGAACTCCTCTGCCTGTCCTTGTGTGGGGGTCAGCACCGTAGTGCCCTCTCCCTCTGTTCTGCCAGTGGCATCTTCAGGCTTCACCGTTGCCCTTCACAGTCCCAACTTGTCCTACGCAGACGGCACAGATCAAACTAATCTGCTCACGCAGTAGCTGGCCAGACATCTGTCCATGATAACCCCCTGGATCGTCATATTTGGGTTTAATCATGGCTGTTTTGTAGCAATAAGACCCGAACATAAAACCACCAAATTTAAGTCACAACAAGGTCATTAGCTTCTGCTTCTGCTTTGTGAATCTGCAGTTTGACTAAAAGATAACAACTATATCATGATATAATAATTACAATAAATCTTAATGTCTACAGCTTCAGTAGAGGACTGACAGCTGGCAAATGTGTGGATTAAATAGAAAAGGGATTTTCTGTACTGTGTTTCAAATCATCCAAAAATCCAGCATAGCTAAAAAGGAAATTCTTACCAACATTTTCTGACTATCTTCTGTTTTTCCTGAGCAGTAACTCTGTTTAAAAAATTCTCTCAAGTGATTAAAATCATGCACATCAAGAGTGACTTAGCATTAGGTTCAATGACAAATGGTTTTGAACACTATAATTAACATCTATTTTCAGATTCTATGGTTCATGTTTCTACACAGACACACACATACAAACAGACATCAAACTTACTTGCAGAGTGATCAATGTGGGCGGCCATGAAACACAAATAAACTATGAATTCCAAAGAGTTAAGTAGGCACTGCACCCCGATTTGGGCCTCTGGTTCATAAAACGTGCAGCAGAAAAGATAAAGGAATTCAAATCAATCTCAGTAGTGAGAGATAAAAACAGAAACTGCTGACAGTTTTTTTAAAAAAGAAAAATGGTCATGGACCCCGGCCTATAAGGAGATCTCAAAATGAGGAGCTCGTTGCTTAAATTAAGTCCTTTTCATTTTACATATAAGAGGCGGGTTTTCAAGAAGCATGCCTCTCTGCGTTTGTGGCAAAAAAAAGAAAAAATCCCTCATTAATAGTTTCCGAAGGGAAGGAACACAACGGAAAACTAGTTCCATATGTTACAGGAAGAATCTCTGAGGCAGGAGCAGCCTCTCCACGTGCATCTGTGCCTTACGCTGTTAGAAATAGTAATGTAAGTTCTCCAGAAGATTACAAACAAGTTCAGGAAGTCATTCATCTGCTGTCTCGTTTTGGAAATACTGGATCTTTGGTCAGGCAACCTGACATCGTTTCAGATTAAAAAAATACTTGGAAATTTTATAAAAAACAACACAAGGAGCAAAGTAAAGTGATGAAGCAGCATACTCACTCTACTCCTTCTCTCCCGGATGCCAGGTACTGTGTCCTTTGTCTCTCAACATGAGGCCCGCTCATCTCTATCTCCTCGTCTCACTTATAGTCTCCTTTACAGGCTAAACCTAACCTAAAATCAAAAGCGGCATTTCGACAACAAAAACCTCACAACAAAACACTCGGCTTTCTGGACGTTCTCTTATGAAGAGTCTCAGTGTGTGTGCTTAACCAAGTGTGAGTCCTTCCTGAAAGGGAGAGGAATGAGAGAGGCAGAGCATCTTGCCTCTCTCCCTGTGGTACTCACACAATGGTCCTCACTTACCCCCCTCATCCCCTCCAAACTGGGTCATGGTTGGGGGTGGGGGTGTGTTTGTATGTGTGGTGATGATGAGGAAGAGGTGGTGGTGGTGGTGGGGGGGTTAATACCCCTTGGAGGGGTAAAGGAGGGGGGGAGGTCTAGGACTGACAGACAGTCAAAACATAGGAGGGCTTTTGGAGGTAAATAATTCTCAACTCACTGATTTTGTGAGACCTCTAGCCACTGGAGAGAAGCAGGACATGAGGAGGATTTCAGCAAATCTAAAGGTAGGTTTGTAATTAGAGCTCTTTGTGCTTTTGCAGCATTGTTTAAGGGCCACAAGTTGTGCTGTCTGCTTTAACTGAACTGAGACAAACAAAGCTGAATGTTGAAATGACTAATGTGTTTGTATATCTACAGGATATTTAATCTCTATATTGAAGGTTACAGTATGTGAAACCTCACTGCTGTCAACTGAATTCTTTTTTCTTAACCCTCCCAATTCAAGTGCATAATCCAAGCTACAGCGGATGTCAATCCACCGTTTAATTCAGCTGTCAATATGAATCCATGTCTATTTAATCAGGAAGAGGCAGTAAAACTTTGTAAAAGGACACTAATACAAGTGGAAGAGTTAGTGAAGCTAACTTCTATGTGATGACAGCGATACTGAGATGAGCTGTTGAAGATATCCTGAACTTGTCAATGTCAATAAGCGCTACTGCTTTTGCCACTGCTGTTAGCATCTGGAGTTAGCTGCTGTTAGTTGTTGTTATTCAAACTTTCTTTGAAGTGGGTCTAACATTGTTGCACTCGGACACATGGTAAATAAAGTCTCATACGTTGTGAGGATGTAATTAAACTCTTTATCAGGGGGAAATTTTTATTTTGGTTAGTACAATAATGCAAAACAGCTTAACCAGCTGTTGTTGTTTAGCCAGTTCACTGTCAGCTGTTCATGACATGGGAGGTTTGGATGTCCATCCATCCATCCATTCGCTTCCGCTTGTCCTTTTCAGGGTCGCGGGGGACGCTGAAGCCTATCCCAGCTGTCATTGGGCGAGAGGCAGGGTACACCCTGGACAGGTCGCCAGTCTGTCGCAGGGCTAACACATAGGGACAGACAACCATTCACATTCACTCGCACATTCACACCTAGTGGCAATTTGGATTATCCAATTAACCTATCCCCACAAGTTGCATGTCTTTGGACGGTGGGAGGAAGCCGGAGTACCCGGAGAGAACCCACGCAAACACGGGGAGAACATACAAACTCCACACAGAAAGACCCCGGCCTGATGTTGGAATTGAACTCAGGACCTTCTTGCTGTGCGGCAACAGTGCTAACCACCGTGCCACCGTGCTGCCTGGTTTGGATGTCCAATCTCATATAATTAGTAACTGTGACAGTACTGACTATACCCTTAAGCCATAAGTACTACTTGCTGCTACAGCTACTAAAACAGGCTTTACATGTTTATTCTATGTGACCTTTCAGAACAAAGGCAAAGGAGAGGCAAAAGAGGTAAGCATGTCTCACACTTACACTAATTCCCTCTTCTACAGACTTATAACATGCTTCATTTGCTCTATATTTAGAAGAAGAAGGAGAAGACGAAAAAGACGAAAACAGAAGTAACGCTCTGTTTATAAAGCACCATAAAAACTGAATGTTAAATGCTGCAGATTTCACCAGGACAGAAGAAAAGAGAAGAAAACATAACACTTACTAAACTATGAATATAATCAATAAAAAAATAAAAATAAAGGCAACAATCAAAACAATAATTTTACATGAACTTGTTCTTTTGTTTCTTTGTGGGGTTTTTGTTTGTTCGATTTTTTTCCCCCATCATAAACTAACCCATAGACATGGACAACTAATGTAGACGCACACTAAACTATTTTTTATATTCACTATATGTTGCTAGCACCAGTTAGGACCCCCTTTTGTCTTCAAAACTGGCCTAATATTGAAATAAAACACGATGCAGATCCTTCCGATATGTCGGCTGCACATCCACGATGCAAATCTCTTATTCCATGATATTCCACAGTGCTGGATGGAGATCTTGTTACTGTGTGGGTCATTTGATCACAATAAACTCATTGTTATGTTCACAGGATGGACATGATCAGCAATAACATTCAGGTAGGCTGTGCTATTTAAACAATACTCAATTTAGTATGTATACTATACAATACTCAATACTTTGCTTGTCAGTAGTGTTTATTTGAGTTACTGTTGCCTTCCTAGTAAGACACTTAAATCACATCTCCTCCTAATTCTGATGCTTGGTTTGAACTTCAGCAGGTTTTGACTATGTTTACAACATATGATCAGCTGATTGGATATTTGCATTAACAAGAAGATAAAGAGTATCTAATGAAGTGGGTACACTAAATGAAGTTCCCAGTGTTCCCACATACAGGCTTTTCACTTCACTTGTGTTCACTTTTCAGACCCAAAGGTTTAGTCAGTTATTGTCAGTGGATAACTACACACACACTCACACCATCCCTTCCCAACATCATATGGGCAACAATGAAAGAACAAAGTGTACTCTCGATTGAAGGTTGGGAAACATAAAACATGAACATTTATTGCCAACGTTTATGGACTTTAGTTGGTGCTTTCAGAAGCATGAAGACTCAATCATAATCCTCCATCTCTTCCAGTGTCCACATGCCCTCCTCACTCCTTCCCTCTTTCCCCTCCCCTCGCTTCCTCATGAGTCATAATCATGCACGCTACGAACAATAAAAGATGTTCGTCTGATATTGTCCAAATCCACTCACCAGTGGTGGTTGCTCAAATTAGGACTGCACGCTATCGCAGCCTCTTTTCTTATCGCTCTCCTTTGAGCGGACCAATTCCTATCGCCGAATTTCACAGATCATACGCTGAGAAAGCACAGAGTATAATTCTTCTTTAAATTCATATCATGTCGCTCAAAAGCCACAGCTTTGGTTAAAAATGTTTTTTTGCCAAGTTTCCTTCCTATGTGTGAGTCTTTTTTAATGTTGGCAGTAACTCTGGGAACATTCTTTCCTTTGATGTCAATTCATTTGAGTTGTTTTTAATGATGGTGCTGATGCTGAAGTTCAGAGTAATGATGGGAATGAACACCCAAGTCCTTAACTGGAGCTAAGTCAAATTTGTGATAGTTTTTTAAGCACGCTTATCGTGATTTACAGCTACTTCTAATCAGACTATGTGACAAACTTTAGCATTCAAGTAATACACAGTAAGTCATTCTGTGAAAGACCATCTGTGTTTGTGTGATTACACAGACATTGAGGGGGAGAGATGGTTTCATTCTTTTCCCTGCTGACATGAAATGGACATACTCCATGTTACTGTCAGTGCTAGTTTGCCACGCAGAGGGGTTTAGCTGTGGGTTACAGCATATGACTGCAGCTCAACATGTCCCCAGTTCAACTCTGGTTGCCCTCTGTGAAGGCCACAAACTTTGACTGTCTTTAACTGCTTCCCTTGTCCACAGTTTTTCGTTTTAATTTCAGTATTTACTTAAATAGCACCACATTGACAACAACGTCTCTCAGCATGACACATTATACTGTAAGGTGAGTACACAAATCAAATCAAGAGATCCTTAATGCAATTCCATTTGCACCCTATGTGAAGCACACTATACAATTACTCAAATAAGAGTAAACTAGAAACCAGAATTTGTTAACACCAATAGCATGTGCAAAAACCATCCATAATAACATGCCTTTTTTTTGAACTGCAAACATCTGTGTCACACATGCATATGCTTGCATATATATGCAGTAGTCATGCGTGCTGCTAGATAACATGCAGATCTTGTCATACTGCAAAGGAAAAGCCTTTCATTTTCCATACAGCACCAAAGCAAACAATCAACAGTTTCACTGCTTAGCATTTGAGGCAAGTCATCAACACTGGGTTCTTCTAAGTCTTCTGTGTGCATTTTATATTCTGAGCGCATATGAGCAGCCTTCAGAAAATGTGTATATATGAGCACGTCATAACACAGGCTGCTCATAGATGGATTGAGGAGATTGGGACCGCTTAACACCCATAATCCCTCACTCGGCTTGCATAAACCAAACTAATTTGGCTCATTTTACTGTGTATCGTCCATGTAAACAGTGAAGCACTTAAAGAAGAGGCTTAAGCGACAAAGTTGTCATTTGGCTTCTTGTCGGTATTTTTGCAACATACTTCCACCCGGGCCATTAAAGAACTCTCTTTCAGAGCCGTAGAATGATGAGATAAGATAAGATAAGATAGAACTTTATTAATCCCTCGGGTGGGTTCCTCTGGGAAATTCGACAACACTACTGATGAGTAGCTATTAATATGCATGAAGCCCAAGACAGCCGAGTCATCTTAAAATATGGGTTTCATCAAAAAGTTTAGCTTTATGAAAAAATTGTACAAGATGTGTGGAGTGTTTTGGACCCATTTGCATATGCAGTGTGGAATTTCCAAGTTTAAACAAGAAAGTTAAATTTGATCGATGACTTCCTGATGGTAAACTTTCTCAAGACTGTCGTAATTTTACCAAATTAAAGTACCACAATTTTTCAAATGCCAGCCGTCAAATTAAGCTCTTCAATGGTGGGTTGAACACCTCACAGAGTGGAGGCAGGCTGTTGCTGTAAACATATGAATCAACAAACAGAAATTTGAGATGACACACTGACACACAGATGTTTAAACAAGAGGGAAACATTTAAGGAGATCATCCTCAAAGAAATTTTGAAAGTTTGACATTTCATTTTAGTTATTTTTTTTTTCACGTTAATGCCGTTTCCACATCAATTAGTAGTGGAAATGTTTTTATTTATGTAAACAAACAAACAAAAAATACCAAACAAGGAATAAATTGTCATTTTTTTTCTGACGTTCTAATAAAAAGAGGAGAGGCTGGTCTGACTGCTTGTGTGTGCTTCAGTGATCGAGTTTCTTTGAGTTTCTAATTCATGTTTAGATTTTTAGAATAAAATGCAAACGGAGAACCTTAAAATTCCCTAAATTCTAATCTTATGCATTGTCAATAAATGTGGCGGGATCTTATTTTCTCTGTTTTACTACATTAGTCTCACGTGTAGGTAAGGAAAATTGTGAAAAGATAGGGATACTTAAAGATATTTAATCTTTGATATCTTATATATATTTCATTTTACTTTTAAAGGCCATGTATCTAATGGGGCCAGCATGTAGAAAGAAACTCAGAAGCAAGTATCATTTTTTAATGTTTGGGTTGGCTTAGCAGTTTGTATCAGAAAGCATGTTTGCATGTCTTGTGCAGAAGGTGGTATTAAACAAAATATTTCCCTTTAAATTTAATGGTTTGCTGTTCAAATCTCGGCATCTCCAGTGACTCTACACTTCACTTCAGCTGCAATCTATTTCTACGATAAATACCAAACCAGCCCCTCTTCTTATTGGGTTACTTGCTGCCTTCTGTGTCCATTCTAGTGCTATTGCAGAGTTTCTTCACCTGATTAACATTAATCAGGGAGCAAGAGACATTCTTGTGGTCTGAGTAGTTTATACTGCTCCAGTTTAACTTTAGCTACCACTTTCGTCTCCCTTCACAGGGATTAATAGGTTTTATATATTCACAACCAAAGTTTAAGTGGATGCAACCATCCCACTGAACCAATCAGGAAGTACAGCAGGTCAGTGGGTTCATTACATGGATGTAAACAACTTTTATTTGTTTACAAATGAAGAACATGTAAAAACCCGTCATTTATTTGATCTACATTTGCCTTTATATACAGGTCATTTCCTGGGCTAACACCAAGGGGGTATAGCTCAGTGGTAGAGCAATTGACTGCAGATCAAGAGGTCCCCAGTTCAAATCTGGGTGCCCCCTTTTTGCACTACAGTGGTAGTATGAAAAAATGGTAACAACATCACACGATCCGAAAGCTGCAAAGTAAATGATGACGTAGCATATGTTATTGTAATGAAGTTTGGCAATGCATATACTGTATGGCACATCTGCAGTGCAAAGGGTTAGAGTTATGACTAGCAGAACAGATCATTTGTATTTAAAAAAAAATCCTATATTAATTAAAATCATGGGTGCTTATAGAGGCTGCAGTGTTCCTTTAAGAATCTTTATCACCAGTCAATCAATGCTGCCTTTGTAGCGAAAAATCATTTCATGCCTTTCTGAAATCACCCTTATCATAGGAAGTACTCTTTTTCTTAGATTTGTAGGAAATGAGCTGGATACATAGGCAGCCACCACTATAGAAACATTAAATACATCAGAGAGAGCAAAGGGAAATTTAATTTTCTACATTATTCATGGATTGAACTATATGTGAACCCTAAATTAGAAGAACAAGGAGGAACAGCACAAAGATAAAGCGTCAGACTATGGATCAAAATGCCCTTTTCTAACTATGACATTATCACACATAATGTGACATTATCACGCATGAATGTTTAAACACAAGTTTAAAAAAGGGGGTGGGGTCACTCAGCTGGGCTTCATCAGTTTTGTCTGAAAATGCTTGATCATTATAGTCATCTGTTTAATTTGATCATCTGCAAAATCTATTTCCTCTGTGAAAAACCCTTCCAGTGAATAAATGAAATTAGAACAGAAAACTGCAGATTTTAAGAAGTTGATAGGATCCAGTTTGGCACCTGTGGCTGAGTTGTTATACAATCTCCTGTCCTGTATAACAATGCCAGTAGTTCTCGCTCTGCGACAATAATTTCCCCTGCTTGTTGCATTCAGGGCATTCCAGCCTCTGTACAGGAGGTAATATTAAATGAACCTCAGTCTACCGTAAGCAGCGCTCATGGACTTATGGGCATATAAAGTAAACACAGGGGGCACTCAGATTTGTCTTTGTATGTATTTTTTCCAGGCAACTACTGGAGCCTAAGAAAGCATGCCATAAATGAATGCACACTCTAAATAGCATTAAACAGTAATGAACTGACCAGCCTGCTATATAATCCAGAGTACAGAATGCCCATGTCCAAAAAAAGAAATAAATTAATTATTGTTCATACTGTATCTCTCAAGCTAAAAAAAAATAATAGTGTCAGGTATTCTTTTAAAGATCATTATATAAATTACATTCATATTCAGGTGACTTCTGATCCTTTTATTGGCTATTATAGAGCATGTTGTATATGAGTTCTCTGTAAGGTTCATGTATCTTCATCTTATGTGTGGAAATGTTTAAAAGCCTTTTTTCCTCCACGATAAAAAGCAAAAATCCTGGGAAATAATAAACTATTGTTGATTTTTATCTGTGCCATGGAGCAAATTAATTAATAGAGGGAGGATGGATGCTACAAGCGCAGGTTCATTATCATACACAAACATGCAGAGACTCACGAGTGAACAAACACATTTGGGCTGTTAAATATTTGCAGTTCAGAGAGAGGCTGCCTCCTTGACTCGGGCTTTGTGGATACAATTCATTATCAAACAGAGCTGAATTCACAGATAAAGCACGTACAAATCATGAGGGAGTACAGCTCAGTGGTGGAACATTTATCTGTAGATCAACAGGTTCCCATTTTGCCTCTTCAATTGCTGTATGTAAACAGGAATCTTTGCACATGTGATAAAGCTCTGCTGCATGTCAGAGGCAACACGGTGGCAGACAATAGAAAAGCTTTCTGCTCTGTGGAAAGGTTTTAGGGGAGACAGGCTAATACCACATATTCTCTGAATGTGCTCCTTAGATCTGCATTTTGTTGCTGCTCGTTTCTTTTCATATATCTTCTTTTAGCAGAATTCAACCATAAAAACCCTGCATTTAAACATCTTAAAATAAACGTATTTTATCTTATAATGCTATCATCACACAGTTATAGCTGTGTGGATAATAAGGCTTTAGATGGGCGTGCATTTATCTACTCTAAATACATTAGTTATAAAGCAAGCTAATGCCAGTGACAGTGAACAAGATTTTGCAAACCAGTGACAGCATTTTTTTAATTTTAGAAGAGATAATCTATGCTGCAAATGGCATAGAAAAGAGACAAAAAGTGCAGAAATTCATATTTGCTGTTTGACTCTCATATAGCTGCAGCCATTAGTTGGAGTAAAACAGACAACTGCTTTTTTTTGAGATAGTAAATTCTTAAAAGGTTTAGGTTGTGTGTTCCTATCACACGTACATCACTGAGCCACACTTCATCTCATGCCTCGCCATAAAAAGCCTCATTTAACTCATCGGCCGCAGATTAGATTAACATCTGTAATTAGTGTTGAGGAGACGAGTTAACCTGAGTTGAATGGATACTTCAGCATGCGTATGTTATCATACATAATCATGCAGAGCAAGTCCCCAAAACACCCACGCACACAAAAACACACTGCTATCATCTCCTCGGGCTCACCTGCAAATATAGAGACCTGTCAGAGAAGGACTGAGGAAGAGGAGCAGGGCAGATGGAGCTGAGGAAGAATCTGTGGGTCTGTATTATTGAATCAAAGGTGTGTAAAATATCCACTCAATGAGAATAAAATGTGTGGTTAATTTGAAATAATGTCTCCCGTAACAACAAAATGTGTTCCTATGGAAAAAGCAGATTGGCTATTGGCGGTGTCTGTGTATATACTGTATGTGTGTGTCTGTATGCATATGTGAGGCTGACTCACAATTATTATTTCTTGTTGTGTCTTCAGGCATGGATGTATTCAGTGTGCGTGCTTGCCTGTGTGTGCGCATGCGGAGCACCTTACCCACTGGTGACAGGTTCTAAGGGCAGAAAAAGTGTGTGTGCGTGTGTGTGTGTGTGTGTATTTTCCTGCAAAGTACTGTATGTCATTTATTCCTATTCACATTATTCACATTCTCCAGGGAAGTGGCTAGTCTTTCATTACAGTGCGCTCACTTGTTTGACGGTTCTGCTCCTGAGGCGATTGCTGCTGCTAAATATCACACACCTGGATGCACAGTGTGTGCTTTTCCCTCTCATCCCAAAAAACCTGCTATCATGCTTTTAGTGTCTAAAAAAATCATACAAGAGTTTCACCTTGATGAGCCTTCTTTAGAGGGGCCATACAGCACATGTAGGATTACAGATGACTTCTTTTACAGCAGCGTATCTTTAATACCGCAGGAGCTGAAAAGCTGGGCAGAGGGAAGATAGATAAAGGAAGAGAACAGTTCTTTAAATATGATAAAACATAGAAGTGCATTATAAATACCACACCACTGGTTCCCAAACTATTGCTGCAAAATAGGAATTTAATTTGCGGGATGGCAAAAACATGCTGCACATTAATGCAAATGGTAATATGTGTGCATGTATTTTTATGGCTTTATGTGACACAAAAGAGTCACAGCTTCCAAGTGGAGTAGGACTACCTCTAATAAATGCTAACAAGAGATTTGTACTTCTGCATTAAATACGCAATATAGGTATACTGTGACCGTAAAGCCTTCTGAAAGCCAGAACCTACACAGTAATCTGACACTTCAGATACACTGAGGAAAGCCACGGGCAGTTTTTTTCTTTGTGCCATGGTATATTAAATACATTATATATACTTAAATGTTAGTGCTGAAATTCCAATTAACAGGCAATTTAATGGTTCAGCTCCCATTAGACTGGTGAATTGTCTGGAGTCAAGTATGCCGGGCTTTTTGCTTAATATATTACCCAACAGGCTACTTTAAAAAAGAAAAAGGTCCTGCCTGGAACATATCTTAGTAGTAAATATACAGATACAGTGGGGGAACTTTAAGATAAGCTAAAAATAAACTTTTTTGTCCCATGGGGAAACTGGTCTTTGACAAGGAGTTCTAAACATAGTTGTGTTCACATAATAAGCATAATATATTACGCCAATATAAATAGACTAATATGCAAAATCTCAAATATAACCATGCAGAATCTTTGTTGACTTTCCTTCCTGGTTAAAGTTAAACTTTATTAATATGGTCCATCTTTTTCAGGCCCACTGGTGAAAATTCTTAAAACCCCTGTGTTTAACTTCTTCATACTTTCCCCGTAGTATGCAGTACTGTAGAAAAGCCTTGAACCCGCCATCTTTTCCTTATTATATCTTTATTTTGCATCCAAGAAGCCAGACTTTTTTTTTTTTAAGTGGTGTGAGCAATAGTTCTCCAATCTTTCTAAAGGTCTTTCAAAGTTGTTCTCTGGACATTGGCTGATTGATGTCTTGTTTGCTGCTGGATTTTAGCCAGTGGTGTTGGGGATACTGATGAAATTATGAATACAAAAATGTTCCAACGTACCATCAGCTTTTGATTCATGATGCCAGATCCAGAAATTAATTGATTGGAAACGGCGACAGTTATCCCAAACATACTGCCAATGTGGTAAAAGCACACCTGGACAGACCAAGACCTCAACATTATGGAAGCAGTGTGGGATCGTCTTAACAGAGAATGGAAAAAAAAACACCCAACAAAGAAGAGCTTCGAATGTCATTCAAGAAGCCCTGAGAACTGTTCCTGAGGACTACTTAACGAAATGACAAGAATGACTTACTAAGAGAATTCAGTCTGAGCTGAAGAATAAAAGTGGTCGTACCAAATGCTGACTTTGTTAGAATTGTTAGAATCTCATTTTTTTAAACAAAATGTAAAGAAGTGAAGGGTGGCTCAAGACTTTTCCACAGTACTATAGTTTCTTTGTAAAGTCAGCACCACTTTTTTAACACTTTTTTAAGTGTACTGATTGCTAGATTTGGAATCCCATGATAGATTTATCAAGGTGATAATAACCTGCTTATGATCCTGAACCCAACTGCTGCTGTCAGGGTAAGTGAAACCAGACGGTGGAAAGATATCCTGGGTGTGTTGGAGTTGCTCTGTATTACCGGGCCTGGAGAGGCATACTATGAAGCTAACAGCCAGAACAACAAATATGGCTGTCTTTTTACGGTGTTACCATGGTAACACATGCTAAACACATAACATGTAGACTGTTTATCACCAATCAGTAAGATTAATTTGAGAAGAATCTGACAACAAGCGTAAGTGATTTCAACCTCCTGTTTATTAGTATATGACACAGTGAGAATTCATGTACTGCTGTCATGTCAGAATTAAGTAAGAACACACACAATAAAATAAATATTGCATATTATCTTGAGTTAACATATACATTTTTTCTAACTTCTCTGCATGCTTCTTTTGATCTGCAGCATTACTCTCTTGTCCTATCTGCAATGGCAATCTTCCCTTTTACTGCTATATTTTTCTTTTCTTTTAGAGAGCTCTGTCACACATTCCTCCAATAATGCATCTGCCTTGGAGTTGGGGGGGAGGGGGGGGGGGGGGGGAGAGATTCAACTGGTCAACATTGTGCAGAAGAAGAGTCAAATAATACATCAAACGTCCCTTCTATGTGAGCGCAAGCAGAGCCTGAAGAAGAAAGGCTGGGCTAGTGAAAACAAAGAAAACCGATTGCCCGTGTGGAAATGTTCATTATCTCTGAGGTTTTATGTTTAGTGAAGACAACTAAGAAACTAAGAAATTTGTCTATGTTAAACTTGCCTTATATCTTATCCCTTTCTTGAGCTTTGTTTCTTCATTTTTGTGTTATCTTGTGTTTTGGTTCATGTCTGTTACTGTCAGTAGCAGCAGTTGCCCGAGTGTTTCTGTTTCTGTCTGCCTTCCTTTCTTTTTGTTCCCATGTTCGTCCCTTTGTGTTCCCTTATTAAGTGTTAATATTCAAGTCTATGGTACTCTCTTTTGTTTTGTCCGGGGTTTTTTCTCCAGATTTTAAATGCTTGAAGGTTCGTTTTCTTCTATGTCCTGAGTTAAAGATGCTTTGTGACAGCCTGCCTTGATTCTCTGATTATTTTGTTTTCTGATTAACTGTTGTTATTTGCATTCCTCTGCATCTCATTCCCCTCCTTTGTCTAATCCCTAATCAGTGATCTCTGTATATATAGTCCAGTCCAACTTTTTGTCTCAGTGTGTTTCCCAAGGCTTTGTTCCAGAAAGCAAGTTTAGTGAAAGCTCTGAGTTTGTTGACACATGAGAGAAATTTCTGGCTTTTTTGTTCTAGAAAGAGACTTTAAACTTAAACTGTGTAAAGTAAAGTAAAGTGTGCGTGTTAGTCCCCATAGGGAAATAGTTCCTCTGCATTTAACCCATTCACCCAGTGAAGCAGTGGGCAGCCACCAGTGCAGCGCCCGGGGAGCAGTGTGTAGGGACGGTACCTTGCTCAGGGGTACCTCAGGGTAGCCGTTCAGTGGAGTCGAACCCCCGACCTTCCGATCATGGGGCCACCACTCTATCTACAGAGCTATCCCTGCCCCACAAGAACTGTGTCAGGTGCCAGGGTCAACAAAGTTTCTCTTTGACTCCTTCACTCCTGCTTTTTCATTTGTGTAACTGATGTCCAAGCACCTTCACAAGCACTGAAACCCTGGTTAGATATTGGTTGTGTTTAATAATTAGCATTTTTTTTACTAATTGGTCATCTATGCAAGGGCACAAATGATGATCGCTGAATAAAATATAGCAAAATAAAATATGAAGTCTGTATCTCCATGACTCGGGTCAGTAAGGCAGTTGTCAGGTTGTCTGCTAGTTTCTCTACATTAAAACATTTAGCATGGATTAGTGTATTCATCAGCATTTTAAGAAGAAGAAGAAGAAGAAGAAGTAGTAGTATCAGTCACAATGGTGAATAAATACCTGTCATTGTTTATCAGTTGGAGATTTTGTGAATATTTTAGTTGAAAGTTGTAATGTGAGACTAAATGTAGTTCAAAGTGAGGTTTTTGAATACAGGCAGTCTGTGTCACTGGATTTTATGCTGAAATATTTTCATATATTCAAATATAGTCATCAAATTATGTTGTGCAAAGTCTGAACCATTGTTTTTATTGAAAATAAACTAAATGAATTTTAATGAATCTAAATAATATCGCATGTCAAAGTAATCTATTTTTTTATCTCATTATTTCATATTTGTCCTTTAGGACCTGCATTTTGTCCTTGTCAGGGTGAAGCTGGATAGTTTTAACTTAAAGATCAAAAGTAAAATTTGGTCGGGTTTCACCTTTACCTGTAAAGGTAAATTTGGATGACTGCATAGATGACAATTACATTTTTCTCCCCTGGTGTTTATGATGAATGGTAAATGGCCTGTATTTGTATAGCGCTTTACTAGTCCCTAAGGACCCCAAAACGCTTTACAAGCCCAGTCATCCACCCATTCACACACTGGTGATAGCAGCTACATTGTAGCCACAGCCACCCTGGGGCGCACTGACAGAGGCGAGGCTGCCGGACACTGGCGCCACCGGGCCCTCTGACCACCACCAGTAGGCAACGGGTGAAGTGTCTTGCACAAGGACACAACGACCGAGACTGTCGGAGCCGGGGCTCGAACCGGCAACCTTCCGATTACAAGGCGAACTCCCAACTCTTGAGCCACGATCGCCCAAATGGCATCATTCACATAGCTTCATAAAAATGAAGCCGCTGTTCTTCATTTACTCATTGTCATGGTGAATGCTATCAGAAATCCAGTGATGATGGCTTCATTTTTCCAGCTTTTCTGCAACTGAAAACTAAGAGTTTTCCAGCAAGGATTAGACTCAGGCTTTGTTGAACCTGTCTTCTGGAGCTGGGCCCAAGTTTGTATTCCATTTCTTCCTTGGCTCCTCATGTTTAGACTTTGACTTTTGGGGCTTTTTTCCCCTGTAGTCTGTATTTGGGTCCTCAAATCCAAAGTTGTGTGACAATGATAAGAACATTTTAAACCATCCATCCATCCATTCGCTTCCGCTTATCCTTTTCAGGGTCGCGGGGGGCGCTGGAGCCTATCCCAGCTGTCATAGGGCGAAAGGCGGGGTACACCCTGGACAGGTCGCCAGTCTGTCGCAGGGCTAGCACACAGGGACAGACAACCATTCACACTCACATTCACTCGCACATTCACACCTAGTGGCAATTTGGATTATCCAATTAACCTATCCCCACAAGTTGCATGTCTTTGGACGGTGGGAGGAAGCCGGAGTACCCGGAGAGAACCCACGCAAACACGGGGAGAACATGCAAACTCCACACAGAAAGACCCCGGCCTGATGGTGGAATTGAACTCAGGACCTTCTTGCTGTGAGGCAACAGTGCTAACCACTGTGCCACCGTACATTTTAAACTTTTAACAAAATCAGCAAAGTTGCTCAAACATTTTAAGTGTCAGTGTTTTTTTCTTTTTTATTTAAGTGTTGATATCATTTCTATTAAAAGTAACTATTATAAATATTACTTGTCACCTTGAACAACTGTCAAAATGTGCACATAGGGGAAAAGGTCTTAGAAGACAGCTTTTTTTGTTTGTTTTTTATGTTCAGTTTTGTTTGTCTGGTTGAAAAACAAACAGCAAGAAAAAAAAAACCCTGCTAATTTCACACACTAATGATTCTTTATTCAGGACATGGTAGATGTGATGTATTTAAAATTATGTAATATAATTCTGGGGGCAAGAAAGGTATTTTTAAATATAGATTTTAGTCATATGCAAAAAAAAAGTCTCTGCATAGCTGTACTTTTTTTAAACTAACATTAGGACTAATTAGGTTGAGGTGGCTGTGTAGAGCCACTGCATGTACTGTCCTATGTCAGTGAAGGACTTTGGCAACCCACTAATGCAGCTGGATTTGCATTGAGTGAAATGAAGCGAAAGTTTTAAATGGCATCAGTCTTGCTATTAAAGCAAAGCAAAACATCAGACAAACAGGGAGAAGCAGCTCTCTCCTCCATCCGTGTGTGTGTGTGTGTGTGTGTAGTAACTGGGGGAGTGCTGTCCCTCGCCTCTGCTCAGTGTGTGCAGCAGCTGCAGCTTTCAGCCTCGGTCTATACTGTAGGGGCCATTCTGCTGTCTGAAAGACTGATAGGAACAAAGAGCAGAATGGTGATGGAGATGAACCAGAGGAGAGCTCTGATGGTGTGTTTCAAACACACTTGTTCCCTCTCTGCTGCTTGTAATTTGACATCAGTGTGAAAGGAAAAACAAAAACCACTCTTCCGGATCAAGAGCTAAAGTAGGCTTTTTGGACAAGGGGAACACAAGGGTCAATTTCAAAACTCTTGACCAGAGGGCGGCAAAATCTTGACAGAAATTGAAACGAGTACACCAGCTCCTCCCGCCTTCCCTGATTCGTTGCTATCATCTGTCTGCCATCTTAAAAAATAATGGTTGCTGACATATGTCCAGTTTACAAATATGATAAATTGGAAAACACTTCCAGCAATGTAAATTCTCTTATTCTATAGAAACAACATACAAATGCATAAAGGCAGCTCAGCACATATGGCACCCACAGTCTAAGATACTTTAGGTTCCACCTGTGTTCACAAGGGGCCGCCACAGTGGGTAACTCTGCATGTTGGATTTGCCAGATTTGCGAGATGATGCAACTCAAAGGGATTTATGTCTCCTCCTAGATCCAAACTGGGACTCTTTCACTCGTTGTAAGCTACTACACTATGGAGCCACTATGGTAACCACAGGCTAATGAGACAAAATCAGAGCGCATGAATGGAGTCCCCTGTTTCAGCTCATGGCATTGAGAGCTGAGCAGAGACAACGCTCTCATGCAACATCCCAGTCAGTGCCAATGCACAGACAGCAAAAAAATGAAGCTTACTCAAAGGCTGGCTCACAGTATAGAGGTATTATAATAAATGAAATGCAAGGACTTGGCTGACTAGTGTTTCCTTCCCCCACAATCCCCCCATCTCACTGCCCACCCCCACAAATCCCAATACAGTCACTCTTCCTGCTGTTTGCCATCTCCATCCCCCCCTCTTCCACTTCCTTCTCTTCATCATCCATCAAGAACCATAAGGACTGACTCTCGCTTCCTACATATCAGATACACTGCTTGATTTGCATAATGGCTTATTCCATTAGTCTGAGTCCACGTGAAGCCAACAGCCCCTTATATAGACAATTTAATTATACTACAAGTTTAGAAAAAAGCTGCATTCACACTAGAGTCCAAATTTGACTTTACATGTGATGTGCCTCTTCAACTATGAATTATTTAAATTAATTCCTTTAAAAAAAACACTTTTTCCTTAAATCATATATTATTAGAAAAAAAAACATGTCACCGTTTCCTAAAGCCCAAAAAATATCCAGTTTGCTTGTTTCACTATGTCTGAAGAATGTTTGCAAAAGACATTTAGTGTAGTCTGTAATCCCATAAGATAAAAACAAATCGATCAATTTGGTGAATCAGCTTTAATATTAGAGCACAAGAATCCAGGTGCAATTCTAAATGATTTGGACTTCTTCAACATTTATTGGGTATCTGTGCTGCACTTGCATTTGCTCTGCGCAACTTAACAACAGCAATCACAAATCTAAGTTCACCTCCTGCCACCTCCTGTTTTCCTTTAGGGGATTCCAACTCCAAAGTTGAGAATTAGTCAGCAAGTCTTCTCTTTTCAAGTCCACTCTATGCTAGTAATAAGGTTTCTTTCTATTTTTTTATTGGTTTCACAAGCTGATTGGCTAAGAAGAAAAAATACATCATGCTAGAGATTTTTATTAATCTGACAGCCAAACGTGTTACAGATATAGAAAGTATTAAATCAGGTTATTACAACTTAAATTTTGGAACAACACCACATGTCATATTAATTCTCCTTCACTTACCTGCTTGGTAATACTCAAAGCCCTTCCTCTAAACACTGTTTCTCCTTCTCTTTCAGCTAGCACAGAGGGACGGTGTGGCTGAAGCTCACTGAGACACTTTCCCTCTGGACCCATTATGGATCCTTATTTATTCTAATATTCAGCCCACCTCCTAATCCTTATAAACCATTCACTCAATCAAATGTGATTGAAGTTTAGAAAAGAGTATAGAGCTGTTGTTTTTTCCAGATGCTAACTATGTAGGGGACTCCTTAAATGCCACCTGCTTCACAAGGGCAATATTTCCTTTTTCTCTGCTGCGTTGGTAAATTAAGATTTCAAATAAAAGTGGAGAGTGGTATGAAACAGTGTGTTCATTTCATCTCTAATGTACACTCACTGGAAACTTTGCTAACTACATTTTGCTAGCAGTGGGCTGGACCCTCTTTTACCTTTAGAACTGCCTTGATTCTCAGTGGCATAGATTCAACAAGGTGCGAGAAATATGCTGACCACTTCTGGCGAGTGTTTGTGAATTGTAACCTCAGTTTGCTGTTCTTAGCTAACAGAAGTGGCACTAGGTGTGGTCTTCTGCTGCCATAGTGCATTTACTTCAAGGTCAGAAATGCTTTCTTATTCTTTCGTTGTAAGACGTGTTTATTTGAGTTACTACTGTTTTCCTATTAGCTCGAAGCAGACTGTCCATTCTCCTCTCATCTCTGGCCTCAACAAGGTGTTTTCACCCACTCGGCCCATTCGCTGTAATTCTCTGGTTGTGTGGGAAAATCCTATTAGATCAGCAGTTTCTAAAATACTCTTACAAGCCCATCAGGCACCAAAACCCATGCCTTCTCCATTTTCTTTCAAAGTAAGTGACTCTGAAAGCGGCATTCTGAAGCTCAGTTGAACTTCAGCTGGTCTTGTTAGCCATGTCTACTTGGCTGATTAGATATTTGCATTAACGAGCCACTGAACAGCATACCTAATAAAGTGGCTGGTGAGTACACATTTGCCATTGTATATTAGTGGGGAATGTAAAGTTGTCAAAATCAAATGTTGTTTTCATGAGGGGATTCTTCCATCGTTCTTTTCTGTGCTGTACCATCACAGAGGACCGTGATTCAAGGCAACATTTTAATAGTAATGGCTGCGCTATGATATTTTTTTTAAAGCAGACACTGCAGTAGGAAAATGGAGGCACACTAGCTCTTTCTTGTTTTGTAAAATGTTTCATTTTGATGTCAGCCACAAGTTGCATCGTTGAGGGATAACAAAGCCTTTAGCTATGCACACAAAAAGCATAAAAGAAGCAGCAATTAACTTAACTTTTTTTGCTGGAGACAAATTGCCTTGAGGTTTTTCAGGAACAAATGAGGCTGAAATGATGCCGTTTTAATGTCAATTAGCTATGGCTTTTTCTTTTTTTTCTTAACTTCTTTTTTTTTGTGTCGATGGAACCCAGAGCAGACACACTATCGCGCTCTTATCCACGCGGGGCTTTGTGTGCTTTCAGTGTGACATGGAACCGATGTGAAACAAACCACTAACAAGCCCAGGGAGACAGGAATAATCCACCACAGTGCAAAAAGATATGCCAACTGCAACACAAGGGTCAATTACCACACACAAACATGCACACACACAGAAAGCACAAATTCTCCACTTATTGATGAAACTGATTTCTTGCACTCTGTCATATGATTAAAGAGCTGGCTTATGACTGACCATGAATAATGGGTCCCTGAGCTCAGCTACACTGACCTTAGAGGAATGATAGTGGGAATGCATGGGGAAAAGACATATGGGTTAAGCAAGGTAAAGTGGGAAAGAGGGAATGAGATGAAGGGAGTCTTAAGAGCATTAGGCTGCTCCTGTGCAGAAGCCCAGATTCACCATGAAGCTCATTGTCTCGAGCCAAAGCAGACCTGATACCTGCCAACAGCGCTCATCCGCCCCCCTGCTGTCAGAGCTAACTCTGTCAGCGCTCTCCATACAGATGACAGACTCGCTGTTAATGGAACATAAAGCACAAACAGGTCCCAGAGGATTATTACAATGCAACAACACTAATGAGTGACTGATTAGCAGCGGCCCTATGAAGCTACCCTTTTCTTAATACCCAAAATTTGACTTTACAAACATTAAGACCATAACTTCCACCCCTACAGCTGGCGTGAAATTGACACTCAAAGCATCACATGTGGTGGACCGTTAATGCTTCATCTATTTAGGGTGTGACAATGAGTCAATCAGTTTGAAACACGCATGACTTCCCGCAAAAATTAATTAGCATTGTTTAATGAAATGTGACTTTCAGCCTGCGGCGCCGCACTGTTTAAATCAGACACGTTAGAGGAGAAACCGTCGGCTTCAGGATCCTCTGTTGCTCCAGTTGCAGCAGCTCCACTCACACATGCTGCCAGGAAGGAGAGCACACAGAGGCCAAATGCCACTGCCAGCCACGGTTGAATTTGTTTACTGCAGATAAGTAGAGACATCCTTGCCATCACAGTGACTGAACGCCGAGATGATGATTTTGGCTCAGTTTGTGTGGAGAAAGGAGGAGGGATCCCGCTGCATTCAGGGTTCACGGTGGCATAAATGTGAGTGCATTCACAAACATGCATGGGAGCATGTGCACACACGATGCATAGAGGAGCTCCCAGTGCTCTCATTAAGATTTTATTTGGGTTAAGTTAATGACACGGACCCTTGATAATCTGCAACTGAATCTTCTGTTAGAATAAATTATTTAGTTAACACCGATAATCTTGCCACCTGTGGTGTGCAGCCAGAATACTGAATGACTACCAACATCTTCAGTGTTTTAAAATAGCTTTTGAACAGAAATCCTTAATTCATCTTAATTTTCTAATAATTAAATTTGATAATAAATCTTAGAATTACTTTCGTAAGCCCTGAATACTGATCTCTTGCTTTCCCCCTGCATCTTCTCTCTTCATGACTTGTTTGCTTCGAGGCAATACTTCACCCTGTGCTAGGAGCTGTTAGAGGTCAAGTGTCTTGCTCAAGGATGCACCAGCCAGCCAAAACATTTGAACACAAAACTCTGACCCTGTTCCTGTTTCATCTGACAAATCCAGAAGACATCAGTCATAAATATAACAGGCCAGCACTGGGAAACTGACTGGCAGAGGACACGGATTTTTCAAGTTATTATACTTTAATATCTAGATAACAAGTCTCTGTCAATGTCACAGCATTCATCAGCCTTCATTCACTTTCATCTGACTGCACCATGGATGCGATCACTCCACTGTCACTGTATTTTCCTTGAGGAGTAAAGGAAGGGCCAAGGTTTATCAAAGGATAACACTCAGAGACAGAGTTGAAATAGAGTTCAAACTAAAAAATCCTTCACAAACTGCCACCACACAGTGACACTCGGGTCACTGTAAATACCAAATTAACAGGTGAGACCCAAGAGGTAAATGTGTAACGGTGAGTGGCAATGACCTTAATTGTTCCTAAGATACCAGTGCAGATGTAGCTATGGCAATGTTGGCCTCTTGGTCGGTTTTTAATAAGCCACTATGATCCAATCTGAAGCATCTCAATCTCTACAGGATCGAGAACTCTAAATTTGTCAGACACTCCTTCACATTCAAGACTTAATGATGGCGTTACATTAAGTAACACTCCATTTTATTTATACAGTACCAGTTCATAATAGTCATTTCAAAGCACTTCATAATGTAAGCCAAAGAACCTCCAGAGAAAACGGTCAGGTGTGAGCGAGCACTTTATGACTGTGGGGAAGGAAAACCTCTTTTAAAACAAAGAGACCGTGAACAGTTGAAACCTTGGGTTGAGGATAAAGGGGGGAAAGAAGCTGGAAAGAGGAGCGCAATCTATAGGAGGGAGCGGATAAAATTAATGACATGCAATAGCAGCATCCATATACAACCGATTACAATTTCACTCAGTACATTGAGTTTTAACTACATGACTCTAACCAAAGGTTTATAACAGGGCACTACTTTGTGATTAGTTTGTTTAGCATTAGCACATTTGGTAATCTAAGATAGTGGGCATATAGCACGCAGAAGCCATTAAACAGGCACATATTAATATTGTGTAAGGATATTAGCATGCTGATGTGGCACTTAAGCATACCAAAGTATTTACTGAAGGGCTGTACTTCTGGTAATTGCTTTCTTTACTTTCCTTGAGTTAACTTTAGTTACATTTTTGATTCTACTTTCCACTTCTACTCAACTGCATCTTATAATAGTTGTACTTGTAATGTTGTACTTGATTGTACAACTTTAGCGTTGTTAAAAAATGTAAACAAATGAGATCAAGAGTTTCAAAGGTGATGTTTTTGATAAATGAAGCTTCCCAGCGGTTTATAGTATTTTCAGGGAAGTAATATTACATGTGACATAGTAACAGAGTAGCACAAATTGTATCCTCTATCCTCTACCGATGATATAAATGTTAAGCATAAATAACATAAATAACATAAAGTTAAGTATGGATTTGTTGTAAAAAAAAAACAACAAACTGTAGTTTTAATGTGTTATATGAATATCAATGAGTTCTTTGAATCACTCGCTGGAAAAATATTGACTGCACCACTTCAAAAGCAGACAGTTTCATACTTCATGTGTGATCTGCTAGCATATACTCCCAGTAAAAAACTTTTATCTCTACAGTCCAACCACTTATGGTTCAAGTGTTCTTCCTGTGAGCTGTCTTTTATTGAGAGTTACGGATTGGACAGTTGTTTTTGCTCACTACTAATAGGTCAAAGCATGCCAGACATTGGGAAAAGATGAAATGGAGGAAAAATAAGGAGGCAAGTCAATGCAAAGCTGCCAATATTAAGAAATGGTTCACAGTTGCAGCCAATTTCAGCAGATGGTGGGTGAATGTAAACGGAACTTGGCAATCAAATTTCCTACAAAACACTTTATGGATGCAGAAGGGGGGAGAAGAGAAAAGACTGAAAAGGCATAAGAGGATTGGAGAGCTGAGAAGGAAACATACTGAAAGGAAAGGGGAACAAAACGAGCCCTATTCCAGCAATATGTTCTTGCCTGCAGTTACACTTGTTCCAATACAAGTTTAATGATGCAATCGGGCTTGCCATGTTAACTGACAGGTCTGGTTGTGCAAAATAATTGATCGTGCTCTCACTGATATTGGATCTAAAACCCAGGAGTAAAAGAAGAAAAGCCTGCATTCACAGCTACAGTGTGGATACTATCGAACGACAATTACCCAACAAGAGGAAAAGGGGGAAAGGACAGAGAAAATAATAGAGTAACAGTTTTTATACCCTCAGAAATTGGTCTTTTGAGGTTACATGTGTATGTAAACCTATAAAAAGAAGTGTCTTATTAAGGAGTGGCTCAAGAAAAATATATTTTTTAAGCCAAAAATATTAACTCCATAAATACATTATTGCCTAAGGCAAATCCTTCAGGGTACCTCACAGACTAGGCACCCTGCTTATACAACCACCAAAGGCCTAATGAAATCTCCTTCATCACTCTGAAGACCACACAACCCAATGTTTGTATCTACATCAAGAATAAAGTAAACAGAATCAAGTCTCTTCTTGTTAGTGCTATGAACGGCTCCTGGTATAATAAGCGATAAAGTAAAGATGAGTGCAAAACGTAAGAAGGGTTACAGACCAAAGTTGTTTTGATTTCTACTCATACATAGACAATACTCTCTAGATAAGTTTTTATAGCTGTTTATTATGGGCAGTAACAACACAGTGTATTTTCTGATTTTTCTCTTTATATGAGTGTGTGTGATTGTGTGCATTCAGATGTCCACCTGCTAATTATGATTGTTAATGCTAATGCAACATCTGGCTCAATCTGCTTCTCATTAAAGGAGCCATAGGAAAACACTATCATGCCAACTCACCAATGTCACTTAGAGGTGACCTATTATTGCCTGTTTTTATATAAGCTGTTATAGTCATGGAAACTTTAAACACCATCAAAGCTTTGTATAGCAATGTCAGCATTTGCACAAGTAGCTTAGGGTAATCTCTGTTTTGAATGGCGTTATATTATCACTAAAATCATATAGTCCTGATGCAATCGTCTCATCTGTATTTCCATCAAAATTGATCGAACATAATTAAAGCATAACAAAGCTGTATCTACTTGAATGATATTAGTACTATTCAGCCTCTTAACTGAACGTGCCACACTCTGCACCCCTCTAGAAATGCCATTTGTAGAAGGTCACAATGTGTATCTTTAATAACAGATACAAACTGGCTTCAGTGCAGGGACCCCTTCAGGGTGGAAATGGCTTGTTTTGTCTGCAGCAGTCCTAAACTATGCTGTCTGCTGCTATCGTGGTAATGCAAAATGTGCCAAATCTGAAACTGTGGGGATTACAAGTCTAAAGACAACACAAATAAGAATGTGTACATACATAAAGGATTATGTTTTTTCAAACCTTAAGGGGAACTACTTCTGGAGGTTTGAGCAGACAGCTGGTTCTAGACTGCTCATCTTTTCCCACACCAAGCTGGAGACAGGAGCTGTGATAAAATCCAGAAAGTACTGCACTGTTCCAGTCGAGGAAACTGATGTTGCTCTCCCTGCCGTCTGCGCATGCATTTACTAAATCATTATCATTTCGAACAAACATGATCTTCACCTGAGTTACCCTTTATTTAAACAGGCCGCCCTAAGGCTTCATAAGAGTTAAAGACAGTCCTACGTCCAACAGAAGGACAAAAAAAAAACAAACAGAAGAAGAGGAAACAGAAATTGCAATGAGCTATTTAAAGTTAGGCCTTAAGCACTTCTGTCAAGTGAATCAGCTTTTTCCTTTTTTTTTTTCTTTCATTTTAGATGTGGAGTCTCAAATTTTAGCCCATAAGGCTATTATCAAGGCAACACTAGTAGCACGAGAGCATCTGTGCTCGCCTTTGGGCTTTTTCCTATACCCATCGCACCATGATGGTCTACGGCTCAAAAAATCCTGGGGCCTCGTAGTCATAGAAACCCACTCATGTATGAATGTTACTTTGTTTAAACATGACTCCAGGAGAAGACACAGAGAGGAAAGGACGGGACAGGAATGTCCCGGAAGACACGTCACGTGTGGGTGATGTAACAAGAAAGTGGAGGAAAAAAAGACTCGGTGTTTTGGTGCCCAAAAATGATGCAGACAAGAAGAAGCTGAGAGGTTGTGTGTGGGGCTTTCCTCACACAACTGTAAAGTATCTGAATGTAAGTAGAAGTTCTGTGGTGCTATCACAGTCTAGCAATAAAACATACTCCAAAAATCAAGAAGAGTTTCTCATGATTTAACTGGTTAACGAAACGGGACAGAAGACAGGACAGAAAGTTTCTATCATTACTTACCTGATCCACATGGTCTGTAAAAGATTAGCAGAAAACACCAGTCATTATGAATATATATTCACAGGTATTAGAGGAAGCCAGGAGTCAGGTTGCAGCATATTTTCAAAACCTACTTTCCTCTGTCTGAGTTTTAACCAATAATCCAGTTAGTCTTAGGTATGACATCTCCATTGGAGGCTGTATAAACACTGAACATGACCCCAGAGCATCTTTGTGTCAGGAGGAACATGTTGTATATGGAACAGTGGCTAAAAATAACCCAGTGTTAGCTTGTCTCTTTCTATCTTTTTATTAGTGTAACCCCCTGCAGTTGTTCAATTCAACAAAATTCCTTTAAAAGTAAATCAAAGGGACACTATTCTGGTTTATGTTTCAAACACGTTAAAGAAAAAGACGGAGCTGGAGGTTTTTATAATGTAAGAATGCATCAATAAAGGCATTTCATGAATGATGATTGGAGACACCTCAGTGAGTCTATCAGCAGCTAATGATTATGAGCTTTGTGACCCAGTAATGGAGGTGGTGACCTTCAGGGGTATTGTGAAAAGAAGGCGTGGGATGAAATTGAAGTAATATGTTCACAGGCTTATTGTGGATAAATCATTAAGACTACACATGCAGGCAACAAAAAAATAAAAAAAACGTCTTACATATCGCACTTCATGCAGTCTGCCCTGCATCTAGCTTTCATCTCATTTTAGCCTGTGTGTGTGTGTGTGTGTGTGTGTGTGCCTCTCAGAGTGTGGCAGAGTCTGCCAGGCAAGGCAGTGACAGGGTTTCGGCCGCGGTCTGTGAACCTGGCTGCTCTGTTTAGCTCCGCCTGTGACAGAGAGCGAGGGGGACATCACCCAGCCGTGGCTGCCCCAGCTGAGCCAATCGGGCGTGAGCGCTTACGGTCACATCAGTGCATGCCTTTTGCCATGTGCAGCTCTGTGGCACAGATCCCCTAACATGCTCTCCACAGTTGTAGTGGCATTCTGCTGATGACTTGCATGTGTTTGCTCAGATAATAAAGGTAACTCTGTGTGTTTCATTAAAAAATATGTGTGCCCTCCTTCACTGCACCTGTGCTGATAATGTTTAACAGCATTATGTGATCACATGGCTGAAAAACAGGCTTCTAGTGTAACCGTATGTGCGTTTGCTATGAAAACTTTGATTTTGATTATTATGGCCCTCCAAAATCTGATACCAGTGACCTTTTGGGTCAAAAATGAGGGTTTTTTTTAGGATTTCCCAAATTATCCAAAATAACAAAGGGTGCCTCACCTATTTTTCAGCTGTAGTGAAACAATTTCAATGTAAATTCACCGTTAAATGTAAACTGGAGACAGAGAATGTTTGCCTTTAAAGGAAAAGCTGTCTCTTTTGAATTAAGACACAACTTTTATTTTGAAGGTCAACATTCTCAGTTTCTTTTTTGCATTGCACTTCTTTAAGTTTCACAAACACATGTCGAGCAGTTTGCGACTGTTTACACATAAGTCAGAACCTTCTACAAAACTATGGGAGTTTGCGGGAGTATGCTGGCAACCAAAGTAATCATAAGCACATTTTGGATGCAGCGAGATATATTTCTCTTTATAGGAATTTCATACTGGTGACTGCCAGCAATAAACAGTACAGCAGCCACTTGCCGACTGTTCGTGGAATAAGCACTTTTTCCTTGTGACCAGGGAATCGCTTACCCGTGTGAACGGAGCTTTAGCAATCACTTTTTACAGTTACTGCAAGCAACCAATTGCAACTGTTTGAAATACACCGTTTTTGTCAACCGGTCTCTGGGCCTGTGTGACTGTCCAGGGCTCTTTTTTCTTTTTCTTTTGACCTGAAACACATCCAGATTTAGTCAGATCCAGCTGTAACATTGTGAGGCCACAATTCCATCACCAGGTCAGAGTGACATCTGAAAACTAGAATAAATTTGAACTTATTCAAATCTGTAGATTAGAGCTGATGTATTAGAGTTGATAACGATGACATCATTGAACCCATTCTGTGAAACCTCAAATACAGCTCTGCCAAATTTAATTTAAAAAACATGATTTTAATCATTGTGGTATTTTGTATTTTTTCATTGAATGGGAAACTGTCTATTGTACACAAAATAATTTTGTATTATTTATAAAATAAAGGACATTAAATGCATTTGTGTGATTTTTAGATTTTATTTTAACAAAGCACATGAAGAAGATGAGTTATACACTGAAATAGTACATGGCTATTTTTAGATATAGCAAAAACTCATTCACTGAGGTAGTATTTAGGGTTCATCTGAGTGCAATGATAGTTTATCATATCAATGACTGTTTTTCATGTTGGTCTTGGAAAAAAATGAGATCACTTCATGCAGAGGAAACAGTATAAACGCCATGCAAAGAATTTTACTGAAGAAAAGTCACATCAACAGTCCTTAAATTTAACCTTTACATTACCTGTTATTATCTACATTCATTTTAATCCTATCCTTATACATTTACATAAGAGATGCTTATTCTTGTAGAAAGCATGCCTTGAATGTTTCCCTGTAGTTCATTATTTTTTCCTCTGAACAAATTTATGTTGTTCAGAATTTCACGAGATCTGCATATTTAAATGTCTCAAGCTGTAAAAATAGTCAATTTGTATAATCCCAACAACACTCATAGTAAAAAATCCAAACTGTGCGTTTTTAAGAAGAAGAAGAAAAAGTAGATGCAATGTCCTTTTATTATTACAGTGCTTCTTTAATCTTCAAAATTGACATATTTAATGTGTGCTTTTCAACTAAGTCTCTCATCTGCCATTACCCACAGAAATTTGTTTTCATTTACTCTTTCAATATCGATCCCACTTACTTTAATTAATGGATTGAAGTGTATTTAATACATTTTTCAAAATAACATTATTTTAAGTTTATTTGAATTTAATGTTCATTTCTTCTTATCATGGATGACATCTGTCCTTAAAAATATTACACCCAAGACAATGATATTTCAAATGGGGAGTAAAAAGGTTAAAAAGAACAGACAGGAGAGTAATGTGAGGGATGTCAGAGGTCCCCCAGGCCACAATACTTCCTGTACTCTTTACTGACTACTCTTAGGGGGAACCATGGCAATTTTTGAAACAAAATTTAAGATAAAACATTACAAGCTTTTCATTCTCATAAAGAAATGTTCCTTAAAATTAACCTGCATTCTATCAAACTAAAACATGTTTAAAACACACTCAATAGAACATTTTTCTATGGTAATTGCAAAAAACTTATTTCAGTCTTTTTTCCAAAGAAGAAGAAGAATGTCGAGCTTTTCAATATTTTTTTCAAGTATATTTAAACATATGATGATTAATTTAAATTCTTTGTTTTGGGTACATTCCCTCAGCCTTTAAAATGTTATAATGGGTATTTTCCAAAATTTTGAAAGAAAAATTAAATGAATCAACTAAGAGTATACACAGGCACAGTAATTGTTAGATTTCTAATAATCGGAAGCAAAGAAACCCAAGAGAGTTTGGTCAGATATATTAAAGATGCCTTCACATATATATAATTTGAGATACTAAAGAACTTCTGATGATTGTCAGACTGACACTTTACATTAATACAAGTTTACCAACAAGAGGAGATTAAGATGAGCAACCGCAGACAAAACCAAAACAACAGGTATGAGTCACATGAGCACACAGTGCAGAAGCTCAAACGTTACCTCATCACTGCTGAACCCGGGAATGTGAGTAAACCACAGGAAAGGTTGTGTCATTGGTGAGTGACAGTGAATGAAAGACATCTCTCTGCCCCCATCCCTGTCACGTTGTGACTCCGCCCCTCCGATGACCCGAGGGAAGTGGCATAAGACCTGTCACCCCGAATCACAGCCTGGGCTATGACAGCTATGCTCATATGTAAATGTGTCAGCATACACAGATTCGTGAGCAGGACATATCAGTTTGAATATGCATGTGCAACACTGACTGAAGCGCAAACATCTCTGTACATGCAGGTCTCGGTACATCTGCATGTATGTTTCCAGGCTCATGGTATGTATGTCTAAGCTGATCCCAGTATGTCATAGTGACATTCCCAGTGGGAAGGTCCCTCACGACTGTTTTCATTTGCTGGACTGCCCGTATGTCTTCATGAGTGCTGGGTAGGTGAAAGTGACATCCAATTTCATCCACACTCACGGGGGGTTCTCTCTGTCTGTCTATATCTTCTTCTCTTACAATAAATGTCCCCTATTGTGCCTTCTGCAAGGAGGCATTTACTAGTTTTCTCTGTTTCACATCAGTATAAATGATTTTACCTGTGGTCTGTTTTGAATATGTCATACTGGAATGGGTGCTAGTAATTAAGGATGTAACTGTGCCATTTATTTCAATTAAAGCTGAATAAATTTACTTCCTTCTTAGCATTTACATCACATTGAATGGCAGAAAAATTCACTTTCAAAAACTATAAAATCCAACAAGCTAAAGCTGTTGACATACCTAGTTAGTGCTGTGACTAATTATTAGTTATTCCATTAGTTATTCCACTCAAAAAATGGAAGTTATATTTTAACCCTCTCAGGCTCAAATTAAACCTTTTGTTGCTAATGCACAACCAAGTCCTTTAGTGGTACTTCTGAGTAAAAAAACTCATAAAATATGTATGTGGGGTAATCAGGTTGTTAGTTTTTAACTGTTGCAAATCTGCAATGCCTGCCTTGAGAGGGTTAATGGGAAAAAGTCAAAAATCCTCACAATGGAGATCCCGGAACTGGCTTTTTGCTTCATAAAATCCTACTCATTATTTTAAAGCATTAATTTGAAAAGAATCATTAAATATTGAATGGCCTTGCTCCCGAATACATCATAGACCTACTAACCTCTTATCCACCTGGGCATTTATCTTGATCTTTAAAAGTATTCTGCTGGTTTTCAATCTGCCAATTAAGAGCAGAATGGCAACTTTATTTCCCTGAAAGATTCTACTTTAAAAATTCTTTTATTGAAAGGGCTTTATAGATGTTTGATTTATGGCATATATATTTTAATATTATTTTTTGCTCCTATTTGTTGTTTTTGTAAGTGTTTACTTTCTTTCTGTGAAGCACTTTGCAGCTTTATTGGGAAATTGCTTTATAAATTAAGTTTGTTATTCTACAGTTAGAATTAATGCCCACTTGTGAAAATTGTTGCTACTTAATTTCCTGTTTACTAATCAACATATTAATCAAACTCTACAGGGAAAGAGTGTGTCATAGAATTATATCGCAATACTGCAGTTGTAAATCAAAGTACACAGCACTACTGCATTGCAGGGACTTTGCGATCTGGACACGTGTATTGCACGACTACGACATGGTGCAGCAATACAACTAGGATGACACAAAAATCCTGGTGTTCAGGATTCCCTTTGTTAGACAAAATCAGACACTCCCCATCGCCTGTTTTTAGCTAAAGATTCGGAGATCTGCTGTGGCATCACGGCGACACGTGCACCGACACAACTGCGAGGGGTCAGGGCCGACTCCAGGGCTCGTTTTCCAGAGTCATCCTGAGTCACAGAGAGCATGCACAACCCTCCCCTACTCTTTGATGCCCAATATTTAAGGTCTCCCCTTAAATATCAGGCACGCAGGACACAGAGCATGCTCAACTGCACTCACATGCACACATCAAACTACAATAATCTCACCACTGAACTTACTTAATTTGGGAAGCACGTGAAGGTCAAAATCTGTTTAGTTTAGCTTAACGAAAAGTATTTGCAAAACATATTAAAATCTTCAAAGTTATCTTAAGAGACCAGATGCAGTTAGTTACAAGTTATTTTTATATCAGTGTTGTGAAACAAATTTCAATATTTTCACTAAATCTTCTAAATGAAATTATTCACCCAGAATCATTTGCTCATTGCAGAAACATTTCCACCACATCATGCAAATCCGTAAATTAGATCCCAACTGTACTACCAAAGACAGCCAAGTTATAAACAAAGTACAAATGTGCATTTATAGAGCAAACATGGAAGTAATGCAGCAAAACGCACATTCTGCTCTAACTATCATTTGCATTTGGTGACTTCTTAAAATTCTAAACGCTCGGTAATTACAAAGAGAGCAAGCCACCTTCCTTCTGCTCTTACTTTAAAGTCATTTACAGGAACTGGCAACCAGAAATTGCAGAGCAGAGTACACAGTGTCAAGCAGAGGGAATCCAGACTAGTTGGCAGGCATAAAGACACTTTTCCCTCAGTGTGCTGCACTCTGAGGATTAAGCCTGCCTGTGTGCTCACGTCTGCTAAACAAGATATAGACATAATACCTTGATGTTTCATGTTGGGCAAAGCCAGTTAGGAGACGCTGCAGTGGCGAAGAATCTCCCAACATCTCTACATTTTTCCCACTTTATCTACTACACTGCACTCCCTCGTCACTCAAACAGTTTTCTTTGAGGTTCCAGTAACATTGCATGTTTTGATGACTGACGGTTTTGTGCTGCACAACACCTGCTTCTAATATGCAAGTAGGGATAGGTTTTTTTGAAGTAGTGGCTGAAAGCATAAAATTTAGCTCTTACTGTACTGGCTCCACATCACACATTCTGAAGGAAAGAACTGGAAAAAGCAGGAAGTGAATTACTTCATTTATTCAAGATAGCTGCCATAAAGCATGTAATTGACTTAAACACATCCCGCAGATATTTCAGCTGACAATTATGGTAATTGCAGACGGCTGATTTAGTTGCAAGTGATTATCGTAAAATAACGTTCGAATAACAGCACAAAGGTAGATAATTTGATACACATAATATATTTTAGAGATTAAGGCAGTTTTCAGCGGTGGAAACTAAAAGAGGAATTTCATGGTTTTAAAACTACTTTGTATTAATGATTCTTTACTGCTATTATTTACATTTGAAGAGTTGCAGGGCTTCATTGTTGCTGTTATCTTGGGTGCCTAACAAAATACACTGTAATACTGTAGTCAAAGGAGCTTGCAAAGAAAAGCGTCTGGACTTCTATAAGTTACTTGAAGACGTTTCACCTCTCATCCGAGAAGCTTCTTCAGTTCTAAGGTCAAATGGTGGAGAGTCCCAGATATAAGCCTAGTGGGAGTATCCCCCCACAGAGGGACAAAAGGACCCCCTGATGATCTGGGTGTGGGTCCCAATCAGCCAGGGTTTCAGGTGAGCTCATTGTGAAACCTGGCCCCACCTTATCATGTGAATTCCTGAGGTCAGATGGCCCAGGATGTGAGTGGGCGTTAAGGCGTCTGGGGAGGGAACTCAAAACTGGATTATAGATGGCAGACAGTTGGTGTCGTAAACCACCGCCTCTGTTCAAAGATGGTCGCTCACAGTGGACATAGATGGCTTCTTTCACTCCTCTTTCAAACCATCTGGAGGAGTGACCTTAGAACTGAAGAAGCTTCTCGGATGAGAAGTGAAACATCTTCAAGTAACTTAAAGAAGTCCAGATGCTTTTCTTTGCAAGCTCCTTTGACTACGATGACCTGGATGACTGAGAACCTTCACAGACATGTAATACTGTAGTATGTAATACTGTGGTGTCAAACCTAAAATGGGCAGGAGCATCAAACTAATGCAAAATAACTTAATACAAGAAAACATGTTTTGCTAATTTTTAACCTGTTTCATAGAATAAAAATACATTGTGAAATTTTACAAAACAGATAATGAATCATACAATAAGATGTATGTAGACTTTCGGAAGCAAACATATTTCACTTCTTTATGATTCAAACATCCAACTGACATCTATAAACTTTTCTTACATTTCCACTCTTGTGTAGTAATATTGGCATCAAAGATTTTATTTTGAATCCGAAAAAAATTATTATTGACTTCTCCGCCATTGAGCTGTGATCCTCAAACTATGCAAAATATTGTTTTCGTCAAAAGTCCTACAAAGGCTCAAGAAACTTGAATGCATCTTCATTTTAATTAAGGAGCATCATACTAAATTTTAACTGTAAATTGAAAGAAGACAATGCTAATGCATTCTACATTATACTGCAGTACTGACCATTCATAGTAAGCCATAATGAGATCTATACATGAACATTTAATACACTGTATCCTGTGGCTTGGTCCTGAGCCAAGCAACAGGAATAGACTCATTCAACTGAAACAATCCGACTAATAACATGTATTAACTTTTTCATTTTTTACACATGGAGCTTTTAAAATGTGCAGCTTTAAAGTATTTAGGAATATAGCCCCACGTCCACCAGCTACAAAGGTAAAATGTTTCTTACATATGTACATATTTGTACAGGTACATTCAAATATACATATTTTAATGCATATATAATCAAAGCTTAAGCTTAACACGTCCTCAATAACTAGTGCATTTCTTTCATTTCAGGTACGTGACATTCTGTAGTGTACACTCTAAATTTCAAGCTTTGATCTTGCGATTTGGAAATCATCACATGCTTTTTCAGCAGAGCGGATAGCCTGCTTGGTCTTTTTCTTTTCTTTTGTTTGTCTCTTCTGGACTTGACTTAAAGTTACATTTTTGGGGGGATTACTGTAAAGGCTCAGCACTTTTCTTCTTTCTTACTTCATTTTTTTCCTTTTTTTTTTTTTGCTTTTTTCTCTTTTTTTTGCTTTGATCGATTGGATAAATCAACTTACCAGACACCTAATGTAACATATCTCCAACTTTTCTGGGACATCTTCTGGTCATTTAGTAAACATCCATGCACAATTTATCACTTATATCTGCCAGGTCATGAGTTTCTTTAGTGTCCCCAGGGGTGAAATAATGCAAAAAAGCATTGTATTGAATATAAAAAGAGGACAGTAACGCATTCATCATGATACTAACTGATGGGGCATTTTCTTGCTGCCAAAGAGAATGTGCTCCTCATCTTTCTCGCAGTGCTGGAGTACACAGGGGGGGACTTCCCTTCCCTTCCTCCCATACTGGCGTAGGTTCCACCCTCATTGCACAGTGAGAGTTAAATAATGGTCTCCAGTGGGGTACAAGGGTAAAAAGGTGGGGGGAGAATCCAACAGCACAGATGGACTGCCTTGCAGAGTAGTTTCACATGCAGAAAATGTTAATTAAATCTATAGTTTGCAAGGCTGTGAAATGCCAAAACTGCATTTACTTGATGGAAATATAGAACAAAGAATGGAGGGCAAATGGAGGTTGACATGTTGCTCTTAGAATCCTACCAAGGAATAAATTCAAAATAAATACATAGCATCCATATGTTATGTGCAAAGTAAGCTCTTTCACTGGCAATATCCCAAATCCATCACAATAGCTGCACATATAGCGAGGATTTTTCTGAAGCACAGGGGGAGAAACTCATTATGGAGGCTCATATGTGAGACACTGCTCGTATGGCATTGACAAATGCTCGACAGAGAAGCCAATGCGGCATAATTCAAAGACGTCCAGCACAATGAAAGGGTTTCTCATCATGGTGAATAATGCTGGGTGCTGGCTGCTTCTCAGCTTTAAGTGGTGGGAATGTTACTTTTGATATATTGACTTCTGGATTTATGAAATAATCCCTGAATCAGCGAATATATGTAGGTATGGAGCACCACGGATAAAGACACTCACAAAAACCTGGGGAGTGCTTTTAGGTATTTATTTATTTTTTAATTTGCTGTCTTTATATTCTGATTTGAATTGATTTTTTTTATATTAAAATATATATTTTTTAAATACACAGTTATTTACATCTGGAATGGTATGAACAACCTTATTGTTATATTCTTTTAGTTTAAGCACATTTCATAAGAAATAAACCTGAATTATAATGAGCTTTACTGATGCAGATAACATTTTTGGTCTAATTTAAATAATTCAAATGTTGCCAAAATTCTATTCATAAATTTAAATCAATGCAAACCTCCTAAAAGCTATACATATACGTCCAATACTTGTGAAATCAATTCATTAATTATACAAAACAAAGATTTTACCAATAATGCCATTATAGAATCTGCATGCGATTCAACTAATCTCAAAAGCTCCTGCGGGATTTAACGAAACCCTGAGGAGAATCCCTGCACCGCCCTCTACATCATCTACATGCTGATATGATTTGAGAATAAATGGGTTTGGTTTTGTTTCTCAAAGCATACACAGCGTGGATTTTTAACCTATATTTGTTTTCTGTTGTGCGGATATGTGTCTCTGAATTGACAGTTTATATTAATTAGACGTGTCGTTTGCAGCTCCTTCCCCAAAGCACACTTGTACAAAGAAGTTGATTTCTTGTTGCTCACAGCTTGGCCTTGACCACTCTGTTACACATGCCAAACAACAGAGGAGATTCGGTCCAACAGAAATGAAACGAAAAGCTGAAACCGTCTTCTGTGCGTTATGGTGCCAAATGGTGCGTCTATGACCCCCCCAAGCAACCTTAGCAGGGTGCCCGCTGGGTTAAATTAGCCCCTTTAGGAACAAAGGAGGGACACTGTAACACTATTACAGCAATTGACAGGCGTATTCTTACCGCTATGCGAGTCTGTGAGGATGCTTTAAGATATAAGATGATCCGTTTTATGGGAGGGAAAGGTCGTTTTGGACTTGGTGAGGTCCAAACTTGAATCCCGCCGTTGATTATCAGCTCCACTTCTCGGGAGGAACCAGCAGGATGTTTCACTATTGGGTTTCAATTTAGTCTCAGAGCATCACTACGAGATGTGTAAGCAGTCTTTGTCCATGCCAGCCACGCTATTCTGTCTTCGGTCGAGCTACGTCGATTCAACTATGTGGTCTGTTGCGTAAAACCGGTGCCAAAATTCCTGCGGGCCCATTCCATTACAGCGATGCTAAACAATAGTCTGGTCATCTTGACAAGAACCGAACCCACACCAGCTCTGATAACAGCTGTATCGGCTTTTTAAAACCAAATCTTCAGCGCTAGTTTGTCCATATCACTATGACCGGCTCGAGAATTTGCTAATAAATACGTCAGCGGCTCACATGTGCCATTTGGCTCCAGCGTTGTCTTTCGGGTTCCTCGTCTTGTCCTCACAGGGGGAGTGAACAGTGGAGTTGCTGATCTGTTGATCACTGGAGGTCCACCTCCATCCAGCGGTGTCCTTGTCTCGTATTTATCGGGAACGGAGCCTTCGCCGTTTTCCACATGCAGTCTGACATTAGCTGAACGCGGATATCGATGAGTGACAGCTGGAGTCTCTGACTGTAAGCTTGGAGACCCATCTTTGCAGGAGGGGAGCAGCGATGTTGCGCGTACGTGTCTTTGGTAGTGCGCGTACCCGACAGGTCACACATCTCGGGTCCATAAACATCTGCCTAAGGAAAGGGCAGTTTGTACTTGTAGTCTTTGTTTGTGGTGCAGCCGTTCAGATATCACAGTTAGAGGCTCGGCGTATTTCTGCTGTTTTTTAATGGAATAATCAATAGGATAATTATCTGCTATGGTATCATTTGAATACAACATTTAATATATTTTTATAAAAAAGCACTGGGAATGTTAGAGGTAATACTTATTTATTTATTCAAATTAGTATTGCCATGAGTTTATGTTCTTAATCTGCTTATCCACAATTAACGGAAGACGCTGGTGGGGTCTCAGATATATTGGGGGCGGGGACGGGGGGGTGGGGGGTGGAATGTGCTATTGTACTGCAAGTGTATTTCCTTAGTATGGCAATGAGGCATTATAAATAAAATGTGTGTCACTCTGGAACACTTATATGGGCAATATTAGATAAACCCAGTTTCAAAGGCATCGTTTCATTTTTGTTGGCACACTGGGGTGGAAGATTTACAGATTCGGTTTTGGAAATATATTTTTATTACCTATTAAATTTAATAGAAGGGTAAAAAAAAAATATGTATTTTGACCGTGATTTGGGAAAATATGGGCTTTGGGGAAAATTCTATCCATTTTTCACAAACAACAAATAGTCCTCACAGTTGCTTTTGCTCCATTAATGACTTATAGTAATTATACTTCTTTCTGTTTTGCAAGCCTGTCATAGTGCAATAAAAATAACATGTTTTCTACTCATCAGTGCAAATCTAATCTATCAGCCTGTAATGAACCGCTGATCTGTACCATAAGTCATCCTTGCGGGGGTTGTCGGAACTGTATGCGCAGTCGCACTAAGGACAGATGTGATCAGAGGCATGCCCCGTAACGCGTATAGAGCAGTCTGTCGCGGCAGGAATAAGTTGTACAAAGTCCATGTAAGTTACGATAATACTTTGATAAGTATGATAAGTGTGTTTCTAATGTAAGGTATGTTGCTGCGTTTGTATTGTGAGCTATCTGAAAACCCTTTTATTCTTTATTTACGTTACTTACATCCATGTGCTATTTTTTAGCTAGACATGTGTGTCATGCAAGCTAGCAGCACCCCATGAGAAACGGGCCGAAGTGTTTAAGTGTTTACCGGAGTTTTGCACCCTTGGCAAGCGGACTGAGGTATGTGATGAGAGATGATCTGTTGTTATATTTTATTTAACTGAACTGTGTAATCCCTTGATGCTGTTTGAAGTAACCCCTTTTGTTTTATTTAATCTGTGACTGTATATCTCAGAATTACTTGTTTGAACTTGCCTGAATTAACTTAAGCTCATTGTTATAGTTCAAAGGGTACTGTACGGGTATCAATTTTTTCTTATTTTATAGTTTTCACGGTGCTCAACGTCCAGAGAATGAGCCGTGTGTGGTGAGGAAATAAATGGCTGCACCCGTTAGAGACTCTTCTGTCGTTCTTGATGCCAAGGGCTGCTACAGTGAAAACTCATCGCTGCCTTGCAGCCATCTACACTCATCTTATTCTTTCGTCGAACTGTGAGTAAAGGAGTGTATCGCATCATCTAGAGACTACTGGATCAGTAAAGGACTCAAAATAAGGACATTATAAATACAATGTCATGCACACCTTCATCTTGTAAGCTGTGTGAGCAAATGATCTTCAACATGGCAGTCTAAAGTAATGCAAGAAAGAAAGACCTCTTCTGTATTTAACACAGTAGCATGTAAAGTTGTGATGCTGAATATCCCACATTTCTTGCATCAGAATGTCTAAGACTGAATCTGGGCTTTATGCTATCAGTTGTACTTCTGTAAAAACTTAAGTGGCAAATTGTCTGATTTGAGGGCATCATCAGTATTATTTTGGTTTTGTTGCCAGTCTGTGAGGTTAAAGGTGTAAATATCTAAGTTGAGTGTTAATAAGTTTGAAACCACCACTCAACCCATTTGAGTTAAGATATATACACTTAAAAGGGCAGGTGCAACAAGCCAAAAATAAAATTAATAATAATGTTGTCCCCTGTTGAAGAAATAGACAAATCTACAGAGGCACAAGAGGCCAGGTCCAGCTCCAGAGAGCGAAGACTAACAGAAAAGGGGCAGGAGATGCATGAACAGGAGGCCAAGAAAAATGAAAGGTCATTTAGCGAGGCATATGAGTCCTGGAAGGAGTTAGCAAGAGGAGTTAGAACAAGGCTGAAAGGTTTCTGCTCAAACGAAGACCTTGTTAGAACACAAACGGACATTAAGGCTAAAGAAGCATTAATGCATGAACTGTATGAGCCTATCCGACGTAATCATACTTCTACTCCAGATGTTGTCAAGAAAATGGATGCGTGTGTTGCCCTAACAACAGAAATTTGTGATCTCATTAGTAAACGACTAGAAGATATAGATAAGACTTTTAATGACAGGCTCGAGAAGGAGCGTGTAAGGATGATATTAAGTAAGGAGGAGTATGGATCTGTTTTTGGGAAAACTGAAACAGAAACAGTTATTTCAGAGCATTCAAAGGGCTCAGATTCATACTCTGGAGCCACATCTACGACTTCTAGCAAACGTGTGGATGCCGAAGCTGACCTTGCAGCTAAACTAGAACAGGCGAAGGCAATGCAACGAATACATGAACAGCAAGCCAAGTTGAGTAGCTTAGAGCATGAGTGGAAAATCAAGGAAGCACAAATGATTGCAGAAATGACAGCAAAGCTAGAGGAAGAGAGAACTAAACTGCAACAGCTACAGGCAGAAAATGAGGTAAAAGTAGCAGCAGCCAGAGTGAGAGCTTACAACAACTACGATGGATTGGAAAGCCTTAAGTATGAAGCAGATGACAAATCACAACTTGATAGCCAAATCATTGAATCTCAGAATCCATTGAATCCACAGGCTGAATCATTTCGACCTCAGTGTGCACCACCTGAGATTTTGCAAAGGCAACAGGAGGTCAGCTTAACACAGGAGCTTGCAAGCTTGTTCGTCTCCAACCGTCTGCCTGCACCTGAACCCACAGTGTTCACTGGTAACCCTTTAAAGTTTATAGACTGGAAGATATCCTTTATGGCATTGATTGGCCACAAACCCCTCCCCGCAGGCGAAAAAATGTTGTACTTGAAAAGTTATCTTGCTGGTGAGGCACGGAAGGCGGTCGAAGGATTCTTCTATCGAAACTCAGAAGATGCATATCAGGGTGCCTGGGAGATTCTTCAGGAGAGGTATGGAAGTTCATTTGTCGTCCAAAAGGCTTTCAGGGATAAACTGATGAAATGGCCAAAAATAGCTCCCAATGACCCAGTAGCCCTCAGAGAGTTTTCAGATTTCCTTCAAAGTTGTGCCGAGGCCATCCCTCATGTTAAAGGGCTGGCAATTCTAAATGATTGTGAAGAAAATCATAAACTTCTCAAAAAACTGCCCGAATGGCTGGTACGCAGATGGGGTCGTGTTGTTGTGGATGAACTAGACAGATGTCAAGAGTATCCACCATTTGCTCATTTCACCAGATTTCTACAAAGGGAAGCTAGAATAGCCTGCAACCCCATTGCTTCTCCCTTCTTATTAACCACTAAAGTTACAGATGAAAGGCTTCCTAAGAGAACCAAGGCACTCAGCACCAATGCTCAAGCTAAGCACTCTGCAGGTAAACCAGGGACCTTAATTTCAAAGCCAAGACCACCATGCTTCGTCTGCAACGATGAAACACACGGTGTCGCCAAGTGCCCAACCTTTGCCACAAGGCTTCCTGATGAAAAGAGAGCTTTCATTCGTGAAAACCGTCTTTGCTTTGGCTGTTTAAGAAAGGGTCACACTAGTAAAGAATGCAAAAGAAGGCACACATGCACTATATGTGGTCGAAATCATCCAACTTGCTTGCACATAGAGAGAATTGAGGGAGCCAGTGAAATGTTAAACAGTGATTCACCATCTGCAGGAAATGAGACAAAGGAAGTCCGCAATGTCATGTCACACACATTGACAAGATACTCCTCAGCTACGTCTAGCATTGTTCCAGTTTTTGTGTCATTGGCAGAAGACCCCCACAGTGAGATTCTCACATATGCTCTGCTCGACACACAGAGCGATTCAACTTTCATCTTGGGAGATCTGGTCTCTGCACTAAATGTGAAGACTCAGCCAGTGCAATTAAGGCTCAGTACAATGACAGCAGTAGACACAGTCATAGCTAGCAAAGTGGCTTGTGGATTGCAAGTTCGTGGGCTCCATAGTGAGTCGCATGTTCAGCTACGCCAGGCATATACAAGGGATTTCATCCCAGTCGATAAGTCTCACATTCCTACAAAGGACACCGCACTTCAGTGGCCACATCTGAGGCAACTGGCAAACAAGCTGCAGCCACTTCAAGACTGTGAAGTGGGATTGCTGATTGGCTATGATTGCCCATCAGCACTGGCCCCTCTAGAAGTCATTGTAGGGTCAGAAAACCATCCATTTGCTCAAAGAACCGTGCTTGGCTGGAGCATCATAGGATCAGCAAATCCATATCTTGATAGAAAGGAACATCAAAGCTTTGTACACAGAGTGGCAGTAAAGGAAATGCCATTGCCTCCGGTCAATGATGTGTTGAAGGTCCTAGAAATGGATTTCAGCGAAAGAAACTATCAAGATAAATATGTTTCTCAAGATGATGTTCATTTTGTAAAACTCCTCAGCAGCACAATCACAAAAAGGAAGGATGGACACTATGAGATGCCACTTCCTTTCAAGGGCAGCTCTCCACCTATGCTGCCAAACAACAAGCGACTGGCTGAAGCTCGTTTGCAACACCTCAAGAGGAAGTTAAGGTCCAACAGGCAGTACCATGACCATTACACAGCATTCATGGAGGAAACCATCAGCAAAGGTGTTGCAGAACCAGCCCCCCCAGCACATGAGGGAGAGACAATTTGGTACATCCCACATCATGGGGTGTACCATCCTAGGAAACCAGATAAACTTAGGGTGGTCTTCGACTGTTCAGCCAAGTTTCTGGGCATCTCTCTGAATGACACCTTATTGACTGGCCCTGATCTGATAAACTCTCTAGTAGGAGTTCTCTGCCGCTTTAGGAGAAAAGCTTGTGAACTAGTAATCAGTCTGGTTCAGCGACAAGCCTTTTTGCAAGACATAAAGACACTTCAGAAGGGCAACTCTCTTCCATGCTCTAGCCCCCTAAGTTGTCTTGATCCCATCTTAGATGAAGGACTTCTTCGTGTAGGTGGAAGACTGACAAAGGCAACGCTCAGTCGAGAACTAAAACACCCGGTTATCCTTCCAAAGGAAAGTCACATTACAAGACTAATACTGTCTCATTACCATGCCACCATCTGTCATCAGGGTCGCAGTCAAACCCTAGCAGAACTCAGAGCAAATGGGTTTTGGGTGCTTGGGGGAAGCAAAGCAGTTGCCAAGTTAATACATAAATGTGTGCAATGTCGAAAACTTCGGCGCCCCACCGAGGAGCAACGCATGGCAGAGCTCCCGAAAGAAAGGACTGAAGCCTCCGCTCCTTTCTCGTACTCTGGTATGGATTGCTTTGGTTCATTTTCCATCAAGCGGGGCCGTAAGGAGTACAAAAGGTATGGGCTTATCTTTACATGCCTGTCTTCACGTGCTGTTCATATCGAGATGCTAGAAGACCTATCAACAGATGCATTCATCAATGCCCTTAGATGCTTCATCAGCCTCAGAGGAGCTGTTTGCCAACTCCGCTGTGACCAAGGCACAAACTTTGTAGGAGCCAGAAATGAGTTCAGAGAGGCTCTCAAACAATGTGACATGCAGGCACTGGAGGCTTTCCTGGCAGACAAACAGTGTGAGTTTGTTTTCAATGCTCCTTCTGCAAGTCATGCTGGTGGCATCTGGGAACGCCAAATTAGAACCATTCGTAATGTGCTAAATGCCACTACTGCTCAGTGTGCAGGAAGACTAGACGATGCCTCTCTTAGAACTTTGTTTTATGAGGCCATGGCTATTGTAAATAGCCGCCCCTTGACTGTGGGCAGTATCTGTGACCCAAAGGCACCTGAACCTCTTACTCCGAACCATCTTATACTGATGAAGTCCAAAGTTGCTCTACCACCACCTGGGAAATTTGTGAGAGAAGACTTGTATGCAGCGAAGAGGTGGCGTAGAGTACAATACTTAACTGAGCAGTTCTGGGGTAGGTGGAAAAGAGAATACCTCATGAATGTCTCCACAAGACAGAAGTGGCACAAAACCCGCCGTAATCTAAAAGTGAATGACATTGTTATCATCAAGGAAGATATGTTACCAAGGTGTCAGTGGCAACTGGGGCGTATCGTTGAAACTATCGAAGGCGATGATGGTTTAGTCCGTCGGGTCAAAGTTCAAGTAGGAGTCCAAAGTCAGACCAAGAAACAGGACCGTGCTTTCAAGCCCCCCATCATCGAGCGGCCTATTCAAAAACTGGTGGTTCTTGTTGAAAGAGAATAATAACAACCATGTTATTATCTGAGAGGAACTGACATACTGACATAAACAATGTAACAGTCCAGGTGGCACCTGCTCTATGATGTTTGTACACCTGTATATTGGTTGAAGTGGTCTCATTTTGTTGTTGTTCAAATCATGTATGATTAGCTAGTTTGTAAATCATAGCATGATTGGTGGGAGTGTAATGAACCGCTGATCTGTACCATAAGTCATCCTTGCGGGGGTTGTCGGAACTGTATGCGCAGTCGCACTAAGGACAGATGTGATCAGAGGCATGCCCCGTAACGCGTATAGAGCAGTCTGTCGCGGCAGGAATAAGTTGTACAAAGTCCATGTAAGTTACGATAATACTTTGATAAGTATGATAAGTGTGTTTCTAATGTAAGGTATGTTGCTGCGTTTGTATTGTGAGCTATCTGAAAACCCTTTTATTCTTTATTTACGTTACTTACATCCATGTGCTATTTTTTAGCTAGACATGTGTGTCATGCAAGCTAGCAGCACCCCATGAGAAACGGGCCGAAGTGTTTAAGTGTTTACCGGAGTTTTGCACCCTTGGCAAGCGGACTGAGGTATGTGATGAGAGATGATCTGTTGTTATATTTTATTTAACTGAACTGTGTAATCCCTTGATGCTGTTTGAAGTAACCCCTTTTGTTTTATTTAATCTGTGACTGTATATCTCAGAATTACTTGTTTGAACTTGCCTGAATTAACTTAAGCTCATTGTTATAGTTCAAAGGGTACTGTACGGGTATCAATTTTTTCTTATTTTATAGTTTTCACGGTGCTCAACGTCCAGAGAATGAGCCGTGTGTGGTGAGGAAATAAATGGCTGCACCCGTTAGAGACTCTTCTGTCGTTCTTGATGCCAAGGGCTGCTACACAGCCAATCACATGGAAGCAATCAGGCATGGTCAACAAGGCCTGCTTAAGTTCTAACTGAGCATCGGAATGAGGAGACAATGTCATATGTTATTTTGAACATGGCATGGCTGTTGGTGTCAGTCTGGCTGGTCTGAGTATTTCAGAAACTGCTGATCTGCTGGGATTTTCCCAAACAGCCATCTCGAGGATTTACAGAGAATGCAGAGCATCTCTGAATGTACAACACGCTGAACCTTGAAGCCAGTGGGCTACAGCAGCCGAGCTCACAAGACCTGGACAACAGAAAACTTCAAAATGTGGCCTGGTCTAAGTTTGAGTTTCTGCTCCAACATTTAAATAGGATCAGAATTTATACTAAACAGCATGAAAACATGGATCTGCCATGACCACTCCTTTATGACCACCATGTAAATTATGGTGGTCATGTCACAAAGCTGAAATCATCTTAGTCTGGTTTCTTGAACATGAAAATTAGATCACTGTACTCAAATGGCCTCCACAGTCACCAGATATCAATCCAAATAAGCTACTTTAGGGATGTGACAGGAAGGAGGATTCCCATCATGGATGTGCAATCAACAAACCTAAAGCAGAACTGTGATGCTATGATGTCAAAATGAACCAGAATCTCTTGATGTTTCCAGCACCTCGGTGAATCTATACCACAAAGAATAATGGCGGTTCTGAAGGCAAAGGAGGATCCAACAGAGCAAGTAGTAGCAAGGCGTTACTAATAAAGAGGCCGGTGAGTGTAGATGTGAATTTTCTTTCAGCTAGTCTGAAAGAAGACATTTTATGAAATAAATCTAAAAATAAAATCAAAAAATTTCAAAACATGCTCAGAATGTTTGTAATGTTTTGCTAAAAAAATGTTTTGTTTACATTATAAAAATATTTACAGCAGTCAAGAGGAAATTTAATTCAGAGCAAATGGGGGACACTTCTCTTCCCATAAAAGCAAACTGGAGAAATACAAAAAAACCCCTAAAAAATAAAGAAAGAAATGCAAAGTTAAAACTGTCTTTATTTAGCAAGATTAGTCTTGGTCTAGTCTGGTGTAGTTTCGTTTGTGGTCCAAATCCATAAAGAACAAATAAAGTGTCAATTTGACGTACTTGGCTTTTTATATGGGAAAAAAAACTAGGTTAATTAATTTAACCATTGACAAAAAACAATGAATAATTATTGGGCTGCAAATGATATCCTTTTTTTTTTTTTTGCCTGTCCCGTTTGGCTCTTTTGCCATCAGAATTATTGTCTAAAGCCGAAGAAAGATGCCCAACGGATTTACTTTACCAAATTGACCATCCCAGCCTTGCCGTAATGGTCCATTTGATTCACCTTTTATTGTTTATTTTATTTTCACTTGCTGAATACGGGACAGACTTGACTGGGGGAAAGAGGGGGAGAAAGAAAGAAAGAGGGAAAGAAAAACAGCTGAGAAGAGGGACGGGGGAGAAGGGCAAAAAACAAAAACGATATCCAAGGAAGTGACTGAAGGGATCAGGGTTCTTCGATTCCTTACAGTGAAAAGGGGCTTACAGATGAGTAATTCGTGAAATGATTTGGATCACTTCAAGGTGTTCTACCATTCATTACCATCTCAATCGCACCACTGAGTGAGGGCCCACGTCTGGTCTCAATCTGCTTGTTTAGAAGGCCTCAAGCATGGGAACACATATGGTTCATTTGGCAAATTGAGACAGCTAGCAGCTTTGAGGTTGCAGCTTCATTGTTCTAAAGGCGGGGTGGCTCACGAGTCCATCCACCCTCTCTGATTCTGCAGGCACCCATGCATGTGCAGCCTCAATGAGTATGTGAGCTAAACTCTGGCATGAACTAACCTCTGGATCCCCTGATAGGAAATGAATCAGTACTGTTGGTTCTTTGGGTGCCCGCGGGTGCAGGAGTCACACAGTCATGTGTTTCTTTGTGTGCCAGATCAAATCCCCTACCTCAGATTTTCATGGATCTGCTGGAAGGTAGATATGAAAGGAGGAGCAATAGGATATATTCTGGGAAGGTTTGGAAACATCGTTCAGATCGACGGCCTTTTTTGCTTATGAGAAAGCAGGCCCCTGGTGCAGACGTATGAAAGGCCTCAACAAAGCAGCAAGACATCCAGTCTGAAAGTACTCGTTGTTTGTTTTGCTTCACTTTGTATAGTTTTTTTTTTCTTTTTTGCCTTCTTTGTAGTTGCTGTAGTCATGACATTGTTTGGAGGCTGACTCAACCTTCATCATCTTCCTTCAGCGAGTAGATAATTGTGGCTACATCTTCGCTATAAACAGATTCTTATTATGAAACTGTCTGCCTGGACTCTCAGTGCCTATAGCTGTCCACGTTGTGCCGGATAATCCAGAGGGAGAGATTCGCTCATGATGTTAGCAGGAAGAGACAAGTGTGATTGAGTCATAGACACATGGCAGAGCCTGAGAGGTGTGTAGTTGCAGTGAGAAAGGACAGCACGAATAAAAAAGTAAGAGCAGAGGACGGACAAACTGTGGGAAAGGGTGATTGATGAGATGTTTAAATCAGATGAAGATGCAAAGGAAAAGGCCTGACTGAGGAGGAGGAGAGTGCCCCTAGTTGGCCCTATACCACGGCAGAACCTTGCTCCTGTCTATATTTAGCACAGGGACCACAGATTGTAATGACTGCTCCGGGGCCTTGTGTTCAGACCGGCAAGAACTGCTGCCATCCGTCTCTGCGCCCAGGGCCAGGCACGATCTCACGCCAGCACATAAGGGAGGAGTGATGGGACCGTGTCTGAGTGCACGCTTACTTAACAAATGCGCAGAGTTGATCATATTCTTTTAGAACAGAGGTAACTGGATGTAAACCTCTGACAGAACCTGCATCTAAATACATCAATGAGAAAGGAAGCTTCGCTGCTCATATTAGTGAGTTCTTGTTCACAAATATCCAATTCCTTTCAATTCTCCTTCCCTGAAGCATTTGTAAAGGGCAGAGAAACCCCCACCCCACCCCTGCTATCTACCCACATTTGCCAAAAATAAATAAATACACAAAAATCACTTGTCACCCTGAACAGGATTGACATTCAGTCCAAATGTCAAAAGTAGCGTGCCATTTTCAACTCTTCCTATTCCAGAGCTAACCTTCCCAATCTCCATCACCTCCGGGACTGTTTGAGGGATTGTCAGTGGTGAGTGATGAAGGACCGAGCTGTTCAGACACTGCTGTGCTCCGAAGGTGTGACAAGATACGCCAACCAATGTGTCCTGAAGTGAAGTTAAAAGCTGCTCTTTAGAGTGATAATGTACTCAGTATATAGGTTTTGTGTTCAAATGCTTACACCCTACAGGCTTGAAAGTTTCATCTTTCACCAAGAGCAGTGGCTGTGGTCAGTTTGAAATCAAGTTTCACAGCAGATGGTGCCTCTCAAACTGCTCCTGCAGCATTATCCACTTCTCTGCTGCTGATTTGGCTGGAGGATCACTCATTGTGTAACTTTAAACTGCTCAAAAAGACGGTCTCCTAAATGCTGAGTTGCAGGCAGTTCTTCATGCTTTTATTGGATTTTTCAGAAGGAGTTATTTGGGATACTGCACCACCAAACTTTTGGAAAACAATTCCCATACAAAACCCCCCCAAAAATATCAAACCTGCATTTAAGTAATGCTATACTCTGTAAGTTACATAAACTGACTTCTGGTGATCCCATCAGTTGAGAAGGCAGTTTGTATTGTTTGCCAAATTTTATCCTGCCTATAGATGAGCTCTTAATATACTTGGGCAACTGAAAACTCATAACCAAGGCCTTTAGAAACTATTATATATGGATTTATGATTTATGAAGCATCCTTAAAAACCCAATCACATCATTAAAGTGGATTTTATATGACAGCATTATATAAGTTATTGACACCTTTAAAAAAAAAATCCTGGCATTGTTCATTTTACATTCTTAGCTCCTTCCTGTTAAATTTGAATTCACACAACTTCACAGCTACAGAAAAGTTACACAGCGGGCCAATTTTATTTCACTGTAAATGTACTGCTGATTAGCCTGACACAAATTTGGATAACCCTACCCCTTCGTCTAATTACCTGAAATTACCTGAGCCACTCCACATTCTCTACACACCATTGAAACTACATCCATAGGAAGAAGTCATTTGTTGGGTTGTGTCACTTCCAGGCCTTTTAAGTTTACAGCACACACTCAAGATGAAGGAAGACCAAACATTTAATCCAATGACATCTGTCTCCTTTGATATGCTCCATCATTCCTTTGTTCCCCCTTTTATTTGGTCATGTGACCCTAACCTTTGCTTCCTTCCTGGCTGCCTCAAATCATCCCACAACCTATCAGTCACTGCCCACACTGAGTTCCAGACAGACACGCACCGCTCACTCAAGCCATCAGCAAAAAGTCCAACTAAGCAACATTTTCACCCACAGACACAAACACTGAAGATTCCCATCCAGGTGTTTCAAATCCAATACACCCATACGTTGACTTTGAAATGTAAAATTAAGTTAAAAGATTGCAGCACTAGAAAGAACCAGACATCTCAACCTTTGACTTACAAACTTTTATTTAGACATACGCTAGATCGAACACCATATGTCTCTTTTTCCTCTACAAAAACAATGACAGTTTGTACATATAAAAAATAAAAATACAAGAGATTGATGAAGCAACAAACTTCTGCGATGTTTGACAACTACAGCTGCTCTGCAATGGGTAAGGTGTAGCAACATTATACCCCATAACTTCTAAAACAAGCAGGATTTGCTGTTCATTGAGCAGCAGAGGTCTTGGTGGTGTTGCTGGAGTTTGCAGTGAATGCTGTGATCTCACATGGGATAGTTGAGCACCACGTCTTGTTTGGCCAGCTCCAACAACATAGGGTCGTCGAAGAACTTGCTGATGCTCACATCCTCGCTCAGGCCCTTCGGAGAACCCAAAAAATAATTAGATAGCATAAAGAAAATAAGACAATTTACAAGCACATTTTATAGAAGTATCGATGAACAAGTGGTCAAAAGGCTCACTTTGCGTCTTCGGGTCTTGATCATGAACTCTCTGGCTAGATGGGGGGCAGGCTGAGGCTCGAGGGGCCTGATCACAATGCTCTTATCTAAAGGGTCACCGGGCACAATCTGAAAGACAAACACGATCGTCATGGTGAAAAATAAAGAGAGAAAGAGCAAATGGCAGCTGTGACTGGTCAACATGGCAATTCTTCCCCTTTTTACTCAACTGTGCACAATCTGTGAAATAATCTGACAACGCGAAGCACATCAAACTCAGAGCATTAACAAGCTGAGTGGGCATTTCATTAAATATCTGATTCAGTTGCAAGTCTGTCCCTTTGTTACTGAGTCAGGGGTGCGTCCATCAACATGATGGAAAGCGCAACGTGAAAGTGCTGTCACTCTTTTCGTCTGTGACCGACATGGCATCAGCGTCTTGTTAACAAGTTGAGTCAGAAGAAATTAGTTTGAAGGTTTTTAAACAATTTATTAAATCCACTAACTCATTGGATAACCTTTGAAAGTTTTTAGTGAGATGTGATACAGTTCTTAAATCCAGGAAGAAGAGGAAAGCTTGAATCTGAAGTAAGTAGTGTGAGGCAAGTAACTAAGACTTTCTCAGCCTCGAGGAGAGATTAAAAGTAGAGGAAAAGGGGAAAAATATCATCAATAGCATGGCTGAAGCCTAATCAACAGATGGATGGGAGCCTCGAACAAGAATAAGTCAGCAGCGCACTGATAGCATGCCAATACTGGCACTACATGATCAAACTAATGAGGGAGGCACAATATAGCCTCTTGAGTTAAATGTGGCAAACAGCATAGCTCACTGTGCTATATTCTTATTATCTGGGACAGCTGAATCTATATGTGCTGGCAGGACTAGTCAGCAGTGAACATTCATACTGTTGATTGTATCGGTTACAGAAAGAGAGGCTGCCTTTTGAAGAGTCATTAAAGGATAGGTGGTCATGGTGATTGGTACTTCATCTTGGAAGTCTGCTGGGGGGGACTTCCCTTGTTTTTTGAGGGAGGGTTTCTCCAAACACTCTACAACTGAGCTAGGTGGAAATAATTCATCACACTGGTTCACATAATTGCAAAATATCAAAATATTTCTGCTGCAGTTTTAAAAATGAAAATAAAATTAGGAATTTTCCCAGGGGAAATCTGAGTTGGTAACTGCCCTAAAACATGAAGGGTAATTTATATTCTCAGGGAAAAAAACTACACACAATACTTTGGAACCTAACAAGTTGACTGAAATAAGTTACGAGGGAGGAAAAAAAACCCTGTGTGCATTTGTCATCAGTGGGTTTCATTTATTTTTCATGTCCCAAAGGATCAGTGTACCTATAATACATCTTTTTACAGTATTTCAACAAGCTTATGAATAAATAATTCATGCCTAGCTTCTTGTCACACTTTCATTTTCACCTCAAGAGGATAAAACAAAACTTAGGAGTATAAAAATACTTAATATTTCCATCCAGGATAATCCTTTTTTCTTTCAGATTAATTTCAGAGCAGCAAAGTATTAATCTACACTAAGTAGAGTTAATTTTCCCTGACACAGCTCTGCAGAGTGCAGACACAAACACATGTCAGACATGTGCAGAAAGATACCCGGACAGCCACGTTATACTTAAAACGTAATGACTCAACACTCCCCTCTACTCCACATCAAAAGCGTTTTAACCAGAGTGGCAGACATGTGCACGACGTGGGTCACTCTGCTGCACAAGCTGCCATAATTTTATGTGGTGTCAGAGTTTGTCCGTGCAAGTAAGTGCATGGGTTTCAGCAGACGAACCAAAAATCACGCTGTCGTTTAGTGAATATTCACTATGAAATTCACAAATTAACCGTATCTTTGGGGTGGTTTTTTTTTGTCTCTTTTGATAAAATCTTATTCCGCTCCTCAGGTGCAAGCAGGTGAGGGTTGGCCATTATTTCATTCTCAATGAATCTAAGCTTTTTCTTTACTTGTATTAAAGTACAGCGCATACCAAACTCCATGTGTAAGTCTGACACCTCTAGACGTCTCCAAAGCTCCTTGAATGTCTGCGTTTTCTTAGCATTTCCACCTGGATTTTCACTGATGTTGTTACTGACTTTACTGAACAAACATGAGCTGGAAAGCAAGTTAATGTCTTTAAATCTTACCTGCCAGTGGTGGAACACAGACAGAGCAAAGGCCTGACCCTGTGTGTGCGTGCGAAGGTCTGTCTCAAAGCCGAACGAGTCGATGGCTGGGATGAAAGCCTTAATTGTGTAGAGCGGAGAGCCTGGAATTGGTGCATCCTGGGTGACGTGACCCCTGATTAATGACAAACACGACACCAATAATTAAAAAGCAGAAGGAATTTGTATTTACTAATATTTGCACTGCTTTGCACTAAACCCTACATCGATATAAAGAAAACAGACAAACCTCCTTCGAGCCAGCACTGTGTAAACTGCAGACACACAATCAGCTGGAGCCTGAACCTCTACAAAGTAATATGGCTCCATCAACCTCGGAGTGGCCTGAGACATAAGGGACAGTATACATTAAAGCAAGGACAAAAGCCTGGAGAAAAAAAATAAATACGGCAATGGCATGTACAGCTGACTGACAGATTTATGAAAACAGCAGCATACAAGCCAAAGAAGATGAGGAAAGAAGCCAACATCATGAAAGAGAAATATTATCACACTGCAATTAAAAAGACCGCACATCAGCAAAGATCCATACTCTAATCAAGGTAATGGAACATTAAAGAAAGTGCAGGTGAAAGGAAAAACTGGAGAAGCTAATGGCAGATGAGAAGAATGGGGATCGGGGGAAGAATGAGCTCACCATGAGGAAAGCAGAGTACACCACTCTCCTTGCTGTTGGGATGACCTGACCTCCTCCTCTGTGGAGAGGCTCCTGAGCTATGACCGCGTCCAGGATCTTGAACTTGACATTTCTGATGGCTGAAGGCAGCAAAACACACGATTATGGTTAAATAACACTGATGAGGAAAGGCACATTTTGACAGAGTACAGTTTCTACAAGGTTAGGAGGAAATTCCAGCACCAGATGCAATCCAAACAAAACAAAGATTTTCTCCATAGAAGCAGCGTGTTTCAGTGGTGCGGGGATCAAAGAGAGAACTTACGTTCGTCACACAGAGGTCCTTCCCTGGTGCCCCACTGGAAGCCTTGCACAATACTGTCTTTGACTGAACCAAGCAGTGCTTTGTCCACCTGTAGGTGAAACACAAGTTGATGGAGGATTGGCTAAAACCTTGACAGTTCAATATCCTTGTATGATTTGACGGGTAGAAACTAAGCACAGCTAGCCAAGAGTGGATGTTCTAAACTTTTGTTTCTTTGAAATGTATTTTTTTGATCTTATAGAATAAAAATTAAAATGAATCATCGATAACTAAACTACTGTCACAAATTTCATATAACGGCATAGTTTAAGGCAGGGATCTCAAACTCCAGTCCTCGAGGGCCAGTGTCCTGAAAGTTTTCCATGTGTCCCTGTTGCAACACACCTGAATAAATTAGGTCATTCAGAGAGAACAAAACTTGACTGCATGCTTAAGTGGCAACCCCAAACCCTACTCAAGTCAATTTAAGTAAATGTAAGTGTTTGGAAAAATGTACTTCCAAAAGTTCTTTTATTGCACCGTGTTCATTCACTCATGAGCTGCTGTAACATGAATCAAATGGCTGAATTGCCACCTCAGCATGCAGTCAAGTTCTATAGAGTCTTGCTAATAACCTGCTAACTGTATTCAGGTGAGTTGCAACAGGGACACATGGAAAAGTTTTCAGGACAGCGGCTCTCGAGAACTGGAGTTTGAGACCCCTGGTTTAAGAGCACTGCCAACAAGTTCTGATTGGTTCAGTTTGTCGGTCTCTAAGCTACTCAAAAAACTGTGCTCATTTGCATGATTTTTTTTTTAAACCAGATGTGGACCTTGGACCAGTTTAGAAGTGATTGAAATTCCCGATTGGAATCGAGCAAAAACGAGACCATATGTCTCATATACACAAATGTTAATTTGAAAAGTGAAGAAATAGTGTCATCACCTTGAAGTATCACAAACTAATTCAGATCCAGATGTTCATATGAATATGGGGGATTTTGAGATTTGGTGCAAGTATGCTCCTCTGGGTTTCTATTGTTAATGCATGAATTTCGGCAAGACTGAAAAAAGTCAAACTGCCAAATACTCACAGGGTTTCAGCTTTTCAAATGACAAATTCTTTTGCATAAAAACAATTTGAATTTTGTGCTTTTAAAAGCCCCATTTTCTGTTATGTTTTTGGATGCTTTTTTAAACTGTCAAAGAGTTTTATTTTGTTTTGAAGAGTCTGTGCTCAAGTAGGAAAAAGCGTCTAGCATTAAATCTTTGCATAGACAAACAGGCGCACACACTGTTGTGACTGAGCTGCATGGCTGAATTAAAACCTCACCTCAGAAGGCAGTGTGTCGTCTACAAGAATGTTTGGTCCTGTAGTGTCTGGTCCGAAGGCCCAAATAGATCTGGCAGCCAGCAAATCCCAGTCGTACTTGGTCTGGAAAAACTCTCCCAGCTTCTTCCTGTCATGAGAAAAGAACAGAGCCCAGTTGAAAAGAGGGCTGCACCACTGTGCAACTGTGTAACATTAAAGATATTGGCTCGCTGGGGGGTAAAGGGGTTAATGGAAGAGGAAGAGTATCCCATGCTGGCTCTGCTGGGTACCAATGAGCTCAGACATGTACTGACTGGAAGCCTCTCTCGAGCACCATACACACTCATGCATGTAATCATGTCAGAGAGAGGAAGAAATTCATCCATGCTTTTAGTGAATGATTCAATTACTGTAAGTGACTTGATCAATATAGCATGGAGGATTTTTAAAAAAAATGAAGACATACATTCATAATGCACAGACGTTTGTTCTTCATATTGCCTTAATGTTAAAATACAGAAAGTTGTTTATATACACTTTAAATAGATATATTGGTGACAGTAGCTGCTTTTGTATTTCACATTTCCTTCACCCAATAGTCTTGAATACCAGTAATACATTTTAAAGAAAAAGAAACATAAGAGGCAATTAAGATGTGACTAAAATATAGACTTTCATTGACCATTGAGGTTTTTTTTGTTAATACAGTGTCCCTTCATTTGTGCAAGCGCTAGAAAAATCGACAAACCAATAGAACCAACTGTAAAATGTTTGTCCAAATTTTAAATGCATGGATTATTTTTAATACCTTAATGTAAAATACCAGCATTGATTGTATAAAGTCTGGCACAAAAAAATAGTTCTCTCTCTTGAGATGCTTTTCCTGGCCTTGTGCTTTTAGTTTTGGCTTCAGTAATCTAAATAAATAGATATATAGATCTAAATATAAAAATGGGACAGCGGAATGCTGGAGAAGATGTGGATCAGAAGAGGCACATCATTACTATATCTTTTGGGACTGCCCTAACTTAAAAAATTACTGGCTGGGAATTCATAAAACTCTGTGTGAGGTTTTTAAGATAAATTTGTAAATTTGTACTTGGGCTTGGTTGCTGGCTCGGTCCGGGGAGGGGACACAAAGCTCTTACAAGCACTATTAGTGGCCAGAAAAAACCAATAACCAGAAAGTGGTTAAATCCAACTCCGCTAACACTTGAGGATTGGTTTAATGTGTTTTTTGAAATATTTGAAATGGAAAAATTGACATTCTTTTTAAAAATTCGAAAAGACAAATTCTACAAAATATGGAATAAATGGATTAGCTTTGTGTCCCCCATCCGCCCTGAATTTAGGTAAGACCAGCCCTGAATTGGTGTATCTCCCATGTATCGTACAATGTCAGGTTGACCCTCAACTTCATAATATGTACTGTCAAGCCACCGAGTTCATTTCTTCGCTATCTGAATGTAAAACAAAAGGACTAAGAAAAAGTCTTCTTTTTTTTTTTCCTCTCTCTTTGTTTTTTTTTTTTTTGGGGGGGGGGGGGGAGACTAAATAATAGCAATGCACCTTATTGTAACAAGTCCTTTTTTTTCCTTCAATAAAAATATATATACAAAAAAAAAAACCAAAATCATACTCGGCCGTATTGAGGTCAGGTGACCGAGTTAGCCATCTAAGAACACGTGCATGTCTTTTACCTTAAAAAGCTGCTCCAATGCGTTTTTCTGCATCTTTTCTTGTAATGTTCAAATTAGTTTTGCAGTATTTAACTGAATGTGAGCAGAAACTATAGTTCTATAACTTAAAAACATCTTGCTACTTCTTGCTGCAGTCACAAAATCAGTAGCAATCGGTGACCCAGTGCCTCTGGATGCCATGCATTCCGCTAACATAACACTGCCTTCACTGCGTTTGATAGATAATGTGGTATTGTTTGGATCATGAACCCTTTCTTTCCTTCCTTTTTCATTCTATGTGCCCACCATTCTGGCATGAGTTCATTTTACTTTCATTTACAAATAAAAAAAACCCCAAACCATTAATCAACTGGGCATTTCTTTCCTTTTTAGGTCTTTTCTGGAAAATCTAAATTTGATCTGTTTCTGTTTCTTGAGTGTTGCCAGCAGTTTCCATGTTGTAAACTATTTAGATTTGTGAAGCGCCGCTTGACTGTAGACTTTTACAATAAGATAAATGAAAATAAAATATTGGTCAGGATGGCGCTGAAGTATTAAGTATTTTATAACCCTGGTATCATATTAGAAGGAAAAGGAAGAAATTAACACGTCTAAAATAAAAAAGTAAATTACATAATTTTAGTTCATTCTATCTTCTATACGTGTGAGGATAAGAGTAATGTCTTCACCTACCTGTTCCAAGATATCTGCACTACTTCATTCTCGATGTCCTCGGCCAGCCCCTTCTCCAAGGGCTCGGCAATCATGGTGATCTTATTCCTGTCAATCATATCATACATCTATCAATCACTAATTATGGGTTGGAGAGACACTCAGCTCAAGGGAAAGACTGACTGAAACACTCTGAACAGTGCACATATTTAACTTCTCAACATCAAACACTACAAACTGCAAAACAGCATGCATTAGATTTGAAACTTTAAAACTTAAAAAGAAAATTATTTTAGAGCCGGGTGCTCTAAATTATATTAATAATCTATCCCAGACTGCCCTCATGCTGTTGTTTGTTTGGATAAGATCTAAAAATATTACCCTCGACACGTACTTTTTATTAGGCGTCTCAGCAAAGCACTTCAGGGACGATGTCTCCACAACCGTTTCACAGAAAGTCACAACAGGGTCGGCAACCTGAGGGGGACGAGGAGCGAAATTACAAATAGAAAGCAATGTTTCATTTTTCTACCAAAAAAGTAAATAAAAACCACAAAATAAAAAACTTCTTCAAAAACATCAAAGCACATCTGGGTTGGCAGCGGAGTGGATAACACACCGTTTCCTCCCCTTTAACAGACTAACATTCCAGCTACAGCCTAATAACTTTCAGGGAAATTGCAGCAAAAACTAAATCTCATCATTTAAATTTTCTTACTAATTCTCGTGGTCCCTAAAGTTGTCATTACGAGACGTGAAATAAATGCCACAAGTTGTACATCATTAGTAAAGCAATGCGGAGGAAAGATTACTTTAATGTCGATTTCAGAGTACATCTTCCTCAAGTCGTGCATGACGCAGTCCAAGTAAAGCTCTCCTGTCCCCAGGATGACATGCTCTCCAGACTCCTCCACCTGAAAGACAAACACACCAGTCAATTCATTTAACTGTTGTTTAGATTACAGTCTGGAGCAGTGACACTTCCAATGTTTGTCCTTTCAAAGGTAAAACTACACTGAAATCTTTTAAAACATACTGACTTTAAAATAACAGGCTCAGGCTGTTATTTAAAAAAAAAAGAAAAGAAGAAAACTATTGAAATATGTGTGATGTCATACCTTTGTGGTGAGAGAAGGATAGCTCTTGTTAACCTTCCTCAGTCCGTCGAGCATTTTGGGCAGCTCTGATGGATTCACTGGCTCCACTGCGATCTTGATGACTGATGCTGTGTTGAACTTCAACGGCCTAAAAATCTGAGCCTAAAAGGCAGAGTTAAAAAAAACATGAGAATCTGGATTTGACTCTTTTTTTATTTTTCTAAGACGTTGGGCATATTTTTCTGCCGATCTCCCACCTCTTCGTTCCCTCTGGGCTCTGTGATTGTGGCGGTCTTGACGATCGGCTGGTCACAGCCCTCAATGAGAACCCAGTTGCCGGCGGGCACTCGATTCACTTCAATCTGATACCTAAAATAGTGGGATGAACTGAAATTTTAATAACCAATCCCTGATTTGTGACAAAACAAAGAATTCAAGCTTTAAAAGTATACCTGGCCACAGAAATCCAGAGACGCCCCACAGTGCAGACCTGAGAGTCCTCCTCATCTTCAAGTGTGTAGTTCTCTCCCAAGACCTTGACGGGCTGACCTGCCTGAATGGTCCCACTCAGCACCCGACCGAAAGCATGGAACTGAACGCCATCCTCTGTACTGTACATCTTAGTGGTGTGGCACATCAGAGGACCCTGAGGACGACAGACATGAGAACATAAGAGGAATGATGAAGAAGTGGAAAGTTTTAACCACTGGAACATAACTTTTAGTAAAGGTATCAATTAACAATTTGTGTTTTTCAAGCAATTCAAGGAGCCCTTTGACTTTTTTTGCATCAGACCTGAAAGAATTCCACTGGAAGGAGACTGCCACCTTTAGTAATTAACTGCTGCATCTTCTCAGCACACAACAAACCTGACCTTCCATTAAACTTACATCAGGATCACACTCTGCCATGACTTCCCCCAAGTCTGAGTCAAGACCTCCGGTGTAGGTGTGCTCGATCTTGTTCCTAGCACCCTCTTGTGGTGAAGGAATGTGTTGCACGCACATGTCTACAAAGCCTGCAAGAAAAGCGCCAAGATTTCAATATTTGATGTACTGGAGATATGAGACTCAGATTTTCTAAAGAATGACCATTAATCTACAGATTACAGCTACAAAATACAGACAAGCTAATAGTCTATAGTATTATTACTACTTTATTGATTACGCAGCCAAGCATACAAGCCTGTATAGTATTTTAAGTTGAAAAAAGAAAGAAATAATAATATATATATATATATAAACAAAACAAAATAAATAAATCGGGCAATACCAGTGAACTCTCCAAAGAAGCGATTACAGACGAGCCTCAGCAAGGGTCTAATGTTCAGCTTCAGCTCCTCCTTAGTCAGATGGATACCAAGCTCATCCAAAACTCGAGGGAGAGACGTGTCCACATCCCCAACCACCTAGGCACAAAGAGGATTTAGGTAAGGATTACACACAGAGCTTTGCGAGTTCATCCCACCCTTCCTGCAGCCAGAATGTACCGAGCTACCTGGTTGTGCATATGTTAAAAAAATAAATAAATAAATAAGACGTTAAATGCATCGAACCTGTGAGAGGATCTTGTAGAGAGGCTCCAGAACAAATTCCACAAAGCTGCGCTGGGAGTTACTACTGGGAGCTTTTTTCGTGAACTTGCGACTGAATTAGGAAGAGGAGAAAACTGCTGTAGTAGTAATAATAGTAATGGTGTATTAAGAGCGTAGCTGCGTATCCACATTAGCTACTCACGTTTTGGGGTTGAAATAAATATCTCCCCAGAGCCTCTTGGCAAACTCATTATAGTTGATGTCACCTACAAACAGAGAGAGAAAGGGTAAGAGGATACTGTGCAGTGTATGAAATAAAGTCATGGCTTTTTGTAGGGCTGGTCACATGAAAGTCGAAGCTTTGAAGCCCCCAGACTGAACTAAGATTCTTCAGTTCTGACATTTGTTTTTCAGGCTTCCTGAACCATTTTAAAAATCAAAATCACGTGTGTTAAGATTATTTTTCAAGACAGAAAAATATCAAAACGATATATTATACATCAGCTTTCAGTAAAAGCCATAAGCACTTGTTAGATTTACAACCTAAAAGCCCCCTAACTTCAGAGTATTTTGTAATCTTATGGTTTTAGCTTATCGAATGTACTTTAGAAACCAGAAATTATTTAATCCATCAACTATGCTATGTAAACAAAAAAGGTTCATTTAACAAAACATAAACAACACATAAAAACTGAAATAGATAAACTGTATAAGGATGCCATGTTTCTTATGCATTTACATGTTTTAAATGAATTAAATTGGGTCAAAATAGCAGAAATACACATGGTTCTATATTCAGACAAAGCTTTATGGTTAAAAACAGCAATATATTAATACTGCTGTAGTGAAGCACTGATTTCACTACTTTATAAGCCCAAAAGTCATCTCACCATAGGTATCTGAGTAGATCTTTGCAAAGGACCCCAGGGTGAAACAGATGCTGTACTGAGAGCTGGCAAAGCAGACATTTCCAAGGAGAGGAGACACCACCAAGTTCTCATCTGTAGAATATGTGCTGAGAGGGAAGAGAAATAGCCAATCAGCAACCAGTGTCACTGGGTGGTCAGTTCCAGATTAATGTGGCTTTCCTTTAAAAGAAATTCTTGCTGCGACCATGTTTACCGCCTGACAAAATAAAGAATCCTGCTATTGTCAGCAGTGCAGTGCTAGCAAGCTTCACACTACCTCATACCACCAAGATATCATATTAGAAAATATTTAAACGTAGTAACTTAACATACACCAAGACAATAATATTTATTATTAACAAATATTTTTATGGTAATTTCCTTTGGGGGGAAAAAAAAAAATCACATAAAACACTTCAGACACTGTTAGCAAGGGGTTCCCAGTATTACCTCAGCAAACCATTGACCTCATCTACAATGTGGCGAAGTTTATAATAAGCATCTGTGGGCGGCAGTTTGAGCTCCAGAATGAGACGATCAACCTTGTTGATGCAGATGGTGATCGCCATTCGCTCCTGAACTGCATGCTTGATGAGACGCTCTGTGTTCAGCATCACCTGGGCAGAGATACACAAATATCTGTGAGATCTATGGGCAGCTGAAGAACACACGTATAATGACATAAAAAGATATAGATGGTGTTGGTTTGGGAGAACCGCAAATAGGAGTTGACTCACTCCTTCTGCTGCATCTATGAAGAGGACAACGCCATCTGAGAGGCGGATGCTAGATGTGACCTCGTCAGAGAAATTCACGTGGCCTATGGGAGGACAAGCACAAAAGTAGACTTGTTAGTTTTTATGTTTTTTGTCAGCAACTTTTAGCTCATTCTATAAAACCTCAAAATATGCATCTAACAACTAAAGGATCCAATGTGAATACAATACCTGGTGTATCCATTATATTGAAAAGGTAGGATTTTCCTCTGGAGTCAGGCAGGACCATTGTGACAGGGGTACTTTTGATGCCAACCCCTCTCTATAAAAACATGGATCAGGCAAAAGCAAGGAAAACATCAATACAGTCTTCTAAAGAAGATATTCAGGCTAAATAGACTCTGGATACTTATAAATATTGATAGAATTATTTAGTAATGAATGCTATGTAGCATTACAGCAGTTAAACCAAGCCACTCACCTCTTGTTCGGTAAAGAGGATGTCTGTGTACCGGAGCTGAAAAAGTAAAACAGATCATGTTGGTCTCAGCTGTCATATACAGAATTTATGTATAACAGACTGCAAACATTTTGAATTATTGTACACAACACTCACATCCACATCATCTCTCTTCCTGATTTCTGGGTGTGTCTGCTCAATCAGGCAATCCACAAAACAGGTCTGAATGGAATAAACACATTCATTAGATTCCCGTGAGCCACAGATGGCTCTAAAGTGCAGCCATGTTATTAGCATATGCTCCAAAATGTTCCAAATCTGTTCAATTTTTCATCTTAGGAACACATGTTCGCTTGGCTACATGCTGGAGGAGGACCACGACTGGAAGAGCATATTTAAAGAAGCCTGAGCCCGGAGCAGGAATAAGGCAGACTCTAACCTTGCCGTGGTGAAGGTGACCGCAGAGGGTGACGTTACGAATCAGCTCTGGCCCGTCCATCAGATCTGCGAGAAATCTGGCGAGGGAGAAGAGGGTTAATGCTGCTTGCTAAAGACACACTGTAAATGCATGTAGATGGACTAATGTGTAAAGAATATTACACGAGATCAGTCTGTGAAACGCTGAATTGCATTTTCAGATGCAACGAAACACTTGAAAATTTCTTACTCCATATCGTAAACTGTGGCAGGCAACTCCTGTTCCATCAGGGTGAACTGCTTGTTCTTCACAGGCTTGATGATCGGCTCTGGAAGGAGTAAAAAGACAATATTGTGTACAGGATTATGAAAAGAAGCATTTTTAAGACTGCACTCCTTGACTATGTTTACAGTACAGAAAAATCCAGTCTACTGTTAAAATGTATCTGAAAATACAGAGAGGGAATCTGTGGGTTTTCAAAACATTTACATTTTCCTTTAATTTTGCCCAGTGTACTATTGCGCCTGTTTTCATCCATCTATGTTCTTCCACTTATGCTGCTTCCTAACAAACCCAAATTCACTGTTAAGTTCAGCTCGACCAAGATGACAAGACCTTCGGGGTTTCTCGTTAGTGACTACACATGTAAGCATGATTGGTCCTCATAAAGTTAAAGCCATGAGCATCTGTTACTTGACAGAAGTCTAAGCATTTTCCTATCATTTTTTTTATTCTTGACTAAATTAAAGCCCATTTTTAAAATAATGCCGACTTTACATTTATAATAATGTTAGTCATGGTGCTGGTAATTTTCTGTTGAGAGAAGGCAAAAACCTCTTTTCTGTATGTAGAAACCTTGGATTTTGGTCAACAAGGTTTTTTTTTTCCATCTTTAGATCAATTTAAGCAGCCCTACCTGTAAGTGGTTGTGTATCTTCCTCCTGTACAATAGTTTCCACTTCAGGCCCATAGACCTCCTCTGCTGTAGGATAGTACTTCTTGTCCTCATGCAGGACCACCTCCATGCCAGGGACATCATCATCAGCATCCACTGGCTCATCCTCGTCATCTTCATCACCCTGCAAATTGTAAATACCACAAACTCATGTATACACTGCAAACACGAACTTCGGTACTACCTGGTAATTACTGCTGGTTCTTGAGTGTTAAGCATACCTCGTCGACGTCTCTGTCCTCTGCATCCAGGTCATCATCATCGTCGTCAGAGTCCAGCTCTGGACCGATGTAGTTCCCAAACTCGTCATACAAATCAGCCTCCATATCGCAGAGAACTAAATGAGGGGTTGATATATCAATGAGCAAGTGAATCTGGTGGCAAAGTTAATTTAATAAATACGATCCACTGTAGCATACAAAACGCATAACGTTTCAGCAGAAATATATATATATATATATATATGAGAGGGGGAAAAGACGAGATATTTAAAATGTATAACGTATCTTATTGCTGTTTAAAGTTAGCCAAAACGCAACGTGTCACTGAGTCATCAATAACACATCAGTAACTTCTTCACTTTAATGCTTCACTGGAAAATGAAATGTACTTTTAATATAAGTTAGCTTTAGCTTGTTTTCTGTCTGCCAGTGGCGGTTAACATTCATGAGAAAGTATATGTCACTGTAAGTCACCGCTAAAGCGAATGCTAACGCTAACCGCTGCATAGCATGCAGGGTCGCAGTTCAGTTACTTTTATCAAGTTCACTCGAGTTTTCGGTCCACAGATAATCAGCACAGAAAATGCATCTTGACTAAGACGTTTCCGTTTGACATAAGCAGCTCTTCTATTACTGCACTAGCGATCCTAAGACGACCGTGCTAGCCGGCTAACAAGCACAGAAATGAATGGCTTGAAAGCGACGTTTGAGTTACGTTGTTGTTGTTCAGAGATTTTAGTTAAAGATAACTCAGTGCTGCATGCTGCTAAATACACGTACCTGTATCCTGTGGGAATAACTTAATTATCGATTTCGAGCAAACCGAGAGTTGTGTTTATAAGCAGAGGAGAAAATATTATTCAAAGAGCGCCATGCGCACCAGACGCTTCCGGTTTTCTTCTTCGGCTGTTTAATATGAAGGCGGTTAACAATGAATGTCAAAGCTCACTACTTCCCCCATTTGGGCTACAAAGCCACTACTGCACACGTTTTCAAAACGAAGGGTTCATTGCTAAATCGCTTCACCATCCACAAATGACACTTGCTGCAAAATAAAACGTGTGTACTCACAGAGCATTTATGTAATGATTTGTTTTTATTTTTTTATATCTTCACTGACGTCCGTGTGCAATTGTTGCCCTCAGGTGATCCTCATATGCAACTACAACTTCCTCTATTTTTAGAGTTATTTTGATAACTGCTTTTAGAATATATTAGCCGAAAGACTCGGAAAATGTAAACGTTACCGTGTTGTAGACATAAATCTTAATCGGTGACCTGAATGAAGACCTTAACAACATCGCGTATGCAGTTACACCCTTTAGCCACAAGAGGACACTAGACAGCAATGAATATGCTCGTGAGGAGATAAAGGAGATGAAAGTAAAGACATTTTGTAATATTTTTATACACTAAAAGTCAGGCATGCCTTCTAATAAAGGATGAAAATACTTTTTTTAAACAAATATCAACGTATAAGACGTCATTCTGGAAAAAAAAAAATCATTGGTTTGTGTTTTAATGTAGCTTTCAGGTGTCATTTCAAGCCCGTTTTTAATTGCAGTCTCTTTCAAATGACTTTGTAATTGTTATGGCATGCAAATTGTGGGTGCGTGTGAGTTTGTGATGGGAGTTAAAGCAGTCTAAAAATTTCAGACGAGGGATATCCTAGCAGTTGTCAGCGTTGCAACAGAAAATGTGACACTATGTCCCGCCGTTATGAACGATATGGGGGGCGTTCGCTGCTGCTCGTGGATTCTGGCAATGTAATAAAAAGTGCACAGACACAGTTTCAGTCGATGGCTTTATTCCTGCTGGTGTTGATAGTTTCAGTAGGCGAAGCCTACACAATAAAGACAGACTGATAAACATAAACACACACTCTTGATACACGGTCATTCATACAGTTCTCAATTAGACAGAAGGTAGTGTCTGGGGAACGTAGAAAATACTGTTTGGTCAGTTTCAATGCCCTTTGCCATCACATGGCAGTGTAAGTCTGAATTTTATTTAATGGATTTAATGTTGCATATTCAAAAATGTGCAGTTTGTAATAAAACAGTTATAACTGCTATTCGGGAGCACTCAAGTCAGTTGGTTGATATATTTGTCATGTTATTTATAAGATTTTTATTGACTGCTGCAGTGATTCCTCACACCACTGACCCACTTTAACATTTACGATCACTCCATGTTCCACACTGAAGGATATTTAATCAGATGCTCTCAAACTTTATAGTTATACTGAAATATGCTGTAATATGCTTATATCATTACATTTGATTCCCCACTTTGGGTAACAGCTGAGGTCTTGATGTCTAATGATTAAACCGGGTTTCTATTTCAGGGCTGGGGAACAAAAACGTGAGATTCTGGACTGAGGCACGTCTTGGTTGCCAGATAGACACAATGACCCTTGCAGATGGTACAAATATCTTATTGCCGTGCACAACAATTTCTGGGAATATTTTACCTGAGAATATGACTTAAAGTGTCAGCTGGCCCCTTGATTACCCTCCCTCTGTGTTACACTCTCTAAGTGTGTGGCCCTTTAATCTGCCACCAGTTTCCGGAGCCGCTGCACCACATCCTCCGCGCTCACCCAAGGCACCGTGACAGCCTTGAACTCCCCTGGCTGGGCTTCGTGGGTCTCGGTGATCAGCCGGTGCATGGGGAAGTCCCTCCGCGGGAAGGCCACGTCGCGGGGACCGAGGGAGAGCGCGGGGCAGAAGTCATTAGCTCCGTCCCCGACGTAGAAGATTCTCTGGTACGGGCGCCCCCGCTCCTGCGTCCTGCGGGCCACGTAGTCCTTGACGATCACCTGCTTGCACATGTTGTCTGGGCACCGGGGGCAGTCGTGAGAGTGGAAGGGCCGCAGCACCAGCCGCCCGTCCTTGTTGAAGGTCGCGGGGTTCGAAAAGATCCGGTGGAACAGCTGGCGGGCCCCGACGCGCCGGAGCCAGCACTCTATGAAGTAAGTGTTGGCGTCGGACACCAGTATCACCTCAAAGTCCTTCGCGGGCCGGTTGCGGAGGAACTGGAAGAGGGTGAGCATGCCGGGTGTGGCCGGTATCTTCTCCATGACGCTGCGTATGTCGCTCTCGGTGACCCCCTGCTCCGCCAGGTAGGCCAGCACCCGCTGCATGTATTCGTTGTAGCGGCCGGGCTGATAAGTGTCCGTCAGCCACCCGGGGAGGTGCTGACCCGGGACGGCCTGCACGACCATGTCATCGCTGGTTTCATCCACGATGGTCTCGTCGAAGTCAAAGAAGATCAGGAAGCGCTTGTCAGGGGAGATGTGAGCTGGGTGGGAGGCCATGATCTCTGAGCGCCTGGGTCTCTGGGGTTCCTCCTCGCCTGGGGGATGGGGTGGGACATAACAGCAGTTGAAGATTGAATCCCCCATGATTTACTACGCCACAACTTTTAATATTGCCAAGTGGCATCAAATCTCCACCCCCGCTCTTCTGCTCTCCAGCATCCCACGCAATGGGCCGCGGTGAGGTGGAGGGTGACCTTCTGGGAAACATCAATGCAATAAAGGAGGGTGTGGGGGTTTGGGTGGAGGCAAAGAAGTCAAATATAGATTTCATAGCAATAATATAATTTCAATGAAAAGGCACGAAAAAAATCTATAAATATAATATAAAGCAGCCAACCAACAACTGTGTCAGACAAGAGGCGGCAGCAAATTATGGATTTGTGGAGGGGGGGTCAAGTATTGTGTAGAAGAGCGAAAAACAAGGTAAGACTCACTTATGCAGCAAGCAAAACGATAAGCTACAGATTACATATCCGGGCAGGTCAGCCCTATTCAACTTTTTCACAGAACGTGTGCTTACCTTGGATTTTCCCGGATGTCTACAGTGGATGTCCAGATCAAACCAGTTGACTTCAAACTGTAGCTGGTTTGTTCCTTTATGGGAAGAAAAATACAATGAATGCTGAATCAGTGGAAACGCAGTACGGGACAAACTTAAAAGGCAGACAAATGCCGAAAAAAGGTCAGAGAGCTCATAAAGCACACATAAAAAAAACAAAACAACTATTAATAGGGATTTTAGACTTTTCTTTAAATAATAATAATAATAATAAAAAAGCTTACTGATTAGTAAGAAAAGCCATGGCTACTTATCAAGCTGCTAATCTAGAAGGGTTTTGTTTTACATAACAGCAGCACAAACATCATGCAGTCAAGGCGATGTGCGCTGGATTGAGGTTTAAAATACTACTACTACTACTAATAATAATAATAACAACAGATGAGTCACCGGCTCTGGTTCCGATCCCCGGTGTCAGTCAGCTCCGATCCGGTCTCATAGAGGAGAGGTAGAGTTCCGCCGGTCGGCCGGTGGCTCGCGCACTTTTATGTGCCACTCAAACCCACCGGAGCCGCTCTGAACGTGACCGCGCCTCCGAGTCCGCCCATTTAATAGCAGCCTATTGCGCGCGTTCACGATATAAAAAGGTGGAGGGGGGAGGGGATTGTGGGAGTAGGGGGAGGGAGAAAGGAAGAAGAAAAACCCATCGAGAGTAAATAGTCCGTTCCTTGAATATAACCATAGAAGAAATGTGCGCCAGTCTCGTAAATGTAGCCCATTAGTATTTATACATGGCTCCAAACGTGGCATAGCCACATCCACACAATGGAGCATTTACCGAAAAAAAAGAAAAGTTGTGGAGAATAAGCACTTCTGGTAGCAGTGGAAGGTCAACGGGACAAGGTCAAGCTCTCAAGTTTTCCCATTTATACGTCTTTGTGTAATTCCAATTTGGAGTGGAGAATCAGGGATAACATCTGAATAACCCCATCTCATCTGAATTTGCTAAAGTAACTCAGCCACATTCACTTAAAACAGAACAGTTTTAATGCTCTCTCATGTTCTTACAAAGAGAACAAGCACCTTCCCTCATCCAGGATGATCTGGATTTCCGGCCAATAAGTACTCTGTTGCAAAGGCGGCACAGGGAACGGGGGCAAAGTACCACATGCGAGACATTTGTGAGGATGACTGGAACGAAATCATTTCACATCTGAGAGCAGTGTTGTGTTTTTGTTTATTAACTACAGGGAAACATTAGCATCGCAGCAAGGGAGTTTGTGTTGCCTGCTTGTTTCTCCACGAGACAGCAGTCTAGATAAAACCCTGCAAGTATACTGATTAATGAACCGCACTGCAAGTTTCAGAGCGGTGCACACTTGCCTACAAAAACATGGCATGAAGCCCTCCTCTCTTTATCTGCCTGCTGACAGACGGAGGGGGGGCCTCCTCCCTCCTCAACACCGCAAGGCGTAATGACTAACAGCTGGGGAGGCCGACTATTTTGAAGCCCAAATGGGAATGGAGATGTACAGACGGTGTGTTATTATCTCCCCTGCTCATGGAGTGAGCCTTGGTACCTGACCACCCACTCACCAACAGTGAGTCACTCACACTTTTCTCTACCCATCAGCCCGCTCTGCTACCTTATAGGATTATGTGACTCATTGGTGCACCACTTAAAACCTCCTATGGTGATGGAGGATACACAGCATTTTAGGAGGTATTCTAGCAACAATAAATGCCTTAATGTGACATCAGTGGAGGTGCACGCTGTTAATGCATGAATAAACCTGGCTGAGATGCAACAAGAGATATCCAAGAAGTCGATTTTAAACACACTCTTGTAATCTATGTAAGTAGTTATATGGCCTCAAGGTGCATTTGCATATCTAAGAGGTACAATGTGGGTACTTGACTGTCAAGATCACTGCCCTCAAATACAATAAAGCCTGCTGTGACTTTAAAGTGAACAGGAAGTGCTCACAAAGAAGAGGATCTAAAACTTCTCTTGTCAAATAAATGCTCAGCAAAGCAAAGCTGTTGTTGAACCCTGAGGGTCATGTGTAGCCCGCAGCCATTGTTAGGTAACATGTTGTGCCAAGAACCCAGTGAACCTAAAAATAGTAGAGTAAGAGCCGCAGTGGCAGCAAGCTACACTTTTCAGGAAAGTAAGGTATGAAAGTTAAACAGACCTGCTGCATTTCATAACCATCTGCATCCAGCAAAGCAAAACAAACAAACTCAGATGTAATAATCATGGCTACTTGTTTTTACTTTTAAAGTTAGCAGTCAGTTAAATGTACATTATCAAAAAAGGCCCAACTTTCCCCCCCCCAACTTCTCCTCAATCCCCAGATAACATACAAAAAAAAAAAGAAAAAAAAGAGACGTCAAACCAGGACATAAAGCTGCACATTTTGTACCAGATACAATAATAAAATACGCAATGCTACATTAAGTGGTTAAAAATACAAAGGGGAAAAGTATATTGATTTTTTAAAACATCTTTAAAGAATATACAATGTTATTTTTCCTTAACTACCCAAGAAATTTAGTAGAAAGTGCATTCTATATAACAAAGAAAGGAGGAGGAGAATCATTCTGCAAACCGAGAAAACAAGACATGACACAGAAAAGGGGGAAAACTCCATGAACTGATAAAAACAAAGAAGTGCGTGGAGGGGCTAGTGTAAAGTCGCCAAAGCAGGAGGAACATCCCTTTCACGTTAAAGGGAGCCCATACTGGAGAAAACAAAAAGTGTATTTCAATGATTTGATTTGAGCAGACACTGAAAGAAAATGTTCTTTATTTTGCCATGGTCCAATTCACACTACCCACCTCCACCTGGGATTCTCCTCCTTTCCTTGCCTAAAAAACATCCACTCAAAGTAATCACCTCCATCTCCGCCCTTTCCCGTGCAGCCACAACTGCTCTCTGTTCCACAATGCATTGTCAGTCCCACCCCTCCCTCCCTTCCCTGCGCCTCACCCACGCAGCAGTAAAGTGCAGAGAATACACACAAGTGAAAAGGCTTTTTAAAAAAAGAAAGAAAAAAAAAAAGACAAAAATCCATACTGCAAAATGCTGAATCACAGCAGTGAACCAGAGGGGACAGGATGATAAGCAAATAATGCAGCAGTATTAAGACCCACAGAAATGGCAGGATAATTGCAGGTCTCAAATCCAAAAAGAGACTAAACAATGGAGCTTAACCACTTCAGACTGAACACCATTAGAATGACACAAAGAGGGTCGTGGTAGATTTACTGCTATTGTTCAGGTCAGGTATCCCAAAATAGGCGTACATTGGGGCACACTGTGTAAAAGCAGCTTTTGGTACAAGAGCACTGGGGACAATCAGACAGACACAGACTGCATGCACTCATACACACTTGCACACAGACACACTCTAAACACACGATCAGACTGGATGAAGGGGAAAACCAAGCAATCCCAAATTCATTCCAACGCAAGCCAACCTTTTTCTTCTTTTACACAAGTAACATTCACACTGTTGGCTATTACATTAATAAATGTAATTTCTTTAGCTGATTTGATCAAACATATGCTTATTTATACAAGAATTCCAAGTATTAGAAGTTGTATGACCACTGCTTCTTATCCTGTCATTTCCTATCATGTGCTAATAACAGTATATCTACATGACAGAAGCATTCATTAGCTTAAAACTGAGCAGAAGACATTAAAATTAAATAAAAAATAAAAAAACCCAAACAAAAATAAAAAACAAAAACAAAAAAAACATACATATGAGTTATCGGCCATCATTCTGCGTAGGCAACTTTCAGCAACTTTAGACATGCATTTGCCTGTGTGGATCAAAGTATGTCAGTACGATCAAAGTACAAAAGAAAATAAAAAAGTAACGCCACCCCACACCAAACCGTGGAATATAGGCTGAGAGGAATATGCATAATTTCCCATTAAGAACTTTGATGAGTAAAGGTCCCAGTTGTGTATACTGTGTGTGTGTCAATTGACCTTTAACATGATAACCCGTATCATCGACAGCAGCGAAGGGAGGTGGGATATATCCTGATGGGGCCACGTGGTTAGCCCCTCACAGTGGCAGTACTCGACAGTCATCCGTTATCTAAAAGCTTCTGTTGGCCAACAGTATTGAAAGCTGAGGCAGCACTGATTAAAGTAAATAAATCAGTGACCATGTGGTCTTTTGTGTGTATGCGTGTGCTTGAAAAAGTGTAAGGAATGAGTGTGTGCGCGCCTAGGCAATGTCCTGCATAACTAGAGTTGTCTTGATCGCAAAATATCTAGTCAAACCTTGGATGCGCAGTAGAAAAGCTCAACTGGCAAGACATGTTCTGTATGACACAATACAATGCTATTATGTAGTTCATACTTCTGAAAATTAAGAAAAAAGCAAAAACAAAAGAAACATTTCATGTACTGGAATGGAAAGCACCATTTTATCATGTAATGAATCTCAGACTAAGTCCAGATTCAATTAACCACTTACAAAATCTTTTGACCAAATGTCCTTTTACAAAGTTCCTCCCCCCTTCCTTACTGTAACCTATGGCACTGCATCTTGCACAACTTCTGTTGCCCCTCTGACAGAAAGGCCAGGACTTGACCTTAAGACAGAGAAAGGCTCAGGTAGAACTAGTTACAACATTCATTAAACGTTTCTGTGGGGCCCCAAGGCTCTGCAGTACAACTAGGAGGACAGGTGCAGTATTGCTATGGGGAGGACCTGCTCAGAAAGCTCAAGCCCTGACCAATGTGCAACCCTATGGTCAAGTTGACATAAGGAGAAATCAATGACACTGATCTTTTGATCAGTGAAGCCCAGGTAATACATGAGACGACTTCCATCAGCAGCTTTTGATGAAAATAATGTACAGACTGAGAACTTGCACTAAAATTGTTTTCTGTAGAAGAAATTGTTGAAGAAAATATTTGTCAGTTGAGCAGGATATTAAAGTAGAGGTGTTACATGATGTGTACACTGAGGGTACATAAGTCTGTATCTTCAGAACACACGGGTGTGTAAAGTTTAGTTTGAGTTACATGAATCTGTTCGACAGGAGCACCTTTGCTTTATGTCCACACAGAAAGAGCTTCAACCACATTTTTCACGATCCATCTCATCCTTTTCTAATAGGAAAAAGATAAGTACTCATAACAGTTAGCACAACTGTGTAATGCATTGTGTTTTACTTGCACTATATACACAAATGTTTTAAACAAAAGCACGTAATTACAGTGCTGTTTATTGGACTCTGAGCACTTATAAAACACACATTTGATTTCAGTGCCTGAAGTCTCCTGTGTAGACACATACTGAGTAATGGTGCTGGTCACGCTACGCCTTCTCTGTAGACATGGCTTTGGGGGCCTTGAAACTAAAAAACTGAGGCAGGACTATGAGAAGACGTGGAACAAGGCGCGGTTTGGTGCTGGCCTACAGACCAGCAGCACAGTTCAGTGGTGCTGCGGGGCTCCGGGGCCCTTATCGGGAGGGGCCATGTGGTGCAGGTAGCTGCTGTCTTCGTGCCCACAGTGGTTTAGGGGCTCACTCTTAAAAAGAGCTGGAGGTGGGGGGAGGTGGGAGACAGGGGGCACTGCTAGGTGGTGGTGGGGGTGAGGTTGGGCATGTTGGGGTGTGCTTGAGAGGTGCTGCTGGGTTGATGAGGGGTGGGGATGATGGTGAGAGGGCGCTGAGTGGAGTGGCACATGGGAAAATGTGTGCCCCACAGTGCCTTGAGGAGGAATAGACCCTCCTGTTGGGTTGAGGCCCATGGTTGCTGAGGTGGTGGCCAGGGTGGCAGTTGAGGGCCCAGGGCCAGAGGTTGAGGAAGATGAGAAGGTGTTGGAAAAGATCCGGACAGGCACAGGTGGGCCGCTAGTCTGCAGAACAACGGGGCTGGTGACCCGGAAACACTTCTCTTTGTGTGCTTTGAGCATGTTGGAGAAGCGGAAGCGTTGGCCGCACACCTCGCAGGGATAGGGCTTCTCGCCTGTGTGGGTGCGGCGGTGGCGTTTCATGTTGGGTCGGCTGGTGAAGCTCTTCCCACAGATCTCACAAATGAAAGGCTTCTCCCCTGCATAGATTCATAAAAAAACAACAACACTGAATGAGAAAAAAAAAAAAAAAGAACAGTTTTTAGCAATTAACAAGAAGAATGGAGCACAGGGGGAAAAAATGCATTACAATAAAATCATTCGGTGTCAAAAGTGAGGGTTAGAAAGTGTTAAATATTCAACAAAGTTAACTGTCCTCCCCCCTCCCCTTTAACCATTTCCCTCTGCAGAGAGCAACAGTTCTCTTTTAAATATGTAAATAAGTTTTTGCTGTCAACCCACCCACTCCGCAGGAAGCTATTACAATTCACACTTTGAGCAGAGGAGATGTGAAAGTGAACAACAGCAGCTCCGTTGGATTGTCGCTCTCATTAACCTCCCTCCATGGAGCCACTGAATGTGCCTGCTACCACCCACACAGCCATCTATTAACAGGCTGCTGAAGGGCTCTCTAAATGCCTTATTCTTGCATGTTATGTGTGAAGCTCCTCCACACTAAATGAATATCAAAAGGTGACAGTTAATGTGCTAGTCTTCTGTAACTGTTACCTTACATTCACTCATGAGAATTCACATGGAAAAAAAAATCTGTATGCAGTGAACCAAACTTTGGGTGTTGAAAGTGTATGCTTCCTATTACAGAGCATGACTGGGTGTGTCTCCTCCTGGATGAGGTTAAATTGGTTGGTAGCAGCAGGGAGAGGAGAGGGTAGCATAATTACACATCACAAATAGAACTGTGAGAGCCTATGGAGTGCAGTGTGTCCACCCACGACAGGCACGGCTGGTGAAAAACAGTGAAGGACATACAAGCATCACTGCTTAGCAGTGGTCTTAGAAATAGCAATGCAGCAGAGACAGAAAATCAAAGGGGTGTAATACAGCATGTGTTTGGGTAGTCATTATAAGCCACAGTATATGCAAGGCTCCTCTTTGATGTGAACATCCCTCTCATTAAAAATTCTGGGCAAAGTCTCCTGCTCTTACCACTATAATGTTCCTGTTGGCAACTCCCCATCTGATTCTTTTTTTAGGATGAGTATGGTGACTGGGTGGCTGGTAAAGCAGGCCAATGAAGGATGGTAAATGCTTGATAAACTTTAGATTTATAAAGTAAAATAAATCTATAGTCATTTGAGACTTTTGTTATATTTCAATAAGAGTACAAAGTGCTGTAACCGTCAAGCAAAGGACAAAAAAGATTTGGGAAACAACTGGTCTGTATGAAATGTAATTTTCCCCTCAACAGCTGGGCCAACTTGGTCTTTGTAATTTGCTTCTGCACGACTGCATTTAAATAGAAGCTGGGAGGAAACTATGCAAACATGGAAAACAAAAGGGCAAGACATTTGTCGACTAAAGTAGCAAGTATCTGCTGAGTAGTCATTTCTTTGTTTTAGTTGACTGCAGAAAAAGAAATGTAAATTTAAAAAAAAAAGAAAAAAAAGGGAGTTTTATTTTTATATAGATTATGATCAATGCCAAAAAAAAAATACTGTTTACATATATCAGACTTGAGGGTTGTGTGTAACCAGTTAGTGACATTATTTACTGAAGAATCCACAGTGGAGACATTACATTATTTGAAACTGGAATCTCCTGCTGTGGAGAAACTACAACTAGGGTACTATATTTGAGTGCAGCCTCGTTCAGTTTCTACAAACAAAGTGATGAGTTTTCTATAAAGCTTCCTGATTTCATAGAAATGCCTCACCACTTAAAAAGGGCTCTGAAACTAGAATTGGTTTCCTGCATTTAAAAAGCAGGTTAATACTGACACTCATATTTTTGCAGAAAGTCCATAGGTTTCAGCCATATGGATTATCCCAAAGGACACTGGCCTGATTGGCATGTGTGATTTTCCCAGAACACTTATGGAACTTAAAAGACCCACACTTGTTTCTCACCTGTGTGTGTCTTCATGTGCTCATCAAAGTACTGTTTCATGTTGAAGTCTTTGCCACACCACTGGCACATGAACTGCTTGTGTCCGATGTGAATGCTCATGTGGGAGCGCAGCTGGTACTTGTATTGGAACCGTTCATCACAGTTCTACAGCAGAAACAACAGATGCGTTCAGATAACATGTCCACACACACACACACAGTCAGTACAACAGCATGCACACACACACACACAAAAAAAAAAGCACACTTGCTGACACACAGTAATTGACAATCTGATTTAGATAAAACATTTATCATGCGCTACTCTTTCTGCATTTTCTAATGTGAAAATAGTTTAGAAGTGAAATGTTTATTTTGACAACCGTAACCCAAGTAAATCAGTAAGGGTTTAAGACAGAACTGTAACATTGTTCAATCATAAAACAGCTTTTGATGTGACAAAAGCTGCTTCAGCTCTGACAATAAATCACTTATTGCTTTTGGCTGCTTCCTTGTTTTGTCCCAAATGATAATTTTGTGAAAATGTCAATGTTATTATTTAACATTTTCATAACTGTTGTTGTTGTTAAATATAACTGTTGTGTGGCATTATTTAGAGTTATGTGTACACTGCTGTGTAGGGACTGCTTTATGACGCATCACGCTTAAGAAACGCAGTTAGTTCCACAATCCAGCACCACTGCTCAGGTTATTTTGGTGCATGGAGCAACACTGTATTTGCAATCTGTTTTCTTTCCTGGTCAGGGTTTTCTTGAAGTGAAGTATTCATAATCTTAATGTGGCACCACCTGACCAAATAAATGTCAGTAAGGGAAGAAAAGAAAGAAAAAGAAAAGCTGCTTCTATAAACAGCCTATATACTTATTAAGGATAAAGTTGAATATTTGATGACGACCTCAAACATCTGATTAGAGTAACTCCACCTCCATACATAGTTCTGGTTTGACCCCCATTTAAACAGTTGGGGAATGTAAAGGTCTTTGGCTGAAGTAAAACACTGTTTCAACTGTACCCAACCCAGCTGAACAGGGAAAACAAAACAAAGCAACGATCACGTCACACAACATAACAAAACGCTTCTCTCACAGACGTCACATGCATACATTGAACATTTATTCCTTCAGCTATTTAACGCTTCAGTTAATAGGTGAACTGTGTTCCTGTGTGGTTTTCTAATATTTGACATGGTCTGGCTTCAGCTCCTCTGTAGAACATTGTCCACTGAATGCAAAACACACAGTGCACAGTCAACATCTGGAAGACACTGACTATTTTAGGTTATTCACAAACCACAGGACACAGATGTCTCCTAGCTGAAACTTACTGGTGTAAGTCTGCTTTTACAGCACACAAAAAAAAAATTCTGTCACTCCATTCAAGTGATCAAACTAGTTTAAAACATATAATTGAATTAAAATAAATAAAATCCACAGTAAAATTCACACCAAAAATAAATAAGAAGGGGGGTGGTGAAATTTAAATGTTTGCTTATATAAAAATTTCTAAAGCCACTGCACTTTCATCCTTATATAATTTTATTTGTTCAAGGGTATTTGAAGACAGTATGTAAATTAAACCACCACTATTATATGCCCTCCATGTTATGTAAATGATCTTTAACGCAAATATTTCAACTGCAACAAAACCCTGTGAAATTGTAAAAATAAAATGGCCTGTATTTGTATAGCGCTTTTCTAGTCCCTAATGACCCCAAAGCGCTTTACACAACCTGTCATCCACCCAGTCACACACACATTCACACACTGGTGATGGCAAGCTACATTGTAGCCACAGCCACCCTGGGGCGCACTGACAGAGGCGAGGCTGCCGGACACTGGCGCCACCGGGCCCTCTGACGCCACCAGTAGGCAACGGGTGAAGTGTCTTGCCCAAGGACACAACGACCGAGGAGCCGGGGCTCGAACCGGCAACCTTCCGATTACAAGGCGAATTCCCAACTCTTGAGCCATGATCGCCCCGATGTGATTTAAAATTTTTTTTTTTTCCCCATAACAAGTAGGAACTCAAAGAAGGCCAACCAACGAAATCTGTGCCTAAGGTACATAAATCCTCTAGATACATGGATTAGCAATAATCTATTTCCTCTTAAGTTTTACCACAGTTTTAAACTTTAGTTGTGGTGGGGACTGGGACACAAAAGCACTGGATTAAGTGAATAAATAAGTCAATGAGCAAATAATACCCTTTAAGTTTTATGTGCTACAAATAAATAACTTAGAAATGCTGCATCTAAGTCTCTTATTATGCAGATGAACTGCTGGTCTACCATCTGCAGCCATACTCCTCTGAGGCCTCCATGAGTTTGCTATAGTGGCACATGAATCTGTTCTCCACCCTAAACAGGTTCTGGTTGCAACAGCCCTTCAGCTCACAGGATCTCCAGAGTGGGAGGACAACAGCCATAAGCTCTAGTCCACAACAGGAGACTGGAGGAAAACAGGAGATGGAAAAGCCCAGACCCTGAAGTTTATATATATAGGTCAAAGGATTGTCCACAAGTAAACTGACTGTGGATGCATTGTTCTCTCAAACAAACAAAAAATAATAACACCCAAATATACTTGGATGGTTTATGTAGGGGAAATACTGATTCGGTCACTGTTTGAAGTCTATTGTTAGACATCTTACCTCACAACGAAAGGGCTTCTCTCCAGAGTGCTGGAGTGAGTGAACTTTCAAAGACATACTGCGCTTAAATGACTTCCCACACGTTTCACAGGTGAATGGCATGTCCTTCGTATGAGCTGGATTTAAGAGAAAAAAATGCAAGTGACATGGCTAAATCATAACAAACTAATCAAATTAAAGTTTTAACTAAATTGGTATTGCTTGAATAAATGCTATGATGAGACATGATCATACAAAAGAATTTACATTTCACAATATTTAAAAAGAAAAGGCAGCATGTTGTCACTAAAGACACTATGCTGAGTATCTATAAGAAAAAAAATGGATCTTGTACAGGTGAATATTATTTAATTGAAAGCCATGTGGTGTCTCACACTTCTAGATATCACAGTAACAGACAGCAGCCGCAACTTACCAACCATGTGCTTTCGGACGTGAGCCATAGTGTAGAATTTTTTCTCACAGATTTCACATGAGAACTTCTTTTCTGCATAGCCATGCACAATTTTGATGTGCTCATGCAATGACCAGAGCTTCTTAAAAGACTTGCTGCAGGAAACACACTGAAGAACAATAACAACAAAAATGTATAAAGAGAAGACAAAAAAAATATTAATTTTAAGCATTTTGTTTTGATCAGCCAGAATTCTTTTATTATACTCCAGCGCCCTCTGCTGGGCAAAAAAAGTCAGCAAGGGTTTATCTTGCTGAAATCCCTCTAAATCCTACCATCAAAGTAAAAACGGAAGCGGCCAAATCATCATAACTAAATCATTACTCTTGATTTAAAAAACAACAACAACAACAAAAAACTTCAATAGTAATACTTCCTTCTTAAATCATATCGAACATAATGCAACCCGATCAAAAGACCATTTTAATTTCGAAGTATAAATCAGTGGTACTTGGACAGTTGCAGACAAGTACTATACATTGATGTTTGGCCATGACCAAACATCAAACTGGGCGTTGCAGTAATTTCTGTCTAGCATGAGTTTTATGATTAGGCTGTTGTCTCCCTAAAATAAAATATCTTGCAGCGTGACAAGATAACAACCAGATGAACTGTGAAAAAGTATCCACACAAACAAAGTGGCCAAAAATAAAATAAAATAAAAATTAAAAAAAATACAGTTTCTTCCAGCTGCCTTTTAGCATGTGATTGCCAAGATATCATGTGAATCATTTCCAACAACGCGTTCCTTTTTTCCATGTTAACAAAAATCAATCAAATAATAAAATGAAACACTGTGGAACCAGTTGTGTGCACATACTCTTACATCTCACCCTGGAGCTCTTTCACAGCTGCCACCGGTACTGCTGGTAGCATCACAAGTGTGTTTATATACAGATGTTCGTGTTTTAACGTCAGCCTACTCAAAAAAGATCCACATTTTGCCATAGTACAAATGGTTGTATAGACATGTTTAAAAGATTCCTAATTTCCCTTTGTTTTATATTGTAATATAACTACTGTTCTCTCTGGTTATCAGAAAAGCTGACAGAAAACATGAAAGTGGAAAAACTGAACTTCATAATTCAGAGCCTTTTAAATTAGATTGTTAGTACACATGCACAGAAATTACTCATTTGAGAGTTGCTTCAAGGACAAAAAATAAGGGGGGAAAACAAACAAAAAAGAAACAGAAAAAAAGAAACAGTTGCACAATTACACATATTATATCTCCATGACGTGAGAACAGGTTTCTTTATACCCTGTAATTGTTTCAAACTGTTTCGGGTGGCTCAGAGGAAGCTGCTCAAATAACATTTTCTTTAAACTGCAGATGCAAATCAAGCAGAACAAACCAAGGGCTAAATAAAGCTGCTAAAAACAGCTGTATAACCCTTGGGGATTCAGATGCTGAGTCGCCTTTTTCAATTTTAGAGAAGTAAAACCACAATGCACCTTCTTTCACTGAAATATTTTTGATAATAGATGGCTGATCTAAATAACGTCAGTTTCAGATGTCCTGTATCTAAAATATTGCTTAAGCATTACCAGTAATGCACACATGACTTTTCAAACAAAATACAATTAGTATTTTTAGATTGCATATTTGACAGAAATCTTCTGTGCTATTTTACCACAAACCATGACGATGTTGTTATCAATAGCTTATGAAGTAAATTCAACACAAACTCCTACAGCTGTATTGTTGTGGTGGCTGAAAACAATATGGCCCTCAAAACATTCAAAGCACACCGCAGCTTAAGTTATGTTTCAGGAGATAAAATGTTATGGCATTTTTTGTGTGCTTTTACTTTCATGGTAATAACTTCTAATTACCATTGTCTAGGTAGAATTTTTAATATAGCAGTCCATGACAACTTTAGACGTTTTTCAAAACTTAATGAATATCAAAAGAAGAAAGAAAGCTACAGAAATACTGCAGAATTTCAAGGTTAATATCATGGCTAATGTGACAAGTCGAACACTTCTGGAATTCAGGAATATCTAATTCAGCTAAATTAAATTTCTTGTTATATGTGCTTTTTACTGACCTTTCTGCATATTTCATAACTGATATCTGTTTTAATTAGTGAGTGATGAATGTTGTATAATGGCTGCATAAAATCACTAGCATGAAGCACCTTGAAAGCTGCATCCCCCGTGAAATGACTGTTGGCCACCTTAGTTATTAAAAAGCCACACTCTTCTCCTGTGAGCTAACAGCTGAAAACCCACTTTCAGTTCTCAGCTGCCGCTACATTCAAACTGCCACATAAATGAGCTGAGAGAGCTCCGAATCTGCTGCTGCTAGCAAGTTACTGAAACTTTTAGCAATCACTGTTTTCTCTTTGAAAATTGAACTTTTTAAAGTGTCAAATGTTGCCTTTAGATTTTCTAACAAAATAAATGCCAACATCAACCAAGAGGGTATCATAGTCATCAGGTAACAAGTTTGGTCACATTAAAAAGTTTTAAACAAAGTGATTGCTTTCACATACCACAATAACTCACTTTAAAGCCAAGTCATTTTTTGGTCATTACTTCCACTAAATGATTTACAGTTAATTCTGTAAAAAAACATAACTACATATCATTTGCCTTTTTTTTTTTTTCCTTTCTTGAACAAGCAGCCACCTTTAGTGGCAGAAAACTGCATCCTGACTTAATACTACAGTTACATTGGATGGGTGGATGGATGGATATATTTTTTTTTTTCCCCTATTTTTTTTTTTTTTTTAAATACATGACTACAAATTCTAATCAGTTAAATATGACTGATTTCAGTTCAAATGTAATTTAGAAATAAACTGAAACCTGCCAGAAATATACTTAAATATATGCAGAAAAATACAATATTATAATTACTAATACATAAGAATTTGTGTCCGCAGGTGTCAAAGAGGAGCCTGGGGTTGGAGCATCAGATAAGGCTGTAGTACAGGTGCACAAGTCTCATGGCTTAGAGGAAAGTCTTGTTCTAATTTATCTAAACATCTTTATACGTAAGAATATATTAAACCTCTTTCTCCAGAATAACATTTACAAGAGTAACTACACAAATATCAGATAAAGGTTTGGATTACCTGAATGTTCTTCTCACAATCAGTCTGCTGGTGCAAGGCTAGCTCACTCTCCAAGACAAACTTCTTGCCGCACTTGTCACAGATCTGCATTCGTCTGTGTGTAACATTCATGTGCTTCTCCAGGTACCAGCGTGTGTTGAATACTCGAGGACATTTTTCACATGCCAGCATCTCCTTCTCCTCCACCTCTGCTTTCCCTCCTGATGGTACAGTAGGAGAAGAGGAGGGAGCTGACCTAGCTGACCTGCCTTTGCTCTTTGGAGGCTCTGTGCGTTTCCGTCGCCCTCTGGTGGTCATTCCAGCAGGGGTAGCACCCAGAGCTGTTCGCAGACTTTTCCTCCGTGGCTGGCTGGAAGCAGCTGCACTACTAGACCCTCGACGGGTTCTCTTTGACCGCGTTCTTTGACTTTCAACATCATCTTCCTCCTCATCTTCCTCCTCATCCTCCTCAGGGCTCTCATCTTCCTCCTCCTCCTCTTCTTCCTCCTCCTCTTCATCGTCGTCATCATCACTTCCAGCTCTTTCAGAGTCATCTACTGTGGTTCCAGTTTTATTGTCCCCTTTGGATACATGAAGTGTCTGGTTGTTCAGGTTGACCTCCACAATGATTTGCTCACGCTTGAAACTCTCCTCACCATCCTCACCCTCTTCTTCCTCCTCATCTTCATCATCATCTTCAGTATCATCAGAGGATCCATCATTGCCTGTCTGGGACCCCTGTATCCCCACCTCCTGCCCAGCCCCCCCTTCTCTGAAATACTGCTGATGTTGGTGTTGACCAATGTTCTGATCTCCCATGGATGTCTTGGCTGCCATTTTATTGTCCACTAACACAGAATAAGGCTTGCCACCAACCTCCCTCTTATAAATCTTTCCTGTCAAGTCCAGGTCTGGGTTAGGAGAGTGAAAGTAGGACTGGGACACCGGTGCCCTGCGTCCTTCCTCCTGTGACATCCCGCCAAGACTAGGGATGGAAACCTCTTCCTTGAGGCTTTGACAGGATTTCATGAAGAGGGAGAAGGTATGGAGGGGGTACAGTTAGTAGGAGCACAGGGCAACGGAAAAGAGTAACAGCGGTGGTAACTAGGTAGACTAGCCTATCCTACAAGGAGAGGCAGGGGACACCACACTAATCCCCCACCCTCCTTCTACTGAAAAGACAGGAAGGAGGGGATGAGGTGAGAGACAGTCAACCGGATTCAAAGAGAGCATCCATGCTGTCCAAGCAAAGAACTGCAGCTGTATAGACATACAATCAGTTCCAACTTTTGTACCATGTGCTTAAGAATCAGAAAGCAAAACCAAAGTCTTAACGTTGATTCTCAACATTTAAAATTATCCCCTCCAGTTGTTGAGCTGCAGGCTGCTGCCCTGCAGAGCGCCAGTCTTCAAACAGCAGAGCAGGTAAAGATGAGCTGAATACCAAAAATGGAAATGCTGTAAGGACCTCTGCGTCTTGCTTGAACAGCCATTTGTTGTGCATTACCTATGAGATAAGACAAAGAAACAGAATAATATAGATGAGAGTGTTCCGTGTGACCTGAAACTACAGCCATATTGTCAAGTTCTGAACAGTGAGTGCCACACTTGGCCACAAATGTTTCAGTGTTGTGTGTAGGAGTGGAAACCACAGCTTTCACACATGAATGCGAGTGAATTCAATTTCAACAAATGAGCAGTCTAAATATTTCTAAACCACAACTGAAACACCTCATTATAAAGCAGAGACAGTTTGCTTTATAGAGTGACACATCAACATTCATGCTTGCAATAAGGACATATTTAGATCAACTAAAGTGCAACAAGTCACAACTTCTTCTCAGTAGTGAAAATATGTAACATATCTTCTTAAAGACGATCTGATCGATGTCAATGCTAGAGCAGAAAACAGCCTGTTTGTTAAACAACATCGGTTGTCTATGCACAAACACAGATGCAATCACTGTAAACTACCAACAATCTGAAACTTAATAAATAAATTGGTACTCACTCAGTCCTAACTGTGTTCCAGTGGTGGTTAGAGACCATTTACAGAAATACTTCTCAGAAAGCAAAAGCCAGATTCAAGTTCTAAAGCACACTGATTAAACAACACAAGATCTTCTTCAACATCACACATGCACAAACCTCCCATTGACTGTTGGAGAGTATAGTGTAACCACAGCTTAGGAGCTTGTATTGCAAATACAACCACAGGAAACTGTATGTCAACCTTTCAGTGAAACCGAAGTAGTGCACTTCTTGTAACAAACAGTATTATCACTGTGCTCATGCAAGTAACAGCTCAAAAAACATTGAATCAAAGAGTAATGTATTACTTATGTATGATGTTGGCTTTGGTGTAAATGTAATCCTGGAACTGACCCTGGATGACAGGTTGCTGACCTCGAACAACCCTACACCCTACAAACCATTTTGAGTGTGCACCAGGGCGGTTTGCTCGCTAGAAAACCTCCCCCCATGCAATAAACAAAAATTACATTTCCTTTCCAGGAGACAGCAAACATCCTCTCCTCAGAATCTTCACAAACATCTTATGCTTAAATTTCAAGAACTGACACACCACCGTCTACAAAGAAATCACAAACAGGCTAACAGGTACTTTCACATTCACACACACCCCCACTCCACCCATGAACTCTACTTTGTTCTGATGTTTAATTTAAAGTCACCATTAGAAAAGAGTTTCTGTAAATGCCAGAAAAAGGAGCATTACTGTGCAAATAATGGGAAATGCAGCTGAAACGATGGGTCACACTTTGTAATTAAGGCATAAGCCTAATTATTTTACCGTGATCAAATATTAATCATAATGAGTTCTCTGAGGCTTAACCAGATCATTATTTGTCAGTTAAACTGTTGGTGTAATTTGTGGTGTCTTACATTTACTACCACTGATTTAATCCTACCTGGCAACAGAAGCTGCACCTGCTGAAAATAATCTTGAATAAAACCAGATTAATTAAAAATAGGCTATGAAACTTTGGTGATCCAAACTTAATGTGAGCTAAAGCCATCTTATTTAACATTTTCTTTCTAATTCACTGGTCGTTTTCCCAAAGATTGTCTTTTCACCTCAAGACTTGGTGCGTATATCTGGTGAATTTGATCCTCTGTAGATAAGCATGTTGCAGTGAAGGCAGAGATAAGATGAACTAAAGCAATTTTTTAAGCCAGAGATTAATCAGTTGGTTCTACCTCATTTTGCATGCAAAAAAGTAAGCCATTTATGTAGACTTTGGGTATGCACATATAAGGCACACCTGCCTTCCTGTGTAGGCTGACTCTGATCCTTTCTGAGAATTGGACAGGAGCTCTGAGAGCATTAAGACCACAAGGGGAGGGCAAGCTCGGCACTGACAGAGCAACTTAACTCACATGGTAGTCCTAGACACAAAGCCTAATAGATTATCCTGTGTCTAGATGACAGAGCAATATAAACTGCAAGAGAACCCCCACGCCTAAACATGCAATTATGCTGGTTTACATTCTCGTTTGAAAAAAAGGCATGCTTGCACAACAACACAGCCAATTTATTACTATACCAATATAAAACTGATTAAAAAAATCATTTTTAAAATAAAAATAAAAAAGCACATAAACAGTGTGGTTATACAACCTTGTTGAGTATAACCCTTCTATTGCTTATCATTATCAACGATGAGTCATTTTGGGGTTTCACTCTCTGTGAAATAATGCAGTCCTTTGATGTGGGAATCAAGCAGAGCGCAGACTTCTCAATATCACGAGTAATTAGTTTACACATTCACCTTGTAGGATAGGGAGGTCAAACTTTTAGAAATGTAGATCGTTTTGCGACTGCCTATTGAAGCTTTAACAGCTTTCAAAGATGAACTTTGTACCCTGATGCAAAAAAAAGAAAAAGAGCATCAATGAATGTCTGGATTACTGAAATGACCTGTCAGCCAGAGAATTACTAATGCTCAGCAAAAGTTGCAGAGAAATCAAAGTTTTTTCAGCAATGGCCAATTCATAGCTGTCCTCAATCACGTTTCAGAGAAGCCAGAACTCATTTCATATGTAAGCCACAAAGCCAGTCACATACCGGATAGATGCTACTGTGGCTTAAGATATTTGTATGACACAGGATGGGAGTGTAACTGCAACGGCAGCATACAACACTTAAAACCCATCAGCATTAAATAGTACACATGCTGACAAGTACTTGGCTAAACTTTGACAGTTAAGCAGAGGAGACCTTTGAAGTCAAAATGTGTCACGTTTGCTTCGTACTATGCAGCAGTGCTACTCAAATCCATGCACCCTCTTGAGTCTAGACTTTAATGAGCTTTCCCTTTTGCAGCTTGTGGAGGACCTTGTGAAGGTTCACATTCTTGACTCTGTCCAAACTCATAAGACCTTAACCAGCTCACTGTGTGGTGCTCCATGCCTTGGTAGGTATTTGGCCCTCAAACCCATAATCGAGGTCAGAGAGCAGTACCTAGGGTTTTTGATATAGCACATATCATTTGAGGCACTACACGAAGTGGTCAAGGAATATGTCAGCTCCCATCTCTTCCACACCAGCTTTTTAGGAGACACTGCTGAGCTGTTTACTTCTGGGATATCTCTATTATGGATAAGGAAAGAAAACATGGTAGCCTTTAGCACTTACTTTGACACTGATTTAGACTGTGAAAACACACCGAAACGTGACTATAATAAAAAAGGGCTTCATATGCATCAAAACGAAGTAAATCACATGCGCATATGAATTTGTTTTCGTCGGGTTGGATGCAGCGTATTCAGCTACAAGACTTGCTGTTAACGCTGCAGTGTGTTCGAAGCAAAGAAAGGGTTAAAACAAAAAGGCAACATTGTACAACGAACAGTAACGTTGTGCAGGCCAGGCCAACTTAGGCTACTTAGCTAGCTAGCAGTAGTCCATAGGTACTAACCTGCACACACATGACAAGCTAACTTGGCTACATTAGCTCAAGGTGCAGCCATTAGATGTTTTAGTGCAGTTAAGGTCACTTCATTTGGATAACAGTCATACTAATACACAAGCACTACAATCTAAAGGCTGGTGTTTGCAGACAGGCAGTAGCTTCCAACAAAAGAGTAGTTTCACTTTAAAAAAAAAAAAAAAATCATAAACCGCCCAGGTTGGTGCTAGTTAGCTCAAAGCTAGCGTTAACGTCAATATTTAGCATTAACGTTACATTTAATTTCGATGCTGCACTCCGAAGGGAAAGTCTGACAGTTTTTGGACCCTCGTGAAGCTAAACGAAAAGCTGATGTCATGCTTTGTCATCAGTGTTTCTCTCTTGCTGTGGTGCAGTATGAAAAATGCCGCTTTCTCAACAAAACCCAGACTGCTCTACTGGTAAACCCACTCAACTCGACACTGTCATAAAGTCAGCGCTAGCCGGGCTCGCAGACTGCTCTCACCGTAGCTTCGGCCCCGCACTACCGGCGAACCACGGCTGCCGTTTCCGACAGCTGTCATGCGTGTCACACATGTAAGTGCTTAAAATCAACTAAAACAGCGATATTTTGTTGTCGGTTTGCTGGCTTACCTCCGTCAGGGCGACCTTCTTCTTGCGTTCGTGCAATCAGAGTTGCACAGATTCAGGGTTGCACACGCATTTCTCCCTCCCTCTCTCTCGCTCTCTTTTCATTCACGGATATGCATTTAGACGGGCCACTGCCACTGGTCTTTGTGTGCAAAATGTGGGCGCTTATTTGTTTATGTCCGCTATAGACTGCGGAGATATCTGCGCACCGGTGTCCTCAACCCCGCTACGTGGCCCGGCCAAGCTCTCGCGTGTACTACCGTCGTCCCGCGCTCATCCCAGGCATCCAGGCCGCTGTCTGGATGGGCGCGCGGCAGCTTGTCTGGTCTGGATTCTTTTCGTCTCCCCTCCAAAGCAGACAGGGCACGGCGCGCGCGCACGTGCTGAGCTTAAATCCTTGATTGATGAAATCATAATGAGAAGACCCCGATGGCCGTTTAATCCTCCCAGAGGAAAAATTCTAAAACTACAATAAATGCAATCAGTTTTTATCACAGACTCTTAAACTTTAATATCTTTTCTATTTTAATTCGGGGTTTTTTTTGGTAACAGTTGTTTTAATTGACTCAAGTCCTCCAGTTTATTTCCATGAAGACTCTCGGGAAAATGACTGAACTGCATATTTCTGCGATATTAAAACATTTTTAAAAAAATGCATGGATGTATATAAAGAACACAGGAGAAAAAAAAAAAGTGTCGAAACTATGTCTCATTCTAAAGAATCAAATTATCTTCATAGTTTACTTTTGTCAATACAAAATAAATCTTCCCTTTAATTAAAAAAAATACTATTCCTTCCAGTTTGAAACACTTTTTTTAGTATATAGTTTTTTTTTTAAATGGTGTACCTTTTATTTTCTTAAAGCAAGACAAAATAAATGCCACCCCCCACCCCAGTGACAGTTATGCCTGTGTAAAACATCTCTGTGCCTTGGCCAAAAAGACTGACAATTGAGTGGCAGAAAGGCGATTTAATAACTCATTCTTTTCTGCAACACGGGGCTTAGATTTTTTTTCCATACAAACTGAAGATAGCAAAGAAAAGAATCAAGTACCATCCTGTACCACTTGCTAAGCATATTCCAATTGATTCGGAGTAACATCAGTGTGACAAAGGTATCTGAAAGAAGGCGGCAGACATTTAAAAAAATTAAAATAAAATTCTCTAGTAAGCCTGAATGACTGAAGCCAAATGAATAAACAATGTCAAGACACATACCTTGCAGTCATCAGAAAGATTGACAATTCATTTAGATTTCAAAACAGAAACACAATTTGATGAAATTTCCAAGCACAACAGAATGGCATTTACCATTCACATTTATTGTTTAAAGAAATCACATGTTTTCTTTGATGTACAAGTGACTGTTGCTTTCCACTCATTAAGTGCTTTCACTTTGACATAACTTGAATCTTGACAGAATTTACTGCACTGACAATTCTCAAAACAGAGTACTATTTATATATTTTAGGTTATCACAGAGTAATAAACCCCTTCACTTCCTTACATAAAAGGACTTCATAAATTTAACCATCATAGGTCTCTCACTTTGTCTCCCACCATACTGCCATCAGCGGAGCCCAGTCCTGATTTGGTTAGAGAAATAGTGGGAGGAATGTGTGTGATGTTGGGAGAATCCTTTATTGAATCCTCCAACCACCACGTCCATGGCCTATGTAATGGCTGGAGACAGTGAGGGGAGGTGGTAGACATGGGTGTGACATTATCACTGGGGCAACTGAAGCAATGTGCCCTGTCCGGAGGGCAGGTAAGTGACATTGCGGGAGCGTGACAGCTGAAAGGCGATGTCTTCAGCGGCTTCCAGCTTACGGAGCTCTACCAGACCATCACCAGCCTCCATCAGAGAGTTGGCAATGAGTAAAGCAGCCTGAGAATCTCCCTCTGCTGAAATGATGGCTGCCTGCTTCTGTTGCTCTGCCTAAAATGATAAAATGAAAACGATAAAGCTGTATGCACAGTTTTAGAATGCGCTCATAGTACAGGGATTACATGCAATGTTAGAAGTACCTTTTCTACAACGAAACGGGCTCTCTCTGCCTCTTGCTGGGCCACCTGTTTCATCTCAACAGCCTCTGTGAATTCCTTGCCAAAGGTCAAGTGTGTCTGAAAGAACACAATACAGCAGGTTACTGCAGTTAAACACACAACCCAAGGATAGTATAGAACAATGCTGCATAATTTTCCATCAACTTCATACCAGTGAAACATCATCCAAGATTAGGCCGAAGGTGGAGGCTCTTTCTGTGAGGTCCTCACTGACCTGCCTGGACACAAGCTCTCTCTGAGTGATGAGCTCACTAGCATCAAACCTAGCCTGAGAGAGAGAAACATTAAGCGCTTTTTCACTCTGTTCATTATACATTCAGCCAATTTGTTTGGCCTTTAATGGATTGTTACTCACCACTACAGCCTTTAAGACCTCTGTGGTGATAGATGGCAGCACCCTCTCATCATAATCCTCACCAATACTGGTAAAGATGCGTGGCAGCTGGTTTGTCACCGGCCGGAAGAGGATACGCAACGTGATGTTAACGTTCTGCAGATCTGTAGGGTGAATGGTTCAGACCTTAATCACACTGTATACATTGGCCTACACATTAAAACAAGTGTTTGTGTTCATGGACTAAAATTTTCTGTGTAAAATACAAACAAACAAGTTCCTCCTTTGGGAATGTTTACACAGTTATCAAATCAAATGAGAGTTGTGGGTTCAAACATTCCTATTTTTCCACATTTTTAAATCAAACCTGTGACAGTTTAAATAACACAAAAGCAGCATTTCAATGAATCATGTTACAGTAACCTCTGACACATTATAAGGGCAATAATATAGCTATCAGAATAGTGTGTGTGTGTGGGGGGGGGGGGGGGGGGGGGGGGCAACTGAATCAAATAAATAAAAGGTAGAACATGGCAGGAAGTTTAGTCTCCAGATTTAAATTCCCTCAGCTGTTTTGGGATGCACTGAGGCCAAAACTACAAAGGACATTCAACACAATTGAATGTTTTCTTTGTATTAGCTAGTTCAACAAAACCTACAATTCCAGGAAAAACCAATAATGCAGCGGCTGTGAACTTATATCATGGCAGACTTTCTTCATCAGGCTGTGTGTGTGCGCAACACTAGAAGGGGGGAGTGCATCATTTCACTTTTCTTCTGTACAAAATGTACCTAGTTTAGTCAAGAGCAATGTTCGCTCTAAGCTGAGTACGTGAGCAATCGCGCACTGCTAACATGGTCTCCCCACACAGAAAATCTGCGCTGTGCACAAAAAAAAAAAAAAAAAAATCCAGCCTGAATTGGAATGAAAGTAAATATATGTATTTATTTTATTTCGCTGATTTTCTGTGCGCGTAGACTGTGTCAGCAGTGCACGATTGCTCACGGGCTCAGCTTAGAGGGAACAGTGGTCAAGAGGCGTATGTGACATTAAGCTATAAATGCTTTTTAATGCTACAGCTAAGAACTAGAATGATTGTAGTCATGAATTCACCAAATAAATAAATAAACTTAACATTGCCATTTAATTCTGTACATTCAGAAAGTCCATTTAGGCCATTTAAGCAAATCAAGGCCAAGTAGAAAACACTTAAGTTCTTGACCAAATCAAACGAAAGAGACTTTGCCATAAATCAGGACAAAGTATAAAAAAAAACATTTATAAAGCCCTATAAGCACATACCTTGTGAAAACACAGTCACCAACTTAACCAAACAAGTGTGCAACAAACAACTGATGATAGATTTAAAAAGTAGGTCAACCCCAAGTGTGACGTCGAATAATAGATCTCAAAACCATCATGATCTCAAAACTTAAATAACCATGGTTTGTGAGAATGCAAACAATACTGACAGGTGGTCAAAGTATTCATCACTTTGTAATGCCCTTTAGAGACTTTTGAATTCTTAATGGAAAGCCCCCACGGCTATTCTTATTTTACCATATGAATTTTTTTTTTCTTTCTTTCTGTTGGTGGTGGTTCTTTCTTTCTTCTTTTTTTTTTTTTTTTTTTTTTTTTTTACTGCATTTACATTAGAATGCAACACAACACACACAACTGTAACAATGGGTTTTCTTTGTTCATATTACTAAGACACAGCTCAAGAGGTTTGTGTATGAACATATTTGCTCAGTTAAGACTCTTTAATGCTCTTACAAAATATAACTTCAGCTAGAACAAACTGATGATAATGTCTTTTAGAACATTTTAGATCTCAGTGCAGAGTTGCCATGGCATTCTAGCCAGTTAAAAATTGAGCCATCAGACAGAACTTGCTAACCCATTAATTCCACTTCACAGCATTCTGGGTTGAAATCAAAACAACTTGTAAGAGCAAAGCACGCAGTTCTAGGGAAAAATCTGGCTACACTGCCACTGTAGAAGGAATGGCAAGATTCATCTGAAGAGTGTCTCAAATTTAGAATATGGCACTCCATGATTTTTTAATTTATTATTATTTTTTAATTCTAAATGTTTTTGTTACTGTTGTACACTTTATTTCAGCATACACCGAGTTATATAAATTTCAGTAACAACTGGAAAATTTAAGTGTTCAAAAACATCTGACATACCCTCTACATGTCTTTTAATGTTAGAAAAACTAAACATTTAAGAGTGGCTAATTCAAGTCTTCACCACACCACAAAGCTAAGCCTTCTTAGTTTGACAAACACTTAATTTGCAGAAACTAAAGTTCCTTGGAGTGCTTGCATACCTTTGCTGCCTGTGATAACAGGCACATTGCGTGGACGGGAGCGGCAATCAAAGATGACAGGTTTCTGAACCCAGGGGATGAGGAAGTGGGTTCCCTCACCAACAACAACATCTTGAACACCTCGAAACCTGTCAAAGATCACAGCCCGGTGACCTGCATCAACTGCAACGAGGAGGACAGAGAATCACATATAGAAAAAATAGTTTAACATGAAAAATTTATTTTTTAATTTTATTTTTATTAAGAGATAAGATAGAACTTTATTAATCCCTCGGGTGGATTCCTCTGGGAAATTCAGTTTCCAAATAGCACAGCACCAACAGAAGTTACAGAACGTGAGCAGAATACCATATATACACATATATAAATACAGAGACATATATAAATAAAGAGTATACAAAAGGGATAAATAGAATAAATAGGAATAAATTCAAGGTCAGTTTTTCTCGTTTATGATCTGGAATGCTGATGAATTCATCAGCTTAACCAAACAAAGGCAACTAATATAGGTGCTACACAGAGTAGACCAAAGGCATCCTAAATTAGCAAAAGAGGTTAAGTGTAACCCTAAGTGTAATACCAAAATCTCACTTCAGAATAACACATGTTCGTAAAACTAAAACAACTGCTTTTCTCATCTGCATGCAACACTATCAGGTAGCTAGCTATTCATTAGCTTTTGCTGCCTTCCCAAACCTCTTGAATTCTTTCGGAAATGTGGTTTATACAAAATATATATTTTTACCAAATTAATCATTTTTATGCTTGATGACTGAGCATGTTTTCCTATACATGTAAAATTCCATTAGACCATGGATCTTTCTAGGACTCACCGTTGAAAAGGGCTGAGTTCACGACACCTCCACCGATGGCGAGGGCAAGCCCCAACTTCCCAATGGACTCAAATAACTTGGCCATGACAGCAACCTGGTGACAATGAAAACACTTTGAATGTTTTTCTACACATCTCCACCTCTCCACCTACGCAATGCACCATAATCCTGTGACGGACCTTGGAAATCCAGGCTAAATCCCCTCTTTCAAATAACAGTTGGCTTTGGCCTTGAGCTGGACTGACACCAAGGCTGTGGTTGTTAGCTAATTTGGCTAACTAGCTAGCATTAGCTTATCTACTAACTGAACTGAGACATCTTGCAAGCACATATAACTAAACAGAGCACCGCAGCTTAGATTTAAGGCCGATGCAATACTACAGATAAGACAATAAGATACGTAAAACGATTAAAAAGCGTGCGACAGGTAAATCCAAGTTGCACGCCGGGTGACTGCACGCATGTTATCCCACGCTGATGCAAAGTGGTCGCTCGTGTTCGTTTAATCTTGTAACACTACCTGTCTTGTAAATAGCACATAAAACGTCTCTCCGTTTCACTTACAATGGCTAATACAATGACATTTCGATAAAAAGTTAAGTAATTTTACTGTCACACACATAACGTATGTCATAACTTACCTCACTTTGCTCGGATGTCTGTGACCTCCACCGGACACGACGTACAGCACATGAAATATCTGCTACACAGCGCCTGCGCACTGGATGAAGCAACAAAGCATCTGATTGGACGTAACAAAACAGTCTTCTTCTTCTATGACTTAGTCAGTATTCAAACTAATTACTGCCACCTACTGACTGCGGCTCGCCTAAATATAATTAAAATACATTATTATCGTCCGCTCTTGGCTTATACTGATTAAAATGTAGAAAACAGAACACATATTGCTACATAGCATCAGTATACTGGTTACTAAGACTCAGACTCAAGACTGTATTTTACATTCCTTAGACAATAACGTTTTGGCTCTTGTTGTAACTAGAGGATGTCAGGGAGGTCAGACTATTATTATTATTATTATTATTATTATTATTATTAGTAGTAGTAGTAGTAGTAGTAGTAGTAGTAGGAATACTAGTATAAGAGTAGGGTGTAACTGGAAAAGAGAGGTAAGAGGTATGCTCCAGAGCGTCAAATGTGTCAAATGTAAGGCCCGGGGGCCTTACTCCAATCTGCCCCCTTAGACTGATTTGGCAAACTTGAAGGAGGACATAAATTTTGGACTTTTACCTGCATTTTCACAAATCTTACAGTTCTTTCTACTGATAAAGACCATGTCATGTTCATACTACATTAATGTAATTAAGTATTAGATTTGCAAAGAAATGACAGTTCTTGTTTCAGTTTTTTTTACAATGAGTCAACAGCAAAATAAAAAAAACTACTTTTTCTATGAATTAACAAGAACTTTCAGTTTTATAATTACTTGAAAATCTGGACAGTGGGCTACCAGAACCTTTCCTGTATTTTTATATATTAATTAATTTATTTATTTTCACAAATTAAGCCCAAAAAATCGTGCTGACAGATTGAGATGGCAGATGAACCACCGTAGCCACCCCTAAAAAAGGCAGATGAAAGAAGAAACAAATAAACAAACAAACAAATACTACTACTACTACTAATATTAATCATAATAATAACCACGTATAAAGGAACAGTTTGGGAATTTGTATGATACAGATAATAGACCCGCAAACTTCTGCACGCACCGACTCACATGACACTTTGTCGCCCCCTAGCGCGGGGAAGAAAAATCGCACAACCGGTAGTTTCACTTTTCTTCCATTGCTCGTAAAGAGTGACGATCTTTGAAAGAAAGCAAGAAACGGTCGTGGAAGCGTTTTAAGGTCAGTGATGATTGCAAATCTGAAAGATATCCAAAGAATGCGACACACCGTAACTGCCTCGGGCGCAAATAGAAGATCTGTCGATATGCGCTAAGAAGATTGGCAGTCGAGATGTTTTTGATTTTCTCTACTTCCTTGACAGTCGTCTGGCTGCAGTGTGGCTTTTCTTAACGCTCGCAGATGTGTTTTCACATCGTGTAGACACGAGCACACAAAAGCGCTTCTTTTTCGCAAGTTGAATTAATTTTTTTATTAATTTGATCAGATTTATTTTACAATTAGCACAGGTGTTGGCAACTTTGAATCCAGTAACATCTGCCGTGTATTACAAGCAACATCTGGTTTAAAAAGGCATTTTAGAGCAGCTTATTATTTGTCAGTTAGTTACAGACTAGTCGTGGGAAGCAGGAAGAAGGGGAGTAAGGGGCGTTAACCTCACTGGTACAATTTTACACACGAAATTTACACTCCTGTTGATATTGGACAAACATGTACGCAATACACGAAGTCTACGCGTTTTCTAGTCTTTCGTTTCCACATAGCAGTCTGGATATCTCAGTAGTTTTGACATTACAATGATATATTTTTTTGGTGTTAGCCTGCTGTTGCTTCAAATAACCAGCTGCAAAGTGTCTAGACATTTTTTCCCTACAATTTAATGAAAAATATTCTCTGTTGATGGAAACTGAGGATAGTTTTCTGTGTTGATGTACTTTCCTGGTAACCCCCAACAGAGGGAGTTGGACTATCAAATATGTTTCAATTCCTATTCACAGTTGTGGGGTCTTTCACTGAGAGATGTCATGTTCTAAATTTTAGCCATCATCATTTTGATTTTCATGTTCACCATTAATGCAAAATGAAAACATTTTAGTGTTTAGCCTTGCATTCAGCTTCGAGAGTTTTCCTTCTCACAGCAACAGTGATTGTGTTTCTTCCAGCAGATGGCAGAACCAGGCAGGACTGTGAAGGTGTGTGGACTGCCCACAGACATCGAGGATAACACACTGAAAGACAAGCTATTGATTTACTTCCTTAGAAAAAGAAATGGAGGAGGGGAAGTAGACTCTGTCACCTTCCTCAAGGCAACGCCTCTGGCTGCTCTCATCACCTTCGAGGACAGCGGAGGTCAGTAGGTTCAGTGTATGTTCACGTCTCCTCATCTGCTGTGTAGATCAGAGTGATTACTGTCTGAATAACTAAATGTTCTGTGTCAGCGGTCTTTCATTGCAAAAATACTGTTCATTAATCAGAATCAGAATACTTTATTAATCCCGAAGGAAAATAGGGCGGATTAGTTACATATTATACTGACTGTATTAACACTAAACAACTGTAAACCAACCAAAGATGGCATTAATTTACAAAAGTAATACACTGTACTACACTGTCTGCTGCCACCAGTGATTTACACTAAACTGGAATGTTGGCATTGAAGTCAATGGAGTGGCCAGTTGTAGAAACACTTAGTCAGGATGCTTCACAGACTGTGATTGATTTCTCTCTGATGACCCCTCTCGCACAGTGGCACAGAGAGTTATTCACCACAGGCTACACGTTCTGGATGTGGATGGGAAGAAGTATAAGCTCACGGTAACTGAGCATTGTGAAGATTTCGCTCCAGATCAGGTAGATTTAGCTGCTGCTCTGCACAATTTCAACAGATACAGTGTAAAATTATTAGTAATTAATTTGTTTTTCTCTTTTCTTTTTCTCATCATCATAGGTCGTCTTAAGCTTATCAGCAACAATTGACTACAGCAAGCTTCCAGGGGGAATCATGGCATTGACAAGCCTTCTTCAGAGCCACCACGATGTCCAGATCAACTATACTGCTACTGAGAAATGCTCTACAATATTTGGCTCTTACTCCACAGTGCAGGCAGCTTTGGCACAACTACTGGGTCATCCTGGAGGCTCAAACTCAGCAGAAAACTCAAAAGACTTGAGTCAGCCTACTTCCAGTGGTTTCCGGTCTGTTCAAAAAGCACAGAAGCATTATACACAGGAGTCAGAAGATCAGAGCAGAAAAGCCAACAAGCAAAGAGACAACAAAGAAAAAAATCACATTGACAGGCCAACTGACAACTACAGTTTAAGTTCAGAAAGAGACCTGACACCTGGTGGTTATACCTGGGAGGACACTGGTCAGGCAGATGGAGCTGCTTTGCAGCATTCTACAACCTCTGCGGATGATTTCTCACTAATTATGGATGGAGACATGTTTCAGTACCTACAGAAACACTGCCGGAAGGAATACCAGCATATCCTGAAGCAGTATGGGGTTGAAGTGGTGGATGTAACAAGTCAGGGTTTGACCACTCTGTTTCTGCATGTTACAGCAGCAGTTGGGGAGGATGGTCTAGAGGAGGAGCGCTTGAAGATAGCCAGAAAGGCTATAAGTCAGCTTCATGAGGACATTGAGGCCAAAATCCGTCGATCCCAGCTGCCCAAAGCTATCCTGCACCCCAGTGGAGGCCTGCAAAGGGCAATTGAGAACTTAAGTGTCAGACTTCCCAAACTTATTCTGAATGAAGATGAAAAAAATATTTATATTATTGGAAGCAGTAGTGATGTGTCAGAGGCCAAGCAGTTTCTTCTCCTGGACAATGTTAACCAGCGAGATAAAAAGGAAGATGTAGCTAGTCTCCTGAGATTTCCCTCATATGGTTCAAGTTTATACCCTCAGACTGATGAGGAGAGATTCACTCTCCCCACACCCTCCACTGTAGCATCGGGGGATGATAAGCTAGATGAGATGCTGAAGTCAGAGGAAGATGAACGAAGAGCTGAAGGAGCCAGAAGGTATAAATTAGCTGCCCGGTTTAAGGATTCTGGGCTAGCTGCGTTAAGCAGTCGACCAGCTGACTTCACTTTACGAACAAACTCATCTCCCAGCAGACAAACACGCCAAGGGCCAATGTTAGGGTATGATGTACTCTCAGAAACAGCAGGGACTTCTGGTGAGGCAGTTTCCAGAGCAGTACCCCAAAACACAGGAGGAGACATTTTGTTCAAGACTGGATCTAGTTTGGCATCTTCCTCGCTTCAAAATAGAACCTCTTTGAATCCAGATTTAACAGATGCTCGACCTAAGAATTCATCATCCCCTTTTAGTGGTACACAGTCCAGTTTGTCAGGAAGTCCTGCACCTCAGTCTGCTGGATCCAGATCCACCTTGAAGCGAGCCAGTAGTTTCTCAGGAACGCCTCAGCAGAAGGCTCAAGTTATGAGTCAGAAGAGTCAAGAAGATAGCAGCAAGTCCACAGTCAGAGCCAGGGGCAGGTCTTCTAGCTTCAGTACCCAAACAGGAAGGGACAAGCAGGAAGTCTATACTGCAGATCTTACAGTATCCAGGATAATGTGGAAACATATAAAAGAATCATACAGCTACCGAGTGGAAGATCTAGCTTCTGATGTCCAGTTAAAAGAGAGCAGCTTAGGTAGTCATGAGCTGACTGTTACCATAAGAGGAGCAAACTCATCCAAAGTGACTTCATGTCATCTAGGTTTGCAGAAGCTGGTTGACTCAGTTAGTTCAGACTTCTCTGTGCAGGAGGTGTCCTTGTCTGAACTGGGTATCACTGACAAAGCAGATGAAACCTTACAAGCTTGTTGTTCTGAAGTGCGGAGCCGCTTTAAGAAGGTTACTATCGAGATATTAGCCAAGAGCTTATATCTTCTTGGTCCACGGCAGTTGTGTTCCCAGGTAGGTGCTACCCTGCGGGAAGTATTTTCTGGAGACTCGGCTCAAATACCTGACAAATACCAATATTCCCCAACTTCTTTTCAAATGAATGAAGATAAAAGCACTAGCTTGCACTTTAACAGTAACTCTCAGGTGATTAGAGAGAGCCAACCAGGCAATGCTGATGGTACAAGTAGGAGTCGGGAATGGAGGACAACCTACAGAAGTGACTTTGGTGGGAGGGAGATTGTGAGTGGATCTATTGGTCTGGCAAGGCAAGATCATGTCATTAAGGAGAAAGTCAAGCCTATAGATCCAATGGAGATGGATGGACAGAAGGCTAAGTCATTTGTCAGTCAGTCTACACCAGGAAATGATAGTGTGAGGGGTCTGAATGGTGTCGGATCAACATTAACCCGCACTGAGAAAGGGACCACCTTACCTGCTACGCAGATAGGCAGTGTAGGTCAAGAAGAAGCAGAGATCCAGAACACCCCAGGGGAAGCCAAACCAGGCCAGGAGAGGCTGGGGAACATCTGTGTTTGTGGAGAAACTGGGATATCTGTGCAGAGAACAAAATGTGGAACTACTTTTTGCTCAAAGTGCTTGGACACGGTACATGTCCGCTGCAGAGTTTGTCATGAGACGGAGCAGAAACCTCGGGGCATCCTGGGCAAAATTGTAAAATCTAAACTAAACATCACTTTGCCAGGTTACAACAAGTTCTGTACTATCAAGATCACTTACAGCATTCCTGATGGTATCCAAGCGGTGAGTGGCTTAAAAACATTTCTCGCTGATATTTTGTTGTGCTTTATCTGAATGAGAAATTACACTGGCGCACCTTCTAAGCTTTCATTTCAGAGACTACAAATGAGACAGAATAAGAAAGGCTGCTCAGTTAGGACCTTTTCTTAAATCCGTTATAAATAGTTCAATTCTGTACAGAGCCCTTGTTACACATCAGGTGTGTGCAGACATATTAAAGCTCTGAGTTATGATTTCTCTAATTTTAAGCATTAGTTTGTCTTTTACCTGTGTTTTAGTTGACTCCTACAGGGTGTCAAGAAAGAATTAGCTAAACTTCAGAGGCATATTCTGATTCACATTGTTGCTATGAGTTCATATATGTGTGTTTCTTGATCGGCTGAGATCTGCAGATATCAGCCAGTATTCATTATTTTGTTGTTAAAATAAAATAGGCTGCAGTTACAATTCTGACCTTCTCCTGCAAAATAGCATGCAGCTATAGGCTGCCTTTCAGCTTATACACTGCAATACCGAGACCTTGTTCATGACTGCCCTCTTTGTGTTGCGTTTTATCAGGATGGGCATCCATCTCCTGGAAAACCATTTAAGGGAGGGCTATTTGAAGCCTACTTTCCAGACTGTCAGCCGACAAAGAAGCTGCTGCCCAGGCTGGAGAAAGCCTTCAGGCAGGGACTCACCTTCACAGTGACAGGCAAAGGGACAGATGCAAGGGTGACCTGGGACGGCATCCCACACAAGACCAGCTTACAGGGAGGCAAATCAGGGTGAGTGAGGCCAGCGAGGATGTCTGAGAGAGCTGCAGAATTAAAGGTCATAGTCAGTCCATGGACCTGACCTGAACAATGTTCTCTTTGTCTCTCTCAGGAATGGGTACCCAGATTCCACTTACTTGACGCGCTTGTCTGAGGTCTTGACCTCCCTTGGAATTGAGGAATCAACAGAAAAGCCCCATGATTAAAACATGTAAAAAATGTATTTCTTCCTTGTTTTATATATAAAAATAGCAGTATATTGGCGATCTTTGTGTTTACAGCACTGTTTTGCGGTTTTGATTAGTTGACAATCACACTTTGTTATAGTGAGATGTTGATATCTGACCATCCTTTAATTGTAGTCTCTTTTAAATAATGGAGTCATTGAAGACTGAATTTTAATTTTGTAACGTCCTTTACCAATTTTCTTTTAACAAGTTGTTCAAGAGTTATTTCACATGACAATTTTTTTAAAATACCGTTTCAGGTTATTTTGCAGAACAAATGAATATTAAAGTCTTCAATATGCACAGTACTGTATAGACCAAATAATTTGCACCGCACTGTGTGATTGTAGTCATCATTTAGTTTAGGAACAACAGACAGTAATTTGTAAAATATTCTGAATTTAATAAATTAATTGTCAAAAATCTGTCTTTGCTTCTGGGCACAGAAATAAAAAAGCACATTTCCTGTCTTTTTTTATTATGCTTTTTTTTATTAGTCCTGGAAAACATGTAAGGCATATGGTAACATTACACACTGAAGCGTTACAAGCTCTAAAGGCCATGTGGAGAACATGGCACCACGCAGTAAACCCAGAGTCAAGCACAGAAGCAGCATCAATTCAAAGGGTTTAAAAAACAAAGTTGAGACGAGAAAGTGTGTTTGCAACCATTTAAAAACAAAGAAGGGGAAAAAAAAAAAAAAGGACAGAGTTTCTGTCCTTTCTTGTCCAAAACAAGACAAGAAAGGACAGAGTATAGGAAATATAGAAATCAACCTGTTGGGTATGCCTTGTAGAAAGTTACCAGCGGTCACTGACAGGTGTGTAGTAGGATGGATGTGAAGTGGGTTTCTGAAGCATTCCCAGAGATAGGTTAAGATGTCTTGTAAATGTACCAGCTTGCCATGGAGGTTCCCATGCTGAAGGGTCTCAGGTGACGCAGGGGGGCAGCAGGCTGGCATTCTCTCTCACACACACCACACAACTACATGACTACTAAACTAATGTGAAAGACACAGAACGGTACATACACACATGCCTTATTTTGTTGTTGTTGTTGTTGACTAAACATGCATTCTAGTACTGTACATGACACGCCCAGCCAGGTTGTACTTCCTTAGCATCTCTGCAATGCAGCTGCATTGCAATATCTCAAAAACGACTTCTAAGGATAATAGCTGCAGGCAGATGTGGTCGTTTGAGTTTGTAGTGTAGCGAACACAGTGGCTCTGAATGTGGAACTAAGCCACTTTCATCCTCCCTTTTTTGACTTAGAACACTAAAGCTTACTTAAAATGTGAGTACTGTGAAGGAAAATCGGTGTGACAGTTTGTGCAGTTAACTCAGTGAAACAATGATGTGTGTGTTAGTAAATTGAGATTTAAGTGGGTTCCTACATAGGGAAAACTGCTGTTTGGAATGACCTGAGAAACCATATAGAAGAAATAAATCACCACAAAGCAAACGGTGGGTGGGTGTGAGGGACTACAGCTTCAAGCCAAGACGGATAGAAAAGTAGCTGCTGGAAATACAACACTCACTGTACTCACTTTCTTTAGATCTAAAACTATGAGTGACAGTATAATCAAATCTAAAATGTTCAAAAAAACAAAACACTTTAATTTTTTTGGAAAACTTTGAAATACTTTTTTTTTTTGTTCCTCCCTTGCATTTCTGAGTTGTTAAGTACTCTTGCATAAGTGTCTGGAATGACTGGGAAACCATTTCAAGATGAGATTACAATTCAGCTTCACCACGGTGGAAAAGCTCTCAGGCTGCAGGCCACAGTAGGAAGGGATGGGTTTTACTTTAACCGACGGATCCACTTGAACCCGAATTCAAGACGCGAAACACCCACCCCGCTGATTGAGTTCATGTCAAAGGCATCTCAGTTCAAAAGTACCCCGGGGAAAATGTTGAAAGAAAAAAGAAAAGGGATTTTAATCTGTTTTCCACATGCAGATGAATGCATGCAATTTCAAATTCCAGATGTCAAAGTAATGCTCTATTTTCTTTGAATGTGTATGCAGAAGGAAGAGGCTGATATGGAGAGGAGTTTTTGGCTGGCTGCTGGACTGCAACTGTTGCACCGGCCAAGAGGTTTTGCAGATGCAGCACAGGAAAAGAGGAATGACTCTTAATAATCCTTGAGTGAACTGAGATCAACTGCAAAGCGGAAATGTTGTGTCTGGGGCAGGCCAGAACTGAGCTATGATTAGCCAATAAGCAGAGGCTGTGCTCAGCTGTGTTACAGTACTGGCTTCCCTGCACAGCTGTGTAAAAAACATCTGGTCCCTCACTTGTTATACAAACCATTTTGGAAACAAACTGAAAGAAAAGAAATCCATAGAGAGGAATAGCACAGAGCTTTGGAGCTGGGGGAAATTTGCAGATTTACGACCGTCTTTTGGTGCGGTGGAGTTTTGAGTCTTAAATCCACCATGTTTTGTTCCTCTTCACTGTAATACTGATGTTATAGCTGTAAACCAACAGAGGGAATCATCCTATTGGGGCTGATATGATGTGAGACCTGGTAAAACACAGCGAAAAGCATTTACTAAATACATCTCAGATTGAGGTAAGGAGAGAGGCACAATGCAGGCCTATGCTTCAGCAAGACTACAACCAATCACCAAATACAGATTGTGTTAAACCTTTTATAAACTGCAGCAAAATTCTGTCAGCACCTGTGAGCATTTTGGGATATAAATCTGACACAATGTGACAACTTGTGTGAATTTTTCTTTTTTTTCCTCTTTTCTTCAAGGTTGACGGAAATGCATCCAACAACAGAATTTTCTTCATATTTTTTTTTATGCACTGTTAATATTCAAAGCATGGACAGAGGAATATACATACAATTTGGCACACATGGTTTAAACCAACAGAAAGACTTCATCACATTTAAAGAGGAGTGCAGGTTGGCAAGTCCCCACATAAGAGTATGAGCTTTGAACTTTAAACCCTTGGATAACAAAAAACAAACAAACAAACAAAAATATAAAGGTAAATCAAAATAACATAGTAAGTAAAACATCTTTTTTTTTTTTTCTCATTTCAAAACTGAAGCGTTTGTTTCTCACATGGCACTCGGAACAGAAGCACCGTCCACAGGTTCACAAAGGGAGCCCAGCAGATTAGAACAGAACACTAACCAGAGGCTGACAGGACACAATCACTCCCCACACCAGCGTGCCGGTCGCACTCCAGCCCACGTCGCTCGGACCTGCTCCACGTTTTACTTCCCACAGTCAAGGATGGATGAATGCTTTGATTTTAGCTGCCACCCAGGAGAAGTTGGCAAGCTGAAAATGAGGGGACTTTTGCATGAGTTTGTGTGTTTCTGTGTGTGTGTGTGCCACCTGTGCTTTCAGTGAGCTTTAGCAGATACAGTGGGAGCGCATGATGGGAAATGGGCTGCAAACCTGGAGCAAAATCAAAGCCTGTGCTGGACTGGAGTGAGACCGCCATGCTTGCAAGTGCATTAAGATCAGCGAGCAGAGTGCAAAATACTAATACCAACTGTCCTCATAATACAGGCCTCTTATCAGACAGGAGGGAGAGATAGAGTAAGATGTGTTGGTTGGTTGGTTTCAGAGCTACATCGTACTGTAGCAGAGTAGTGTAAGGAGGGAACGTCTGGTAGGAGTTGGGGGGGGGGGGGGTGCTTTTAAAACCTGACAAATGACCTGAGGACACACGCACATCTTCACACATAATGGCACACCACACACAGCACATGAGGGAGGCCACTCATGCTAACACAACAACTTTTTTTCGGAAACATTTTTTTGTTTTTTTTGTTTTTTACAAAGTCACTAGTCACCATCTGAGTCTTGACACAGAGGCCAGACTCACAGACAGGCAGTGAGGCGGGCAGGTGGATAAATAGTCAAGGTTTAAAGTAGATTGACTCAGACGTGAAGGATTTGGTGCAATGAAATATGAAGGACTGGCCTTGAAGGGATAATTCACTCTCCAAAAAAATGAAAAGAAACAAATGTCTTTTCTCTGACCCGTAGTGCCACTTTTCTATTTAGATGGTCTCAGTGCCCAGTTTTCAAGAGACCGGCTGTAAAGGTGTCTAACTTCTCTTGAACACAGTGAAACTATATGGCACTTGCCTCAGGTGCTCAAATGAAATGCATCTGAACAGCTCAGCAGCAGTATCTTTTTCCAGGAATCATGGCCCAGTTATGCAAACAAATCCACAAAACTTGAGAACAGCTTCATTGAGGAACTTTTTCTCCTTTTACCCAACTACGCCTACCGACTAAAAGAAGAGTGCAGCTGGCTGTGCAAAGTAGGAAGCTATTAATCTAACCACTTGGTTGTGAGCATGAGCTTCTTGTCATGGGCAGATTCACTCTTCCTTTTGCACAGTGTCATGTGTAGTTTGAGGAAAATAGTTTGACCACCTTAAAGCAAGTGCTGTCCAATTTCATCATATTCAAGAGGAGGCAGACATCGCTCTCTCTATATAGAGTCTTAAAGGCCTAAGCCTTCAGCTCCTCATTCTCAATACATTTTACACCTGTTGAAGTACGTGTCGACAGCACCAACTGTTGGCAAATGTAGACTAAGAAAGCAGAAAGGAGAGACTCTGGGAGAGGGGGAGAAACAAACCACAGTGCCATCTCTGACGAGCCTGACGCCTGTTGCTATGCCGACCATAGAGAGGGAAGTGGCAAGAGGAGGGAGAGAGAGTGGAGTAGTGCAAGTGTGTGAGAGAGAGAGAGAGAGAGAGAGAGAGAGAGAGAGAGAGAGAGAGAGAGAGAGAGAGAGAGAGAGAGAGAGAGACAGAGAGACAGAGAGACAGAGACAAAGTATGTACGCCAGCTTGAAGTGAATTCTCCTCTCTCAGGTCAGAATGATCGACAGGCGAGTGGTCGCTGTGAAAGGAGCCATGGAATTCCTCAAGGAGGAGTGAGGAGGAAGAAAGCCTTATCCAGAGTGAACTAAAAACTAAACTGGTATTCACCTTCTTAACTTGCTCATTTCAGACGATTCGCTATCTCAACATGACAGTGCTTCATTCATCACACTATGTTTGTGTTTGTACTTGTTTAAACAGAAACAAATTCTCCCTTAATTGGCACTGTGCACTTCTTGCCAAAAGTTGGTCAGCTAGAAAAATCTGTAACTAAGGAGAAGGAAGCTGAGCAATGATTTCTGCCTCTCTATTCAACGTTGGACTGAAAGGCTCATTATGAGGCAAATTCATATTCAGGCTAGTGCAAAACTGCAGATTCTATATTAGCTTCACTTAATTTGGTGGGAACGAATGCACTGTTAAGAGGTTTCGCCTTGCTTTATATGAACACCGATACAAGCTTCAAGCTAAGTCCACATAAATGACAACCAGGGTTAGGTCTTGCAGTATTAACACTATTGTCTGAGCCATAAAACATCATGATAAAAGCCATGATGCAAATATCTCCAGAGGAGGTGCACCAGCCAATCACAGGCATCTCTGACTCATCCTTGGTGACATAACTAAGCGTTGGACACTGAGAGCAACGTGTGGGTGGGTGTGGTTCTCTCATTTTACTGCCCGTCTTTGTGCCTGTCTGTGGGTCCGGCCTGAAGGTGGGTGGGCAGGGGCGGTGGTGTGGGAGGTGTGTGTGTGGAGTGGGGGCAGGGTGGGGACTCAGCACAGTGAGGGGATGGGGAAGCAGAGGTGGCAGGTGGAAGTCAGAGCAGAACAATTTAGCACAGTGGGAGTTGAGGTGCAGAGGGGCACGGGGTCGAGGGTGGGGCCGGTGTGAGAGTGGGGATCATTGTTGTCAGGGAAACAGTAATTTGCCCCAGGCCTGGACCGTACCCACAATCCTCCATGGTCCTTCTGTCTCTGCCATTATCGTTATGTTTTTTTTTTTGTTTTTTTTTTTTTGGCCGTTTCCACTCAATGTCAGAGAGGAAGATAGGTTCGGAGCTTCGATGTGATCAGAATCTTTAAGACATAAATGCAAGAAAAGGAAGGGAGGGGGAGGTGGGTGGAGCCAGGTCTGAGTAATCGCTGTCATTGTGGACCCAAAAGGTGATGGAGAGGGGATGTGAAAGACTGACAATGCTGTGATCATTTTCTAATCCATCCTTCTAACCCATTCCCATTCTTACTTCCCCCCCAACCCCACCCCATCCATCTAAATTGCCAAATCCATCCCCACAATCCCACACCACACCCGAGATCCCAAGACACAAACTCCCTGCTGGTCTGCTTGACTATCCATCCATTCAACCCTCTCACTTCTCCTCCTTCTTGGGTTCTTCCTTCTTCTCCTCTTCCTTCTTCTCCTCCTTCTTGGGCTCCTCCTTCTTCTTGTCATCCTTCTTGTCATCCTTCTTGTCATCCTTCTTCTCCTCCTTCTTGGCATCGTCCTTCTTCTTGTCATCCTTCTTCTTATCCTCTTTCTTCTTATCCTCTTTCTTATCCTCCTTCTTGGTCTCCTCCTTCTTCTCTTCCTCGGGCATCGGCTCTGTAGTGAGGATCACTTTGCCAATGTTGTTCCTTTCCTGCATCTTTCTCATGGCATCACCCACCTGGAGGAGAGAGGGAGAAGCTGATTATTTAAGGCGAGATGAAAGAGCAAATAGCGAAAAGGAGCAAAGGGAAGCTTTTAAACAGTTCTCTTTGAGACAGAAGAAGCTAGTATCATCCCTCCAAAAACATTTCCACAGCAATATGTGTTTCTTTACATTATCTGCCTCCAATTTCCCTTCTTGACACCACAGCCTGGAAACAAATATTGCAAGCTTGCTCTTCAAATATGACTTTAATATGCAGTATATGAGAAATTATATTTGTTTAGATGAGACTTTAATAATCTTTGAGGGGAAATTAGATTGTTGCAGCAGTACACAGCAAATAAGAAGTGGTAACAGGATAACGGAGCAAATGGAGGGAATAATGAACACTTCAAACATGCATTATTTAATATTAGTGTGTCTTAAATATAAAAATAGTGAATGTTTTAATGATGGGCCAACTAAAATCAAAATCACTTTTTGCTTCATTTTATCAAATTCACCCATTCTATCAAATAACAGACATCCCCCCACAATATTAAGATGTTTTAATCACTACGCATTAGGAAGGAAGTAACAGATTTCCTCAAGAAGACGGAGTGTTGATTACATGGAAGTAAGTAGTTTGTGTTTAAAGCAAAAGAGGGAATACTTTGCTGAAATGCAAACTTGAAGCCACTGGCTTTCAACTGATGACAACTTAGGTATTGCTTTTTAAAATGTAATCTACATTTATAAACATTCATCAGCTTCATAATAGCTGATGGTTCTACTACAACTCAGCTTGGAAATATTGTGCAAGGAAACTTTCCACTAAAAATACATTTTGCAGTAAAACTTTCAAAGTATTGTGTAATTCAGATTGCTGAAGCGTTAAGCCTAAACTTAAGAACTGATTTTCTTTCCTAAGACCAAGGATTGAGGATTTTATGCTCCATCACTTCAAGTAAAATTTCTTTTAAGAAGAGATTTCTTTGCTGGCTAGAATGAACAGGATTATAGTGACCAAAATATGTGGTACTGTAGAATTTGGCATGTCATTCTTATTGAAAGGTTGGCCTGGAAAAATGTTACACCGTCCTATTGAGGTGCTTATTGGGTTAAAATGATTAGAAAAAAGAAGAAGTATGAAGTGGCAAATCTGATATTTATGAGATTTTCTTTCCAAAAACTAAATATTTCACGTTGGGGACAGATGAGATTACAACCCTCAGGCTCCCCTTTCCATATTGATGGATGGGTGATGTTGGTCCTACTGCTCCTTCATCATAATGATGAGTGGAGAATCCCAGCCAGACTGGCCCCACCCTCCTCTTGACCACTGGGCTCTGTCCACTGTCTGTTCCCGTCTCCATCACATCTCCCTCCCTCCTTCCTCAAATCTCGCTATTTGCGCGAGGCAGGCAGACCACCTAACGACCAATGCCACGGCAACAGGGCCATCTCCTAGCAACGTAAAGCCTGGCTGAAACGTGGCCCTGACGACTTAGACACATGGGAAAGGGAGAGGAGGCGGCGGAGGGAGCAACTGGTATCCCACAAATGAAGAACAGGCAATGAAAGAAAGGGAGGGGTGAGTCCAGGAATTATAAGAATCATCTTCGATGTGAATGAAAGTCACAGACTGCCTCCTTTTAACGACTCCACCGACTTCTAGGCTTCACTCTCTAAGATCTGCCAACCTCTCTCACTCCCAGGCATCTTGATAAGGGTGTGCTATTTGTGGCTACTTACATGACCATTATCTTCTTGGAAATCGGTGCAGATGTAGATAATGAATCCTGAGGAACTACAGGAAAGGAAGGAACAGTCTAATTTACAAAAAAAAATGGTCCTAGCATGTTCATTGATTACTGGAGGAAAAACAAAGAGTGACAGTGGGGGGGATGGGATGTGATGAATGGGGTCAAGATGTGGCATTTCAACCGAGGTCATAAAAATCGATCAACTATCTGTCATGGTCTGCTGTGTCATTAGTTTTTCCATGTCTCTTTTTTTCAGTTAACTCCTCTTATTTGTAAGTTTCTGTTGTGTATGTGTCCATTTTATTTCGTGCCTTTATTATTTTTTCCAATATTTTTATGGTCTGATTTGCCTTTTTCCCCTCGCCTGTTGATTGCCATCCTGCTCTACTTTATGTACTTTTAGACCTGTTTTACTTAGTCTTTGTGACTTTTCCCTCCCCATTTCTGTCGGCGACTCCCCTTCTTTTCTCCTCCTGTTTGGAAATTTTTATCCAATAAGATAAAAGTTTTTTCAGTTCAGTTATTTATTTTTTGCTGCAAAATGAGACTGAAGCAAACCAACAGTGTCACTAAAACCTGTCATAAATGTTGCCATGTGGTCAAGTTGTTGTTATTAACAGTGATAAATTATCATAAAAATCCCCTAATTTTTCTTCTCCAGAAATAAATTGACATTTGAACTCAGCAACCTGTTCTATATGAGTTTAACCTGGTTACAACCTGGCAGCCATTTGAGTCGAGTTCTCTCAAGTTGTGCGTTCGCATTTATAAATTATTTAAGCAAATATATGAAACCTTTGACAACCACAGAGTGATTGCAGTCAGTCCAAGTCTGACAGCAACTGTTTGCCGAAAGGTTGCCTCCTATCAAGTGACCTGTGTAATCACGATCACTGGCCGTAACACCTCCAAGCTCTGGACAATTTTAACTTGTATGACTGAGCCATTAGTTTGCTGAGCCGATTAAATGTAAATTTGCTCGGGTTGCATGATCACGGGATGGTGGCGCATGAGGTGAGCCCTCTTGTTCATCGTTTTCCCAGAGTATTTTTATTTATCTAATAAAATAAATGGATTCCCTGTATCGCCACGTAATTGCCACATAAAATATCAGGATACTAAGCTGTATCGATTTCTTTGCCCCAAACCTTAACTTTAATGGTCTTCTCCCTCCATCTGTAAATTAATTAACTTAATTATATACTCTGCAATGCATCTTCTGCCTTGGTGCCTGCGTTTGAAAAGTACACTAAAACATAACCCTATTAACCCACAGCTTTTACTTCTACTAGCAGAAGTGTGACTGGCTACGGTTACATCTTCTGACTGAAGATTTCAGGTCAGCTGTTTACATGGAATGTGATTTAATATGGTCTGAGTTTTACATGCATGGATGCACAAACACTAAACTGGGACAGTGTAACATGCATAAGAGTAATAAACAGAGTCATTTTCACTCAAACTGCAGCCCTGAATTTTTACAGGCATTACCCAGGAAAGAACATTGGAGAGTTGGATTGGACATTAATCGGAATTTGACCTGCCAGCTCCCTGGTCCTGTGATATTTCACTGTGCCATTGTAAGATGACATAGCCAAAAGTAGAGTGAATGTACAGCAAATGAGTGGTTGTCAAGTTTCCTACAGGCGTATTACCAGAAGCGAGAAGGCATTCAAAGCAGACCATAACCTGCTTCATGCCAAGTACGAGTAATGATCCAACTGGTTTCTCCTAGCATTAAGTTCTTGTGAAAGTTCTTATCCCTTTGATGGGTGTTGGAGCAGCTCTCTGATCTGAAGCAGTTTCCATTATTATCTTCTTTAAAATCAAACTCCACGTAGGGCCAATTCAGCTCAAACCACCATTTTTACAAAATCGTAAAAAGTGTTTACAACCTTTGTTTAGAAAAAAAAAAAGGAATCATTTATGTGCTATAATTTCTTTTTAAATTCTGATCAGTTTATGAAAAGGTCCCACCCTATGCAACCATTTTAAATTTCAGTCAGTTTCAGCCGTTTCATATTTCTTTGTATGGAGCTTTTAAACCTTTCAGAATCATTAGGCTTCATGTAAATCTAACCCATGTTTGCAGACTTTGTCCAAAAACTTGCTCCAAGCCAGACAGAGATTATACCTTCTCTTCTGTGTATTTCCACTCTCCTTCCATGTCTCTTTCTCATACATCAGGGCCCCTCCCTAAGACAGAGGCACACGCTGACTAAAGGATGTCACCATAGCAACAAGAGAGAAAGAGCAAAAAAGATACACTGTGAGGAGGGAGAAGGAGAGAATACAGCGAGACAGAGAGAGACAGAGAGGGAGTCAATAACCTAAAGACAGAGAAAAAGAATCTGATAGAAAGAGCAGACAGATGGAGAGGCAGAGAAAGAGCGTCAGATGGCGGAGAAAGGCAGCGGGTGTTTCTCTCCGGTCCCAGTCACACAGCCAAAATACTGACCAGCTCTGACTTTGACAACAGAAGATATCAGCCTCTGACTCACTCTCTCTCCGTCTATCTGTGTTTTTCACACCATCTCTATTCATATCTGTTAGCAGCGTTAATTTTGTCAGCAACAATCTGAGTCTGTCTGTCTGACTGAGACAGAGCGCTTCTTCTGCACAAACTTTGGCTGTTGAATGGGAGGCCTATTGAATCACGGCCACACCCAGCTTCTGCAGATCCTACCACCAAATGCATAAACAGACACAGGCCCACCTGGCATTCACATCCATTTTAAGAAAGGGGGGGGGGGGGGGGGGGGGGGGGGGGTTGTAAATGTGAGTCAATAAGCATATATATTAGAGGTGTAAATGCACCCGTGTTGTGATAAATCATCTGGTCTTACAAAAAAAAAAAAAAAGATATAAAGGACATGAAATGGAAACTGTTTAGTGGCAAATTCAGCTAAAGGAAAACTACTGCATATATCTTGTAAAATACAGAAGATTTTCTATTATTAATATAAGTTTTGAAAAAAATTTGATGAATTTCTGCTAAATTGTAAAGATTAGCAGAAATTCATCTAAAATATAATTTAGATTAACAAATGAACTAAATAAATACAAGCCATTACATTTATACTAAATTAATGTAATGTCAAAAATTCTAAGGCTACACTGTAATAGTCCCTGCAATGACCTAATCTACTCAACTACACTGACCACTTTAAGCAAAATTTCAAAAAACAAAAAAAATAACAATGATATAATCTCATAGTATTTAACCGATCATAGCCTCTACTTATAAATTTATTTTATGTGAGAATAAAGAACGTAATCCACCAAGACATAATCCACATGAGACTAATAGTAATTACTGGCATAAATAGGCAAGCACAGAGACACAAACCTGCTCAAGATGCCAAGTAGAGTCAATGCGGGGTTTGATTTTGCCGTCCTTGTAGAAATCCAGAATGGTATTCATTGCCTCGGTGATGAGCTCTGTCTCCCCATCTAGGTAGCCAAGGTGGAAGCCACACACCGACTTGTTTCCCTGAATCAAGCTGAGTGTGTGGATGGAGAACTGGTGGTACCAGTTCTTTGCCACAGCAAGCAGGTTCTTCTTTTGTCCTGCCAGCATGTTAGCCGCTCCTGGCAGAAAAAGTAAGAGCTTAAATCGCTTATCACTGGAATAAAAAGCTTAAGAAAGACTTTCAACTAGAAACTAACTTAGAGCAGGCCAGCTACACACCTGCAGTCAAAGGTTTTGTGACTACCTTAAATTCATGAAACACAGACTACTCAAAACTCTTTGTGTTGGCTCCTACCATTGAACTGTTATTGAGGCTGGCAAATTTATATGTCTATAGATATTAAGATATATAATATGGGGAGTTGTAAATAGATGGGGAAGGAACTGGAACCCTTTATTCTGCACTCTTTTGTTAGACCACACCCATTTTCAAACTACACCTCAGTTTTGATCTCAACTTCTCATCCTCAGTGGTGAGGATTAATACTTATTTTTCCACAGACAGAAACATGCATGCACGCCTGCCAAAATAGTCTAAATCTTCTTTGTGGTAGTAATAATACAGTATTTTCTCCAGGACAAAATTTTGCCATGAGATTCAATTATGAAATTTCCCAGTCCCCCACCAATTTTCTCAGTTTTTTTTCATCTGCAACAGCTTTACCCACCTGATAACCTATTTTCATCTTAGTGGTGAAAGACCCACTCTATTAATGTATTAAAAAATGAGCAGAAAATTGGACGACAGGTAATTTTTTGTCAAGTAATGTACACAAAAAGATCACAAATGTTTCTTTTTAACTGGTCATTTAGTGTGGAGATTTGCCGTTTTGGCTGTTTTACGTCACTGTAAATTGAATATCTCTGTCAAGCGTCAAGTGCTGCACCTTGTTATATCGAGTTTGTTGTTTCCCTTCTGTCTCCCCTCAGTCCTCAAACTCTCACCTACACCTTCCACCCTAAAAAAAAAACCTCTTTAGCACTTCAGCTGTCACTGTCAACACATCCCTATTCCCCCTCATCCTGCGTTCATGTAGCCTATGGCCTCACTGTGTGAGCTTTTCTCAAGGGAAACAGGGGACACAAAGCATGCTCTGACAGAAAGAGGGACCCAGTCTGCTACATTCAGACACATTCCAGGTTTCTTGCGCATAAAACACTCATTGTTCGGCTATGCATACTTCTGATAAGCTGGAAAAGAAGCTGAGGGGGAGGATGGTGGGGTGGAGCTGGAGGGTTTTGTGGGGGTGACATGGATGAATGGGCGAGGGTGGAGGGCACCATGCTGGGTAGTAGGTTTCTGAGCAACATGCAAAGGGAGCACCCTGTTCTCCATGGATGCCGACCCCACCCACTGCATGTATACTGGTTCGAGTTTGGCATCTCAACACAGCTAGTGTAAAGGGCTTCCCACGAATGACATGCAGCATGCCGATGACATGGGCCTCTATTCTGCCCACCACTCTACTAGTCTGCTACAAATTAAAGGTTTGACATCATCGGTCTTATATTGGGTATATTGTCTTTTGTTGATGTGCTTTATTTCAAGCTGTAGAGTTGCAGTTAAAAAAAATGAAGCAGTAAATTGAAGCCTTAGCATTCCTACTAATGTTACATGACGCTATAATAAGGTCACCAACAATTATAATGGCCAACATTTTGGTTTAGACCTTAAGTTTTAGAAAAAAAAAGAAAAAAAAAAGTGGCCACTTAATAGTATAGTTAAAAAATTACAGCCCAAATTATTGGCCTGTTCTTCCAAAGCAATGTTGTGGATGGCTGTCTCGTGAAAATTACCAACTGACTCTCAAGCATTGGCCTTGTTTTTCTACTTACCATAGGTAATAAGTTTGCCCATAGGCTTCAGCAGGTTGTAGGCCTTATGGGTATCTGATCCTCCAAGAGGGTCCAGTATTATGTCCATCCCTGGAGCAGAATAGAGAAGAAAGGGACAGTCATCACTGGTGTGAATTCAGAGAGAACAGCCTGCCAAGTCTCCTCAGCAGCCACCTCTGCATGGCAGAGTTCACTGGGAGTAGCAAGTGTGGCCAAGTCGCACCATGTTTGCACAGAGACGAGCCCATATATTCCAAGAGACGTAAGAAGAAGAGTCGAGTAAGGGCCTGCTTGTTTGATGTTCTTTCATTCTTGTCACTGATCAGACCAGAGGGATAAAATGACTTTCTGTTGCTGTCCATTCCTTGGAGGATAGAATAATAACCTACCCTCTGAACAGATGGTAAAGGATGGCAATCTAACTATGAAGGTTTCTTTGTGGCTTATTAATGGTGAACTATATAAGCTCAGGCCTAATGATGCTCCTTTCCGCCAGAGGGGACTCCTCAAATTGGGCTACCCCTCCTTGCTCTATTAAACCCTGCTTTTATTGGTTGTGGGAGGCTCACAGCAGGACTCCGCCTTGACCACAGCACACATAAATTGACAGGCAGCCAAAGACACAGAGGGAAAGGTAGAGAGCAGGACTGCACATTGATCCAGGCTTCTAATTAGATACATTGTGTCCAAAGTGTCAGTTCTCGCTATCTGTCTCTGTAATGCCTGTCTGTCTAACTCTATGTTACAAAGAACAGAGACGGCCTGAAGAGGGGACTATGAAATGAGCCACCAGCATAATAACAGTCTCCATCCTGCTAGGATCACAGCAGTAGTTGGAAGGAGAAACAGGAACTGAACATTGTTTCATTTTACTGAAAAGCTGAATTCTTTTGTGCTCATCTTGGCGAGTCCATCTACATAAAACTGTGTGGATACGTTGTTGGTGGCAGTGAGAATCCAAACAGTCACTGTTTAGTGAAATGAGTTTGCTGGGTAGGGAAAATGACTCCCTACATGCTATCTGTCTAGTGCACATTGCAGCCAGCTCTGTCGAGAAAGACAATGTGGTTGAAAATGTATCATCTCAGTGTTTGCAGCCACACAGTACTGGTTCTTGCCAGGGGAAAATATCAATCTGAATTTCAGATTGTTTCAGTTTCAAATATGAAACAGTCTCAATATGAATTTAGGCAGCTTTAACAGTGCATATGGCTAATTTTCTTACCTTTTGGACTGATCTTGCGGACTTCCTCCACATAGTCCTTGGTGCGATAGTCAATGGCATGCGTAACTCCACCCTGGGTGATGGTCTCATGTTTACTGGCTGAAGCAGTGCCAAACACAGTCACATCCTTCACTGTCTTGCACAGCTGAGTAGCTGCAATCCCCACACCACCTGAAGGAAGACAAGAGTTAATTTGATGTGTGAAATCATGAACTGCAAAAAAACACGATTTGTAATGAATTCTAGTGCAAACTCTATTTGGCATGGATTTATAACCAACTTAATCTTTCAAGGCAACACCCTGAACAAAACATACCTCAACACAAGCATCTAGGAATTTCCATTCTACACATACTTATGGCAGGTAAATGTGATTTTAATTATTAATTCTCCCAAACAAGCAAGTCAATATCAGTGTGAATGTGTTTTGCTCAGGGGTATGTAAGGAGCGCATTAAACACAATCACATTAACCCAGCTGGCCTGGGGTGAATAGACACCCACACACATCCAGGTCTGGAGAAAGTAGCCATTGTAGCTCAAATGACATCGAATTTCTGGTTCTCTTATTTGAAACAACCTGTCAAAAATTCCAAAGTCAAAAAAAAAAAAAAAAAAAAAAAAAAAAAAAGTAGCTCAAGTCTTTTTTTCCCCACCATTTGGAAAATGACAGTTGGATTACAAATGAAATAGTTCCTTATGATCATGTCAGCTGAAAACAAAAAGGGCTCCACTGTCCAAGACTTTAAAGACAGATTGGATGTTTTGGATATCTGTGTTTTTTGTGTGCTGTATTCCAAAGTGTGTACATAGTTGTGGCAAAAGCCTCTGCCAGTGTTTGCAAAGGCAGCCAGCGCAAGAAGTAATAGGTTACTGATAAGCAGTGGCTTGTTTGAAATAGGGCCTGACTTGAGGACTTGAACTGAAAGGCATCCATAAAGGTCATTCATGCCTGACCAAGTAAAGAGTGCATCTTATCTGAATCAGAGAGTAAAGCAAAACATATTTAAATAACAAATTTTTAATTGCATAGTTGGGCTGCCTGTCTGCTAGAAAGGTTTGGAGTAGATGAATAATTTGCATGCTTACATAGACATCTACACTTAAATATTTAGTAGACTATGGAAGATCAAGAGCAAGATCATCTTAAAGACAGGAAGACAGAGACATGCATGAGAAGCACACATTTGATTGCCCTTGTGCAAAAGATTAGACTTGTGGAATTGATTGTTGTCAATAAGTTATCTTTACATACAGTGATAAAATGCACACAGTAGCAAAGTGTTTTGAACATGCCGTGGGATGTGTTGTTTTCAGTGCTTTCGATAACGTTGGAATTTCCACAGAGCGAATGTTGTGCATCAGATGACACTGATGCACCTCTGGTCCCTTCATATAAACGTAAAGATTATTCTGAGCCAGTGAACCAGTCTTTTCAGAGCAACGTCTCAGCAGTTCCTCTCTGCGGATGCACTATTGCATAAAAACAGCAAAAAATAAATAAACTGAACCAAGATTTAATGATAGGATTAGGCCCCATTCTCTTACCAGCATGAAAAATAAAATGGTTTGCTTTTACTCCCGTGTTAAAAATAAATGAAAGTTTTGTAACTAAAATGTGTTATAGAGGAGAAAGAACCAGGAAATAAAAGCCGAATTTTTTAAAATTCAACTGCTTCAAAAGCCTTATTTTCAATGTGACGACAAGAAATTCTTTTTATTTTGTGATTTTAATTTGACAGCCTTCGACCAGGAGAGGTGAATCAATCACTCTGCATTGGTGTTATCAAGCCTACTGACACCAACGTTATTGAAGGGTATGAGAATCAAAGCTCTTGCTGCTGGACATGAAGTAAAAATGAAAGTGAACAATAAACTGTTTTTTGATACACAGTCACCAAAATCATTCAAGGAGCGTCTTTTAAAGAAAAAAAAAAAAAAAAAAAAAAAAAGTAGTTACAGCGAACGGCATATTTAAAATCACAATAATTCCTTTAGTCAGTTCAAAAGACTTAAAACAAACACTTCATGGTTCACAGCAATGATTCTGATCTCATTTTCTGTTAGATTTGAATCTTTCACAGGGTTCAAAAAAGGGTCAAAAAACTTGTAAAGACAAATCCAAATCATTTTAATTTGCTTCCTTCACAAACCTTCATTTCAGTGTAAAGAAAGAAATGTATTCTGTGTTGTTTTGTTGATGTAAGAGCCCGAGTCCAGGAGAGATGAATCAGCCGCTCTTCGTTACTATAATCACGCCTGCTGACACCGAGGGTACAACTGACGAGAAAACAAAATCGAGGCTGTTGCTGTTGGATGTGAGTGCCGTCACGGCTGCGTTATAACAGCACCGTCTCTCCTTGTCCTCAGTGAGAAACCAAGTTTGCGTTGCCAAGGAAACCTCGGCCAAATTGCCGACAATGACTGAGCAGAGGGAGCCATTTTGTTTCAATAACTGCTCTTGCTTTGGGCAAGTTTGTCATTAGTATCATATCTTACGTTATAATTAATATGTGATAACAAACAGTTCATCACAAAGCTGCATGCATGTTTCCACACATTCGAACACAGCGCAAACATGCCTACTTGACTTGAGTTTTTGCACTAGTGCACACGCGACAGTTTGCGTGAGGTAGAGGGGAAGGCAGACAAAGTGAGAAATTGTTGAATATGCATCGCCTGTCATGTGGGAGGTTTAAGAGCTGTTTTTAGTCAATGGCTTTTTCCCCTTCTGTTGCAGTAATACATAGTGAGGGGAAAACGTAGCAATAAGTGTCTGTTTTAATGATATTGTACACCCATATTTTGATAACGAGAGAAGACAAAATTAGTTCATATTGGCTGGTTACAAATGTTTCCAGTCAAAGAAACATTGTGGCCAATGAGGAGAACGGTACCTGTTTCTGAATCCCATGAGAACAAACTCCTGATCCTCCATCACAAGACTCCTGAGCTGTGCCAGAACCCCTTATTGCACCCCATCTCAATTCGCAAATACACACACACACACACACACGGACACACACATTGATACATGCACAGATCACAAAGGAGAGAGGAGCGGGGCCATAGCTTTGAACAGCTCTTAATGGCTGCTGGTATCTGCTAATCTTCACAAATATGCCAAGATTAAAATATTAACCTCTTATTAACCTAGTGCTTTTGCTTGTGTTCCTGAATTATAAGTCTTCCCTTTATATCTATTTCTTTTAACTAAAATAATGTTTCTTGGCAGGAGCAGAGTGTGAATTCATGTTAATTTAGAACCAGCCACAAACACTGATCCATTTGCTCAGGGAAGCAAAAAGCAGCTTAAGTACATTTTTGTTGCTAATTACATTTCTTCTCCTGAAGATTCAATTGAATTGTTTACACTCGGCGATTAGGAAATGTCAAAAAGCATCCACCTATCTGTTGTGTTCTTCCCTCTCCCTCTCCGGAGAAGCTGGATAAACAGTAGGGTTTTTGTCTTTCCCTGAATCCGTACATTCTAACATTCTGGCACAAATTGCACTTGGCTTCCACAATATGAGTTAGGAGTGAAGAGGAATTTTCCCCAAAACACAGTGGAATCCAAACTGACACTGAGGCCACTATTATTGCTCCACACCCAGAGTTCACCAGCAGGGGAGGGTGGGGACATGAGAAATATTTTTCAGATTTATAAAAATAAATGAAATATCCACGTCGAGTGTCAATCAACTTTAAAGCCATATCCTTGTCAGCGTTTTGTGTTACTTGCCCAAATGAAGATCATCTTACACGTCACGGTGTTACTCAATTGTATGAGTCAGTCTGTGATTTCAGGTGTTAGTATGGGGACGGATGGAGGCCGTACGGTTACTGTCAACACCAGAAGATGACTAGTCCCTGGTCCTTGTTTCTTTTTCTGGGATTTCTTCACAGAAGGACTCATGTCCTCCTTAACCTATCATTAGTGGCTAACAAAGAATGAAATACAGGAATCTCTTGTTACCCAGAGTCACCATGGCAGGGTTACAATCTCAACAAGTTGAACCAAATAAACTTGTTGAGATTCTTGCTGTTCTTTTCAGCTCTATAATTGACTTCAGATACAACTCCTGTAATGACAAAAGGAGCTGTGGCTGGCTGTTGTTAATGTGTACTTTTGAGGTATTATACTACATTATACAAACTCTGTGTTTTCTGGAATGACTGTTCTAGTGTGTGTACTTGCACTGTGGGCTTGAAGAGCAGTTTAATGTGCTCTCTCTAATGTTGAAATTCTGTGTTTCATACAGGAAATCCACTTTTAGTTACTGTGAGTGAATTTAAAAAAACAAAAAAACATCCCTTGCACATATGTGATGGTGGCCCCTGTAATTTCCTGAGTAATGATTCTCACGTAGCACTAACAAAAACAGTCACAGCACAGACCAAATAATAATATGCATGTAAAGGTATAGACATAACCTTCTTTTCTTGTCGCAAAATGAAACACAAGCTGGTGTGCACTTATTCTGTTTTGCCACACAGATACAGATACGATCACACAAACAGGTGTCCTGAAAAAGGTTTCACATACACCTGTGACTGTATGTGGTGGTTGGGATGAGGGTAGATGGGGTCATTTGTCAACGGCTACAGCAATGAGAGCGCGAACAAGCAACGTGATTGGTGGGTTAGGTTGGAGGTTGCCCTGGTTTCTCTTTCCTATCTGTGCAGCTGATCTGCCTGCCGGCAATGCCAGGCCCAGGGAACGCAGAGACGGTTCAACCACGCAGCCCAGATTCCCGCTTAGTGGTCAGAGTGAATTAGCATTTGCTAAACTAGGGTACGGTCGTACCCTAGTTTAGCAAATGCACACAGACTGGAAAGAAGAGGAAGGGAAATCATTTATAAAGACACAGACTTTTGTAATCACTCCAAGGAGCAACAAATCTGTGAGAGCCAGAGATGTAAGTACGCATGAGCTAATGCTTAAACAGCAAGGGACTTTGTTAGCTGGTAAATAATTAATGAGAACAGTAATCTGTGAGGGAGTCCTGGGAGGAGAAAATTACACTGAAATAAGAATCTTTCTTGGAATCATACAACATCCCCCCCAAAAAACCCCAAAACAAAAAAAAAACAAAAAAAAACAACAACACACATTTTGCCAGTCCCATCTGCAGTCAACTGCGCACTGGTGGCTTACACATATGCCTTAGGCATTGCCTGAAGGTTTGACAGCAGTCATGAAGATCTATACCAGGATATGGTTCTCATTTACCAAACCCGAGAGATCCAGCCACCTGTTTCACTCACTAAGCATTCAGAGATCACTGACAGTACACTTGCAATACTGAGGTGCATATAGAACCCCCCCCACAAAAAAGGAAAAGTTGTAATTATTTCAGATACCCAAGTTCCCCAAGTCCTTTCAATGTGCTATGTAGAGAACTGTCCGACAGCTGCTTCTAAAGCAGGACAAGTATGAAAGCAGTTAAAAATAACATCCCTTCACATTAGTTGTTTGCAGAGGCATGAGGGATTCAAAGGTAAAAAATGGTCTAAGAAACTTTCAGTTGTTTCATTATTGCTTTCACAATTCACACAGCGCAATGGAGATTAAAAGCATGCTTTCAAGCTGAAATTTACATGAGTAGAAATTACTTCCAGGACCATCAGCTCTACAGATTACCATTAACAAGGATTTAACTCCTCAGCTGTGACTGCTGTCCCCCATCACAGTCAAGAGTGTATTTCACCAACATACAGCAGCTGGAAGCCTCTCACTTCAACTCTTGCCAGCTAATCCTCAGTGTAACCCTGGCGTAAGGCTATCCTATACACTCCAGGAAGATGCAGCTGCAGCAGCCACCATAATTGGTCGCTGAGAAAAATAAAATCCAAAACACGAACCTCAAACTTTATGAGCCGAGATAATTGATAACATATGATGGAGACGAAAGCACCTTACAGTGCTATTAGTGTGCAGAGTATTTTTTTTTTAAGCAGTGAAAGATTGAGCTGGAAATCCAGGCATTCATGGGGGACATGGCTGAAGCACAGAAGCAGAATCCTCCCCTACAGCGCCACCTAATTCTTATTATGCATTCTACATCTCCAACACAATGCGTGACACCTAATGCTGGACCGCAGTCAGTCATAAATAAAACAGAGGTAGACGTCATGTTTGGAAGCAGTGGAGCCCCATATGTATGCAGGAATGTGTAGTGTGGGTGTGGTGGGGGGGGGGCGACGACTGGCCAGGGTTCATAAACATTAGGGCCAGTTCAGGGAGAGGTCAGAGGAAAGGCAGTTGGCTGGGTACAGTGAAAAACCCACGAGATGCATCCTAATGCCGCTAAACTTCGTCCCCACCCAAGCCCTCTGGGGAAAACAAAAGGGGAAACGTGCGTACGTTCCCCGATGACGAAGACTAGAGCACGGATATGGAGAGGTCAAGCAGAGGGAGCAGAGGTCACGGAGTGCCGGAGGCGGAGGAGGACAACGGAGGATGCAGATGTGAAACGCAGTGGAGTAGAGAGGCACGATGGGAGGAAATACAAAAAGCCATTGTTTGGAGAGAAAGGACAGGAGCGGACCCACGAGAGAAGCAGCTGAGGACTAATCACCAGAGTTTACTTACATGCACATAAAGGCCTGACTGACAGACAGAGTCTAAACACCAGGCAGGCATTCCTATCTGGTCACCTAATCCTGATGGGTTAAGGTCACCATACATTTGAGGAAATGTTGCTCTTCATGCTGATGTGACATTACCAGAAAACATGGAGACACAAAAGCATCCATCCCTGAAGACGCTCACAACAGAGTTCAGCAGGTTATTCCCATGAACATCTGTCACTGCTTTCCATCAGCAAGAGTATTAAAATTTATCACCACCATTAATGCAACTTTTCACAAAATGAGGTTGAAAATGACCTGGGAGAAATTTGGAGTAAAACTAATGAATAAATTATTTTTATAGGGAAAATAGAGGCCAAAATATAAAAAAATAAGTGCTGGCCTTCATTACACTGAAATACTTGTTGAATCCTTTTTATTTCTACAGAATGATAAAACTTTTTGACATGTGTGGTGTGAACTTTTTTCCAGCTTTTGAAGTGAGACCTGGCAAATTTTTTTTAGAAGCCACTGATTCAAAGCAACCAGCTGCGAAGGGTTATGTTATTATTTCTGACATTACCGGTAACCTTTACTTCAGTTTCATACGATCTTTAAATCTTGAAATATGGTGGCACGGTGGTTAGCAATGTTGCCTCACAGCAAGAAGGTCCCGAGTTCAGCTCCACCATCAGGCCAGGGTCTTTCTGTGTGGAGTTTGCATGTTCTCCCCATGTTCACATGGGTTCTCTCTGGTTACTTGGATGTCTTTTTCTTTCAAAGACATGCAATTAGTGGGGATAAGTTAATTGGAAACTCGAAATTGCCCATAGATGTGAATGTGAGTCTAAATGGTTGTCTGCATCTGTGTGTTAGCCCTGCGACAGACTAGCGACCTGTCCAGGGTGTGCCCAGCCTCTCGTCCAAGATAGCTGGGATAGGCTCCATCTCCCCCGCCACCCCGAAAAGGATAAGAAGCTGAGAATGGATGGATTCTGTGAAATTTCACATGCACAGTTTAACAATTAGAATGACCCTCATGTCATTATAATAAACATATAGTGAGTTAGAATAGCATAAAAAATTCCTCCATCCGAAAGTATACAAACCTACCAGTATACCTACCAGTATTTCTTCAGCTCATTCATCAGGTCTTAAAATAAAGTGGAACAATTACAAGTTAACCATTTAAGAGCCAGATTATTTCTTGAAAGGGACCAACTTTTTTTTAATGACATAATTTTCTCTATATTGTAAATCCATTCTAGAAGAGGAGATCCCTCTTCTGTTGGTCTTCCAGGACTCTGCTACTTGTCCCCTGACTTAAAGATTTTTTTTGCATTTTATTCTTCTTATCCAAACTATGATATACATCAATGTTAGTAACCTTTATATAAGAAAAACTCCCAAATCTGTCAAAAATGATATGATTAGATGTTCATTATTAGGAATTATTGTTCAACTAAAGGTTTTAGGACCTTCAGGGACGCTTTAAATATAATTTAATTAATCATTTTCTAAAGCGATTAATTAGCGGATTAGATTCTTATAAGAAAAAAAAAAAAAGAAAGAAAAACAGTCAGTCAGAGTCAAAGAATTTACTAGAAAGACATGAAGGTGAGGAATGAAGAAAATTACTCAAACAGAGAGTCTATGTGGTAAAAAGCTGTCGATCTTGGCCTTCAATAAAAAGAAAAAATAACCAGTTTATATCGTAGTTACAACTGTACTTTGTCACTGAGGTTGAAAAACCAATCACTGCCTGTGCTACTCCTGGGTTATGTGGCCCAGTTAATCTCATCTTAAAGCTCACTATATTATCTTTGCTCAACATAAACAAATGTTGCAAGAACGTGGTGTTATGCAGACATGTCTTACACACAAGATCAGTGTTGTTTGTTTGGGTGCACTTCCACATGCACCCAGCAATTGCAAAATTTTGAGACAGTCTAATGAGTCTAATGTAAATCCCTTTGCCTATTTATGCTAGTCAAATGGGTGGAGCTGTGAGAAAGGTTTAGCTGTAACTCACTATTGTGTCATAACTTCATAGGATAAAAGATGCATGTACCTTGGAATTGCATATCGATTAATTTTACCTGTGGAAACAGATGATAACAAACACCAGCACTAACAAATGATGTTATAAAAGATAAATCTTCTCAAAGTTACTACACATAATAAGAGTGCCTTGTGAGTATGAACAATATGGAAAGTCCAACTAAGAGTCATAACCCCTGCCCCCTCCATGTCAAAATGAAACCAGGGATATTTGAGTTGTGATGTGCTCAGAACTCAATCATGTGATGTGCTTAATCATGGACTGCAAAAAGGGGTCACAGGTAAACATTGCTTCAGTGTTAGCCAAAAAAGGGAACCATCGCCTTAGATTACTTTACTATAAAGCTAGAAGCAATGCCTGTGTTAGCAGTTAAGTTGTTTATTATCTAAAAACAAAGTGGTAATTGTTTTGTCTATAAACATGTTAGAAAGTACTGAAAGTTTCCCATGATCATCAGATCACTTTCTTTTTCTGTCAGAAATTATAGAAATTTCATTTACAATAACATGAATGACATAAAAGCAACAAGTCTTTTTGTGCAAGCTAAACTTTCATTTAGTAAAAGGCTTTAGACTAATATGTACTAGCATACTTTTGATACCACTTTTTATTTTTTATATATTTATAAAAATAGTGCGTATTCAAAAAGCTTGTCTCTCTTACTCTGGGCCAGAAATTTCAGCTTCCGCACACTTACATACAGCAAATTGTTCAGTTTCATTACTGTCTGAGCGGAAGAGCACAGCGGTGCCGTGGTTTGCACGGTTACCTCACAGCAAGAAGGTCCTGTGTTTGAATCCATAAGCCTGCTGGCTTGTGGCTTTTTGCATGGTGTTTGTGTGTTCTCCCTGTGTCTGTGAGAGTTCTCTTGGTTATTCCGGTTTCCATTGATGGTTGAAAGACAAGCCTGTTAGGTCTTAATTTGAAATAACCAGTTGCACTGGAATGGTGGAATACATTTTGTAAGGAACATAAGCACCCCTGGCTTTAATCTCCTTCTTGTTATTGGAAAACAGACTTGAAAGAACAGCGCAGATAGGTCTGTAGACACTCAGTCTTACCCCACCCCCATCTCTCTTTGACCCTGTCACAGCAGACACCTTTGATCACACTAATCAGAGAACATCAGGAACAATTTTGACAGACTCAGGGTGGGACACGCACACACACACACACACACACACGCGCACGCACACGCGCACACACACACGCACGCACTTTGAGCCACGCAGCCGATGATGATGTTAAGAGAAGGATGCACGCAGCTCTCACGCTCTAACACCTTATTCAGAAAAGGCACTACTAATATACACACTGCTAGCTTTTAGAGCGGTGCAGCAGGACGTACACTATTTGCAATGATTATTTACACATGCAAGGAATGACAGAGCACTGGCAAGACTGTTCAGCAAATATTTTTGTCATAGCCTCAGCAATGTGCTTTTACAATCCTGATGTCCGGACAGCTGGCGAGCCAGGATTGGCAGCCTGCCCTGAGAAACCAGAGATGCCGCATCAACCAAACCAGCAGGGAAATGTGTCTTACACCACACCACACAGCATTCCTCTCATCGACAACACACTCTGCACAGGAACCCTTGGGCCATACAGTTTTTGTATTCACAGGGATGAATTGCATCAACTAGATGATATGATTAATGCAAACATTTGGGATTCCTCTGTAGACCACCAGTTCCACAACTATGAGCACGTTAGCTGTCATTCAGCTCGGGGCATATCGCAGTTTAGTTTACAAATTCATTCTTTTTTCAGTGTTAATGTCAAGGGATGCATTCACCTGGCAGTCAGGTTTCTTAGCAATCCTCACCCACAAACTGCTCCCAAAGCTGAGGGACCCCTTTCTTGCTCCCTCTACACAATTAAAGTGGGAATAAGACAAAAAGTGAGAAATGTGCAGTGGTAGACAGCAGAAAAGGGGAAGGGAGAATGAGAGAGCGTCTTATTTTGGCTAGTGTTCTTCAGTTCTCTCCAGCTGGCCTGATTGTGTAAACAGAGCAGAATTAAATGCTCTCAAGCTTTGTGGATCACACCCCAAAACAGGTGCTTTTACTCCCTCAATCCCCATCTCTCTCCCTCCCACCCACTCGCTCTGAACGTTGACCGTTTACACTCCAGGTGGCAGGTGCTCTTATATTAGTGGAGTCCTAGAGAGAGTAAAACACTGAGCCATATCTCATACAGATGAAGTCTGGGACCTTTTCCATTGGCTATAATTCATAAAGAAAAATGCATAAACAGGGCACGCAGAGAAGGAGAAAGTCAAGAAGTGAAAGTGCCAAAGGGTGTTTTCTTTAGTCTGTAATACCAGCTTTGTATCTTTGATTTGTGTTCTTCTGATGAACTGTAAAATGGTCTCTTTAACTCTATTAAAGAGGTTGATATAAACACAGTTCACAATCACAGAGATGGTGCAAACTAAGATGAAACTGACAAATAGCTGTAGGATTACATTTATTTACATATGACCTTTTTGGAATGCAGGCAATTATTCAAAGCTGCAAGCACAGTGGTTGAAGTAACAATCCCTTTTATCAATGTATCTTCAACCTATGCCTAGCAGAAAACAAGGAGTCTGTGTGTTCCACATGGGCATAAAAATTTCTCTATATTTTTGAAAACTGGTTTCTGCTTAGTTTTTACCTGCAGCCGCATGGACGAGCACGCTCTGGTTGGGTCGCAGGTTGCCAAAGTCAAACAGCATCATGTAGGCGGTGATGTAGTTGACAGGCAGGGCTGCTGCCTCCTCAAAACTCATCCCCTCTGGGATTAGGAAGGTGTGGTTTGCTGGCACCACTGCTACCTCCTGCCACAGCCCAAAGCGGTTCAGCACCATAACCTTATCACCAACCTGAAACAAAGAGCACAGCAAGACATGGGTGGAAAGAAATTGTAAATTCAGTTCTTGTAACCCGGGGGCCAGAGCTTGTTAGGGGGTAAATGAATAGTTATTATAGACGGTCTGATTACATTACATGCACATATTAAGTTAACACGTGAACAATTTATTTTCTTAACGAATCTGCATTAAAAATAATTAGAGATTATGGATGCAGAGAAAACAAGTGAGTGAATTAGCATCATGGACAATACTTTAAACAGCAAACTAAAGGTATAGATGAATGGAATGTAGGCTAAAATGAATGGATAAATCACTGAAATGGTTACAAGTTTTCCAGTGCAACTTGCAGCTCTACAAATGACTGGAACATGCAGAATTAAAATAAGATCCCATTTAAAATTCATTTAATTGAACACATTCGCATTATTGATGAGTAGTGTCGATGAGGGGATTTTTGAGTTCATCCCACCTGACAAAAAAGATTGACACCAAAGTCCTAAAGCACTGGAAAATCAGTAAGATATCTGTTTCCCACTAAAATATATCTGAATCCCGTGGACCACCTTACAATGATGTAAGCCAGGGAAAAACCTCTCCTTTCTGTCTCTGGGTCAATATTGTATCAACTGCAGAGTGACACATTACAATAATGTATGTATAACAGATTTTTAAACAATTTTCTTAAATAAGGTCTAAATTCTGCAATACTTTAACCGACTGAGTTCTTGAGATGAACCCATTTCACTGCTGGAGGCGCTGGTCTGTTCATCTCCTGCTATCTTTGTCTCATAGTCCTTAGTGCAGTGTGAATGATGCAATCCACAGAACAGAAATAATTAGACTAAGGTTTATTTTTATCTTATAGCAACACACACAAACATGCGGCCACCTCGGTCACCAAACTCAAACACTTTGCTTTTAAAGTGTGGAAGCAAAGAAGGAAAGCGATAAACTAGAGCAGAATAAGAATAGTAACCAGAGCTGCGCCGAGTTTATAAAGGAAGAAAAACAGTGATGCAGTTAAAGAAAAAGAAGAAAAAAAAGATTTGAAGTTGTTAACTGCTTGCACGAAGATTTTGTTAGCTTTAAAAACCAACATGCATCGTATTAAAACATGAGAAAGAATTAAAGTATTAAATGCGATCAGGAAATAACACTCAAGAAGGGGAAAAAACCAAACAATCACTACATCATAAGTGCCCTCTTGGCTCTTAATATGAGAAAACATGTGAGAAGCATTTAATAATTTTGCCAGTGTACTGGTTTAGAACAACTTTGGTCCCAGGTGCAATGTGTGTTTCATATCCTAATCACCATCTTGTCCTTTTACCGCTCTCAGACTATCCTTATCAAAGCAGGATCCTCCAATTCGCAAAAGCCACAATTAGCCATGATATTACCCCCCTCCCCCAGCAGGCTAACTAACCAATCAGGAGAACTTAGTCGAGGGACACAAGAAACAACGACAACTGTAGCATTATAAATCCTTTCCTGTTTTCTTCCTCCCCCCTAACCACAGCTCCTGACATAGCTCACCCTCCCACCTCGTTTCCACTCTCCCCACTTTTTCTCTTCCCTTCTTTCTCTTTCACTTCCTGACTCCTTTTCCTCTTATAACTATAGAATGTCTTCCTTCCCCTTCTCCAGTCCCGCGTCTCATCCTGTCTGTGACTTCTTTGACATCCCCTCTTTCATCACCAGTTCTTCATCCTCCGTTGTCTCTTTCTGTCTTAACCATCCTTTTTCTTCTTTCCCTTGTGAGGAGTGTCCCGTATCACCTCTTCCTCATCAGTGAGACAGGACAATGGGGCCCATCTTCTCCCCTGGCTTCTCTCCACCCATCACAGTCCCTGCCAGATTCTTCCCCATGGCTGAGCATAAGACAAGCTCTCGCCTCCTGGGAACAAACCCTCTCCACCCGGGCTTCTCTAATGGTCTGGAGGGAGCCATGCGCCTCGCTGTCTATCCATTCCAATTAGAGAGATCTCTCTCTCTTTTCATACCCTCATCTTTCTGTCTAAAGGCTGAGTCATTTGGTATATTTCAGAGTATACTATCACTTTTTTACCACGGGCTACTTCCCTTGGCTTGCTGACAGCTCTCTCACATTTCCATCTCCTTGTCTTTTCTTACCGCTGGGATCTTCAAATTCATCAACCTCTGTGATTTAATTGGGGGTGCAGTGTGGTACAAATCGATACGCGGGGGAGTTCAGGCGTTTACAGGAAACAAACATGACTCACAAATGCATTTGCAGCCATTCTTCCATGCCCATGTAAAGCATGTGAGTTACTGTCAGTCACACAGAAGCTGCGTAGGAACATTCAAGGCCAAATAAACCAGCCTTGTGACACTTCTGTTACAACATCTTCACAGTGTGACAAACGCATAGCCTCTTCTTGCACTTCCTTTCTCTGCCTTCATGCTGCATCAGATGTAGTTAGGGTGAGGAGTGCAGGCACCTTGAACAAAGACATTGTATATGAATGGACTTAATCAGATAGTGATTCAATTTTGGGGTATGCAAGCCTCCTAGTCAGCTGCTTTGTGGCTTGGAGCTTTGATGATGTAGGCAAAAAAATTATCAAGTTTAAAAAAAAAAGAAAGGTTGAACAAAGTCAGGTTCAGGCGAAAGATAAAGGCTAAACATAACACCCACACAGCTCTTGTGACTCCTGTGAATAAAATTAAAGCATACATATTTCTGCTGCATCAGTAGGCGTTAGGTTCAACATGGAGTTTGTATGGTGTTAAGGCCACACCCAGCTCCCATCCAGCAAACTACGTGATGGTCTGCAAGCTGTTTTTTGCTTTTTGCACTCACTTGCTGCATCTCTATATTTTATCCATCATCTTTTTTCCCCTCAGATGAATTAAGAAAGTCTAGTTGTTCACCTTTAGAAATTTCCAGAAGAGAAAGGAAAGCACGCGTTACAAGCTCAAGAAGACAATAGAGAAAGCTGTTCTTTAGAAAGCCAGCAAATGTTAAAAGGCCAGAATAAGTGAAGGCAGCACGACAGAGCAAGTCGCCGATAGCCCAGCGGTCATAGACAGAATTAAGAGCTTATATGAAAGGAAAAAAAGCTATAGATAAAGGCAGGGGAGGATTGATGGAGGAAATACCAGACTGACAATGTGGGCCAGGGAGATAATTGAGAACATATGGGCGAGATCCTCACCGAGGGAGAACATTTTTAAAGCTGGTCTGATGTAAAAAAAACAAACAAAAAACAAAACATTAAAAAAAAACGCTGATGTTTAGTGTCACGGGAGCTTCAGGGTGATTCATGATTTTTCTGATCTTACTCAGTGTTTTACTTTTCCCCACATTTGCTTGCTAGGGTTATTTCAGGTGACTCAACTCCTGTAATACTTCAGTCAACTTATAGTTCTTTGAAGGGAAAGTTACTGATAGACAATGGAGGAGAAAAAAAAATCAATAAAAGGAGGTCAAGATAGAGGAAAAACCAGCGTACGGGACTGTTTGATCCATGTACTGATTTGAGTTTCAAAACAAATATTGCTTAATCTTTGAACATAATCTAAAAATGTTTAATAGCCTTTATCTATACTTCAAGAATTTTAGTAAACTACAATAAAGAGCTGAGAGCTCTAAACTATAACTTCACAGTTTATTACTTTAATGAATAATTACATGTCCTTGCTGCATTTCCTTACTTAAGTTTCTTATAACAGGACATCAGTGTTCTTGCAATTCCCCTACTTCTTGCACCACATGTGTATGTGAATACTGTCCTATTCAGCATTTTAACAAACTTCCTGAAGATGAATCCTGACCAGATGTCATTAATTGCTGTGGGTGTCTTAGTCAGGGTGGCCCATAGCTAGATAAACCTTAACTCTCTCTTTGGCCAGACAAACACCAAAAACCCATTCACACACCGGCAACAGAGTCTAAATACAAAACCACCTGTTTAAACACAACAACACTTTTAAAGTCATGCTTTGAAGTGAGAAATTTAGAATCCCACGAGTCTTTGCACTCGCCAAAGGGGGGAGAAAGTGTAGAAGCATTAAAAAGACTCAAAAACACTACTGTACACAGTTTTCTGTATTTTAAAGCAGTTCTCATGCATTTCAGAAATTAACCTAAAGCATTGCATATCTAATATGCTATATCAATGTTTTGGAAATATGAAATAAAACGGATTGCACTCTACTTAACCACTGTTTATCTTACTTTATTTAATTAAGAAGCAATAAATTTATTGCCTTTATGTATTATATATGGGAAGAAAGACACTCAGACACTCCCACTGTTGAATGTCTTTGTGTGCATATGTCTATCTGGGAGAGATACAGGGCAGACAAATAATGCAGCAGTGGGTGATGAGCCTCCCAAAAATTCTGTGCCATCAGGGGTCAGCACATTCCATGTGAGTCAGCTGCCAAAAGATTGCAGTGATCTCTATCCATTAGGAAGATTGTCTCCTAATTCTATAAGCTAAAGGCCGCAAGGGGATGTAGGAGCGTATCGATAGGCTGTGTGTTTCTATGTGTGCTTTGTGACCTTTAAATCAAATCAACATCCCTGACAATGTGGAAAGGAGCAATGAAGTATTCTTGAAACACAGGGGTCTTCGCTTTCTATGATGTCTGGCTGCTGTAAGTTCACCCATCACCAATCATTTAATTAACCCTATTACTGTTATCCTGCAATAGATTAGCCATCCATCTAGGGATCCACACCTTACAGACATATGTGCCACTCCCTGTCAGATGGACTGATTCTGCACTTGCATCACATGGTGTTGTCCACAGATATTAACTGGACGATGTGAGAAAATCTGGTACTAGTACAACAAGCAGCGTGAGTCATCATTGGCTGCTTTGTAACGCTTGGGTTCTTTTTTTTTTGTTTAAAAACCTTTAAAAGGCGTTACCGTGGTGATGCCATGCTGCTAGGAGACAAGACATAGATTCATATGGCTCATCGTGCAATTTAAGACAGACACCAATAATCCTGCTGCCATCACAACGCATCGTTCTTTGTGGATGACAATCAAGGTGGAAGGGGCTTCAATATTCTGTTTAATTTACTTAATTGTCTGAGAGCGCACTGGTTTGAACTTTTGATGTTGAAACACTGGGTTAAAGAGATCTCTGAGCACAGGACATATGATTCGATATCTGTTGGAACATAGTGCGACTGATTCAGTTTCTCACACCATGCTGTCTGTTGCGTCGCGCCTCGCCCTTTCCATTCGTGTGTGCGCCATCGTCGCTCCCGGTAACAAAAGGCGTCGGTGACTTCGGTCTCCGCCACCGGTGTCAAGTCATAATATTTACTGTGACAGCGTTCCATATTCTCCAAAATAAAATGCCTATTAATTAGCCTAACATTTTGCAAGTAGAGCCATGTTTGTATACCCATTAGCCACTCTTTTAAATAATTTTCCATCAAAAGTGCTCGTTTTCTTACACCTAATTGCTTCCTTCTTTTTCTTAACAAAATATGATAGGCTAATAAACACATGAACGCGTTAGTAGCTTTAATTCTGAAGGCAGAACACACTCATTTCCGGTCTTGTCCACGGTGTCTCCAGCTAACTTGACGCAACACGCCGCACCATGGCGCACATCAAAGCGCAGCATAGCGTAGGTGCAGCAAGGATGGAAGGCATCCCACAGATTACATGTGTTTATATAGATTTAGACTTTCAACATGAATGTTTGGTGTGAACAGAGAATCCTTCTCAATCTCAGCAACTAGTTTGTACTTGAAGTTGCTCAATCTAAGTGCGCACTGGTAGCGCAATTCGAAAACCGGGGAGACAAGAGGGGCGACGCCTCTGTTGGCCGCATTGTGCACAACTTGCCTCATTAACACACTTTTGGCTTCTTCAAAAGAGATGAAAAATCAACATGAGCACACTGACATGCTTTATTGCTTTTCACGTTAAGACAACAAGTGCCATCTGCTTTCTACGCAGAAGTGAATGAATGGATGTGAAACCACATTAGCTCAATATTAAACCAAAAAGCCGATTTATATTATCCCCGTATTTTGGATGAATTGCCCTGCAATCGATTGATGACGTTAAATTAATTTAATCGTGGAAATGGAAACCCGACCGCTACTTTTTTCCAGTGAAGGGAGAAAAGCCTGACACGCCCATGCCCAGATGTAACAGTTCGGCCCCAAACTGAATGAAATACATATCACCAAAACATTAACACAAGCACAGCAAGTTTTTTTTTATATGACACAGTAAAAGAAAGAAAAGGCAACAGCTAGTTTGTGCTTACTTTTCTGTCTGTTACTTCCTCCCCTACAGCCTCCACCACCCCGGAGCACTCCATTCCCGGGGTAACCGGCGGGGACGGCAGCCGGTCGTACAGCCCCTGTCTGGCCATCAAGTCGGCGAAGTTCAGTCCGCATGCCTTGACCCGAACCAGGACCTCACCAGCCTTGAGTGTCGGCTTGCCTTTCTTCACCTGCAGCTTGACTTTATCATACCCCCCGTAGCCGGTGAGCACCAGAGCGCGGTAGGTGAAGGTCTCCTCTTCAGGGACCTTCTCGGTGGTCGCCGCCGGGGTGGCCGCTGCCTCTGCGGCGGCGGCGGGTGGGGACTCCGTCTTGGGTGGCTCGGTTTTGGGCTCCTCGGTAGGTTTGGTTTCCTGCTTTTGGTCCACGGCGTTTTGCTGCTGAGCAGGTGCGTCTTCTCCAGACATTGTGCAGACAGTGATGAGCCTAGAAAATCACTTGGAGGTTTTTTTGACTTCTTGTGCTTTTGTTGCCGTGGACGGGCTTGCTGCTTTCAGTCAGATGCTTGACTTGCAAGTAAAAGAAAATGTGAGGGACAGAGCTCCTTTTTCAGCAGTCTAGCATGGAGACGCGACCCGTGCAAAGTGGGCTGATCAGTGGCCAGTGGTTGTCAACGCCGCGCTCTGACAGAGAGTGTGAGTGGGACGAGACATAGGCAGTCTGGAAAACACGGAGTGCTGATGAAGCTTGGGGATTGGCTTGTATGACTGGGTGGATTTGGCTGTCTGTCTTTGACTATAGAATGAGCCTATATTGCATTAAGCAGAGGGATGATTTACAAAAAATGTCAATTAAGACTGAAAGGCAAGTAAAGCAATCCTTGGAAAAACGTTCAAGCCTGCTATTCCTTCCAATCCTCTTAAGAATATTAAGGTGCTGTGGTTAAAGGAAAAAGTAGCTTTAAAAATAGAAAAGCACTTCAAAGAAAGCTGCAGTTAAAGATTAATACAAGATTAACTACACCATGTGACACAAAAATACCACCATAGACTCAGTAGGCTTTTCATTTTAGGCACTGAATTATATAAACATGTTTATTTAATATTTCTTTTAGCAGGAATGTGTTGGCTGTTTACTGCAGCCTGTTTAACAGTGAGGTTTGTGGAACACCAGGAGCCACAGGAAACGTCTGTTTATGCTGCCTATTCTGCAGTAGGATTTGCAGGAACTTTGGACCTGCTTACTGCTCATTGTTGTAACTTCCCTGCACAGACAGCTCAGAAAAAAATATGAGCTTGTGTTGAGGTCAAGCCAGTGTTTGATGAAACGATATAACCTGCTTTGTGTTATCCTTCCACAGAAAGGAGGATCCAGAGCCACGGGGCAGGATGACTCTTCCAAAAGTGGAACACTGGCACTCATAACATTCCCAGCTTTACTGTGAATATTATTCGCTGTATAATTTTAGAATTTTTTAGAAGCTTGTTGCGAACAAAAACATACAGCAAGTAGCACACGTAGCTGCTTATATTTTGTCCCAAACAGAAACATTTCCACTCATCAGCTCAATGCCTTTAGAGTTGAGGGCCTAGCCCAGTGTTCAGAGAGCTGTGACCACAAGAGGAGTGGTGAGACACCTTGTGACTGTAAAGTGCCACTCAGCACAAACTCAGCAATCAATATCCCACAGCAGTGTAATGATGTAGGATGCAGGCATTATTGATCTGTCACTTTGACACAATGTTATAAGGCAGATGTCTATTGTTTCCCAACAGCACTGAGCCACTCTGTACATCGCTATGTTCAGGTTTCTCACATCTGAGAGGCCTTTCTTCACTTTAACTATGACAAGTCAGGAAAATGGCTTCATGTAGCAGCGACAAAGGGGCTTCGAAAACATGTCCATCACAGAATAGGCTTGCAATTAAAGGAAAGTAGGACCAAAGATGTACTGGACACCTGGTGTAGTGTGGAGACTTTCTCTATTGTCTAAGTAGGTTACTGAATGCACTATGTTGCTCGGTGGTGTAATTCAGCCTGAATAAAGTACTGTGTCACCACACTGCCAGGAAATAATAGACCGAGTCTGCAGGGAGTCTGGCTAGTCACCGAGGATGTGTGTGTGTGAACTACAAACACACACATATTTTCATTTCCATTAAAACTGGGCAAATTGTGGGACTAACAACAAATCTATGAGAAAAAAAAAATCAATGAGAGCTCACTTAAACCCTCCACGTGGCTGTCAGCATGAATTATTACTGCAAATGTATGAAATGAATACAGCTGTGTGGCTATGGTGACTTATCAGCTTATTGGTGAATGTTTTTACCTTGTTAATAAAACAAAGGTAGTTTTTTTCCTGTATGGTTTGGTTACATTATCCTTGAGGAGGAAATCATTTTCAGAACTGGCTTCTTGCTTAATCTGTGGTTTCAGCCCTTTTTGCTTATGAACCCTATCATTAAGATAAGGTTCATAGGCAACTATTTTTGACTGTGGATTGTGAAAAGTTAAACTGTTACTTTGAATTTATCCTACTCTGGCTGTATCATATCGATTCTCTTCAGGGACTTGAAGAGTAAAATTCTTTTCACTATTTAAGATTTTATCTTGACCAGTTCAAACCCCAAGAATCAGAATCTCCGTGACAGACCTATGATCTGTGCAATTTCTGTGACGGGAGGAGGTTAAGAAGCTAATTGTGCTAAAAAGTGTATGTGTGCCTTAATCCATTAGATCCACCCAAAACTTTTTGATCTTAGCATTACAGGTACAACTGCCACAAAGGCTGACCTGGAGGGAGGTTCGAAATGCGAGTATTTCAAAGCAAAAAGGCAACACGGTTCAGTTTTTATGTTGGGTTTGAAATAAAATGCAGACTGTAATAATTTCACTGTAAAGCCTTCAGTCTCAATCAGTTGTACTTGGCACATTTACAGAAACTGAAAGCTTGGAAATAAGATGATCACCCACTGGGCATTTCCAAAAATTGGTTATTGTTTGGTGTCGAATGATCCACTGCCATATCTGCACTATTAATCCATGGGTGTAATGAATTTGCTGGCTGAGTAGACTGTCAAGCATCTCTTAGCATTTAGCAGTATTCAGCACAGTCATAATGATAAACTGGCAATGGCAGGTAAAGCAGACTGAACCGTCAACATTACGGTGAATGCAAATCTCCCACTTTTTACTACAAACACTTTTATGCAAATAAATGCAATGTGGGTAATGTGAGTGGTTTGTGCATTCTGCAGAGTAAGGCTGTCTCTTTTTCTTGTGTGAGGTATTGTTTCCCTCGTGTTCAGCTATTTTAACAAACCAGGTCTCCAGGTCCCTTAACAGAGGTATGCTGTTTAAGTAAAATTAAACTCCATGAAATCTTTAGATATAGTTATTATAATGTACACAAGTTTTCTTAAACTGATAAGGATCTTGAAAACATCCTAAATTTCTGCATGCTACAGGTCTTTGTTCCCCGAGTAAAACAAAACAAAAGCCTGCTTTAAAAATGAATGAATACTGCCACCTGCTGCTCTAATGACTCCAACATGAAGCATTTACTTTTTTAAAGATTCATTTCACTCAAATTAATTGAAATAAATATACATAGTACACAGGGCAAAACAAATTGTACAATTCCAACAAGTTTGAAAGTCAATATTTGGTATGAGCATCTTTATTCTTCAGCACAGCCTGAACTCTCTTTCTCATCATTTCTTTTTTCAAGAATAGTTCTCCAGGCCTCTTGAGGGACATTCAAAGCTGTTCTTTGGATGTTGGATGTCTTTTGCTCTGTTCTCTCTCAAGATGAGGTCCAAGCTCTCGGAAAGCCAATCCATTGTTTGTTTTTCTGTTCAGGTATGCTTTTAATAGCACTGCTAAATTATAGCCCCAAACTATGAAAGAGGACCATGTTTTACAGATAATCGTAGACAATCACAGTTTTACCTTTCTCCGGACTTCTTTCATACATATTGATGATAAGTTGAATGAAAATGTTCAAATATGGATTGATAAGACCGTAAGGCCTGATGTCACTAATTTTCAATCCAGTTCCTGTGTATGTTGGCATATTTCAACCTTTCTTCCTGTTTCTCTTCCTTAGGAATGGCTTCCTGACATCCACTCGTCTATTGACACCATTTCTAATGAGGCTTCTGAAAACTGAAGAGCCACATGCATCTCTCAGGTCCTGTGTTTGGTCTTTGCTGAATTCTTTCCTGTTTCTAGGACATGAGATTTAGATACTTTTGAAATGCTGTAGATAGTTTTTTAGGCCTGCCACTTCTTCTTTTATTCCTTATTTGTCGAGTTTCCTCAGTTTCTTAAGGACAATTTGCACACTATGCAGAGATGTTCTAAGTTTTCAGCTAATAGCTCTTGGGGAATTTCCTTGGTGGTGCAAAACTGTCGAATTGTATTATCTTTCTCATTTTTTATAGATTCAACTAAAAAAAAAGGGCATCAAATCGTAATTTTGCAAAAAACCCCCAGTCTGTAACAAATTGCCTAAAGAGACATTTTGAAATGGATCCTTTGTTTTTTTGTTATGTTTAGACAAAACACTGATTCATTCCATGACATCCCAAACAAAAGCAAACACACACACACACACACACACACACACACACACACACACACACACACACACACACACACACACACACACACACACACACACACACACACACACACACACACACTCAAATGTTAGACTGGTAAAGTTAGAGCAAACAGTTACAGAAGGCCTGTAACCAAGATAACATATAAACCCTGGCAGAATACTTTCAACATATTGTTGTGGTATGATACATAATGAAACACGGTAACACAAATGTTAATATTTAGCTCAGGTGTGCATAAGCGAGTTATCCAATGTAGAATGCAGAGGAAGGCAAAATGAACAAAAACGATGGTAAAGCAAGACAGGAAATGAAAATATTGCACAAAAAGCAATATCAACAAAAGATGGATACAAGGTAACCAAACAGATCATCTGACAAAAGCAAAGATACTCTGAATTTACCCAGATTACATTTTTTGAGCTTTTCATATGGTTTAGAGCCTTGTTTTTTCAGCACTTACTTCCACCTTTAAAATATATCAGTATTATCTCTATATTACTGTATTCTATATTCTAATCTTCCCCAGATGTATTTATTATTAAGACTTGTGTCTGATTTTTAATCTCTTTAATTAATTTATATAATTGCTTATTACTGCAAATCATTGTAATTTTATTAATTTTTTTCAGCAGTTTTAATTATTGGCCTATTAGTCATCTGTGAAGCACTGAACTGCACTAAGATTCATCAAATGTGCTATAGAAAATAAGATTTGATTGAGTAATTGGTACTGATGTTTCAATTTATCCGGTATTGGTATTTTTGCAAATGATATCGTTAAACACTGAGTGGTAGCTACAGTCAGACAGTCAAAGCCCTCATAATCAAGACCACAAATAGTTAAATAGTTAATATTTTAAATACGATTGTAAGCATTTCCTTGATTTTTTTCTCCCACGTTTTACAGGCTGTGACTAGAATAGAATCTACCTAGCTACCACACTAGGTTTACTGATGTAGACCCAGTGTAAAAATACTTTTATGATGCTTTTATCAAAATTATAGATAAACATGTGCCCTCTCACAAATTTAGAGAAAAAAGCTGAGACAATCCTTATTTTTTTTTTCTGTTCCATCTCCTCACAGAGAGAGATGCCACCTGGGCCAGAAAAGCTAAATCTGAGGCACACTGGCTGATTTTTAGACAGCTCGGAAACTCTTAAACCTCTTTAATTAAAAAAGGCCTAATCAGAATTCTACCTCAAAAACCACTGAACACCGTAATGATCCCAACTCCTTTTGGAAAATAATAAAACTTTGTACAGCGATGTAACCACAGACGAGATGTCAGCTCTTAAAGATTCAGGTAATTTAGGTGAAAAATGTGATATTCTAAAGTGCTTCAATGAACTTTTTTAAAAAATCTACATCCAGGATTAGAAAAACTTACTGAACAGAGGCATCTGTCTGCTCATAGTCCTATTCGGATTTATTTCTCTCATTAATACAAACAAACTCTTTGAGTAGTTTAAAGTTGCTTATTGCTGCATATTTTTGTTTTCTTAATTCTTGATATGTCTAATCTCTTGTTGGCTTGTCCTTAATCTTTGAAGCATTTTGAACTGCACTAACCTGCATTAAAGATGCTAAACAAATAAAGTGTGATTGATTGATTAAGTTTCAGGTAACTTGTATTGGCTTATACCATAGGTGTCAAACTCTGGCCCGCGGGCCAAATTTGGCCTGCAGCCCAATTACATTTGGCCCGCGAAGCCATACCAAATTACTATTAGAGCTGACCTACTGGTATTATACAGCTAATATATATATTGTTTAGTATTAAGCTTTGCTTGTTCCATATTCAGTTTTTCAGCAAAACTTGTTTGAGTCCATAAGAAAAGATTCATTCTTATATCTAGAGGAAGATTTTTTTTTTCAATAAATATTAGCGTTAGCCCGCGACTTTGTTCCAGTTTTGAATTTTGGCCCACTGTGTATTTGAGTTTGACACCCCTGGTTTATACGCTTATGACTTGGGGTCACTGCTGTTGTATAGCCCACATTTATATGAGCTGACACTTTTTTTCGTCCACAAGGAGGCGGTGTCGGTCTTCAAACAACCAGAGTTGAGTCAAGCGCTGTGTCTTGGCACGTGGTACCGCGTCATTTCATTATCTCATTCACAAAAACATTAACTCCCCTGCGGGGCACGCACTTCTAAGGGATATCAACTAATTGAAGGGCTGCAAGAGCCATAAAACAGCCCATTCACCTCCAACTACTTAATTTGATGGACTATTTTATCATGGTATGCTGCATTTATTGTATCACCATTAAAAGGTCACGTTGGCATTAAATCGAGGGGCACAATGTCCTGAGCATTTATGCAGCTTTGCCAACAGTGAAATAAGGTTTTACATTTGGTAATTATCATAAGACAAACAGCTATCCCTCCATTTAAAAAATATTACATAACAAACATTTAATAATGTATATTCTCAAAGACACATTAGGGCTAATAAGACCATGTAAATCTTAATGGGAAATTGGAATGTACCCCTTTAACTTTTTCACATTATAGTTATAGCTCTATATTTAAAATGATGATAAACACATCCATAAGTTTAAGCCTATTTACAATAATTTATTAGCAAAAAGTATAATTCCTCCCCTGTAGCTGGTCAGTAAGTCAAAACCCATCACAAAACGTTACTGAGCAGGCTTTGAATTTTTCTTATTACGTATTTATTCATTTTATACTAAATAGGCCTTTTTTTAAAAAGGGAAAAGGCAGATTTAAGCAGATGCTCCAATTTTATGTTAAACGCGTTTCATCATGAAATATGACACAGTTAAGTTAATAAAGACATGATACTGAGTCCTTATTAACTTTGAGATAATTAGCTGTAGTCTAGTAGTGTTAGTCATAACCCTAGTGATATCATTTTTGTGGACTTAATTAGGTTTCTGATGCAACAGAATACAATCACTACAGGCATAAAATAGCACTGATTGGTTTCCATGAACACTGGGTCGCTTTTTCAGTGAAATCATACAAGAGAAAAACAAACCCTGTGAGCCATTTGTATAGTTGGACCTTAATTTCTAATAATAATAGGCCAGGTTTGAGAACAACACAAACCCAAGGCAGGTCTGGGAGGGCATCAGGGCTATCACGGACTACAAAAGAAGAACACCATCACCCTCAGCCGACAGTTCTACTCTGGCTGAGGATCTAAATCTCTTTTATGCCCGTTTTGACAGGGAGAACACCGACCCTGTCCTGTCCCCTCTCCCCTCAACCGACCCTGCTCCGGTCCTGAGCACTCATGAGCTGAGGCGTGTGTTCCGGAGCATTAACACCAGGAAGGCGGCCGGGCCGGATGGAGTGCTGGGCCGGGTGCTAAAAGACTGTGCTGCGGACCTGGCGGACGTCTTCACCTCTATATATAACACCTCGTTGTCCTGTTCACTGGTACCATCCTGTTTCAAAGCAGCAACCATCGTTCCCATCCCAAAACAGTCAAATGTCACATGTCTGAACGATTTCAGACCTGTGGCACTCACCCCCATTCCCGCCAAATGCCTGGAGAGACTGGTCATTAAACACATCAGAGCTGCTTTTCCACCATCCCTGGACTCGCACCAGTTTGCATACAGGGAGAACCGGTCAACCGAGGATGCGATCGCCACAGTGCTGCACACATTACTGAAGCACTTGGAACACAGGAACACCTATGCACGGCTCCTCTTTGTAGACTACAGCTCGGCTTTTAATACCATCCGGCCATACAAACTCCGTCCCAAACTCCACCAACTGGGACTTAACTCCTCTCTGTGCAACTGGATTGTGGACTTCCTCACTAACCGTAGACAGAGTGTCAGAGTGGGTAAGAACACCTCTTCCACCCTTGTGGTCAACACCGGTGCCCCTCAGGGGTGTGTTCTGAGCCCTCTGCTATACACTCTCTTCACCCATGACTGTATTTCCTCCTGCGCGTCCAATCTCATTGTTAAGTTTGCAGATGACACTACAGTGCTCGGACTTATATCCAACAATGATGAGACAAACTATAGGACAGAGGTGCAACAACTAGAGTCATGGTGCCACGACAATAACTTGGTCTTAAACACCAAAAAGACCAAGGAGATCATTGTAGATTTCCGGAAGAGGGGTCATAACAACCATCTGCCTCTCTTCATTGGCAGTGAGGCGGTGGAGAGGGTGAGCAGTTTTAAATTCTTGGGGGTAACTGTGACCGAGGACCTGTCCTGGGGCAACCATATCACCTCAGTTGTACGGAAGGCCCAACAGCGCCTCTACTACCTGAGGAGACTGCGGAGCGCACACATTCCCAGATCTCTGATGTTGAACTTCTACAACTGTGCCATCAGCAGCGTTCTGACGTATGGATTTCTAGTGTGGTTCCCCAGCTGCACCAAGGCCGATCAGCAAGCACTCCAGCGGGTGGTGAAAGAAGCTGGCAGAATTATTGGAACAAGTCTGCCAGAGATCAGTAATATCTTCCCCACTCGCTGTCTGAGGAGGGTGCACAGTATCCTGCGGGACCAACATCACCCTGCGCGCCACCTTTTCCATCTGCTGCCCTCAGGGAGAAGGTACAGGTCTATACAGGCCAGAACATCCAGACTGGCCAACAGCCTGTATCCACAGGCTGTGAGGCTCCTGAACTCTCTGCCCCCCTCTCACGGACAATAACCATATCCAACTTCTTAATAGCAATGAACTGGTCTGCATTGGTGCATCATATCTTTATTCTCTTCCCCCTCCTGCCCCCCCCTCTTTCTTAAATAGATAACTATCATATCTGATATCATATCTCACAGTACAATAATATTGAATGGGTTGCATTGTTGTATTTTGTCATGTTTCTCAGGTCTTTGTCTGAATTTCTACGAACATTATTGCTAAGGATTGTCTTATTGCATTGGAGTCACACTGGGTTAAATATGTACACTTGGGTTTTAAGGGGTATTTATTATTTTCTTCTTTTTTTTGGGGTTGTATGGAAGCCCCAAACGCAATTTCATTGTTCTTGACAATGACAATAAATAAATACTAAAATACTAAATACTAATAATAAGAGCAGCATACAACATGTGAACGATGTGGCTCATTATGTGAAAATGAGGAAGGCGTGGCCAGTAACCAAAGTAGCGGAGTTTCCAGGGTGGGCTGTGTGCGTCCTGCTCGCAGTTACGGGAGCGGACGAGTCAGACGGAGTGTGTCAGTGGGACCGGGGCACTGCGCGTCGGACAGCAGAAGCTGGATAAAGCGCACCGGCTCTGCGCATGTATTTGCTAATTTTTCTTCAAAGTGTTGAATTCCGCTGCGCCTCTTATCGGATGCTGGATGCAACACCTTTCCGTGTCAAGAATACACGTCTGACGGACAAACCATGGACAGTCTAGGGAGCCGTTGCAAGATTGTGGTGGTCGGGGATACGCAATGTGGGAAAACTGCGCTCCTGCACGTTTTTGCCAAGGACTGCTACCCAGAGGTAGGTCCAGCTATTAAAAAAAAAGTCGAAACTTCGGTCTTTCTGTAGAGGAGGGAACCGCGGAGTTTATGAATAACTACAGCACCGTCATTTAAATGTAACGCTCTACTCGGCAGCTCAGTTTCAGCACTAATCCGGCAGGTTACATCCACCTGTCTAAACACACTAATGCTCAAAGAAGAGAAGGAGAAAGAACCTTAGCGCAGACATGAAATAAAGGACTGTAAAATGACTAAATGAACTGTAGTGTCTCCAATACAGACTACAAAACTTTAAGGCTTTGTCTTTGCTGTGTTTCTAAACATAATATCCCCGAAAGCATTTGAGGCAGCCCAGCTGTGAAATGTGTCTGCCTTTATTGTATTTGTCAGCTGCATCGTTTCAAATGTCATACTCTCAGCAGTCTAATCACAGTCACTATAAACAGAGGCTTATTATGCCCCTTTTCATCGGGTAACTAAAATAAATCTTTTATTTTCAGAACTATGTGCCCACAGTGTTTGAAAACTACACAGCCAGTTTTGAAATAGAGAAGCACCGGATTGAACTGAATATGTGGGACACGTCAGGTAAGACTATTTCACGTCTCTGTCTGTGCTGTGTCTTAGAGGCTGACATTAAATCAATCGTCTCCTAGCCCTGCCGTGGTGTCTGTCCCTGGGTGCGACAGGGTGGCACTGCCTCCAACTCCCTCTCCAACTTTTTCAGCAGTCATCTCTTTGACAAATTGCTTTGACCTAGCCAACTCGAGATGCCTTTTGTTTTTAGACGGTTTTTTTTGTTTTTTTTGTTTGTTTGTTTGTTTTTTAACTCAGGACATCTGCTAGTGCTGGAAACTTTGGTGCCAGCCATGTCTCTCTGTGTCTTGTGTGTGCATTCTTTCATGAGTTGTCCACTGTGTGTGGCTGCCTCTTCTCATGATCTGGCTCAGGGTCAGGCAACTGTGGGGAGGTGAAAGGGGTTATGGCGTGGATAATTCAGACAGGATGGGCCTGAAGGGACCCGTAACAGCTATAACCATTTAAGAGCTTTCCTCAGATTTAGATGGATGCAGCAGTTGGCTGACATACTGGCTAGTACTGGGCTAATCTTTGTCTGCTCGTTTGATTAAGTTTCCCCATTTTACACATTTTCAGACATCCGATCAAGATTTATATAAAGTTTTGTTTCCTTTGGATATTTTATTAAGTAATTTGCTGACAAATAATTCATGAATGGACTTCATTCCTCAACCCTGTGCGAAATTAATTAATTACGTTTATTTTCAACTCCATACACATTCATTACTTTCAGGGGCTTTCTAAGGGCCATATCATACCGTTCACGGTAATACCGGTATAATGTTGGGCAACGATAAGAAAATGAAATATCGTGATAGAATATGGGTAAAACACGCATGCGCAGTGCCTTTGTTTTCATATGCACATGGCGGAAAAAGCACTGCGGTGACAGAGAATGAGAAGGGCGAAAGCGGAACGTTGAACGAAACGGATGAACCAGAATTGGTTTGTAAAAATGCTGCAACTTCAGTGGTGTGGAACTGGTTTAGCTTTCGTCTGTCAGATACACAACAAAGCACTATTTTTGGTAGAGCATGCTAGCGGCTGTCGTTATTACCGTGTTTTTTGGAAAATACGGCACACTTAAAATCAATCCTTTGATTTTTCTGAAAATCGACAGAGCCCCTTATAATCCCGTGTGCCTTATGTATGAATTCTGGTTGTGTTTACTCACCTCGAAATGATTTTATGTACACAGCGCTCGAAAATCTGTCAAATGTTTTAGTACGACTTTGCTAAGCTACGAAGCTGCACCGCTTGATGGATTGTCGGAGCATTACAACTATAGTAGGCAGGAGCCTCGCTGAGTGATACGTACTGTGCTTCAACATAATATTACCGTATTGTGTGTGTATAACCTCTTTTTAAGATTTCTGGATATTATACATGGTTATGCTGAGGATATGTCGGCCAATTTCCACTGGAAATGCCTTTTGGTTAAACTGTCAGCAAGGAATTTGCACTGTTAAATTTTTATATAACTTTAATGCAAAAAACAGCTTCTTGTTTAAGTGAAAATACATTGATGTTTTTTTTTTGCATTAATAAAGTTGTGGAGTTTTGTCTAGTGTCAATTATATAGTCAGTTATATCATTATCGCAAATTTTCAAATGTATATCGTGATAAATATTTTTGATCATATCACCCTGCTCTATTTCTAACTTAAATTTTTTCAGTCATTAAAAATGTCTAATTTGAACATGCTGATATGTTCTGAATAACAGCATCAGTGATATCAGTGTATAAGTGTTATTGTTCCATAGAAAGGAATCCACATGTCGGGAGTGTTGTTGAATCACAGTGGAACTTTCTCTGAAAACAAATCATCTTTATTTTAGTGGTGTATGACCAGGCTGTAGGACTCCTGCATGGGAAGCCAGGATCTATCCCTGTCTTGTCAGTGTGGTTAGATTTACAGCTATGTGGATCTGAGATGCTGCATGTCACAGTCTTCTCATGCCAGAGGCTCCTGCCAGTTATCTGACCGGTGACATGGCTCAGTAGTTATAGCAGTCTGTATGGGATCCTTCCAGAGGGAATTCTTTTATGTTACCATAAACATTCCCAAACCTAAAACTGTCTTGGGAGAGACTATGAGAGCATTTTTATGTTACAAGACCAGTCAGCCAAAGAATGTTGTTTTTTCTTGAACCTCATGTCAGCTCCAGAGAGTAAATCTGCTTGAGCCTGTCAGTCAGGGGTTCCAGGCCCTCTCAGGCCCAGGGCTACAACTTAGAAGAGTTCCTTATCTCTCAGCTGTAAGAGTCTAATGTGGGAATGTTGTGCTTCTGTCCATCTTTAAACGCCTAAAGCACCTTTGGCAGTTTTAGACGTTAATCTTCAATCAGGAGCCGCCCACCCTACAACAAACATGACGTCACCCAGCCCACAGGGCAAATGTGTGTGTGCATGTGTGGTTGTTTGCCTATGTGCTTCTGTGTGTGTGCACATTCAGAGGTCCTTGGTGGTCTGCCATTATTCACTAATTCACGGCAAACACAGATGTTCATATTTTCTCTCAACAAGAAAAATAATTGGCTCACACTTAGATGGAAAAGGCTTTCATCTGAAAAGAATAGCATGTCTCCCATCGTTCCTTTATTTGAGTCTGAGTATTTTATTGCTTCACCCTCTCTCCGCCTACGGCTCCCATTCTCATGCTCTGCTTTAATTTTCTTTCATGTACCATAAGCACCGTCGCCAGCAGTTCAGTGCAGAGACTCTTGGGACTCTCTTGGGTCACACAGTCATTTATCATTTATCATTGATCAAGTATTTCAGACTTTATCAGTTAATTTAAGTAAAATCACAGTGATCAGTGCTATAAAATGTCTTGACATGCCTGGCGTACAGTCATCTTTGGTGAACTTTGACCTGTGAATTTACTCTATGAGGCTCTTGCAAGTGTTCTTGACAAAGCTGACCTTAAAGGGAACAGACAATGAAAGACCAATAGCTGGTAAACACATGCTGTTATCTGTACAGGTGCAACTACAATCCACTGAACATTTTCATTTTGACCTGTTTGCATCAATCAATTTTCGCGTTGCGCTCCAATTTTTTCCACTCCATTTATACACGCATTATTGTCTCACTTTCAGCCTCTTCTCATAAACTTTTGTCTCCCTTTTAATTGCTGCTGTAGTCTGCACGCTGTGGCCGGGCTCAGTTCACAAAACATTATTGATTGCCGTTTGAGGCGAGGCTATTTAAACAACTTGCTTCTCGCCTGTTTCACATTTCTCCAGTAAGGATAAATGGATATAATCATTTAGAAATGCTCCCAGCGTTCACTCTTGCATGGAAGTCAACCACTGATTCACGTGGTCACCATAATTTCAGTTCTTCTACTAGGTCTCATCTTTGCAGGATGGGTGAGAACAAAGGTAAGCTGTTTATCTGATTGAGGTCGTCACTCCCTGTAAATCTGTACGTTTGTTCATGTGCAATTTTTATAGAACTCCCTAAACATATGGGTATTTTAAGACGTATTAAGCAGAAACAAGGAGGTCAGACAGCTTATGGGAATCAGAGGGCAACCTTCAGCTGTACTTTGTATTCTTCCCTGCATTCGGCTCTAGACCATCTGGAGAATTAAATCAATTAGACGGTGATTGAATGGAATTCAGAAGAGAAAATAAAAAGAGAAAATAAACACACTATATTTGGATAAATGTGTGTCCATGTTACATGACATGGTGATAGATGGTGTAGTCGGTTTCAGCAGTGCTGTATCTGTTTTTTAATTTATTTTAAAAGCAACATAAGCTGTCAAGTGGTCAAAATGTCAGCGTGGGTCGGTGATAACTTATCAGAGATCGTTAGTGATAACTGTTGATGCTCGTGGGCCTCTTTGGTAGTCAGCGAGTCAGGAGCTTTTACTGAGCCTGAGGCAATGAGGCACTCATCCTCTCTTCCCATCATGGTAAAGGTGCCTGAGAAAGATTTCTTGTAGCTTTGGCCTGAGAGTAATACTTCAGTGAGAGGTGTGCATGCTGTTTCTCAAAAAGTCCAATTCATGACAAGTCGGGTTTTCCCAAAGTTCCCACAGCAGTACCTTCTTGTCTGTTTGTGTTTCTCTTCACAGCTGTCTCTCTAATGCCTGACCTGATTCTTTTTTTTTTCCTGCCTGTCCTGTTTGGATCTTTAGCCATCAGAATTGTTGTCTGAAGGCCAAGAAAGATGCCAAGTGGATTTACTTTGCCAAGTGGATCATCATGGCCTTGCTATATTGGTCCATTTGATTGACCTTTATTATAATTATGTACTGACCTGATTCTCACGTGAAGCCCAACACTTTTAAGTGGCAGTCCACAGGCATCTTGTTTTCCTTTCTTCTTTTGCTGACATCTTTAGTACTAATCGCTCATGCTGTGGTGTTATTTTGCAACTTACTTCCTCGAGCTCGCTTGTCATTCAGATCCTATCTTCATCACTTTTAACCTGAGGAGTTCAGTAAATGAAATTTCTGAGCTTCTGTTGATTTTTCTGTGTCGGATCAGCAATGTTGTCTATAGTTTCCGATTCCAAGCACATTGTTCTTTCTCTGTTTATTTCCAACAAAGTTCTGTCGCTGCTGGGAACACTGAAGCACATCACTTGCAGTGCTGTGGAGGATGTTTTTTCCTGCAACAGACCTGCCTGACTCTGGCTGTTCACAACAAAATGTATAAAAGCTTTGTTGAACTTGTTTCAGTTTGAAGCAGTGCTCTGCAGAGAAGACAGGAAGCAGGAACTTATCTGTATGAAAATGTCACAGATTGTTAATCTACACCTGGATAACAGACTCTTAAATTAAATTACCACTCTTATGAGCTTCCGAGCCCCTAGCCTCTAATGAGTATTCCACAGTTGAAGTTGTGCGCGTTCTCATTAAAAAGCTTCCGTGTGTTTTCACAGTCAGAGGTGTGATTGTTTTTGACTTGAGAGACACTAACAAGTGTGTAACACCACTCCCAGTGCCAGCGCTTCCTTAGTCACAGTCTGGCTGTCTCCCTCCTCTCATACCAACCTTCCAACATTCCTGGTGTCTTTATGCTCTTTAAACTCCACATACTTAGTGCAGTGGACTGGTAGGACATCCAGTGGCCTGTGAAAACATTCCGTGTTCAGTGGGTTTTGCATTCCTCAACACTTTCCGCTTGATTAATATTTAATGGACAATGAATGAACTACAATCACAACGCAGAGCAGATATAAAATCAACGGAGTCTCCTCTGCACCCAAACCTACGGCTCACTGGAGGTGGAGGATGCTCAGAATGTTCTATCAGACCTGATATTATCTGAGTAGGGACTATGCTGATCACTAGAGATAACTTTGTCTGCTCTTGGCTTGTATAGTCTTTCAGCTCGCCCTCTCTGAATTACCACTGCAGGACTCAACATTAAATATTTAAATACATAAATTCTTAGATTTCTTCACTTTCCTCTGAACAAGTTCCAATTTTAGTTGCTCTATAGGTCATTGGACTTGTTGGAAAGTAGCTGCAGACTGTAAATGCACCTTTTGTTTATTTTTGTCAACACCCTGATGGGAGGATGACGACATCATTTCAAACGCTGTTCACAAGTTGTTCATACTCTTTGCTGAACCAGCCCAGGGCAATAGCTGCCTAAACGAAAACAGGTTTTGATGATGCACAGAAAGCTGGAAGGCACTCACCTGCACTGGGAACCTGTTCCAGCTTGACAGTTTCAGGTAATGAGTAAACAGAAGAAGTGCAAGGCTGGTGAAATACTGTAACCTGAAATAACCGTTTGTGTCTCTAATTAAACAAACAATTGTTGAAGAAGTTTAAAAAGTCTGGTTTCACACACAAGTTTTTGCTCACAAACAGCATACAATGCGACAATTATCTTTTATATTATTTCAATTTTTAAAGAAGTTATAGAAATGGTTACAAAATAGTTCATTCCTATGATCAGATATTTCCTTAATATTGTAGAATCTAGAGTAAAAGATCAGATTTTTGGTTTTTTTCCCCCATTAATAGCCTGTCTTTATTCCATGTTCTGGTGACCCATCAAGCTTTAAAACTACCATTCACTGTTTTGTTAGTTGTTTTAAATTTATTTGCATTTGTGAAAAACTGATTTAAAAAGAAGCTGTAACCTGGATGTTCACTGGCTACACCGGAAGAGCCCAAGAACTAGCTGTTGCTGGTCCACTGGCCACTTGGCTAGCGGAAAAGACTATTTGGTTTTTCTCAGATATTCAGTTTACTAACATGTGAGACAAGAAAAGTAACAAATTGTTACTTTTTAGGGCGTGATAAGTCATCAGCTGGCATTTTGGTAAGTATTCTACTTTCATCCAGGTGACTAATTTGGATTACTTCAACAAAGGCACGCACCATCCTTGGTGGATGAATCCCTAGGATCCACTGATGATCCCTTGATTTATACTGAATGACGTTAACATGACTTTCAGTTTTATATCTCAAACTGATGGTTGCAGGGTGTAGTGGTTAACACAATCAACTTGCATGCAACAGATGCCCACTTTGGCACAAGGAGGAGGCACAAATCCAGCATCAGAGGACCGCAAGCAAGTGGTTGTGTCAGGAAGGGCATCCAATTTGAGTCCTGCATTAGCTCCATGTGCTGTGTTAAACACTTGGGAAATAAGGGATCAGATGAAAGTACTTAGTTTAATATCTCAAACTCATGCCCTTAGTTAGAGAGATTAGTTTAAGACTAATACTTTTTTGTCTCAGTTAGCAGGATGATCAAGATAGACAGCGTTTAAGCTTACTACAAAGACATTCATTTTGACTTTGTAAGCATTATAGTGTTTAGCAGAGCACCTCAGTGCCTAAGTAAGACATCAAAGAGCTACTCGGCAAACATTTAAACTCTGAACAACCATCTGCTGATGTTTTTTTTGTCATTTTCTATGTTTAAATTGTTCCAAAATTAAAGTTTAACTGATGTTGTGCACCTTACCTCAATGACGGTTTGAGGTAGTCCTTGAACGCACTGAAGCACTGGCATCAATGGGTTTATCATACTGACATCAGGGACAGAGAGGCAATAGTTGTAACAGTCCAACCGTGTAACAGATGAGACAGAACTCAGATGTACATAAATGTAAATGGCTTAAAAATTCTGTTTATTTATGTATGTTAAAATGGTCTATAAACAATGTCAACATCTGTCTATGTTTCTGTTTTTTCAGGATAATGATGTTGGCTGCAGACTCTAGATAAAGCATAACAATTCATCTCAGGTGTAACTCTGGATATTTTTTTGTAGAAAAGAATCCACATTTCAAGCTTACTGGCTATTTTTATTTTCATGGAAGCACGATTGGCACGGTTTGGGGAAAAATACTAGATTTGTGACTGTTGGAATTTTGCAAAGCTTGTAAATAGATTTTGGTCTTTGTACCTCCAAGTCAATTCTATTTAATTGAGTTTTATTTATAGAATGCCATTTCATAACAACAGCTGCCTCAAGACACTTTCTGGTGTAAGGTAAAGCCCTTTGACAGTCTCCATACACAGATACTGAAATGCCTGTGAGGATATTTTTGGAGGAGGGTCTATCACTCAGTCCTTTAGGGCTTCCTGAGCATGATAACAGAATGTATCTTCTGGTCCCTTTATGTCAACCACATGATTTTAATTTTGGGATGAGCCTGCAGTCTTTTTGGTAATAAAGTTAGCAGATAAACCTGCAAAACAAACAAAAACCCTGTTAATTATAATACTATATCTTAGAAATAGAGAGGTAGGTCTACCTCGTGTTGTAAATAACTGAGAGAAATTTAGACTAATCTTTGCTTCCTTTTTCTTCTTCGTCTTTTAGAACAAACTCTACCCCTAAACTTTTTGAAAAATGATGGCCTTGTGCATAGTGCTTCACTCCATTGCACCATGACTTTGTGAGTGGGTTTGTAAACAATCGCTTCAAGACAGCTGGCACTCCTGGCTTCTGGGCTGGATGCCTTTATTCTGGAGCAGGCAAGCAGTACTTTGTGAATTATAGTTAGATTGTATCAAGGAATCAATAATCAATGGCTCTCTTTACATTAAAGGAGGTGTGGGAGAAGATTAAGGAAGCTAAAAGAGAACAAGTGAAGAGTTGAATTCATGCATCTTTATCTGTGTACTATCGGTTTATCCCCCCTCTTTTTGTTCAGCTGTCGATGTTCTCCATCTCTGACTGCCCATTAGTCAAGACATCACTGCGTTGGGGTCACTAGCAGTTAGGAATGTGTTAAGCAAGAGGTGTGCAGAAATGCTGCATGAAGGCAGCCAGGCACACTGATGGAACAAACAGGCTGTAATTACCACACAAAATGTCTGCTCTCTCAGTGAAACTTTGATACACACACACACACACACACACACACACACAGAGTGCAAACTGATGTTCTGTACTACATGTGCTTACATATTCCTACCCATTTTTACATGCATACAAAAGCACCTCGAGTTGTCCAAATGCCCATCTGCCCAGCACTTCTGGCAGGTCCCAGAGGCTGTAGCATCCGAGTCCTTATGACCTTCTTCAGTGAGAGGAACCTGTAAATGTGCCCATGGATACAGCTATAAGCTAAGACTCATCAGCACACGTTCCTTCACCGCATCTCAGCCTCCGTGAACTGTCAGCTTAATGTGGAGCACCAGGCAAAAGTGTATAATCTGCTTAAATAGTATGTCCACTGCTGAACAGTACTGCACACTGCTGATAGGCTGCATATGGCTTTTACTTAGCACATTTATACAATGACATATTAACTAAGTACAGTGATAAGTTATTAGGCACTGAACATTCACTGGATAGAATTAAAAGAAGTCTTTTAGAGTCTTAAAGCTTTTGATGAGTTCATACGGACTCTTAAGTCTTGCCACGCTGTGCTACTGACAGAAAAGGCTTAAGCTATTATAATGACAGATGCACAAAAAGTAATCAAATTTTGATTGCAGCTGTTTTTACTAAAAATGACACAGAATCAAAGGGACGAGGAGTGCAACATGAGAATATATTAATATTAATAGTGTTGATGCATATTATTTTCAGTGGTTGATAGAACTGGTAATGTTAGACAATACTTATAAGTGATAAGACCTATAAATAAGCATTTTTAAAAAAGATTATATCGAGTACAAAAAATATCACATAGCATATTTATTAATATTGCCTAAACCATATGACAAGGCATATAACCAGTGTTGGGTAAGTTACTTTAAAATAGTAACTTAGTTACATTACTAGTTACTTCTCTCAAAAGTAACTCAGTTACTTCAAGTTACTTGTTACTTTCCCTAGTAACTAGTTACTAGGGAAAGTAACTTTGGTTTTACTCAGAATTCTCTTGTTAATGTGTTGCTTCCATAACTTTGCCAGTCTTCTAGCTTGCTTACGTGCCACAGTGCACTGTGCCACCTACCAACAGAAAGGAAAAGATAATGTGCATATTTCCACGAGAGAAATCCCACGCCTGGACCGTCATTGACCGCTGCCATGATTCTAGCCTACGTCACAGAGTCATGTGCGCTTTTTACATCCAACACAAAAACTGCAGTCGTGGTGCTTTCGATTGTACTCAGAACTCGGAAATTCTGCCTTCTGAATAGGAAGATGTAGGTAACACCAGACTGCAGATGAGCTGCAAACAGGGCTGGACTGGGACAGAAAATCAGCCCGGGCATTTTGACTAGAGACTGGCCCACCAATATAGGAAAAATCATAAAGCCTTTGAATGAAAATAAACACTGTTGTGACAGTGATGTTCACTGTTCTGATGGTATATATGCATCAATCTATCAATCGTTTGTTGTAAGATTCAGATAATTATTTATTAAAAGCTAGATATTTTAAATGAGAATAAGAAAGAAAAGTATTTCTTTGTGCCCCCCTCTCCCTGTTAATGCCCTACATGCCCCCCTGGTTAAACTTTGCTAGACCCGCCCCTGCACAGTTACCAGCTGTCAGCTACATAAAAAGGATCCTGGTGTTATTTGTCTCTCAGAAACAGTTCATAACTTCCCTTCAACTCATTCATGTCACCTAAAAGGTAAACCTGTTTCTCCATCACCTGTTCAGCTCTGATGATTCAGTAAGGACATCTCCTGGTTTCATCTTCATGTTTCCCTCTCACCAGATAACCAAACCATATCATGACCAGCAGCTTTACAGCTGTGGCTCCAGCAAACATCAGCTGATACTAGAAATTAATATTAAATAAATTCTAACAACAGCTGATCAAGCTTAAACGTGCTGCTGTTGTTTAGCGCGACATCCGCTGGTTTCCTCTTTCTGGCGCAAAGTGAGCGATAAACAAACAAGAGAGAAAAGCCGATCAGCTGATCATTGATCAGTTTCATGATTGAAGCAGAAACAGGAGAGAGAGGGGGAGAGGATGAGAGAAGGAGAGGCAGCTGTGCAGCAAAGACACAGAATAACTCCAGCTTTGTGTCTTTTTCATTGTAGCTAAAGTCCGGGACAAACTGTTTCTTTTCACCTCAATAAGAAACGCGTAATATTTTCTCTGAATACCAGACGGGACGGTTGGCAACTCTAATAATTTATGAACAAAATAAAGTTAAACATCAGTAACATCATAGCACCCACCCAGCTGTATAGAAACTCCGTCATGCTAGCTAGCACGCAGTACGAAAAACTCAGCACAACGAAAATAAACTGCACCTAAACTTGGTTCATATCTGACCCAGAGAGACTGCAGGTCATAACTTCTTACCTGAAGTTCAGTTCACACTTGGACCGGCGGCCGCCTCGGGCCTCTCCTCCTCCTGCCTCCCCTTTCTCTCATCCACCTGCTGGCCTCCACCACTTGCTAATGTTACTGAATCTTTGGAAGCTCTGCGATGCCACCACACGAAGTAACGAGTAACGACCCTATCTAAATCCCAGTAACGACTAACGCGTTCCTGATTTTGGCATAATAACTAGTTACCGTGCTCGTTACCACAATAATAACGTAGTTACTGTAACGCGTTACTTAATAACGCGTTAGTCCCAACACTGCATATAACTAATATTACAGGTTATTTAAAATGTATATGTACAGGTAGTCCACATATCATGACTTATAAATAGGCCTGTTCTTTGTAGTTTTTCACAACTAGTGGTAAGATGTTTTATTTCTTATGTCTAATTATTGTCTTATCAGTCTTCTGTGAAGCACTTTAAACTGTAACAACCTGGATAAAAGGTAATATACAAACAGGTGATTGATAATATGAAGAAATGCTTAAATGTGTTTGTTGTCCTTCTTTCCTAATACTTGTGTATGCATAAGAGGACACAGGCAAAACACATTTCCTATTACTGGTTATTGCTATTCTGTCGATTGAAAGTTGAAGGCAGTGAGGGCAGTAAAGAAGACAATGAGCAGGTACAGCTATTTTATTTGAAAAGAAAATGCATTTGACACCTTTGTTAGATGCGGCAAATGAAATGTTTTTGTAAAAAACAATTTAATTTTGTTTCCCAGGTCAGCCTAGATGTGCATCCTGTGACTTTATTTAACTTGAAACCTCAATATCCGATTAACTGAACCACACTTGGGCAGCACAAACAAATCGTGCCGCCTAATGCATCATGATTGCAAACTGCAACAGCAGTAGTCTTTGTTCAGAGTTATCCATTAGCTCTCAATGAAATACAATTCAGTGGTAAAGGCCGAGCAAAGAAAAAGGGAAATCCACATCAATCAGACGACCCCGTATGAGGAAGCACTTGGCAACAGTGGGAAGGAAAAACTCCCTTTTAACAGGAAGAAACCTCTGGGAGAACCAGGCTGAGGGAGAGACCATGCCTGGTTGGGGATGAGGGGTGGAAGACAGGACAAAACACAGACTGAGGAAGAGAGTCAGAGATTAATAATAACTCATGATTAAATGCAGAGTGCTGTATAAACACATGGTGAGTGAAAAGAGGTGAAACAAGGTCCATTATGTGAAGCCTCCTGCCTAGCCCCAAGCCTGTTGTAATATAGTGTGGGAGGGTTCAGGGTCACCTGATCCAGCCTTAACGGTAAACTCATTCAAAAAGAGAGGTATGCTCTTCTTTCCATTCTACTTTTAAATATTATAGGCCTGCAGTCTGAGAGCAAAGTCCTTTAATGGGAAGATATGGTAATACGATGTCTTTAAGATACGATGGTGCCTGATTATTCAAGGCTTTGTGTGTTAGGAGAAGGATTTTAAATTCAATTCTAGGGTTAACAGAGAGCCAGTGAAGAGAAACCAATATAGGAGAAAAATACTCTCTCTTTCTACTCCCTGTCAATACTCTTGCTGCAGCGTTTTTGATCAACTGAAGGCTTTTTAGGGAGTTTTTAGGACAACCTGATTATAATAATCCAGCCTAGAAGTAAAAAAATGCATGAACAGCATCAGTCTGAGACACGATTTTTCAAATTTTTGAGGTACTGTGTAAATGCAAGAAAATATGGAACGCCAGGACTGCCATAATGAATTAATTAAATACACCATTAAATAATTAATTAAATGTGGCAATAATTAATTAAAATTGGAATTAATTAATTAAATAAATAGTTATGACACATGTAATTAATTAATTATTGACACATTTAATTAATTATTGACACATTTAATTAATTATTTAATGATATATTTATTTATTTCATTTTGGCAGTCCTGACGCCTGGCTCTCATCATGAAATAATTTTATCTGTCAGCCTCACCCATCAAACTCAGGGGGCGGGGTTAACGCTGATCGAGTCAAAACCATTGCTTTGGCCTGGTGGCCATTGTTTCTAGCACACAACAACCGGCATGTGGAAGCTAACAGAACTGAGCTTTGAAAAACCCTGTTTGTGTGTTACCAAATACCGTTTTAATATTTTTTTAGCCGAGAATGTAGTGGTTTAATCTTCATGTGTCTGGTCGGTTTGTCAAGATACAGCCTCTTTGCAAAAGTGTTTCGATGATTTCGGAGATGTCTGCCCAGTCTCACGGCAAAGCGTGGGATAGACCCGCTCGCCTCGCAAGCAATCCCACCGACAAAGCGCAGGCCCCGGTACACAGCTGTAGTAACCCCCGCTGACTTCTTTTACTGAGGTTATATTTATCGATGTTTTATTTCCTGATGTTCTTATGTGTCCTACGTGTTTCAGTCGCCAATTCTGAATTATAACTAACATTAAAAACATGTTTAAGGAGGAGAGAGAGCAAATAAATCTGTTTAACATCTGATCTTTGGGTTTTTGTTCAGTAATCAGCGTGACCTGTGTATAAACACATAAAAGAGATAACGTTGGTGTTTCCGTCATGTAGTAACTGCTGGCTTTAACTGTACAAAGGTTGTTCGACACTATGAAACACATACAGACTTCATGATGTTCGGCTAATATTTTTATTGTGAATATTAATCATGCTGACCTCGCTCTGTACACCACGCAGCGAGGTCAGCATATCCACGATATCCTCAGCTCCATGAGTTAACACAAAGTTTCCCAGCTGACTATCTAACTGCCAACTATTCCAGAGACGTGAAAATATACAGCATAAAGAAAAGTGTAAGAGACTCAGCAGCAGATTAGAATAACAGTTATACATTTAATAAATCACCAAATGAATCCAAGAAACGAGCAAACCTGTTCCGACAATTTGAATTTGTATTCCCTCAGCTGCAGACTCGCTGCTGTTTAAATGTTTGAAAAGGAAGATTAGATATAAACAAACGTCAAACATAGACTCAGTCTGCCTTCACATTTGATATGAGGCCAGCACGTATAGTGGCCTCAGCAGGCTATTACTGAAATACACATGCTATATCATAAACTATGATATAAATAGGGAGGTCCTATTAACATGTTTAGTTTTAAAGGACACCTTCCTGCCTTTAGTCTCATTCATGAGCAGTATTAGTTTTCTTCTAACATCCAGAAGTCTGCACAATGTGTTTCATAGTTTGTAACAAGCCTTTGACAGGTAAACATAACATGACTGAAAAAGCAAAAAAAAAGCCAAAAAAAAGAGAGAGAGTGTTGACATAAGAAGAGAAAATTCTCTCAATTATGGAGACAGACAAATGGTTCATTTATGTTTGATGTGTGTTTATTCCTCCCTAAATATCGTCGGTGAAGTTCGCCATGCATGTCAGATTTTCCTGCGCATTTTTATACCTCTGCCAACAGAGAGAGAAAAAAAATCACATTCTAACAGACAGCTGGTGCTTAGAATACAGTTGAATAACTATTAAAAAACAGATGATATTTAGATGATAGTTCAGTCTAACACATGTGCCAGTGAACCATTAAACGTCTGTGAAACTATGCAGTTATGAAACGTAACTTTAACCTCAGCCAAACCGATTTGCTCAGTTGTAAATAAAACAGCGAAGTAAACGTGACCCGACAGACAGAACCTGAGTGAATGAAGTCCAGCGTTTAACCACTGAGAGCTAAAACTCAGCTGAGGTTTGAAAGCTGTGTGCTGGTGATTGGACATCAGCCGCTGATAAAGCTGTTCGCCTATAAAGTGCTCTGTAAGGAAACAAGCTCCAGCAGCTCTGCGCTCGGGGAAAACACTATATTTACTTATCTTGTGCAGAAAAATGCGCTGACATTGCGTTATATCGAGCACCGGCTGCCCAGTTAAACTGTGACTATCACCAGGTAACTAGGCGTGTTTCTTGAATTAGCAGCAGGTGTTAAACAGCTGACAGATGAGGAGGAGGATGCATGCAGGTAAACTGAGGGTCTGTTGAGCTGATCGCTGGTTTCGTGAGAAAAATGTCAGCTCGTTCTTTATGTTACAGAAGCACAGAGACACAAGACCAGGCGGAAAGAGACGATCGTTCGGTGAAAATGAGAATCTGCGAATGCAACATGTGGAACACGGAGAGTGGAATATGTAAACAAACCGGTTAACGTAACCCCCTCGGTGCACTCTGCATGCTAACTGTTAGCAGAGCTAGTGAAATCTCTGAAAACATCTGAGCACTTTTGCAAGCATGTTCTATGTTGACAACCTGACCAGACATACGGCGCGACATTCGCGGCTAAAACACTGTTAAAAGTGTAGCTGGTGACAGAAAAACGGGGTATTTTAAAACTACACCACCACCATTGCTGCTTGTGATTTGATCTGCATTCTGGGATAACTGGCTGCCCCAAGTCTACACAAGCAATCGATTTTCTAGGATCGACCTGTTTTGACTTACTTTGCACGGCAACCAATCAAATGTTAGAGAAGCTGCATGGGCAGCGTTAACCCCGCCCCCTGAGTTTGATGGGTGAGGCTGACAGATAAAATTATTTCATGACGAGAGCCAGGTGTCAGGACTGCCAAAATGAAATAAATAAATATATCATTAAATAATTAATTAAATGTGTCAATAATTAATTAAATGTGTCAATAATTAATTAAAATGTGAAATACATAAATAATTAATTAAATGTGTCAATAATTAATTAATTACATGTGTCAATAATTAATTAAAATGTGAAATACATAAATAATTAATTAAATGTGTCAATAATTAATTAATTACATGTGTCATAACTATTTATTTAATTAATTAATTCCAATTTTAATTAATTATTGCCACATTTAATTAATTATTTAATGGTGTATTTAATTAATTCATTATGGCAGTCCTGGCGTTCCATAGGAAAACAGTCCCACATAATTGTTTAATATACACACTGGAGGAAATATCCTGGTTAGAAATGACTCCAAGATTCCTCACAGAGGCCAAGGTAATGCCTTCCAGAAGTAAGTATCTGGTTAAACACAGTAAAAAGATACAGTAACCTCTGTTTTATCTGAATTTAGGAAATTAGAGGCCATCCAGGACTTTATGCCTTTAAGACATTTCTGCAGTTTAACTAATTGTTGTGTAACTTCTGGCTTCATGGATAAAGCTGGGTATCATCTGCATAGCAATGAAAAGGCTATGCCATATAATGTTACTGCCTAGGGGAAACATGTATAATGTAAACAGAATTGGTCTTAGCACAGAACCGTGGAAATCCACAGTTAACCTTAGTGTGTGAGACTACTGCCTCTCCATTTACAAGAACGAACTGGAGTCTCTAAAATAGATATGATAGAAACCACTGCAGCGAAGTAACTTAAACACTACTTAACATCGCATGCTCGAAACTCTGTAAAAATATTATGGTGAATGGTACTGAATCCTGCACAGAGATGAGTCAACTGTCACTAAAGCTGTTTCTGTACTGTGATGAGCTCTGAAATCTGATGGAAACTCAGTTGACTGTTTTATCACTACTCTTTCAAGAATTTGTGAGATTAAAGGAAGGTTGGAGATTGACCTATAATTAGCTGAGACAGCTGGGTCAAGTGATGGCTCTTTAAGTAATGGTTTAATTACGGCCTGTGGTACGTAGCCCAGTTATAGAGATAGATTGATCATATTTAAGATTGAAGCATTACTTAATTAATGGTAGGACTTCTTTGAGCCGTCTTGCAGGAATGGAATCTGATTGATATGTTGATGGTTTGGAGGAAGTAATTGCAAACCTTAACTCAAAAAAATGAATTGGAGAGAGAATCTAAAAAAATATCAGTTGTATTGAAAATACCTCTACATAATGATATGTCTGGGGTGGTTATGAGCATTCTTTCTCAAATGGTTAAAGTTTTATTTGTGAAGAAATTCCTTAAGTCATTACTAGTTAAGGTTAAAGGAATGCTTGGCTAAACTGAACTCAGACTTTTTGTCAGCCCGGCTACAGTGCTTAAAGAAACCTAGGGTTGTTGTTGTTTTCAATCAGTGATGAATAGTGAGATGTCCTAGGTTTATGGAAGGCTTTTTTTATATAGAGCAACAAATTCTTCTTCCAGGCTAAATGAAAATTTTCTTAATTAGTGAGATGCCATTTCCCTTCCAATTTATGAGTTATCTGCTTTAAGACGCACTGCTTCTGTCTCTATTTTTGATCTGTACCAGCTTCTAAGGGAAATGTCTGTTATTTAGGCTATGTGACTGTGTCTGGAGCTTTGCAGACAGACTGAAAATCTCATAAAGTTCATTGCTGTGTGTGGTGCCTATCATATTGTTCCATTATTTTTATACTGTAATTTGATAGCAGCAATAGCAGATTTAACTAAATTAAGATTAGTTTTCTGATACTCTTTCTGATATTTGTGTTTTTTAAAAGAAAGCACACAATACATAGAAAAAAAGAAACGAGTCATGGATATCGTGTGATCGAGTGACGATGGGAATAGCTACAGCGTTGACGCTTTAATCTTAATGTTTCTCAGCTGACCAGAGACATAATGGGTGCTGTCGAAGGACGCACAGGCAGCAGCTGGGGCACAATGAGGCTGAAAAGCGCATCTGCTGCCTCAATCAGTACTCAAAGAGGTTGGGGGAATGAGGGCTTGAAGTGACTAGAAAGAATAGTGGGTGTGTTTACCATGAGAGCAGGTTGTGAGAGCAGGAAGTGTTCACTAGATTGACATCTAGAGAAAGGAAACAGAAGGAGCAAAAAAGGAGAGGTATACATCTGTGCTTTTCCCACATTTGTGGGCTTTGTGTTTTAAGGCTTGTCTTTGGGGATCTGTCCCATTCCTTGGTCCTTGACACACAAATGCCACTTTTTTTTCAAACTGCTGTAACCTCTCCAAACAGTTGTCTATATATACATATGACAATATGAAAGAGTCATTATGAATTTATTGCAGTGCTTGTATCAGTTGATTCTGTTAACTCTGCAATTCTGTAACCTTCACTGACCTGAATTAAAAGGATGTAAATGATACAGATATACTGTACCTCTTCCTTTAACCCCATTCCAACAATTGTATCTCTAACAATCAACTCTCCAAACACACTTTCAAAATGATTCTTACAAAGGCTTTATTGTATTACTTAAACAAGGTAAAATTACACTCACATTATTAGGTGTACCTGTTCAACTGCTCTTTAACACAAATATCTAATCAGCCAATGACACCCCAACAACCAATGGTTCTAGGTATGTAGACAATTTCACAATGACCTGTTGAAGTTCAAACTGAACATCAGAATGAGGAAGAAAGATGGTTTAAGTGACTTTGATTGTGGCATGGTTGACAGGCTGGTCTAAGGATTTCTGAAATCTACTGGGATTTTCTCACACAGTCTTGAGGATTTACAGAGAACTGTTTGAAAAAGAGAAAATGTCCAGTGAGTGTTCTGAGTGAGAATGCCCTGTTTATGCCAGAGGTCAGAGGAGAATGGCCAGAATACTTCCAGATAACAGGAAATCAGCAATAACTCAAATAAACACTCATTATAACCAAAGTATGCAAAAGAGGATCTTTGAACACACAACGCATCAAACCTTGAACCAGATGGGCTACAACAGCAGAAGATGACACTTGATGTCATTTCTGTCACCTAAGAACAGGAAACTGAAGGTACAAGTTACACAGGGTCAGCAAAATCGGACAAGAGAAGACTGGAAAAACATTGTCTTTGTTGTTGCTGACCATCTCTACCTTTTATGACACAGTGTACCCATGTTCTCATGTATGCTTCCAGCAGGATAACATGCCATGTCACAAATGATCTCAAACTGGTTTCTTATACATGACAGCGAACTAACTGTACTAAACAGCTTCCACAGTCACCAGATCTCACTTCGATAGAGTAGCTATTGGATGTGGTGGAATGGGAGAGTGACGTCAAGGATGATAAATTTGCTTTAACTAAGACGATCAGGTCAACATGGACCAAATTCTCTGAGGAATGTTTCTGACAGCTTGCTGAATTTATGCCATAAAGAGGATCCAACGCTGTGTTATAAGTCATGTATAAGTGGCCAGCCAGCGTAAAAAACAGCACCAATAATAAGAATATTACTAGTATTACCTAATAATATTACCCAATCCACTTAGTAAAGTAGATTCAGTACTAGCGGTTGGTGCTTAAATATTTATACAATCATAAAGCACCTTTATGTCATCATAATGCACTCTACCTACTCCCCTCATCAGCAGCACATACACATTGATGTCTTGTCTTATACTTCGCTGCACCCCCTCAGTCTGTGCACCTCAGTCTTTTCCAGAGGGTGATTGGCTGTGTCGGCATTATCCTTAAAGAGATGGTGAGTGACTACAAAAAGGGAAGTAAAAATGTCTTTTTAATGTCCTCCATCACTCGTTCTAAGTGTCTGCCCACACAAAAGAATCCAGTGACACACCAAGAAATTATTGATCATATATAAGTTCCTTGAAGGGCATATTAAGATGACCAGGTGAGCTGCAGCTTTCTTAGTTTAAAATGTAAGCTTATATATTGTAGCTACATTATTATTGCCCAAATATGCTTTGGCCATTAAGCTTGGTTAAAAGCATCATTTTGCCCATTATATATTCTCATAGAGGAAATTATGTTCTTCTTAATCATTAATTTAACAAATACACAACAGATGATAATTCTATTAAAACTTTTTTGGGCTGCTAATTTTGCTTGTTTAATCTTACCCGGTAACAGTAAAAATTAATTACGCTTAATACATATTTATGCAGGTTTTAATTAAATGTCTCACAAGAATGTAATATAAAACAAAGTAGGAGTGCATGTTTTATTTAAAAAATGTAATGACTAAAAAAAAAATCACTGTGTAACCTGGAGAAGTAATAGCATTACAGTAATATCTAATACCCCTCCAGCACTGTTCATGTGGGACACAAACTAATCCACCCTGACACTGAACCAGACGCTTGCTCCTTTTCAAGCTGCAGCAGCGGCAGGAGCAGCAGTGAATTCCTCTGTCATTCAGTCAGATGGGAAATCCACCCAGAGAACCATGGCTCTGTGTGTTTTCACCCAGTCCACTCCCCTCTGCTGACTGCAACTGTACCCGATTCCGCCCCAGCTTTGATCAATTCACTTCAAACAGCCACACTGACTCATTCTGCTTCTCATAAAGCTAACTCTCAGTCCTGATGGCCCTCCACCTCCAGAGGAGCAAAACCCTCTCAGCATCTGTCTGGAACCCATCCGAGCGTAAGGGGATACACAGAGAGAGGCCATATTTCACCTCCATCCTTCACCTCCCACCTGCACCTCACTCACGCACACTTGACAGATGCCATCATTTATGAATGACTTTATTTATAAACAAGATCCAGCCCGCTCTTTTTCTCACTGCTGCAACTTTTGTGGATGTGAAATTGCACTTGAAGTAGTGTCTTGTCTATCTGTTGGCCTCCCGTGGGGGTTGCAGAGCGGGGAGCTGGGGTGGCGGGGGTGCATAGATAGCTGAATGATAGAGATGCGCTTGCATGGCTGTGCAGCAGAGGAAGTGGAGCAGAGGATCCCCCTTTTTCACTCAAGTTTTCCTTTCATATATATGTGGTTGTAGCTGCTGACTGAATATTCTCACCTCTGCTTTCTTATCAGACTGACAGCTGTGGACAGAGAAGCCGCAGTCAGTGTTATTACAAGTTTTAATGAAAAGCTTCCAGACTGGGTACAAATTCCGAACGGAGAGTATGAAACTCAAAGGTGTAGGGGAGTGGGAATAAAGGATGTGATCACTCCTTTTTTACAGGTGAAAAGGAATATAAAGACATGAATTTGAATACTGTGTATGTGTGTGCGTGTAAGAGAGAGAGAGGTGATATTTGAGCAGGGCTGAGAGCTTTTCAAAGCAGATTTCATTGTGGCATGGCAGTCCCCAGTGCTCAAAGAATTGGGTGTCAGTGGGTGATGCTGGCAGCGTTGGCAGATAACTTGAAACGACTTGGAGAGTTTTCACAGACTGTCAGAATTGGCGCTTTAAAACAAAACAAAACACATTCTCCGTCCTCACCAGATGGTGGTGTTAAGGTGGTACAGACTCGGAAAACTGCAGCCACTGGGGTTTAAGCCAACTTTTTTCAAACCATTTTTAACCTTGAGTCAAGTGATGACTGTGTAAAAAAAGAAAGATGGACATACCCACCATAATGTCACACACTGGTTTTAGAAGCCTCAGCATTAGCATTTTGGCACCATCATGTTTGCATGGTCAGAAGTGAACGTGTGTGGATGATAGGGTAGACTTGGCTAACAAACATAAATACCTGCTAATTAGTGCTCAGTAATTTACAATCACTCACTACAACTGTACTGGGAACACAATCCTCCACACGGCAAGCCATAAAAATTGCATTAAATATGCTCCAAAAGGCTTTAACACCACAGTCCCAGTAGGCGGTTTGAGTTCTGTGACTGGAATTAAGGAGAGGTGAAGCCTGGTAGACAGCTGCTGCCCCACCAGCCCATGTCAGAATCCACCTGCTGGGTAGATCAGCCCTGGTGTTTGCCACTAAGTTTAAACTAGTGTGTATAATCTGCAAGGATAAATGCCTCTTTTATTTATGTGCAGCATAGGGCTTGGTGTTGAGTTTCATTCCCTGGATGAATGGGTGGATTTGTGGTCGAGCTGTGTGTGTTGACAAACTTGATTAAATTAGCAGGTATTAAATAAGCAGGTTATCTATTAAGTATCGTGCTGAGCCCCAGAGTGCTTGGGCTCTCGCACTCTGGGGCCTCTGGATGTCTGGGGTCTGGATCTCCTCCATGCCTGCTTCATGCCCTGGTTGGACGGGGCTATGGCTCCCTACACCCTCTAGAAGACCGTTACATGGTGAAACCTTTTGAATACAAGTGCGCTGATCCACACAGGTGTGCTCACAGGTGTTCACTGTCCATAGACATAAACTACACCTTTCTTGGCTGCTACCTCAAAGCACATTGTGCGCTGTCTATCCTGCGTGCTGCTCCACAACATTCAATATTTACTGCTGTTTACACTTAGCTAGATTAATGCGATGGTGTTATGTTTATTATGTTGCTCTCTTTTTTTGCTTGTTTTCTCTTCTTTTTCTCTCAACAGGTGATCTGGGAGTTTTTTTTCTCTCTCTCTTTTTAAATGCCCTTTCTCACTGTTCCTCTTTCTCTCTGTTTTTCTTTTCCTTCATCTTTCCTTCTCCCTTTCCTATCCCCTAGTCATGTCTGTCCCGTCTGTAACAACTGAAAATAAAATAAAATAAATAATAACAAAAAAGGTCGATCAAATGGACCAATACGGCAAGGCCGTGATGATCCACTTGGCAAAGTAAATCCATTGGGTATCCTTGTTGGCCTTCAGACAACAATTCTGACGGCTAAAGAACCAAATGGGACAACAACAAAAAAATTATCGTGCTGAGCGACTGTGAAATTATCTTTTAAATTCCCAAATTTGCAGAAGATTTTTAACCATGTAGTTAAAATGTACACAGTATGGCAACATTACATCGATTTTATTTTCTTCTTCTCAAATAGTTTTCTATATTTTGGTCAGAAAATCACTGATTTAATTTTATAACTAATGTTTTATTTTGTTTTATCTCATTTTTAAGTCCTTTTTTAAAAATCAGGGTTTAAAATTGCAATCCTACAAGCTAATGATCCTTGTGAAAAATTACTCCTCCTCTAAGATTCTTCTCTATCTGAAGTTGAGCCGACAAAAGCAAAACAAAAAGATGGATCTATGTCGGAGATATTTAAACCAGATTTTTGTTTGAGCTGCAAAATGACTGTGCATGGAAAAAAAAAAAAGCAAAAACAAAAAACTGTTATGAAGATGGTATTTGTTGTCCTTTAATTCTGGTCTGTTTTTTTTTATTTTTTTTATTTGGATTTGGTGGATTTGGACCCACCAGTCTGCTGCTTCTATTGAAGCAGATGAACCTCGATGATTGGGGTAAGCCTGGAGACTATAAAAAAGATGAAAACTGGGTGTGTGCGTGCCTCCTGTACATAACCAGAAGTCATTCACAGCTACTTGAGTTCCTCACACAAACAAACGCTTGGGAGTTTTTATATTATAACATCTAAACACACAAAGATCCCCAAAGGTTTAAGAGTAGCCCAATGTAGACTCCCACACCAGTCACCTATTTCTCAAACAGTTCACAGGGGAAAACCAAAGTACTGACACATCTGGTGTGTTGTTTTTTTAATATATCAAAAGATGAAGTGAGAGACAAAGAAGCATAGTGATCTTTAAAAGAAAAACACAAGTTGAACCACAGACACAGGAGATGAAATGCATAGCTGTTACTGTGATGGAATGAAAGTGTGTCTGTGTGTGAAGCAAGGAGTAGGGGTGAGGAGAAGCTGAAAGGGGACACAGTATTCTATCTCTATACCCCTGGGGCAACCAGGAGACAGACAGTAATGCTGCTCTGTCTCCAGCCTGCGCTGTCAGTACTTTGGCTGGCCCTTCTTTTCAACCTTCGATTGGATGACAGACACAGGTATTAACTCCTTGGCAGCAGAGCTCAGAGCAGATCTGTGGAAGGTGCTTTATGCTCTCCAAAGGCTGCACTTCCTCCACAGGGAAAGTGTGGGGGCTTTAGTATTAGTATTTAGTATTTATTTATTTATTGTCATTGTCAAGAACAATGAAATTGCGTTTGGGGCTTCCATACAACCCAAAAAAAAAAAAAAAAAAGAAGAAAATAATAAATACCCCTTAAAACCCAAGTGTACATATTTAACCCAGTGTGACTCCAATGCAATAAGACAATCCTTAGCAATAATGTTCGTAGAAATTCAGACAAAGACCTGAGAAACATGACAAAATACAACAATGCAACCCATTCAATATTATTGTACTGTGAGATATGATATCAGATATGATAGTTATCTATTTAAGAAAGAGGGGGGCAGGAGGGGGAAGAGAATAAAGATATGATGCACCAATGCAGACCAGTTCATTGCTATTAAGAAGTTGGATATGGTTATTGTCCGTGAGAGGGGGGCAGAGAGTTCAGGAGCCTCACAGCCTGTGGATACAGGCTGTTGGCCAGTCTGGATGTTCTGGCCTGTATAGACCTGTACCTTCTCCCTGAGGGCAGCAGATGGAAAAGGTGGCGCGCAGGGTGATGTTGGTCCCGCAGGATACTGTGCACCCTCCTCAGACAGCGAGTGGGGAAGATATTACTGATCTCTGGCAGACTTGTTCCAATAATTCTGCCAGCTTCTTTCACCACCCGCTGGAGTGCTTGCTGATCGGCCTTGGTGCAGCTGGGGAACCACACTAGAAATCCATACGTCAGAACGCTGCTGATGGCACAGTTGTAGAAGTTCAACATCAGAGATCTGGGAATGTGTGCGCTCCGCAGTCTCCTCAGGTAGTAGAGGCGCTGTTGGGCCTTCCGTACAACTGAGGTGATATGGTTGCCCCAGGACAGGTCCTCGGTCACAGTTACCCCCAAGAATTTAAAACTGCTCACCCTCTCCACCGCCTCACTGCCAATGAAGAGAGGCAGATGGTTGTTATGACCCCTCTTCCGGAAATCTACAATGATCTCCTTGGTCTTTTTGGTGTTTAAGACCAAGTTATTGTCGTGGCACCATGACTCTAGTTGTTGCACCTCTGTCCTATAGTTTGTCTCATCATTGTTGGATATAAGTCCGAGCACTGTAGTGTCATCTTTGATCAATATCTTCTGCGTATAGGCTGCAGACATGCAAGGTTAATGGCCATTTAACCCAGTGTCACCTCCACTGTCCTGGCTGTGCACTAATGCTTTTGAAAACTTGACACAGCCATCTCTATTACAAATCGGTAGCTTTACCTGTGTGTGAGAAGTGTGTGTGTGTGTGTGTGTGTGTGTAATATATGTCAACCTGAAAGAGCAGCAAAAGATGTAAGCATAGATCAGAGTTCAGGCCAGCCGGGGTTTGGTAATTACAGGATTATTATTTTTCTTGTTTTTGGTGGCTGTGGCTCCAAAGATGGAGCAGGTCATCAGCCAAGCAGGAGGTCAGTGATTCGATCCTTAGCTTTTCCGGGTTGCACGACAAACTGTCAATATACTGAATGCTAAAACTCCCTAGGATGTGTGTGTGTTTGTGTGTGTGTGTGTGATAAGAAAGAGGTGTATGCAATGAATAAAAAAACGTGAATGTGGTGGAGAGTGGTCAGTAAGACCAGAAAAGTGTTAAAATTTATGTAAGAATAGCTGCAGTTCATTGGCTTACATGTGTTCCATCTTTTTCACTTCATTACATTTCGTTTTCATTTAGGAATTCATTGCCTCAAGCTTCTCATATAAAGTGTATGTCAAGTATGTCTGAGCTGTAAATAGTCGAATTAAGATATTGCACAAAATCTGGCAAAGATTTCATGTCGTGGCGTAATATGAATGTTGCAATTGCAGTATTAGCTTTCAGGTCCAATATTTTTTAGACACTTTCAACATTTTGATGGGATACGCACAAGGTCAAGTCTCTACAATATATTTAAAAGCTAAAATTAAACATAGCTAATTTCTCTTTGACTATTAATGAATTACATATAGGTACTTATGAATTAGTTGTAGGTGATAAGAAATGAATGATTTTTCATGTATGAATGAGTATGAAATCATGGCATGAAACTCTGAACATGCAGATGAATTTACACTAGTCCACGTGAAAAACAACTCTTTCACACGAGGTAGTCTGTTTTTGAAATTGGAGGCACAGAAGTAAAAGTTATTTCACCTGGTGAAGAAATAGGCTGGCACAGTAACATTGTGTTAAATCACAATGTGATATTTTTACACATTTTTGCATGGATTCATCAAACTAAAATTACAAAGATTTTTAAGCAAGAACAGTGAGATGCAAAGTTTTTAAAAATAATGTTATAAATGTGTGTTAAACTTGTAATTAAAACTAAGAAAGTAAACAGATAAATGCAAAATCAAGCCGATAACTGGTGTGACCACATGTTTCCTTAGCAAATTCTGCCTGTTACAGCTGCAGCACTCTTGTTGCAGCAGTTTCTGTTCTTATCATTCAAAGATGGGTCTTGATTGCTTTGGCTGTAATGTGTTGTGTGTTGTTGCAGATTTAGATTGGTAATAATCTGATGCCTCTTTGATGGACGGATAAGATTGCAAACATAATCTCTTTGCTTTTTTTCCCAAAATGTTATCTTTCTCTTTAAACAGCATTATTATGAAATGACAATTTAGCACTGCACAAACCAGCGTAACCTTGTCAGTGATGAATTAAATAGCTGAAGCAGGGACATGTTAGCTTTCCCCAGTATGACATGGGAAACATATCATGTAGGAGTAAAAATTAGAAGTATTTATTGGCAGGTCAATATTATTGGCCAATATCAGTTATTTACTGATAAATTAGTAGTATCCTTTATAATTGCTGATAATTGCAGAAAATTAAAGACCAGAGAAACAGCCAATCGTGTTAGGAGTGTTGACATTGCATAGTTTATTCACAAGAGGGCACTCTGCAGCTTCCCTCTTTGGTGATGTGTTTGGAATGCTACAAACACAATATCCACCTGGGAAAAAAAAGACTAAATAAATACACATAAAAATTGTTCAGGAACCAGTTTGCTTTGTGTATCTGAATAATAGGGAATAAAAATACTGGCTGATATATCAGAATATTGGATTTTTGTATCACCAAATATCGGCATTGATATCGGTCTAAAAATCCTATACTGGTCGGGCTCTATCAAAAATGTAACATAAATTATCCAAACTTGCTGGACAGTACTTCTGAATATGTATTTATGAAAAACCAGATGATATTAAAAGTGAAAAAAAAAATCTCGAATTTGCAATATATGTCGTACTTTTATCTACTGGTTAGATTTTTTTGCATGACAGTTTAGATAAGGTCAGTGGCTCGATGTGCACCTGTATGGCTTCAAGATGTGGACTTCAAAAAGAACGCAGGCTTACATTCACATAAAACACACGCTGTCTTGTACAGTAGTAGGCTACATTAGGTCAGAGTAACTACTTCCTCTCAAAGGGTGTCTTGGCAGCTGTATGTTTATTTCTATTTGAGCTGAGCCTTAATTGAGAAGAAATCACAACACAGCTTGGAGCTTCAGTGTTTGAAAGTCTTCTCAACCTCTTAAAGGTTGGAGCACCAACTCTCCTTTTAGTCACCTCTAATCAGCAATGCACTGAAGTGTCTTCAGTCTCCTGCTCTCTTCTTTCTTTCTTCCTTTCTAAGGCCTCGCAATGAAGCCATTTGCATCCCCCAGGTTGCTAAGATACTCTGCCACCGCGACTTAAAATGTTTTCCCTTCACACTAAAGGTGGATTTCAAGAGGAAAACAGCTGAAGGAGAAGAAAAAAGATCCCGTTTTCGCTAATTTGGCGATTTGGTCACATTTGGGAGGGTGTACGTTACCCTGCCTTTGTCTGCATGGGTGTTTTTCAGGATTTCTATATGGCCTAATGAGGCTCTTAGTTGCTGTTGACTACCTGCCATATGTGCATGAACACATCAGAGAGCTTAGAGGCAAAGCCCCCCCCCCCCCCCCCCCCCCACACACACACACACACACACACACACACACACGCTCATAATGGTTGGCTTTTTAGCTGCGCCTGAAATAAGCATGCAACAAAAACAGAAAGGAGATCATTCCTGCTGTGATATTACAGATTAATGTATTGAAAAATATAAGGTTTTTTGAAGTGTTGGATTCCCAAAGACTCTGCCCTGTTACATGTTCTGTTTGTGTGTTATTGTGATTTTTCTTTTCTTCTCAGCTCTATCAGAAAATGAGTTTTTCACAGAAGAGCTTTTGAATGAGCAGATAGAGAGCTGTCATGTCTCAGATAGATTGTCCCTACAGGAGAGTCGATGTGTCAAGGGACAGGAGGCATAAATGAAGTCATACCGCAAACCCTCAAGTCTTATTACTGTACATTAGCGCTCCACTAAGTTCCTGTCCGCCTCAGCATCCTCTGGGACATTTCTGGCCTTTGATGAAGCTCAAGTGACGGCAGACAAGGACTGCTTTCCTCCTAACTCTGTCATTATGTTTAGGTGCAACCTCTTGTGTGGTTCTGCAGTGTGGCTTTGCACTAATTAGTCCTGTGGATATAAATGCAGAAATCCACTTTCCACTGTGAGAGATCTCCTGTACTAAATTAGGCTAATGCTAGGCTAATGCTAATGTTTAAGGAGGTTTTGTGAGGGGTGTTTTATGCCTGTCCTTGGCACGGCGTGGCAGGGCCCCGCTTCTTGCCAGGCGTGATGATTTTTAGTGGTTCCTGCCAGGCTACGCTCCCCTCCCACACTCTTCTGGCCCATCCATCTCATGCTGCCTATGTCTGAAATTCAATTGACCTTTTGTTCCACCTCACAGTGAATGGGCACAGGCCAACTTCACCAATAGCCAACCCAGCCAGAGCTCTCATACCTCTTTATTTGATCTGTCCTGCCGAGTCCAGTGCTTTCATTACCTACCCAAACACCCACTCCAACCCTACCCTCAGTGACATCCTCTTTTATCTCTGGTCATGTCTTTTTGTTGGAGAAATGGCAGGAGAAAATGCTTTCTCCCTTTTTTTTCCCCTCGTGCTCTTGATTGTTATGTTGATTGGTTTTTATTTGTGCCTGCTCGGCTTCTTTTAAACACAGCACTTTTCTCCGCTCCCTCAGAGGACTTTTTCCCCCCGACTTTGCAAAAGTGCTGAGGTAGCTTTCCTGTCATTCAGGGCAGAGGAGCTCTGAATTGCTGTGCTGTGACAAGCCCTGCCGTGACCATGACCTGTCAATCATTTTGATCTTTGGGACTGACAAATTGATCCCAATGGCCTCATTTCAGCTTCTAATTACATGTTGAGTCAAACTAGTACTGTTGTCTCAACTTTGCTTCATCTGATGTCTTTTTCTCTTCATCTTGATTTTGCTTTAATCCCGTGGTTGCTACTCTCTCTCTCTGTTGCAAAAAACCGCTACACGCCCTAGCTCCGGCATCAAACTCATTAAATCTTTTTTGTCCCTACTCCACCCCCACAGGGGTGTCTCATTTCTTCTTCATCTCTAACCTTAGTACAGGTCTGCTGCACTGCGATACATACTAAAGACTGACTTCAGCAGCTACAGCACCTCATGTGTGACCGCTACCCATCACAGCTTGCTGTCTTACAAAGTGAGCTTTGCTGAGTGTCGGACTTGGCATCCTTTTCTGGGGATGTGGTTGTGTGTGCTTGTGTTAGTCCTGCTCTCTCAGCAATACAGAACTGTAGCAATATTGTGTTAATAAGATGAAGAGGAGACTATGAATTCCTGATAATGCCCTGCAAGGTGTAGGCTAAAATTACTTTTTCTTTCCTGTATATTGCACTGAAATTGCAACATAAATATTTTAAAGTTAGCAAAGGAATGTTGTTAAATGTATTTTGCCCAGCATCCTTAAGGATTTTGCAGAGTTCAATTGTTGTGGTGTTGCTGCTTGAGAGCATTCCTAATTTAGATTTAATGTATTATTTGTGTCTTCTGTTCTATGTCCAGGTGCATGAGGATGTGCAAAGCTGATCAAACATGCCATTAGCTCAGAAGTGCAGTGCTGCAGCTAAACTTGGTTTCTATGCATCAAATTTAAAAAACAAAACAAAACACATGTATTACTGGTTATTTAAGCTGCTGTAGTCTACTTGTGGTTACAATCCACTTGAAAGCTCACTTGCAACCCACCTCTATTTGTCTGTGCTGGGTTCCTACTGTTCCTCCTCCCACCTCCAACTATTCAGAAGGGCAGGGAGGTCCTAAACAGGGCCATATAAGAACTACAAATTACTGTAAATGGAAACAATAATCTTCTTTTGACAAGCATCATTCATGTGTTAAAGAGTCAGCCAGCAGATTAATGGTTGTGTGCATGTGGTGAGCAAGATTTTATAAAAATTAATTGAATGCTATTTTGAAACGCACTATCTAGTCACCACACTGTGAGAATGTGGTAATATGTATTATTGCCAGCTGTAGGGGGTAGCAATTTGTATAAACAATGATATCAAAGTCAGTAGTGTTAAACCAAGAGAAATCTGAAGCCACTGTAAACAAAGCATACTTGTTTTTTCTCTGATTTAATTGATATTTCAGGTCATTTTTTTAAGCGTTTGATGTTAATATGGATTTTTAGTGACAAACAAATGTCACTAAACAAAACCATTCCAGCTTGTGAGGATGTGACAGGCAGCCTGTTGCATTGTTCTCAAAGAGCAATGAGCAGGTCACTACAGGAAAGCAAGCTGAATGATGGGGTTGCGGGCCGCGTGCAGCTATTGTCACATACTCATTCCATCATTAACAAAGAGAACATAGTGATGCGGGGTGTAGTGCTTTTGTGCAGAACACCAGACTAAAGCATGCAGCTCTAACAGTCTGTTTATTGTGTGGCAGGTCAGGTTTGGTATGAAGCACAGACACACCAAACAAACATAAACTTTGGTTTTGTATAAATATTAAAAATCATCAGCTTGTATGAACCTAAATCATATGTTTAATCTTCCAAAGCGTTTAATATTTATTTACGGTGTAATGTGATTAGCTAATTTTGGCAAATTTGATGCACAATGTGACAAACCTTTGAGTTATGGAGGCTTGAAATTTATGCAGAACATAAGGTCTACAGCAGCTTCTGACGGTAGGAGGGAGGGTGCCCGTGGCCGCAGCCACACATCCACGAGAGCCCAGATATTTTTACAAGCCTCCTAATGAGAGCTGCAAGAGAGCAGGAACTGTGGAAGTGAGCAACTTGTGGAAGTACAGAGGCGCCACTCTGCCCTCAAATTTGATCAAGGTACAAAATTGAAAAGCAAGAGTGGTGAGAAGCGTGTGAGCGCATGTGAATCTCATAGAGTCTAAAAGAAAATGGAAGATTTTAAATCAAGGACCATTTGCAAGTGAGACAGAAAGAGGGATGAGATGAGAGAATTAAGGGGTTCAACCTTTAGTTTGGCCTTTGTGCTGGCATTCGCTGTCGTTTCAAGATGATTATGGATCGTATGTACCAGTCCTCCAATTCTCAAGCCACTATAATTCACCTTTGTGTGTATGCGTGTGTATGTGTGTGTGTGCTGCTATGACTAACTCTTTAACATTCCTCCTGAAGTACTGTGACAGAAGAGGCACAGCTGTGTGGAAGCCCAAGAGAAAAAGATGCACAAATATGTGCACATAACTGCTAAGATCAAGGTTCATTTACATCTGGAGAGTGTGTTCGAGCTGCAGCATGTCGATGTGTGTGCCACACCGCCTGCTTTAATGGGCTATTCATGTATTAATGACCTTTGGATCACTTTCCGGGGGTGTGCAGTATGCTTCTAATTGACAGAGTAGGCCATATGGTTGGGATGCAGAGTCTTGCAGGGTTAAATCAGGTTAAAAACAGTTAGGAATTTCCCCAAAGACACCATGACCTTACACCATATGTTATTGTGTGTTCACAGGTTCTTCTTATTACGATAATGTGAGGCCGTTGGCGTATCCTGATTCAGATGCAGTGCTTATCTGTTTCGACATCAGCCGTCCAGAGACTTTGGACAGTGTCATAAAGAAGGTCAGTATTTTTTACTCCCCCTCTCAATACTTTGGATCAGCATTTAATATCGCAGTGAAAGTGGAGAACCAACGAAAAACCAATTCAATTCACTTTTTCCTGATCAGCATCTTGTATCGACTTAGATTTCTGTGCCAGCAGCTTTTCACGGCTTAACAATGGAGCAAATCAGCACTGAGGTTAAAGTCTCGCTTTCCTTTATCTCATCAAAACGTCCATGGATACTTGACCCGTGTCCCTGCAAGCAATAGAAGGTCAATGCGAAGAATGAAATAAGAGGGCTTGCAGCCGGGTGGGTTCAAGAGGAATATCAGATACGCATATTAGACACACCAGACATATCAGAGAAGACATTTCAGAGAATGTTGAGGAGTGTTAGAAACAGACTTTCTGTGAACATTTAAAATATAAAATCTGAGTTTTATGCTGAATACTTCACTTGTTGGTGTCTGTTAACATTTGCAAGGTGGCTAATGGCTGGGAACAGTGCAGTTGGGATGGGTGTAATAGCCGGGTGGCGTCATCAAATGTGGTTTTGGACGTGTTTTTACAGCCAGTGGCAGATTGTGTGCCCACATAGTATAGTGAAACACCCATGGTGTAATTATACCCAACTTAATGGGTCTGTTTGCATGCATGTGTATCACGAAAAGCAGACCTGTGCCTTTTAGTGGTGTCTCATCTTGAAGCCATGTGTGTGTGAGTTTGCCTTTGAACTGCACCCCTTGTGAGCTGAAGACAGTTCCCATGGCTGGTCTGTTGACGTGTTTAGTGGTCTGAAGGGAGCTGCTAAAATGCCCCTGCAGACTTTTGTAGATCTAACCCGGGACGCCATTTCTTTAACCCGCCAATATCTCTCCAGCCTCCGTGGAATCTGTCAACAGGGGAAGCAGCACTGCTCCTCAGCTTTAGCTTTTCCCATGCATCACTTGGCAGGGGGCTGCCATGACCCCTGCCCCCTAGTTGTCATCCCAATAATCCCTGAAACTCAGGCGCACATGGAAAACCTGTTGCACAATCACCATCCTAAATTAGACTCTTGACCTCCAGGAGCTAGGGGGGGGGGGGTCACCAATATTTCTAGACGACAGCTGGGGGAGGAAAGAGGGTTAAACAATCAAAGGTTTTGATTGGATGTCATTGACAGAATGGGGATGTGCCTGAAAGGTCAGAGGTTGTTTTCAGTACAAGGGATGAATGGACACCCTGACATTCTGCACATGGCATGCGGAATATTTCAGTGCTGTCATGTATTTGTGCTGCCAGGAGGAGACTGTGTTGGTTCAGCTGAGTTTCAGTAGTGACATTTAATCTCAGGGTGATTTTAGAAGGAAGACTGCTCAACCTTTTCGGAACAGAACCTGAAATAGATTTTGTTGATGGAGACTGAGTAAGGAAAGTATAACACACCACACAGACGTCCAAACTAAGCTGGCACGAGTGAAAAAGTCACAGTACGTGGCCCTATAGCTGTTGCAGTAAAATAGTGAACATTGCCTTGTATCATAAAAAAACAGGAAGTCTCTTTAATCTGATTAGAGGTAAAATAATTACTTGATTAATCCCGGATGGTTGACAGCACCAGTTAATCTGTGGCTTTTTTGCTGATCACTTCATCTTTGAGCCATTTTTCAAGCAAAACTGCCAAATATTTCTAGTTTTAGCTTCTTACTCATGATAATTTACAGATTTTATGCCAAGATTTTTCCATTCCCGTCCTTTTTGTTTTGTTTTATGAATTTTTTAACAGTCTGACAATTCATTAATTAAACAATTGAAAATGTAAAATGTACCCACAATGAATGTAACTTTAAATAAATCTCTACAGTTATCACCCCTTTCCATCACACTTAAGATTAATTAGTTGTCTGTTTTGCGCTGAAAATGCCAATAATGAGCTGCTTTCGTAAAATTTCACAAATCTGCCCATTTAAAAAATAAAACAAAAAATGCAAAAAACCCCAAACATACCCAATTTAAATTTGGCACATTGCACCGTTAAGGTCTTCTGTTTGTAGACCTCTGAAACACTTCCAGCACTGCTGCTGTTTTGCCCTTTTATTCATATGAGATTTTACCATGGAGCCCAAACTTGAGAGGAAATCAAACATCAAACTCAACTGACTTTCATGTGGAGGATATTCCCTGTTGATGAGATCTGCATATCTGCAGTGTCCAAGCCAAAAGGCAGTTCATAAAGGCCAGATGTACAAACTAAAAGAATGTACATTGTTTTATTTTTCCTTTTTTAATTTTGAGATTTTTGGAATTGTGCGCTGTAAATTAATTTCCCTGGGTCAGACTCTCAATGTTCTCAGGTGTCTGAAGAAGAGCATATGAACTGTGGGGTTCGTCACTGTGTCATTGTGCACCAGCACACAGAACAGTGATAAGTTTTTTTGGCGACACCAACACAATAATCGCTCATCCACACTGCTTGCCAGATTTGGCTTCCCGCAACTTTGTCCTCTACTGCAAAAAGAAATGAAAGCTGAAGAGTTGACATTTTGACACAGTGAGGGGATTCAGCGCACAAAAAGGGACTTAAAAGGAGCAATATCTGAAAATAGCAGCCATGCTGGAAGTGGTGACGACAAATTCAAAGAAAGTAGGATGCTTGATGTTTACTGGCAGAATAGTTGAACTTTTTCATTCCACCTGGTACAATTACCAAGGGGATTGTCTTCAAAAATGTTTGTTTATCTCAAACAAAAGTAAAACAAAAAATCATATTCATCATACAGCGGTATCCAGCAGAAGCTTAACACAACCTCCGGCATTTGTGGTTGACAAATGACTGGAACAAAATATTTAGTTTTGCTGACTGATGAATGGCTTTGTTGACAAAAAATAAAGAGAACAGACATCAATGGATGAATGGATTAGTCAAGTTAAAAAGTCTTTACTGAATTACATTGAGTAATTTGCTGAGAACAAAATGACATAAGAAAGGTCACTGGGAACCAAAATCCCCAACCCTTTGAAGGCTGGACTTAAATTCCCACAAAAAAACACACCAAAGTTATGCATTTGTTTTTGCTGTGTTTGCTAAGCTGAACAAATGTCTTTTAGCAAGAGAGCATTAATCTCCCTTAAACTCAGGTATCCAGTGTCTGAGTAGCCAAAAGGTCATCTCTGTACTTCAGCAAAGGCAGCTCAGCGCTCAGTGCTCATGTTTGACATAATCAAGAGTGTCTTTCAGTTTTTCTCTGTCGGCTCACGTTCCTGCAGTGGCAAGGAGAGACGCAAGAGTTTTGTCCAAATGCCAAGGTGGTGCTGGTGGGCTGTAAGCTGGACATGAGGACAGACGTCAACACCCTGAGGGAACTCTCCAAACAGCGCCTCATCCCTGTCACCCACGAGCAGGTGAGAGCTAGCAGATGATGGATATTAGAGGAGAATGGAGTGAGATAAATAATAAGATTGAGACTTGCAAGGTGCCCTGGGAAGACAGACAGATTTGAAAACAGATGTGGAAAAGAAATTAGAAAGCAATAAAGCGATAAAATGAGATTTTTCTGTGTTGTATCAGCAGAGGCATTACCTCTCTTTTGCGGTCCCACAGGAAAGGAGTGTGAGAAAAGGCTCATGCAACACAATAAAATACCACATGACTGCTATTAGAACAGCATTAAACCCCTCGGGGACATGTTGCTGGGGTTGGCGTTTTGGCCAAAATTTGCTGACAGGGAATGTAATGTTGGTTATGGCAAGGGCTGCGGAAGAAGCACAAGTGGTTAGTCTAGTTTATGTCTAGGGAAACATTTTTTTCCCCCTGAAATGAAATATTCATGCAGATTTACAGATTTTCAAAATGCAGGATGAATAGAAAATGGACATTGATAAATGAGTGAGTCCTTTTATCACATGCTGCCGTGACCTCTAAGCCAAGGGGATGGGGGAAAAGAGGGAGGGGATGATAAACTGCTCTGTAAATCTGTGAATTTTAATCAGCTTTCAGTGTGTTCAATTTGTGTGCTCTCCTGTGTTCGACATACAAAAAGTGGAGGGGCTTTTTTCACCACCATACAAAAGCCCTCAAAACAAAGGAGCCTTTTTCCCCGCTACTGTCTAAGAGCTTACTGGAGGCTAAAAGCATGCTGTTTCTAAAAAAACTCAGCAACTGAAAAAAACAGACAGGTCATATAAATAAGACACATAAACAAAAGAAGAGTGACAAACCACGGAGGTAATGTAAAATAGCTGGGACCATTTACTGGCTAGAACCATAGAAAACATTTGTCATGGTCTCAGTCTCTCTTTTGGTTTGAGACACCTACTGTTTGCCTCTCTAATATGCCCAGAAAATGTGTGTCACATGGCAGATGCCAAAGCTGTGCACAATAAACATTTCGGTGCTCTAATCTAATAGCCTGTGTTGCTATCCTGTTGCTGATCTTTAAATTGAATTCCAACAGAGCTGAGAAGTCGCCTTGCGAATGACCACTGGGTGAACTCCAGACATTTCCACACTAATCTGCCCGAGATTCGATCGAGCATTTCCACTTGTCACTACAATCTACCTCTTTCCCCTCCCACCGCCACCCTGGAATCTAAATCTGCTGTTTCACCTAATGAGGCCTTCATCGCTTCTTATACACGCCTCAGTGCAGCTGTGATGAAAATCAAACCACTTCCACTTGAGATGAAAAGCTTTCTCTGTGCTGGAGAACATGCAGTTGTAGGGGTCATGGGAAATGCAGTTCTGTCTCATCTGTTAGATCCTTGGCATGTGCTGATCCTGTGTGAAAACAGCTTTAAACTCTGATCATTAAACAACAGATGAGGATATGTAGTACTGTAATGAAGGCAGGGGCTCAGGGGTTTTCAAATTAAATTTGTGTCTGATTTGATCACGAGCAAACAATTTACAATTTCAAATAACTCAGTTATTGTAAGTTTACTCAGGGGTAAGCTCTGGTACCTAGTGTGAATGTCTTCCCTGTAAATAGCCTCATAGACCATATCAAAACTGGCCCAGCGGATTCCCATCCTTTTGTTTTACTGCAGACTGAGGAGTCAGCATCTACATTATTCATGCTTCAGTTGGAGGAAATTCATTTATCTACAGACATGTTCAGATCGCTGGCTTTCAGTCATCAGTTTAGATCAACATCTATATCTCAGAATTGCTGCCTCTTTTTTGGGGGACATTTAGTTTTCTGCTGTTGAGCTATAGTGTCTGCTTGTGCCAAGAAACAATGAAGGATGGAGTGCATATGGGGATATTTAATTTTCTTTTTGAAACACTGAAAAAGGACATGAAGGAAACTTATGTCTTACACGACCTCTTAAAGCCTGAGGAAACTAATGAAAAGCCACTGTTGAGAGATATTCAGGATTTCACATACAAAAAAAAGAAGAATGCACAAGTACTCAAAATCACGAGAGGACAATGAATGTTAAGAGGATTTACACCATATGATTTCTGATTGTTAAAATGATGCGTGTTTCCCCTGTCTTCTTCTTCTTGTACTTTCAAATTTAGCTTTGCTTCCTTTTTCATTTCTTCTTTGCCCGTCTCCATGTTCCAGGGAAGCACGATAGCTCGTCAGATGGGAGCGGTGGCGTATGTGGAGTGCACCTCCAAGGTTTCTGAAAACAGTGTTCGGGATGTGTTCCACATCACCACCTTGGCGTCAGTGCGACGGCCGCACAAGCCGCAGCTAAAACGCAGCAGCTCCCGCAGAGGCCTGAAACGAGTCTCGCAACTGCCCCTTCCACCTCTGCCGGGTCGGACTGAGCAAATAGACCAGGCCCCGGCCATGAGGAAGGACCGGGCCAAGAGCTGTGTGCTCATGTAGAGACCTATCATTACAAATATATATATATATATATGTATAAACACAGAAATATATATATGAAAGAGAAAGTCTATTTATTATTTGATGCTTTTTTTTCTCGTATTTTCCTTTTTTGCACTGCAGAGGAGTGAGAAAAAAGAAACACTGCACTGTGGAAACAAATGCTTTGGATTTCTTTCCTTTTTGTTGCGTGTGTGCATACTTTATAAGCTGTTTACATATTTGTCTTGTTTTGAAATTATGGCAAATTGGACTAAGCCTCTGGACATGAGGAAGCTGTGATAGTGGATGTGCTGTCTAGTCCCTGGAATTAAAGTGGAATTAATTTCCTGAAACGGCTCTAATAACAGGGATGGCACGGCGGCGTATTGACGGAGAGTGCGCGAGTGCGCGGAACCATGTTGAAGCAGAATGTCTGGAGATGAAACAAAGGCAGTGTTGTCCAGCAGACATGCGGAGTCGTTGTTTAACTTTTCTGCCTGACACTGCTTCCTGTTGCCATGGATGAGAAAAACCTGTATGTACGGTAATGCTGGGAAGGAATTCTAGTGAATGATGGCAAATTAAGAGCTTAAAATTAGATTTTTTTAAGACTGAGTGAAGAACCATGAAGGTGTGTGCGAGCATAACTACCACAAGTGCATTTTAGAAGCAAAGTATCTGATTTTATTTTGCTCATTTAACAGCATTTTCCTCGTCAGCTACATTCATGCCAATTGGATTCACTGTAATGAATGCTATTGTTGCTACTTTAAATATGTTTCTTTGTGGAAGATAAGTGGTAAAATGTTAGGGCTATTTTGTTGTACTTTGACTAAACTCTAAAATAAAGCAAGAGCCTGCCTGTATTGGGGAAAATATCATTTTTGGCTGAAGTTTCTTTCCTGATCTTTGTTATTTAAATGCCATCGCAAATCTTAGACTGTATGCTCATCACAATGGAACAAATAAATCATTCAGAGTGCTGAATTTTTGCGTAGTTAAACACTTCCACGTGCTTTCCTCTTCCAGCCTTCAGAAATGACATTTGTAAGCTAACTGCCCATTTCTTGTGTTAATGCCGTCTCTGTGCTCTCATGTTGCCCTGCAAGATAAACAACATTGCAGCCAGGGGAGTGAGTCAGTCCTTCAAGGTGTTGTTCACACTATGAAGACCTCTCAGCTGGCACAAATAAAATTGAACTGCACTGCAGCAGCACCAGAGCACTGATGTGCTGTTGTTTAAATGACTGACTCAATACTGTTTCAGAAGCTTTAGGTGAGATGATGCGTGAGTTCTTCAATCAACAGAGAGCATCCAGCTGATGCTGGGACTCCAGATACTTTAAAGTTTTTGGGGGTTTTTTCTATAGTTTGTTCCTATAAAAGTCAGCTGGTCAGTTCATTTCTGGCAGCAAGACCTGCAGTCTTGAGAAGCCATTGTATTATAACAATTCTTAGGTGGAGGTGAGAGTCGATAAGCCTGTAAGTCACATCATTCAAGCAGCAAGTAAAAGCTTTGCCTTTATAACAGCTGCTGTTTCCCTGTTAGACATTAAACAATAGACAAGATGAGCTCCACAGACGGAGTGAATGTCAGAGAAGCTGGATTAGATAATAAGAGAAACAAGCCAAGACGTAAAAACAAAAAAAGTGTAAGGTGTGTGGGGGAAGTGCTAAAGGATTGGGTCGCAAAAATATTTTGAGTATTCAAAGTGATAATGTCTTGCCAGGGGTCAGGCTATTTAAAAAAAATACATTTCAGCTACACACACAATACCTATTTTGAAGTGAAACATTCCTCTTTGGTTAAATTGCCCTCAGATCATGATTTTTTTCAAAAACAGTAAAATTGAATGTACCGTTACCGCAGTTTAGACGCACCAAATTCTGTAATCCCCGTACGTCAGTCAGTGACAGCTGGGCTCTGCCCCAGACTTTGCTGCTGGCTAAATTCATACCTCTCTACAGATCCTATTGGCAGATCTCATCACTGTTAGTTGCTTTAGATGACCCAGAGCTGCTGCTCCATCTGCAAAACACTTTTCAACCTATCTTAACCCAATATCTGTGCTGTGTCTGATATGGCATGTCTGTTGTTGTTGATGTCTGCTCAACTCTGTGTGGGGGTCCCAGAAAACAGCAATACTACCAAATATTACCAATACCTGTAGATGAAAATGACACTTCTTTTGACTAAAGTGGTCCTTACTGAATTACTGCTATTTTGTATACTTTTGAGTTATTAGTATCTCTGTTGAGGCAAATTTGTGTTTAAGGCGAAGATTTTAGTAAAGCCACTTTGATGCCCCACAAAGGTGCTCGCTTAGAACCGCCCACATTTCAAGCCCCCAAGGAAGTAAATATCTCATTTTTAAATATTAGAGAAATAGAGCAGAAAAAATAGAAGTGGGGCATTGTTGGATGGACACAAGAGTCACAGAATAGCTGCAGAAAGGTGTTGCCCAGGGCAGGAAATGAGCAATGGAAATAAGGCCAGCACACACAGTGGGGGCACAAGACCTGTTGTGCCCCTACAGTTCAGACTGACACTTAAGAGGATTAGTATTATGGTGCCGATGTGTGTCTATCTGTGTTTGGGTGTGTGTGTTTAATGGGGGAGGGGTTGTGGGTATGGTGGAGGCACTGGGCAAAATCATCTCAGTTGCACTGGCCCACATTTCCCCATCAACCTGCATATCCATCAAAAAAAGGCAGCCATCCATACATTAATACAGCCTGTACATGTCATCTGGATGAAGGCAAATCAACTGCTGCTTTGTTTGTGAAATTAGACTGCCATTGCAGTTTATCTTGACAATCTACTCCCACTCACACTCAGGTTTATTACTGCAGGATGTCTAGCCTCAATTTCAGCAATCTGATCAGCCATTTGCCCTTTACCGCTGAGACGCCAGGAGGATTAGAAGTACCTTTGTGGGTTCATGCTCTGATTTTGCATTCTTGAGTTTCTCTTCTCTTTTCCGATATTCCAAGCAGCTCCGACGAGCACAGAGAATCCAGTCATCTTATCCTCAAATGGCCAGAACTGACGTCATTCGCCCAGGAAACAAACAATTGTAGATGTTCTTGGCTAATTACTACAATTTGCACTTTAGGTCCACAGAAATGTCAGCATGAGAAAGAGAGAGAGCGAGCGAGAGAGAAAGAAACAGAGTGATTGACAAATATGCACTGAGGAGGGATGATGGAGGCCAAAGGAGACAGAGAGAGATGGTACTTGGCCTGCCTGCTGATAAAAGGCTACAGAGCAGAGGTACAAATTGCATACAGTCATGAGAGGATTTGTAATGAGAAGCAGTATGTGACCAAGCTGAACTCACACATAACCTGCACACACACACACGCTCATACACATATTCACACAAAACAGACACACACAGAAAGCCAGCAGAGATAGTTGACATTCCACATTCATGGCACGGGACTTGACCATCAGTGTACTGCATAAGCAAATACTTTTAACAGCATATTAATCTGATGGCCTTTCCCTTGTTGCCTTATAATATTTTCAACTTTATTGTTTCCTGTTTCCCAGCAGATAAACTCCTTAACGTAGAGGCAAACCTGGACCCCTCCCTAAGGTGGTTTCGCAGCGAAAACACAGACTGTGGAGATTAATTAGCCTACGGTTTAGTGCTTTCTGCACTAAAGTGCTGCTAATTAAAATGTGTGAGTGTGCGCTTTCAAATAGTTTGCCTGTGTGTTTGTGTGTGTGTATATGTCTTTATCTGTATTTGTCTGAATTTACATCTGGGACAAGACTGATATTACAGAGAAAAAAATTTAATGCCTTTCAACATCAAAAGTAAAACAGGGACAGATTGCCTGATAGGAGTAATTGATATTTTGTGGGTAATGTTTTTCCATCACCGGTTCTCAGGTGGGTGAGCACAAATTTCCCAGAGGGATTAGAGATTGTGTGTGTGTTGTTTGTGTGACTGAGCTGTGCAAGAGGAGGTCTGATAAGATGAAAAAGATGGGAAGGTTTGGCAATGATATTCAGTATCCACTGCTTGAGTTTTTAAATTGGAGTCCACAGACTGAGAGACATCAAGGAGGGCATCAATGGAGAATAAACCAGCTTTTATCCATGACTATGAAAAACAAATTTGGAGAGTTTATCAAGAAATTCATGGCCAGGGGCGGAGCGTGGGGGTGGCTTACGGGGCTTAAGCCCGGGTTGTTTTGTCAGAAGCCCGGGGTATTTTGGAGTGTAATTTTTTCATAGTTAGATGCCTGGCTGACAACTGTATAAAACAAAAAGTACACACAATATTCGAAGCACATAGTGCACACTGTGGGAATTTACGACTGTGCGTGAATCCCCCCCTGATATTGGTATGATCCAAGCTCAGGCACTAAGCGACTGAGCGAGGGGGCGGGGCAGCTGCTGCCCGTGAGTGCGCTGTTGGAGAGACGGAGCCAGCCATACTAAGGAGAGCTTAAGTTTGACCAGGTACCAAAGCAAATCATTCGTACCGTACAAATAATGTAAATATGACGGTGCATCACGAAAGATTGATATGAAACTGATCACTTGACCAATATTATTTTACTTGCTCTTCAAGTGAATCAACAAATGGCGAAATGAAAAGCCGAACAAATGCTATTTTTTAGAGAGTCTTAGCTTACGTGTGTTTATTTCATATTTTCAGTTCTTACCCTCCCCGACTAATTCGGTTTCAGTTATGTACTGAAATATAAGAATGGACATTAGAGGGTTCTTTCAAAGAAAAAACTCAGGTAAATGTTATTTTGTATATTATGCTTTGTATGTTGTTCAGTATATTTCTATGCAAAACAAGAGGGATTTCAGTACACAGCAGGATATTCACATTTGTAACCAGATATTTACATACACTTTAGGGAGAAAACATAAAACATTTTTACTGTACAACATCAATTTAGAGTAAACTTTTGTTTTAGATAAATATTGAAATATATTTTGAATTAGTTAAATGTCAGAATAAAGAGAGACAGAGCTGTCTATTTTTTATCACTTTCATTAAATTTAGGAGTACATGTACACTAAGTTTATTGTTAATTAATAAGAAAACTCCAGACGATTCCATTCTGAGCTGAAGAAGCTTCTGATAGGTTAGTAGAGTCCATGTGAGTAAATTGGTGGCACAGCTGTGGATGCATATAAGGCAAAACACAGAGGCTGTTTCTGTGACATGGGAACATCAAGAGATGTCAACCAAAACACCAGGAAAAGAATCGTGGAGCTCCATAAGTGTGGCTCAATTTGAATACAATTTGGTGCCATTTGCAATTAAAAAACACAGACAGTTTCTCTCTTTACTCTTAAAGTTAACAAATATGTTTTTATATTTATCAATCTAAAAAAATAAACATTTAGTCTGATTTGATGTTACAATTAAAAAAGTGTTTGTGTTTTGATCTGAAGAGTTTGTAAATATCTGGTTTCAACTGTATATTTGATGATTGTCAGCACAAAGAGGGAGAGAGAGGAGCAGAGATTGAGATGGAGAATGAGGACAGAACAGAGATGAACAAGAGCAGGTGAGACACACATGTTAGTCAAATGGTTGTTTACCAAAAGTATCACCGTATCATAGGTACTCATGTATCTCGTACCTAGTGTTTCTTTTTAGGTTTGCTATTTTTCAAATTCTATATTTATTAAGTTCTGCAGGCTTGTTTGCACAACAAGGCTAAATAATTATATAAACTTTTCTCAATCTAAATATTGTACTTTGGTAGAATTAAATAAATAAGTGTAGTGCAGGTCTATGATGATTTTTAGTGCTACTATCATCTAGTTCTGATTGTGGTTATGTCTTGGTTAAGTCCTCAGTAGTCCTGATTTTGAACTGTTGTAGTCCTGTTTTAATTCTGGATCAGTTCTGGGTCTGGTTGAATTGGGGTTTAGTCCCTGTGTCTTGATACAGCCCCGACTTCGTTCTGTCTTGCTGCTCAATTAAAAAACTAGTTTAAGGTGTCCTGCATGTGTGATATATATATTTCCCTATATGAAGTCATTCTTTTTTGAACAAAACTCAAAACAGAGCCTATTAATCTTTCAGTCATTTCTACACCCCCCCCCCCCCCCTCAAAAAAAAAAAAAAAAAAATCCCACATGCATACTACCCTTTAGGGCTAAGCCCCGGGTGTTTCAAATGTCTGGCTCCTCCTCTGTTCATGGCCAGCTGATGTGGGCTGTGTTCTTCTCAATAGGTGGACTAAAAGTTAGACATATATCTCTGTAACTATTTGATAAATTGCCATGAAAGTCTCAACAGAATCCTAGAAGAGGAATGCCAGGAGGTCAAAACTTTCGATTATCCTGTGAAATAACCCAACAGCTACTTAGTGTTACTCCAATTGCATCCAAATGTCTTTAATTAGTGCCCCTTAGAGAAAATTGTAGACCTTTGATACACGATTCAGTTAATTTCTTTTAAGCTAGTACCATCATTATTAGCTTTACTCTTTTTTTTAATTTTTAATTTTTATTTTTCATTGGCAAAGGCCGCAGAAACAGACTAGAGGTTTCTGGCACAAATTCACCTAATTCCAGAGCAAAGAGCATAAAGTCTAATGGGGTCAGAGCTCCAGCAGCAGTTTACAGAACAACTTTATTTTTTTGACCAAAACATTTCTCTCAGAGATTGCAATATCATGACACAGATGGAAGACACAGAAGAGAAACTTAATTAATAAAAAGCAAGACATTTTATTAGGCTATTGAAGAAAACACAAAGTCCAAAAACAAGCCAAGTGAAACCCAAAGCAATCACAGGAGTACACAAGGTAAACACACTGGAAAGTACAACAGCTGAGCGACAAATATTAAATAGAAGGCAGGGCTATTGATACACAAAGGGAGGGTGGAAACAGAAGGGTATCGAGACACAGCTAAATTAAATCTATACAATGAGACCAGGAGGGAAATATAGCTAAAAGCAATGGACAAGAAACAACTATTAAAGTAAAACAGGAAATAATACAAAGATAACTCTGCAAAAAAGTCACATTAGGAAGCATCTATTCTTTTCTGCTTATCCAATCCAGGTTCACAGGGTGGAGGGTGGGGTATAAAACTTATGGATACTAACCAAGAGTTCAAGACAGAAAACCAGGCTCAGAACTGCTTGCAAAAATAAAAAAAAAAGCTCTATATACTAAAGAATGGTCTAACCTCTTCTCATTAGCCACACTGTAAAAAATCAAACTTGCAGTTGTTGAGCTTACAGTCATTTCTTTCACAATTCAACAATAAAAGTTCAGTTGGCCCATAAACTCAAATACATTAAGGGTTTCAACTAATCATTTAACGTTTTGGAGCAAAAGTTGGTCTCAGATGAAATTTATTGCTGGCAAAATGAATGAATTCAAGTTTTACATGAGTTGAAGCTATTGGCGCCTTTCTGTGCCTGAGTACGCATGCGCATCTCATATTTTTGGATGCTACGGGGTCTACTTTGCGCTTTTGCAAGGACTGAAAGCCACCTGGCCGTCTGCCTTAATGAGAACGTGAGGCTTTTTATACCAGGAGCTGGATAGATCGTTCATCTCAAGTTTCTAAAGGCAAGTAATGTTTCTTTTATTATATCAGACAGTATATGTTTGAACAGTCTCAATTTGTCTTTTAGAAATATCACAACTGAAGTTCTTCGTATTTTTCCGAAACTTAGCATAGCATTACTTTCTTGGCTAAGAGGCCTTGTGGCTTATGGGTATGTGTTTACTATATCATTTAAGATTCCATGTCACAAACTACGTGCCATGTCACAAAACAATGAAAATCCGACAAACTTCGCTACTAAAGAGGCGCGCTCATATCTGACAAGCCTCCGCGACACCCCCTATGCGTATTTCATGAAGTGCAGTCTGTGGCCGCCATACCACCTAACGAAACAAAATAGGCTGGCTCACTCATGACCAACGGCAGCAACCCCCCGCCACTATTTAAATAAAATAAAATAAAATAAAATTCGGGGGCGCCTGCTGCTATGTCTTAATTTGTTCGAATCACATTTAGCCAATAAAATGTGTGCTTTAGTTTCTGTGTGAACGGGGTGGTGGAGTCCTCATGGCCAGCGAGCTCCACTAAATGAAATATGAGATGTGACAATATCGTTTATATTGATATAGTCTATGTTACATTATAATTATACTCGTGGAGCCGCAAGTTTGCCTCTCTTTCGTCCACTTTTGTCTCTACGCTGTGTTACTCCGCCTCTCTCCTTCACTGAACACAACTCCCCCTCCCCCATCGCTTCACCTGCAGGCAACGACAAGATGGACACGGCAGCTATCAAAGAGGAGCTGGTCGGTAAAAAGAAAACATTTGAAGATTACTATTTTAGTGCTGTCAGCGTAAAGTTAATGCCATAACTGCATTAACGGGGCAAATCTCCGTTAACTAGTTACCGCGGATCACCCCGTGCGTGGGGCTGGGTGGCGTTAGTGAGCTAACCGGGCTAACGCGTTGACGCACGGCCTAAAATCCTTTCATCTCAAAAATCGACAGTCTGCCTTATGCATGAATTCTGGTTGTGCTTACTGACCTCGAACCAATTTTATGTGGTACACAGCTTAAAAAAATATGTCAAATGTTTTGGTACGACTTTGGTAAGCTATGAAGCTGCACTGCTTGATGGATTGTTGGAGCATTACGGCTGATACGAGTGATACGTACTCTGCTTCAACGTAATATTACCATATTATGTGTGTAAGGACCATAAATGGCACCTGTAAGAGACACGGTTACAAAGAGGATTTCAAACTCCAGGCTGTCAGTTGCGCAGTAGAACTTGGAAACAGAGCAGCTGCAAAATCTGTCTTTGTTATTATGCTCAGCATCTTTTATTTTACATTTTGACTGCACAATTGTGAGCTTTTTGTTATGCACAAAACAACATTGTTTTGGTTTATTTATGGAGCACCATTAATAAATGCACTGATAATTTAAACAGATGCTTCAGGAGTTTTATCCCACTCATACTCTCAATCCAATGTTTGTCATTCTAAGTTGTAAAACCAATCACACAAAATTATCCTTGGCTTACATAATACATCCCAGTATACTGTTGGTGCATTCCATGTAGAATACAATTTGTTAATAATAAATTAAATAAATTAAACATTTGATGTAATGTATGTTTTGTAAATTATTTGTTTTACTGTGTTTCACATGGCATTTTACAAGGCAGAATCAGCTCACTTTAGTGAGCCAAAAAAATTAGGACAGGAGAAAAAAATTCTTAAGTAATGTCAGGAAGCTGGCATTTTATTTTAAAACTAATTGCTATTTTTATTTATTTAGAGAATTAAAAGCCAACTCCAGACCACTGCTTGTCCTGATTTATGAGGGACTGATGAGGAGTTGGTAAGGAGAGGAATCAGAACAGGAGTGCCTGCCCCCCCGCCCCAAACACATTATCAGGTAATGTAACTTTGGTAATTTGAGATTAATTCAGGTTTCTTTTGAATTGTTGACACTGTCCTCTCCTCTCTTCTCATTATAGCTTTTGTATGCAGTGCCAGTTCTGCTCTTTTGTCTGTTCAAGCCAAGAAGTACTCTTAAGACATCACCAGCTACGACATAGAAGAGGATTTCATTTGCCCTGTGTTTACAGTGACTGCGTCTGTTCGTTCAGGACACGAGGGGCATTGAAGTCTCACCTCAGCAGATCACACAACAGGGCTAAGAAACCAGATAGAAGTTGTTCACATCCTGCCATCTGATGTTTTGAATCTGTTTGTTAGTGACTATCTATCAAGATAGGTTTGATATTCTGTCTGACAACACCACCTTTAAAATTGGATGAGTAACATTTGTTACAAAAATTTTTTTGTGTTTTTGGAAGGACTTTATTTGTGGCTGAATGTTGTCAGTATGTTAAAAATGGCTGATCTCAAAAGTCAACATTGTCAGTGGTGCAGTTGTGTTTGAACACAAAGTTATTTGAAAATCAACTGTGTAAACATTCATTGGTACAACAGGGAGCACCTCATGAAAACTATGAAAGATACTTTTTCTAAACTTTAGGAAATTGATTGGCAAAACAAAAAAAATATGTTGTGTAAACTTTAGGAAATACGTTGCCGAAACTAAAACTAATACCTTGTGTAAACTTTAGGAAATACGTTGCCGAAACTAAAACTAATACCTTGTGTAAACTTTAGGAAATACGTTGCAAAAACAATAAAATATGAGTTGAGAAAAAGGACAATTATTAATTTTGTCAACACAAAAACATTAGCTAAAGCAACTTATCTCCTAAACTTGAAATTATAAGTTATCCATCAGAACCTAAAAACGTAAATGCAGTCGGTTGCCTTGAGTTTTTAAGTTTTAGCAACGTTTTTTTTTTTTACAGTGCAAAGATGCCATATCAACATGGTTAGTATAGTAAAAAAAATATGAAAATGAATGAATGAAAATGAGAAATACCATAGGCTATATCTCTCATGGCAGCTGTGATGAATTAGTCTGTCAGAGAACCTTTTCCACTTTGCTGTCCAGTAATTGTTAGAGAAGGTGGTCAGGATCAGTCGTGATGAATAACAGTTTGTTTAGTGACCACCAGCTTCAAACCTGACCAATCTGCAGCCAGTCACAGAGCCAGCCTTCCTAATCAGCTTTATTTCGTTTGTTGGTATCACCAACTCCAATGGTGCTCCCTCAACAGACCACTGCACTCGCCACAGCTGACTGATCTCCATCATTTTTCACCACACACTTTGCCAAACACATAACCTCATGCACCTGCTCATTTGTATTAATCTTCCTGTTCAACCTGTGGTTGATGTTGGCATGCAGTTGGCATGCAGTTATGGTTACTTACTTCACTATGTCAGCATCCCCTCCCAGTAAAAACACAGGTCATGCTGGTGTCCATTTCAATCATTATCTCTCTGGTTTTATTTTCAGAAGCAGATGATTCCTCCAAGGCTACTCCATAATATCATCCCCTCGTTCTCTGTACTCCTTATCTATCCAACCATTGCAGAATAATCAGAGTAGGTGGCGTGACTGAGAATTGTACTGAGAGTCTGAGATGTACAAGGTGAACATGAATGGAGACAGCAGAGTCCCTTGTGGAGCTCCTGTACTGCACATCTCCAAATCAGACAGAGCATTGGCCCATCTCACATACTGTGGCCTTTCTGTCAGGTAGTCAGTAGTGCATGATGTTGGATGTTTTTACTGACATTTCCTGCAGTTTCTCTCTCAGTAGCTGCAGGTGAATCATGTTAAATGCACTTGGGAACTCAAAGAAGGTGATCACCTCACTTCTCCCGCTGTAACTATCTAAATGTGACTGAGCTCTCTGGAGCATCGACTCTCAGATTTGGTCTATATGGAAACTGCAGAGAGGCCAAGACAAAACATAAAAACATCTAGGTGGGCCAAGATTACCTTCATCACACTATATGCTGACAAGCACTAATTACTCTTTGAGCACACACACCTTCAAATGTTCCAGACTCAGGATGTAAATGTTACTCAGGATGACAGACAGCTGGCTAGCACAGATACTACTGCAGTTTATCAGTTTATGCCTGCGTGTAGTGCAACAATGCAGGTGAACAGTTTATTTAAATAGTCTCTCGTCTGTTTGTGTCAGCTTGAGTGGGTCAATAAATCCCAACACAACCCCCCCACCCCCCCACCAGCCACTCCAGGTTGGAATTGTCATATTTGCTGCAGGGTGTTTCCCATTTACATAGTGACACATTAGGGAGATGCCCTTTAAGCTGTTCACTGTTTGGCCACCGAGCAGCTTGAGTGGAGCAGCTAGGGGTTTAGTGCATTAATAAAGGCCATGTCACTGTCAATCTCTAAGGATGGGGAGAGCAATATCTATTTAATTCTGTCAAATGGAGTAAGATCATTCACCTATCACTGCTACACTGCTTCAGTTTCACCTGAAAGAGATCAATATCTTCTTATAATTGCTTTATTTTCATAGTTTAGTCAGCCAGCTCATGTAGAAAATATAATCAGAGCATAAAAGTAATTTTGGGGCTGATTAAAATCTATAGTGAGGATCAGCAGAGATGCTTATGGTGAGCAAAAGCAGAGAATACATAACAAGAAAACACATTACAAAAGCTTGCACATGTTTTTCTTTAGGGCCTTAAGCTGTCACACCCTCTGACTCACATACTGCACAAGGGTACGCAGAATGTTTACTATAGAAAGTGGACTATGTCCCACATGCGAGTTGCACAATGAATGGAATTTACTTATAAGTGGATTTTAAAGTTTGCAGCATTTTTATGTCTAGTAGTTATGAAAGGGAAAATGTTAAAGGTGCCAGATGTAAAAAGAAAAAAAATGGGTGGGGTTTCTTGTTTTTCTTTAATTTCTGCGGCACATGGACATGGTGATGTCTTCCTTCTTCAGATGTTGTGCAGCAGCATAGAAATTATCCAACAACCAACCAGCATGATTTTCTGTTGTAGGAGTTACAGGATTTCAGCCTCTAGTCTTCAGTGTCATCTACTGGGGTAGGGTCCGTTGTAAGCGATGTAAAAAGCAGAATAAGAGCATAAGATCTAATTGGCTGGGTCTACTTTTACTCCTGCTCGCCAATGGTGCCTGTAACTGTTTGAGGTATTCTTCAGCACAAAAAATTTTCAAATGTAAGTGTATGATGACTGAATTAGATACGAGCATATGCTATTGCATTATCATCATCAACAAATATATTTAAAAATCCAAGTAAACAACAGCTGTGTAAACAACAATCAGTGCTAAAAGAAATTGGGACAAAATGTGAAAAAAATCAAGCGACAGTGAAGTCCAGATTTAATTGAGCCCATATGTGACGAAAATACAAATACTAAACACAAATACTTTGACTTGTCAAGAAGAACACTCTTGCTCCAGTTTCCTCTCAACTTGTTATCCACACACAGTGAAGGAATATAGCCAGAAAATAATGAAACCAGATTGAAATAAAAGACCAGTCATTATTTTCTCAAATGTTTTAAACTGTTAAACTTTAAGCTGTTGCTTAACAAACAGTTTTACATAATCCACCTTTAGTCTTATTGGCCTTCAATCTAATGCACTACAAAGCTGCTTAGTAGTTTAGAGACACTGGTAGGGCTATTTTGTTTTTCCACTTCCACAGGTAGATAAAATGAAAATGTCTGATCAATAGTGTAATCAGCTCACTATATTTCTGCCATGAAGCTTGTCAATAAATTATGTTGGAAAAAGAACAGCAATATTAAGGCATAGCAGAAAGTTGGAAATAAAACTTTTGTCCTTGTTGTTGCCCTCTTCAGTAGTAAGTGCTAATTAATTTTGATATTTAATATGCAAGAAAAATGGCATTGCATTCAGCAGTCCTTATGATGATATTGTCTAAGTTTAAATTTTAATTTTATTATCTTCAAGGTTAAAACAGTCTTTCATATACAGCCACAAAAAAAAGCCCCCCCCCCCCGCCCCCAGAGAGAGACAGATATAATTAAGATAGATAAGGCAGCTGCTGAACCCTGCAGCACATAGTCACATAGCTAAATACAAGTATTGTCAACCAATCAAATATAATCTTCAATGATGTTTAAACTAGGGATGAAGTGGTTGTGGCTTTTGTTGTGGAAGATGTGTGTGGTGAAATTATGCTGACGTTAACAAAAGTGCAGATGATGTGATTTAAAACCAATTTAACCGCATATCTTGTGATTTGAACACACAATTATTATTGCTGTTATTCCACCAACATTGATATGTAATAGAAACATGAGCCACGCATAGCAGATGTAACCATTCAGAGCACATTTCTGCAATTTAACAATGGAGAAAACATAACACACAGCATTTAAAAAAATACTGATGGCGTTTGAGGGAATTTTTTACTGAGGTACAGAAAAAAACCAGTCACTTGCAAAATTTGGATTTAAACACTTCTGAAGTTATTCTTTTTTCAATACTATACCTTTGTGGGCCCCATACACACACTCATGCAGACCTCACACATCAACCCTGAATCAACTAATCCAATCCTTGCAGGCCTGGATTGGTGCGAATGCTGCCACTCATTGGTCGCTGAGCATCCATGAAGAGGAGGCGCCCTTATCTGTCCCACCATGCTGTGTATATCACAGGAAGAAGAGGAGGGAGCTTACTTCAATGGAAATGCAATGTCCTCAGCCTGGTTGGTGTGAGGCCTTCCATCCTGTTTGGTCCTGAGTGTAACTGTAGAGTCTGTCACTGAGGATAACTCCTTTGTTAGCATTGTTAGCCAACTTAGCGGCAAGACAGCGGTGTGCTGGCCAGTCTGCACTAGCCCACCTTTGCTAATGTCCACTCTCTTGGCCATGGATACTGGACGGATTATAATCCCTCATGAATGTCCCAGTTGATGCCATCTGTCCAGATGCTAATATAGACAAACAGAAAGCAAAAGAAAAATACATTAGTCCATAGAGATAATGAATTCATCTGTAAGAAATAAAGTTGAGTTTTGTGTCCATAGGTCTTCACGCTACAATGTCTCTGCATATGAAAATAAGCTATCCCAGCGCTAGGAAAACGAGGCTGTGATTATTTATTGTCTCTGGAAAAAAGTGTCTCAATCACTCAGTAGGGGTGAGTACGGCGTAATAAAACCCTTGTCCACTCATGTATCACAGAACAGAACTAATCTCAGGCCGAAATCCGTCCTCCTGCTCATATGAGCTTTCAGGCTGGTTTGGACAATTAAACACACATTAGCGAGTCAGTGAGGTGTTTTGTCACCTCTCACCGCGGTTGGATTTCTCTTCCTCTACATGTGCCCTGCAGGTGTTTCAGACTATTTATCAGCAGCAGCAGCACAGAACAACAATGTTGATTGTAAATGATAGCTATTATGGGAACAGCAAACAGATTGAGAGACACACAACGATTATTCAAAGTGTGTTCTCTGACAACCTGACAGAAGGAATTTTAATATGGTTGCGGCACAATGTGAATCTGACCCTTATCCCCGAATGAGTTTCCACAGAGACGCTGACGTCATGTAACTGTTCCGGTGGTGATGCTTCAGAATGCTAATGGGCTCACTGGTGTCCAATATATGTTGTCAGTTACCTGGCAGAGGTGAGTCACTCAGAGCACAAACAAAAAGTGCAGCTTGTTGAGAGGAAACAGAAGAAGAAGAGGAAGGAGAAAAAAACCAAGTGAGCGAGAGAGAAAATGTGGACATGCTTGGTTTATTGGTACGGAAAAAGTCACCGATCCATTCCTAATCAGACCTATGTAGCCCTAAGCACACACTCCAATATGACGCAAAGGCTGGAGTGTGTTTAGACGGCTGCCCACCTCCTCTCTCTTCATCCTGCTTTGTCTGCCTCTGCATTATAAAAGGTCACTTCTGTCTGGCCCACTACTCAGGACATTTTTTGCCATAATTGTCAGGACCAAAACTCCTCACGCTTAGAAAAAACCCTTACTTTAAGCTGCGATGCATCTGTCTTAGATGAGTTTTCTCAGATGAGTTTTGGTAATTTGGTGTTCTCTGTGTATTTGTGGATTTATACGTGTGTGTGTCTTTCTCTCTATAGATCTGTATGCAGTAAACACAAACATGCTTATGTAGAACATGTCTACAACTCAATTTCCACTGAAGACTCAACTTGTTGAGAGGAAACAGAAGAAGAAGAGGGACTGTAAAATGTAATGAAATCTAAAATGTCGCAGTTTCAAATCATTTAAGCCGTATTCTTCATTTGACAAAATATTACATATTGAAAATTTGAAACTGTAAAATTATTACTTTTTCAAAATATGCTCATCTGTGGTGACAGCAATATGTTTCAGAAGAGTTCAGACAAGAGAACAAAAGGCAGAACGAATTTCTATAAAGCTAGAAAAGAAATCCCCATAGCTATTAAAGTTTATTGATAACAGGTCAATAACCATGAGAGAGGCTTAATTTTTCAGAATTAAAGATAAGGAATGGTTCAACATTCTGTAAGAAACCGCATTGGGAAATTGTTAAAGAATGCCCTTTTCATTGTCAAACTGCAGAATGTAGGGATTTCATCATCTATGTTACATAATATCAGTAAAAGAACCCAGAGAAATCTTTATTCTATGTAAAGGACAAGGCTTTAACACCAATACTGTATTGAAATGGGGATGGCACTGTAGTGGAAATCACTGAATGGGCTCCAGAACACTTGTGAAAACCAGTGTCAGTGACAACAGTTTGTTGCCGCAATCACAAATCCAATTTAAAACTCAGCACTCCAAAAGAAAAAAAAAACATAAGCAGAATACATAAATGTTGCTGTACTCGTGGAGGCACAGCAGAACACTGTCCTCTGGGTAATCAATATTTGAAATTCCTTTTGAAAAAACATAAATATAGTATCATCCAGCTGAAGAGCAGAGGGAAAGTGTAATCATTAATGCACGTGGCATGAGTACAATGCTTGGGCTTAACACTCACTGGACACTTTGATATTTGAGTTACTCTTTGGCTCGAAGCTGTCGGGCCATTCTGATCTAAGCTCTGAAGTCAATAACTCATTTTTGTCCAAAGAACTGTCGCTCACTAGATCCATTATCCATTGATTCATTACCTACTGCTTATCCGTAATTGGGTCATCATGGCAGCAGGTTAAGCAGGGTATTCCAGATGTCTTTCTTCTCTAGCCATACCTTCCAGTTCATCCTGGAGGAATTCCAAGGCTGGACAAGATATAAAATTTCTTGACCAGGTTCTTGCTCTACCCTATCATCTCTTCCCAGTGGGGAGTACCTTGAAACACCTTTCTCCTAACAAGATACCACCTCCATTGGTCCTTCTGATATGCAGGAGTACCATATATGTCTTTGTTTTTTATCCCGAGTTAGGGTTAGAACACAAGTTTCCTACAAAGATTAGGATAATGGCATGAATTCATTCTCTGTAAAACCTAGAGATGGTTGTGTGTGTAAATTACATCAACCATGCCATGTTTAAAGTTTGTTAAATCACATCCCCCCCCCCCATGTTTAGTTTGAACTTCAGCAGGCCATCTGGACCATGTCTACATGCCTAAAAGCTTTGGGTTGCTGCCATGTAATTGGCTGATTAGATATTTGTGTTAATGAGCAGTTGAATGGGTGAATCTGAAAAATTGGTCAAATTAGTGTATATGCATGGTCATCCATCCATCCATCCGTCCATCCATCCGTCCATCCATCCATCCATCCATCCATTTCAGGGAAAAGACAATGCCAAACCATTTTCTATGCATGTTCTACCAGCATTGCTCTGTAATAAAAGAGTCTGTGAGATAAACATTTTAAGGTATAACCAAAAAAAGACAAAGCAGGCACTCAGCTGTTGAGCTTCTGAAATGTTATAAAAAAAATCAACATATGATTTTGTTTTGTAACATTGTCTATTACAAATATTAATTTAAAATGAGTTTTAAATAATTAACACAAAGCCCTAGCTTTTTGGGGTAAAGGGGCTGTAAATTTGCACTGGCTTTGCGAACACAGCTGTCTATTATTCTGCGAGCACGTGTAGTTCATAAGAAGGTTGTGGGTGGGGGGGCTATGCTGGCTGTAGTCCAGACCCAGATGAGCAGTTGTGGCCAGTTTTGGATGGCATATGACCAATTTGGCAGCAATTGCTGTCAGACTCGGAGGCCAGACTGAGTAACAGACTGGCAACTTTGTTATGTGAAGCGCTTCTGCAGAGCTTGTTGTATGTTGCCTCTGCAGTTACTAAATGGCAGCTGTATAAAAGCTATCTGGCTCTGACTTGCAATTGGTAATTCAGAAGAGTGAAGCGAAGAAGAGGCTGCCACCTCAAGACCATGACCACAAATCTATGCATGTTATTTATGTGTGTTATCATGCACTTACATGCATAAAGAGAACAATAGTATATTCTCTGAGTTCTGCTCCATATTGTCACGGACAACAATTGCATCCATCAGCCTGTGTCCTTCTGATAAGATAATGACTATAGACCTTGTTAATTAAAAAAAAAAGATACTGCTGAGAAACAATCTACTAATAAACCAATTCTAATTAGCATGTTTCCCGTCCATCTGAATGCCCATACGTTTGCAGCTGATTTTCATAAACTGGGAGGGTATTTCTGTTTGCATGTGTGAATGTGTTTAAACATGCTTATTTACTGTGTGATTTGGTCTCTTTGCTTTGCATCGCATGTGTGCATCTATGCCTGTGTGCATGTGTTGATCCATGTTTATTTATGCTTCGTGGCAATGCATACATTTCTTGCTGGGCAAAGAGGAGCAGATGAGCAAACAGCCAATGAAGGAGGGTTGGCCTGGAGGCTTTGTATGCCTGTGTGTGCATATTTCTGTTTGTTTGTGTGTGTGTGTGTGTTTGTGTGTGTGTGTGTGTGTGTGTGTGTGTGTGTGTGTGAGTGAGAGAGTGAGAAAGTGTGAGGTAATAACTAAAGTTTATTTTATGTCCTGTTTTGGTCCACCTTCAGTTTGCTTTGTGTACTTGGGTGGACATAACTCCTTTGGATGGCTGGATTGTGTCAGCAAGATGTGTAGCCTCCCTCCTGCACGACACATAAATCACTGTCTCCCCTGCTGACTGACTTTACACCACACAAACCCATCACCGAAAACAACTCTGGCCACAGTAAAGAAATACCCAACAAAGTATTTCTTCACCCGAACTATTAGACACTTTGCTACCCCCCGAATATTCACAAAATCTATATATAGTGGTGTTTTTCAATAAGCAAAACTAAGAAGAAAACCACCGTCCTCTTTACTACCCTTTAAAATATATATATTTATATACAGAGATGTATTTCTGTTCTTAGTTCATATTTCATCTGAAAACTTCTGACAACGACAGAGGAGAAAAAAATCAAAGCGGTAGGATCTTTGTCCATTCACATTCCTATAAGACACAAGCTGCTGCGTGTGGCTTGTCCAATAAAAATTTCAGACCAGTCAGAAACCAGCCAAGACAGTTATGAGGAAGCATCCAGGACCAGAAAGTCATTCTGGCTTAGAAATGAGTCGCACGCCCCTCAGGCAGGCTTGGAGCCAGGGTCAGACTCTGGCACACTAGTGGAAAGTTATCTCAACAGAGTCAGAAGAGCACATTGAATGCCCAGAGCTGGCCACTGTAGCCATGCAAGCGTAAATGCATCTCACACTGGGGAAATTTCCCACGGCAAAAACAAGTGCACAAGTATTAGGTTTGTTGACTTGACTATGACGATGTGTGATTTCGTCAGAGGTGCTGTTTTCAGCTGCTTGCCTGAAAGAAATACTTATGATCCCCCCCCCCCCCACCAAGTTTGTCTTTTATTTCCCTGGCTGCACTGCCATTTCCCATTTTCCACATGGAGACATTTCATCGTGCATGGCTTTCTTGTACAGACTGCTACTTTCATTTAAATACCACTTAAATCCACAAAAATGTACTGCAGGCATCTTAATTATTATTACATTATACCCACTAGGGAAGAAATTGATATGTACATTTTTGATTTTAACGAGCACCTGTAACATAATGTTTTAGAAATCCAATATTTGCCACCAGGCTGAAAAGAACAACAAGAAAATGCATTTTAGTTAATACACTTCATGTTGATAAATGGTGCTTATCTTTCGCTTTCTGACGCACAGCATATGCTAAGACCTGTAGTCCGACAGGGTATGGGGAAGATTAATTTTAGACAAGTAATGATCGTGAATGTGGTTAAACAAGCAGAATAACAAAAAACAGCTAGTCTTTCAGATGCTTTTCAGGGTACTGTTTCCAAGTACAGTTGTGGCTGTGATTAAAATAGCACTACATTGGCTATTAGTGTCACAGTATGTACGCCAGACAACAAATGGCAGTAAAAAAAGAGCTCCCTTACCTCAGAACAGAAAGTGCTTGCCAAGGAAAATGGAAGTATTTAAAAATGGATTGCCTGTTTAAACACCATGTAAAATTAAGCAGATTATAGATGTATACATCCAGCACTTGCCTTCACAAAGGTTCTCTCTATTTTTCTCTGTCAAACTCCCATCCTCTCAACCTCTCTTTTTTCCTGTCACCTATTCGGCTATAATTCAGTCTCTATCTCGCTAACACTAATTACTTTTTTGCTAAGACAATGACATAGGCCCATTCTCAATTGCCAGTTATGAGGAGAGATGTTTTCCCCATGCCATTCCCAGGAAATTAGCCTGTTTGTGATTTAATTTCAGATTTTCAGACGTAATTACTTGTGTAAGTGTTTGTGTGCGTGTCTTGCAGGGTGTAAATGTTTATAAGTGCCGTGATGTGTTCTCCAGCACATGTGCACAAATCATTTGTGTGGGTAATGAAAATTAAGTAGTTTGACTATAAAGTAGCACATATGTGGGCACCAGTAATGATGGGACTAGTAATGATAGCTTGACTCAGGTCTGTCTCCTAGAAACGAGCAACGAGGGCTTTTGTGATTCAAAAATAAATGTCTGTTATTTGCAGAACTATATATTTTCTAAAGCTGGGTAGAAGTGGAAAAAAGAAAGCCCAGCCTGGCAATCAAATTGGGAGAATGAGACTCATTGCAGGAATGGACATATTCATTGTAGAACCCTTGAGATAAATTCATAATAAATAAGTAAATAGTTGTTTGGTCATCTCTCGTGTGTCACCGCTTTGACTTAACCCATGTCACCAGATGGGAATGTTACATTTCACAATTGATGAAGATTTAAGGAGATGAGACCAAAAAGTTGCATACGTCAGTCCAGACACATACTGTAAATATTCTTATCCACTTTGTGGGTAATGTGGCTGTGTGAAAAACTAGTTTATAGTTCTAGGCTGTACTATTGTAATTTGTTGTTATGAGGCTACTCTAAAAGCGCTCTAAAAAGTCTTGACTTGAGCCATAACGCCACATCAAGAAAAGTAATTACATTACATTTTTAATCATTATTTTTCATCTCTGGCTCTCATTCACAGTGATTCTTTTACCCGGTCTTCCCCCCATCATCCCCAGCCAGTGGCGACAGATAGCTGCCCCTCCCTAAGTCTGGTCCTGCCAGATGTTTTTTCCAGTTAAAATGGAGTTCTTTTTTATCTCACCAATACCAGTGGCTTTTGGCTTCACTTTGTATTATTGTAGTGCGTTTACCTTGCAATATGAAGAATTGTGTGGTGTCTGTTGTTGTGAAGTGGTGCAATAAAAATAAAAATAAACTGAATTAAACCCCATCTATTATGTCAAAACAATGAACTCACAACTTTTGGAAACTAAAAAAAGATGCGGGTGGGCTTCTGGTGAGTAGGGCAGATGGGGAAAGCTTGTTAGGGTGAGGCATTGTGTCAAATGTCCTCCCTTACTCTGGATTTTACACCTCCTTTGTTTCTGAGTCGTAGCTAGAGGCCAAATCTCTCCACCACCTACGATCATCGACATGAACGTTGTGTTCTGTTCAACACGTTCATATGTGCTCCCTACACAACTTACATTCCAAGGTGAAATTGCAAATGTGCACCTGCAAGTGGTCAGAGTTGGGCTTCCAGGGTTGGAGAGTTGGGAAATAGAGGGCAAGGAGACAACCTTGAAGTCATGTTTTAAATTTACCCTTTGACAATGGCTGTATATGAAAACAACTGTATGTATAAAGAATTACTTAATACACCTTTAAAATCCTGTTTTTGCCAACCTTGAACTATTCAGTATTCTTACTGCACAGTTGTTTAATGGTGTTATTACACCTGTAGGTTATTTCCTGTGGTCTGAAACAGTTAATGCAGCTTGCAGCTTTTTCTCGTGGTTTGTTTTCTTTTCACACAGACAAAACTCCAAATGAACTCAACAAAACAAGGGAGCCAAAATGCATCACTACAAACCACATAAGTACAAGAAGAAGGTGCGGTGTTTGGCACAAGCAGATAACATGGAGAATTTACTCATAACATTCATATTTATAGTTTATGTAATCTGCATTTATCTTGTACTCTACTGTATACCAGAATGCAAAGCACGCCTGGCTATGGGAAAGTGTTGAGCTCAGACTTAACTCTGTTTAGCAGCATAAACCTAATAGGTGGGGTTAGATCAAGATCACATTCTTACTAAACAAACTAACTGAATTGCTCTAGAGTTTGTTGGAAACCATAGGCTTCCTCTTCCAAGGGGCCTTAATGTGGTTGTTTTGTTCTGTAGCCGAGTGCCTGCAAATTCATTGAGAGAGGAGAAAAAAACAATGATTTTGATTTTAGTATCAAGTTACTTTTTAGGATTAGAAATGATAGCTATGTCATATAAAATGTTCATCAGGTACAGTGGGGGTAAGATGACTGACTTGGTTAAGAGCAGATAGCGGCTGAGGTTAATAAAAAGCCAAGTGTTAATTACAGGTCTGAGACATGATGCATATTCCAATATCCTGCACAAATGTCAGAGTACTGACATTTGTATTCTCTGGTATTCTCACCGAACAAGGCACTCAAAGTAAATCAAGTTCTGCAATTGTCCAATATATTTACCTATTTATTTAGTTTTTAGACTGAAAATTTGTGTTTAGGACATAAATATGGATTAAAATAGTAGTTAAAAAGTTAAGATATACATTTTTGCTTGATTTTATAGTGCCTTTAATTACTGATTCAATGGTTATGTCACTGCACTGTATGTGTAATATCGTAGGGCATTACTTCAAGATGCCACTAGGTGGCGCATAGCGCTCAGGAGGAACGTAAACCTTTATTGAGGCAAGCGTTAACAAAATAAAATCAGTTAAATCCAAGGTCATGAAATGTGCCTCTTTCTGTTATTAATAGGTTAATAGTCCTCAAAATGACGTGTACGTAAAATATTAGAAATTATAAGACTGTTGTGAAGCAGTTAAACTTAAGTTTAAATATAAAATAAAATGTTATGAGATTGTAACTGCTAGTATTAAGTGCAAGGTCATGCTAACATACTTGTCACTAGCGGGTAAAGTGAGCTTAAAGTAAAATATCCAAGCTGATGAAGCACAAATGGTCTTTGTGACAGTAAGCTAAATGGGCTTATTGACATATGTTGTGTTATTGAAATAAGGTGAAGGTGATGCAAATGCAGTAATTAATGTAATTTAATGTAATTAAATGAATTTACTACGGACTTGCTATGCGTTATATTGTGCAATTCAAGTACCACTGAAGAAATGCTATGCGTTATATTGTGCAATTCAAGTACCACTGAAGAAGAAAAACGGTCATGGACATATGATTTACTTTGTTGTGTTCCAGTTGCCATGTAATTATACTTGCTAGGTTATTCATGCAATTCCTGACAATGTATCAACATCTGTGACAACATACTTTACAAAAGGTTGTTAATTATATCACGATGGCCATGTAGCAGGCAGGTCAGGTTCCAAACCAGGACACCAAAGTACAAAGTAAAACTCAAAACAGATTTATTACTAAATGAAAGAAAGCAAAAAATACAAAATAATCCTGATGGCGCAGAAATAAGGAACTAATGAACTAATGACAAAACAGAACACAGTGCACAAGGGATGAGAGGCTATCAAAGTAAAACAATGAAGTGACTTACACTGAGACCTGGACTAAGACATGACACAAGCTCGACACAAAGACAGAAGATAAGAAAACATGGAGACAAGACTGAATAAACAGAATAGGGATAAACAACTTCCTGTTAACTTAATACACATATAACTGGAACATAACCATAACAAAAAGCCAGAATGTCAGTCATACAGAATATAGAACTATAATACAAAGATAATAAAAACAACCCCCAACCCCCTCCAAACATTTCCAAAACCTATGAATACGTGGCAGGTATTCATGGGAATTCATTTATGAGTTTGTGTTTCCTTGTTTAAAGCTGTTTTTTAGTTCATTTAAATCAACCTTGGGTTTGTTTTGTATTCTCAATGTGGAAAGGCTTTATAGATGTGCAAAGGTCTGTATGGGCTAGCAACTAGGCTTGAAATAAACATAAATTCGTCGTTTGTTTTTTTTACACAGCACCTTTTTCCTGTACAGAGATGGGCAGTAACACTGTAATCCGATTACTTTTTTCAAGTAACGAGTAAAGTAAGGGATTACTATTGCAAAAAAGGTAATTAGATTACTGTTACTTTCCCGTAAGCACGTTGCGTTTTGCAAGAGTGTCTCATGACAAGCGAGTGCAACGTTCGTGGCAACAGCTGTGTGCAGATCAACAATGGATAATATATCGAGTGCAGGAGAGAGTACGAGCATGCAGTGTTTAAAGCGTGGAAGTACTGACCTTACTTTGAGTTTGATTCCGTAAAAAGTGACAAAAACATTAGCGTCCGCTGTTCACTACGTGGGAAGAAAACTTCTTTTTACAGCGAAAAAACCCCTCAACTTCCGCGCAAGCACCGAGTACGCTACCAGGGAATGGGAAATTCACAGACAAACTCGTGGATTCTTCCAATGACCGCTGCGGCGGACCTGCATTAGGGCAAACCTCCACCTGCTATACAGTTGAAAATAGAGGATACAGGACCTGGAATGTGCAGAAAATAGGTTTAAATGTTAAACAAATTTCTTCCATTCAGAGAATGTTGCATATAATTTAATTTTTGCTTGATGGAATAAAGTTAAAAGATTAAAACTAATAAAACAAGTTTTAAAAAGAGACTTTTCCATTTGATTACATTTTGTATGATGGATTATGCAGAAAAAGTAGAATTTGGCTGAAAGATCTATCACTTTATCACCTATTCAGGTTGTAAATCATGTTTTAAAAAAGTAACTGAGTAATTAATTACTTTTGAAAATAAGTAATCAGTAAAGTAACGGAATTACTTTTTGGGGCAAGTAATCAGTAATTAGTTACTGATTACTTTTTTCAAGTAACTTGACCAACCTCATCAGCTGATTCATACCAAACAAACTATAGGTGTAAATGCTCTTAGGAAGCAAAATAAATCCTCCAAGCTCATGATCTCTGCAATCGCAGGATTTAGGATCACACCCTTCCATTACGCCCACCAGCCCACGGGGTTATGATATTTGTTTTGAAATATAAAGTCAGGATATATTTACCGGTATTTATATTTATGTATTACTTAAATTTCACATGTAGGTGTATAACCAAAGAGAAAAAAAAACACACATACTCATAAATCCTATGTGCCATTCATAGAATCTACAGTAGTTATTTACAGGGATAAGTGGCAGACATGGTGCTGAAATTCTGTTTCCCTGACACAGGGGTGTCTTTCTGCCATCTGCTCTTGGGCTCAACAACACACACACACACACACACACACACACACACACACACACACACACACACACACACACACACAACCAAAAACACACAACTTCAAACACCACACACCTTTACAATCACAATTTAGAGACAGTTAGAAAAATGACAAAGCAGGAACGATACAAGTGAGCCTTGAGCTCAACATCAATATCTCCTATTGATTTCCCTTTTGTCCTGACACAGAAAAATGAACAATTTTACAACAATAGACTGCACTATTCAGTTTTCTGTTCCCTCCCCTGCTCTTATCTCTCTTCATTTTCCTTTTCAGCCTTTTATTGCAGAGGCTGGAAATAATGACATAATAGCTGTAGGTTTTCGTTGCAAGCAGCAGATGAGGATCACCCACAGTCAGAGATGGGAGATTGTTATTTCCTCTTGGTAACCTCATCTTTCTGGTTTCTGGCCACCCAGATTCAGGGTCATTCACGGTCAAGGAGAAAAGTGCTAGAGCGGTGAACTGTAGAGGGCAAAGGACACAGTAAATTATTCTGCCCTGTTGATCACTTCTTTATGGTTAAAGTTCAGATGTGAAATATTATAGGCCTATAAAATGTATTTTTATATTCGTTATCAAAAGATAAATGACAGGGACTACAAGCATGTGCACATGGCTCCTCTTGAAAGACCCACTGAGTATGGAGTTGCTGGAGTTGTGTGCTATAAAGTGCTTTCTAAGACCTCTTGAGTTACACAACTGTCCTTTGGCACTTTTGCTGCACATCACTACGCTCATTTTCTCATTTTCTTGATAAATGAGACCAACCGCTAGCTTTGCAGTGATCTCATAACGCTTGATTTACGTCTAACAATGCTTCAAAGGCTGGAGTGAAATATATGGGTGACAGCAACACTCATACTCTGTCCAGGCAGCTCTGTTGGCCTGCATCTACACACTCAAAAGACCCAAGAACAGAAAGCAGACCCTCTGGACTCCTGGTTGGGTGACTGTTAAGTTGGCACTGGTGGGTGTGTTATTGGTATTCTGATAGCAAAGAGGCAGAACACTGACTGGCCACCCCTGGAGAGATTGAGGAAAAAAAAAAATCTAATTAGTTCAAAAACAAAAAGGCATCCGCTGAAAAGCAGCTACATCCATGGTGACTGGCAGACTGACAAAACCACTCCCAGTGGCCCTCCTGAGAGGAAGAGAAGGGCCTCCTCTCCCCATGTGGTCACAGCACAAATAAGCCAGAATCAAGGACTTCAAAGGAGCCAGGGACAAACACCACACACAGGGTCTGTCTGAGACATCTCCGGTCATGTGACTCCAGGCCAGGTGCACTCTGACTGGGTACTTGGCAAACCAGCATGATCGCTGGCCCTGTCAGTATTGATCCTCAGCCAATCAGAGGATCTCCCTTCTTCGAGGTGACCATTCTGGGGGCTTAGGCCACCTCCCAGATTGGCTGAGCACCTGCTGCTCTCCAATATGCCCACCCGCTCCCCACAGGGACACAACAGGCCTCTCATTCACGCTACTTCAAGCCCCCTCCCCGTCCATCTCCCCCTGCCAGGTGGGACCAAACACATGCCCGCTGTCTCATAAACACGAAGACTTGCCAGCGTTGCCCAGCTAGCTGCAAGGAGTCCTGAGAGAAATCCAACTATCACACAAACCTGTTTTGGAGCCAAACAGTTTAGGGAGGAACAAGACAGCCAATAAGCAGAACAAATCCTACAGAACTTTAAAACAGAGCAGCACAAAAGCAGCTGACAGGCAAGAAGCACACACAGACACACACACGCTTTCAACATTTATCAGAAAAGAAAAAAAAAGAAACAAAAGCACAGAAAGAAAAAATGGTAACTGTTGTCTACAAAGCAGAGGCTGATAATAAAAGATTTTCAGCATGAATAAACACGATACAGCAAGTCTGTTCACTGTGCTTATAGGAGAGAAATGAAAGGGAAGCCAAATAAGAAATTGCCTTCCCCCTCAGTTTGTTCATTTCCTGCAAAGAGTCAGTGATGACCAATATGTCTGACCATCAAACTACAGCGGCTTCCTGGAAATAGCCATGTGATGTAGGTAGGAGTGGCGTTATGAGCTGCATCGGAGCTCCAGGCCAGCTGATGGAGCCAGACGAGCTGTCCATTAATGACAGACACAAAGGTGAAATCAAGCCCATCACTCAATCCCCCTTCACACCTCCGCATCCCTCACTCCTCCCCTTACATCTAAATAAGCACACTCCTGCTCTTCTTTATCCGTCTGTATCACTCTCTCTGCCTCCTCAGACGTCGCTCTATTAACCCGTCCCTCTCAGCAGAGGAGTCGTGGCAATCTCAGCTGGGCAAAACCAATTCAACAGACAGTGTAATGCTCTTCACTCCTGCTAAGCTCTGGCTGGAGCTCTTGAACTGGAAATTACATTTTCACAGCTTTCTAACACTGAATTAATGCAAATTATAATGAGTGTTTGAAATGAAGATGCAGTAATAACAGCAACTATATTTTATGCCAAAGGAGCATATTTGTCTGAGCCAAATGTTAATATCACAGCTTTTGACAGCTGCAATTTGTATTCAGACAACACTAGCCGCGTTTTATTCCCACTTCTTTTTCTCTCACTGCACCATCTCCTTTCTGTGAAGTGGTGTTAAAAAAAAGACGTTGAAAGACAGCCTGCAAAAATGAAGAGCATGGTAACAGACATGTTATATACATCATGCATGGGGTTTTTTTTTTGCTGTTAACAGTAAGCAGTGAGAGTGAGAGAAGGACCATGAGACAAAATGTTGTTATGTCTGGAAATGAGAGGAGGAGAGAAAAACAGAGAGAAAATGATAGCACTTGGGAGGGAAGTTAATAGTGATAAAGCACTCCGCTTGAGAAGAGTACACTTCAATCCACACAGCTGTAGCTGCTCAACTGCAACCAAGACAAGGTAATCTAAACAGTTATTTTGTGACGGTTTTTTGAAAACAGCCTACAGTGAGTGCTTGAAGACATAAATATAGACTCTCTTTCTCTCACATTCACACAAAGCACCGTAAGATAAGTTACCATTAGGTCAAATTACATTTTTTTACTGGCAGAACTCAGCTTTTCTGTCCGACAGCGTTGAGCAGAGACAATATAAATGTCCCCACACTTTGCAGCATTTACGTCTTTGCTGGTAAATGTATTTTGTTCACTGGTGTAATAAAGAGCAACAAAATCATTAAACAAACAAGGAAATGTGAAAGTCCAAACAAAGCATTGGAACTGCTTAATTGAAAGCATTATATGAGGGACCTTAAAATGAACTTAGTTTAATTTCATAGTCCATTTGTGTTTAATATGTAACAATAAAAAACTATGTACTTTTTGTGTGGTATTTTCAGTTGGTTATGACACACACACACACACACACACACACACACAAAAGTGGTAAATGTCAATAAAATAAACATGTCCTGTCTTGTTCTTCAGTTAGAGATGTAATGATACGTGTAATTGTCCCAAACCATTTGGGACACACGGGATGTTTGAATCAAGGCTCCTGTAAGAAATTTTGTTTGTAGCACAGAATGTCTCGATGCCAACACTCCTTCCCTCTACCCGTTATTGTCCATCAGCCAAAGTCTTTTTAGCCGTGAAAGAAGAGCGGACACATTTTTCTTGGTGTTTTTTTGCAAATGTAATATGATATCCAACAAAAAAAATCCAACAAACACAACAACAAACAAGGAAAACAACTGTGGAGTATTACAGATGTCTTGACACAAGGCATAGTGAAGACTGAACTAATAATACACTATTACAGTTTTTTCTGAATGCTTAAACCCTAACTGTGATTCCTGTAGCACAATCTCTAAAACTATTCAGACTTATAGCAAAACCACTCACTGAGTTTGCAAAACTAAAAGCACAAAAACTGCTTTGCACTCAGTTTGCAATTTTGTAACACACACTTTGCAAAACTGTAGGCACAATTCACTGCACAACACTCAATTACCAAATTTCCAACACACTCCTAGCAAAAGTATACACATGTATGGCTATCATTAACACTAATTTGCCAACTGTCTGGCACACTTTCACATGTGAAAACTTTTTTAGATAATTCGTTCACTTTGCAATCTGCCTAAGCACTATAATACAGGTAAGCTGTGTGTGCGGAGTACAATGGAGGGAGCAGGAAGAGTGAGAAGTAGAGGAGGCCGAGGAAGAGGACGTGGAGGTGAAGAAGTAGGATGAAGAGGACGACAAGGACAAGGAGGAGCAAGAGGAAGACGAGGAGGGGGGAGAGGAAGATGAGGAGGGGGGAGAGGAAGGGTAGGAAGAGTAAGAAATAGAATTGCTGATGACATCAGAGCTACAATAGTGAACCATGTAATCAACCGTGGAATGACCCTGAGGGTAGCTGGCCAACGGGTCCAGCCTAACTCGAGCTGCTACACTGTAGCAAGTACCATAAGGACATCTTGAAATGAGAATCGGTTAGTACAGTCACTTCGCACAAAGATTTGTAGCACTGCCATATGCCAATGAGAAACACACCAATACCATTGATGTGAAAATACTGAAATTGTTACTTTAGAGAATTGCTAGATGACCAGATCCTGGGGGCAGAGGAAGCATGTTCACTGCAGACCAAGTAACCCATAGAGTCATTATGGCGATTGCAAATAATCCTATACTTGGAAATAAACACTTGTGTTTGTTTTGATGTGTGTGAATAAACACCAGTACTTGAAGTTTGGATCCCTCTATGCTTATGGATCTATGACAGAAGTATGAGCTCAAACTGACATAGCCTACCTTGTGCACAGAGAAAGCAAAAGCCAGATGTGTTTTGTATTCATACCATCAGTGTGCAGTTGGCGCATTGTGTGCTTAGTAGATGATGGCTTGTGTGTACTGTTTGATACGGAAACACCATTTTTACGAAGGTGTGAAGAGTTAATCTAGCTGTGTTTGCTTTTGCAAGAGAACTACAATGTTTTGATTATTGGGTGACAGGTTTTCTTATTTGTGTGAAGAGTTTTGCAAAATTAGCCAATAGTTACAAAAAATGTGCTTGAGCAATCAGAAAAAACTGTAATCATGGAAAAGGCGCAGCTGGGGGAATGAGGCACAAGTACAGATATTCAGGACAATCAAGAGACAGGAAGTAAAATATAAATCAAGACATAAGAAAACAAGAAATAAAACTGGCTATTAGAATAAAACAGGAAATTACTCTTTTAGTGAAAGATGGATGTAAACTTGCATTAGATGTAAACTAATGCAAAGGGAACGCTGTGGAAACTTAGCACTAGAGCTGGGAGATAAAATGACAAAGATAAATATTGAGAATGAACTTTACCTTGATAGAAATATGAGACAAGATAAATATAAAGTCAACAGATCCATATTTAACAACATAAAAGACCAATGGCAATGAGAGTAGTGCTGCACCGAACCAATCAAGTGGTGGGAACAGAGCCAGCTCGACATGGCTGCTCCTCCTCCACAGAGAGTAGAGTAGCAGCCGTACATACCAGCAGCAGGAGGTTAAGAGTGTAAGTGAGATAAAAGACAAACTGTCAGTGGAAATTGTGAACAAAAACTTGAAAAACAGCAGTCCTGAACACGACATCCCAACGGCCACTGCCCAAGGCTCAAAAGACAAGGACACTGCTGAAAAGAAGGGTTTATGTGGGATTCTGCAGCGTGGATATATTTGGCTATTTAAACTCTGACAAAGAATCAGAGTAGCATACACTGCAAACTGTGTCAAAAGTATGTTTCCACAAAGACAAGTAACACCACGAAACATTTTTGCCATTTGAAGCAGTGCAATTATTGCACAATGCACAGTTGAAAGCTTACCTGTAAAATGCAATGCATGCACAAAGTAAGATTTTATACTCTGCTCTCCTCTATAATGCCTTATGATGAAAATGAAGAGACACAGCAAAATCACAAATGCAGCAGCCTACTTTATAGCAAAGTTATGATGCAAGTAAGCACAGTGAAAAATGTCAGCTGGTAAAGCAGCTGACCCTCGTTACCAGTTTCCCTCGCCGTAAGCATTAAACAAGACGGCACTTTCCCAGCTATACAGGAGTGTGGCGAGAATTGGTCAAGTTGCACATCTGATCCCTACATGAGCCTCATTTCTCACTTCACTTTTTATGCCTTTTTACATTTTTGCTGGGACAGAGAGCATAACAAAGATGCGAACACTGTTTTACAGTTTTTTCCTGAATGCTTAAACCCTAACTGTGATTCCTGTAGCACAATCTCTAAAACTATTCAGACTTATAGCAAAACCACTCACTGAGTTTGCAAAACTAAAAGCACAAAAACTGCTTTGCACTCAGTTTGCAATTTTGTAACACACACTTTGCAAAACTGTAGGCACAATTCACTGCACAACACTCAATTACCAAATTTCCAACACACTCCTAGCAAAAGTATACACATGTATGGCTATCATTAACACTAATTTGCCAACTGTCTGGCACACTTTCACATGTGAAAACTTTTTTAGATAATTCGTTCACTTTGCAATCTGCCTAAGCACTATAATACAGGTAAGCTGTGTGTGCGGAGTACAATGGAGGGAGCAGAAAGAGTGAGAAGTAGAGGAGGCCGAGGAAGAGGACGTGGAGGTGAAGAAGTAGGATGAAGAGGACGACAAGGACAAGGAGGAGCAAGAGGAAGACGAGGAGGGGGGAGAGGAAGATGAGGAGGGGGGAGAGGAAGGGTAGGAAGAGTAAGAAATAGAATTGCTGATGACATCAGAGCTACAATAGTGGACCATGTAATCAACCGTGGAATGACCCTGAGGGTAGCTGGCCAACAGGTCCAGCCTAACTCGAGCCGCTACACTGTAGCAAGTACCATAAGGACATCTTGAAATGAGAATCGGTTACAGTTTTTGCCCGTTGCTTGAACACATTTGGCAAAACGTCGCTCATTGTGCCAAAACTCTAAACACAAGTAAACACGACACAACACTGGGAAATATACCATACACATCTGTGCCAAAATGAAACTCCACTCCCAAAACCTAAACTCTGCTGTCAAAACCTAACATTCCTCTGTCAAAATGTAACTCTGTTGACAAAATGACACATACTTGCATCATATGCAAACACTTACAGATCAGGGGGAACACACTAGTCTTCTTTACATAAAACACTGCAGTCCTTGATTTCCATTGTGTATTCAGAAGGCACATTTACAGGAGACACATTTCCAAACAACCAAAAACGCAAATAGACCTACTCAATATTGTACATTGCAGTACCATGAATTCAGATAAAGCAAAAAAAAAAAAAAACCACAACACAATAATACTGCAATAGAAAAAACACTATACTGTAAACACAAAAAACCATGACAATTGTGCATAAGTGGGCTCATGGATCCCGCCGTCTGTTGGGGTCTGGCCACAGGACCTCATCAACATCGCAAGCAGTGTCCTCTCCCGCTGGGCACCGGGGAAAATATCCTCTTGCATGTCGAAACCATCCATGGATTGCTGTCACCTGAATGTCGCCGCAGGCCTGTTCCATTGCCTGCAGAAGAGGCATGCGGGCATGTGGTTGGCGGTCATATACACGTCATCTCCAAGCCTAAAAAAACCCTCAATAGGGTTTAAAAATGGTGAGTAAGGGGGCAAGTATACCACTTCAAATTGATTGTGGTTGGAGAACCAGGCCTGGACCAGAGCAGCCCGATGGAAACTGACATGATCCCATATCACCACAAACCTGGGCTGATCTGCTCTGTTCTGTACAACTATATCATGGAGAGCATCTAGAAATGTGAGTATGTGTTGGCTATTGTATGGACCTAGTATTGCATGATGGTGCAGAAGCCCTCGAAGGCATATGGCGGCACATAATGTGATGTTTCCCCCGCGCTGCCCTGGGACGTGCACAATTGCCCTTTGGCCAATTACATTACGACCCCGTCGTCTTGTTTTGCTCAGGTCGAATCCAGCTTCATCAATGAAAATGTATTCATGAGGCTGTGCAGCTCCATCCATGGCCGAGATTCTCTGAAAAAAAGGGGAACATGTCACTGTACTACAGTGCTACACATACGGCACCCTCACCCCATCACACAGGTACCTGTGTAGCTCTCAGAATAGATCCATGTGGTACTGATATGGTACATATTCAGCTGCTACTGGACTTCACCAATACTCTATTGTAAATGTAAGGGACAGTTACACGTACCCGTACATATTCAGCTCGAAGTCCTTTGACCCTGTCACTGTTCCTCTCGAATGGGACTCTGTAGAGCTGCTTCATGGTGATGCTGAGTTTACCCAAGATGCGTCTGATGGTGGTGATGCTCACATGGTTTATGTTGCTGAACACTCGCCTGTCTGCAAGTATTTTCCGTCGTAGCTGGTGGAGACGGATGGCATTGTCTGCCCTCACTAGGTCCACAACGGCAAGTTCCTGCTGTTGTGTGAACAGGCGTTGCCGTCCTCCCCCAGAAGGTCTTCGGGTCATTCTGGAGGAATACAACCACATATTGTCATCGGTTTGCTTATTTTTCTTACAGTACTTTACTGTATGTACTGTGTCATCCACTGTACAACACTGTACTTCAATATAAGGAATCAGCCACTTTGGCTGCAAAAGGAGCATTAGCACCCCGTACACTTGATATGGTAATGTGATATACTGTAGAACAGTGCTATGAAACCATCTGAGTAGAGCAGAAGGTATGGAGGTGAAGACATACCTGTTTTCTAGTCGGAATGTTCGTATTACAGATGCCACTGTGAAGCGGCTTAGATGTGGGTGGACTCTCTGCCCAGCTTCCCTCATAGTCAGGCCATGGTTGATGACATGGTCCACCAAAGTTGCTCTTATTTCATCAGAAATATGGGTCCGTTCATGGCCTCTTCGGCCTTCTCCTCCTCTTCCTCCTCCTCCTCTACCTCTTCCTCTTCCTCTTGCTCTCCCTCCATCCATGCTTGCAAAGTTCTTGAAATGGCTACGCTGAGGGCTTTTTGTAGTTGGCTAATTGGTGTTCGGTTTTGCAAGTACGTGCCTTCAGGTGTGTATTTGAGTGGTTGCAATTATCCGATGTGTTTTGTATTTTGGATACATGTGTTTTCCGAATGGCACCCTGAGATTTCATTTTGTGAGCGAAGTGTCTTATGTATGAAATAGAGTGTAGCATGCAGGACCATGTGTGTTGCATAAAGGGGTAGGTGTGTTGCATAAAGGAGTAGGAGTGTTGCATAATTGGTACTGGGGTGCAAAGCAGCGCTTTTGTTTAAGGTATGGGTACATGTGTTTGAGGTATGGTAACAAAAGCTTCACGTTGTGTTACTTTAGTCTGAGCATGGGTTTATAGTGTTCAAGCAACGGGCAAAAACTGTAATACAGTCACTTCGCACAAAGATTTGTAGCACTGCCATATGCCAATGAGAAACACACCAATACCATTGATGTAAAAATACTGAAATTGTACTTTACAGAACTGCTAGATGACCAGATGCTGGGGCAGAGGAAGCATGTTCACTGCAGACCAAGTAACCCATAGAGTCATTATGGCGATTGCAAATAATCCTATACTTGGAAATAAACACTTGTGTTTGTTTTGATGTGTTTGAATAAACACCAGGGCCCTGTTTCAGGAAGCCGGTTTAGTGGAAAAACTGAGTAAGTATACCCTGAGTTAACGAAAACTCTGGGTTTTCGGTTTCACAAAGCGAGTTCAGATGAAGCCTCAGTGAGTCACTATGACGACACACTCCGTGAAGCTAACCTGCCCCCTAGCAGGTTTACTACAACTAACCCTGACTGTCTCCGCCCCTTTGTCGGAAACCTGACAGTAGGAAGTGTCAGACATGGCGTGCCCCTTCCTTGAAGAGCCAGTAGATCGTGAAGCCCAAATTCTCCGCAGAGCTCTCCGCCGGGAGAGAGTGATCAGAGCGCGTTTGGACATTTTATCATTTCCTGATGATTTTCTGTGTGAACGTTACCGTTTCTCAGCACAATCTATAAGTTATTTGGATAACATCCTCAGGCCATATATTACGCATGTGACACATCGTGGACATCCTCTCAGTTCTGTACATATTATTTGTATTGCACTTCGGTTTTTTGCAAACGGGAGCTTTCTGTATAATATTGGTGACGCTGAGCACGTTTCCAAGGCTACCGTCTGTCGGGCAGTCAGGAATGTTACAGTTGCACTGAAACGTCTCCTGTACTCGTTTGTGTTCCCCGGTCATAGACCCACAAGATTTATCAAAGAGGGATGCCACAAAATTGCAGGTATCAGGATGACCAAAACTTAATTTATGATGTGGTGATACTTGGACTACTACTTAAATTGTACATTTATTTTCACGGTTCCCAGGCGTGATTGGCTGTACAGATGGCACTCACATTCCAATCATTGCTCCTTCAGTAAATGAAGGAGACTATGTGAACAGGAAGTCTTTCCACAGCATTAATGTGCAGGTACATAGTTCCCTGTAGCATTTCAAACTAACAAATTATTTCATTATAGTAATGGATGCTAATTTGTGTTCTCTGCACTGTGAAGATCATATGTGATGCTGCCAACATTATCACAAATGTGGAAGCCAAGTGGCCAGGCTCTGTCCATGACTCACAAATATTCCGTGAATGTACACTGAGCACAAAATTTGGACATGGTGAGTTGAGAATACTTTAAAATATATAAAGACCAATTGCTTCAGGGACATTTGAACTGAAGTGTACCCTTCTGTCTTAGGAGAGTTCACTGGCTACTTGCTTGGTGATAGGGGGTATCCATGTTTACCCTATTTGCTTACCCCTTACCCTGACCCTGAACCGGGCCCACAGCAGCGATATAATCTGGCTAATTGCAGGACAAGAGCCAGAATTGAAATGACTATCGGAATGCTTAAGGCCCGGTTCCAGTGCCTGCAAAGACTCAGGGTCACCCCAGAAAGGGCATGTGACATTATTGTGGCATGTGTGATTCTTCACAACATTGCCACAATTAGAGGAGAACACTGTCCTTCTGAACCAAACATCAGCAGTGATCCAAACCATGAACATCCTGACCCTCCCACGGACATACAAGATGGAAGCGCAGTCAGAGACACCATATGTCACAATCATTTCCTTTGACCCATCACCTCAACATGTTGAAAGAAGAATAAACAGATTTTTTGTTCAACTGGCTTTATTGGTCGCCTGTGTTTCCTGTACACAAAGTATTAAAAGATGTAAACCTCATAAAGTGTCTCTGTTGCTTCCTCCTCTGTAACAGCTGTCAATGTTTCTTCATTATTTTCCTGTAGTAAAGAAATAGACAACATTGCTGTTCTACTGTAAACTCATATAATCTGTGGAGTATTACTCACAACTGCATGTTGGTCTGGCTCAACAGGAGGCTGCACCAGATGCAGTACACCACCACCATCAACTGATAGAATATGAGGTTTATACAGGTCACTTAAACTTACAAGGGACCAAATGGCAATTAACAAACATACCAATCACCTTACACTTCATTGTCATTATGCTCTCAAAGACAACCAAGACTGAGGGAAGGCAAAATCAGTAGGAAAATAACTTCACTACAAAATAATCCATTATGGTAAAGAGTTTATCAAATGAATGAGTAGCACTGCAAAGGTGACTGTGAAGAAAGGATGTATGCACATCATGTATTATTTTGAATTTACCCCCTATGTAGGCACTTGTGTCTTGCGGGGTTATTGACTCAGAGGATGTCCCCGCAGAGATGCCTTCGGCCACAGGGCGCCCACTGTTTTGGCTGAGGGCCAACTGCTCAGCCTCTGTGAGTGGTGGTGGTGGAGGACCCCCACCTGTTTTTCGGGCCTCCGCTTTTTTTCTGTTGGCTATAACGGGCCACATTTGAGCATACAGAGTAAGCAAATATGTACTTGTAATGTGCTCAGATAATTTCAATAAGTGCTTACAGAGGGGAAATTAATGTAGCCTCTAACTGCAATTGATTTACATGGGACAAACAGACCAAGCACTGTGGCTCATAATACAATTACACCTTACCTGTTTGGACTATATTTTTATATTTCATTTTTACTTGCTGCCAGGCACGTTTGGGGCCTGTTGGGTTGCACCTGCGCTCACATCACATCACAAAATAAAATGTATAAAATAACAAATAAAATAACATATGATAAAATAACGTGTTAAATGGGTGGAAATCCCTAGATCAATGTTTATATTAACACTCACGCATTGACTCTGTCGGCTATGTTTTGCCATGCATGCTCCCTTTGTTTTGCAGCTGTGGCTGTGTTACTTTTTTTCTGAGAAATTTGCATGTTATCGGCATATGCTGCCATCAGAATTTCGGCCTCAAGCGCTGTGAAATACATTGACCGCGCCTTCTTTCCCTCCGTCTCCATGGTGACTCGCTTAATCTGTGCTCCGCTTATCAGGGCTTTATGTATCCTCGTCCGCGCGCTTCACTTGGGGTTAAAGCAACTCCGCGTTGATTGAACTAATTGTTATCAGCCTTTCTGAAACCGAATATTCCGAGTTGGACAGTTCGGGGTTACTCAACCCTGCGTATCATTTTTAACTCTGAGTTTTCTAAACCGGCTTCCTGAAACAGGGCCCAGTACTTGAAGTTTGGATCCCTCTATGCTTATGGATCTATGACAGAAGTATGAGCTCAAACTGACATAGCCTACCTTGTGCACAGAGAAAGCAAAAGCCAGATGTGTTTTGTATTCATACCATCAGTGTGCAGTTGGCGCATTGTGTGCTTAGTAGATGATGGCTTGTGTGTACTGTTTGATACGGAAACACCATTTTTACGAAGGTGTGAAGAGTTAATCTAGCTGTGTTTGCTTTTGCAAGAGAACTACAATGTTTTGATTATTGGGTGACAGGTTTTCTTATTTGTGTGAAGAGTTTTGCAAAATTAGCCAATAGTTACAAAAAATGTGCTTAAGCATTCAGAAAAAACTGTAAAACCATATGTACAGAAAATATTTAAACCAATGTATATCTTCACTTAAGAGTAAAAGGGAACTTTTAAGCTTGACAGATGTAGTGCTTTAATTTATTTCACTGTGCATTGTGATATTTATGATTTTTTCCCTATATTGTTCACCCTTACATGAGAAACAAAATCAAAATAAAAACTAAAGCCAGCCAGACAGACAGACAGAATTTCAACAATCTAGTAAGACTAGACAACAATGACGTCATGAACAAAAACACAGGATTACAAAGCAGAACATCTGACTAGCAAAATCATTGTCCAGTCCAATGGAGTGATTGAAGTTAATACGCAGGAGTCTGAAGAAAAGTTCACAGGTTTAATTACACACACAGTTAGTCACAGAGCTAGAGGCAAAAAGGTTTAGAGTTAGTGAAATTCAAGATCTGAAAACAGGTTGTTTCCTCCACAATATTCTCGCTCTCAGATTCACATAAAGGCCAAAGCACAGACGGGAAAAAAAGGTGAGCAAAACTCACATGGGATATTGTATTCGTTTTAAATGTTATATACCTATGTGGTATGTGACTTTTGTTGCCATGATGCCAGGTCTCTCTTGGAAATGAGATTTTTTACCTGGATAAATAAAGGATTAATAAAGTAAAAACGTACAAACAAGCCAGCTTCACCAACAGTGTTAGTTTAACAAGCAGGGATCAACTGAACGTCTTCCTCAACCTTAAATTGCAGTAAGGGGGATGAGATGATTGGGAACAGGTGAGCTCGTTACCTAGGTGAAGATCCCGCCCCTTAAAGCCAAAAGTGGGGTTACCTTGATCACACACAAACACACTCACACAGATGGAGAGAGAGAGAACGAGTGAGAGAGTAACAAAAAGGAGAAGCAGATGTAAAGTGTGAGTCAGCACAAGAGGAGTAGGAGACCATGAAGAGAGAAATCAAAGATTCAAATTATATATAGATATCATGAGGAAAAAAAGGTAACTTTAAGGAGAGCTCAAAATTTAATAAATACTAAACTTTGTCTAGAAGTGACAACAAAACACAGAGTAATCACCAAGATGTAGGATAATAATGAAATCTAAACAGGAGTCCAAACTTTAGCCTTTGAATAATCACAAAAATTAGAAACTTAAAGCGCTAGAACGACCATGAGAACATCCAAAAACCAAAACCAAAAATAGTGTGAGCAAAGCAAAGTAAAATACAAGGGCAGTGAACCTTTCATCCCCATTTTTAGTCTTCAATTAAAAAAGATGTATTTAAAACATTAATCTAGACAGTTTCCACCAATTTGATGTACAGTTTTAAATTAGTTTCAAATTAGTGTCAAATTAGTCAGCATGTCTAATCAACAGTCACTGAGCTGAAAGCTAAATGGTAAAACAAATGGGACTTAACTAGATTTCTACATTTTAATGTAACCAATTTCTGATAAGTTCTGTGATAAAGCAAACGTAAAATCGTCTTTTTATGGTGATTTTCTTATTGAAATGATTCTCTCAGGCCTTAGTAATGAGATTTGTCAAAGGCAGCTATCTCAGTTAGAAAAACAGCTGAGAAATAACTTCCGGCTGACAAACTGATCTGGTTTCTGTCTGACCACATGTATCACATCAGTTTAGCAGAAGTTGATTTACTATTGATTTTCTTTTAAGCTTGAGTTTTCCCTTTAATTTTCATTTTACTGATCTGATTTTATGATTTGAAAAGCTGTTTTTTTTAAAAATAAATAAATAATGTTATTTCTAGGCTACCTACCTATATACAAATGTTGGCTCTCTGTTTAGTTATGTTGCTGTTGTTGATTTCAAAAGTCACCCACGTTCAAGACATTTGATTGTGGTGTGATGTGTGGCTGAAATTACAGACGCGATATCACAAATTGTGAGGTCTACAGTCAGACTATCACAAGTGTAGTGTAATTCCCAATGATGATCACACCTGTCAGCGACGCCATCTGGAGCCTCGACATTCTGCTCTCACATTCACTGCTTTCTCGTATTCCTGCCTCTCTTTGCATGTGGCTGTGTCCACAAACCTGACCTAGACTGGTTATGTGTGCTTTTGATAAATCATTTATCAGCCGAGTCAACCAGGTTATGCATCATAGCCTTCTCTGAAGGTGGAGACACTACATATTTCTTCTGGAAAATATCCAACCAGTGTGTGCTGATCGAATTGCAGTGGAGCAGAAATGAAGTTGCTATGCAGGTCCAGCATTACTATTCATTTAAACAAACAAAGGTCTATGCACATCGCCTGAGTAAATGTCTAGCCCCGAAGACTGTGAACTAACTAAAAGAAATGTTGTTTTATTTAGGCCCATTAGCAGAGCATTAGAAAATGCAGAAGAGAATTGGGCCGTGTTGTATGATGGCTCATCTCTGGAGACCGTGCTGTGGTTGTACACACCTCATTAAAATGAGTAGCGATAATGGGAACAAGCTTGATTATCTAGCTAATGACATGTCTCATAATGAAACCAAGGAACTACAGCACAGGCATTAACTAGTGTAGAACACTGCATTCTAGTGTGCAAACATATTTTAGCTTGGAACGTCATTGTTTTACTGCTGGTAGAGAACTGATGTGACAATATGATAAGGGAACAAAAGGCAGGATCAAGGCTGTTTTTGCTAGAGTACGTTTATTTTCTTTTGAGTGCTATCTATCCATGCACTAGTCATCCAATCCAATGAATCCATTTGTCTTTTCTGTTGTCAAAGACTTGAAAAGTGAGTAGGTCAGTGAAGCTTTTCATTTAGCGGTACTTGGAGGCAAATGCTTGGCCTGGAAAGTGAAACCAACTTAGAATCGACTTAAATGTTCATTCATTTTAATGGCACCAAGAAGGTGTTATCAAAATACTTCCAGACCTATAGAAGTCAATGGCAAAATGTCTGATCTGCATGTATACTAAGTCTGATGAGATTATGGGCTCTGTCACTTGTTTTGGGTCAAATTTAATAAAATATTTATTCCATTTTGCAAAAATTATGATTCAGAAAGGTGTCAGAAAGGATGCTTTAAATGAAATAAGCTGTTAGCCATTGAGGGGGTACTTTTTATAGTCTGATCAACCCCTTGCTGATTATCACTAAGAGTTACAGATCATGCCAGTGTACTTTAATCCCTGGTGGAAGTAGTCGTAGTATTACCTTTTCTCTCCTCATCAGAGGAAAAATATCAAATGCTGAGGAAAACATTTTGGAATCACATTGTAATCTCCATTCCTGAAACAAATTCTTACACAAAATAATTTGGATTTAAAAGAGAGAGCTTGCAGACATTAATGAGCTGTTGCACCTGGCAGATTAAAAGGAAGGAAACAATGAGAAGAACTATATGACAACTTTGAGAATGAAATCCAACAGCAAAAAATGATGGCTGAACTTGTAGGATGTGCCAAAAAATCTGAGCAAGTAAAATAAAAAGTAAAAAGTCCGACTGACTGGATGAAAGTTCAGTGATGATTCAGAAATCTGCACTATGTTTCCAGTGAAACACATTAAGACAACTCCCTGACGAAACAACCATATTTCACCACTTATATGACATGGTGTTGGATGCCAGGTAAAAGCCTAGAGGAAATGGCAACCATTACTTCAACGGTAAAAGCACAGGATTACACTCAAATTTCGGACACTTTTCTGATTCCATTGATAGAAAGTAAGATTGATGATGATGATGATGCCATTTTTCAGAATGATAATGTGTCTTGCTACAGAGGTAAGAGTATTCAAGCTTTTCTTCAGGGAAGGAATATCAGCTAAAGGACATGATCAACAAATAGTCCCAATCCAACTGAAAGTTTCTGCTGAAAATTGGTAAAAAATAGTCCACAACTATGCACCAAAATGGGATGCTACCTGTGTAAAAGTCAGGTTGTGAAATAATCACGGGTCACTGGTGCATTCTAACAAAGTGAAAGTGACTGAAACAGTAACAACTCAGCCATGAAGTGGTAGGCCATGTAAAATCACAGAGTGGGATCAGAGGATGTTGAGGCAGATAGTGTGCAAAGGTCACCAACTTTCTGCTGATTCAGTTGCTACATACCTCCAAATTTCATGTGGCTTTCAGATTAGCTCAAGAACAGTATGTAGTGAGCTTTATGGAATTGGTTTCCATGGCCAAGCAGCTACATAAAGCCTTACATCACCAAGGGCAATGCAAAGTGTCAGATGCAGTGGTGTAAAGCATGTTGCCACTGGACTGTAGATCATGGGAGACATGTTCTCTGGAGTGCCAAATCACACTTCTTCGTCTGGCAATCCGATGGACGAGTTTGGGTTTGTTGGTTGCCAGAGGAACGGTTGTTGTCTGACTGCACTGTGCCAAGTGTGTCGTTTGTTGGAGGGGGATTATGGAGTGGGGTTCCAGTGAAAGGAACTCTTAATGCTTCAGCAAACCAAGACATTTTGGACAACTTTATGGGAACAGTTTGGGGATGGCCTCTTTCTGTTCCAACATGACTGCACACAAGTGCACAAACAAGGTACATAAAGACATGGATGTGCGGGTTTGGTGTGGAAGAACTCAATATGTATGAATATGTATTTTAGACTAAAAAAGTTGTGCAAATTATTTGAAGTTTTATTTTTTATAATATATTGACTAATCAAATAGTTGAAAGTCATGCCCATCCTTACTGAACCCCTTCACTTTCAGTGGTCTCCATTTTGGCTACATAGCGGATAGGGAGAAACCACCCTGGCTAGCTAGAAGTAAGAGTATGAGTGAGTTTCTAAAGCATTACTGCATTGTGGTATCATTCATTATTTTATGCAAACGTGTTGCCATGTGTGGTCAGAGGTCTGACAAGCTCCAAATGATACTGCTATAGCCTCTTTCATCACTCATTTGTCTTTCTGGTAAGAAACTTTCCATGTATTTCGAGACAACACTAATCTGTCAAAGTAAATGCATGAAAAACAGAGTATGTGTTTTATAGTACTGCAAAGAAAACACCAACAGCCATATCTGAATTTAAACACAATGAATTATCACTTTTAAAATCCCCAAAGCTTCTTGCCTTTGGAAAAACTCTATGAGAAAACATAAACTGTTGACACACAATGTGTGTTTTTTTTTTTTTTGGGTGTATGTAGTTTGGATGATCTGTAAAACAAAAATAAAAGTGCAAACACACTACAGATGAGCTTACCTTTTTTCAATTCTGTGCTAGCCTGCATACAGCACAGTAACAGGTTTCTGCTGCAGATTCCTGCTAAAGGAAGCACAATAAACATCTATTGACAGAGGGGCTGCACTGGGTCAGTGGCTGTCTGCCCAGGAACAGAGGGATGTTTTTGTGTGTGTGTGTGCACCCATTTGGTCTTTTCCTTGCACAGAGGCTCTATTGTGATGTTTCTGGCATGCTGCAGTAACATTTGACTGGGGGCGTTTGCCAGTTCCCCTGCCTGGCTCTCTCTTAAAACTTCAAGAAGAAAGACAGGTGAAAGATTGCATCCTGAATTAGATTTCATATGAAACGTGTGAATCGGAGTGGTATTCTGGAAAGGGCAAAATGCCAAATAAAATGTAAGGATTTATTGAAAGCATAACTTTTCATTAAAAACACATTTTTTTATTCATCCAATTGCACCGCTTTCAAGCTTTCTGCGTTTAAGACAGATTAATGACCCATCATTTCCGATGTGAATATAGATGGAACCTTATCTGAAAGTCTCAAAATGTCTTTTAAATGTCAGATTATTCCACTTGCTTTTGAACTGCAGCATCAGTAGTAGAAGTATAAGGTCTCATCATCATCATCATCATCATCATCATCATCACATCTCTGGTGTGATAGAACTGTTGACATTTGCGATGTTTCAGCTGTCAGTCTGCTTTGTTTGGAGAGCGACATGCTGTGGAATCAGGTGTCAGCCCAGGTGACTGCCTCCCCTTTCTTCACAGAGTTCACCCATCTTCTGGCCTACACCAGAGCCCTCCTCCCCTGGTAGACATCCTCCTTCCTGATGAGTGACAGCTCTGTCAGCTATTGGGGAGAATGTGGAGACTGAGCGAGTCCAGTCACATCTGTTGTTTTACAGGCTGCCTGTGTTCAGCCCCAGGGATCTCATTATACCCTGGCCTGTCGAGAGAATCCTTCATAAAGCACTCAGCCACGCAGCGATACAGCACATAAACAAGACTGCATGCTTTCAGACAAAAAAACAACAACAAAAAACATGTAGTCATGTTCATATCTTGCACACCTACACAAACTTGGAGACAAATGAGATATGTAGATGAAAACATTGATGATTGCGATGATGCAAAGATAATCTGTGGAACGCCATGCAAAACAGTGTGACTGCTCTCTGTATTTACTGCTTGTATTCTGCTGTGTAGTTGTTAATCTAAACTTTGCATACAAACAGTCACAGAAGGTGTGCGAGCATAGCCTTTAAAGTGAAAAGGGCAGCAGTCAGGAGGCAGCGAGGTGCTGGGTTGGACTACCCAGCCTCAGTGTTACTTCTTCATGAAACAAAGTAGAGAGATTTGCATCGACTGCTGATCTCTATTTTCCTCCTCACTTTTTTGTGTCGACTGCAAACATGTGCTTAGTTTTGTTGGGACACGATGTGCATGCTGGGAATGAATGTCAGTGTTGTTATCATGTAAGATTTTCAGCTCTGCCAGACGATCAAGTTCAGGAGTGTACATTAATATTCATTATGATGTGGTGCTTAAAACTTGAAGTCATGTTAGAGCGGAGAGAAGAGATGAGATGATAAACGTGTAAGCCTAAGGTCAACTTGCGTAGACAACAACCCTCGGGCCAAAGCAAAGCCGCTGCCTTTTCAGTGAATTCGCCCGTGCTCGCCGCTGGCATTTATGTCCACACAGAATAGCTGAACTACCTTGCAAAGAGTATCTGGAATTGAACATTAGATCTCACAGCATTAAAGCTTTTCCAGTAATTCAAGAGGACACTGACAATACTAATCTTGGTTCGGATGGTTCAGTAGCTTTATACAACTCTTCTGGTCCAGCTTTATCCTCCCTCGAAAGGGTTGAGAGTGGTTTTCTGATGGCTACTGTGCTCTAGCTGCAGCAGATTAGCCTGATTGTCCAAGTGGAGCGGAGAAGAAACTTTAAGCACACCAAAATCCGACTTTAAAAGAATTTTAATCCTAAAAAGTATCTTAATAGTGTACAAGCTGAAAATGTCCTTGATCTGATGCATGGCTGCAAGGCAAGCTCCACCACAGTTTCCTATTTATAATATAATCTCTTCCCAAAGGCTACACACCAACTTAGACAATCCTTTTTAAACAGCTTCTTATCCAGCCTCTTGTCCACCCTGTGACAGTCATTTAAGCGCCTTCTCGTTACACCTCTCAGAGACATTTCACCCTGCCACTGAAAATTTTTCTTTAGGGGCAATATTACCTTCATTTCCAAGGGCAGAGACAAACACTGTTTATATGCAGAATATAAAGCTTTAGTCTGCTAGACAAATAAATGGATGGAGCAGGAGCTTGAAATAAAAATAGTTCTACTGGAGCAGAAGGGTATAGAAATGGTAACACACATATATAACTTTATAGCACTTCAAAATTTGTATGGAAAAGATCCAAGCAAGTGGTGAAAGATGAGCCAATTTCTTACATAAGTTCAACTAGGGCTAAGGAGGAAAATGTATTAGGTGCAACCTTCCATGCACTCTGAGGAGTTTTTATGTCTCAGCATCATCCCCTGTAGCCATCCTCTTGTTCCATGTGGTTATCTGATGGGTGGCAGGGCATACAGCTTGAATCCATGGGTGTTATTCCAGCCACCGAGCTGGCTTCTTCTCAGCACCTAAACTCTGGAGGTGTTTGGCTGTAGCTGAAATCCTTGGAATCTTATCAATTTGCTTGTAGATCTTCTGGTAGCTCTCTAAAGCCATACCACAAATTCAGATATGAGGAACATTGAAATTAAATAGTACTATGACACCATGCTCGTGCTCAGTGACAGAAATTAAATTCAGTAGTGTTTGTTGAAACTATGGCTGAGTCAGAGTTAGAAATTAAGATGCAGTGACTCATACTTACAATGAGCTGACCCTAGTAGAGGAGCGCAGTGTTAATGAACTGCATGGAATTAAACCACCTGTAATAACAGATGCATTCACTGAACAGAGAATAAAGATTGTGGCTGGACTCAAGATAGTCACAAAAGTATGAGAGTATGATCACTCTCATGGCTCACTGACAAAGTCCCATCAGAAAAGATGTTGGCACACATTAACATAGCTTTACTTACCATCCTCCAGTACCAAACATTACATAAATCAGTGCCAGAGTAACCCTGAAAATGCTTGCGTATGAAATCAAGAACAAATGTTTTTGAGGCATCTGGAAGTTTAACAACAACTCAAACTGTGATTAGCTAAAAAGAGGAAACTGAAGGTACAGTTTTCACAGGCTCACCAAAACTAAAAGGACTGATCTGTTTGGATGAGTCTGTTTCTGCTGTGACATTCGACCCAGCCCAAACCAGAGTGATTATAGATTTGTGTTTACTAATTCATTTTTATTTTTATTTTAGTTGACTTAAATGTTTCTTTCCCCTTGCTAGTTTTACTTTTTTGTTTAAGTTAACTATTATAACCTTGCCTCAAACCATTTGGATGCTTTAGGCTGGTGGTGGTGTAATGTGGTGGGTGATATTTCCTTAGCACATTTTTAGTCACTAATTGAGCATTGTTAAAATGCCACAGCCTAACTACCTGGATATTATTGCAATTCCTTTGTGACCTCAGTGCACCCAACCATTGTTTGTCAAATCATGTCAAACTTGTTCCTTGAACCAGCTGAACCAGTTGAAGTGGCCACTGAGTGTATATATGTACAATACTGATCATAATTTATACTGTCCTCCTATTTTGTGCACCAAATATGTTGCTTAAAATATCTTTGTTTGCTGGTACTTTGCTGGAATTTATATTGTGTATGGTATTACAATCAATAGAAAAGGTCTTCACAAAAATGAAAGCAAAAACTAGATGGTATAAGAAATAATACTTCTTCAATATTTGCTGCTGACAGAACCTTGCATTTGCATGGAATATATGAATATAGCTGCTATATGTCACTGGATATATGGATCTTCCTCATCAATATATTTGTTCAGCAGACAAAAGCAAAATGATTGATAGTAAAGCAGAATCTCTGACACATAAAAAGCACTAAAACAAAAGGCATAATAAGAGAATTAAAGCAACTCATTTGAAAGTATTTTTCTTGATAATAACAAGCTGGCAGCAGAGACTTTATGCTATAGAAAACATCTGTGCATATGAATGACCTTTGTGTCTTATCACATTTATTCAAAGTGAAGCTTTAGATAACATCACCATTTGCACACAAGCAAAGCAGGCTGTTCCTTTTATAAAAAAAAATCTAGATGGAGAAGACAGATTAACGTAAAATATGGTACTCAGTGTGTGCTGTAATTAACTATGAAGGGGGGAAAAAGCAGAAACATATGTAATGTCAAGTCTTCTATTATACTAATGTAATGTGAAACATATGGTCCAGGTACAGATAATACTTCAGAGCATGGAAATGTGAACCTGGTTTAATGCTTTTGTTCTGTGATCTTTCTGTGGGGCAGATACTGTACAGAGACAGTGAATATTTTATGTTGATGTGGTACTGTGAAGAAGGCTGAAAGGCTGTAGTTTGATTCATATTCACCCTTTATTCTAACATTTTCTTCATAGAAAATGCCCTATCCACAGACCTAAACAAGCTATTCAATTGAAAATGTCTGCTTCATTCAAAACCCAAACCAAAACTTTCACCTTTCTCTTACACAGTCTGCTTTTGAAAGTTTTAATAGCTCATGAATCAATCTCTCCTGCTCTGAACAGCGCAGAAGGATCAAATAAGTTGAGAAATAAGCCAAGCACTTTGGTGCAGCATGAGGCAGGACTGTAGAGAAATTACCTTTATTAAGTCTACAACGACCCTATTGATTTTATGGTGCACGTCTCCCATAATAATGAAGGCAGCAGATGTCAGAACAGCCACAGTGTAATCTGTGTATGTTCTGACAGCCTTTCTCTGGGTGATGAAAACGAGAAAGGCCAAGGTGTGACACAAAGGTGCCGGGGAATGGGGAAATTCAATTCAAGATGTCATCAGTCTTTAAAGTGTGTCTGTATATAGCGGTATTAAAGGTTAAAGACCGTATTTGTAAACATATTAAATGTTTAAACAATCATCTTATTTCAAGAGTTTGCCTTATTTTCACTTTTTATAACAAATGACTTGTCTTACTTATTCACACCGATTAATCAATGTCACAGGATTTGTGTTCTTATGTATCACTAATGTAGTTTTGTATTTTCCTTATTATTATTTTTTTCAGTTTCCTTCATAGGATTGCTTTTTTTTTTATTTTTAGTTTAAATTTAGAGTATTATTTTACATGCTAATTTTAGTTTTTAGTCAGAATACAGGGGGTATTTGTCAAAAAAGCAACATGTACATTTGTTCAGAATAAAATCTGACCAGGCTAAGGCAAAAAAACTAAAAGATTTTCTGAATTAATAATACCCACTCTTACTTTCAGCTTTTAGTTTGGTTTTGGTGAGGCATAATAACCTTGCTGAACTCTTGACTGGTCATCCAACATAAGGTCCAAGGGGAGCTGTAACCTACCTCACCATAGAGGAAGAAGCAAACCAATATGCTTCAGGGCAAAAGCAAAACACTTTTTGAAATGTTTGCAATCATCTCTAACTGCACACCTGGTAATTACTACTGTAAGTTCAGATAAAAGGTTATCTGGAAACTGATAGGTGTGTGGGCCAAAGGGTTGACCTTTTGAAACTTCTCCTTCAGGGCTCTGCTTTACTTGCTGGCTGTGAGTTAAGTATGCAGCACATCTGAGCAGGCTAAGCTTAGGAAACTATAAAGAAACCTTACCAGAACCTTATCACCCTGTGTATATAACAGAATTGTTTTCTCTTTTTGTTTTGCTTGCACAAAAGTCCTCATACACATACCAAAATACCAAAAGGTTGTGGTAAAAATGGAGGCTGCTCCGGGATTTAGACCTAGGACTTCTTGCAAGAATATACCCCTACTGTTTATTTTACTTGTCTGAGCAGCCACCGATATGGGACAGCATTATTGATTCTACCCACAGTAAAGTGATGCACAGTCTGAGAAGCTGTAAGGCTTGTCAGTGCTTTCAGAGTAATAAAGTTGAGTAAGGTTTATTAAAGGAGGTAGGAGGTGGGTTTCTATCTTAAAGTAGACACAAAGCCAGAGTCAACTCAACTCAGTCCCACATCACTGCGTCACATAGCTAACACATTTAGCTTGACTTGCTTTTTTACTGCTGCTTGAGGCCACTTCCTCAGGTTGTCCTCTCACCCCCTGGTAGTAGATGGAAGAGGCATGATCCTATTATCTTGTTAAAACTGAGCATCATGGGGCTGGAAATAATGGAGAAAGGGAAAAAAAAGAACATTTAAGACTAAAAAAAGTGATGTAGTGAGAAAAGTAGCTTTAAGACTGGTTCAGCAATCCCCTCTAAGTCTCTTACATGTGTATGGCACAAACACACACTCAATACCCAAACCAGCATAAAGCATACACAGATACATGCCCACACAATCCCAAATTGCAGACTCTGAATTGATTCCTTACACATTCATATTGAGGGCCATTTCTATGTAAATTTCCCAGCTCTTCTGCATCCCTTGACATTGTCATTCACTGCTCCAGCAACACAAGCCACAGGATAAATTTTAAAGAAGCTGAGGACACTTTGATCCTGCTGAATACAAATGATGACACGGCTCAACAAAGAGACCTTTCACACGGACGCCTCGTTCACACCAGGCCAGTGCCTTCAAGGCACGAGGTGATCAGATTAGCTATACTTGCACCTGAGATGCGTGGCCATGGAAAGATAGAAAGACACCGTTTTACCCTATTTCTCTAGCAACAAAAAGAAAAGACAACAATCTGACAACTCGTTAACTTAAAAATGCTAAAAATGTGTTTGTTTCAGGATTTAAATGTAGGATTTCGCTACTTTCCTTCATTAAAAGCAGCTGTGAATTGTACATATTTTTCTTTTAGAATGCTGAAATCAAGCTAAATTTTTGAAGATGTAAAATACTTTTCTGAAGAAATGCCATGACAAATTGTATTTTCTTACATGAAAGCAATTTATATTAATTTCTGAGAGATTAATTTACACCATAAATACTTAAAATAACTCTCAGAAGAAAGCTCAGACAAGGAAAATACTAAAAAAAGAGAAAGTTCCTCTTCTAAATTCACTGAAGAGAGAGGATGAGAAGAATAAGGCCAGGCATAGGGTCCCACTTGAATCTGTGCATGAAGTTTCAGAGACGATTGATACATATTCACAGACATGTTGGAGCTGTCTGACTTATTGCTCCTCTAAAGTATTTTTATATAGTGAGAAATCCTCAAGTCTTCTACCTTGATGTGCAGAGTGGTGAGGCTGTGGGAGATGATGGACAGTCAGTCTGTGAACTACAGGCAGTCCGCTCTGTTCTGTCTCAGCTTCTCTCCGTTTTGTGGTTCATCTTTTCTGTGCTTCTAGTCTCTGCAAGACAGAAGCAACATTGCTTTTCATTGTTACCTCACTCGCTGTAGCTGGATGCAGCTGGGAATGTGCAATGCTTTTGAGGTTGTTTTCTGTGTTTTATGCAGTCAAGCTTCTACAAATTCATCTTTCTTTGGTAAGGATGTTATGCACTTTGTTTTCTGCCGTGTTTTATCATCTTTTGCTAAATGAACATTGAAAAAATTTGTTATTTTGCATTGGGATTGTTGCATGGTTTTGCATAGCTTAACAGAACTGTTAAGCTCAGCAGGAAGGATAACCTTGTTACAACTGCAACAGCTGTAACAGCCTGAAACATAAAATCCAAAAGGGAACAAAAATAATACATGATATACATTAACCAGTGGCGCATAGGTAGACAGTCACAAAAGAGGGATCAGGGAACAGTGTGTCAAAATAAAACAGGAATTAAAATAACAGGGATAGCCCTAACACAAAGATGAAGATACAAGGAGACACAGGGGAGGCTAGACGCACAGGTTATACTGATCACAAAAAAACAGAAATGGATTACGCCAAATAAATGCTAAGACTAAACACAGAGGCATATTATAATTATAAAAGTTAAGAAAACCCTGAAATCTATAAACCAAAGATTTCAAAACACGGGGATTATAAAGAAAATAGAGAACACTGAATAACAAACCACAATTTAGAGTCCCAAAAAACATAAAACTTTATTACTTTTTGACAAATTCCCCTGTTACAATATATTTACATACTATTAGCACCAACTTGAAAAAAAATATTGTGAAGCTTCCTCTCTTCCACTAAAGCTCAAGCACAATAACAGATCACCTCTGCCATCCAGGCATACAATTGCAATGAAAAGGAGTACACATTATCTATTCTCCAAGTAAGTCACAAGCACATATACCCGGTGTGATCTATTAGACATCACCATCATCACTTCTGGATCCAAGTCTGATGCTCACACACACATTTTAAGTGCTTTTGTATAGGCATCACCATGGGTACTCCACGATTAGTCTGCAGCTCCACTGCAATTCATTGTGTGTCCTGGTAATGAATTTCAGACCAGTTTTTGTAAGCACCAACCACTGTATATACAAGTTTAGTCAAAATCATTCTGATCCATCTTTTGAGCTTCGGAAACGTGCAGCTTCTGTCAGTGATTTTAAATTGATTAATTGCTTTACTCATCATAGTGTAGTGTACAGTGAGTTTTCAGAGCTATGTCCCTGAAAACTGCTGCCTGCAGCAGGGATAAAAGCAAGAATAATCCAAAACAGTGACGTTAAGAATCAACAAACTGAAAGTCACTAGAAAGCTTGAGAGAAATTCCAGAAAGAGTAACTGATCTGTTATTTCATTACCAAAATAAACAACTTCTACAGTCAGGTAGACTTTCGTGAAGAGTAACATGTGGTAACATTAGTGGAGGAGGGTTAACTTAATGAAATCTGCATATTAAAGAAAATAATAATTTCCTGTTTAATAATATTAAAACAATGATTGATTAGTTTGATATTTGTATTATTAAACACAAATGACTCAGTTGCCTGCTAAGCTTATACTATTTATGACAACTATTTCAGCCCTTGGGTAATTGTATTCGCCACTTCTGAATTAATATATATTTAATGATCTGTTCAGTGATTTAAAAAGTACTAGGAGAGTGAATCTGTTATGAAAAATTATTGTGAGAAACTGATCTATGTCTCACGTTTCACATACTAAGGCAAGCTGTTTCATTAAGCAATGCAAAAACAGTTCCCCTCATGAAATAATATCTTCTGCCAGATCTTCACTTCTTACCTCTATAAACACCTTGGCTACTTTCTGTGCCTACAGCTGTCTTCACCAACATTGCCAGTATCCCACATTTCTTCTCTTGCTCATTCTCCTATCCACTTCATGGCCCGGCCCACTCCTCACAGTCAGACAGAAAAACTCATTATAGCTAAGGATTAGATTGATCAGTACGAGGGGGGAGATGCCCGGTGGAGAGGCAGCATGCATGGGCCAAGCAATTTATACCAACAATGGAGCTCATCTCTGCATATCCTGAGTGCTTCACGGAGAAAATCACTCAGCAGCAAACCACTGGGTGAAAACACACACACACACACACACGGGATGCACACATACGTGCACAGATTTCCACAGAAAGGCAGAGTTATTTAACTTTCAGTTCATTTTTAAGCAGGAATAGAAATATACCCATCAGAACAAGCTGTAGAAATTTTATTGTGATAGCTAAGACCAGACAATGTGACATAATAATAATGATAATAATAATCAAACTGTAATGACTGCTTCAATCTCAATGATACAAGATTTGTAACGTCTATGGCATCTATGTGGTGATTGATTGGTCGATTGATTGATAAAAATGACTTCAAATAAAAGTATTGGTGCTTTTTTGTGTATTTGTACAAAGAAACTGAGTGATCATTAAACATTTTAATGCTCACCATGGGGTTTCAGTTTTAAGAACGGGCAAGATTTTATTTCCTATCTGCTATGCCTTTACCATTCACCACCATTAACTGAGAGTAAAAGATCGGCAACAAAAATGGCTGAGGGGAATGTTTCTGGATATTTCCATTCTACATCCAAACAACCATGATCAACACAAAAGTACGTGTATACACATATATGTATACTATATAACAATCAGTATAGACGGCTGACTGTAACACGAGCCTTACATTGGGGCTGTTGCCATTATGTCTTTTCTTCTAAGTTATAAATTCTTATTGCATTTCTAATGTTTTTAACTTGTTAGTCATTAAATATGTTTCCACAATTCTCAGCTGTAACTGATGCAGACAAAACCCACCCATAGGGCAGGTTTTTTGTTATATAAGAAGAAAAAGAAGAAGAAGGATAAATGGAAGATTTGTTATGCTTTTCCAACATGGCCAAAGTTTCCAGAAGTAAAGGGCTTCAGACTGCTTTGAACTCTTCATTTCAGCTACTCTTTTGCTGCACACTGCTTCCATATGATGCCAATGAGAGTATGGCACCATAATATGATTATCTCAGGCACAAGTTGCTCTAGTAGCAGAGAAGAAGAACACAAATATTTAGTTTGAAATTGGCATAATGGAAATCCTTTAGGCGTACCATTTCTTGTAATGTGAAATTTCTTCTTGTTTTGTTGTTTGCAGCAAACATTAAAGCACACACTACACACTTTCTCAAGCACACAAACACATTTATACAGCTCCACGCTGGGAAATCAGCTGCACAAAGACAAAAGGTTCCCAGTAATGGAACATTTTCCCTCTCAACACGTTCTCAAGGCCAAAAATCTCTCCTCTAAGTGCATTTGCCTCAACAGGAAGGCAGAGCCTTCTGCCATTACCCTGGAAACCAGCAAGAGCAAACACAAGCAGGATTGGGCTGATATTCTGCAGCGTGTCCTCCGAGTAGCCTCATCTCCCTCCTTTTGCACCCACAGCCTATCTTTATTTCCCTGAGGGGTAATATTGCTCTCAGTACTCAGTTGCCCTGACTCAGCTGCTCAAGGTGTGCATGCATGAGTGAGTATCCCCACACATACATGTGCATGCGTGTATGTGTAATACTGTGGAGGTTAATAACGGATTAAGCATCAAAGTGGTAAGCAGTGATGCAGCCATGGCTTTCCATAAATTAACTTCACCTTTTGTCTCTATTTTTCCCTTATTTGTGCCTTATTATTATTTGGGGGTTGAAATCCATGCAAATGAGTACGCGTCTAATCCTGTCCCTGGTTGGGGGTGATAATAGCACCTTTTGTTGTTTACAGTAAGGACTCGTCATCAGGCAGGTGGAGGAGTGGGCATCTTCTGAAGTGATTCTGTCACTGCTATTTCACTGTGCTTTATTTTGTGGTTTCAGCTTTAACAAAAGATAGTTCCTGTTGAAGCAAGAGCCTGAAAATATTCTAACAAATTGTGTCTCAGGGGGAGAAAATGGGAACAGAATAGAGAAATCAATAATCTTAAAATGTTGTGAAGAGAAAAAAAGAGTTATTATTCTGTCTCAGGGCACTGAGATACTTTTCTTGGCTAAATCTCAGCACTCGTATTCATTTATCATCTGAGTGTAAAAGAGGTTGCTTATGAAATTAGAACATACTTTGTTGACTCTAAACGGGCCAATTAAGTGTGCTAATTACATACCTGAAAATGGTCAATAAACAAGTTCAGACCCCAACATCCCCTGAAAACAGTGTCCCCCATAATCCCTTTAACCACACTGCTACTATCCTTGGCCTGAGAAAGAGCAGCATCCCGCAGGCAATGAAGTGTTCCCATCTGCAGAGAGGAGATAAGTGCACCACACCCAGCCTCCAGCCCCCACCGTCACCAACCTGCCTCTATACACCATCCATCCTCTTGGCCCTTTAAGTTTTCTCTTCTACAACTGTCCATCAAACACACAAACACACCCACTCAAACTAAAGCACAATGCCACTACAAACTCACTGAAAAGATGAGCAGGGAGAAGAAAGACAGGAGTTAAAATGAGCTTGGAGTGCAAAGCGAAAGCAAAGCATTTTTTTTCCTCCCTTCTGCTCTGGTGTTGGCGCTCTGTGGGTATCTGTGCTGATCCAGCCACTTTGAAGCATGGAGCCTTTGATTTGGACAAAGATTAGGGAATTTGATCCCCTCTTCCTTAAGAGGTGGCACACTGGGGTTGTTTTCATGGTCATAAAAAATCATTTTGACTAAAAATCAATGGACGATTCCAGATGGGGCTTTTACTGCTGGGGGTGAAGTGCATCTTTTCTGGGTGTGTCTCTGTGCCTCCAGAGTGCTTATCAGACAAACCACTGGCCAAAGAGATTATTATATTGACTCAGGGGCAGCAGCAGTGACAACAGGTGGATGGAGTGATCTCATAATCACAATGACAGTTATGAGCCAGGATTCATAAGTCTTCCTAAAGAAGTAGGAAGACTCATGACAGTAGGATCCTGTTTTTCTGATAGTTTTACTACTACTACTATATGCTCCTCTTGTATAACAATTCAGTACTGAAATATCAGCACCTCTTCACCAAAATTAAAATACTCCTCTGCTGTCCCTATCAGGCCAGTTGGATAAAGTTTAGCATCAACACTCCAGTATCGTAAGGCAGTGGCTTCCAGTGGGTTTTTATAATTGACAATAGCTAATGGTAACATTGTGTTCTATTCAACTTTCAGCCTAACACAATCTGAATGACTTTAATGCAAAGCAATTTACACCTATTGTGAAAAAATTGTATTCAAACTCATGCAGTAGTAATTTCAGCTCCTTTTCATAATTCACCTGAGCTTTAATGGGCTTGTTTGTCTTCCATAAGCTTTAAACAGTGGGATAACAGCTGTTAGCAGGCTGTTCTCCACATGCAGCCTGTTTCTCTGTTTGGTTTTAAAGGGAGCCAAAGCTGAGAAGGTCACTTAACTGTTATGTGTGTGTTCAAAAGAGGACCCAATTGCAGACACACAAGACGGGAATCCTAAACAAAATGCGAGCTTTCATGCAAAGCTCATTAAACTTACATAAAGACCCAGAAAACACAAGTCTCATAAGGCTGGTTCAAATAAAACAGAAGTCCAAGAAAGAAAGACAATATAAGAAGCGTAAGGAAAACTGGTGGATGAACAAGCCAGGACAGAAGACAAACAAGAAGGAAAAGGGAGGACTGTAAATAGATGAGAACAAAGTGCATGGGAAACACTAATGACTAATGGAGCAGACAATCACAAAAGAGGGAGAAACAATTGAAGAACTACAATTAAATAAGGGGGAAAAACATAGGAGACATGTGGTAAATGGAAAAGAAATAACAGACACTTAAGTAGATCCAATAGGCAAAAGTTCATTCCATGTATGTATGTATCCAAGTTCCACTCTAAACATCCCACAAATATTTGTCAGTCATTTTTCATCAAGTGCAATCTTAATTTAGACCGATTTCCTTCTTTTATTTACAAGGAACAGGTTCCTAACCCAAGCCAGCTTTTCAACTTGGGTTCAGAATCGTGGAAATCCAGATTGAAATGATTGTTAAGATTGCTGAGTCCGACCAGATGTTCTTTTGCAAACCTGACCATCTCTTTCAATTCATTCACTTTGTCATACATGTTATGTATATGTATTTGGTGAACACTAGTGAAAAAGACACTAAACCATCATGGGGATCTGCCCCTGGGGTCTTTAAAACAGCAGCGATGTGATGATTCACGATGAACTCCATGGCTAAGTGTAAGATCTGATTCAAGAACACAGTAAATGACAAGCTTTCCTTTTGCTTTGTCATGCACTTATTCTCTGTTAACGAGCAATATTGTTTATATGATGTAATTGTTGATATTTTATATAGAAATAAACAGCATTTTGATAACTTCACATTGAGTGTCGAGTCTCTGTGTCTTTCCAGATTTCCCAATGAAACACTGAAAGCAGGGGAGAGGATTTGGGTACAGGGTCAAAGTCTCAGGGATTGGAGAGGGTGAAGGAAGAAGGTTGCAGCTCCCAAAGCGCACCTTCTTGATGTTATAGTTAAAAAAAACTTTTTATTTATGTATATATATATATATATTCTTTGAATTAACAATTTCCAATCCACCTTTTCTCACTCGATGTGTATTTTTGTCTTTCTCTTCTGTATCTCTGTGTCTTTCTCCCCTCTGCTGCCAGCCCAACAGCTGCTTCTCCTTTGGCTGGGCTCCAAATGGATGACTGAGGAGAGTGAATGGGTTTTTAATTTCACTTGTTAATGGCGCTTTCTCTCTTGTTCCCCTCCCTGAATTTGCATTGCCAAAACTGACAAATAGGAAGAAAACATGGAGTGGGAGGAGGAGGAATAAACAGCAGTTTGTGAACAACACAAGAGCAAGATCTGAACACCAAACCTTCAAATTAAGAGGATATTGATTAGGCAAGAGCTCAGCTATTTGAAGAATTTCAGTCTCTTTTCTGCCGATTTTTGTGAGTTAATTAAAGCAAGGAGTGTTTTACTCAAGCATCTCAGAGGAAGCGAGGGCCAGTAAAGAGTAAAAATGTTGTGCTATAGTTCCAGAGGAGAGACCTCTCCCTTTGCTACCTACCTTTGAACTTCTATTTCCCAGGCAGGTGTATTCAAAAACCCTTAGGCAAGATGGCTGCTGTGTTTCCAGTGGCTGCAGTTAAGAAATGCCCATTGGCCACTGTGATGATTAGGATTTCATCCTTCTCACCTAAGAGTGACAGCTTTATACTCTCCACATAACCTGTATTCAAGAAATGAGGAGTTTATCTCAAAAAGGTTTTTTTTTTTCAGAATTCAAAAAGGTAGACTTTGTATATTCTATATTTATTACATATAAATATTACATGAAATGTAAAATTGCATGAAAATATCTCAGGTTATTTGAATTTATCATATCAAGTTTAAGTAAATTGTAATTGAAATACTATATGTAGACTGTATCTCTTGGTCTTGTCCAGTACATACAAACATATTCATGTTAAAGATTGCTGACTTGAAAGTTCTCCATATGATAATCATCAAAAAGCTCCACAAAAAAGGGCAAGCCACAATCATTGTTGAAAAGGCTAGCTGTTCACAGAGTGTATGGAACTGAATTAATGGAAAGATGACTGGAATTAAAAGTATGGTACGCTCAAGCAAAAGGAATGATTAGTGCCTTGAGAAAATTCTTAAGAGCGTGCAAGAGCTTCACAAAGAGTGGAGTGTGGCTGGTGTCAGTGGATCAAGAGTCATCATGCACAGATGTCTTCAGGAAAGGGTCTACAACTGTTACATTTCTAAGATCAAACTACTCCAGAACCAGAGATGACATGAAAAGTGGCTTACCTGGGGCAGGGAGGAAAATAAATGGACTGTTGCACAGTGGTCCAAAGTTGTTCTTTCAGATGAAAATAAAATTTGGATTTCATTTGGAAATCAAGGTACTAGAGTCTGGTGGGATAGCCACAGACTCTGAGGTGTTTTAAGAATAGTGTGAAGTTTCAACAGTCTGTGATGGTTTGGAGTGCTGTGTCATCTGCTGGTGTTAGAGGTAGTTGATCTACTGTGTTTTACCAAGTCCAAAGACATCACGGCTGTCCACCAGGAGACTTCAGAGGACTTCATGTTTCAATCTACTGGTAAGCTTCATGGATATACTACTTTTCTTTTACAGCAGGACTTAACACCTGTGCTAAAAAAGTGCTAAAACTACTTCCTGAACATGCCAGCTGACCACCTTATTATTGTGCTTGATTGACTATCTGCATGGTGGTGCAGTGGTCCGTGCTCTTCTGGGTTTGATTGCCCAGGCTGATAGGATCTTCCTGTGTGGAGTTTGCATGTTCTCCCCGTGCCTTTGTGGGTTCTCTCCGGGCACTCAGGTTATCAGTTTCCTACAGTTCAAGCAAATGCATCGATGTTGATTAATTGCAGATTCTAAATTAGACAGAGGTATTAATGTGAGTAAATTGGATAGTGGTGTTCTGTCTCCACGTGTTAGCCCTATGACAGATTGGTGACCTGTCCTGATTAAATTACTATCCAGAAGAGGAGCTATTAAAGCAACCTTGGGTTACAATAGCACCTCAGCAATACAACAATTTGATTGCATCCATCTTGGTATTGACTATATAAGTGAAGTTGGACAGTTTTGTAGTGCAAATGATTTTTGACTGATCTAATAATTTGAGATACTGGATTTCTGATTTTCATGATGTGTAAGACATAATTATCAAAATTAAAATGACAAAAGACTTGCCCTTATGAGTAATAATTGAAAAAGGAAATGTGCCTTTTTGACAAAATTCTTTTAAAAAAGAACTATTTCTATTTTTTAGATGCACTATTAATGAGTAAAAGCCAGAGGCAAGCTCATGCAATAAATTCTCAAAACTAATTGAGATGAAGAGCTTTTCATAACTCTGGAACAGACACACTGAAGTATGATGTGTATGTAAGATACATACAAAGCACAAAGCTTTTTTTTTTTTTTTTTTTTTTTTTAAATGACATCAGAAACAGCAGTATGCGACATTACGTGATGGCAGAGCTTCAGTTCATCCTTTGTCATTTTTTTTTTTTTTTTTTTTTTTTTTTAATAAATAGGACAGGGGGAATGAATGAGAGAAAGAGGGGGAGAGAAAGAAAGAAAACCAAAGGGGAGAAGAGACGGTGAGAAGGGGGGGGAAGAGAGAGAGAAAAAAAAAAAAGAACTCCTGGGTCACCTGTATGGAGAAAAAAAAAAAAACAAACAAAAAAAACAAACAGAGGAGACAGCAAACAACAAAGAGCAACATAATAATAGAGAAAACAAAGCACCATCACAATAAACTAGCTAGCCATAGATATCAATATTTACTAAATAATAAACGATATTGTGCAGCACGCAAGATAGACAGCGCACAGTGTGCTTTGAGGCAGCAGCCAAGAAAGCTTTAGTCCGCGTCTGTGAATACCCATGTGTGCATACCTGTGTGGATCAGCATGCTTGCATTCCAAAGGTTTCTCCATGTAATGATCTGCTAGGGAGTGTGGGGGGGCCACAGCCCCGTCCTCCAGGGTGTGAAGCGGGTATGGAGGAGATCAAAACTCCAGACATCCAGAGGCCCCCAGAACACAAGAGACCATGGAAGACCAACAGAGGGGCAGCCGCGCCACTGTTCCAGTAAGAGCTGAGGAGAGTCCCAGATGAGGGCTCGCCCAGCAGCCGCGGAGCAGAAGTCAGGGGGAGTTGCAGTGACGCGCCCGTGAGCTCCGCCGGCCCCCAGCTGCGCCTGAGTGACCGAGCCCCAGGCCGAGAGGCCGGGGGCACCCCACCTCCAAAGGGGCCCGAGCGAGCCCCAGGCCCCAGGCCCCGACAAGCGGCCGCCAAGGAGTGAGCCGGTGTGTACCCGGACGCCCACCCCCAGACACAAAGAACCACCAACACACCGACACCTGAGGGAGTCCGCCACCGGCAGGGGAAGTGGTGGTGGGTGGAGATAGGCCTCCAAACCTTGGAGGGCCTGAGGTGTCCCCAGAGAGGTGGCGTCTGATACCCAACCTGACATATAGACACAGACATACAGGCACACACAGACACAAAGCACAAAGCTTTTTAAGACGCAGCTCTTTGTTCAAGACAGATAGAGCTGAGACTGAAATTCACCGAGAAGAAACGTGTAACGTTTAAACAGTAAACAAAAAGTTTCTTGAGGATCGTTTCCGTACACCAGAGATGCATTAAAAAAGACAGGTGTCAGGACTGGAAAACTTATAAACAACTGCTGGAGTACATAACCCCTGGATGCTTTAATCTAAGTGCCTGCGGCATGCAGTTGGATGCATTGTGACATCCATCCTAAGTGAGATGGATTACACAGAGCCAGTTTGATTTGAATAACAAGCAATTCACTGGTTCAGATGTTATGCTGCAGAGGTGGAGCTCTCTCACAGGAAGAGACCACAAACTCCCAGTACACCAGGTGTTGGATTTAAAACACTTGTTGGTCTACCGGTTCGAATAATTGTCACGCTGGTGGAGCAGTACCTGTTGTACCTGGGCTTATAAAAATGTATTACCTTTTTGAGATGCAAAAGCTGCCCAACACAGGCAGAAAGCTTTAAACATTTTTTGTTCATGTTGTTCAAAATAACACAACAAAATCATTAGATGGTCACATTTATGTCAATTTTCCTAAATTAATATAAGCTTTACCACTGTATTGACTTGCATTGTAGGGTATTAAAGTCGGCAGTGTGTCGCACTATATTAATTTGGTGCATGTGTTTGCAGAATTTTCTTTCCTTATATGCTTTTTGCTGTCTTCATTGTTTCTTATACACTATTTTTCAATTCAAACTTACTTAATATACACTGATCGACTAGTAAGATTCACCTTGGTAATGCTTAGTTCTTTGTGGCACAGATTTAACAAGTTGGAAAGATTTGTGTCTATTTTGACAAATAACATCACACAGTTGCTTCAAATTTGTTTGTTGGACATCCCAAAGGTGCTCTGCTGAACTGAGATCTGGTGACTGTGGGGACGATGTGAATACAATGACTCCACTGTCATGTTTAGAAAATCAGTTTAAGATGATTTAAGCTTTGTGACACTTGCATTATCCTGCTGGATGCAGCCATCACTACACTGTGGCCACAAAGGGATGGAGATGGTCAGCAACAGTACTCAGGTAGGATGTGGCATTTAAATGATTCTCATTTGGTACTAAGGACCATAAAGTGTGCCAAGAAAACATCCATTGTACCACTGTATGCTTACATTATTGCCAAATTCTGACCTACCTTCTATTGTCCAATTTTGGTGAGCCTGTGTGAAATGTAGCCTCAGTTTCCTGTGACAGAAGTGGAACCGGTTGTAGTCTTCTGCTGTTGCTGCTCATCTGCTTCAAGGTTCCACTTACTGTGCATTCAGAGATGCTCTTCTGCATAGTTTAGGTGTAAACTAGGTTATTTTGAGTTACTGTTGCCTTCCTATCAGCTATAAATAGTATGGCCATTTTCCTCTGGCATCATTAAACTCACATCAGTCACCTTTGTTTTTCAATCTGATGCTGAGACTGAACTTCAGCAGATTGCCTTCATTATGCTTATGTGCTTAAATGCACTGAGTTGAGTAACTGAATCGTGCTATTGGCTAATGACTTAAAAAAAAAATTTTGAACAGGTGTTCCTAATAAAGTCTGGTTTTTCCAGAATAATTTTCAATCTCTAATTGGACTAGACACAATTAAACTGAATGTAGTAATTCCCAGCAGTAGCAGCAGCATATCAGACATAAACACCTAAGTCGCACAGAACAGCTGATCTATTAAAAGAATGAGGAAAGTGTAAGAAGTAGTTATGTCAGAAACACACAATAACCAGTTACAGACAAGTGTGGGAGTCAGATAACAACATTCAGCAGCAGAGGTCTCATACAGCAGGTGAGGTGTGCCCTCTTGTGAAAAACATCAACACTGCAGCCCACATTTTCCACATTGATGGTTGAATCCACCTCCCTGCTCGCTGCAAAAGAGTGGGACTAAGTCAGCACTTGGCCTTGACAGATAACTGGTTCCCACAGTCACAAAAGAGTTTGTTTTGGAATTAATGATAATTCACGTGAAAACAAAAGTTTTCAGAACATAGACTTTTATTCATTTCATATAAAAATGACACAAAAACTTACAAATTATCAGGTGCTTCAGGTATCTTCACAGGGACATGAGCCAACCTGCATCACACACACTGGGGATCACACCGATGCTTATCTCACTTTTACATCATCACCTCAGTAGGTTCACATCTACTGCGCATAAAGGCAAACCTTTACAGCAATCCACCAGCAGAGGACAGAGCACGCCCGGACTAAACCCCTGCACCTTTAACATTCCTTTTTCTCTACTTTCATCTCTAGCTCCTCCTTACACTCCTCCTCCTTTCCCCCTTTTCTTTACTTATTTTTTTTCCCGTTTTTTTTCTGACCTTCATGTCCCAAAGCCCTCCTTTGCTGATTGGTTCCAGACGTGCCACTGAGCTCTTCTTGCCGACTCAACATTCCACAGCTGGAGACTGCGCACACACTAAAACACACACTTCTACTTACTCCCTATCCTTCTCCCTTCCCCCTCAATCTTAGTCCGACTCACAGAGCAAAAAGGGCTGTGATTTTTTTCTTTTTCTTTTTTTTTTCCATAACAGCTTCAGTGAAACACCAAAAGCCTCAGACTGAAATGGCTCCAAAGCATTCCTCTAAACAGGAAGACAGAAATGCACTCAAAAGGCAAGGAAAATATTTGATGAGGCAAATGTGAAAACTTAAAACGACTGAATTTGGTTTTTAGACATTTTTTTTTGGCTCTCATATTTGCAACTGTGTCATTCACATGAACGATGTTTTCTGTTGCAGGAGAATTCGACGTTTAAGTGGCCAGCATTCCATAAAAGGGGGGTATGCGTCCAAATGTCTTTTAAGGGTTTTATATAAGTCAAACCAGCATCATTAAAAAGACAAAAAGAGAAGAGACAGACAGATATAACATAGAATGGGAAAAGTGAATAAAGGGTCATTAAAATGATTAATCAGGAAAATATCAAATTACAACTGCTTTGCATACAAAGAAACTGCTGCCCTTAAAAATGCTGAATCAGCTCCAGATGGCAGCGTGAGAAGCCAAAACAAACAAGTTGGGAGCAGTTACTGAGCCTTAAGGAGAATGACTAAAGGCAAGTGGCAACAAGTAAGACCGAATCAGATCAAGACAATGGAAGAAAGTGCGGAAATGTAGATCATAAAGTCATGGAAGCTCAAAGTCTGATCATTTGATGACAACCTTCAGACCTGCTATACCAACAAAAAGACAATGCAGTCTATTTAAAGACCAGCTTTCAATACAAACTTCTACTTATGTGCACAATTATAGTGTATGCCCTCAGACGGTTTGAGGTCACTGGTCCCTTTCACCTTCCACACATTCACATTTAGACTTCTTCCTCCTCCTCTGCTCGCCTGACAGCTGGTGCCGACGTGTCACATCAGGAAAGAGGAGGGAGGCAGGCTCACAAAACCACACATGCATTATGAGTTACACTTCTCTGCAGCTGCACAGATACTGAAAAGTCAGTGGGAAAGACACATTTACACAAGAACCAACAAAAAACAAGTTCAAGTTCAGGTTAATACTGACGTGGCAAAAAAATGAAAGAAAAAAAACCAAAAAGCAAATCAGAAAAATGACTTTGATCCCGAACAAGACTGCAGATATTCAGATGACAGAAAAATGTTGTTGAAACTGATCCGTAGCTGTGCAATTTTCTTTTGTCAATCAAAATAGGAAGAAAATATACAATGTGAGAAAAAACCTGACTTTGGCACCAGGGAAGGCAGCAAAGAGTTTTTGCATAAAACTGGTTTTATGGTGAATATTTCCAGCTGGGACAAATTATTCCCATCTGATCCATTATGGCCTTCTTGAATTCTTTTTAGGAAAGAGCTGTGCAGATGGAGGTATCTGATTTGTGAAGGGAAAAATCACTTAAACTGTAAGATTTTGGCAAAACGGGATTTTGAAGACAGGGTTTCAATTTAAAAAATAAACATCTGCTGCGCTCCACACAGCCTTTCAGCACTTTAAAAATCTTTTATTGTTTTGTTTTTTTCTCGGTTTTTTTGGTTTCAAAAGTGGCAGCAAAAACAGATACATGCCACAACGTGTATTCAGCACTTTGAAATCAGCCTCTACTGTGTCAGGTCGGGTTCAGTCCCGGGTTGGTCCGTCAGTCCAGGGCGGCTCGGGCTACTCTGGCTGCTCATTCAACTCCATGTCAGACACCAAGATATTCTTCTCGGCCTGTTCTGCACTGTTGGAGTTGGTGCGGCTGTAGCGGGCCCCTTCATAAGAGCCCCGCGATCCAACAGTTCGGTGTCGGTAGAAGTAGATCACGCCAACAATCAGCACCACAAGCACCAGGCCCGCTACCATAACAACAATCAGCGTGGGCAGGCGGTGACTATCTACTGGGTAGAGATTGAGAAGGAGAGATGGAAATCTGGATAAGCGCACACAATTCTGGCTTCAAATGAGCTGAATAACTTAGCAGTTGTGAACAAAACTTACCGTCTGAAGTTAAGATTTCAGCACCTGCGGATGGAATATTGAACAGTCAGTAGTGTGCTAAGAATCTGCATCATAATTTAGGCATTTCCCTTAGCAAATTACTAAGAAACATAATAATGACTGGCAAATGCTGCTTAACATGACAGTTCAATTAACTTCTTTGTGCTTACTGCGAGGCCGTTTGCAGATGACTCCGTGTGTGCGATTTCTACAGGAGCCCGGCTTCCACCGACCAGTGTTGCTCTGGATCCAGAAGCAGGAGTTGATGGAGAGCACAGAAGAAACGACATCATGTCCCTCCCAGTTGGTATACAGCATCTCTGTGCCCTCAGACCACACTAGACCTCTACCTGTGGTAGGAGCATGAGCATAAACATATTCAGAGTGCAGTTTTCAAGGACTTTGTCTTTAGTTTTGCATAAAAGAAAAACACACTCTGCTTAAAAATTCGATCTTCTCACCATCTCACCAAATATGTTTTGTAGCACTTCATATAAATTATCAAATTACTCTAATAATAAGATAGTAAATGAACTTTTCTGGAATAAGGAGACTCGCTTGCATTTAGTAATTATACTAAATAAACTGAATCACAAAAGATAAACTGCAAGCATTTCCCTTCCACAAGTCTGTCAGCATGGATTTTAAATCTGCTGCTATAGAGCGACATAGAAGAGACAGGCTGAGGCAATAATGTTGGACCTTTCACGCTGACACCCAGCCAAGCTCCATGTGCCTGTTCTGCATAACTCTGGATGTGCTCCCATACAAATCCATTCTCTGTCTCATCCATGATAGAGAGAAGTTCTGCTCCGACTAGAAGAGACAAAAAAGAAAGAAACAGAGATGGAACCAAACTGAATTGATTACTAGGGAGACAGAACAGTTCTGCCCCAGGCTGAATGACAACGTTGCTAAATTTAGTATTATTGATGTATTTTGTCAATCATGTTTGCCGTGGACAAGGACAGGGCTTTTGTATTTAATTGGTTTTCAATTTAGTGTTATAAGCTGTACAAGCTGTACAATAAAGCTAGTGGAGACGTGTGGTTTCTGAGATGCTTCCATACTTTTTTTGCAGGATCTATGTGCATCATCCTGCAGTCTAAGCAGCTGCAAATTGAAGGCGTAACAGTGGTTTCTGAAAGGGACCCAAGCCCACTCTCCCAGAGACTGGGGGCACATGCCAGGGTAGATCCACTGATGAATCACAGGCTCATCTGGCAAAAACAAAACATTTGAATGTAAGTCAAAATGTTGTCAAAGAATATTCAGTCCTACTAAATTGTTATTAGCATTCTTTTTTAATGCAGTCTTATATTTGGTTGTTGATACACACATACCACTCATTTGACAGATAGCAGCATCTAGTCTCGAATCACAGGGAGTCACAGTCCATTGCCCTGTGGTGGTCATGTGACCACATCCAGCCATCAGACTAGGCTCTCCATCATTCCAGTTTGAATATGTGACATCTTCATTATTCAGCCAGGTAAAGCTCCTTCCCTGAACCAGAAAATAAAAAATTATTTCACTGCAGTTTCTCTCACACTGATAAAGCTTTTCAACTGATATTTGTATTTTTAATTATAATCGGCTTACTCCATAGTTGTAAAGCCCAATCCAGGCTGGCTGGCGCAAGCTGTTTATAAGCAGTGTGAGGTAACCTTGCTGGAACGGATCCTTCACCCTGGCAAGAGTCCCATTCAAAGATTCACAGAGGTGCAGAGCACCAGTCCAATCCAGGCGTTTTTTCACTACTCGATACGTCACTCCCCCCAGCTCCACGGGCTTAGACAGGGAGGCAGGAATGAGGGCCGGAGCCGGAGGGAGACCTTGTTCTGAAGTCAGATATGATAGTTAACTAACATATGTAATTCTTATTATAGCACTTCTTAATTACACTGTCATAGTAATAAGTGATTATCAGACCTTGTTGTCTTTGACAGATGAAGCCATGACTTTCCATCTCACATGCTCGAGAAGCCCACATGCCTGTTTTCTTCTGCAAGTTTTCATGATACATCACCACACAGTTTCCCTGAAGGGTGACAGTGAAATATTTAGAAGAGGAACAGACTGATGACAAAGCCATGACATAAAAAGTAATGTGAGTACCGGCGTCTTGTTCTGGTGTGGTCCGCTGTTGTCGAGAGGCTCGCCAGGTGCCCAATTTGTGTAGCTGAGCAGGCCAGCTTTGGCCCATTTGAAATTTGCTTTAGAGTCTGAAGTCAAACCCACCCAAAGTTCAGCGCTGGCGTTCTTCAGCAAAGTGGTGACAAAAGCTGTGAGGAAGAGAATAAGTTGCACGACAGTCTGATGACACACCTCGTCCACCTCCAGGTTTTGACTGTATGCCATTTGTATTCTCCTTTAATTACCTTGCTGCAAATGATTGGATATCACTGCCAGGACACCTCCCTGACTCTCACAGTTGAGCTTGGCTGCGGACCATGTGACTCGGTTTGACTGATCAAATACTCTGAAACACTACACAAGCAGACAATATCGCTGTTTTACTGTAGTCAAGTTGCATAAGGATGCCTGAAATACAGCATGTGCTCTGTTGTTATTGTAGTTCTTGTACTTTACTGGCTGCATGCAAAATTCATTTGAGTCATCATTCGTACAAATGACCATAATGCGTTATGCTGTTACACTTTTAGCTCTACCTTATGCTGAAAGGAAGACCATCCATCACGACACCCTGATGGTGGATGAGGGGATGGTGGAGTTGGAGGAGCGGTCCCTGTGACATTCACTCTCTTACAGATGTAAGGCAGGTCAGAGTGGCACTTTTGATCAGCCCAGTCCTCTGTTTGGGTTTGAGAAAGACACGCTAATGGAAATACTCTGGATTTAAATGAGCTTCTCACTATATCTCTTTCCAGCTGCTCTTACCTTTGTTGGCTGACATGCAGATGCATTTCCGATCTCTGCTGATTGGGAGCGGCCTGCCAAGGGCCCAGGCCACATAATTTAACACCGAGTGATCAGACCATCGGAAGCGGCCGTCATTTTCATAGGTGTGAAGTCCCAGCCACCAGAGGTCACCTTCCACCTTAGACATCTGAAGGTGGGACACAAACTGTGAAAAAGTGTGTCTAGGCATAAGAGGTCTGTTTATAGAAAAAAAAGAGTACTACAGATTTATACCACAGTATCACTGTAAATGTCTAATTATATAAATAACTGTAGTTATATATAGTGTAATGGTTAGATTCTGTAATGATGAAGCTGGACTTTACTTGCTTGCCAAGACAATGGCAATTAATTTCAATTTTTGGACTAAATTAGTTCCTGTAAATGATGACGAGCACCATACCTTGCGTAAAGTGTTGGCCAGGAATGTCTGCTCCTCTGCTGAGTGAACCGAGGCCAATGAGGAATCAAACCAGGAGCAAATCCTCTGGGCTTGGTCCCAGGTGCTACGGTGGTCAAAAAACTTATACTCAGCCTCCCGGAAGCCAATCCATTCAGGTGAACTGGTGCCTGAATGGAGCCAGGAAATTAAAAAACATCAACAAACGTTGACATGTAGAAGGAAGGTTTTAAAATAAAAACAAAGGTGATAAAAAGAAAGCTATGAAAATAAGACAGACCTTCAGTGATTTCTGGTACCTTCTCAACACTACCTAAAAATACAAGACAAAAGTTGTGACGACCAACAAGTATATGTTTTGACAATATGTATTGATCCAACACACGATTTATGCTTAAAGTCCACGGCTGTTTTACCTCTAGGGATCTTGCAGATCCAGTCTAACTCAGAGTCACAGTGCATGGCCAGCCAAGTCATACTACCCAAGTCTGCCGCAGCACACTGCCGTATGTTGTAGTAGTACCGACCAAAGTTCTGGTATGTTAACTGAGACACAAGCAAGGATTAAACAGATTGCATTTGAAGTATTTTTCATCACTCGACATGTAGGCTGCTTGTTATCATGACTCACAGCTAGTCCATCACTCCACTTCCAGCTTCCATTGTCCATGGGGTTCCTGCGATTCAGTCCAATCCAGAACCAGTGCTGCTCATGTTCCTCTGACTCCCTGTGGGGACACATCATCGCCATCAGCCTCACCACCACTATCCATGCCATTGTCAATGTGGCATATCATCTAAACAACAATCCACACACACCCAAAAGCCTCATGTAGGATCTGCAAAACAAACTGCTCCTCCTCAGGGCCACTGATACTCAGCAGGTTGGCTCCATGTTTCCTACAGAAATTATGAGCCCGCATCCAAGTTAACTTCTGTTCCAGCTGGGAGAAATGAAACACCTGAACAGAGATGATGAAGATGTCATTCAGTTTAATTAATTCTGTTCTTCAAATCTTGTTGATTGCTGAAAGAATTATTTCTGTTACAAGTGGCAGATTAAAATTTCCATAAGTAAAAATTCATTTCTTTCTACTGAAACGCAAAAGAAAAAGAAAAGAAAACCTGGTGCCAGCATGGCAACACAAAATTGTGCAACCCAATTTAGAACCAATGGGAGGGTCTGCTGCAAAAAATTCACCAGTCATTGGCAGATGCCACCCATAGATGGGGCAGGGATAGCTCAGTAGGTAAAGTGGTCGCCCCATGATCGGAAGGTCGGCGGTTCGAATCCACTTAACGGCTACCCTGAGGTACCCCTGAGCAAGGTACCGTCCCTACACACTGCTCCCCGGGCGCCTGCTTAGTGGGCTGCCCACTGCTTCACTGAGTGAATGGGTCAAATGCAGAGAAAAACAAGTAATTTCCCCATGGGGATCAATAAAGTATCCATTATTATTATTATTATTATTATAGATGCCATCTGGCACCAAGATATAACTAACTCCATACCTGCACAAGTCTGAGCACCACACCACTTTGTTATAAAAGAAGTATAATTATTTTCTTTTCTTTTCTAATAACACTTTAATTTTGAACCTTGTAACAGTAGCGTAGGTTGCTGTTGCTCTTCCAGTCGCTGGGACAGGACCCGCTGAGGCTCGGGGTGGGCTGAGGGACGGGGAGCTCGGGGCTCACAGACGTGTTCTGGTTCTGACGGCAGATGAATTTGGCCTTTGATGATGCACACTCCCTCACATCCCACAGACCTGCTTCTGTGTCCGTCGCCATAGAAACACAGCCGCTACTAATGTTGGCTGAAATAGATACAGGGGCGATACGTAGGTGAGTGGAGAGGAAAAGAGGCTGCACTGTGGAAATGTGTGGAAATGATCTAAAGGGAAAAATGTGATTATGCATTACTCATTGGGCAATTATGGCTGTTGAATCTTGTATTTAACCTTTCTCAGTACAGACAACACGCATTAAAATAACTTGTTGCTCTATTACTCACCTCCCTTATGGTTCATCCATAAGGATGACATATTTGCTGATGGGAAGTGATAGAATGCTGCACATAGAAATTTCAAGCTCTCTTTTAATCAGGAAGAAATGTCAGGCAGAACTATGGTGCAGGCATATACTGTGCAAAGGAAAAGTGCAGAGAACGCTTCAAAGAGCACAAGCATCTGTTTTAAACTGAGTAAAGTTCAGACAGTTTACATCTTTACATCCATTAGTGACAAGTGTGCATCTGTTTGATTTAGAAATTGTTTCCATTGTAGATCTAAACTCCACAATGGTCAATATTTTACTGACAGAATTTCCTTCTCTGCTGCTCTGATGGTTGTTAAAAGTTTCCCAAGAAGTAGTCCAATTTTAAAACATTAAATTAAAAGTAGCACAAAAGCACCCTTCAGGCTAATTGCAACTGCTGCTGATTATTTTCCAAGACACGCAGATTGTCTGTTAATCAAGACTGCCTAAGAAGTAAATGCCTCTAAATGTTGTTCTAAATCTGTATTTTGGCAAAAGAATAAAACACCTGGGACCAATCTGTTTTCTTCTTTGCACATTAAATCACAAATTGGCTCTGAAACAGAATTCATTTTGATTAAGAGACTTCACTAACCTACTTTTATTTTAGGGGCTATTGTAAATGACCTGCTATTATGTAAGCATAATGCAGCTAGCAACAAAAAAGAAAACAAGAAACTTTTGCATGTTCCTCTTTTCATTTTGTTTTCTCTTTTCTGTTAATTGTAGTCAATCAAACAGGTAATTCTCCATACAAAAACTCCAGGGTGGAATGATTGTACAGCATACGTATTTAATTACCTTAAAAAACAAGAATTGGACACAAATAAAAATAAAACCAAACTGTACAACCAATTCTTGTTTTTTCAATCACCTGGAAAAAGAATTGTAAAAAAAACAAAAAACAAAAACATAAAAAGGCCCAAATTGGCATAACATTCATGACTGTGAGGAGTGTATGTAAATTTCTGAACACAGCTGTATTTTATTCTTATTATTATAACAAAACAAGACCCCCCCCAATATAACAATTTAAAAATAATATAGCAAATATATGAAAAAAATAAAGCAGAGATAATTAATCAGTTAAATCCTTAAACTAATTGGCTAATGTAAGTAGTTTAGTGATAATACAGCCCTATCCCAACTATCAAAGGCAAGCACATCCTGGACAGTCTGTAGCAATGCTATCACAGAGAGACAGACAACCTTTCATGCTAACGGTCACACGTACTGTAACTGTAGAATAACCAATTAACCTTGCATGCATGTCTTTGGACTGTTGGAGGAAGCCGGAGCACTTGGAGATAACCCAAGCAAATACAAAATAATCCATGGAAACTCCCCGCAGAAAGAGCCCCAGCTAGCAGATGGATTCCATTATATTATATTTACTTGTATATTATCAGAGAAGAAAAACTCAGCACTTATTTACTGGCAAAAACTTGTTCAGTGGATGTATGGTGCTAAAGGATTTTTTTTGAAGATTGTTTAAAATCGTCAGTGGTTTACAGTATATCAATAATAACTGATTTAAAGTTGCTCTGCAATTGTTGTAACAACAGTACAGTTACCAGCAGTACAATATCAGGTCATACTGTACATGCCATTCTGCTAATTTAAATCTGAAGTGTGACCCACCTGGCTGGTCTCGATTCCAGTGGGTGTAGGACACTTCATCATTGGTAATCCACTGGAAAGCACCGTGATTTCCCTTGTTACGAAGACCAATCCAAAAGGAATCTCCAGAGCGCCCGAACACCAGGCTGCTGGCGAAGGCTTGCTCAAACCTTTAAAAGCGACGAGGTGTTTTAGGGAACTAGGACTGACTTTTAATCGGTGCAGGGTAAAATCGCTTCCCTGTCAGTGCAGTATTTACCTGTTAGTGATAGTAATAAGTGTGGCTCCTTGGTCCTCGCAGAACTTTCTGGCTCCATCAAAGGTGAGCATTTCTTCTCCCACCCAGTAACAAGCAGGACTGTGCCACTTCCAGCCCTAAGAAGAAAGGAGAGGAATTTAACAGGATGTGGAGACTTATAAAACCAAAAAAACCAAAGCCTTACAAAATAAATATACCAGTCAAAGAAAGCAAGCATCTACAAAGGTTGGGCAACTCTTCAAATTTTCTAGTTTAAAGTGTGAACGTCAAAGTGCATCAAAGCACACACGGAGACAATCATACTTATTTTTGGAAAATGTTTTCTCTCAGAATCATGACCACTGAGTTATGCAGTTTAAATTCATTGTGTTTCACCAGAAAGAGTTAGACGAACTATGTAAAATCATGCAAGACCCACCACGCTGTACTTTTTTGTAGGAAAGATACAGCATATAGTATGTTTCCATGCAAAGCATTTGAATGATATTTTTCACAAAACACAAATTAGTGTATGTAAAAACAGAAAGCTGATAATTTTCCATTTGCAGAAAGAAAAAAAACCTTTTCCTGGACTCAGTCCCTCCTGCCACCTCATGTACTGTAGCTGTGGTCATGTACAGACACAGAGTGCAGCCAACATGTAGAAGGGGTGAGATTTTGCATGAGAACGATAGAGAGAGACAGGTTATATACAGCACTGTGTGAATAAACCCAACCCTAGGCCTTTTGCACAACCACATTTGCCATCTAGGCAGAAACCCCAAAGGTTTCAGCTGCTTGAGAAGCATTATTTCCTGAAACTTACACCTCCCCAAAACCCTTTGCTAACCACCCTTTGCTTGTGTTGCATTCAAAACATTAAACAACCCGTGCTGACTGATGTTAAATTTCCAGAACGCTACATAAATGATTTATTTCTGCTAGTCTGCAGTGTTTTTATATGTAAATTATATAGAAGCATAAACAATCACCCATATGCCATCCATCATTTGACAACAAATGGTATGCTGATGTTCTGTAGATGGAAGTACACTATTCCCAGCACACTTACTCACACAAAACATGGACACAAACAATGGAGCACATTGGGATAAGTCCCTTTGATGCTGTAACAAAGCACATATATAGCTAAGAAAAAAACCCCAACAACAACAACTATAACTTGCCTTCCCTTCATTTCTTTAACAAGTTCCTTAATGTGTGTCTTTTATACTGAGAAGCTAGCATGAAGTTGCTTTTCCGAGCATTTTTCTTTCTAGAAAAAAGCACTATGGTAGCAGTGAAAGTAAGTTAAAACAATAATGATGTGGGCTTGACAGCTGAAAAACAAGCCGAAGCAGCTGAGGGAAGCTTTTGGGGGGGGGGGGTAATATTTTTAGCTTGCTAATGTATGGCTTGCAGGAAAATCTGTTAGTTTGAGTATATTAGTATGAGGAACGGTGGCTCTCTAAAGGTGAAAGACACAGATGACTGAAATAGTAAGCACTATTGTTGAGGCAGTTAGCTAACTATGAATGTACTGAGTTGAAACAATCCAGATCAAATGTGAGCTTAGACACACTTGGCCATCAGAGGTCGGTTCTTAAGTCCATCTCACAGGCCTGAGGGAGCTATGTGACATGAAAAAGTGTCTGGGATCACATTGTAAAGACACCTTTTCATTTTGCAGTTTGCTGTAATTCCATACACACTCAAAAAATGAAATTGGGTGGTTGTTACATGTACAAGATTCAAGCTTGTAATTTGAACTAAATAATTTCATTTTTCTATGGCGAACGTAATTAAATCATGTAGCATCTGCATGAAATTCAGCAACTTAATTTGTTCTTGTTGAGATGACATGATACAATCTAGTAAGAGTGGTTAGTTGCCTGGACTCATGAAGTTCACAAGATCACATTAGATGTCAAACTGCAGGAAAAACGCTGGAGTTTTAAGAGGCAGACAACTACACCCACACCATGTGTATGCTATCGCTATTTATTGTGGTTTAACCTGTCAATGACAAAAACATACAGAAAATTCTTCATCAAGCCTTGTAATCATAGCTTTCCTAGTTTTGGTAAGCCTGGATTGACAGCTTGGTGGCATGATGGTTAGTGGTGTTGCCTCACAGCAAGAAGGACCTGGGTTCAAATCCACAATCTGGCTGGTTTGCAGTGTGTAATTAGAGTTGGGTTAATTGGTGATTCTAAATTACGAATGAATGTGCAAATGGTTGTTTGTCTCTATGAAATCATCAACCCCCATATTGGTTCATTAAGCATGACTAGCAGTAATTGCCTTGATTAACATAGTAGTTGTTCAAACAACAAGATTTCATTGCATTTTCCTAAAGTTTTTAACCTGTGTAGAATGAATTAAAACAAATTTCACTCTACATACTTCAAGTCAATGCAAGTATACTACGTTGATCCAACATAATCTGATTACATTAAACCACCAAATCCCAAATGTGTTGCTTTGACATGGTCAGAAATCTGTTATAGTACTTGGTTAAATCACGTGGAAAAAGGTGCCATGATTAAATTGTGTTCATCCAACAACAGATTTTTTGAGTGCAGGAAGGACATGTGGGGAAGTGGGGAAACACCAAGTTCAGTTTTCAATTATTTTAGGACCTCCTTTCAACACAGCCTGGTTGAAGGACCATAAGCAGTTCCAGTTGTATTACCCATCCTGCCTGTGGCATCAAATCTGATGTATTTCCTCCCTGATTATTTACACATGAAGCAAGTGTCTGTGTGGGTTCTCAGTCAAACAGGTCATTGTAGTCTTAGGAGCTGGAAAGGAAGGTGACTGGACTTCTTTAAGTTATTAAAGTCACTGTCTTGAAGCAAGTGAATTATCCAGATAATTAAAATAGTACAACTAGAAGCCAAAAAAGCAGAAAAACAACAGCTATCACAGAAAGTTACGGCTTCAGTGAGTAGGTGAAACAACAGCACAGCAGTATCCATTACATTTTCTGAAAAATGAACCCAGCACTAGATGGGGTAAATGGCTTCAGGATCAAGCAGCACAATATTGCTGAAGCAGTCAGTGGGCTTTCTGTCATTGTTGTTTCACATGTTGCGTGAAGTGAGCTCATCTGCTCGAGACAAACCGCACGGCTGCAAGACCCTGCAGCACAGGCCATGCCAAATGACCCCTGTCACATTACCACCCATGATGCCTCGGTCCCCAGGGACAGGGAGGCAAGGATTCATTACACCAAACAAATGGTCCGTCCATATGCAGAGCTTTGCTGAATGTAACAGCTGAGAAGCAACACGACCCTCAACTTGAGATCATTTACATCATAAATCAGTACTTGGGAAAAATATATAGCTGAAAACACTGCTGAAGGGCATAAAGATGCACAGATATGAGCTGTAATTTCTCTTCTCGCTACAGTGATCCGCTGTGTGAAACATTAATCAAAAGGCCCGTAAATGTAGTACGTGCACAGTGAATGCTTCCAGCGATGGTCAGGTACAAGTGGTGTAAAGTCTTGTGTGGAGAGAAGTATGAGCTGTATAATCAGGGACAGATGCACAGATGCCACATCTTTTTTTTGTATTTGCTGTACACACATGTTGAAACAAAGAAACACAATTATTTTAATTTATTTAGAGTTTTTTTTGTCCGAGAGAATAGTTTATGTGCGCAGGACTCAGTCTCTGTGGTGCACCTTGTTACTTTCCAAGTTAAATTATGATTTATATTCCAGTTACAGTCTGGGGGCAGTGGAGTGGAGTTGAAGAGTGAGAGATTGAGCGGAGCACATGCAAAAGAGGCCAAAGGTGAAGGAATGGGTGAAATATTCAGAATAATAATTATCCTGTCAACAGCTAGAATTCTATGCTGAATAGCTCTGAATACATTATTTATGGTAAAAGAGAGGGAAATATAGAAAGAAAAAAGTCTGTGTCTACAGTAGGAATGAAACAATTACCAGTAATCTAAAGCATAAACAGTAAATGTCAAGGAGAAAATTAAGTATAGAGAGAAGAAAGGAGTTATACCTTTTTACACTGTTGGTGCTGTGGCTTCCCATCACTCTTTGTTCCTGGTTTTTTGCAGATGGAGGGCAGGGTCAGATTACAAGGGCTGTCATCCCAGCGGCCCTCCTGCACATCATTGGCAAGACACAAACAGAAAGAGAGAAAACAGCTGGTAAATATATACAAACGGAGTCTGGCTGATAGTCAGGGTCTGTTACTGTGGCATTCTTATGGCCCCCTGGTTAATGTGAGGGTGCAGAAGGGATCACTCACAGGTCCCCACATGGAGACGCAATCTTCCTGGGTGTTGCGGAAGTTATTGGGTTCAAAGGGATGCCAGTAGGTGAAGATAACAGGAGTGTGATCAGTCCATTGGAAGTCCATTTGCATGTCAGTGTCATGGAGCCCTACCCACAATTGCTCAGTGTCTAAAACAAAAAACAGACTGTTGGGTTAAAAAGATGATTATGGACAAAAGAAATAGGCTTAAGTTCCAACTGTGACATTTTCCATTAGGTCTGGTAATTCGTTGGAGCGGTTTCATGACTAAAAATATGATTCCACACTTTGTGTGCTGTTTTCAAGCTCAGGAAAGAATGTGAGAAGGAAGGAGAGAACTGTCTGGTTTCCTCTTTATTTAATCATGAAGATTGGAGGCATATAGAGGGTTGCTGCAATCTTTTTAAAATCAAGTTAAGGACAATTTTAGAACTTTTCAAGCAATGAAATCTAACAGTACTGGTTTCAGCAGTGTATGCTGTATCACCACTGCCACATTTGTTAACGTTCAAAACTGTGATGCAGATTTATGATGTGCAGAATGTCTTAAAAGTTAAGCGCTATATAAATACAGGCCATTTACCATTTACCATTTAAAAGAGGATTACTGTTCTGCAGCAACATGACTGTTTCATAAAGGCTTCAACTGCTTTCTTTTTAATAGCTCCAAACTTAAAAGTTTTCAGCACATGGCAGTAAAACAAAAAACACTAACTTGATCTTCTTTTCGCTGCTCCCATTAGGGGTCACCACAGGGATCTGCCTCCAACTCACACTATTCCTAGCACTCTGTTCTGTTACACCAACCCTCTGGATGTCCACCTTCACTGCACTCATGAACCTTCTCTGCTGTCTTCGTGTTTTCCTCCTGTGTGCAGCATTATTCAGCATCCTCTGCTCAACATATCGACTCTGCACATGTCCAAACCATCTCAGCCTTGCCTCTCTAAATTTGTCTAAAACTGATCAATTTTGCTGAGTAAATTATTATATCCAATGATATTAATATATAACTGCATTATAAGCATTATAAGCAGTTTTTCATCATATAAGACATTTTAAAGATTCACTGGATTCACAGCAGGGAAATTGTAAAACAGTATTTGTTTTCTATCTATTTACTTTATTTTTAACATGGTATATTAGAGTAAATAATCAAGCTTTTAAAATGAAATTCTCTTTTAAAATTCACACCATAATCACTGCTAAAATACCAGCATGTTCTCTCCCATGTGTTTAAAACAAAACATAAAATTTCAGACATTTCGGTTAAATTTTGAGGATTTTTTTGTGAATCTACTGGGCTTTAACATCAGTTATGTAAACTCTCCTTATTGGGCAAAAATCCTGTGTCTACATTATGCCTGAAAACAAAGGTTTTATTCCCTCAACTTGGTTATTTGTAGGAAGTCTGCTGCAGAGGCACTAGGAATCTGCATTACATAGATGTCCAGTTAAAGCTGAAACCTATTTGAGAAACATTTGATGAACAAAAGTGTGGTAACATCAAGAAAAACATTAACTTTGATTCATTTTTGACTTTGAGAGGAAATAGTACAGTACTATAAAAAACAACAACAACAAAAAAACCCCCACTAAGAAACACACCTTTCTTCAGGTCACGTATGATGAACTCCAGCTCAGGTAGAGTGTGGATGCTAACCAGGTTGGCCTCCATTTTCTGGCACGTTTTCTGAGCTGTATTCCAGTCAGTTTTCTCTGAAGTAAGCTTATAGCAACCAGCCTGGAAGGCCTGCCAGCCCACATCACACTCATATTTCTCATCATCTGCCCACGAATCTGTGTAACCAGAGAGATAAAATCCATCAAAGTTGGACTTTTTCAGTGTGGTATTACTGTTTGCATTAAGAAACATAAAAAAACGAACCAGTGGTGAAGGGGTCAAGGGTGGCGTTGGGTCTTTTCTTGCAGACATACGGAAGAGCAACTGAACAATCGCGGTTTTGCCAACGACCTGATGACTCAGTTCTTATTACAGCACAGTTCTTCTCTTCAGCGTGATTTGGCTGTTCTGAAGATGAGTAAGAGAGACAAACTCTTCAGAAAATCACTGATTTCCAGGGTGTCAATCCCAAAATACTCTCAGGCTCAAATACTGTGGTTGCACCAGAGAGCTGCCAAGCAGGTGTTTGAACTGAGAACTGAACTAAAAACAAGCATGCATTTTTTCTCAGCCATCTGCAGGAAATAAACATTCAAAAAAAGAAAGATCACAGACACTTCAAGCTTTAAAAAGACAGAAAAGCTTGAACTGTTTTTACAGGCCAACCTTGCTCCCAGTTGAGATACTTGAGTGGTGAGGAGTCGGCCCACTGCCAGCCTCCACTGATGTCCAGGTCATTGAGGCCAATCCACAAAGCAGCACTGTAACCAGTGAGTAAACCTAAACAACAACAACATCTTCTTAAAATAAGTAAAAAGATAAATGAAAATGGTTTTGCTATGTGAAAGTAAAAAGTTACTCAACTCTGTCAGATTAGCTGTGACTTTAACAATCACCACTGCACCAGGCAGATTACACAATAGTTATGTAACAACAGTCTAAGTGTAGCCTAATATTGGCAGGACAGTCACATCACCCCCAAAATTCAATATTCCTGTTGGCAGAGTGAATCTGCAAACCAAATATTCTGTTTGCCAATATGTTACACAGCCTGAGGTACTGAGTCCAGTGGGATCACACCAGGCACATCTGCATATTGCTTTTATTTTTATGGTCATCCTTCCATCCATCCATCCATCCATCCATCCATCAACATATCCAGTAAAATGTCTCAGTTGGGTTGGAACCAATCCTAGCTGTCCCTGGGCGAAAAATGGGGTACACCCTGGACAAGTGGCCAATCTATCACATGTCACCAGAACTGTAAGGTTTTTATAGTCACTGATTGTGGAGTTGAGAAGGTGAAAGCACATCTAACAGAAGTGCAAGAAACACCCAGAATCTCCCAGAAAACCCAAATTCTAATAGATTTTACTTTTCCACTGTGATCAATTGTTATGTTGTGAATCACAGCATAAAAATGTAATGGCATAGAACTGTAAAGATAGGGTTTCACTTTATATAATTGCATTAAAGAATCAAGAATAAAGCATATTTCAAACAGCAGTGAACCTCTGCACATTACCATTAATGTAGGTCTGCTCATGCAGCTTGGTGATGCTTAGCAGGTCTGCCCCCTGCTGCCGGCAACTGATCCGAGCCTCGCTCCATGATAGGGTTGCCTGGAAGTTAAACTGGTAACAGCTGTCTGTGACCGGGTCAGTATCCCAGAAAGTTTCACAGCCATTACCTGACAGGGCAAAGAAATTAACAAAAAAATTAGAGGAAAGTGAAAGAATCACTTTAATGTTGAGGACTGAGAAATATAAATGTAAGACTACAGTATCTTGTAACATCAACATATAAGACTATAACTTACTCTTGACAGGACAGAATCCCCAAAGCTCGTCTTTGCCATAGTCATAGGTGGTGGCACACCAAAGATGGCCATCTTCACGGCCAGTGCTGGTACAAGTGTGGAACCACTGGCCATCATAAAGGAAGGGCAGGTAGCAGGGGCGACCATTAGAGTTCCCCTGAATTGTATAGATCTCTGCAGAGTAAACACAAGAGAGACTTTAAAATCCTGCATGGAGCAGCAGAGAAAGTCTGTGTTTGTTTTCTTCTGGAGCTATGCTTGTGAACTTTTCTGAACTCAAATACTTTATATGTTTTCTCAGCAGCTTTTATAATCAAACTCAGGGTAAAAAACAGAGGATGAGCTTACAGTCAAGACAGTAAAGTCAAATAGTGGTCAGCGGAAGGAAGAGTAAACAGGCGGGGTTTCCAGAAAGCCAAGTGTCTTTTATCATGAACATCAAGCAAAAAGAGTTCAGAAATTCCTATGATATTAGAAACGATTAGCCCCAACTAATTATATTCCAAAGCAAAATCGTAAATTATACATTAACAAGAAATTATGTCTGATTTCTACTTTTTTTTTCCATCCTAAACTCGCCATTTTAGTCTCCACATTCCACAAGTATAGTACAGTGTGAAAAACAGGGTGAAAGCGAGGGAGTGTGAGAGGGAGAGGCTGGATCTGCGGTGCTACCAAAACAAGTCACGCCAATGGAAAGTGAGGCAGACATGTTAAATGAGAGAGGAAAGATTTCTGAAGCTCCCTCCCTGACTTTCTTCTCTGCCTTTAGCATTGACCGGCTCTTTGGCTGCAGAGGAGCCGATGCTCGGCTGACTAATATCAGAGGCATTCCTCTCCATGCGCAAGCAGACTTCATAAAGGAAGTTGTAAAGATTGCCACTTGAAAGTTAAAAATGTCAATCCTCCCAGTTTGCATGCCACAAAACAAGAAAAGGGGAGAAAAATATAAAAGGGCGACTTTTCTTTTTTGTGTTAACTGCAGCTGAGCACAGCATGTTAACTACAGATTTATATGGCTGACCGACTCTAGCTGTAAAATTTTGTCAAAGAACAACTGTGACATTTGATAATGGTAAGAATGGAACTTAAAGTGGAAATGGGGCTTGGGTACCAACCACAATGGTCAGATTTAATCTAGATAGAAAACTAAATATACGAAATACAAATATACTTTAGGTCAAGAACAACTTGTGTGTGTTTACCGGAGTTTACACACACAACACACAATGTTTTTCCTTGGATTTCCGGCTGGCAGCCAGTCCTCTAGCATTCCCTAAAAGCAACATGTTTTAAAATCCATTTGATCGGATACAGCTGTGGCATCCACAGCAGTAAGTCTATCTGCCACACAGACGCAGAAAACACGCAGAGAATGATGACCTCACTCAGTGTGATCATACAATGACCTCATATGATGTTATGTAGTCATACAGGTGAGTCTATAATTACAAACATTCAATCCAATCTACATTTTTAAAGGATAATATCTCTGATTTCATATTGTATTTTTGTGAAGCTTACATGATTTTGAAATATATATTCATCTCTATGCGAGAGCAAGAAGAAGCGAACTTGTGATTTTAAGGGTTTCTCAAAGTGCTGCCTGTTGCAGTTGCAGCCCTTTGTAACATTTTATGGGATTTTGCAAAGGCCGTAGGAAAGAATGCGCCTTTGCAACATTTAATTCATCCACAGCTTATGTCATGCTATGACGCAGCCGTGCAGAAGGGTGCCAACTGTGCATTCCTCTTCAATTTATACTCTTCATTTCCAGCAATCAAAGTAGACTAATACTAACACAGAATACCAACATAATACAGCATTCTTGGCACAGACACATCATAAACACACTCTTTAGTGTGAGTATGTTTTTCTCAGTGTGTCTCTTAATCATGCTGGATTCCTAAAACATCACTCAGTCTTCAACATTTGTGAACCCCCAAACTAAATCTTGATCTAAGCTGCCTTTGAACAATCTTATTAGATAATAAACCATTTTATTGTTATTGTGCAAAAGGAATAAATTATTTGAACGTTAACAGCTTACTGCAGTTTGGAGTAAATATATGGCATGCATTGGCTTATAACATGAATATTAGAGCTACTTTAAAAACACTCTGAAATGAACATATCAGATATAAGAAGACTTACAATTAAGAATTTTTGATTTTCACCAAGGGTTTCATTATTTTCATAGCATTTTAACAACATTTCTGGAGACTGCCGAAACTCAGGAGAAGTTGTGTAATGCAGGAGGATAAATACCCTAAAAATCAGAATAACAACAAAAAATACTCATAAAAACACAAAGAAACTGTCTTCTGGAGGAGCTCCTCAGCACATAATCCAATACAAAAATACAGTAGAATAACCCGAGGAGAACAGTTCCCACCAGGCATTCTTAAGTTGAGCTGAAGGATTAATGATTTAGAATTCCTCCTGATTATTTCACAGAACTGAGCTACTGGAATCATTTGCTTTAGGTCATTTAGGCAAAAGAGGCTCAACCAACTAGAAATTAATTAGTATATGCGTGTTAAATTAATTAACTATTTGTGGCTTTTATAAAAATCAGAAAACATTATATGACTAATTAATTCAAAAGAACTGGCTCGTGTGTGTTTTCAATTGTTTTTTAATCTTTCATTAATTCTATTTAAATTTTTGCTTATCGGAATGCTAGTTTTAAAAACAATGTTATTTCAGAGTGACAGATGTATTGGCACAAACACAGATAAAGACTATCTACCAATTAGATAAATACTGCAAATTTGAACTGATAACAATTACACCTACCCTGATTTGTTTTGGAGCACAGATCTTGCAGCCCACCATGTAGAGTCCATTTGGAACGGCCTACTGTCAGATTCCAGGGTAGATCTGATAGAGGATAGCTGTTGAAGTTGTCCAGCACTTGGCCACAGTTCCAGCTCCAGTGTACTTTGGGGGGTTCGCGATCACAGGTGTATACTCCTAAAGGAAATTTATCCAACTTCAAGCTGCTGTTATTAGCGATCACACCCAGGCACAAGGAGGAGCCCAAATTGAACAGCCGCCTCCGAGTCACCCATTTCCAGCGCTGGTTGGGTTCCTCACAAGCGGCTGACAGGGCAAGGGAGCGATCCTGCACCCCCAGGCACTTGCCCTGGCCCTCAAGGTAGAAAGCAAAATCATCAGACTTGGCAGGCGCTGCGCAAAGAGAGAGATAGAAACAACATTAGCACTCAATCTAGCTTTTGATAAAAACAATATCTTGTTAGCAACTGCTGGAGCAGCAGAGGTCAGAGGCAGGATCAATATCTAGTGTAGAACTAGTGGAAGTTGTGGACTCTGATGTCCAAGTGTGACACACTGCAGTGGAATTAATTTGCTAATAATCCTAAAGTGACCCTAAAATCCTTCATAAAAGTTATATTAGAGTCTTAGGCAGGGGGGAATTGCAAAAATGACCTGCTATAAACTGTTAAAAAATGGCTGTGAATGTCTTTAATTCAAGGCTAGTGATAGAGGTTGAATCATTTCTCCATCCTTCAGGTTTCAAGAATTTACGCCATTCCCACGCTTTAACATGGAGTTCTCATATTGTTCAGATTTCTCAGCTCTGATGTCTATATTGGTATTATGGCCCTTTTATAATGATTCTCTGAGAAGCTGCAGATGCCTGCAGACTGGTGTTGCTGCACAGAGCCTTACAGTATTCACATATTACCATTACCCCAAGTAAAATAAAACATTACCATAAAACTAAAGCTATTTAAAAAAGAACACATCCTGTGTGGTTGGATGCAAGCTTCAATGACAAAGATTTTCTGTAACAAAACCCAGCACCCTGTTTCAGAAAATGTTTGTGGTTTATTTTAAGTCTGCCTTTTCTTTTCTTTTCTTTTTTAGAACAAACCAAGAAATCAGGACAGTCAAGGCACTGCTGTGTGTCGTGGTGAAGGCAAAAAACAGACAAAAACAGGCAAGTCAGAAGCATAAAACTGACCTAAAATTAAAAGTATTTCAGAACAAATATTTCCAAAATAAACAGAAATATGTTCTCTGTGGTTCTGGGTTTAGCGATTGAGGGACAAAAGCGAGACCCTCAGCATTCCTACTCAGCAGGCTCCTGAAAGAGACCAGGAAGAAGGGTAAGAAATGGAAAAATCCCTGGGCACTGTGGTAATGGCAACATGAAGTGTCAAAGAAAGGTGTCGGGCCACCATGTCCTACCACTAATAATGAATCCATTCATCTATTGATTCTCAGAGTTTACGGAACTCAAATCAATTACAGGGACTATCTGAAAAATAATCCTTATTGGGACAACTCAGAATAGTTCAAGTCAAAAGTCATCACTAATTCACTGTCAAGGGGTCAAGGGTTCAGATTTTTCTTTCTATATAGATACCTTAGACAAACCATTGCTCAGCTAAAACACTACAAACCTCCCGTTCTGATTTTATGGATGGCGAAACAATGAAGACTCATAATGAGTGCCATAAAAAACACATCCCTATAATCTGAAGGAGTCAACACGCCCTTCTACAGGCTCTCAGCCTCTGTGGCTGTGTTTCTCAAAAGCAATATACGCTCTGATTGCAAAAAAAATGGCCAAAGCTCAGTGGCAGAGCAGTTCAGTTTGAAGTACAATGTCATCAGATATGAGGCCAACCTGCTCTTAAGTTATAGCAACCACTCATACAGCAACAGCGAGACAATAGGCTTATTTACTACGAGCTCACTTTTCTAATCATGAGAAGAATTAGATCAGAGGGAGTAATTTGCCTGAATGGGGCACAAAAGCCATTTGCTTTTACTTCTTTTCAGGGTAAAAGCAAGTGGGAGCTTATACTTCATCGTCCAAGTTAAAAAAAAAAACATTCTGAATGCTTCTGAGGCAAAACTATCTTTCCATGTGTCTGTATTTCTACTCACTCTATTATTGCACTGCCTGGCAAACGTAAATATACTTCTGACTTTTCTGTGACCAGTGTCTTCTGTCTCTTCGGTATTTCCTTCAGCCACAAACCAAAGCATTTAATTTTATAATTAGCAGCTTCTAACTTATTTAATCTTCTGATTCTGTTTTTTTTAACTGTGCTGCTTTGCCTAGAAGTTAGAAATCTACCAAACAGAGACATTTCTGGAGTAAAACCAGTAAAATGCAGGGATTTTTGCTTAAAAATGACTCACTAAGAATTCTTTCCAGCTCATATAAAATGTTCTATCATTGACTTGTTCTCAGCTCTAAACGGTAAATCATTCCTGCTTTCCAATTACAGAGTGATGTGTGCCTCAAAGAGGTTATGCTCCAGTCTTTTTCAGGATTTAGTTACATGTCTCACTGTAAATAAAAAGTTGTGTGAACACTTGAGTAGCTCAAGTTACACAGTGCTGACTTGTTAACAGGCTGAGGGATAAACTGAAGTAAATCACTTTGATGCTATTCTGAGCCTTTAACAATAGGAGTTATATAATAATAATAATAATAATAATAATAATAATAATGATAATAATAATAATAATGAAGTGCTTTAAGCAGAAGAGTGCCCGTGGGAAGAGTTTCACACAGTACCGTGCCAGTCAACATCTGGATTACACTGCACTGAATGAATTTCAGTGTGTGAATATATGGTTAACATTAATACAGTGACAGGATGAGACTCTCCTCTCATAAGCTTTTGAACCATTAGACAACCTGAAGCTGAAGTTCCAGACATCAAGAAGCAGACTCGCAGTTTTAATTCCAGCCTGGAGGCGACACGACTGAATGTTTGATGTGAGAAAAACTCCCGGGCAATCAGAGAGAGTGCAGAATTCCAGATTAACTTTAAGTCATTGAGCCCTGTGAAAGCTAAGCCACAACAACTCTCCTGCTGTGATCTCATCCTTTTCTTTGCCCTGTCACCCCCTTTTTCAAAGCCGAAAATGGTTTCCTACCGAAGACACAGGCTGAAACACATGGCCAAGAACAACTAGCAACAAATGCCAGGAAAGCCAGATATTCCCAGAACCTCAGATTCTTGAATGCAGTCATCTGTTGGAACAGACTGGAGAATAATACTTAGAGATACGGGCAACAAGTCAGTAGCAAGTCTTGGCTCAAAACATTGTTCAACAAATTTCTCAACATTACACTATTTTGAATGTGAATGATTGTTTCTGCCTGACAATTAAAACCAGGTGGATTGTTCATTTCCCCGTCATTTGTATTTTTAAAGTTATCTCTAAGATCTAAATCACTGTATGAGTCAAAGTCTTTTCCCCAAATAACCTTATTTTGACAGATGTATGAGATAAAACAAAAAAAGCAGATCTTTAACTGGTCAGTGTGATAAAATGACAACCAACAAACAGACAGGAAATTCCAGCTGGCTGCTTTTGCTTCATTGGCGTTTTATGGTGGTCTGGCGTTTGAAGCAACCCTGACTGTGGATGGGCTTTTACCTCATCTGAGGAGAAGGGGTTTGGAGAAAAGAGTCTATTTGCATTTTGCAGCCACACTCTGAAACAGAGCGAACAGGAACCTCTGGGAAAGTGCAGATCAAATTTAGAACCCAGAGTGAGAATAAGTGCACCCCATTGAAACTTTCCATCACTCCCACACTTGTAATGGTGATAACAGTTTATCACAGTGTAGGTTTAGCTGTTAAATCAAGTGAGAAACAAGCCGGCTCTATTTCTGCTGTTAACTGTGAGACTTGTATAAAACATTTTTAAAATAAATTTAATGGAAGCTTGGCGTGAGAGCTTAGCGCTGGAGGATGTTACATCAATACTGAAAATGGATGTGAAACTTATTCTGAAATGGCATGCCATGCTATTTTCTGCCACTTATATAAAAAGAACAAAAACAAACAAAAAACAAAACAAAACCCAAACATATCTTAATCCCTTTTAAACCCATCATTTGTTTGAGCATCTACTAAAAATCAAACAACATCCAATGAAAGATTTAAAACAATTACAAAATGCTGGCCTATTTTAGACCAAAGATATTTTGGGGGTAAATCCGGTGGCTATGAATTGCAAAATCACCCACAAAGCAGGACATCAGGAGGCAGCATGTCATCTTTTAAAATCAGTAAACTATCATAATCTTTTCACATCTCATCCATTTGGTCTAAAAAACCTTGACAATGGCAGAGAGGTGCAAGTCAGTTCAAAACTAACAAAAAAGGATATTTATATGGCATAATCCAGTTCATGAACTAACCACGACCTTCAATATACTGACTCATGTTCTGAAGTTCTTTTGTGTTCCTCAACACAAAATATACTGCATATTGAACTATATTGATCACAAATTCAAAGGGAAAAGAAAAACACAAACGCACACACAAAAGGCTTTTTCAGGCCTATTTCACATTTTGTCATGGATTGGTGTGCAGACTGACATCCTCAAACTTCAAAGTGTTAAACAGCATAAGAAGCAATTTAATCACATGGAAAATATTAAATGAAGATTGGTCAGAATGCATTGCCTAACTTATTGAATTTCTTTGTGGTAGCTGCTTGTACACAGTATTTAATCATTCATACAAAATGAAGCAAAATAGTCATTGACAGGTTAAGCCTAGTAAGTCTGACAAACTTTTAGATGACAAGCATGAAATTGAGAGAAATTAAGCAAATCTGATTTAAAGCCAGGCGTTTAAAAGCAAACAATGATGTTATCTACCTCTTTTCTAATCTTTGGAGAATATGTGGGTTTTTAGGTGATGTGCAGACCTAACAGTTATGTAGGGCCGGACTGAATGTGTTAATTGCAGCCTGTAACAGGATGCAAAGGTCACATCTGCCCGCAGGGTGCCAAATGAAGCGTCTCTCCAAGTCGATTTTAGATTAGATTAGATTAGATTAGATAGAACTTTATTAATCCCTCGGGTGGGTTCCTCTGGGAAATTCGATTTCCAAAAAAGCACAGCACCGACAGAAGTTACAGAGTTACAGAATATTATATATATATATATATATATATATATATATATATATATATATATATATATATATATATATATATATATATATATATATATATAATACACACACACACACACACACACACACACATATATATATATAAATACAGAAATATACGAAGGGGATAAATAGAATAAATAGGAATAAAAATAAAAATAAAAATAAAAATAAAAATACAAAGCAGTCTAAAGATTCCCATCCGTTACCAAAATAGATCAAACAGGCCTCTCAAAAAGGTGCCTTTCTTTGTGTTTTCTGATGAACTTTACGCATAAATAAGAATCACTATACAGACACTAAGCCTGTAGCCTCTTTCCTCCTCCCCCAGTTTTTCTCCACATCTGGTTCCACTCACTGCTTGGCCTTTTTGGTTCGTGGCATACCAAAGCACTAAAGCCACAATGCGAAGCTTTTAATGTATTTTCCGCGTGGAAGTCTTTACCAAAACAAATGCATGCACAATATGGTTACTGCCTTCCTGCTTTTTCTCGACTTTACATGAATGAAATCAAGCAAGAGCTGTTTTATGCTCACCCGTTACGCTCTTCTTCAGTTCCAGACTAAAGATGAATAAATATAAAGTGCATTTGTAAAGTATAAGTTGCCGATTTGTCCATGTTGCCCCCGATTCCTTGTTTCGGTAACTGCGCTTGCTTTGCATGCTCGAAGCCGCACACGCCAGCACAAGCTGCAAAAACACCCAAATGTGGAGAAACAAAGTAACGTCGGAGCAACTCACGGCCCGACTGTTTGACTCCGAGGACGGAGGATGCAGAGCTGGTGGTGGCGAGTCTGACCGCTAGAGCTCCGTCTGCCTTTCAGTCAGAGGAGAGTGAAATGAATGGAGCAGAGTCAACACTGAGAGTGTGTGACGGTGTTGATATGGTTCCCAAAATGAGGTCCGAGCGTGTCATACAGGACGTCGAGTTGTACTTCTATAATGTAATGTCTTAATGTTTGCTTAATCATCCAGGTAAGCAAATCCCAAAAAGTTGATTCTGTTCATCTGGACGTAGCGTTTCCAATGGGAGAAACGTTTCGTCACTTACCCAAGTTACTTCTTCATTCTCAGCTGACTACAGGTTTCCCCAACACTGCACATGACGGAACTCAGTTATTGGACAATGTACTGTCTTTGGAATCTAAAAACAATAATTTTTTAAAAAAGTAATAAGGCCGATATCTACATTTTAAATAAATTATACACATATTCAGTGTTTTTGACCGCAAAATAGTGCTAATAAAAATGTATAAATAATAATCTGAGCTTTCAATTTTATGTTTTGAAAACCCTGTTAAAAAAACCCAACCCAATCAGCTTATTAAGCTCCTTTGTCAGAGCTGAACTCGTCAGAAAAGTTATCATGGCTTACTCGTGAGACCTGCTATAGTAGAGAGCCTTGAGTTGAAGGATATGAACATGCCAAATAACCTGTAATGCAGCATTAAAGATTTTACATTACAAGGGTTTCACACCAAGTACCACTTAAAACAACTAATTTATAAAGCTTTTTAATAACGATAGGATAAAGTCTGAATTAGGAGTGAGTTGCCAACTCTGTGTACAGGGAAAAAATAAATAAATCAGATATTAGAAAATTTAACTAGGTCTGTTACGACTGAGTTCTCCAGTTGTCTTCAAATACAAAATACATCAACTATTACTCAGCTTGCCACCGCAGACACACAAATGAGAACCCACTGAGTGTGGGCTTTAAAAATAGCTGTATAAATACTGACCTTCATGCAACTGTAGAAAAGCAGAAGTCAGAAAAATCTGTAATTGTAATCAGATTTATAACTGTTGCATTGAGCTTCCCTATTAAGTAAACTTTCTTCAGACTGTTTGTGTCCATTCTTTGTTTCCTTGCCACAACTTTCATTTGCTCAATTATTGAAGAATAAATTATAAGTCCCAAAAAGTTGATTCTGTTCATCTGGACGTAGCATTTTCAGTGGGAAAAAATACTTTATGACTGCAGGTTTCCCTAACTTTATAAACAGAACATTTGCATAATGACTGGAAATAGTGACTCAACCCATCTGCAGCCAAATGGGGCTGAATGCAAATTTCATAGTCAATTAAATCGATTCTAAAGGAACATCGAAGGGACAAATAATTAAAAAGATACATATGCTCATGAATACACCTGCATTTAAAATGAAGATCGAAAGAAAGATGCAATGGTAACCCCATCACACACACAGAAAACAAGAACAACAGACACATTTTAACCAATAGTATTTAATGTTTTATGCAACTTTCTGCTAAGGCCCAATCTCCCCCAACAGTACTATAAAGTAAACCAGTCCCTTGCATTTTATTGTCCAAAAATAAATTCAAACATACCTAAATAAATATGTGTGTTTATGGTGGGGGAGTGGGGAAGGGGGCAAACAAAACATTAACAGTTCTAATTAAAGGCAACTTGAAAAACAACAGTTTTCCCCATTAAACTGGTTTAAATTGAGAAGTAAAAAAAAAAAAAAAAGTTAAAAGGGATCTCCTCTCAACAGCTTCCACCCCATATCAAGTAGCACAACTCTAAAACCATTCATTATAAAAACAGAGGTGAAACACTGCCACCATCTGGAAGTTATACGCTTTGGTCACAGGAGTTTGACGAGGATATGCGAGGGAGGGGGTACATGAGACTGTCAACTCTGTCCCTCCTCGTCACAAACTATTCAGGTCTGGAATTTATTCGAGGCAAGGGTTCCCAGAACAGCAGGTTGAATGACATAGTGCCACAGATATTTAGGGTTCAATACAATAACAGCCCCCCGACTGGTTCCCTCAGTTAAGTTCAGGGAAATGAAAACAAAAATATTTGAGCTAGCGGAATTCAGACTACCTTGGACCAGAATGGCTCATGCATGGATGGATCTGTGAGTGTGTATAGGTATGAGGTCTTCCACAGTCCTTTCCATCTGGCCAAGCTGAAGCAGTTCTATACTTCATTTTATTTTCTCTTTTTTTTCCCTAAAGCAGAAAAGAAAGCTCCGGAACATTGAACCCCATTTTTCACCAACACGCTGCAAAAACTCGCCCCTTGCTATGTGAGTCATCCAGGGCTTTGACCCCTAGAACGATGTCATGTCACCCTTTTGAGAAAGCAGGACAGGTGGGCTGGGGTAGATGGATATGAGAAGGATGAAGGGTGACATGTTGTCTCCCCAAACCATCCATGACTTCTCACCCACCCCTTGCTGCCATCTGACCAGTTTCCCCTTGGGCATTTCATGGCAAGGTGGGATGCTGTTAGGAGGGGGGTGACACAGTATAGCGTCGCTCCCGCCCCACCCCACCCTTTTAAATGAATTCAGTTCACTAGTCAGTTAAGGGGCGTGGGCTCAGTTTGAGGCGCTGCTGTTGGAGGAGCTGGATGTGGAAGCCATTGCCATGCCTGAGGTGCCCGACGAGGCCACTGACTTGCGGATGTGGGGCATAAGGAAGGGGTCACTGGCCAGCTGGTGCACATCAATGCGGTCCTCCTTACGGTAGACTAGACAGCGCCTTATAAAGGCCTGGAAAGTGAACAAAAAACAGGGTGTAAGGACAGTACGTGCACTTGACTGCAGAGATTTTAAGGAGAGAAGAAAAAAAAAAAAAAGCATTACAGTTGAAGTATTTGAAAATGCAAAGCCAAAAATCATGAGTGCAATACCTTAGCTTCAGGTGTGACTACAGGTTTAGGGGGAAACTGAACTTCTGTCGCCTTCAGGATGGTGTTTTCCTGTAAAATGTCCTGCTGGGACTGATTGTGGCCAAAAGGCTGCAAAAGCAAAAAGCAGTTAAAACAAAACAAAACAAAAGGCTTTTTTTTGACACAGGAGAGTGAAAACAATTTGGGAGGCATTTGCAATATATTTCTAAGGGCTTAATTTGAGGAATAAGGATGAGAAACTACCAAATGTGCAGTTTACCTTTTAAAAAGAATGGCCTACAGATATATTTGAAAGTTACAAGTGTAAATGTTTGTGCTGATATTTTTTGTGTTGTTGTTGGACAGTATGTTAGCTTTAATGAAATAAAATGTAGGCATGCACAAACACTGCTTCTGCCTGAGCCAGGTCAGTCTCTACGTGCCATTTAGAATGTGTTAAATGTGATAAGAATCAGCTAAACTTTATTAATCCCAGAGGGAAATTGAGTTGTCATAGCAGCACACATACAACAGACAACAAAGCAAATAAAATGAAGTGTAGAACTAGAGATACAAATAGATAAACAAAGAGGCATAAATATAAACATAGAAGGGAATAACACCAATATTTCTGGGATATTAAATGGATGATGCAAACAAAACAAAAAAAACCAAACCAACAATACCAAGTTGATCTACAAAAACTGAATATAAATAATGCACATGCGCTGTTATACAGTGCAGTTACACTAAGTTTCTTTTCTCTAAAAATAAATGTGGAAAAAAAATAATCTAAAATTATCCCAACTGCAGCTCAGCTGTCTTATTAAAATGTTTATTCAGCGCGAGTTTCCTACCTTGCGGCCATACAAACACTGGTAGAAAATGACTCCCACAGACCACACGTCAACTTTATTGGAGATTTTGGGTGGTTCCTTGCCAACAACGAAGCACTCTGGGGGAAGGTACCTAAAAAAGAAGACGGGAGCTATGTTAATATTCATGAATTTCAGCAAGCCCAATTATACTGTCTGGACTTTCAAGGTGCATTCAATAGCATAGCAATTATTTAAATAAACATTGCACTCTAAATAAAAACCAGGCAATCAGAGTTAAATTGCAAGATGACCTTTACATATGCACTTATACACAAACCAGAACTGCAGAAACAGCCATTAACAAAAACCACAAAAACATTACAACTACTACCAGTAGAGGACTGCTTTAAATGCTTTTTAGCCACAACCTCACTTCAGTTTTTTGTTTTACATGCATTATCCTGATTATGTTTTCTCTCCATTTTTCTCCATTGTTATGGTATTATTCCTCGACCGTTCAACTACAATGACACAAACACTGAATATTTCTACCCTGCCAATATTAAGAAGAAATGCAGTTATTCAACATAAGTGACTGCAAGTGCCCCTTAATTTCACTCCTTTGCAATTTCATTCCCTTCAGACAATCCAGACAGTGTGCTGGACAATCTGACAAAATTCCCATCTCCATTGACTATAAGCCTGCTCAGCTTTCATTGTGCAGCTGTGTCATATTTTAGCAACGTCCCACCTACCAGAAACACTCTATGGTTTCTCTTTACCAATCCAGTCTTTAAGTCTGACGTCATTAGCCATGTCTGGGCCCAAACTCCGCTGCAGGTCACCAAGTCAAATGATCACTGCAGCATTACTAAGAGTTGAAAAACTGTCTAAATTCTTTCATCTGTAATAAAATGATCAGCGTTGCTGCTTTACCGGGTGTAACAGTTAAATTTAACATCCAGGCATCCATGAAAACAGAATTTATGAAATTTAACAGAGTTAGAAGTTAGCAGGAAGTTAGCTCGCTAGCTTCCATCTAAATATAATATACCATGTTCTGACTGAGAGATTTCTGAAAAAAATAACACGTACAGCTCTGCTATCACCTCCAACATAAATGAAGACAGGAAAGTAAACAGCAGTGACGTTTGTAGGGTTACTGAAGTTGGACTAGCTGGTATATAATGATGTGCTACGTGATCGCTAGCGACACAGCTATGTTAGCATAATATAAACAGTGAGGCTGGAGGGCGAACGCTAACGAACAAGGACTTTTTTCCACTCGATAAACGTTAATGTGAGGGTTCCCAATGGTTAGTGGCAAATGCACTCGGATGGCAGGATGCTGTAAATGGGCCAAATTTCAGTCAGGAGAACAACTGAGATAATCCATCCACAATACGAGGTTAGTCAATATACTGCTGCATGGGCTGAGCTGTAGTTACATCGTAAGGGTTTAAAAACGTAGCTTTAAAATGATTAGCAGTAATAAAAAGCGAGAGAAGCCGACAGTGATCACTGACTGTTTTTAGGGGCTTGTTGAAATTAAATAGAACAAGATACAGAGCAGTATTCATCACGTCATCATTTAAAGACCTGATAGCTGTTGTGTGAAAATTTCTCTCCTACTTATCTGCAGAAATTCATTGGCTAATTTTTATACAAGCTTTAACAATTAACAGCAGGCTCGATAAGACTTGTTTCCCACTCATGTACATTCGTTTCTGACTTTTCTAAACACCGTTATCTTTCAGCGCAAATATTACCAGTACGTCCCTGCTCCCTGTGAAGTCAGCTCCATCCCATCCACCGAGTTGTAGCTGTCATCATCCATGATCTTTGACAGGCCAAAGTCTGTGATCTTGATCTCCCCGCAAGCAGTGCCGTTCACTAACAGAATGTTACCTGAAAAGAGAGGGGAAAAGATTCACAGGCACGAAAGAAAATATCCAATATAAAATAAGATGGTAGCTAGCACAGTGGATCTATGTTTAGCACTTCTATTCCACAAAAAGTTCAAACCCAGGCAGGGTCTTTCTCTGGAGTTTTTATGTTTCTCCTTGTGCTTGCACAGGCTCTCTCTAGAACCTCCAGTTTCTTCCAACATCAAAAAACATGCCAGGTTAATGACACCTAAGTCAACCCACAACACTCTTGTAAAACACATTGCTAATCTTAGATGTTTTTTTTTTTTCTGATTAAGGTATTAAAAAAAAAAGAAAAAGAAAGTTACTTGGTTATGAATGAATGAGGGTTTGCTCCTTGTTAATAACCAGTGCGGTGCACTCTATTAGGCAGTTTAAAAACTGCTGCAGCAGGAAGGCAAGTAGTTAATTTTACTGATGGTATTACTATTTATTGAACATAAAGAAGAAATGTGCCAAGCTCTAACAATGCAAAAGCAAAAATGAAGACTTACCGGGTTTAAGGTCGTAGTGGATAATGGGCGGTCTGATCTCATTGAGGTACTTGAGGGCATTAACGATCTGCATGATGATGGAGCGGCCCTCTTTCTCTGACATTAACTTGTGCTGCTTCAGGTAGAAGTCCAAGTCATTACCCTCACAGTATTCCAGGACTGTGCAGAACCTGTTTCAAAACAAAGAAGAAGTGTTTAAGCACCTTGGCAGAATGTGGTGCAAGTTTCAAGTATTTGTTTTAAAAGCAATGACTTACGAGTCAGTGTCAAGTGAAAAGTAGTCATAAAGTTTAACTATTCGTGGGTGGTCCAGCTCTTTATGGATTCTATATTCTCTGCAAGCATGTCTGAAAATAAAGGATTTATGCAATGAAGTTAAAATGAAGTGACTTTACAATGGCACAGAAGATCAGTCAAAGCTGTGTTAAATATACCAAAGTATTGCCTCAAAATGGCAAAGCACTCACTTGTGATAATTTTCCTTCTTCTCATCCCTCCAGTTCTTGTTTAACTGGTGAATTTTGACCGCAACGTACCTTTGCTCTGTTAGGTCAAAGGCCTGGAAAAAAGTGAATCAGTAAGCATCTGTAGCAGCCATTGCTTCATTAGGTAAAGCAGAACTTCAGATTTAAGTCCTGTTTATTAATATTTCGTTTTCGTTTCAAGTAATCGTTTACTTGAAAATGCTGTAAAGGCAGCAAAACACGGACAAAAAAATATATATATATGAAAATGCAAGAAAAGAAAGAAAGACTGATCAGTCTCTTTCCTCATTACTCACTCACCTTGTAAACTTCACTGAAACCTCCCCGTCCAAGTAAATGGAGTAGCAGGTATCGGTCATTTAGCGTAGGGTGATCTTTGAATCTGCACAGAACGGAGTTTATAAAAAAAAAAAAAAAAAAAAAAAAAAAAGTATTAGGAGCAGAAGGACACCCCAGATTATTTTGGTGGAGGAGAAAGATGAAGAAAATAAAAGAACTATCCAACACTGAGGGCATTTTACCCCAACTAAACAATTTGGTAACAAAGCAACATTACTGACCTGGAGCCAGAAACTTGTTATCCGTTTTAACATAGAACTTGGAGTGAAGCCAGTTACACTGACAAATAGGCTTTCAAAGGATTAGACACCAATATAAGTAAAAAAACAAAATTCAGGAAGTGAAGTCTGAAATGGGTACAACCCTAATCAATTATTTGAACACAGCATTTTAAACCATCTAACTATCATTACTTATTTTAAGTTATAACAGTCCATCTTACCGTGCTGTCAATCCCAATGTATAATCAGATTAGATTTACAATTTTGGTCATCATAAAACATTTTATTTTTAGACAGCTTGGTTCTCCAAAACAAGGATTCCTTACTTCACTCACTCTGTGTCTGTATGCACAATAAACAAATTTTGCTCTGTTCTCTTACTAAAAATGAATAAAGGGAAAAAACTGCATATATTATCACAGGTGAAGTTCAGGAATTAATCAAATGGATTTGGAATGTATGAACACATTAAAATTAAAGTCACCTTATCTAAGAATGACTAAGGTGTCACTTTAACAGCAATGCTGTGTACATTGTACCCCTGCAAAATCACAGTTCAGAGTTCATGGCCTCAGTCATTCGTGAATTTTTCCTTAGAACCTAACTAATAAGCGTTCGTAGACATTCTGCAATTTTGCAGAAATGGCAAATATCCTCCACAAATTTTTATGGCCCTTTGAACGACAATAAAAATAGGCACTTATAGGCCTTTTATTTTTATTAAATTCACAGGTACTCTAGGAACATATCCCCAGAAAATTTCAGAGCTTGACTGTACTCCATGTCTGAAATGGGACTAAGAAATCTTACTGGGAATTATCTTCATTATGGATCCTTTTCAGCTCGCGTATGTGAAGATTTCGCACTCGCTCCAATCTCTCTAGCTCTGCTTGGATCTCAGCCTCTTCCTGCAAAACAAAATATAAATGTCAGAAGCTGTGCAACAAAACAAAACAACTAACGAAAAAGTTCATAATGAGCAACTGGCATCAAAAACATGGAGGATTACCTTCTTCAGATGGCCTAATCTTAGTTTAAAGATTTCCTCCTGCTCATGGTACTCTGCCTGTGATAACCTGCAAGACCAAAAAAAAAAGAAGAAAAAATAAAAAAGGCAGCTCCAAATAAATATACAGAGGGATGATATCTGGTATAAAAGAGAAAAGAAATTAACAAAAGCATCATACGCTTCACTTTCTGCTCCATTGGCCTTGCTTTTGCGTTTGTTTTGCTCAAGGCTTGGTGGTGGAGTCTGAGCCATGGAGGGTGGCTTGCGTTTGGCTAGCAGCTTCCTCTGCCTTTCAATCTCCTCTCGCTGGGAGTTGATTCTTTCCTGTTGTCTGGAAATAGACAATACATTAGCAGGAAAAATGGACCGTGCACCTCCCATTGTTTTGTCTTTCATGTGCTGTGTATCATTTGAGTTTTCTTTCTTTCTGTCCATTTTCTTTTTCTATTCCTCTGCTTTCTTCTCCCATTGTTCACCAACCTGTCCTTCATCCCCTAGCCGCTCCAGCATAATCCCCACACAGAGAATAATATGAATAATAAAATAAACTAAAATAAATATATAATACAAAAAGATTAACAATGGGAGCCTACAGAGAGTATAAGGTGCTCCTGTTAGGAAAGCAAATGTGTTTGACACAACAAAGCATTCAAACTATGATTCTGCTTGCTACAAATGCTGGAAAAACAAAGAAAATAATTTTTACAGTTGGATTTTGACATTTAAACTAGCACAAATACTTAATGCATTAAACACGAAGAGCCTCACTTGATAAGATTTTGGAAAGCATATCCATCTGTCCACTGCTCAGTAAAAGATGCACCGTGTCTCACTGTGGTGAAATGACCCAGTCGAAGCCTATCCTGCATACTTTTATCCCGACATGCCATCTTCTCTTGTTTAGACTGAAATAAGGGGAGGGAAGAAAGGCAGGCATTAAAGCTGGAATATTTATTGTGAAGTGCCGTATTTCAGGATTTGTTCAAGTAGCTCATTAATTTAATGACTTATTCACTTTGGAAACTAATAGTTTAAAATTACATCAATGCATAAACATACCTTTTCAATCAGAAGCTTCTTGGACATGGTCACACACTTATTTAAACGTTCCTTGTATCGCTCTAGCATTCTCTGTTGTTCATCAATTTGCCTCCTCAGATCACAGTTGGCCTGGAAGAGAACATATAATAAAGCACAAAAACGTTCATATATGAAGAATGAACAAAAAGAATACTTGTTTATAAAAGCAGAAATGTCAACTCTAACATGCCTTGAGTGAAAAAAAACCAAGACAGAAAACATGATATTCTCAAAACTAATGAAAATTGCAAGCAGAGTAGCAGGGGTGAAGTGTAATGAGATTAGTACCCGCAACAAATCGTCTATGCGGCCCTCCTTCTTCTCCAGGTCAGAGTTCTTGTTGTTCTCCATTGCTGTTAGTTTCTCTATAGTAAGGTCAGACTAAAGGGTACATTGAGCACAAAAGTGTCGGTTAATGCTGGCTCAGTCTACATCACAGTGAAATGCAGTGCAACAAGTAGTTTCATCTAACAATATCTTCCATCTTATAATGACTGCTTGTGACTTGTTGGTACATATGCTGACTATTTACCAACTTACAACTCAAATAAGAGTTAAACCAGACAAACAACCAGCTGGAAGAGCGTGTCCAGTACCTGTGTGGCTTTGTGGAGCACGTGAAGAGAAGGAGGCTTCAGTGAACAAGAGGAGTGTTCTGTGTTGGAGCTGACGGATGACGGGCTTCCTTGCTGCACCTGGAAGATAGAAACACTCATCAGTCGCCTTCATCACAATAGTTGTGATAAAACATGATAGCAATCTGGAACAAGAACATTTATGGAAACCGCAATCTGAGAGTAAACGAGAAGCATATGAGATAAAATAGGCAAGTCTAAAGTTTTGGATGACAAAAAGAAGCTCAGGTGTATTAAACAATTCATTTTACTTGGAGAGATGCACGGCCTCTGGTTTACAAAAGTAGCAAATGTGCAACAGGTTTATCTAAACTCTTTTTGATTATAACATTAATAGCTGCCTTTATGTTTGACAAACGGTACTAAATAAGCCATTTCTCATTCAATACTTTTTTTTCCTTGGTTTTAACTGCTAACTGCATTGTACTGCACTAAACACAGTTTCTGTACAGGGGCATTTATAGACCACATTTGATTCTTCACATCTTCTTAATAAGACAAGTGAAAGAGACAATGGAAAGAGCTGAGATTTGAAAAATAAATAAATAAATAAGAGTAAAGAAAAGCACAAGAAAGACCATAGAGCAAACATGCTCACCATGACAGGGGGGTTGGACAGAGAGTGCTGTGGGGAAGAGCGGACCACTGGTGGAATTCCCCTGGCAGGGCTGGTACCAGGACCGCTACCTCCCGCAAACTGATAGACAGGTAAAGGAAGAACGAATGGAAGAAGAAAAAGAAAAAAGCAGTTCAATGGAAAAGACCAAGGTGGCTATAAGAAGGTGTTAGAAGATATGTGAAATATTATATCCCCCACACTGAAGCATTCCAGGGGATGTGAGCTTAGCTGTTCCCAGCACAAAAAAAGGGAGAACATTTTCTGCCACTCACCTCAAAATAATCACTAATTTTATGTCCTCTTGCTCCTGCTTTGGCTGGAACAGAGAATCGAGGAGTTCAGAAAAAGCTGAGGAAATGTGGGATACATGATAAAAAGAACTCAGAGACAATCCTACCTTGGCTGTCAAAGTGGTCTGCTTTGCGTTTCCTCACTCTCTGGTCATTTGCCTTTTTCTCAGGAGTCTGTGAGGAAAGTCGCATGCATCAGCCAAATGCATTACAATGTAACACCCAGAGATGGGGTTGGCATTAAAAAAACAAAAACATAAACAACAACAAAAAATAATGCTGTAAGGGTTGAGACTAACCTCTAGCTCTTTGTCACTGAGAGAGCCCACACTGCATAGACTCTGATTGGATGACTCATTTTGATTCTGACCTGAGCCCTATTAAAAATCAGGTAAAAATACATGAGAGAATTTACAGAGAGCAAATAACCACACATATGCTTAAAAGGTGCAAGAGACATGTAGAAATAAAATTTCATCCTCAAAATGCATGCCCGTGTGTGAGAGAAAGAGAGAGAGCAAGAGCGAGAGAGAACGAGTTTGAAAAGAGAGTAAAATGGGTGACAAACTGAGGGAAAGGATGCGGAGGCTTGGCTAAATACCATCACCATTAACTTCCCACAGAATGTAGACCTGCATCGGTTCTAATGCTGGTTCCCTAGGTGATGCCTGTCAATCAAGTGATTCACATCAAAATTCAGGAGGCACTGTCCAATCAGGGAGAGATACTTAGTCATTCAGAGCACACTAGAGCTCTCTCACTGAACCCTCCTAAAATGGCTGAACATTAGGCATGCTGCTGGGGATGTATTCCTCTGTCTCTCCGTCACCTTTAGATAATGTCATCTATTTTTCTCCTGTTCACTATAGTCTTAACTAGTGCCCCTCTCCAGAGAAAGACATTGAAAAGATGCCTCGCATCATTTACGAATGATGGTTTCTTTTTAACCCCCTCCAAATTCATATCTTGGTTGTTTTACAAAAAAAGGGGGCACTTTTCAACAGATTCTAACCCCCCTATGCTCCATTATCAAAAGGTGCTCTACATCTTTGTCTGCAAAGGACAACAATTTTCATGCCAAGTCAGTGATAACAAATACAGTAGCAGTGCCACGAGGCTTTCCAAGGTCAAAGAAAAAACTCAAAACTTCTATGTAAGATTGAAGGCTTTTAGACCACCAACCCATATTTCTTCAGAGCGATTTGTAGAATTACTTGTCCCTCACTTTCTAAACCCCCACGCACACACACATTGCTTGTCTTGTCATACAGGGTGGTTGTGGCATGATGCCTTAGCAAGAGCCGCCATCTTCTCTGCGGCAGCAGCCATGCCATGCTCTGGGCTCTGCTCTGCCTATGGCTGGCACAGGGCCCACTCCTGGCACTGACTCTCACTCCCTAACTGTTCCAAGATCACCTTCCACAAAGACAGCTCCATCTATGTAGCAAGAAAGGGGTGTGAGGCTAAATGCTGCCTTCACTTACACCTGGTCAAGAACCATTTCTGCATTCCTCTTCTGCTTTCACTCCTCCTCCCTCTACCACCCCTGTCCCGTCTGTGGCCTTTTTGGCAGGCATCACCACTTGCATATACAGCCGCTACATCATGAGCCAGGGAGAGATGCCATATCACACCAGCCAAAAAACACAGACACAGCTCAACCTTCTCCAGAGACAGACAAAGAAAAGGAGTGGGGCCAAGCTTGTCCAGGCCAAACAGCAGAATGATACTGAGGCTGAGTTAGACAAAGAAAGGGAAGAGATTCACAAAAATGTTTAATTAAGAAAATCTGTAATTCTAATAAGCTCTCTGACTAGACTTCCGATGCTTCACCTTTGTGACATCTGCTGTAACACAAACCTTTGCCACACCGACCCCTGTGAAGCGAGCCTCCAGCAGCTCCTGCCGTCGGGGGTCCAAGCTATGCAGTTCTTCCATCATGGCTGCAGAGACAAGAGCACAGATTAAGGAAGGTGTTGAAGAGTGTGGAATATTCAAGTGGGAGTGAGGGTTCACTGTTTCAAAAGCCATCTTTTGTGATGACTCATGGCTGTTTTTAACTATATGGATGTGGAAAATTCCTGTTCTGAGTCATCAATAAGCTTGACAACAATGTTATACATCATGTGTTCAGCAAGTACCGGCCATAAAACTTTGTTACTCAATAATATATTGCAAAATCTAGCCCAACATATAGCTAATAACAGACACTTAATAGGCATTAAAGACGTGGGCCAGATGTGTGTAGTGATTGCTTGGAAATTATAGCATCATGTGATAACGCCCTGGCATTATAGGCCTAAGTTACATGGCGCTGGAGTTATGAAAGGTCACTAATGGAGGGGCTGCCAAGTACACTCACAGCAATGGCCACAATAGACAATAAGGGTCCAGCTTGCTAGCTTGTGTAAAGGTTAACGTTACACGCCCAATACTGTGTTCCAAGTCAGTTATCTATGAATTGCATGGATTGAAATAAAAAGTGCAACCTGTGGTGTCCATGTCAATCCATGTCAAACAGCCCTTAATTCTACTCATTACAGGTTTGGCTGGCTCAACGTTATAATGACAACATATTGATCTAAAAGATCCCCTGTGAATAACCCGCGAAGTAATCAGCCAAGACTGAAAAATGAGCTAAATGAGCTACAAGTCTACCGATGTTGGACATCACTTAGCGTAGCATTGCAATACAGCAGCTAACAGTTAACGTTAGCTAGTAACATAAAGATTGGATTTTGACAAACAATTAATGCTCCCAGAACAGACAAACGTTGATTATTCCTGCTCGATCAAATGGCTGCCTAAGCAAATAAATAGTAAATTGAACCCCGAAACAGTAAGGGGTTTTGCGAACATATTACATGGCTAGCGTTAGGTATCCAACGGGCTAACTCAAAAAAGAAGCATCTTCTCTGTTCTGTTTTGCCAGGTGCTCGTGCCACGAAGTCTCCATTTAGCGAGAGGCATGCCCAGATATGTCATTTTGTTCGATAACCAACCGAAATACTTACTGTAATTTAATATTTTCACGGTCCTCTGAAGGGCCTGTTAACCCCGAAACTGTCTCTGTTGTTTCCCCCTGTTCTCGGCAGACCCTCCCAGGCTAGGCCGCATCCACAGCCGCGTCCCTCGCGTGCTTATTGCAACGATCAAGACACGGGAGCGCGCTGCGTAGCTCAGGGTTGACGACGGAGGATTCCCTCGGAGGCCTCGACAACTCCGGGTATCCCAAACCCGCCTTTCTATACCAGTTAGGCGGGGATCCCCATCACATCCCTCTCTCCGAGGACCATACCGTGCATCGGTCGGGTTATCTCGTTCCACACAATGGCGACCCTCGAGGTCCTGCGTTTTTCACCAGGTATAAATGATGTCTTTAAGCTAGCGTTAGTTACCCCCCTATCTTTATCTCCCCCGGTGATGTGATGAATTTAGGGTCCTGGGTGTCAGCTCGACCAAAACAAAGTTCGTCTCCAGTCGCCTTCCTCGCTTCAGGGAAGAAACCAATCTATTTCGGAAGTTGTGCTGTTGCAGGCGTTTCAGCTGAATCCGGATCGATTCGGTTCGGTTCTCATGTTTTTTGCAATGTAAACAATAATCAGTAAAATCTCATATTTTCTCGTGAGATTGGTCAAGTATTTTCACCTTCATCCAGTCCACGCCTGCTCCAAATCTCTTGTCTGGACCAATGGCAAATGCCTCTGTACACAATACAATTTACCAGCGCCCACCGACAGTTACTAAAAGGATCACTTATCAGAAAGTTCCCATCATGTTCACACCCACATGCTTTACGGACTTAATATAACCAATTGCTAACTGATTTGTTGTCTTTTTTCCTAACCAGCCAGTCAACCACTAAACGTGAGATGGAAAGCAAAGTAGCATCGGAAAAAAGCACAACCTTGAAATTTTCAAGGTATTTTAAATACTAAATTAAAAATAAACTTCATTTTTTAAAATTTATTTTTATTTTGCATGTACAAAAGGGAAAATCTTAAAAATCATTCAGTTTATTTCAAAACATCAGGAACAATATGTCAGAAGAGAAACATACAGGTAACCAGCACTTTCTTAAATAATTGAACTGAACAATCACTGAAAAAAATGTTTTTGTCTTTCTCAAGTCAAAGTTTTGATTTAGTACTTCGAAATTTTTGACTTATTAAAGGTGATATTTTAAGAGATCTAGTTAGTAAATTGAAATTTTCAGCAACCCAACTTAAAACTTCGAGATAACTTGAAATTTAGACTTAGCTCTGCCTGGTAATTTTTTTTTCTTTCCAGTGGCTGAAACAGGCTTCCATAAGAAAGTGACAAGACATGACTATTGCAGCTAGGACTGCTGCACCATCAGGAAACTTACGCATAAAAAAAAGTGTCCATCTGCAGTTTAGCAGCTGGGATAGTGTAAAACCTTTACAGTATGTAAATATTCTGTTGCATTCCCTTCATCACAAAGCTTTTCATGTCCACTCCATACACCCACTGGAAAAAGCAAGCACCACCTTCTCTTCACTTCCTAAATTCTGGCTGTAGTTGACAGTCAAGTCAGGTGGGTTCTCCCCACTTTCACACCCAGGTGGCTAAACTGGAGCCTGGCGGTACTTGCACTGAATCCACACCCTGTACATGGTGAGTTGCTTCCCTCTGTTCACCTGTAGCCTTCTGTCCACAAGGTTCTGCACTTTCTCCAGCTTAGCCTGAGTGAACAGCTCATGGAGCTCATCTAAAATGAGCACAGAAATATTTTTTGGATACACCATCAGAAAGCAACTCTACAAAAATAAACCCCAATAAATCTTTATTAAGACCTTTTTTGTACCTTGAGTAAAAAAATATACTTGCGTTCCATCGCCTCGGACATAAAAGTTTTCAGCGAGACACCTTCCTAAAAAAAAAACCAAACCACAAGCACATTATTTTCCAGCAACTTGTAGAAAATAACATATCATTGTCATGTAAATAATAAGCCAGAACATGGTAATATTACATAATAATATTACATCCATTAATATATCGCCCTTTCAAACCTCAAATTCGAACTTCTTGCACAGCTGGATTTACTGTTACTTTTTGCATTTTAAGCAGTTCTTAATGCATTTTAAACATATTTAAGACCATCTCTCACTCATTTTCGTAACCGCTTTTCTAATTCACTATCATGGGTTTTACAGATTTGGAATTACCTAAAAAAAAAAAAAAAAAAAAAAAAGCATGTTACAGCAGGTAAAAAAAATTTTTAAAGACCAAACTGTGGAAAATTTTGAACCCAGTGTCTTGCAGAACTAACCTTTCTTGAAGCGGAGCTGTGCCATATCGTAGCGTCCATAGTCCCTGAGCAGCATCACTCCACCGGGCTTCAGGAGGCGTGCTAGTCTACTGATGGATGCTTGCATCCTGAAGTTAGGGTGAAAGTATAAGAAGCAGTGACAATTTAATTACTTCCACCGAGTGAAACCAAAGGAAAGACAAAAGGGAAGAGGGAAAAAAAAAAGAAGTTCATACTTCTTGGGATGCAGAGCTGATAGAACAAAGATTAGCACTATAACATCAAGGGTTCCATCAGGGATGGGGTAATTGGCTTCTACATCGCTCAAGTCGTGAACAAAGGCATAACAACGCCCTGGGTCGTACTCTGGATTACTCTGATGACAAGAGGACAGTTTTAATTTATTAGCTAGATTACAACCTGAGAAATGATCATCCTTTCATGATCCCATCATCATTATCTCACCTTGACTAATTCCACAGCAGTGCTGGAGAAGTCACAGCAGTAAACAAAGAGTCCTGGATCACTGCAAAGGGCAAATTATTGTTTTATGGTGCACATTATACTACAAGAGAATAAATAAGATGTGTGCTTTTTAAACATAGATTGAAATGTTTTGCCAGCACTTACTTGTTGGTCTTTAGTATTGGAAAAACTGTATTTCCCACACCACATCCAACCTGTACAGAGTTTTATATAAATAAAACAGTAAAACTGTTTCATGACAACAAATCCTCTTAAAACCTTTAACTGAAAATTTAGCTAAGTTTAGCTAACTTGCTTTCGTTATGCTGTCTCACCTCCAGTATGCGATAGGTGGCAGACAAGCCAGGAAAGTCACCATCAGTGTGAGACAAAGCTGCATGTTCCCCGCTTTGCTCTCCATCCTGACTGTTCTGCTGACTTTCTACTGCACCAGAGGCACCAGGGTGCGATTCATGGTTCAGGCTGCACTGTGGGGCCAACTCTGGGAACTCTGTGAAGAGCCAGTGACGGTCTTTGAAGAAACGATTCTCGTGGATTGTGTAAAAGCCGTTCCAGTACTCATTGGCCCGGCTGTCGTATTCCTCTGCAAAGGTAAAGCAAAGCAAAGTAAAGCAAGTGTTTAAGTAATGGAGCATTATGTTGCCTTGCTTACAAATCACCACAAAACACTTTAAAGTACTTAATAAGACTATATATACAGTGTATCCACTAAGTATTCATAACATTTCATCTGTTTCACATTTTGTTATGTTACAGCCTTTAATTTTTGCCTCAAAATTCTACACATAATACTTCATAATGACAAGGTGAATAAAAGTTTGCCTGAAATTCTTGTAAGTCTATTTAAAAGCAAAATAAAAAAACAAAAACAAACTATAATATCTCATAACCTGTAAAGTTAAGCTGAAGGTGAAAAAAGTGGTTACAAATTAATGTCAGCAACAATCTTTTTGTGCTAACAGCAGCAACAGAGATCTGGTCGCTTTCACAAGAAACAAAAAATGAAAGGAAAGTGGATGCAACATTGGGGATGGCTGTCCTCCTGATTAATAAGCTATACATCTCTTACTGGTCTTTACTGTCAGTCACACTGTGCGGTTTATGTGTATAACTGCAATGATGCAACCTTGTTTCTCTGGAGGTAGCGGCTGACTGTTTTCTAAGACTTTCTTCTTAGCGGTTGCTTCTTGTTCATCGGTCCACTCCACATTGTCCCTGATGGTGAGAAACCCCAATTATCCCAAAGCAACGTGGCACACAAAAACACTCTCAGTCCTGAAATACTTAAAGATATGACACTTTCACTCAGATTGGTGATGGGTTGTAAGCAGGTGTAATAAAATCTGCAAAGTACTTTGACATGTAGCCTGAACATTTTTACACAAATCTTTGCTACATGTTAAAGATGTTTTAAATAACTCCGTATTTAGATATGAAAGGCTGACCAATCAGGTGCAGAGAAATACTTGGCAATAATTTTATGAATGTTATTCAGCAACCAGTTCAACCCATGTCCCGTGATTACATTGTAGGAGAAATCCATATTCAGTTAATGTTATTTTAAGTGTTAACATAATGTTATGTTAACATTAAATTAATGTCAATGTTAAAAAATAACGGCTCGCAGAATTACACACAATCTATGGCAAGTCATAACAGTGTCCGAGTGAGCAGCCTTGACAGAGATGCACAGGAACATATGTCTGCTCCATTGGGGGGAGTTCTTTTAAAAGATACCGACCATGCGTTATGCTGGAAGACCTGTCGTGGGTCTGTAAGGAAACGTGTCCCGAACTGAGGTCTCTTCACATCACAGGTAGATGAATCCGACAGCGTCAACCCGGTTTCGCCGCTGCCTCCCTCCACCCCGTCCACAGCGTGGGGCGCCGCCATGTTGGAACTGACGTGCAGAAGAAGGGGCGGACGTTTAATTATGATGCATTCAAAGGCGAGAGGAAATATTACAACTAATGTGAAAAGCCCTAACAGCTGTATTTAACAAATAAAATAAAATAACAATAATGATACATATTTCAAGCTCGGATAGTAAAACTATCGGGAGATTTACGGTGTATTTTAAAAAAAGAAAAGAGGCTAGTTTTAATTCTTTACACTATTTTTTCACGTTTCACTTTGTTATTTTTCTGGTAGCACTTACAGGTGTTCATACACTAGAGGGAAACATATGTTAGGAAGATTTTCGGGAGGTTAATTTAGAAAAACTTACTAAAACCCGTCTTTAAAAATACTCTTGTCTGATCGTGTAGAAAATTTTTACATTTTTACATAATGGACAATAGTTACCAGAGCAGAGTACAGTACAGTTGTTAAAATTAGCGTACAGATAGTGTGCAAACAGAGCAGGATACTGAAAGATGTTTAAATAGTTAAGAATATTTAGAATAATTAGAAAAGTGCAGATTGTGTATTGTACCTGTGCATTAAAAAGTAGACATGTAACTTACAATAAGTTAGTGTATATATAAGCTGAGAAAAAGTAATGTGCAGTTATAACAGTAGAAGTTGTTGCAGCACTGATGTAGACATCTATGTTTGTTGGGAGCAGTTCTGATTGTACAGCCTGACAGCTGCAGGGAGGAAGGACCTGCGGAAACGCTCCTTCATGCATCGAGGATGCAGCAGTCTGCCACTGAAGGAGCTCTGCAGTTCAGCAACATTTACATGCATGGGGTGGGAGACTCTGTCCATCAGAGATGTTATTTTGGCCAGAGTCCTTCTGTCTCCCACCACCTGCACTGAGTCCAGGGTGCATCCCAGAACAGAGCTGGCCTTCCTAATGAGTTTATCCAGCCTCTTCCTCTCAGCTGTCAATAAACTGTTGCTCCAACATACCACACTGTAAAAAATAACGGATGCCACCACAGAGTCATAGAAGGTCTTTAGAAGCGCTCCCTGGACTCCAAATGACCTCAGTCGCCTCAGCAGGTAGAGTCTGCTCTGACCCTTCCTGTACAGAGCATCAGTGTTGTGGCTCCAGTCCAGTTTATTATTCAGGTGAACACCCAGGTACCTATACGAGTCCACTATCTCAATGTCCACTCCCTGGATGTTCACCGGTGTCAATGTGGTGGGTCTGCATCTCCGGAAGTCCACCACCAACTCCTTGGTTCTCCCAGTGTTGATCAGCAGGTGGTTCTACTGGCACCAGTCCACAAAGTCCAGAGTCCACTGTCTGTACTCTGAGTCGTCCTCACCTGTGATGAGGCCGACTATGGCAGAGTTGTCAGAGAACTTCTGTAGGTGGCAGCGTGGGGAGTTGATGGAGAAGTCTGCAGTGTAGAGGGTGAAGAGGAACGGTGCCAGCACTGTTCCCTGTGGGGCCCCTGTACTGCAGACCAGCGTATCAGAGACACAGCCCTGTGTCCTCACATACTGTGGGCGTTCTGTGAGGTATGACACCTTTTGCCCTGAGATAATATACATTAAACAACTCTTATGTAAATCAAAATTTCCAATAAACCAGTAGTATGTCATTCTTTTATATAGCATTGTGTTAATGGGCCCATATATGAATATTCGTTTAAAATGTTTTTTTTTCTTTTATATATATAATGTTCAAATGTTCAAAAGTTACACATGCCCAAAGTTGAGGTGTGAGCCAAAAGCTGAAGTTTTAAACTGCTGAGTAGTTATATACAGCAGAATACTTCTTGAAGTTCAGCTGCATCATGCCCACTCATCTGTTCAGTCTGACTTTCAACTGCTCTGAATAGAACTACTTATAGACTGTTATAATGAAAAGGATGTTACATCCGAGTCTGAAAAGTGCCGCCATTATAGAAGTGCCTTAAACCTGTTATCTAAGCAGGAGACAACACCTTTGGTTGCAAAAATGATGATAACGTAATAACATGATGTTCTTTTTGTAAATCATAATTCCAGTTAGATTCAAAAAGAGGAATAAAGCACATTATGCTTTAGGACGGGCCTTTGTGGCTCACTGAAAAGAAGGAAGGTTCCATTTGTTTGCATCTCTTAAAAAAAGCACCAGACAGCCTTCACATAAAAGTCTTACCTTAGCATCACCCTTTATGAAGTTTGATTTTCAACTAAACTGGTTCTAAAAGACTAATATTATCAAGGCAATGGGAAAACATGGCATTTTTCACTATATGTCAAAGACATCTTCATCTTTGTTGTTGAGATTTGTACTGAAGTTACCTTGCTAGCCAGTTTAGCCTTTACCTATCTCATCTCAGAATCAGCCTACTACTTTGTGCCTTAAGTGTGAACACTTTCTTACATCCATTTAGAATAGAATAGAATTGAAAAGAACAGAATACAACAGCCCTTTATTGTAATTATATATAGTGGGGCAAAAAAGTATTTAGTCAGCCACCGATTGTGCAAGTTCCCCCACTTAAAATGATGACAGAGGTCAGTAATTTGCACCAGAGGTACACTTCAACTCTGAGAGACAGAATGTGGAAAAAAAAAATCCATGAATCCACATGGTAGGATTTGCAAATAATTTATTCGTAAATCAGGGTGGAAAATAAGTATTTGGTCAATAACAAAAATACAACTCAATACTTTGTAACATAACCTTTGTTGGCAATAACAGAGGTCAAACGTTTACTATAGGTCTTTACCAGGTTTGCACACACAGTAGCTGGTATTTTGGCCCATTCCTCCATGCAGATCTTCTCGAGAGCAGTGATGTTTTGGGGCTGTCGCCGAGCAACACGGACTTTCAACTCCCGCCACAGATTTTCTATGGGGTTGAGGTCTGGAGACTGGCTAGGCCACTCCAGGACTTTCAAATGCTTCTTACGGAGCCACTCCTTTGTTGCCCGGGCGGTGTGTTTTGGATCATTGTCATGTTGGAAGACCCAGCCTCGTTTCATCTTCAAAGTTCTCACTGATGGAAGGAGGTTTTGGCTCAAAATCTCACGATACATGGCCCCATTCATTCTGTCCTTAACACAGATCAGTCGTCCTGTCCCCTTGGCAGAAAAACAGCCCCATAGCATGATGTTTCCACCCCCATGCTTCACAGTACGTATGGTGTTCTTGGGATGCAACTCAGTATTCTTCTTCCTCCAAACACGATGAGTTGAGTTTATACCAAAAAGTTCTACTTTGGTTTCATCTGACCACATGACATTCTCCCAATCCTCTGCTGTATCATCCATGTGCTCTCTGGCAAACTTCAGACGGGCCTGGACATGCACTGGCTTCAGCAGCGGAACACGTCTGGCACTGCGGGATTTGATTCCCTGCCGTTGTAGTGTGTTACTGATGGTGACCTTTGTTACTTTGGTCCCAGCTCTCTGCAGGTCATTCACCAGGTCCCCCCGTGTGGTTCTGGGATCTTTGCTCACCGTTCTCATGATCATTTTGACCCCACGGGATGAGATCTTGCATGGAGCCCCAGATCGAGGGAGATTATCAGTGGTCTTGTATGTCTTCCACTTTCTGATGATTGCTCCCACAGTTGATTTTTTTCACACCAAGCTGCTTGCCTATTGTAGATTCACTCTTCCCAGTCTGGTGCAGGTCTACAATACTTTTCCTGGTGTCCTTCGAAAGCTCTTTGGTCTTGGCCATGGCGGAGTTTGGAGTCTGACTGTTTGAGGCTGTGGACGGGTGTCTTTTATACAGATGATGAGTTCAAACAGGTGCCATTCATACAGGTAACGAGTGGGGGACAGAAAAGCGTCTTACAGAAGACGTTACAGGTCTGTGAGAGCCAGAGATTTTCCATGTTTGAGGTGACCAAATACTTATTTTCCACCCTGATTTACGAATAAATTCTTTACAAATCCTACCATGTGAATTCATGGATTTTTTTTTCACATTCTGTCTCTCACAGTTGAAGTGTACCTCTGGTGCAAATTACTGACCTCTGTCATCATCTTAAGTGGGGGAACTTGCACAATCGGTGGCTGACTAAATACTTTTTTGCCCCACTGTATGTTAAATTATGGGTGCTTCATGCCAACTGTGGAAAATATAAATAGTAAGACAGCAGGAATAAATAAATAAAAAAATAGGAGACATATATACAACCAAGAGAAATGTATACAAAACAAGAGAAAGGCACACAATAGAAAAGGATCACTGGAGAACAAAGTTCTTGGAGGTAGTGCAAAGGACTTGGTCTTAGTATAGATTATAGGCAGATTTCCAGAGCTAAAAGAAATGTCACTCATGTTGCTGCACACAATTTATCACAAATCTAACAAATAACCAACAGGGGGTGTCATATTATCAGAAACTGAGCTACGTTTTCTTCCCAGAATAAAAGGTCCATTCAAACAATTCAATACACTAATGGTGCAAGGAAACAGAATAATAAAGAAACATTTTTGATAACACACTCATATATCTGATAGTAGAAACAAGGCTAGACACTGCAGTGACCCTTATGTGTTAAACTACAATACTTACCTATCCTTCAAAAGCAAGGGACACTAATTAAACACTCTTGCTTGATCAAGTTAAAACAATGTTCATGTAGGTGGGTGCTCAATTACTACCCGTACAACTGTGACTGTGTGATCACCTCAGGTTCCAACATCATAGTCAAACACACTGACAACACAGCGATAGTAGGCTTGATCTCAAATAATGATGAGTCTGTCTACCAGTATGAGCTCAACCACCTAGTGAGCTGGTATAAAGGGAATAACCTTCAGCTGAATGTCTGTAAGACCAAGGAGCCAGTAGTGGACAACACTAGAAAACAGCAGAAAAGCTTTCACCCTCTAAGCATAAAATGTGCCCATGTAGAAAGGGTGGATAACTTCAGAAACTCGGTGTTTACATTTCTCAGGCCCTGTCATGGTCCTAGCACATTAACACCCTGGTAAAGATAGCCCATCAATCCCTCTATTACCTCAGACAATTACAGACTCCTGACTGCTCAGAAACACTTGCAGCATGGAGATCAGTTTGAATGCGGGCATGACCACCCGGATGGGGAGCTGCACCCGATAGCACCATTTTGCCCTTAGGATGGTAATCCATACAACCTAAGCAAATAATAAATGTGAAATTTCACAAAGAACCAGAGATTCTCGCCACCCCAGCAAAAGACTATTTCATATGCTTCCATTAGTGATACAGTACCATGTGCTGGCTAAGAATGAGAATGAGCTTTTACCCTCTGGCCATTAGGCTGCTAAATGAGACGGTGACTTTAGCCCACCTCGACCACTACCTACCTACCCTCTACACATCTATTCATCTACACTCGACTATAGTTGCCCTACTAGTTATAAAAAAAACCCCAAACCAAAACATTTATTGTTTTCCAGTCTCTATTTGTGTTTTCCTCTTATTTATGCACAGTCAGACTTTAATATCCCTTTGTGTAGGGATTTGGTTTTCTCATTGCACTTGCATAATTGTGTGTGACAAAATAAACCTAATCTTGAATCCCCTGAGTGAGTTAGGTACATTTCTATGCTTAATGATTCATAAAAGAAATGGAAATGGTCAGGTACAAGGATTGGACTGAAGAAGAAACTGAGAAAGTTTTTGAAACACTTTTAGAAGGCTTGTAGAACTATTGCTCAAGACTGCTTTAAAAAATTAACCTGGATCCTTGGAAGCAAAATCTAAAGAAATGAGGGGTGGCTCAAGAGTTTTGTACAGTACCATAATTCCACTATTTCTGAAAGCAACATGTAACACAAGTACTGAAATTCAAATGCAATCATTTCTTGTTACTTTTGATTAGCATGTAATTACTGTGGCAAACACTGAATCATTTTCTGCAAGACAGCAGGGTGTTACTTCACAGCTTTTTATTCTCCTAGTTTGTAGAGCAAATTTTACTCACGCCTAGCTGTGTTGATACAGGGATCACTATTAATCCTACCGCCTGTGTGACATCACAGCTTCACTAATCCTACATTCAGGTAAATATAATACAATAGAAGCAAATAATAAACATTCAACATTTTGTAACAGCTAAAACTGCATATAATGTTAGGCCAATTGTAAAGTTTACCAATTTTGAAATAAGCCAGAAGTTAAGATATAAACCTGCACCTGCATGTGGCTGTGAACAATTAAATTACAAGTGGGATAAAGTATCTAACCCGTTTTCCTAATATATGAAAACACAGTAAATTCAAACAATATATTGTTTATGTAAGGGTTGTAATTTTGTAATGTAGTGGTTGACATATTTGTCAGGCTTACCTTTTGACGTGTATGTGCATTTTGTGTTTCCATGTTCAGACTGCTTGTAGGGGAGAGCTGCCTTTTGTTTTGTGATCCTGTTATGGTTATAGGTTGTATATTTTGTTTCCTTTGGAGTTAGGTAAGTTTCTTTTATTTTCGTATCAGGGATGTTTTGTTTGTCATGTTGCCCTTGTACCCTCAGTCTGAACCAGAACTTTAACACTAGCAGACCATAAACCTTTGTTTTTTTTTTGTTTTTTAAAATAATACCATTTTGACTCCTCCTTCATTGTTTTAACTTTATGTTAGTCCCCAACCCCTGGACTAGCCTGGGGACATAACAAAGCCAGGATATTGAAATGCTGAATGCAAAGCAGTTGAAAGCAGTACTGGGTAACAATTTGGATACTTGTAGTGATGACAGCAATATGTAGATAGAAGAGAAGTATATCATATTGCATGAACTGCATACTGTAGATATGTGAAAAAATATCCTGTGTGCTTCAAAACAGGAAGTGTTGACTAACTTGATAGCAGATAAGTTGTTGCAGAATATAGTTTCCAAAACACACATCACAGTGAAACTGTGTGCATGATCATAGCTAATTCATTATTAAAGTATTGCATAAAATCAAGTGACTATAGGCTTATTTTCTATTTCTTTGTGCAGGGATTTGATTTTCTTGCAATGCCTCCATAACAAAATCATTTTATTATTTTTCTTCGTATGAATAGAGTTGGGAGAAAACAAACAAAAACAATTAGCTCCTTGCTGAAGAGTGTATGAGTGAATGTTTATTGCAATTTCAATTTTCTGTTTTAAGTCAGATCTTAATAAGCAAAAAATATATATACATTTTTCAAAGGAACACACAAGTGACACACAAAAGTTGCTTGAATATTTGTGTCTTCAACTTAACCGCTAACAACTTTAGAAGATGTGAAAAAATGCAAACATCCTGAGAGAACCACGAATGTAAAACCAAAATGTACGTCACATTTCAGAGAGGCTAAAAAGGTGTGGCACAGTGGTGGTCAGTAGAGAACTGAATCAAATCAGACTTACATTTACAAAAGCAAAGGTACAACAGAGCACAGAATAAGTTATATATTTTACAAAAGAAAAATATATATATAAAAAATCCCCAAAAGCACCAAAATAGAAGAAAATCTTTATAGAATTATGTTATAAGATTATTGAAGTGGCAATTTCTTTTTTGCATTTAACCTTCTAAGACCCAAACTTTTTCATAGCATGCATTTTTAATTGCTCTTTGCTATTTGGGCTGATTGGGACCCGATGAATGTAAAAACAAAGAATTATGTGATTTTATTTTTTACCTGATTTTTGTTTCTGGGAAAAATGAGATCCACATATGAGGACATTCACTTTAAATTTTGATAGAACAGTGGAACTATAATGTCCTCGTAAGTGGATATCAGGACCTTGTAGAGCAAAATTTAGTATTTTGGTCTAGAAAACCAAAATGTGATGTCCACATATGTGGACGTTCAGGTCCTAGGAGGTTTAAATACAACGTACATCCCAGACGTCACTATAAACTAGATCTGCAGTAGCTGCATTCTTGCAGTTTCGTTGCTGCTACTGTTATAACTGACTATTAGGAAAAAGGAGAAGTGGTAATGGGTGTACAGAAATATTCATCTTAAAAAATATTGCAGTGGTGGACACAATACCACAAAAATGAGAAACCACAGTAACAACCAATCTCCTTTTCTTAAATGCACATTTAGTATTTTAGAATACACCAGAAGTGAAACAGTGTAGAAACAGAATGACTAAGAACACAGCCATCTGTTCTTTATAACAAAACATTTTGTTTTGTTTTTTCCTTTTATATTATGTACAATCATTACATCAAGTTCTTGACCACATTAACTGCTTTTTCAGCTACAGTAGCTGGTCACATGACAGTGTACAGTATGTTCATTTGCAATCCATTTCTGTGCTGCTACATTCCCTCTTTGTCGTTGACCCCTGAGATTTTCCTCTTGGCCATTAGTCGTTAGTTTCCCCGATATGTTACATTGGTAAAGGTGGAGGTAGCTCCTTTGTACAAAGGATTGTTAGCCTATGAAAATAAAACAGTGGTGTTTACTTCAGCTCCATGGTGATATGTAACATTGCCATATGCAGGCTAGACTAGAGGGCAGATATATTCTGTTATTACAGTGTATTGGCATTACTTTACTTGTATTTAGAAAATCACTTTTCAAAACAAAGTTACAAACAAAGTAAGTGCTGAACAATAATAAAAGCAAGTAAAAAATGAATATCATGGAAACAATTTAAAATTCAAAAGAATAAATAAAAAGAAAAAAAAAAACCCTATACATATTCATGTTTGGGTCTTAAAATTGAAAAAAGATTTGTTAAAAGCACTAGAGGTTATAGAAAGCCAAACGATATTGCTTTTGTTGTACTCTGGTGTTTCAATGGAGTTATTTCTCACCGTATCCCATTTGGCTTTGGCTCTCTCCTCCTCAAACTTGGCAAACTCTCTGCGATCTTTGATTGTGACCAGCAGCTTCCATATGAGCAGGCCAACAAGGCCCAGTAGCAGAATGGCTCCAGCCACTGACATCAGCACCACCAAGATGTCAGCACCAGGCTGGCACTCTGACAGACATGAGAGAGGGAGAAACTGAGCTAATTCACAGTTTTTGGCACCATGTTTGCTAAGAAATGTAGTGCAATCAGAAGTTAAGCAATCAATGCAATCTGGTGAGAGACATTTCACAATTATTTGAAGCATCAATGCAATGTGTCTGAGTTTCTGTGGTGTGGGAGAGTGTGGATGTGGGTAACTGGCTGATCATGTGTTCTTTAGATAATAACACATTACAAGATGCACACACTGTTCCCCTGTTGCTATGGCTGTCCAGAAAAACAGACTGAAATGGAACTCAAGCACACACTATTCTCCCCTAATAATGTGCCTAAATTATAACGCTCAGTTCTCTGGCAGTTTAAGAATCCCATAAATGCACACAAACTTTCACAGTACCTGGTTCTTTCACGACGCTCAGAATGGATTTGCCGGCAACATCTACATAATACTGGAAGTGCTGCACGCAGTCGTTCTCATCTTTGTACGAGCAGTTTACTCCATTGCGTTTTTCCGCTTGTGTGGGACGAGATCGTGTGAAGATGAAGAACAAGGTAATACATTGTTTTAAGGTATGTTTATGAGACTAAAGTATCGAGCAGTCCACAATACTCTTTGACCACAATGTTTTCATGAGGCCTCCAAATACTTTTAATTTTATTATGCTCATATGATCTGAAGCAGAAATACAACATTACCACAACAGGCCAGGATAGCAGCAATAAAGAGATTAGAAATGGTGGAGTTCTCACCCAGGTTATCCACTACTTCAATTTCATCGGTGCACATTCTATTACAACTGTTGTCTTTGATGTACTGTCCTCTCTTGAAGTGCAGACAATCGACACACTCCCTGCAAAAACAGTAAGTGGTTCACTTCGTATGCATTCAGCGGACATCACACATTACATCTCTTATACATGATAGCGTCTGCACTAAAAAATATGTAGGAGTAGTTTGTGTTATGAAATGTGGAAAACGTAAGCAAACGTGAGTTATTTGCAGAACATTATTTTGCCAACAACAGGTAGGGCCCTGAGAAGCCAAGTATGCTGTCTACACATAGGGATGATTTGATAATTGTTCAATAAGTTGATCAATCACTTACCCTAAAATTAAACAAGATATCTCACTAATCCAGTGAAATTGTTTTTAGGGTTAATCAATTTGTCCAAGGAAAATGTGTCTACATTTGGTTGAAAATTACAAGTTCTCATATGATTTTTCTGTTGTTTTTTCATCTCTGATTAACTCACTTTTTTAGCGTGCAGGCATCAGGGCAGGTGGGGCATTTCTCACAGGTGGCTCCGTAGGCACCAGGCTGAGTGCAAAGGCAAACTCCACAATCACAGATACCCCGGCTGCTGCACAGGAAACCACTGCTGGACATGCAGGTGTCTGTGCGCGTGGTGCAGTTGCAGTTTTCTCCTTTCCATCCTGCGTCACACTTGCACACCCCACAATCACATTTCCCGTGACCTGAAAGAATGAAAAAGAATGAAAAGCTAATTCTTTGTGGCAGCATGGTGATGCAGTGTCTAACATGGTAGAGGCACAGCAAAAAGATCCTGGGATTAAATATAGGTTTCAGCCTGACTGGCTAGACCTAGGTAGGTTCATTTAGGTCAAGGTGTGACTGTAAGGTGTGCACGTTTCTGTAAAAAGACAGTGTCATTTGTGGTATAAAGTGAGTTTTTGGTTAGACTATAAAAGTGCTCAAATTTATTCTGTAATACTTGAAATCAAAAATATACAGTTTAAGTGCACAACTACAAGAGGGACACAAACCTACAAAATACTACTTGCATAAATATAAATGAATCTGTGTGCACATTTGTCTGTGTGTATACTTACCTAATTAGTGTGCTTAGATAGGATGAGTGTTATTCTTCATGAAATGAATGCAAGGTCACTGTAATGTTCTTTGAAGGAAGTGGAATTAGAGAGTGAGTGTTTGAGAGAGAGATAAACCTTTATTAGACCCACTCGTGGGAAATTTGTTAGAAAAATGACCAGAACTAGCATGAAACAGTAGTACATGCAGAATCCAATTGCTAAAACTTCAGTTAAAAATTACGAGAAAATAAAGATGAAATAAGAAAGAAGCTCAGAAATGAGCAGAGCTGCTGTAACAGGCTGCTGCACATGGGGGGCCCCAGAAGTAAAGAGTGTATGTACTATGTTTTAAGTGATGTGGTTTTATTGCTTAATTGTTTTAGGTCTATATTTAGGTCTTCATTGTCATTCATTGTAAAAAATGATAACTTTGCCTCCTTTGTCATGACCTTTGCTTGAACTGTTTTGTTTAAATAATAAAAAAGACTAGTCAGCGTTTGAAAACAATCATCTGTTTCAGATTTCTTCCCACATCATTCTAATCTTCCCTTGAAAATGCTGCTGTGTTAAGCAATAACTTGGTAGCTGTTTTTGCATCTGAATTACTCAGCAATGGGAGTCACGCATTTCCCTTAATCATCCCCACTGTGAGAAGGGCAGAAAATGTTCTATTGTGAAAGTACAGTTTAATGATTCCTGATCCCATCGGGCAAGCAGGCACACACAGAGTGACACAAACATCCTCAGATGTTGTGAAGCACAGAAAGCATGGAAATACCCAGTCATTTTAGGAAGCTGTCATCCATTTCCTGAGAAGATTGGTTGGTGAGCTTTTCTTCCTGCATTACTGTGCAACACCCCACATCAGCACATTACACCACCTTGGATATTATTGCAGAGCTCCAGCGACAACAGGGTAGGAAACTAAACTGGCATTGGATGATTATGAGCCAAGCGAGTGAGTCACAGTCCATCTGGATCAGACAGGGGGAGTGACTAGTGCTGAAAGATCACAGAAGGTGTAAGGGTAACTAATTCCAGAGCTCAAAACAAATCAACAAAGCTTCGACAAACAATTCCACCGTGTTCACCCTGTCAGCTGAGGCTTTTCTTTTTAAAATGTGTTTTAAGCAGGGCCGTCCGTGTTAATGGTTAACAATTTCACATATAAAGCCCGGCGGTGGAGTTGTTGTGTAATCTTTCTCAGTAACTCTGTCAACAACATAAGAGCTGAGATATGTATAAAGGCTTTGGAAACAAGAAAAATGCTTTGAGTCACAAGTTAGTTTTTGTTTTTCTCTACACAACACTTAATAGGAGTCAGTATTTGTGCTGCTTTCATTAACTGAAAGATGATTCACAAACATGAAAAGGGGTTTTTAGTTTTACATCATGCTCATTTCTTTGTGAGCAAGCACAATAATTCAGTCAATTAAACAAATCCCAGAGCACAGGTTAATAGTGGGGCCACGATAACAGGACAAGGACAGGGACAAAGACAGAGTACTAAAACATAACCTTACATTGTTGGAGAACAAGCGGAAACAGAATCTAGTAACGTGTACTGATGAGGAAAGGTAAAAAAACAAAAATCAGCAGAGGAATGCAAACTTTGCTGTAGTCTCCTCCCTCCTATTTGTGCTCCCTGGGGCTGTGCTTGCTGGCTCCTGTTCTTGAGCCCTGAAACAGCTTCATATCAGTAGGAGATCTGCACACCCACAGGGAACGTCACAGAGATTTAACTTTTTTTATGCCCTGTGTCGTGGTAGCTTCAACTAAGATGCAGACAAGGGACACTCATGCTTTAAATACCACTTCTGCACACTGCGGTTTAGCACTAATGCTCTATAGACTGACTTACACCAGTGCTGGCTTTGTGTCTGCAAAAGTTAATCTTCCTTAAGAAAGAACCTGTGTGAGCATTTGCCTTGTTGACACAAGTATGTCACATTTGGATATCAGCTTGGCAATGTATGTTTATTTCAGGTAAAACTTGATTCCAGAGGATGCATGCCTAATTTGGGGCTTTCGTGTCATATTTCTGCACTTTACTGAAAATTACAGTGGACTACTAACTGTCTCCAATTTCAATAATATACTTTAAAAAATGTGGGTGACTGACTAACATCTCTAAAATGGATTTTTCTTACACGTCCTGTAATGAAAGCTGACAGGATCTTTCAGGCTAACTTATTGTGTCTGAATGCACTTTCTTATAGCTCCATGAAGTTTGCTTGTAAGTACGTGATTCATGGTATTCGCGTCCTCATTACCGTAGAAAGAAGAGGTACCTCAGTAACACAAGTCCGTGTACTTGACATGTTTACTCCAAAGTTTGAGTAAACACAGAATGAGTACTAACCCTAATAGGAAAAGTTTCCTTATTTCTTTTAAAGAGCAGTTTCCTGTTCTACTATTAGTCATACTCCTTCTTACCAATCATAGAGCCAAAATGCTGCAACAATAAATTACTCAAGGACAAAGCTTACTAAAGTTTTATTATTGTAATTGAGTAACTCTGTAGTGAGTTGCACCAACTTGCATTTGGGAATGATAGAGATAGCAATTGCATATCACAAAAACATAGCAGTAAATGGGTGTGTTCTCTGACTGGCCTTCTACAGAGCACAGACATAATATTTGCAGGTCTGACAAAGCGTTGGTCATTTGATAAGTATGATTGCTTATGTTTAATAATTTTGTACTAATTTACATGTCTGTTATAAGCAAGAAAAGACTGTCTTAATGATGGCACAGGCACTTTAAGTAGCCTAGTTTTTTGGCTTATCTACCTATGTAATAGGAAAACTATGTAAACCAACTGAGATATGTTTATATACAAAGAGAGAAAGGAAGAAAGCATACAACAAAGCCTCAGAGCAAGGAAAGAAAAGGGAAGAGAAACTTCATTTTTCCTGCTCTTAGTGAAGAAAACAGCTTTTAATATGATATAATATTATCTTGTGTATCTTTAGTGCCCTGCAGGTAGTTCAATGCCCATGATTTGATATTTTCAAAAGCTGATTGAGTGAAGGGGGATTTTGTGTAAATCCCCAAATCAGCATGGAAACATAACCGCAAAACTAAGAAAATATGCTTGATGTTTTAATAACCTGGACATTTTTGCAAAGTCTCTAGAATTTCTCTAGATCCTTACTACAGACTTTTTAAATGTCATGATTTTAGAATAATATACTTGCACATACCACTGCAGGTTTACTTTGATTTCAGTTTGTGCATCAGGTTTTGTGCTATTGCAAAATGTTAAACTGATGGTTTAAGATTTGACAATAAAAAAAAAACAACAACGACAATTTACTCACCAGAACACAGAGCTCCTTTAAAGCGCAGACAATTGAAGTCATCGCATTGACAGTACTTTCCCCACACCTGACCAAACCCTCTTGTATGACACGAGCACTGTCCACACAGACAGTTGCCTCTTCCACTGCAGATTGGGCCCTCTGGTTCCCGGATGCAGTTGGCATTATCAGATGGACTGTAGTCTTCAAGTGAGCACTCACAATGCGGGCCCAGCCGACCTGGGTGACACTGACAAACACCACAGCTGAAGGTCCCATTGCCGTTGCTACAGAGGGGGCTGTTGGCTTGTGCCTTTGCCTCACACTCACAACCACAGGCAAAATCCACCGTAACCTCAAGGGCATCTTTGAAGCCAAGAGGTTTGATGGTAAAGGTGCGACTCTTCTCCTTAGGACAGCTCCGCAACTGAGCCTCAACACTGAATGACACCTGAAGAGGAAGAAATGCCTCTTTGATAGTCTGTGTAGAAATACTGGATGCATACTGAAGATTCCTGAACCGTTACTTACTGTGTCTCCAATCTTGAGGCCAGTACAGGACTTAATTCCGGGGATGACCTCTCCATTTAGACAAGTGGCGTTGAAAGAAAGATTTAACTCCTCTGGGACATTCAACAGCTCCAGCTCCACTTTAGACCGAATTTTCTGCTCAGATTAAAGGTATAAATCACATATTGGTTCTAGTGTACCTTTACAGATCAAATAGACAACATTATTTTGCAAATTCTACTTGTCTTTCCAACCTCAAAAACTCCTTACCGCATATGCCTGCTCAATTAGGTGAATAACATTCCCAGAATCACCAGACAGAGTTCCCACGGTTGTGCCTGGAATAAGCTTACTGTATTCCTGGCAATAGAGACATGGTGGTAAGATAGTGAAAGTTTTTTACAATAGTAAATTTATCATGTGACACAAGCAGTCCATTTTCCTTACATCGTAAATTGGTATCACTTCGTTGGTCACAGCAAAAACTAAATTTATGTTGTTTGCGGTCATTTTTTCCGTTAATAGCCCCAAAGAGGGATAGTCCTGGAAGACACCAGAAGAACATAGTTTGGAAAAGCAGCACTTTGTCCAAAAACATTTAAAATTATGCATTTAACTGTCTCTCTTTACCAGCACTGTAGATTTGTTGTAAAGATTGTCACTATCAAGGTGACACTCTCCATCATTCGGTTGGACAACACCAGCTATGCGCGCATCCAGAGCAATATGAGTTTTGGCATCAGTGGTAAACACCAGAAGATGTGACGCATCCGGACGCCAGCCAATCTTATCCTAATTATGATGGATACACAAATATAATATAAAATATAATATAAAAAGTTAAATATACCATAAAAAAAAGATAAAGCATACAGCAAATGTATAATTAAGTTGAAAAAACTACCAATATGTGTTAAAAAAAACTCAAAAGGAGCTGATAATAGAAAAGTATATGTTTAGAGACTTATGTGTATATAACATCAGCTAATAGGAAAAGAAAACATTCTTTTTCTTTTCCATAGGGTCATACTGTGTTGCAAAATCTCTGAGGACGTGTATCTGTAGTTGACATATTTATGCTATTTATACCTTGCACACCACCGCCTGCATGACAGCATCAAATCCACCCTCTGGAGCATCCCTGTTTCTCGATATCTGCTGTTTCCTCACCTCCTCAGTGAAACGAGATACCTTCTCTGTCAGTGACAGCACATTCTTGAAACTGAACTGAGCCTGGCATTGTACACCAATCCTGTTTATATTAAGCGTGAGATAGTGGGAAAGTGAATCAGTGAAAAAGGAAAATCAATTTCAAGTTGCTAAACACATCTGGTAGAAAAATCTCCACCAGAGCTCCTTATCTACTTTAAACCTAACAACAGCCTGCATCATACCTACCCATAGCACGGATTACTGATTGCCTGTGAAGGAAAAGTGTACATGTATGGGGACATAGTCTTGTCCACAAAGGCCCCAAACCCCATATGCAGGTTGCTTGTTTTTTTGCCCATGGCTGCAGCAAGATCATTGCCCAAGGTGACGAGGCGAGCCAAGTCATCGTTCATTGAATATGAGAGATCCATCAGATAGTAGAGGTCCACGGGATAATCCTCCACCTGTTTCACAGACACAGTGAAACGTTTGGCATCACCTGAGGGGAACAAGAAGAGGACCACAGGGTTGGACAAGGGACAGAGGATAAAACTGATTAACTACACAGCACAATTAACTCAAAAGGTGTCTACTACCAGGAGAAAAAGATGTAATATTAATATCAGTTTACATCCGTCATGCTATTTCTACATGTAGAACAATAATAATGACTCTTTATGGCTGGTTGCATAATGGTGCTGTTGCATGTATCTCCTGATCTTTATACAGATGATATCTGGTTGGGTGTTAACATACCTAGTCTTAGAGTCATCTGGAGTTTTTGAGGCTTGATCTGAGTAACATCTTTAGCTGTTCCTGATGCCTTGTCACTAAGCGGCACATCCTGCTGAATAGTGAGGGTGCTGGAGGGAAACTCCAGTGACGCTGCGCTGCATCCTTCTTTCAGTAGATTCTCTTTTAGGTCACAGCGAGATTTGCCAGATGCCCCTTTCCCAAACTCCTGAAACAATCACAGCCATTCTGTTGGGCCTTTTGCATTCATTAGTTAATTTAATGTATATAATACAACAGTAAGTGGCTCCATAGTGTAGTGGTTTATACATTTTCTTAACAAACAAAAGAACCCCAGTCTCCAGACATTATGATGAATCCCTTTAGGCATCTGGATGTTAACCCCCCCCCAACAACAAAAACAAAAAACAACAACAAGAAAATTGCCAAACAAATAACCAATATCTGTGGAGGTGCCTGTCCTGGCTATTTGGACGCAGCAGGACAATTTTCTCTTAATTATGCTTGAGAGCCTAGGGTGTATATCTGTGTTGACTAGGTACCATGAAAAAGCTTTAGAGGGTGATGGAATGAAGCAAGCTGGTGGGGAATGAGATTTCAGTTCTAACTTGCTTCACTGAGGAGTGAGGGGGAGGAGTGAGTAGAAACCGTGTCTATGTGTGTGTTTTTACCTCCTGAGAACACCATGCACAGCTCGGGTGAACAGCCAGACACTGTTGACATGTTGTGACCCCTCGTGATGTGCATACATTGGAATCTGTGAAAATGACACCCAGAAAAATGTAAAAATACATGCAATACTATAGAGTATAGTGTCTTTCTAACTTTCCAACCAGTTTGTTGACTGGTTTTACACGAAGTAGCACTAAGATGCTACTTAGCTCTTTTCAGATACTATAAGATTCTAAGTGTTTGATACAGTCTAAGAGGATATAATTAAATTCTTCAAATTGAGTTGAATGTGTAAAAAGTTAGAAGAATAATGAAGTCCACTCCCTTTTCAGTGCATTCTCTTGTGAGGCCTTTGGGTGTGGCTGATTGTAGATTAACACTGAAACACGGTCAGCAGTGACAAGTTTGTTAAATGTGAGCTAAAGTAAATGATCTGAGAGAATAAGCATTATATAAAAACATGACCTAAGTTCATTCAGTTCATAAATAAGTGCCAATAAGTAATTATAGTCAGACATAGTCAAAGATCATCTCATGTAAATGCACTTGCTTACTACACTCACCTGATTGTATGTTGCTTTTCATTCACAAAACTTAAGTTCATTCATTGATTGGCTTTGTTTTGTAACAAGCAAAAATGATCATCAGTGAAATCAAAAGTTAGTGTGAGTGCTAAGGTATTTAAGTTGAACTGATGACAAGTGAAAAGAAAAGAAAAGAAAAGAAAAGAAAAAAATATTAGTTAAGTTGAAATAATGAGCGTTATAATGTGGAGTACAGAGAAGCCAGAGCAGGTCACCTTCCAATGGGACACACATCCCGACTATTTTCACTCCCTTATAAGGAGAGGTGGCGAAAGCTACGAGGAAGCAGCGCAATTACAGATCCTAAACAGCAGCGCCTATCTAGTTAAGATATTCAGCTGCGGTTTTATTTTTCCTTTTCAGAAAATTGTAGGTTATTAAATAACTGTGATCACACGCACATGTATCGACTTTATGCTTTCAGAGACATGAGACAAAAATACACATCGGCAGGTGAAAAAAAATAGCCTAAGGCTGAATAAAATATTATTCATTAAACCATCTTACCGCAGACGTTTGATGCTGTGGACAAAAGGAGAACCAGTATAGCTAGACGGTCTGTTAAAGTCCCCATGACTGGACAGCAAATGAACCGGGATCTGAAGTGAGTCGTATGTGTCTGTGCAACTTCACGCTTCCTCATTCTGCATGTTAGGTCATAACCCACCGCCTAATACTGTAACAAACTCCCATCCACAGTGTGTACAGTATTTGTCCCGTGACATGTTTAGACTGCTCTCTTAGTTGTTTGATAACCATCGGTGCTGATGGATTACTTGCAGGGTTACAAGAGCAACGAGTGTCGTCAGAAATCAAGCACACAAATCCTTCTTCATTTCGCAGAAGTAGAGAAAGTGACTCATCGGACTGAAATTAGGAGTCTTTGTACCTTCTAGAGACATTTCTTAAGCAGGTCTGCAGAACTCTGAAAGCTGTGGCTCAAACAAGTGATGAAATGAAACCGTGATTAGATTTTGAGAACATCAGCGGTTTGGCAACGCTTCATAAGAAATAAATACATTTTTAGTTAAATATTGCTTTTGGTGGAAATGATATGAGGGACGTCAAAGAGAATTCCATCAACAGAATAAAATAGCTCTTCACTGTCGTTGTACACGTGCAACAAAATTGCGCTAATCACTAGATTATTATACTCTAAGAATGGTCAACTTTTGCAAAAATGCCTATAAAAAAGAGTTCCCACCAGAATGAATGCATTATTTTATCACTTGCGAGTGTGAGCTTACAACATAGACTACAAATGCCTATTAGTCAGAAACCTGAACTGCAGTGGCAGACTACAAGTTTAAGCTTTACTCATTAGAGCCCTGTGATTAAATAGAGCTTGTACGGTGGCTTGCTGTGAAAACCTCAGCTGGTGATTTGTGTTGCTTTGCATGTCAAATCAAATCAAATCACTTTTATTGTCACATCACATGTGCAGGTACACGGGTACAGCACATGCGAGTGAAATTCTTGTGTGCGAGCTTCACAAGCAACAGAGTTGTGCAAAATACAATAACATAAACAGGCAAAATATACGAATGGCTAAATCTGAAACTAATAAATATATGTACAATATATAATAGTATATGCAAAAAAACAAACAAAACAAAACTGCTTAAAGTGGCTGTTAAATCCTGTTAAATGTTATTCGCTTTGCATGCCTTCATGCCCTCTACTGGACCGACAGGAGTACAGCATATAACAGTCGCCTCAAAATGTGAAATGTGTTCTGGCAAAACTAGAAACACATGACATATCATGTGGGGTTCTATAAGATTTTATAGAATCCCTAAAAGAGAAAATAGAGTAAATGGCGATAGATTAACAGCAATAAGTAAGTGGCAACTACTTGCAGGCCTTTCCTGATTTTGTTTTAATGTCTGGCTTTGCTTCAAGCTATTATTAAAAGTTCACTAGAGACTTGAGTTTCACAGCTTCATGCCACGGAAGACCTCCTTCGATTCCAGTAAATGTTGGAGCACTTGGACATGTGCCAGCTTCTATAACAATTGAACAAGTAAGTTACTTAAATAAATACATTTTAAAAATGAGGAAGAAATTGGATAAACAATTTCCTACAGAAATCAACCCTGGGAAGTCTGTGGTGGCAGCGGTGTGTTTATGTATGGTCGTGCTTGTAGAAGCAGACAATGCTTCTTATCTGAACATTTGTCCATTTATTGAATCTTTATCCCTGTGTCCCGTTCTTAATCTCTGTCTGGTTGCTAAGATACTGCTATCAGTGTCCAAGAATTGCCACTAGAAGAAATGACAGAAATAGAGAAATGAGTAGAAAAGCTATAATAGTTAACTGTTCTACTGGTATTAAGCTGTGGGTGTGGGTGCAGTGTGCAGGTAATACACTGCAGGCAATGAAAACCAAACTTCAGTATTGACTGATTTGGATCTATTGGCTCTAGAGCCATCTGTGGAGATTTCACCCACAGATGAGTGACATATTGGGATGAGCATAGCGCCAGTTGTCCTGAATAAAAAGCTGCCGACTGGGTCAGATGGCAGCCAATTAAGACTGAACAAGAAGCAAGGAGTGGAGCAGGAGGAAGAAAGGGGGTGGAGGGGTTCTGACCTATGTTACAGATCTATCTGGAGCCCTTTAAGCTTTTCGCTGAGTCTGAAATGCTGTCACACTGGACCAATATCCAAACACAATCACACTCGGGCAAAATCAGCTTTTGGTTAACTGCACTCAGCTTACCATTTCCTGCTTTCGTGGGTTTAGCTGGCAGGTGGGAAGGTCAAATCGGGGATATGAGCTTTTAAGGTGTATTTCAGGTGTGTGGTCAGCCAGCTTATGAAATGCGCCCCACAGTCACTGACGTGGGAAAATGTGTATATGCGTTATGAAGTTTTGCTATCTGATCTTCCTCCTACACTAGCTCCTCCGGCTCTGCGGCTTACACTTGCCTCCCGGGGGATGATAGCTTATATGTGAAAAAAGTAAAAATAAATAAAAAAACATTCAACTGAGAACACACGAGGGGTGGACAAATGGAAAGGGGGATTTTCTGTTGTTGTTTTTTAAAGACTTCAGAACCGTGGGAACTCTAATGTTGCCTGCTGTTACATATAGAGACAGCTGAGGGAAAAAAGGGCTTGAAGATGACAAAGTGGCTGAACATTGAGAGTAAACAGGCAGAAATGACGAGGCACATCATGGTAGCCTGCTTACTGAGATGTGGGGTTATGACTAAGTGGAAATGAGGTTAATGGGTGGCATCTGAGAGCATGAGATGTCTGCACAGGAGAGGAAATTCTTAAATTAAATTTATAAGTTCTGCAAACTGTGTCTTAAATAAACAGCAGACAACACACATTCTTAGAGAGTCTAATATCCACTTGTATATAAACTAAAGAAGTCACTATCTTCTTAAAAATAACTTTAATGATTGTTTTGTGTAAAGTCTGTATCCATGTCATTTACGTCAATGTATAATTATTATAATATAATCATGTGTAACTGTGAGTCCTATAGGTGTTTAGCTCCTCCAGGTTTTCTGTGCAAGTGGTGTAAATCCACTGTTATTAATGACAGGCAAAGGGAGCTGCAGCTTGCAGTATGTGCGAGCAAGCTCTCATGAGCCAAGCAATGATGAGAAATAAACCACCCGAGACAGTCCTGTACTGTTATATGTATTGTTGCCTTGTTTTATGTTGTGCTTTGATTTGCCAAACACTTTGTTAGGTGCACCTATCAACTGATCATTAAGGCAAATGTCTAACTGGCCAAACACATAGGAGCCAATAACATTTAGACATTTAAGCATGGCCAAGAAAACCTGCTGAATTCCAACTGAGCATCAGAACGGGGATTCAGGTGAATTTAAACGAAATTGGGAAAATTTGCCTTGCCTGAATAGTTTGGATTTATGCTGCAATTGTTGGTGGTGTAATGGTGTGAGAAACATTTTATTTGCACATGTTGGACCCTTTAGCCTTGAGTATTGTTGCTGACGTCTCTGCATCTGACTTCACTCCAACATATACATTTTCCAGTAGCTGCTTCTGGCAGGATAACATACATTCCCACAAAGTTCAAATCATCTAAAACTGGTTTCTTGAATATGATATATGACAGTGCATTCAAAGTACTCAAATACTCTCCACAGTCACCAGCTCTTAATCCAATAGAGCAGCCAGCATATCTTCAGCAACTCTGTGAAGCTACCTTGTCAATATGGAGTGGTGTAACATTTGGAAGATATTTTCTTGGTGCACTCTGGGTGGCTGACAAGATTTAAATTTCTGAATGTACCTGAGTATTGCTGACAAACACTCCTTTATAACCAGCATGTACCCACCTTTTGATGGGTGCAAGATAACATGCTATGTCACAAAATCAACTCAGACTGGTTTCCTGGACATGACAATGAGGTACTTAAATTATTCAAATCATCATCTCCACAGTCACCAGATTTCAAGCGATTCATGGCATGGATATGCAACTGAGAACTGCGGCTCCATAACATAGAGGTTAGCACATTTGGCTATCACATAAGAGATCCCTAAGGACTAAGAGGAGACAAAAATCCCTGGGAGGGTTGCATCAGGAAGGGAATTTGGTGTTAAAATCTCTCCCAAATCAAATATGATTATCCATCTGCTTTGTGACCACTTGTGAATGAGGGAGCAGAAAAAACAAAATTATGTGCAGCTGGCATCTGTGTGATGCAATCATGTCAAAATGAACCAAAATCACAGAGGAATGTTGCTAACTCCTTCTTGAATTCATGCCTTGAGGAATTAAAGTAGTTCTGAAGGAAAGGGGGGATGAAACTGCTGGCAAGGTGTACCTAATTAAGTTTATATTGTATACCTGATCAAGATAATAAAGTTAACTTTGATGTGACAGATCCACAAATAATACATGAGTTAATATTATGGGGCATAATTAGCTGATTAAGTAGTTTAACAAGTTAGCTGGACAGCAAGTATTTCCTCCCAGATATTAGTTTTCTTCAGGTATCAAGCTAAGGTTGGCCAAGTAGCTGTAACTTGGTTACACTGCGGGGATTTAGTTATTTCACACCAGATCAGCCCCCTGAATTTTGATGACCTGCCTGACCCCATCCACAGAAAACAAAATTTATCAGCCTGTGTTTAATCTACAAGAAATGCCGAAAACATTTTCTTCTGTGATAATGTATTTATTCATATTTAATATCAAAACACACTTTTTAAATGGAAATGGAAATTAATCCTTCCATGTGTTTTTTGATTTGCTAATAACTGGACATATTAGAAATCTCATAATTAATGGGGAGGATGTTTTGAGGAATTTTGGTTATCTTTGTGTTGGAAGGGTTTGAAAAGGTGAATGTAGGCCCTGTGTCAGCAACTCAGAGAAAAAATGATGTATGGATAAGGAACGGTAGGGACGTGGGTGGGGTCAAACACCAAATCTTTGTTGCTAGGGATGTCTTCACTTAGTTTGTGTTGCTAGGCTGCCAATTCCCTCATGTTAAGTGGAAACATTTCCCCCCTTCTGCTCCGTCCAGGCACCTCACCGCTCCCTCCCTCTCTTTCTCCTCTAAACCAAAATAACTTCACCAACCATCTGTCACTGGGCTCACAGGTCTACTGTTGCTTAGGAACAAGTCGGGCACTCACATTCATGTATGCATTCTCATATGAATATATTTTCATCTACAGTTATACTAACAATAACCTCCAGTTATGTCTCTTCCTGTGACTGGTGCATCAATGAAATCTGAGGCATTCACAGGAAAGCCTCTGACGCTCTGCTGAGTTTGAAGTTTAAATATGCAACAGGTTAATGAAGTCTAAGAAGCTTCTAACGTGCAAAACTTCTTGAAAAACCACTTAATAATGACACGACGAGCTCTTTGTACTTGTGCGTCAGAATTTGCTAATTAGTTCAGAAGAATAACTGAAGTTTCCTCCTGCTGATTTTGCAACTACTTTTTCATCATTTGCACATTCTTTGAAGTTCTGTAGTTTAAAGCCTCAAGGAAGCATTGGTACATATTGACAGAGAGATTAGGTGTTAGTACAAGCTGCTTTCTATAATCACACTAAAGTGAATAATAGAACAAAGTCAGATTGTACAGCACTGATTTATATGCTGCACAGCAAATTCAAAAGTGTTAAATTTTTTGGTGTTAATAGTCTCCTTGCAAAAGTAGAGTTAATTTTACTCTAAGCAGAGTCACATTCTTTTAATGTAACTCTGAGGTGTAAAATGATAGTAGTTAAAATCGAGTGTTAAAAATGAGTGTTTCTCTGTCAAATCTGGAGGTGTTACAATGGAAACATTAACTCTTGACCTCTTAACTCTGAACTCCTAGAGGGGCTATGACACCAATAGAGTAAATTCACAGACTCCGCCCCCAGCACGGCTCCAATCGAAGCTGAAGTGAAGCCGTTTCAGAACATTTTGCTCTACATATTTGAGTTGTTTGCCATGCTTGGTAAGTCATTTTTTCAAAGATTGTTTCAATTATTATTATGAGCTTTTACTTCTGTGGCTCTTTGGAGTTGAGACAAAGCTGTGTGAAAGGCATTAGCCGTGTTGCTCGCTGATAGCATAATATTCTGTTTTAGCTAGCTGAAAGGTATTGTTTGCGGGCAAATACCACAGCCTTGAAAAAAAGCTTGCATGTGAATTTTCAGTCAAACTTTTGGTCAAATACACCTAAAACAATGTCTAGAATGTGAAATGTTGGTATAATGGTGCTACTTGAAGCCTGAAAACGATCGCCCATAAAAAAAAACAAAAAACGAGCAAACAGCAGTAGCAGACGTCCTGACTGGATTCTACGGTAGCATTTAGATCCCTCCAGAGTTTTGTGCACACGGTTTAGGTAAAAATGAAAAAGGTTGAGGTTTTACATTTAGTTCAGTATTACCTGTTGCCTGTGTCTTTGTCTTTTGGGAAAATACTTTACACAAGTAATGGCTCAAAGAGGATTCCTTTTTTTTTTTTCTTTTACTGTGCTGCAATTGATTACTGGATTATTTGTGCCATTAATTAGTGTCAACTAATTTTTATTCGATCTCCGCACAGGATATGCTTGTGAAGATGGAATATGGGGGAGAGCAGAAGTGCGTTGAAGTTCCACAAAGGGATGAATGAAGGACATGCATATTGTATTGAAGAAATAAGTGATGAGAATGCTGTTATTTGCATTTACCATGTCAGACCTTTTGATAAACAAAATTCTAATGAAAGTGAGAACATGTATACTGTTACATCTTTCAGAAAATGTTTTGAAATTGTGGTGCACAGTTCAGAATAAATGTTTTTCAAAAACCATTGCATCTTTTTAGTAAATGTTTATTTCCAAAAGAAATTTCTAGAAGTTCAGAACAGTAAAATTCCCGCTTTTTCGAATGAATTAGAAGATAACTCTTACGTAGTTAAACTAAAATACTCTTTGAGAGTTAATATATAAACTCTTAACACCCAGTGTTAAATTATCAACTCCAGACAGATTTGGTGTTTAACACTAAATCAGAGTTAACGTACCAACTCTCCAAAAAGAGTTAAATTAACACTCTCTGGTGTGGACCCATATAGACACTTTAATAGTGTTGAAATCAAATCCGACAGTGTTAATTTGGACATGCTGGATTTGCTGTGTGGCAATCAATTTGCAGCAACCAAATCGAAAGGCTAATGAGATGATTTGATCTTATTGTACACAAAAAACTACTCATTGTTCTTCTGTTGTCAGCCATTAATAAATTATCTGAAAGTAAACCACCCCCAGGCTCATGGAAAGTATTTGTGATTGAGCGAATCATTGTTTGTACACATGCCTGTCAGTCGCTGGCTGAAAGCTGCTTACCCAGAAATCAGGAGCACCCCAAATTGAATTTCATGGCCTTTGTTTTTAGACAAACAGAAGATTAATCTGACAGACTCTGCACACAACTCTTGGTAAGTTTTATAATGCGTGAGGATGACTTTTCTTTTCTTTCATTAATCTGCTGAAATGTATCGCGGTTATCTCACAACCAAACAAGTGAGGTATTAGAATAAAATAGAAAAAACATTTTTTTCTTTGCTTTAAAATTTGAATGTGCTCATGCATAACTGTGTCGTATATCAGCAGTTTGAGGAAGTCACAGCAGCTGTGAGATAATAAATATTAAATTGGTGCCTATTCAGCCAAGGCAGCTTAATACTCTCTACTTTGATTATAGTACTTCTTTTCAGCAATTTTTAAAGGTTAATTTCTGATTAAAACTCCTACATCGCAATAAGAAACTACACAAATACTTTCATATATTAGTCACTGACCAAAATGAAACCTCGCATTATGTGTGAACGAGTGAAGGAGGATAACATTATTAATATAGAACGATATTCCAGTATATTAAAAAATCTTTAACTGATACAATTGCATGAAAGCTCTCATTTCTGTTTCATGCCACCAACAGTTTACACCTGAACGTCAAAGTAATATTTGAGTAACACATTCCAATAAATATGAGCTCAGAAATTTAATTTCAGCAGCAGCCTGGAGGAAAACACAGAGAAGTTTATTAGCTCAAGTCTTCATTTCCAAGTTACAGCTTGCAAATACTGCTGCCTCTCTCACCTCCTAAACCATAGTCACATCTTATTCAGAAACAACAACAACTAAAAAAAACCCCAATTAGAATCAATTAACACCTCTCATTTATTTTTCAGTGCAGGCGGTCAACTTATTTCTCACTGAACACAATGTTCATCCAGGTAAATATTTTCCCAAGAAGCCACCACAGTTAATGCCCCAATCAGTACTAGGGAGATTTATACAGCTTTTAAAATGTGCATACATGGATACTATGTTCCTCAAGGAGATCAGAATATCTTTTAATAAGCAATTTAACCCCATTTGTGGTGTACCTGAAATACATTTACATGCTTTTTAACAAACATCTTCATATTTGTTAAGCTAGAACTGTTACACTACTCAGATCCGTATAAAAACAAACAAACAAACAAACAATAAAAATGAATTTGAAACAGGTGGCAGTAAAAAAACAAGTAGGGAAAACTATTTTCTTCCTTTCTTTTTTCTTTTTTCTTTCTTTCCTTCCTTCTCTCCTTTTTTGTGTATTCAGTAGCGCTTTATGGAAAGCCACCTGACCGCATTCTCTATTGAGGAGCGGTGTTGTGGTCCACGGAGAATTCATCATCACTTTAAAAGGCACGAGAGATTTGGCACAGTGGAAGAAAACGCTCGCAGGCGAGCTCGGGTGCGCAGGGAGTGTCTCTTAATACACCATCGGGGAACACCATTTTGCACCTTCCTTCCTGTGCAGAAGACTCGCTAAGACTTAGAGAAACTTGGACTCTGAATTAAAGAAACTTACCATAGTTGGGTTATTACTTGATCGACACTCTCTGACTGTAGCGGTGCGGTGATGTGGATGTGGTCATTACGCACTCAAGCTTTGGCAAACCTCGATGTTTGGCTGCAGAACTGGACTTCAAAAGCTAGTTATTTCTCGATACCTTCCTCTTATTTTTTGTCTCAGTAGTCATATGACACTAAGTTTTGCTCGGTGTCGGGGTTTTATAGTGAAACTCTCTGCCTACCAGTTGGAGTCGCGTGATTTGCTGCTAACAACCCACAACAAAAGATGAATGTTTCCCTCTTCAACGTTACCCAGGACGCAATGTTTAACGGCAGTCAGAGCCTCGCTGGGACACTGGCAACATACTCCGGCAATGCAACCGACAGCGTGGTGACCGGCGACGGCGGAGGGTCCCTGGTACTGCTGCAAGACGAGCGCAAACTCTTCGTGATGCGTGTGGTGCAAATCGCAGTGCTGTGCGTGTTGTCACTCACTGTAGTGTTCGGTGTATTTTTTCTTGGGTGCAACCTGATGATTAAGTCGGAAAGTATGATTAACTTTCTGGTAAGAGACCGGAGACCCTCCAAAGACGTGGAAACTGTTATGATTGGGCTCAGCTAGTTCACCTAGATGGAGAGATGGATGGAGAACCGGTATGGAGATCTGTTGCACATTTCGAACAGCAGATCAAGATCTACATCTGCATGTACTTATCAAAGTGTGTCCTTGTGACTAAGATATGCAAAAACATGACCTACCGAAAAAAAAAGGACTACAGGAAAGTAGTCCAACGACCAATGTTTGTGCGTAAAGTCTGTGCGTAAAATAAGGGCAGCTGTTTACACGTGGGCCGATCTGTTGAATATTTTGAGTGAATTTGTCGTTGCCAACTTGAACAAAGTAAAAAACATGTTTACAAGCCGTTACCTCATTTTTGATTTGTTTTTTTTTTTTCTGGTAAATTTCGAATGATTATTAATATTTGGTTTAAAAAAAAAAAGTCCAAAAGCATGATTGTGAATTTTTATAGTTCCACGCCTGCCAGTGTACTCTGTGGACGTGATGGATGTGTATGTGTGTATTCTCTATACAAAGTTTTGATTGTTTGTTTTCTTGTTCTTGCTTGGTACACCTTGAGTATGAAAAGCCTTTAGGGTTTTCAACAAACTTCGTTACAGCTTTATGGAGTGACTCTGGTCCTACTTGGCATGCTCGCTAACTGCTCTGTAAAGTGACTTTGGATCTGTTTTGCACTTTGAAATCATCAATGCTGCATGAATTATTTTGTACCAAAAACTTGAAACTGCGGCATGCAAGTAAAAAGTTGTAACAACTATTTTAAGCTTTGTCAACTCTTAATTAATTAGCACTTTGTATTATTTAATTGTTTTTAAACAGAACATGTTCAGAAGAAAAGGCTACAGTGGTATTTCTCTTGTAATTGCATTTTGAAGTCTTTTTAAAAAAGTATTTCTCCTTAACATTCAGTTGTGATTAATCCTGTGCTATACAGATCTCTGAATACACCTTTAATACACCTTTTTCCCTTTAATAGTACATCCCTCTATTTTCTCAGCCAAAATATATCATTTTCTATTTGAGTTTTAAACAGAGAAAAAGATTTTGGGTTTCCACTGAATTCATCTCAGCATTTTGAATCAATTTATCTTCTCTTTCTTATATGTATCGACATCGTCTCCTCTTTCTCTCTGATGTACCCCACTCTGAAGCAACCGATGTTCTCATTATTTTTTCAGTACTTGTTAGGAGAGCTCGGGTAGATGAATCCTTACAAACACACCCATGCATTCACACCTGTGTCCACTGACCATGCACACAAGACAGCGTGTTCAACAGACCATCAAACTCTGACAAAGGTATCTCAGACAAACACTATGAATTAATAAAACACATTAGATAATTAGACTTTAATGGCTAAGAACAACTCCACACACTATTTCAACACAACATGAAAACCTGTATTTAAACATCTGGATATTGATCGGTGGAATAGTTCAGATCAAGATGACCACAAAAATTGTATAATATAGCCAAGAGAAAATAATATGGAAGCATAAATGATTAAACTTTATAGGGATCAGTGTCATGTTTTCTTACAGACAGGTAACTGCAGTGTGTGGTGTATCCAGACTTTCTAAACAGGAGATCAGATGACTTCGCTGCTTTCATTTAGTAGAGAGAATTTCTATTAAAACATTTATTTTTACTTAATCTTTTCTTCCAAATCCTTTAATTTTGTCAATACTCTGAAAAAGAAAATCCAAAATTATCCTGGTATTGTTCTCATAAATGTCTACTGGATACAGGGAGGCACATGTGAATATTATTTATCATTTATATATTAACTGTCGTATAACAAGCCACACACTAAACACACGAAAACACCTCACACCACATCTCAAACCTCCCCATAGCATTAACTGTATGGTTGTTATAATTTGGAAACCACAGCAACAAGTGGGCTCTATTCAAAATGATCTTTTACTTCTTTACAGTAAAATATAGATCTATGCAATTTTTTTATGGAGTAAAATACATGCAGTTATTCAGGAAACATGCCCTATAGGTTGTAGGAGACACGTAAGGTGTTCGCTTGTACAACAAGACAACAAGAAGGTGAAGCAAATAATGTGAATAACTGGTAATATGACACTTACTTGCATAATCGGTTGGCCTGCATGTGAAAATAAGAAGTTACAAATTCTATTCATTTGCAGATATTTTCAAGCCAGTAATTGTACCGCTCAAACGATGAACAGTTCAAAGTATATCCCCTTTCTTTGAATCTTCTCTAATGTTCTCACATAAATGCTTATTCTCTTGACTTGGCTGAGTGCCAATTAAAATTACTTACCTTCTTGCCAAAGACCCACTGTGAACTGTCACATTATGAGCACTGCTAGTCGCCCACTATCACAGATGCATATGTTAAAGAGTTACCACGGAGCAAAATCCGCGTGTCTACAATCTGTTGTCAGTGTGCATCTTTATAGTGATTCTCGTCATCACCTGAATGATCTGAGACAATTTTAGAATATTGTTTAGAGAAGAACATCATGTGCTGTTACTGGGCCTGCAGGTTGAACTTTACAAGGAAACATAATTAAGATTGTGACTAAGACTGCGTCAGCTAAGGTTGACACATGGTTAATTAATACAAGTGCATGAAGAGGATATTAAAAGGCTAATGTAGCAGTGCAGGAACAACACATTAGCATGTTATCCCTTCACCCCAATCAAAATGTGTGCACTTGTGTCTTTGGCAAGGGTTTGTCGCGTTTCAAGATCTCTCTCCAAAAGTGTACATTTGACTGTCAAGAAGCATCACTGCTGACCTTTTACAACACAGACCTCACAAAAAAAATAATGAACGGTGTACTGAACTCATGACAGAAATACAGGCGATTAAACTGGCTGTGGCATTCGACCATAACAAAGATAGCTCTCACGTGAAGCCTGCCTTTAAGCGAGAATCTTTTTGAAATCTCTGTGAAAGTGTCTTGTTCTGCCATCTATTTGTCAGCACGAGCGGCGTTGCGTAGATAGCCATTTTTAATTCCCTCGGCATTTTTGATTAGGGGGCAAGACGCACAAAAGATCTGCTCTCTATGCCGACGCAGGTCCCACAAGGATGAAGTGGCCTTTCACAGACCCATTCATTCTGTTTCTAATGGGATGTGCTGTATTCAAAGGAGGAAGTAATAATACATGCAATGAAGATGAGGAATGGAAACGGTATCTCATATCTCACACAGGTGGATGTAAACAGTCTTTTTCTCTTTCTCTCCCTTAGGTGCATGAACACAATAGAAAAAGTACGACTTGGCAGTCATTTCAAAAGATGTTGCATGACCTCTCATTTCCATCAAAATCAGTGGAATTTAAAAAAAAAACGGGGGGGGGGGGGGGGGGGGGGGGGGGATTTAGTGTAAACTCATAGGCATCTGTGCACAAAGGTGCTGATATGCCCTCAAACAGACTCACTGCCTTTTCTCCACATCATCCATGCAAATTGTGCCACGTGCCATTCAGCAGGGGACCAACAGTCCTTAAATTCAAGTTCATGAATCTTTAAATCAACCTATTATGTGCAGGCAAATGAACAACAAACAACGAAACTGCCTCATTCAGTACCCACAACACCAAGAATTTGAAAAGTTTCCCACATACACACACACACACACACACACACACACGCACGCACGCACGCACGCACGCACGCACACACACACACACAAACACTTAATTAATGGGTTTCAGACCATCCACAAACTGATACACCTACAGCATTTCACACTTGGAAATGTGTTTCTATGGTGCCATATTCTCAGCTTGAATGTGAGCGTAATTTAACCGATAACACTGTGCTGTCAGATACAAGCCTAAGGCATTTCCCCCCCCCCCCCCCCCCCCCCAGTTTTTGGTCGATGTGACGGTTCACTGGGTTTTTTTGTACTTGTCCAGTCCTGAAATTCACCTGTCAGTATGTCAGTGTGTTCTCACTCCAGCAGGTCTGTCCACTCCTCCTTCTCTGATGGCTTTTATCTGTCGGTACTTTACAAAAAAAACCATCTTTCTCTATAAAGTGGCAACACCATTATTTTCACAGACACACACACAAACAAAACATGCTGTCGCGTAATAATGGAATAAATTAGGAAATAAAGAACAACAACGAGGTGACAATATTTGATTCAAGAATTAGTCAAGTGAAAGAGTGGCCCCGGGGCATAAAAGGAAAGGTAATTTGCGAGTGAAAATAGAGAGCGATAAAAGCTTTACACTTTAAAGAAATTAATTATCCCCCTTCTTATTCTCTTCTTAACCGTTGCGGACACTTATTTTATTTGCGTGCTTCTGAAAGCAGAATATTAATAGAAATGCTTACCTCAAGGAGGTTTTTACACTTTTGAAAGGTGGGACTACTCAATTCAATTTTTAGTCCATTTAGCGTGAATTGTTACAAACAAAATGCAAATGAATGCTTAGCATTCACAGGTTTAGCTCTCACATGTGCTGTTTTGTGTAAAGAGCTTAATTATATGCAAAAGGAACAGATGTTTGCAATAAAAATGAAACAAACCGAAAGTCAGTGATAGTGTGATCTTTAGCAGGCTGGGAGGTGGGTACACCTTGATTCTGCAATGCAGCTTTTAAGCACTGAGAGAAAAAGAGGCTCATTTAGTAACTCACTGTTATATAGACACCCATGTGCTTAATCTTTCATTGAGAAGACCATAAACTATTCAAAATTAAATCACCCAATGAACCTCTAACCCTAAGGAAACTTTTAAATGGAGCATAGTAAAGCTAAGGTTCACTGTCTGTGCAGACCGACCGGCAGTGGGGTTAAATCTAATTCTCATGAGGGATGGCGAGTCATACACTGCACTAAGCAATCTTTCATCTCTGTTTCTGTGTTTAGCCGAGGATCACATTTGGGTCAAATTCTGCATCTGGGTACACGTACAGGCACAGTCAGAGCGAGGAGACAGCTCTGCACAGGGGAGATCCGATCAAAACAGAAGAAGGGAGCCTGGCACAGGTTGTGTTTGATTAAGTCTGCATTCAGAGAGGAGTACTGAAGAGAGAGGGAGCTGAGGCACAAAGACACCAGCTTGGCTGCCTTAGATGGAGAAGATCATCATGGGACTAATCAAGCCCACAATAAACAAAAGTAAACATCCAACAGGATGGGAGCTCATTCTGTCTAAGGCAAATGGTCTTAATATGCTTTTCTCTAATGACTGTGTCCTCTCATGGGGACAGTGGGCGCTTCATCCTATTGATTTCCACTGCAAATCCATTGTACTGCGTGACCATTAAAACCCTTCCCATCGCCTATGACACACCTCCCCCAACCACTTAAATTGCCAAATGAAAGATAATTGGTGTCTGTGGCAAACTACTTTATTTCTTATTAATAAACTAAGAGTATGCATATAGATGTGTTAATTAGCTCAAGGTGGTGGTAAGCACAAAGCTTGCCCACAGCCAGGAGAGGAGGTGGTGGTGGTGATGCGGATTGTCTGTCAGTCAGTCCTGCTCCTTAGAGAGAAAAGAAAAAAGAAGAGTCTGAGGAGATATATTCAAAGCCTTATCTCACATTGCTTTTCTGGCTTTCTTTCTACCTTTCTTTGTACCAGACAGTGGACCACCAAAGAGAGAATAACATTCACCCTCTCTGCCCTGTCCTTCACTCTGTTTCAGCTCCAGTGTGTCACCCATGTGCTCTTGTCATCTAGATATATCTCTTTTTCTTATTCAGCATTGCAGATCAATGCTAGTGAGAAGGTGTCAAACTTGCCATGGTGACCTCAGATGGCTCCTGGTGACAAAGAAAAATGCCTTTAAAAGTCCGCTTACCCTATCAGAGATTTACGACCTACAGCATGAGGGATCAATCAGAAAGCATTGCAAACCCACAAATACTAGTACCAATGGACATGTAACACGTGAGCATTTATTTCCTAAAACTTAAAACATCTATTGCCTGTTTTTTAAGCAGTGAGTGGTATACATTTAGCAGTGACAAAGAGGAAGTGGGTGACATTAAACCTCAATAAAACTGACCATACTCTTTGATGGCATCATCTAAACTAGCCTTAGCCCACCACGAACATGCTCACACACCTACAGCCACGTGTGACTGTGAATACACACACATATGCACACTACTACTACCTCCACATAAGAGCTGCAGGGTGGTGTTGCTATAGGAACCGGGGAAGGTAATGGCCATGTTCTTGAGCTGATGCCGCAGGGGGTGAGGGGCAAAAGTGTGTGTGTGGGGGGTTCTGTGTGTGTGTAAGTGTGAGGAGGGTTGAAAGTGAGTCAGACTTATAGGCTAATGATAAGCACTTTAACTTCAAATCATCTTTCTGTCATCATCTGATGAACTACGGGGGCAACAACCAGCACACTAATGGGATAATAAAGAAAACAAACAAACAAAACAAATGCAATAAGTTCCAAGCAGCAGTGATGCTATTTGTTTTTAATTCGTTCAACAGAGCATCCAGCTAATGTGGTTAATGCTGTTAGCTTTGAAGCAGAGGGAACTGCTGGGTGTCTCCATGCATGGCCTTCTCCAACCACCCCTGGGGTATGAATAAATGATCGCTAATAGAATGAGCTAACCCTTTGACAAACACTGACGACCATTTCTGTAAATGTGTGAGTGTGAGTGCATGAACATGATTAAATATTACTGAGAGGCGCAAATAATTTAAACATATTTAAGGAGCCTGGTGCTTTTAGGGAATTAGAGTCAGAAAGCTGCAGGGCCTGATTCATATTTGACATACCAGTTTTTTAGGTACACCTGTTCAACTGCTTATTAATGCAAATATCTAATGAGCTAATCACATGGCACTAACTCAGTCTTTTTAGATGCATAGAAATGGTTAAGATGCAATGCCAAAATTCAGAATGAGCATCTAAGTAGGGAAGAAATGTGGTTTAAGTGATTGGTGGTGTCAGACAGGCCGGTCTGAGTATTTAGAAACTGCTACTGGGCTTGCTCAACCACTGGGATACTGCACAACCATCTCAAGGGTTTAAAGAAAACAGTCTGAATAGGAAAAAAAAATCCAGTAAAGGGCAGTTATCTGGGTAAAAAAAAATGCCTCGTTAATGTCAGAGGAGAATGACTAGACTGGTTTTGCACATAGTATACATATACATATACATACAGCATGATCTTTGCAGAAAAATAGGATAGAGCTTGTCAAAAGCAGTTAATTTACAACCCTCAGTGGTTAAAAAAGTTTGGGTTTTTTGTGGGTACAGTAGCTAAATACACAAAATTGGAAAATAAATATCAATCACTATCTGTTTTCTGCTGTCCATATGTAATTTTGAAAATTGTGCATGTGGGAATGGATGAGTCACGTACTGCAGACTAGATCTGCTGTGTACAAATAAAGCAGCCTGAACTGGCAATTTATTTACAACTCACTATTCTTATACTGTTATCATGGTTGTTTTTGTTGCGCTTCTTCATGGTTCCAGTTTCACCTGCCTTTGTTATTCTCGTGTCGCCTGTTGCTATTCTCCTATCACATTTGGCCATAGTCCTCGTGTCTCAGTTACTTCCTGTTTGACTTTAAAGGCAAAACTCTTCAAAGTAAAATTTCTAAAGCATGAAGGGATTTTTGAGGGGAAGTGTTTGGTTGCTTCAAACACTTTCCGTCAAAATCAGTCAACGAAAGCATAATGTTTTTGCGTTTTTCTTTGTTAAATTGTCTATTGTTTCCCTTATATCAGCCTCTTGTTTCCTATGCTCCGGTTCTGGCTTGGCCTTCTGTATTACCAGCTTTTGTACCAGCTAATCTGTGTTTATCATTTCTTAATTTTTTAACTTGTCTCTGTGTCTTCTCATTCATTCCCTTCATCATGCCACAAGAAATATCCAACACTGACTGCTTTCTTACTGTCATTAATTTTGACATCATCACAATAACACAGTTTTAAAAAAGATTGTATCAATGTATTGCTCATCCCTTTATGCTGTTGGTGTTTTAATTAAAGTAATAGGGCAATGGATTACAATAAATGCTAGTATTTTTTACACTTTGTCACATTTATTTCTGTTAAAAATGTATCATTTAGAGTAGTTAATGTGAATGGCAGGGCTCCACAGGATAATGCAATAAGAATTATCTTGAGGCCATTTCGCTAACTAAACATAGTTTGTTAGTTTTCTCATCTCTCACTATGTTGTAGATCACCTGCTGCTGTTTGCCTAGCTACCCTCTCCTCCTCCTTCTCTTTCACTGCTTGATGCCTCCCTTTGTGTCACTTTACCCACACAGTGACGAGGGGTGGGTAGGGGTTTTAAAAATAGAGACGATCCACCTAGATTACAGCATTTTAATTACAGAGCTGGCGATGAAATGGGAGTGTGAAGGCCCCTTCTACTGACAGGGAGTGGGGAGAGTCGAGAAATGAAGGAGAGCTGGAATGCAGGAATGCACAACTATGTGTTAATTAGTGTCGTCTGCCATAATAATAAAAGTTTTCATGGTGTAACTATCTATTAAACATGCATTGTTGGCCTGAGTGTACTAATAAATATGGACTCATGGCCATATCACGGTTATTTCAAATAATGCTAAGCATCACCTGCATGGAGATGGAAGCAAGCTGCTGTATCACACTCAATTTCTGCAAACAGGGGAAAAACTAAAGTGACGACACTTCATATCTAAACACATATTTTACAATCTTTCCCCTCATTGTATCAGGATAATGAAACTGAATACCTAACTGAACCAAATTCCAGGCTATACAGACTTTTGTCCAGAACTGAAAAATATAATCATTTACTTATTCTTATTGCTCTTAGACAGGCTCTATGTAATTTTATGATTATGTTTAGGATCTGTCATAACTTCTCTCTTATTAATAATTTTGACCTCTTACTGTGAATGCCATTTTAAATATAGAGATCCTAGGACTGATGTCTCGTGTGTTCCAGGGGTCTGACTGAAAACTTCAGGTGGAAGCTCTTGCAGTCAGAGCCTCAAAGCTCTGGAAGAAGCTGCCTGAAAAAGAAATCAGGTCAACTAAATCGGTGACCTTCTGAAAGTGTCTTTTTAAAAAGCCTCTCCTTATTTCAATTGAGTTTTAAATAATTTAAACGGTCTTTTGTTTCATTTCAAGTTAAACAGGCTTAAGCAATACTCCATTTGTTTATGACACTTTTATAGTAACTGTATTTTTTTTTTACATCTTTTTAAGCAATACACTGACTGGACACTTTAATAGGTACAACTGTTTAACTGCTCTTTAACATAAATAACTAATCAGCTGATCAACTGGCAGCAGCTCAGTGCATATAGGCATGTAGACACTGTCAAACTGACCATCAGAATGGGGAAGAAAGTGATTTTGAATATATTATGTTTGCTGGTACCAGACAGGCTGGTCTGAATATTTCAGAAACTGCTGATCTACTGAAATTTTCTCACATAATCATCCCCGGGGTTTACAGAGAATGGCCTAAAAGAGTAAAAGTATCCAGTGAGTGACAGTTCTCTGGGAGAAAATGCCTTGTGGATGTCAGAGGAGAATGGACAGGCTGCTGTAAGCTGACAGTAACTCAAATAACCACTTGTTAGGTATGCAGAAAAGCATCTCTAAAGAGGAGATACATTACAGCATCAGATCCTGTTAGCTGAAGTTAAAGTTCACTAAGGCTCACCAAAACTGAACAAAAACTGAAAAACGTTGCCTGGTTTGATGAGTCTCAATTTCTGCTCTGACATTTTAAAGGTAGGGTCAGAATTTGGTGTAAACATCATAAAAGCACAGACCTATTATGTTTTTTGATTTGATTTGAGCTATTGCGGATGGTGTAATTGTGTGGAGGATATTTTCTTGACAAACTTTGAGCTATTTAGTGCCAATTAAGTATCATTTAAATGCTACAGCTTAGCTGCTGACAACATCCACCCATTTATGACCACACTGTATTTTCTGATTTCAGTTTCCAACAGGATACATCATGTCACAAAGCTTAAATCAAAGTGTTTTCTTGAACATGGTAATGAGTTTGCTCACATTCACAGCTCTCAGTCCAACAGGCCAAGTTTGGTATGTGGTGTAACAGGAGATTGACATCATGGATGTGCAAACAATCTGCAGCAACTGTGATGCTATCGTGTCAATATATATCTTGACATCTATATCTATCTATATATAAATAGATATACATAGATCAGTGTTGTTCCAAAGCCACAGTTTGACTGATCACTCCCATTGTTTGTGTTGTTTCCAATGACACATAACATCAACACCTATTTGCGACCTGCTGAATGCTCAAAAGCACTCTGAACTTTGCACATGTAAAAGTGATTTAAATCATAAATTTTTTTCTTATTCGGCTATATTTTTTTAAAATAAAGTCTACATCCTTCAAGTTACATTACCAAGAACATCTATACTTAGTTTTTAATATACATGTAAATGGTAGATATTTTTTACTTTGACATTTTCCCCCCTGGCAGTCAAAGTTATGAAAGTCTAAGTTATGATGAAGACTAATCATATCCACTGAGATTCACAAAAACAAGCCCAGAGAGGGTGGATGCTTTTTTCGGTTGGCATTGCAGAGTTTTATTTCTGTGAATTAGTTGCTCTGCTTTTGGTTTCCAAGTGAGCCTAATTACACAACCTGCCTGTTGCATACTGTGGGTCAGTGCAGTGATCACAGACAGAGGGTGTGTGGTATATTCTGTGTGGGTGATTGCATGTGTATATATGTATTTTGTATTTTGGCTCCTTGGCAACCTGCTACATTGGGCTTCCTTACATCAGTAAACGGGTTACAGTTACATAGTGAGGAGCTTATGAGCTCTCACATAGGGATTAGATGGATTTTTTTCAGCTGTATGATCCATGTGCTTTTTAGATGTTGCCTGTAAATTTACTTTACTGTAAATTCCTCTTTACTGTAAATTCCTAAGTTAATTTGTAAATTTTTGTAGTAAATTGTAAATATTGTAAAACTTTTCTTCTGTCATTTAATGGTCGGGCATTGTACAGCTACAAGCATTTCACCCCCATGTCATACTGTGTATGGTTGTGTGTGTGTGACAAATAAAATTTGAATTTGAATTTGAATTTGAATTTGAAATGTGCATTATTAGAATTCAATATTTGTTACTAAAGCTCTTTATCTGTTTTTGTGCAGTTTAAACCTCAGTTACAAGCCTTGAGTCTTAAGTGTTTATGCAATAATTTCTGCTTGAAGGTCTGATGTTTGAAATGTTCATTGTTTTGGGAACAATAAACCTTCTCTCTCAATAAGTGGCGCCTCAACTCTTGTATAGGTTCATGCTGCATTTTATTCTAAGCCACTGTGCCTTCAGGCAGAGAACCTCATTACAGTCCTATCTGTCCTCCCCACGCTCTTCAGCCCACCACTGCCACCATCCCGCAGACCATGATGCCTCCTGCGATGCTCCTTCCATTAGGCCCCGGTGGTCACGTCAAGAAGGCTATGGCACACTGTCACCAAGCACAAACTAAATCTCAGGATTCCATACTCACTACTCTTCTTGCCTGTCTGTCACATTATGGGGCTTGCTAGCAAGGACTCAAATATATTATTTATGGTCTGCTCTTGAGCTTGGACAACTGCATAAAATGTGTGCACGTATATGAGTTTATGTTCAGGTTTTGTGTTCAAGTGCTGCTGCAGTCTTACTTCTTGACAATTTACAAAGGTGTCATTCAGAATATTTAAATGAAGTTTTTTACAAAACAGCTGTAATGACAGTCAAGCCTAGATTCTGTAACTGGCACAGTGCTACTTTTTATTATGTTATAACTTGTAATCTTGTTCAACGTGTAAAGAAATGCAACAAGTAAAACATGTGTGGTGTAATTAGATGATTTGTCATCACATCACATGCCCAATCATTAGATTAGATTAAATTAGACCAGAGCAATGCTTTATTGTCACTGTGCAATGCACTGATAGAAAGCCAATTAAACGTAGTTAGCACAGAAACAGAAGTGCAAAAGAAAGAACACGTTCATACAGTAGAATTAAAGCACTGGTGTATGGAATTAAAGTGCTGCAACATGTGTAATGCTATAACTTACAGTATGTATATGTTTATATGTATATATTTGATGTGATTGTTTTTATGTGAGGTATACAAATGTCAGGTGACTTCTGCTACATGTAAATTTTCCCACGTTGACAAATCAATATATCTATCTATATAGGCTGTTTTATGTACAATGTAACTACAGTATTTGCAGTTGGATGTGCATGTGATATCATCAGAGGGCAGAATAACCTCAGAGGTTCACACAGCAAGGGCACTGGTCAATACATAGAGTTTAGCAGGGTCACAGTCTCAGGAAAAACCTCTTCCCGAGCCCGCTTGTGTTGGAGCGGCGGCTCCTGTAGAGCTCATCAGATGGAAGACAATTAAAAAGTAGATATGTGGGAAACATCCCTGATAAAGCTTTTTGCCCTGACAAGGGAGGTTTTTTTGATCAATGTTCTCAGTGGTCTGCAAATGGATGCCAGTGATCTGCTGGGCAGTTTTCACCACCCAGTGCAGTGCTTTTGCTTCTTTTTTTTCTTTTTTTTAAAGCAGTGCAATTGCTATACTACACTGAGATGCAGCTGGTGAGAATACTCTTGTTAGAACAGCAGCAGAGGTCCATTAGTATCCTAGGAGACAGATGAGCTTTCTTAAAGCTCCTCAGGAAGTGAAGACACTGATGTGCTTTTTTGATCAGAGTAGGGTAGTTCAGAGGCCAGGGGAAATCACGGGAGTTGTGGATGCCAATAAAGATTTATACACTTTCTACTGCATAAGCACTGATGTAGATATGGATGTGTGCATGGCTAATGGTTCACATGAATTCCATAATGATCACCTTTATCTACTTCTCAGCTACATGCTGAACCTCATCCCTGTAAGCAGTCTTGTTGTCTCCCTCATCAGTCATATCTCTGTGCTGTCTGAAGTTTACTATGATGTCGGAGTCATAAATAATAGTGCAATCATGGGTGAAGAGCAAGTAGACAAGAGAGCTCAGCAACCATCCTCGTGGCACCCTATTATTCGAGGTGAGAAGGGAAGAGGAGAAGTTGGCTAGCCATAGATTCAAGTTACAGACTGATGCCATATGTTGTATGTGAGGATGCAAAAGACTCTCAGGCAGACGTAGTAAAACAGAAATGTCTTATTGAGGCTGGTGACCAGAATGCAAAAACAATCAAACAAACACAGAATAAAAAGCAAAACTGAAAACTTGGGATGGTCACTGTAATTCTGCACCAGTGGAGTTGGGAGACACAAAGGATAGATGAACAGACGCTCTGATAAAGGGCAATGGGCAACTGAGACGATACATACACATGGTGGTGATTAGAGGAAGTGGAAACAGCTGCGGCGAATAAGACACAAGTGAATCAAATCACAGCAGACGGGACAAAAGAGCTAAACTAAAACACACCGTGTCACAAAGCTCATGATAATGAGTTTGCTGTACTCAAATGGATAACACAATTACAGCTCTCAGTCCAACAGAACAACTTTGTAATTTGGTGCAAAAGGACTTTCACATCATGGATGTGCAAACAATCTGCAGCAACTGTGATACTATCATGTCAATATATGTATTTTATTAAAAATAAAAGCAGAAGAGTGACAGCTTAACTGGAAAAACACAAACACATGAATAAAGTTAACACAGGATACTTGACACAAGTGGATAGGACACTAATTCTGAGATAACTGAGAACTGAAAGCTAGAATAAATGCACTAAGAATGCACAAAACATAAATAAATATTAAATAAATCAGGATTCAACATAACAGAATAATCAAATTAACACTAGAAAGTCCAAAAACACAGAAACACTGGGTCAAATGACCCATGGGAGCACGGAAATCAGCTGCTGAATTCAGATACTGAATTCTGAACTGTAATCAGTGATCAGGATTCTGACATAAATGTTGGGGCTGTGCAAATGGATAAGGGTAGAGTGAAGTGTCTAGAGGTGACACTTTCTTCTGATCTGTTGGTGAAATGGGCAAATCTATGGGGTCTAAGCAATAGGAAAAAGGATTTTAGGTATAAAAGAGAGTCTTTCAAAGCATTTTACAATGATAGGGATGAATGCAACATGACAGAAATCATTAAGGGCTGCAGAGGAGGAGTATTTTAGCATGGTGGTAGTAGAGTTTAAGCTTAAGGGGATAATTAATGACAAGCCTGGGTTCGGTTTAAATGGAAATTTCATCACTGTTTTTATCTTGAAGTTTTCTGCTCATGGATCACACAATGTCTTTGGCAGAAATGAGGCATAAACTATAGACAGAGTGGTGATTATCTAAGACTGGACACACGTCTTTGTTGCATTGGAGGGATGATATAATTTTGTCAGTTCTGCCATTAACATTAGGATCACTAGTTGCCATGGTTACAGGTAATTTTGTTTAGCTCATTTTCTTTCATTTCATGTTGAGGTAAAATTTGGTGTTGTTAATATGAATCTGTTATTCTGAACATGTGCTGAATATGAAACCCTCACACACACACACACACACACACACACACACACACACACACACACACACACACACACACACACACACACACACACACTAGATGTTATATTTGAAAAAAATGACCACATGTGTGCTGAGCTCAGCCAGCCATCCTCTGTTTCACATGAGCCACGTGTTCCTTGCATGAGCAGTCCTTGGTATCATTACTACATTATTTACTGTATAAAAATATTTAATCCTCTGAAGATGGTGAGTTATCCCACAGCTTTCCAAGTTACTGAAAGTTGCATCATTGTGCTTCAGAAAAAAAAGAAAGGAACTGTATCATTTATTAAGGTGACAAATATTGCTTGAATGGATTGTCAGCACATACGTGTATCATGAGTTTTGAAATGTAGGCAACTTCCCTTGACTCTTTGTTGCGTGCTAGGCCTTTAATAATTTAGTGGGGTGAGTCATTGCCGAACAAATCTTAAGTGACAAGACGGTGAAAAAAAATTGAGCTTGGCACTGCACAATGACCACGTCTGCTTGACACAATGTGGGTTAATCACTGAGTCACCCTGAGGGAGGCGAAACAGAATTGCAGGCAGATAAAATAGATAAGACAATTGGACAACCCTCAGATGGTGACATGTGTGTGTGTCCATGTATGAGTAGGCAATATTAATACTATACAGTGGAGCTGATGAGCACCCAGAATTCCCAAATCCACCCGATCATTATGAACAAGAGGACCGTGGGGGCTCTAATGAAACAACAGTTCTTCTTTAGTTTGGGTTCAGTTGAGTTCAGTACATTTTCTAGATCAGGTTAGATTTGATTAAACAATTTAAATTCTATTAGGAATAAAGAAGAGAATCAAAAATGAATATGAGCTTCACCATCATGAAATCCAAAACCACATTAAATTGAAGTGTCACCTTTTAAAGCCTCATCACCTTTTGATAAACACTAATAAATAGATTTTACAAAACTGAATGATTTTTACTTAATTTCACTTAAGAGTAAGAGCCTTTCAACTCAGTAAGATTATATAACTGATTCCACTCATTGTAGAAACACTGATGTTTGGGATACTTTAGACTTAATCTTAATTATTTTTAATATTGGAATGTTTCTTTAAATGTACATTGGATACACAAAAACTTTATACAGAGTTTCAGAGTAGTTAGTTACATAGACAGACAGACATGGACCAGAGTGTTGATGACTTTTACCCACTATGTTGATGACTTTTACCCACTCAGGGACCCCACACTGTAACTTTACACGGTCTGGCACTTCATGGCTGAGTTGTGGTGGTTCCCAAACATTACCACCTGTGTTACAAAGTTTCACTTGAACAAAGTGAGGTCTTTAAATTGACCAGTTTTTCCATTTTCCCCCACAAATATTGTAAAGGCAGACTGCATGGCTAGGTGCTTGATTTTATACACCTGTGGCAACGGTACCAAAACCCCCTGATGTCAAAGAACGTGGCTAGTAGTTTTATTCATATAGAAGACAAAATCGCTTAAGACATGATTTTTAAACATTTTGTGTTGCATGGTTTGAAAAATGTATCACTGACAAGGATACCAGAAAAAGAAATCAACTGAGGTTGATGATCCATTGCAAGTGCTTTCTCTGTTCTTGGTAGTTTGCTATAAAAGTTGGTACGCAAATTTATTAGCACAAAGCATGGATTGTAATATAATCTTGTAGCAAGTCCTCTAGCATGACCATTTCATTAAAAACCCATGCTGTATCCAGTGCTAAACCTACTAAAAATCATCAACACATTTACATTGCCAGGATGTTAATTCAAGTAATGTGAGCATGTAGCACATGTACAGATCAAGGAAACAGCACGGCTGCCAACACTTGGCACTGAGGAGCCATTCACCTTTTCCTGTATAGCTTAAAAGTATCAAATTTTTTGGTATGTAATCAAAAATAGAGAGAAAGAACGTTTTTAAAAAGTGAATCGGGATGGCAATTACTAAAATGCAATGCCATAAAACTAAATAGAAATGAGTTCAGTAATTGTCAGGGTTACTGAACTGAAGTTTTAACAGTGAAAACTTTGTTATGACTAAATTCTCTCACTGAAAAATTAATCTGAGCTGTTTTTCTCCTTCACTCTGTCAGGTTCCCAGAGACTAGGTTCTAATTCAAGAGAATGAGGCCGACCCACAGATGCTCATCGCTATTACCCAGTGCCCAGTACATGTCCTGCCCTGCCTCAGGCCACTCAGAACTATGAAGACAAAAACACAGACATGGGTGATGTCTATTACATTTAATATGGCAACTAATTATTGCTAGTGCACAGTATTAACTATCAGATTAAATTTTAAAACTAATCGAGACATAGAATGATCAGATTCATTTTCCTTTAGCTCTTTTTGCCTCAAATCATTATCTGCCAGCAGGCTTAGTTTTCACAGGAGGAACCGACATTTATTTTACACAGACAGAGCAAATATAAGATTTTAATTAAACTCAAAGTCATTTTTCAGACACAGCCTCACTGTGTGTATATTTATTCATGAAAATCACTACTGCGTGGCTCAAATGTACTCATAATTTGGAAATTATAGTGACCATTTCTGCTAATTTGGATGGCATATATTTAAGTAGATTTTTTTATGATGTAGTAGATTTTTTTTTTTTAGCCTTATGCATAACAATGAAGCAAAATGAAGCAAGAATGTCTGCTAAACGTCTGTGCAAGGACATTTCTTAACCAAGCAATCATACATCAGAAAAACAGAAAAACCAAGAAATGTTGTTTCGGGTAGCAGGTTGGATGTGCAGCTGCAGCTGGAAAATGACATCCACATATTGAAAGTCTATAGAAAGTACTTCCCTGGTACAAATTTCTGAGAATTTTCATTCCGTTTATGAAAAATTAAATGGTAAATGGCCTGCATTTGTATAGCGCTTTACTCAGTCCCTAAGGACCCCAAAGCGCTTTACACTACATTCAGTCATTCACACACTGGCAATGGAAAGCTACGTTGTAGCCACAGCTTCCCTGGGGCGCACTGACAGAGGCGAGGCTGCCGGACACTGGTGCCACCGGGCCCTCTGACCACCACCAGGCAAACATGGGGTTAGTATCTTGCCCAAGGATATTTGGCATGCAGCCAGGAGGCAACCTGGGATCGAACCACCAATCTTCTGATTAGTGGCTGACCTGCTCTGCCACCTGAGCTACAGCCACCCTAATTAAAAATTAATTTGTAATAACTATAGCGGTCCAATTTTTAAATCATAAAATCTAGGAATAACATTAAGTCATGTGCCAACCATTTAAAATTTTTCTCAAATTACTGATGAGACTCAAAATTATGCACCCAATCATGTGTATACCCTTTTTTTGTCACTGGACTTTTGATCATAACTTACACTCACCAGTCATTTTGGGAGGTACACCTTTTCAGCTGCTTGTTGATGCAACTATATAATCAATTTCATGGCAGCAACTTGCATTTAGGCATTTAGACCTGGTCAAGGCAACCTGCTGAAATTCAAACAAAAAAAGAATCAGATTGGGGAAGAAATGTGATTTAAATGACACTGATCATTGTGTCGTTCTTGATGCCAGACATGCTGGTCTGAGTTTTTTAGAAATTGCTGATCCACTGGGATTTTCCCTCAAAGTTTCGAGTGTTTACACAGACATGTCCAAAAAAGAGAAACTCTTCCATGAGCGGAAGTTCTCTGTGTAAAAATGTATTGTTGATGCCAGAGGTCAAAGGACACTGGCCAGACTGCTTCCACGTGATAGGAAGACAACAGTAACTCAAATAGTCACTCGCTATAACCAAGGTAACTTGAAGCAAACAGGCTGCAGCAGCAGAAGATTACACAGGGCGCCACTCCTGTCAGCTCAGAACTGAGAATACAATTTATGAGGGCTCACAAAAATTAAATAAACAGGAAACTGCAAACTATTGTCTGATCTGATAAATCTCCAATTCTGCTGTTGCATTTCTATAGTAAGGTCCGAATTTGGCATAAATATCATATAAGAATAATGTCATTCTGCCTTGTATTAACAATTTAGGATGCTTTGACAGATGTGATGGTATAGAAGATATTTTCTCAGGACACTTTGAGCCTCACGGTGCCTCATTTAAATTCCAGGGCCTAGCTGAGTATTGCTGCTCACCATATCCATCCTGTTATCACCACAGTGTTTCTATCTTCTGATGTCTGCTTTCAACGGGACGATGCAGTATATCACAAAGCTCAAATGTTCTAAAAGGGGTTCATTGAACATAACAAAGTACTAAAAGGCCTCTACAGTCACCAAAACTTAAGCCAATAAAGCACGTCTGGGGTGTGGTGAAGCTGGAGATTTGCATCTTGGATGTACATCAGCTACATAGACTACTCTGGACTGTATTTCCTTCACCTTATTAAATATATGTTCATATAAATTAGATTAAGTTATGAGGGAAAAGGTTGTCCACCCTGATACTAGGGAGGTGTACTTAATAAACTGACCAATGAGTGTAGGCAAAAGCAGTTATATGTGTGTTTAGGCTATCTCATTGTTGCCTGACAAATTCTTCTGGGACTGCAGATGTCAACTCGATCCCCGCAGCAGGTAAAACCATCCACGCAGCAACACCCAGCCAACAGCCAATTAACACGGTCTACTAGTGATGTCATTGGGGCCTTTTGAAACAGCATGAATGACAAAGTGGTGACAACAGCAAGCATCACAATAATTGTGATGAGAAGGGTACTGATTGGGGCCACTGCTTGTGATTATGGCGCAGTTGATTGTGGATGGCTGAATAGATGAGTTAATCAGAAGCTTTAGATCTCTGTAATGTTTTGTCTTTGTTCTTTTTACAAAGGACAACAGTGCTGCCAAGGCAGAAGAAGAGAAGAAGGGAAGATGATTATTAATGCTTTCACCAGCTGGGTTTTGCAATGGGCAACAAAGATGATGATTTCATCTTTATGTTTGATGTTTACTTATTTATTGCAAATATATACATCTGATTTTTTATGAAAGATAAAAAATTTCTTTTTTCCTTTTCTTTTTTTAAGTCTTTGTTCAACTTACACTACCCAAATTATCCAGTAGGTAGCAGCAACACATGGTGACATCTATCACAGAAGCACGACGAGAAACAGACAACAAGCAAGATGCTTCAAGCATCAGTGGTGACTCTGCATGCTTAAAGCATATATGCCATGAGAGACATTAGGAAAAGCACCTCTCGCAGTGTGCCACTGTTTGATCTTCTCTTATTGACACAGTGATGACTATTTCTTCTGTTCATGACAGGAAACATTGTCCATGTAGATGAAAATAGTTTTCATTCAAATGTTGGGTATGTTAAAAAATAAGAAAGTAGGCAAGAAAACAGGCAAGGTCAAGTTTAATCCCCATCCCACACATGAGTTAAGACAGTTGGACTCAAATCTCAAAGTTCACATTAACCTACTTGCAGCAGCAGATAGGGTAAATTTGCCAAATACAGAAAGGACCTTGCAGCCGAGACGGCTGAGGCACAGGAAAAAATCTCAGTGTCAATTTAATGGATTTGTCTCTGACAACGCACGCCATCTCAATTTTCACATTCCTTGGCACCTGCTGAAAATTGTTTCGAGGTTCGAAACCTTCGTTCATTTGGAGTTTGAAATCTCGATTGTACTGTGACAGCGCTGAGTAGTTAGCACAGTGTTTCAGCAGCAGTGTGGGAGGGTGATTTAAAAGATAGAGACTGAAGCCAGCACACCCAGATCTCAGATAAAACACTAGGATTAAGAGCTCAAATGGGAAGAGCGTGCCTTCGTGGCTGTCTCTCGCCTGTCTCCAGGGCAATGCGAATGTTTACCCAGCTATTAATATCAAACCACCACGCGTTGCCTATCACACAGAGACAATGAGTCAGAAGGGGTTAAAGAGACAAATATAATCAGCGGAGGAATTAAGTTTCATTGGAAAAGGGCAGCTAATGCCAGGAGTAATAATTGATAAGTTAGACTGAGTAAATTGTACATAGAGATATAGTGGAGATGGGGTGAGGCAGTACTTCTATTTCAGCTGTGCACACTAAGAGCGGATGAGTGCATTCTGTGATTGAGAACAAACACATGAAAGATAAATGAGGGACGTAAAGTGGGGTCTGTTTTAAAGGGTGGAGGGCACAGTGAAAATGCATTCTTATCTAAATTATAGTTGACAGATCCCCAGCTGTTTATGCATCTTTGTCTCATAACGGAGCATGTGCATGCATGTTTTCATAATGCAAGTGATCCTTTGTTCTGTTACCGGAACAAGTCATGGTTTGGGCTCTAACCTCTGGTTGCTGCGTGTATATTTATTTGCATATTTATATTTATTTTCTCCCTTTCTTCCACCCACAACCAACTGACCTCAGGAACCAATACATTTTCATCCATTCTATTATATTGTTCGGTTTACATAGTGGTAAACCTGCAGGTCATTGTAGAGCTATTGATGTCCCTCCCGAATCCTTGGAAAAGCAATCTACTCTATATTAGGCTTTAATCATTTGCTATTTTCTTTCATGTTGTACCACAAATAAAATGTAATCAAATTAAGTTTATGTTGCACTTCAGGCATCGACCATAAAGACAGAGACGTGATGAGTAGTTCACCTTTTATTAGTAAAAATAATAGATGTCTAACAAAATATTACAGCATTGTTGCACACAATTCAGATTCATTTACATGACCACAGGTATTCTAAGCTATAACAGTATCTGTTCCTCTATCAGATATAAATATGAGCTGCCACTCGACTAAAAAGGCAGATCAGTTAATGCACATTAAAAAAAAGGTTATTGGTTTTCCTAAGTTACTGTGATTAGACGTGCCAACACTCACACAGAGAGGGACACACACATATCTACAGCTGCAGCGTTTGATCTTGCCAGTGCATTCTGTACCCTTCACACAGATGAAAGACTGGCAGGCAGTCCTGGAGGCTGACCAGCTCTAAGGCATGTTTCCTGATCCCTCAGCCCTCCATTTCCTCTCTGATTCTTCCCTTCTCTTCCCATCCTTTGTTATACTTTACCATCTATTTATTTATTCTGAACACTTTCATTTACACCATGAAGACTGTACTTTCCGATACGCAAAGAAAGGGCAAAAGAAATGGTTAAGGTGCACCAGTGCATACAAATGTTAGGTTACGCTGAACGATTAACAGATATGTCGAGGCCAGCTGGCCAGCACATGCAGAGATTGGCTTTGGCACAGCTAAGAGAACACCTTGCTTCCCTGTCCCAATGCAAACATCTTCTCATAACCATTTCTAATACCAATCACTATAAAATGCCAACAATGACAAGATATGAGATTTAGAGTGCTAAACTTCTACAGTATTAGGTGTCACTAGAGGTAAATCTATATACATCTTGTCATAATGTTTCCAGACACACTCTGCTTATTGAATATTCTTTCCCATCTGTCATCCTTCTCGTCTCTCCCTAGCATCCCATCTTTTTCTTTTGTCCTTTTGTTTTTCACCCTCTCTGGGCCTCCTGAGACATGGAGCGCCCCAGGGCTTTGGGTGCTTTGGCAAACTCCATGAGGGTCGGCTTGACTGGAGGGAGATCTCTGGTGATTTCATCCACCGTCCTCTTGCTGGGACACACTCCATCTGGAGTGGGAAATGGCTGCAGGTCCTCCAATGTGTGTGGCGCTCCACGTCCGAGCCTGACGCCCAGCTCTGCGGGGGTAAAGATGGGCAAGGGGAGGGTGTTTCTCTTTGGAAGCAACTGGTGCTCCCTGACCCCTCTTTCCACTGTGCCCACCCTAAAGACACCAGAGGGACACTTCTGTGTCAGTGAACGTGCCTGCCACTGCCGGGACAGAGTCTCCCCACGAGAAGTGTCGTTCATGTTCATGGTCTGCCTGTGGGCATCAAAGGAAAGTTGAAGTTAGAAACTACTGAGGGCCTTATTGTAATTTACCTTCCCAATTAACATTTAACTGCTTTTCACTATGAGAATAATTTTCAAGTCAATCTTCATCCATATTTTATGAGAGTAAGAAAAGTTTGAAATTACAGCCTAGTGAATGTTTTCCTCTCATTTAAAAGCAACTTATCATATTATAGGGTCTTACCTATAATAAGACATGATCTCATTGGTCCTACCTGTCTTGAGGTTGAGTCTTGAGACTAACGCTGTGCCAGTCAGCAGTATAGCTCTCCCTCTGAGCCTTGTTGTCTTCCCTCACACTGCAGGTCAGCTCAGCTCCCACCAGCACACCATTGCTCTTCTCCAGCACGGTACAGATTGGCATCTTCTCAGGTGCAGATAGATTTATCGCCTTGAGTGGGTCTTGTTGATCAGTCCTAAGGTAACAGGAAACAGTGATGCTTCAGTCGGCTTTACTTCTACTCTTCCACTATCTCTGTCCTTCTTAGTGCTGTCTATGTCCAGGCTTAGGACTGTCCACAGCTTTTATAGATGCTCTGTTTCTATTTTAGATTCATGTTGTCACTCTACAATCAGTGTGCTTGGACATCTGACACCAAGTCCTCCATGCCTCATTCCCTGACAGCTGGAAGTTTCCCTGCAGTGGGGTTCAGGGGTAATATGGCTGAAAATCCCCTGATTCTCAAATTGAATGCTGGGCCTGCTCTTGTAATCACTCAGCCCAACTCTTTCCACTTCACCTGTGATCACAGAGGGGGAAATATTACAGAAACTATGGATGGAATAATGTAAACATGTACACAGACAGACACAAATGGTTTAGACTTAGCAGAGGAATCTTAATAAGATTATAGCCATGATATACACAAAGCAGCAAAGGAGAGCCAACCGAAGCCAACCCTGTAGAGCCAGAAACTACCCACTAATTTTCAGTCCAGTTCTTTCTTTTTTCTTTTTTGTAAACAGTTACTTAAAAATCCATCACGTGACTCGACGGTTTTAACTAATTATAAGCCAATCTTCAACCTTCCTTTCATCTAAAAAAAATCTTGAAAAAGTAGATGTAAAACAGCTTACTGATAATCTGCAGAGGGATGGTTTATTTGAAGAGTTTCAGTCAGGTTTCAGAACTCATTACAGTACAGAAGAAGCTTTAGCGAAGGTTACAAATGATCATCTTATAGCCTCTGACAGTGGACTCATCTCTGTGCTCTGTCATGGTTTGGGGGATTTTGTCAGAGTAGATTGATGCAACCCTCAGATTTTGATTCACAATGCAGTTCTATCTGGCGTGTTAAGTGTTTGACTGCTTCATTTTTCAGCATGACATTGATCCCAAACACACTCCCAATGGAGGAAAAGAATATATATATGGAAAAACACAATGGAGCACTATTAGTCATGGATTGAAACCCGTATTTCTAAAGATGACTGAAGAATTTCTGAAGAAATTACAAAAGCTTGCCTACCAGCATTCAGGTTAAAGAATAAAGGTGGCCATACCAAGCTAACTTTTGCAGTCTAATTTGATGATTGGCAGCACACGCCATCTCTTGGATCAAAATTCATGAGTAATTTGCTTGCTTATAATGTAAGATAAACAAGCAAATACCTGACTAAATATTTATAACAACATGGGAAAATTATCTAAAGTTTGTGTTAACCACAATATTTTAGACATGAAGCCAAAAAACATCAAAATGAGAGCCAGGATAAAGAAATGCAAAATTATGTCCATGCTTTAGGACAGCATTTGTCAAGCTAGCTGACAAATTAGCATTTCACACACTTGCCTGAGTATTGTCACCTCTGGCTCCAAAAAACAAAAATAACACGGAAGCTATAGAGGGTGTAAAATGTGAGTTCACAAACCACATTATGTCACAGTGGCAACATCCATCTTTTATATACAGTCAGTTGTGAGAAAAATGGTGAAAAAGCCATACAAATAGCAGTGTCATTTTTCTCATGCTGTTTTTTTAATTCATAATACAGCTTTGAATAAGTTTATACCCCCGCCAGGCTTCATGACAACATCATACCCCCTCATTAGATGCCATTACACTGCGCTGTCTCACAGTAGCAGTGAGAGCTCAGTCTCCAGTGATTCATTACCTCAGTGAAAGAGCGCCATGCAGGCCATAATCAACTCGGGTTACAGGCTGTGAAACACACACTCACACTCACCTCTGACAGTTATCTGCTGGTCTGATGTTACTACCGATTCCCGTTTCTGACTCACTAATCCACATCAGGTACTGATATCATCATATACCAGATATCATATACCTCAGACACAGCATAAAATATAATCATCCCAAGCAAAAGAAGCCTGATGTGTTAATCGATTTTTTATTTTCTTTTAAGGTTTTTGCTGTACTGTGCCAGATTGTCTGAAAAACAAATATGATCATAACTTTGTGATTCTTTGAGTATATTTCTTGACTTCGGGTAAATTAATGCTATTCCTCACCACTGACTCTTCGTGTCGTGCATATTTAAGGCAACAGTTAAAGGCTAACATCCATTTGCCTGCAAATTCCAAAAATATTTCACTTTTCTTTCAACAATCTCCCAGCAGGCTGCCAGTACATATGTAAAATGTCGCTCAGTGTCATACTGAGAAAAGAAAACGATAAGCATCTCCTGGGTCATTGATTCAGTCATGTTATGACACCATGACAACCTTGAATGCCATTTCAGAAACCCAGTAAGTCACCATGCAAGCTCCTTCTGTGTTGAGGTCATGTCTTATTAGAAGCTACTTTATGTGAAGCAGTCAGTTGTAATACACAGAGTGACAATTTAAATTTGTGCTGTCTATTTATTTGTACACGCACAAGCCAAAATCCAAGAGGCCATCAGATAGCCCTTTCCTAGCTGTTTTCGGGTGAGTCATGCTATGCAAATGGAGCCAGGGGTGTGTGTATAGTTTGTAAAGGTGAGCAGTGATGAGGTTAGGTCTGTCACAGTGATCACCCCCCACCGTCCTCGTCTGTCCACCTGCACAAGGCCTGGCTCGGCCGGGAAGAACTTTGTGTTGCATAAGAACACCGCCACAGCTGCTGCAAAGTGACATTTAAATGAGCTGTCACCGCAAAAGAGATAGGGAGTAGGTGGGAAAACAGAAAGAGAAGGGCAATTGCAGGATAAAGCCAAGGCTTGTCAGGAGGTGGTAAATATGGCAAAATATTGTGAGAGGGGAACTTTAAGTCGGATTTATTTGTAACACGAAAATGACTTTGGGAGGAGAGAGGAACAGGTCAACCTGACACTTATACTTGATAATAAGAAGGGATCTGGCTTTGTATTAATTCCTGCACACAGTATCAACTTTTGTGCTTCATATAACTCAGTTGTTACCAGTTATTTGTGGATCTGTGCGCCATTGTACCATCGGGCTGGTGCCGTGTTCAAACATGTGCCCTCGACAGTGTATTGCTCTCTCTTACATAACAATAACAAACAGCTGACTACCAAAACACCATTATCACCATCCATCTTGCAACCCGGCCTGGTCTCACTGGGACGGTCAGACGCTGGACATGCCACTTCAGAACAGGGACAGAGTCCAAGCCAGCCGTGGATGCACAGCTGACGGGCCACATGAGAGTATACAGACAGATGAAGAAGATTCTTACGTTCCACTTCAAAAGACTGTTGCTCCCATGCCACAGTTTCCATTGCTCAGTACGCTTAACTGAACGTAATTTTAAATATCATTGAAAATTAGAGTCTAGTTCACTCGTTTGAATTTATGTAACTTTATGAATAGCAAGCAACCTGACATGAGAAAGATGCATGTGACATTACATAAAACAGGCTTTAGGCTGGAACTTTATTTCAAGGTAACTTCACACCAAAACACAAACTATCGCATACTTGTATAAATCTTTCACATTTTCAGCAAATTGCTGAACAGGAAAAACATTCTTCCATCTCAGTCACGCAAACAACCAACTTAAAAATTCAACTTACAGTACTCGCATTGCATTTCTTTTTGCTATTCTTCAAATATTTTAAACCACATACAGATTCAAATGAGTTAAAGCAGTGATCATGCAAACACTCTTTCCTGTAAAACCTTTAGAGGAAAGTCTGACATCAGATCGGTGTGCTATTTATTCCGCGTTCTTACTGATCATATGATTGAATGAAATGAGTGCTGATAATCATAGGACAGAACTATAAAGAAGCATTGCTCAGAAGAACATAGTTACCCTGAAGGTTCGCAACACATGAACAATGAACCGCCTACAACCCCGATAACACTCTTTGGTGGAGAGAAAAAACACAGTTAATACTCATCCGTGGGATTCATTTCAAAATCTGCAAATCTCCTTTTAGAGTTCGGCCAGACTAAACAAAAAAGAGTCAAGCTAAATGAGAGAGGGGAATATTTTAGCCTAGAACTTCCAAAAAAGCAGCAACAACACTGTATGAGGCAACAAACACTTGAATAAGAGCTATGCAAAGCTGTCAACCAGGTCTCCAGGGTTGATGACTACTGCCCCCTGCTTTGTGTCTCTTATTACTGCAGCCCATAGATCTTGGGCTCAGTCACTCAAGTTTTCATCATCTTTTTCGCTCTGCTCCTCCTCATCTTCCCCTCCTCCGTTCATGGCCCCCATCCTGGCCAGCAGCAGCGGCAGGTTTACGGAGAGACCCGGCGTCTCCTCGTCAGAGTCATCCTTTGGAGGGTAGAAGCGTTTTGCCTTTGCCACAAAATCTTCAGCTATGTCTAGGTACAGGAGACGATCCTGTAAAGAAGGAGAAAAACAACAGGCTGAAGCAAAAGAACGGAACCAAATATGAACACAGACAGAAAAAAAGGTGGGATTTTTGATGTATCAATAATATGCCAACCTTTCTTTGTCATGATACAAAGCTGAATGAAATCTGAGTTTGTTTGTTTTTTTTAAAAAGCCGAATTAAATTGCAGCTTCCTACTCTTTTGATGTTACAACTTAAATAAAACTGATATTATTTGGACTAAACCACTTAACCCATCTTAACTCATTACAATCTACACTATAATGAGAGCTGGACAGCCTTGGCAATCTATTAAAGAATAATATCGATCATATTTGCCCATGAATGATGCAGTTTATCTACTTGTGACTCGAACTAAACTTCACAGGGCTGTTTTCAAACCTTAATCAGAAGGCAATAGCAAAGTTAATCTGATTTAGTATGAAGTCAAAGTTCAGTGATGGTGCACTTCCCACCAGCAAGCCCCGTTTTCTCACCAGGATGAAAAGATATCTTTCTGGTGGTGGTTCTTTGTTGCTGTTGAAGATGGAGGTCTCAGAGTGAAGTGTGTGAAGGAGGGCACGTGCTCTCGGGGCGTTACGCATGCGGTCATGTGAGCCCCCAGCAGACACAGCCAGCAGAGAGTCTGCTTCTGCCATAAAACCTGGAAAATATGGCAGATAATCTCAGCATGGATTGTCAATAATCTCTCAGACTATAGCATGTCTCATCAGTCAAGCCCCACCTAGATTTTCCAGGATTGTCTTCCATTTCTCTCTGACTTCTCTGCGTGTGTCTCTCATGGCCTCGATATCAACACTCAGACGACGATAGCCCTGGACAAGAAAAGGAGAATAACCTCAAAAGGCATTTAAATTAACCGGATAATCAAATAACCTCCAAAAAGTACTCACAGTGCAATGTAAAATGTTGCATTTCAAATGTAAAATTTGAACTGCAACTTATACAGTTATTTTTAAGCTATTTGTGTCAGATTTTCTTTTTTTCCACCTTGAAAAAACACATTTTTGTTAGTCCCTGCCCCACATACCGTGGAGCCCATGCGGGTCTTCTGCCTGGCCTGCAGCAGAGAGTAGAGCACCCGGTCATCCTGTCTCTCCGAATGGCTGGGGTCTCCCGGCTCACTCCACAGGTTTGTTTCCTCATCTCGACGCTTCTGGACTTCACGGGTAAAATAGTCCAACGGATCCGCACTGTGCGGTCAGCCAACGCAGACAAGAAGAGACACGAGCTGTTAACACAAATTCAAACATTGGCTGTACGTGATATACATGATATGCTTGTCTGTGTCATCTTACGGTACTAAAGGCTGCTTTTCATCTTCTTCTTCTTCATCATCAGCAACACAGCAGCAGCAGCAGAACTGCATGCAGAACCTGTTAAAGGCTGAACCCATCTATTAAGAACAGAGTCAGCTGGTAGTGGATGTTCACAATGTCAGATAATCCAGAGAGAAGTTGTGTTTCAGTTCTTTCACAAGTGGAACGCCCTCTTGGATGCCAGAGGAGAATCTGTCACAGTCCCTGTGGGATGCTCTGTAGAGATTCTTTACAAAGCGGACCTTAGCCAAAACCTATATTTTGGCAAAGGAAAAAGTAGCTGTGACAACATTCAAGCCCTCCACTAATAAAAAGAACGAATAAAAATCATCATAAATAAGAACAAGTAGGAAAAAAGCTACAAAATAAAGGTCACAGATCTAAAACTCTACCAAGTTTTTAGCTTCCCATTTTCCAGGATTTCACTGGAGCGCCAAATTGATGAGAGGTTTTCCCTCCAGATTATTGGCCTGATGGAAAAGTGCTCAGGCAGATGACGGCAGCCCAAGGACCGATGCTTCTCATCAGCTTTACATGGAGGACAACAAGAGCAGTGGGACGCTTGTGCTCTCATCGAAACAAAAAGAAACACAAATTCCCACACCCACATCCTCAGAAGACAGTCACAGCACAATCATGTGAGCTGCTTCATCTCTCAAGCAATGTGTTTTGCCCCAAGGACAGCAGATCTCTTCTGCAGCAGTAAGATTAATTACACTCCATATCAAGTCTGCCGTTGCAGTGTCGATTCAGGGATTATGCAACTGGATTATTTAGCATTACTTAATTGTGTTCTGTGTTTAAATAAACATTTTCTTTGGGGAGTATCAGTTTATTTTTGAAAACTTTTGAAAACGCTTCATGCTTATTTTTGATTAAGTCACACAGAGAACAGTGACCTCTGGCAAAGTTCTGTGAGTGCAGCAATGAAAATCATGCAAGGCTGCAGACACAGGGCGTTATTATTCATAACATAAGCACCCACAGAGAAACATATGGGTAGAAGCTACTCTTGTGTGTATGCATGTATGGATGCAGGAATGGATGGGTAGATAGATAACTACAAGGGTATCTATCTACCTATGTTAAAAAATATATTCAAAAATAAGAGCACAAGATTTATACAAGTTAATACAGATACTGGTTAAATATGTGAGTTGAAGGAAGTCAGAGCTAGATCATCTTTTCATATATTTTATTAGACGTAAGACACTGTTTAAGACTCAGTAAAAAATCTTGTTCAGTAGTGATGAGCATAAATTAAAATGTTTGTATAAACAAATCAATTTAAAATTATAAAAAACACAGTTAAGTATTCTAAGCAGGGTTTATGTAAATAATCTTTGTGGAGGATACGAAAGCACAGACATAACAGCAGGAAATAAATGGAAAAGTAAAACAAAAGACTGGCATGTAAAACTACTCTGATAAAAGGCACCAAATTATTGATATCATTATTTATTGTCACTTCCAACATTCCTTCAGTACAGTAAGTATTGTAAATGAGTCTTGATTTATTAGGGCTTAATGATTTCTGAGCGTGACTACATACACAAGCTTATGAAGAGTAATGCCTCACAGTCGTGTGGGTGTCACAGTTACACCACCAAGTGTTATTTCCGTTACACCAATATAGAAAAGTTCAGGGAAGACCAGCACCCTCTTCAGGTCAACTTCACAATAACTTCAACCAACTTCATCTTTTAAATTCTTTTGATTCCAGATGTAATCCTAAAAATTGATCTTCTGAGGTACATCATAACACTGATACACAACTTAAGCTGCAGGGGATGTCTTCTTTTTTTTTTCCATGATTAAAAACATTAACAAAACTTCATTCAGTGCCACACCTCAGGCCACAGGGGGCCTAATCTAATTATAGCAGTATAGTAATAACCTTTCATGACAAATAAGTCGAGCTACTTCAACACAAGGCCACTTGAGGTTATTGGCAAAAAATATATATATTAGTATACAGCATCCTAACCTATGAACATTATCTTTTGTACTAACTGTCTAACAGCCTGCTGATCCAGGTCCTGGTTTGAACTCCTGGCTGATCCCAAAGTGCAAAACAAAAGCAGCATTTAAAAAAAAAAAAAAAAAACATACAGTAATTAAATGTTTGCTTTAATGTTGCACTATGGCACAGAAGCTGGTGTCAAACCAAGAACGCTTCACTGTGTGGATCAGTGGTGTCTCCCTCTAGTGGTGACCAGATAGCAGAGAGCCCCCTGTAATGTATCACAGTGTAGTAAAGTAGAAGAAACTGTGTAGAAATATGGCTGTGAAGTGCAGGCAGGTGCCTCAGAAAAACAAATCCATGACGGTGCAGTGAAAAAATACACACACACACACACACACACACACACACACACACACACACACACAGGAAAAAGCAGTAAATCAATGACTAACAATGTGTGCAGAAAGATAAGGCTCAGAGAGACAGCTGTTTCAGTCATACTACTGTTATAGCTATTCTGTAACACAGATTCCAACATTGGGAATCACTTTTTTATCCAGGTCTTGTTTCTGTAAAGTCTCAGAAAACAGTTTTCATTACATAGCGAGAAACATAGCAAACGGGTTACAGGTCCATGCAAAAATTTCCGCTTGTGATTACACTTAAACTTCCCCAAAATGATAGAAAATGTTTAGTCTTTGATATCTGAATAACTCCTCACTTTGTGTGGCTGAAACATGGGAAATGTCTCACATCTCCTTTGCTTAAAGTTGCAACCTTGTCAGGTACATAATTGCATCCCTTCAGCTTGGGAGCATTCAGCGGACGCCGTGATGGCCAGTTTTGGCTAGTGACCTTTCAAGTGACCACTTAAAACTTCTCTCTAGTTTTGAGAGTGGTGGTGGTGATGGTGGTGGTGGGAACGATGAGAGGGCCGCACGTCGATAATTCGTTGGCGTAAATGGGACATGAACTCAAACATTGTGGCTGCCAGACTCTGGTGGATGAGGTAGCGTGGCAGACGGCCCTGATGAAACAAAAAAAAATTGCTTTTTAATATTTGTATTACATTTCATATTCCTTTGTTTTTGATCCTTATCTCACCTATATCTGTTACATTTTGCCTTTTTCTGCAAAATTTCTATTTATACACACACACACCTGTTCAACTGCTCGTTAACACAGATATTTAACCATCAATCACATGGCAGAACTTCAGTGCATTTAGGCACGTAGACATAGTAAAATGCTTATCTGCTGGGATTTTCCCACATAATCATCTCTAGAGTGGTCCAAAAAAGAGGAAATGTGCAGTGAGTGGCAATTCTCTGGGTGAAAATGCCTTGTTCATGTCAGAAGCTAGTGAACTTTTTTTAATCTGGTGGGAAGGAAGGCTAAAAACCAAGATAATGAGACTGGAAAAACATTGCCTGGTCTGATGAGTCATGACTTCTGCCACAATATTCGATTGGTAGAAAAATTCCAGGGTGGTGCTCGGGTAACAATGTGGGTTTAATGTCACTGCTTAAGTAATATTGACCACAGTATAACCATCTTCAGACAGCTGTTCTCAGCATGATAACGTACTATAACACAGACTGGTTTTATATGTGACGCTATCATGTAAAATGGTCCCAAATCTCTGAGGAATGTTTTATGCACCTTGTTGAATCTATGCCATGAAAAATTAAGGCAGTTCGGAAGGCAAAAGGGGGCCCAGCCTGCTGCAGTGTCCTGCTACAAAAATAATTTAGAAAACAACTTCTTTCTAATTGTACAAAGGGAAAGAACATCTTGAATATTGTAAAAATAAAGAAAATTCAAGAGTAATTCCACCATGTGTTTTCACACCTTTAAGTCTGTGTTGAGGACCCAGATGAAAGTGCAGATGGATGGGTTACTGCTGGATTTGAGGACCACAAAACCTCCGGGCCCATTTTCTCCTCTGAGACCAGCAGTAAAGCAAAAAAAGACAAAGTTATACAAGTTAAACTAACACAGATGCCCTTTGTCAAACCGATACAATGTTCTAATTTACTGGATCAGTGACAAGGCCAGAGGCAAGGTCTGACCTGACATAGCGATTGCTTGGAGGTTTGGCATCGTGGTTGGTTGCTATGCCAGCAGACAGGTAACAGTCTCGTTTGCGCTCCACTCGGCGAACATTAACAAAGTCCCTGAAGGAAGAAAAATCAATCACCCAATAAACACACTTTATTCAGACCTGAAGAAAAGAAACGATACAGATGGGACAGCAAGAACAGATGACAGAAAGAAAAGTCGGTAGGATGTTGTGCTGATGTACCTTGCGGAGACAACTCCCCCTGCTGCTCCAGCAGATACATCATATGAGACAAGAGTGTTGTCGTCAACTCTCTGAAGGATCTGAGTATAAGACGGGAAGAGATATCAAGCTGTAGCACGCCACAGGATTACAGTGAAAAATGTGCAAAAACAGCAGGAAGACTTCTGACCTGGCAGACAGAAACTGTTTTGTTCCACTGAACCATCTTCTCCGGCTGCAGGATCACCTCCTGATACACAAGCTCAGCAGGACACTGCATGAGGGCCTGAAGAGGAGAAAAAAAACAAGGCTGTAAACTAATGTCCAGCATAGCCTACAGTTACAAGAAAAAAATGTCTATAAGACATGACACCTAATTGCTGTCTGCATGTACTTTGGGCTATTTTCTACCCCTTTCTTTGGGGTCCTTAGGGACTAAGTAAAGCGCTATACAAATACAGGCCATTTACCATTTACTTTCTGTTGCAGATGATATGAAAATATCTAAAGCTCTCTTTTCTGTATGGTGCACTTTTTCCCTCCGAAGCAAAGGTCAGAACAGGCCTTACTTCACTAATCTGTAATGGCCTGTCTGACTACTTTCAAAACAGGATCTTGTGTCTGTTTATGACCATTGTCTTGTTGGAAATCCCTATTATGTAATATTTACTTCTACAAAGAGCGTTTTGTTTCAGTGACGGTTGTTCCATGCCAGCGATGCAAATTTTGTCATCGAAAACTATTCAAGAGGTTCTATGTGGAAGTCTACATACCCTCTATATATAATATATAATAAGAACTGTTGCAGCAACTTTTCTTTAGTGTCTGCAGCTATCAATCGACACATCTACAAGACACTTTAATCCTGGCCTTACATCATTCATTTTGCTTTCCATTTTGTTCATACGTATATGGCGTTTTAATGTGCCTATCTAGCTTGGAAGGAAAAGCAAGATTGAAATAAGTCTGCCAGATAAACATCACACTGAAACACAAGAGTAGTGTGTCAAAGAAAAAATAAATTTGAGACTGCTGCAATAATAAATGCACAGTTGTAAACCTTGGAAAACAAAGTCCCTTCAGTTATGAGGTCTCCAATAAAGAGCAAACTTCCTCTGAATTCCTTAATGGGAAGTTGTACACACATGAATCAGCTTTTTCTGTGCAAGGCACCGAGTCTCTGTTGTATCGAATTGGATTTAGCATGCAATTATTGATTATTTCAGCAGCAGAAACTGTGCAAATACAGGCCCATCAGCTGCAAGAGAACTTGATCCATTTGTAGCAGAGTGTTAGGAAGAAGTGTGACAGCTGACGGATTCAGAGCCTGTTCTGCTCTTTACGCTGATATCTATAATAATGGAGTCCAAGGCGATATGAGTTGTATATGTAAAAAGACCAGGGAGGCTTGAAAACATATCTGAATTCACCCTATTAACAAATGCAGCCTATCTAAACATGATGTAGCAGGGCATGTTTGGTGAGATACTGAATACACTAGAAGACTGTTGCACCTTGAGGATGAAAGTCTTTCCATGGAAAGGAACTTCCAGAGTGTAAACTGAGTCGCCCATTTCCTGTCATGGGAGGTGAAAAAAAGACACAGTATTACTGACACTTTCACTTTCATTTGAGTAAAAACAGATATGAATTAATAACGCAGGAATAATAAACTACTAGTAAGACAGGTAATGTAGTTTTCATTGTAATTAAAAGAGCTGATACAGAAATACACCTCCTACAGAGAAAAATGCTGCATTGCTAAAATTAGGTTTCAGTTGGGTGTTGTGGTGCCAACATACCTGTTTGATTACATTCTTACCTTAATAGTGGTTCTATGAGAGTTTAAAGGGATTTGATTGTGGGGCCTTTATTTTCCCCTCAAAAAACAGCTTTTAATATAGTGTGTATACCTGCTCAGGGTGAAAATTAGCTACAGTTCTGAGCAAAAGTCTTGAGCCACCTCTCATTTCTGTATATTTAGCAAGGAAAATTTGAAATGGGTGCAGCGATTTAGTGAAACCAGATGCTTTTACCAAACTGGCAGTGTGGGTTTTTTATCATTATCATGCTGGAAAAAGAAGCCTTTGTCAATCAGATGCCTTTTAGCTTGTATTTCATGTCAAATCGAAATCTGATGGCACTCTTCTAGGTTCATAATTTTAACAAGATCCCTGAGACCACTGGCTGAAATGACAGAGAACTCACTATGTTTCACAGATGGCTGTAGACACTCCCTTTTCTACCTCTCTCCCGACTTCCTCTGTACATACAGTGGGGCAAAAAAGTATTTAGTCAGCCACCGATTGTGCAAGTTCCCCCACTTAAAATGATGACAGAGGTCAGTAATTTGCACCAGAGGTACACTTCAACTGTGAGAGACAGAATGTGAAAAAAAAAATCCATGAATTCACATGGTAGGATTTGTAAAGAATTTATTCGTAAATCAGGGTGGAAAATAAGTATTTGGTCACCTCAAACAAGGAAAGTCTCTGGCTCTCACAGACCTGTAACGTCTTCTCTAAGAAGCTTTTCTGTCCCCCACTCGTTACCTGTATGAATGGCACCTGTTTGAACTCATCATCCGTATAAAAGACACCTGTCCATAGCCTCAAACAGTCAGACTCCAAACTCCGCCATGGCCAAGACCAAAGAGCTTTCGAAGGACACCAGGAAAAGTATTGTAGACCTGCACCAGACTGGGAAGAGTGAATCTACAATAGGCAAGCAGCTTGGTGTGAAAAAATCAACTGTGGGAGCAATCATCAGAAAATGGAAGACATACAAGACCACTGATAATCTCCCTCGATCTGGGGCTCCACGCAAGATCTCATCCCGTGGGGTCAAAATGATCATGAGAACGGTGAGCAAAGATCCCAGAACCACACGGGGGGACCTGGTGAATGACCTGCAGAGAGCTGGGACCAAAGTAACAAAGGTCACCATCAGTAACACACTACAACGGCAGGGAATCAAATCCCGCAGTGCCAGACGTGTTCCGCTGCTGAAGCCAGTGCATGTCCAGGCCCGTCTGAAGTTTGCCAGAGAGCACATGGATGATACAGCAGAGGATTGGGAGAATGTCATGTGGTCAGATGAAACCAAAGTAGAACTTTTTGGTATAAACTCAACTCGTCGTGTTTGGAGGAAGAAGAATACTGAGTTGCATCCCAAGAACACCATACCTACTGTGAAGCATGGGGGTGGAAACATCATGCTATGGGGCTGTTTTTCTGCCAAGGGGACAGGATGACTGATCCGTGTTAAGGACAGAATGAATGGGGCCATGTATCGTGAGATTGTGAGCCAAAACCTCCTTCCATCAGTGAGAACTTTGAAGATGAAACGAGGCTGGGTCTTCCAACATGACAATGATCCAAAACACACCGCCCGGGCAACAAAGGAGTGGCTCCGTAAGAAGCATTTGAAAGTCCTGGAGTGGCCTAGCCAGTCTCCAGACCTCAACCCCATAGAAAATCTGTGGCGGGAGTTGAAAGTCCGTGTTGCTCGGCGACAGCCCCAAAACATTACTGCTCTCGAGAAGATCTGCATGGAGGAATGGGCCAAAATACCAGCTACTGTGTGTGCAAACCTGGTAAAGACCTATAGTAAACATTTGACCTCTGTTATTGCCAACAAAGGTTATGTTACAAAGTATTGAGTTGTATTTTTGTTATTGACCAAATACTTATTTTCCACCCTGATTTACGAATAAATTCTTTACAAATCCTACCATGTGGATTCATGGATTTTTTTTTCACATTCTGTCTCTCACAGTTGAAGTGTACCTCTGATGCAAATTACTGACCTCTGTCATCATTTTAAGTGGGGGAACTTGCACAATCGGTGGCTGACTAAATACTTTTTTGCCCCACTGTATTGACGACTATTTGAATAAAAATTTTCAAATTTGGATTCATCACTCCATGGGACTTGTTGCCACTGATGTTCAGTCTAGTTCTTATGTAATATGTCATACCTCGGCATTTTCTCTCTGTGCTCCTTCATTAAAAATGGCTTCCTGACAGCCACCCTTTGACTGAGACAGTTTTGGATGAAACTTTAGTGATCAATTGAAAAGCAAGCTGCATCTCTGAGGTCATGAGTCAGGTCTTTGTTGGATTTTTTCCTGTTTCTTAAGAACATGACTTTCACATGTTGATCATATGATGCAAACACTTTGTTTTAGGGTTGCCACTTCTTCTTTTGCCTTTTACAAGAAAGTTTTACTCATCGACTGCAAAATATAAAGACACAAGGGATGGTTCAAGACGTTCCCACAGTACTGTAGTAGCTAAATCTGACAAAAGGTATTGCCTATTTTATGAAATCAGTGCTTTTGTGCATCACTTCTCAAATATAAAGAAGAGAAGAAATAAAAAAAAAAGAAAGAAACAATTAAACTGCTGCTTGAGATGGCTGGCTCCTGTGCTTTAGTCATTTTTTGTAACCTGGCGTGTGTAGGAAACTGCAGGATCAGTATCTTTCAGTATCTCTGTCGGTTATATCTGTGATTCACAGTTCATTGTTGCTTATCAGCTGCCTAAAATAGAAATGAGGCCATTAAAATACCATCTCTATTGCTGATCGCAAGAACTATAAGGGACACTTTGATAGGCAATTGAATCTTTAAAACCAAAAAAGTAATTAGGTGTCACAGTGAAGACAATAGTATTGATTACAAGTTTTCTATGAGATATGTTTGTGTTAAAACAAAGGCACCCTGAACACTCTGTCTGTCATAAAAAGAATGCACGAGGAAGCAATGAAATCTGCGTCAGTGATATGATCTTTTAGTTATGTAAGCAAACGTCTTAACTGTGCATTCAAACGTGAACAAGACAGGAAAGCTATTCATTCAGTGGATACATCCTGGAGTCATGTACTCACATTGTGTTTTTCAAATTTCCAGTTTTCCTCCTGGGCTAGGATCTGTTCCACCACAGACATTGCCTCATAACCCTGTCTCACATACTCCTTCTCCTGGAATAAGAGTGAGAGGAGTGAGAAACGAAGCAGAAAATCATCATCAGAACAGGAGTCAGTGGGGCTGATTATAAAGAGTATAACAAAAGCTACCTGAGCAGTGATAGCTCTACGCCCAGGACCCTCCTCATCAGGCTCCTCGTCAGAGTCTGCAGACACAAGTTCAAGACCATAACTCAATTTTTGGGTTAAATATGAAATGTACAATCATAATAGAGATAATAAAAAACCCTAACTAAGAAACCACTTGCACAAACATTCACCTGCGACAGATTCAGGTGGAGAGTAGAACTGTCCATCTGAGACAGCGTGAGAGTAAATAGGGGCTCGTTCACAAGCTGCATTCACTGCTGCTACGTATGCTGAGGTAACAAAAGAAAAGAAGTTAAGAATCAGACAGCTTTGTGTAAGCAGCATTTGAACTTATCGGGCACTGTTATCCTACCTCTTTCATCATCAGTCTCCTGAGGGAGAACTTTGAAGTCAAGGAACCAGGTCTCCAACCAGGCGACCACAAACGAGGTGATGGGCAGAACATAGCCAAAAGCATTTTGCTTCTTCAAAATAGAAATCAAAGACTATTTTTACTACTTCGGCTTCTAAAACAGATGAGTGTGCTGCATTTGATGTTGGTTCACTTCCCTAATGTCAAATGTGAAAAGTTTACAAAGCTACATAAACTAATTTTGAACCACTGCAAAAAAAGAAATCACATAAAGTCTTATCAGCTCAGACTGTGAATAACTGCCTTTGAATGCAGAAGTGAAAAAGTGGAAGTGGTTTAAACTGATATGCTTGCAAACCGTTCACATAGACAAATACAGGCTCTGAAAGTGTTAGAGTAGCAAAGAGAGGACACTCACATTCGATATGATAACTTTGACAACGAGGAAGATGGTTGTTACCAGAGTGGTGATCTGAAGAGTTTAAAAAAAATGTTAAATAGCTCATGTCTGGCAAATAACATATAAGACTTTACATTAACTATTCAGTGTGTGTTTAACTGTAACTGAGATGACTTACCGCAATAACCCACCAATGCCTCAACCGAAAACCAGCATAGGCCACTTGAAGACACAGGAAACGAAACAAGGCAAGGAGCTGAGACAAGGAAGAAGAAGCAGAAAAAGAAAATGACCTTTCATTTTAATTACATGTTGACGTTGCAAATGATTTCCCCTTGTGTGTCTATAATGATGCAATCTGCCAACCCAAAAGGAGGAATTACAAGAGCAGGTTACACATAAGTAACTGCTCATTGTGATCAAAGCATGATTAGAATAACGTGGTAATAAATGACCCATCATTTCAACACTGAATGCAAATAAACACAAATTTGGATTGACCCACTTACAGTAATGTCAAAGAAGGATGACTTGAAGTTATAATGGACGACCTCGTTCTCTAAACTATCCCAAAGTGAGTTTGAGATCTGCAGAAGAAGAGGGCAGAGATCACATCAAACCAAGAATTAACCATTAGTTCTGCAACAGCAACAAGAACAGTGAAAGCACACACTCACGTTAAGCTCAATAATCCAGAGAAGGGTGATGAAGAGAAGGTCGAAGGTCACAAAGAGACAGAAAGTGCGCCGCACGTCAGAGATCTTCTTGCGCTCTACAGGTGGTGTCAACAGGTACGGGGATGGGATGGACATCGATGTAGAGTAGGAAGCATTCAGGGAGGCGATGGCGGGGAGGCTGCCCCCGAGCTCCCCATAGGCTCCACCATGCATTCCTGCTGTGACACAGGAAAATCCACCTGCAGCAAAACAGACATAAGTGTGTGGTTGTCATGTTTAGCGCTGCTTCTTCTTCTTCTTCTTCTTCTTCCGGCTGCTCCCTATTGGTCATCAAAGCAGATCATCTGCCTCCATCTCACCTCCTCTGTCGCGGTTGCCCTCTACATATCCTCTTTCACTACAACCATAAATCTTCTTTGTGGTTTTGCTCTTCTCTTCTAGTCTGCCAGCTCCATATTCAACATCCTTAGTTCAGTATATCCACTATCCCTCCTCTGCACATGTCCAAATCCTCTCAGCCTTGCCTCTCTTACTTTGCCTCCAAACCGCTCCACCTGAACTCATTTCTCATCTTGTCCATTCTGGTCACTCCCAACAATAAAATATTAAAATTTTTAACTCTTCCACCTCCACCTACTGTGTTTTTGGGGTTGTTTTTGTTTGGGGTTTTTTTGGTGAAAACAGCAGACGATAACTAGCCTTCAGTGGAGTCTCGTGATCTCCTTTCACCTCCCTATGGTGAAGACAAACAGCAAGCGTTGCTAGTTTTGCCTTATTTTACAAGAACAAACAGCCTGTGTGTTTGTGTTAAACGATGAGTGTTATATCTGATCTTCCGCCAAAAGCTTTTTAAAATGAACGACTCCAACGTTAATACTGCGTAAAGCATGTGACGTGACTTCTTGAAAGCAAGTCTGTAGTCACGAATCATTAGCTGAGGGACATTTCTGGTGTGACATCAGAGTCTGGGAGAACAATTCCCACGAAGCAGGAAGACAGCGGGTTTTATTACACCACTGAGCCATTATTGAGCCGGAGGTGAGTTTCAATCACCTCTGGACAAACTCCGTAACATCGGTACACGTTGACAGGTAGATGTGATCAAGCATGTCTTATCTATTAACTGAAAGAACATCAATTAAGTTAACAAACCGCTAAAGCGGAGTTTAAAGTCAGGTTAAGATCCCGTGACTCCCCTAGCCTGTTCACTTGTGCCAAAAACAAAACAGCCTGAAGGTCCGGGAGCTAATTCCTGTTAGCAAGCTAACTCAACGCTGTCAAACTGTCAAACACAAGACACGAAGGCAATAATGTCAGGGAACAATAGCTAGACTCAAGTCTTTCTTCTAGAAAAGCACGGACTGGATAATTAAGAGATAACCAATAGCCAATTTTGTTAGCTGCCGCTTAGCTTACACTGTTCGCTTCGATAACAAGTTGGTCTCACTTACGGAGAAACAAATACACTCCTCAAACGTAACAAAACGGGCACGCTAAGCAACACTGCGAAACTGGGCAGAAATCCTTCTTTAAGTATTTCATAAAGAAAACTCAAGGTATTGAACTTACTTGATTTACAGTAGCATCATCGCTTTACGAAGTCTTCCGGGCTGACCTCCCAAAGAAGAAGTATCACAACAAGATGAATCGCTCACCCGCTGGGTGTCACGTGATCACCATCGCAACTCTCTCCCTGCCACCTGCCACACGCTGAAGTTTCACCCTAGGTTTTTGTATTCGTGTGTGTGTTTTTCTTTTTCCCGTCATTTGGCATTTTCAATACACGACCAAGCTATCATATAAAGAGGCATGTTTTTTTTTTATTAGTACTGCTCTTGCCCGTGGTTTTGGCTTTTTGATTTTTAGTGACCATGGGCAAAATCCAGATCGTCTTGTTACTGAAACACTGCATTACACTTTTTATTGATCTTGTATGTCTCTGTATCCAGTCTATAACCATAAGGAATAATATTAGTGGAACACTGCACCCATGTCCTAGGAGAATTCTGTACTCAAAGTTTTGGCATAGACTTTAATGAGTGTGACTACTATATTTTATAACGGACTACCAGTTGGCATGATTATTCCACAATCGGTCGAGCTTGCGACTAATCTGACAATATTATACGCTGAAATGTCACTTGTCAGTTGTGTGAGATTTAAATAGACTCTTGAGTGCCATCGTATGGGCACTTCGCTCATCTGTAACACTGAAAGGTTTAAATGGGCAGAAAACTAATTTTCAGACCAAAACAAACTTACCATTTGGTCGGTAAAAATCTTTATCCTCCTTGAATAACTCTTACACATGCATTCGTGCTAATCTTTATCTAAAAATTGTATTTAGACTGGTGTGCAAATTTGGATTAAAGTTGAATCAACAACTCCGAAACTAATCAAGTGACCAGAGCAGACTCCGTCAAAGGATGCCAGAGAATAACCCGTAACGTATTTCCGGTTTCGTTCGAAATCGAAAGTGGTACTTATTTACGCCAACACGTACACATGCAGCATATGAAATATACAATCGAAACTCACAATACAAAATTAAGTATTTACATTGTTCCTCTTTTACGGTTTAGATGAGATTAATAATGCTGTTTTGCCGTTTAAAAAAAAAAATATTGGTATACAATGTAGTTGGACTGTCATATAAAGTTTTAGGTTATCTATCTGGACCTACACTGCCCCTTTTGGTCTTTTATTTAAGACGAATTTGATGTATTTTTTGAAACCTCTTTATAAAATCAATGTTAGTTATAATTATCTCCACTTGCTAATGTAGTATTGCTGGAACAAAAGATGAGGTCTAGTTGGAACATTGAAACAGTATTTGGTAATGCGAGCCTAACTCATTACAATACATGGGATACAAAATATTTCAACCACCAACAACAACAAATGAGCAAGCAAAATGGGTTTGAAACAGCCAGAGAAAATTATAAGGAAGTATTGATTTATGTATTTACTTACTTATTGGTCTTTAACTCCATTAGTTTAAAGCTCAAGTAAGCCAACGTGTAAATAATGAATGGTCTAGTTATTTTTAGCTCTGGCTCATTATTGTTTTCTGCCCTTTGCTTAAGGGGTGGGGAATGCCAACAAATGAAAGAACTGGAGTGCAAATGAATGAAGGAATGACTGAAAGAAATATTTGGCACATACTTTAAGAAGGTGTTGCATGAAGACTATATACTGCAAAAAAATTATATTATTTAAAATAAATTTTTAGATTTAGGAGTTCTTCTTTCTTGTACTGTTTGTTTTAGTAGCTCTTATATCGAAATGAAGGCAATGTGGATAATAATGACCTAACTCTTTTAGTAAAATATAATATAACATCATAAAATAAAATAATAATAGAAAATAAGGCCCAGGACCCAAAAATCGGCCTGGCAATGACTTTAATACACCCCTATTGGACAGCTTTGGAAAACATGAAGGTTATAATTTTGCACTTTTATCTGTATTTTCATAGGTTTTATAGCTTCATCTTTACTAATAAAGACCTCTCCCATGGGCCATTCATGCTACAAAAAAATAAATGACAGAAAAGTTCCTGGGGTTTTTTTTCATACTCTACTGTAGAAATTTTGAGGATACACAATAACAAATAAAAGGACATGAAAATTAACAAAAGCCTTGTGTTTTATAATTACAGGATTATGAGTCAGCTGCCTGAAGATTTTCCTTAATTTGACACATTTCTTTATTACTATTCAAGTCCCAAGAGTTGTACTGAGATTTCTTTTTGTTTCTACAACACCATGTCTTTATCACATAGATAGAGATGTTCTGTGGAAGTTGTTAATTTGTTTCTTATGAGAATGCCACTCCTCTGGCCCAGTTCAGATCAAACTGGGCTCACGGTGTAAAGTGAATTTGACATCCCTGGTGTAATGTAATAATAATGTGGACATTGTTAAAGATAAAAGGAAACTGTTTTGATGAAATAAACTGTGACATTTGTTAAAAAATAAATTGAATGGAGTTTACCCAGCCTGTAAATTGTAAAATAATTTAAAAATTCTGTTAAGCCCATTAGCTTCCCAATTTTACATGAAAGTGAAGTTAAAATAAAGCTTAAAAAAATAATTATTTTATGAATCAGTCTTCTCTGGGAACCAGGGAAAAATCTTACTCCTAAACTGTGTGTATATGTGTCTTGTGACTGTCTTTATGTCTCTCTTGTTGTCTGATTTTCTCAGTTGAATTCAGCTATGTCTCCTTGCCTTTCTGCTTTCACAGTCGTTGATTAACCCCATGTGTATAAATAGCCCTACCCTGCTCCTTAGTCTTTGTCATAGTGTCTGTTTTTTTTCCCTACCTATTTTAAGAATCAGTTGAATCACTACTTTAGATTTGGTCTTAACCAAAGGTCTTAATTAACGGTGTGTTTTTGATTTAACCTCTGCCGTCTTGTGTCTGCACCTGGATCCTCTACTTGCAGTTCCTGACAGTCCATAACTGATTCAAGGATAAATTCGATAGAGAGCAGTGAATGTAGGAGGGGTCTAAAAAACATGCAATTAAAAAGATCTAAAAGAATTCCCAAGCAAAAATGTCAGACGTAAGATTTAAGTAAGATTTAGGTTGGATTAAAAGAGAAAGGAAAAATTGTTTATTTCGATATCATACAGTTGCTCACTTCAAAACAACCACATCACATTGAGAAACAACAGAATGGAAAAAAAGAAAAATAAACACAGATTAAGCATTCGTACATGTCTTTCCACGATTGTTTCTTCTGACCTGGGATGAGGAGGGGGGTGGTTATAAAGAAGGAGGGAGGACATTATTGGCTGAAGAGCCTCAGCACACATAACCTGCTCATCCAGTCATCCCACAATTTAGGCAGGTCACAGGTTGAAAAAGTCTCACAAAGTTTTATTTACAAACAGCAGCCTAGATGATAGAAACAGCGAGATTTATTCATCCTGTGGCACAACTAGAAATTTTATCATTAGGTTTGCTTTGTCAGTTAAACAAAGTTGAATTCGTTGCTGAAGGAAGTCTACCAAATGTCAGTCGCACAGTAGTCGTTGTGGTTCATTTGTGTATTTGGATATAGGTAACAGAAGCAGGATAGTGCTAAGCAGTGCTCCCCATAAACTGGATTTTGGATTAGAAAAATATCTCTTTCAACAGACGATTAGGGAATGAGAAAAAGCTAACATTACAAAAGTGTCAGCATACAAAAGGGAGATATCCTAGATTAGAAATGAAAATATTTTTCAATTAATTTTTTAAAATTTCCCCAATAAGTTTCTGAAGAATCCCGTTCAAATGTGCCATGCACAGAGGCAGCAAATGGGTGTTTTTGAAAAATAGGAGGTAGCTTCACAGACTGATTTTAAATTTAGGTTTAAAAGAAAAAAAAAACAAGGCTAAATGCAGAGTTCATATAATTTCAGATAAAGATTTTTGAACTAAAAGAGTCATACATTGATCTAAGCATGAACAAATTGCAAATTGTTTTAACGTAAACTCAGTGACTACAGCATGACTGTTTGGTAAATGCTGAGCATAAAGAGCAAGAATAAAAGTAGATTATTATATAGAAATGAAATAATTGATGATTTTAATGAAAGCTGAAGACTTCTGTTGTTGTCAGTGACAAATAACACTGGCAACAACCGCCATTCAAGCTTCCAAGAGGCTAAAGATATAATCAATAAGATCAAAGATTTGGCAACATGAAGCTCAGATACAGCAAAATTAAAAGGCTGTTGTTGAAAATGCAGAACATAAATCGCATCAAAACAGAATTTGAATTATGGATTTTAACTTTAAGTAGCCGCAGTAGCACTTTAACCTGTCATTTGTATTTTTTACCACAAGATGGCAGCACACACAAAGGACTAAACACTGAGGCTGCTGTAAATCAAAAAACAAACGATGTAGGCTGTGGTTTCAAAGTAAAATGGAACACGTACCGCACACATTTAAAGACCTTCAAGTGTTTTTACAAAGGGTAATACAGGAGAGTTTGTTTTTGTTTGTTTTTTTAATCAAATGTACCCGAGAAAGATAATGTCAACTTTGTATTCCTTGTGGCCATTTTAGCCTTCTTTGAAGGTCTGGTCTTGCAGGGTTTTTGGTCACGCTGACCTTGGCCCTTCCACTGTCATTATAAACAAAAGGACACCAGGGCCAAAGTAGCATCTGTAGTCTGCTCTGTCAGTAAATCACTCCTCACCTGCTCATAAAGGCTGACTAATACAAAAACTCCCTCTTCGTCCTCGTTTTCAAAACCACCCTTTAGAGGTGAAGTACTACAAGAACCTTTTCTCACATGTTTAAGGTCACGAAAGAATCCATCGCTCAGTTTACTGACAGCTGTCATCTCATCTGTGTATTCAGACTACACACATTTAAAAAGACACACAACCCATTTCTTGATTTTTCTGAGTTCTTCAGATTTTAACCACCATGAGTCTCCCCACATCTTCCCTTCAAACATTCTCCCCGCGCTATCTTTCTCTCTCAGTTACTCCCACAACTGTTCTCCTCTGTCATGGCTTCAGTTTTGTCCCCCTTCATGTCTTCTTCCTCCTCATCTTCCTCCTGTGCTGGTTGTATCTGCTTGGCCGTCTCTCTCACGCTGGAAAACTTGTCTGACTGCTCAGTGGCAGCTGTCTCTTGGCGATCTGAGGAGGCAAAGACTGGTATCAAAACCAGCAGTAAAAAAAAATCCCAACTACCTTTGCTTATATCTAACTGTAGATACCATTACAATACCATACCATTGTGTCACAAATTTAATAAGGAATGGTAAAGTAAATTCTGGTAAAAGAGATGCCTGCTGGGCAGAAGGACACAAGTACTGACTCTAGAGCTAAAGCTTTTTAAGCAATTTCCTGCTTCAGGTATCTGAAACCCCATGACTTTTGCACTGTTTTGTGCTCTTGGTTAATTAATTTAGTAGTGAGAACATTTTAAAAAGAAGCTTTATAGTTTCACTTTATTTCTTTATTCTTATTCTATGTCTTTTCTAAACTGCAAACTCACTTAGTATTTCAGACGCACTGAAAAGGAGATTGTGTTCATTCCTGAAAATGATGAACAGCTACCTGATGAAATAACTTGAGTTCCTTGGTTTGTCTTCTGTTTGTTATAGGATAGGCCGAGTCCGAACTGTGTCGCTTGACTGAAAGAACAGATGAATTGTCATCAAAAAAGCCCAATCAGTATATTTTAGCATCCTGTTTGGGTACTTTGTGTTTCAGCAGGCTTCCACAAAGGGATTTACCGAGAGAGTCTGTCATCTGGGCCGACAGAGCAATAATTCTGAATGAAATGCCACTGCTCTCGTGTGACTTTATGGGGATTATAAACCTATAATTTGGCATCATAAAACCAAACACACAGCGCACATAAATCTGATTATTATGCAAAATAAGAAAATGCACATATATAAAAAAGTTTAAATCAAAGAGATATGTAGATTTGTTTGTTTTTCTTTTGGCAGAGATTAAAATTTGCACAGATGCACATCCTGGCTGGCCTCTTGCACTGGGATAGATGTTGATGACACATCAAGACTTCCAATAGATTTGGGTTAAGAGATGGAGGGATAATGTAGCACAAGAGCTGTACCAGCTGCTCAGCACACAAGGGGCTTCCAGATGCTGAAAACCGCAGAGCAATTGTTTACTAAGAAGCACAAAAATGTAATCTTACTGTGGTTTGCTATTTTTCTTTTGTTTGTGCCTGATTTTTCTTTCAGTTATCTTAAACTGCATATAATAGTCCCTCACTAGACACTTTGTTAGTTATACCTTGCTATTACACAGTTGTACCTGCTTTTACCTTCAGAATTGCATTAACTGTTCATGGCATATGTTCAACAAGGTGCTACAAACATTCCTCAAAGACTTCATATGGACATGAAAGCATTACACAGTTAGAAAACAGCTTAAGATAATTTAAGCTTTGTGATATGGTGTGTTATCCTGCTTGATGCAGTACAATGTGGTCATAATGGAAATGGTCAGCAACAATACTTAACTAGGCTGTGGTGTTTAAATGAGGCTTAGTTGGTACTAAGGGCCCCAAAGTGTGCTAAGAAAATCTCCACATCATTACATCACCATCAACAATCTGAGGCCAGAGGTCAGATGGGGCCATAGTTTCATGTTGTTTATGCCAAATTCTCAAACTTACTATCCATATGTTGCAGCAGAAATCAAGAGAGAATGCAGTCTGGGCATTCTCCTCTAACCTCTGGCATCAACAACGTGTTTTCACAGAGAGAACTGTTGCTCGCTTATTTTTTTCTTTTCCACACCATTCTCTGTAAACCCCACAGATGGCTGTGTGGAGAAAATCCCAGGAATTTCCTAAATACTCGGAGCAGCTTCACTCAGAACAACAACCATGTCACATTTAAAGTGACCAAAATAAACTTTGAACTTCAGCTGGTCATCTTGACCATGTCGACATGGCTAAATGTATTGGTTTGCTGCTATGGGTTTGTCTGTCAACGAGTAATTAAACAGGTGTACCCTAAATCTGTGCTGAGATGATTTCCTTATACGGTCATCTAAATCTGTTTGTGGAAGCTAGGTGAAGAAGTCATGTGATGGCTCATGTGATCAATAAAGGATCAACAACCACCTCCAAAGGGGAGAACTCCTATTAGGGAGCGAAAAGCTACAACGGTGTCCTGTATGAGAAAATTTCATCTTGAAATTGCAAATAACTGAAAAACATCATTAGGGAAAATGTACAGAAATGGGAACAACTTGGCTATACATACAAACTAGAAGGAAAAATACACCTTTGGACTAGTTAAAAAGTGATATTTTGTGATTTTCAGTGTATAAGCTTCTCATATGAGATTGTGATTTTAAATCTTAATGTGCAAACTTTTCCAGTTTTTCAAGTTTTTTTGAGCACAATTTTTTCTCCAGTCACTTTGAAATAATTACCAACTAGCTGCTAATTTAACTGGTGATATCAGAATGCAACCAATCGATTACTGCATGACACTAAACCATTTATCCTAGTAAAAAATCCAATGACCCAACCAAACAAGACCCATAAAATTAACAGCTTTAAGTCCCTCAAAGTGTATTTTGGCTTTGAGAAACAAACATCGCTGTAACAGTGTTGTTACTGTGCTCCCTGACAGTTGAAAGAGAGCCTCCCTCTCACCAGCAGCTTTGGTGGGAGCTGCATCCTCTCCCTCCTCTCCCTTCAAGTAGTCCTCATCCTCCTCCCCTTCACAAGGGTCTTCCAAGGGAGGGTAGACACCTAGTTTCTGCATATGCGCTTCAGCCATCTTCTGCACAGCTACACACAGGTAAACACACACAGGGACAGCCACACAAACACATGGACACAGACACAGGGATAGAGGGATATGTTGTTTTGGTTTCACCACACTTCAACTCTGTCAGTTTTTGTCAAGCCTCACAGGGGTTTTTGAATGCATGCCAGGCAGGCAGAAGGCCAGTTATACACATGCACTGACAGACAGGCAGACAGGCAGGCAGGCAGCTACAAAACGGTATCCCGCACTGATTTTTACAGTAGAGCTTCCGCTGTTGTTTTCTAGCTCTCCTCTCACCCTGTTTTCCCATCTGTTTATTTGCACCCTACTCGACTGCCCACCCTCCCCAGCGCTATCTTTTGGCAATACTGACTCATCCTCTTCTCTCTCTCCGTTCACTCTCTTTAGTGATATTATCTCAGCCACTCTCTCGCTTCCTCTAGGTCACCTTGGCTTCTCTCTCTATCATTTTTTCACACCCTCACTTACACAGTGCGGCAGCAGCACTAAGGCAGGTCAGTTTTTAGCTTGAGATAGGTTATGCAACTAGAAATAATAGAGTTAGTTCTCTCTTTCACTCTGCGTCTGAGCTGATAAAGGGCAGATTTGAGATGCAGAACAAGGCTTCCTGGCTCATTATATCATCACTCGACATGTGGCAGCGCACACCCACAAATCCAAAGTAAAAGAAACCCCACCGACAAACTTACCTTCCTTATTGACCACATGCAACAAAGACACAATAGAAAAATGCACGTCTGTCGATCGTTTGCCTTTGCTGCACCTGAGTTATGGAACAGCCTCCCGATTGGCATTCGGGAGTCTGATTCTATTTTTTCTTTTAAAGCACGCCTTAAAACTTATCTTTTTGAACTTGCCTTTTCTACCCGTTAAATGCTGACTGTTAACTGCGACCTATTGCATTAACTTTTTACTATTCCTTCATTCTTGGTGTTCTCTATCATGCGGCACTGGGTCTGCTATAATCTATGTGCTGCAGTCCATTTTATTAGTGGCTTTCTACTGTGAACATTGTCTGCTGTTCTTATTATATTTGATATTAATGCTCTTAACTGTATTATTTTATTGTTTTTCTGTAAAGCACTTTGGTATGCCTAGGCTTTTAATGTGCTCTATAAATAAAGGTTGTTGTTGTTGTTGTTGTCTGTGTTCATGTATGCATTTTAATCACACCTATATGTGTGTGTTCGTGTGCGCCACAGCTGTATACACAACTGACTGTAATCCTGGATGATCCAGACTTTCCTAGACTCTCACTCAGTGTCTCACAGCTGTCACACTCTAATCTCTCCCTTTCTCCCTTTCTCTTTTGGTCACACACAGATATATGGACCCTGCTGCTGAGTGTAATATAAGGGCAGAAGCAAACAGAAACACAACTATGCATATCACACACGCGCATGCAGTGAAAAAAAAAGAAACCCCTTTATTGCATATCCACCCATCTGTCACATGCACCTTTATAAGGCGTTAGAACGCAAGTAAGAAATGCTTGCAGGGAAGCACGGTAAAACAAAGAAAGGATTTAAACACAAGGATGAATCACAACACACACAACCACCACCTGTAACACAAATGCTTGTACCAACCTTTGAGTGATGGCGGCTGATACACATTTGGATTAACTCGTTTTGGTTTGAGGACTCCATTCTCTCCTACAACCCACTGTGAAGAGAAAGAGCGAGCCACTAATCATGACATTCTTCGTCAGTCTGTCCTCAAAGCATCGGCACCTCGGAAGTTTTATTCACTATATTTATTTTATTACATAATTTGAAATTTCAGTTAAAACACCAACTTCCTCATTGGGATCTAAAGTCATAACATGCATGCAAAATATCTCCTACATGACTGATGCAATCTTTTTTTAGTTCTTGTGGTAACTCTGGAGGCCTCTCCTTAGTTATTCAAGTTGTTTTGGGGGAATTTTGGCTTCCAAACACGCCAGAAGCTGATTTGAAGTTTGTAGGTACACACTGGAGAGCAATGACAAACTGTTCCTCTTCATTAGAAGAAACATAACCATGAGGAAAACGGGGGAAAAGCATGCAAATTTAAAATAGCCTTGTTCCAAAACATTAAGAATATAAAGGATGGCATTTTCAAACAGCTATTTACACACTGCAGTTTTTGATGCAAGCATTAACATCTCTAAACCCAAGGTGTCATGTTTTGTCATGATTGTGCCTGCTTATATTATCTTACATTGGCTAGGCATGCAGTATAATTGTTGGATGTCCAGTCTGCAACTCAGTAATGTCAGCACTACATGCTACTACATGCTGGTTTTCCCAAGTTCTCTTAACTCTTCGTGCCATGCTTAATCTTCAGGATCTTCACTAGAATGTGAAAAGTGTTATCGTCAAACCTGCTTACACTGAATTTTACTCAAGCTTTCAGCCTCATCTCACCAACATCAGGTAAACAAGATATTTTTTAACCTTGGTGCTCAAATAGTTTTAAAATTTCAAGGTGAGTTTGAACTGTGGCTAAACACAAACTCAACACACAGGATTCAATGTGTGTGGAGTCATTAAGGAAAATGGATTATTATGTTGTTAGACAGTGAAATAATGGCATGAAGTAAATTATATGTTGTAGGTAAAGTAGTTACGTGGTTAATAGGATTGAAATCTAATGTAGGAGGATGGATGAGAGCACAAAGACACTTATATAAAAAAGTGTTTTGTCTTCACCTTTACCTGATGGGTGGACTGATCATCCTCAGGAGATGACTGGTCGGCTACTCTGAACAGTGTGGCGGGTGTTGGCCTCCGGCGTCGGATCTGCGAACAAACAACACAAATGGCAGCCATAAATAAATGAATAACAAAACTGACTAACACTATATTATTAATAATGCTCAGCACAAAGCCATATCAATCACACGGATCCCTATGTTGACAGTTTATGCTGGTGAAGGGCATTGCTGGGCCCTCAAGGACTTCATTAGTCCTACCTCAGATTTATTTGACAGGTCAGCAGCCAACAGTGACTTTCAGTGTTCAGTACTGGTCACGTCAGAGCACACGCAACAGTCAGGTGCAATAGAAGAATCATTTAGAAACCTCAGATTTTAAAGACAGAGTAAACAAAGAGAATTCTGTGGTGTGAAACAGAAGAAAATTATTCTTTTGACAAAGGCTTTATTTGAAATGAATGTTCTCCTCACATTTACACAAACATGTTTTGGCACCTGTGTGCACCAAACATGCAAATATGAAGTCTCCCAAACAGAGAGTCCATAGAAAAGGGATTAAATGAACCACAGCAATCAGCCGAGACACTCCCATCCACTCGCTCCTTTTCCACTCCGAATGACTGCTTCTTGGAGGCCTAATTCAGGTAGCTGACAGCCTAAAAGCAGAACGGGGCCAGACAAAGTGCAGATCTGAGCTACACCTCTACAGCACGAACCACTGTATACAGCAAACTCTCTGTTCCTGGGAACAAATGCACAGTTGTGCCTACAGCTCCACAGTATCATGGCCTGTCTGTGGAAATTCACTCACCAGAAGTGCTCAATGTGGCTCATTGACCCAGTGCACAAAACACAGGGCCCTGCATGTATACAGAGACAAAAGTGCATTTAGCTCAGTCAGTCAGTTAGTATATATGAAGCAAATATCGATGGACAATTTGAAACTGAGCTCCTGGAATTCTGGTGCACATAATTGGACAACTTCTAAAACTATTTTTTTAATAAGATTTAATCAGAAAAATAACCAGAATTTTTGATTTGTCTTAAAAGAAATGATTAATTTCCACCTAGACAGGCTTGTTTCTGTGCATGTTTTCCTACTCTTTTTCAGCACAAAACTTGGCAATGACTGAAGTAAATTTACACTGAAGCTCACATTCACAGTCTCTGTTTCCTATGTTGGAACAGACTGTAAACCTTTAAGAAGCAAACAGGAAGTGACTGTTTGATAATCAAAAGATAAGTTTGGGGTGGAGTATTACTTTTCAGAGTATTTTTCCCTTGCTAAGCAGAACGTGTCGGGGCCTTTATAGAGAAAATGTACGTGCACAGCTCAGATCTTTGGCTCACATTTTCTACAAATCTACACAATTCCCAAATGCATAAAATAAAATGGAAAAAATAAATGGAAAAATGTTTAAAAAATATATAAAACACATTTTAAAAAGGTAAAAGCAGTGGTATTAGTCAGGCAAATCAGGTGCTGAAAGATGTCCTCTGTGGAGCAAGCCAACCTTGCCCATGACATGAACCTATGTGCTGCTGTTTACTATATCACATAACATCGCAGGAATATAGTTAAGTAGTCTGGCTCCATACGGAGAGTTGTGTTTGTGTTTGTTTCTCTTCTGTCGTGTGCGTCATCACAACGAGGCACATGTTGCCAAAGCAGAGGCTTCCACGGCCCACGTGGTGGAAATCTGCCTCTGTCAAATTCAAAGACATGGAGTAATCAAGCATGGATTTCACCCTTATTTATATCACCAGACACACATTTTAATCTCATCACGCAACTTCAGGCTTTCCTGCTTCCCCTGGATCTCTCACACTATCTGTCTTTCTCTCATTCTCCTCTCATTTCCTCCTTGCTCGATCCGTTGCTTCCTCTATCCTGTTTACTTCCACATCCATCCTGATTTTCATTCCTTGACAGTGACATTAACTTCATCCACTGTTCGCCTCTCCTTTTCAACACCAGTCTGTCATAACCAGACTCATATTAGTGTGTTTTTGTTTGCTGGTTTGTCAACCGTTTCCTTTTTTGTCATTAGATGTGTAAGAGGAAAACATCCACAGAGCATCCTTTGACCCCACCTCCGCTTTCCCTGTGTCTCCCCTGGTTAGGTGTGGAGGCCTGGGGCTTCACGTTGATAAGAACCCTGCTGGCTCTGCCTGCATGACACCTGCTAACTGCCTTGCAGGGCAGCCTGAGGTGCTTCAAACCGAGAGCCACAAGAGACAGAGAGAAAATACCAGATGTTGACATGACCAAGCCTGTGCCCGAGTCCTGGGGACGTAAGCGAGGACTGTATTCAAGTCCAGCAGATTATTGGTATGCTTGTGTATTTGTGTGATATATTTATTAGATTATACTGAGATTGGAGGGCCAGCAGGAAGGTATACGGATGGTTCTGCAAACAGATTCTTGGTTATTAACTGTAATTACTTGATTATTCAATTAGCTGCTTGTTAATTTTTGACTGCCATATCAATCTTTATACAAAAATACCAACAACAAAAAAGGATTGGAAAGTAGATCATTAGTAGTGGATATTTTCAGATTTTCTGTTTTTTAAGACATATTTAAAGTAAGCCATTAGAATATCTTGGGAGACTGCAATGGATGTTTCCACTACTTTGTTATATTTTGTTAGTTCCCACTCCTGTTTTTTGGTTTCTTTACTGTGATGTGAGCTTATTTTTACAAAAGAGAAAGGCCAAGCCAAAGAGAAAGGTGTATTATATTATTATATTTTCTAAACTCCAGATCAGGATCCCCAAAGTTTTAACCTCAATAACTGTCCCTGAAAGAGGCAGCTCCTTCAAGAAAAGATTTGCTCAAATGGTGATTAAGGTAGGAATGATGAGATAAACAGGATATGTCTTGATGCACACTCAATAAAATGACTAAATGGGATAACTTCACTGCTCTGTGACTTCACTGTGAAGCATAATATGATGATCTAGTTACCAGTAACTGCTCTCGTGCTCAGCATGCATGTGTTTGTGTGTGTGTGTAAATGGTTGTTATCCAAGGGCTCGTCATCTAAACACTCAGCATGGTGGTCTCATGAAATGTCACGACACAACAGAAGACCTCCTATAGCATGAGGCACAGTTTGCAATGCATGTAATGAAAAAAAATCACAGTGTTTATAAACATTTGTCACATTTACGTACACAAAGTGATGCCGACAGTGGTGGCGGTGGTGACCTGCTGTTGTTTTGTGATGCCGGCAATGCATAAGCATACATATTGACTCTAGTAATTTTCCAACCTTAAAACCCACTCCACTCTGAGTTACATAATATCATATGTGACTTCCTCATTTATGGCAACACTAGGGCAAAGCATGTGAGATTACTCCAGCGCTTTATCCCTCTATCCCCTCCCTTCACTGCTTTTCTAAACCCCCTGCCCCCAATCTCCTCAACATTCCACCACTGGCAGCAATTGTTTTTGTACCAAGATCAGTCAAGCTGCAATGGACTTTCACTCAGGGACTCTAAGCAGGCGTCTGCAGTGGCATTTCAGCAGCTCCACAGGTGTATGCCTGCAGGCTTCCCCTAAGAGCCAGCAGCACCCCACTAGGTTTCACAAAGAGCTTTGTCTCAATAAAAATACTGGCTCATAGATCATAGCGTATAAAGGTGTTTCAGTTTATCTGAAGCTGAATTTGATTAATGTCCTGCAAATGCACTGTGTGGCAGATACAAACAGAAGGCTAAACGTAATTATTTGTACCGGTGTTTCTATAAGCTGTTTTCAAATATGAACTCAGGATAATGTCAAGAGAATGAAGTCAGACTATCACCCAGCAGTTACCCTTTCTCATACAGCCATGTTCTCACAATTTAAATAATTTTATTTGGTTTATGCAAACCTGAATAGACTGTGCGTGAGCTAGCACACAGCGTAACCACTTCCTCTTTGAAGTGACCTTTTCTTTAAAAAAAAAAAGCACTTTTCTCACATAGTATTGAGGAGATAAGGAGGTTACAGCTAAAGCTGTGCTCTTACATGAAGTGTACCTGTGCAACAGATTTTTTTTCATGTGTATATAAATAACCTTGCCAAGTTTAACAGGATACAAAGCACTATAGTACCCAGGTGTAACGCCAATATAGTACTGAGTCACTGATAAGTGTTGACTTTGCATGTTTTTGAATGAGTTCAAATATGTGTGTGTTAGCTCAGCACTCTCCTCCATTGCAGTCTGGATGCAGATGGGCTGATATGGGTCTGCTCCCCAAAGACCATCCTCTAAGCTGGTGCTCTTGTGGCTGGGTCTATAAAAAGCAGTTTCAGTAGGACAGCATAAACTAGATCACAGGAGTCCCTGTGGGATGAAACCGAAAGGTTCTAAAACTCTGCACCAGTGCTAATAGTCGGGTATCCCGAGAGGAGTCTGCTGTGCAGATCTGGCCCCCATATGGGCAGAAATCTGTGCCATCAGAAACTGAATTTGAATAAGTTCAATTTGAATTTGAATTGCTCAGATTGAATCTGAATTGTAACTTGAATAAATGCTTTTGAAAACTGAATTTGAATTAGTCTAATTTGAAATTGAATTTATGGTTTGAAAATGATCATCACTAAATTGAAATTGAATTTTATATTTTGAAAATGAATTGATTTGCTTTGAAACTGCATTTTATCCTTTAAAAATTCAGCTCTCGAATAATTTCAGTTTCACTTCTCACCATTCAGTTTCAGTTCTACAATTCAATTTCAGTTCCAAAATTCAGTTTTTTGGAACTTACATCCGGTTCCGGTTCAAGCGCAGATTAATAGAACTACGTTTTACTAGCGGACCGAAAGTGTTACCGACGGGAATCTACAGCATCTTGAGCTGAATTAAGACTTCAGAAGTCATTCGTCATGTCGAATGACCAGCGGATAAACTCGCAGGTTGGTAATAAATGTATTACATGTATAAGAACAAGTGTCATGTTAACAAAAGATAGCCGTACAGTAACTGTTATGCTTATTGTAGCTGTTAGCTAAAAACGGTAATTTAGCGTAGTTTGCCCTGAATTCAGCTTTGACAAACAAATATGATCGACTGTTTCTAGAAGAATTCCAAAGTTGTCATCTTGGACCCTCTCAGAGTACCCCCTCTGTATGCTTGCAGAGACCCCTACAGTAGGGAAACATGCAAAACGGTGCCCAAACCTTTGTATTTTAGCTTTATTTATGTCTTATGCTGGGCAGACACTGTGCGATTTTTTTCAGTCGCACGATTCAGCTCCTGCTCAAACTGTACGATTGACTCGCAGGGGTTAGAAGTTCGTAGGTCACGATGCAGGGTCTCACACTATACGGCCCGATGCTCTGATGCGACCCGAGTGCTCACACTGTGCGTCCATAAAATGAAGGTTATAAGAGAAATTCTGTTGCTCGCTCTCCCTCTCTGTCTTTCACTCACACAGACACACCACCACCAACTTTGCTAAATTTCTAATGAAAAACATTGATCAGGCAGCTGTGATTGAGCAGCAGTGTAGATCCAACTATTTTCACGGTTGTTGTGGTCGTGATAATTTTGTTAGGCCACATCGAAAAGGTTCGGGTGAGCTTGCCATAGTTCTACAAGTTGTGCCTCCATCGCTTGTGTCCAGATCACACGCTGCACTGCCGTGCTGCGCCGTCTTTTTCGCTGACATTTGTGTTTGCGCGTGCGCAGTGTGAGAAGCTGCGGTGACACCCTCACGACCAAGCGATTGATGATCGGGAGCTGGTCGTGAGGTGTTAATCGCTTCTCGTTACCCCACGTATACTACACGATGCACGACGCACGATGAAGGCCAAAATCGGGCCGATCGCCAAAACGGTCGCACGACTCAAAAATCGGCTCAAAATGGGCCAAAAATCGCACCGTGTAAGCCCAGCATAACACAGCATCCCAACTCTTTAGCTAACTTAATAACTTTAGCTAAAGTGAATAGTTAGTCTAATTCATTAGTGCAGCATTACTGGATCACCTCTGTTTGAAGTGATATAATATGATATACAACTATCACTGAAACAGCAAACTTTGTAAATAAGCAAACAACACTTCTCATTCTCTAAACGTTTGGCCACAGCTGTAGATTACACTATCAGTGCTTGTTCACTCTTGACAATAATAACATTTCTAAATTTACTTTGTGCATTTACAGGTAAACAATATCTAATATTTTATCTAAATGACTACTTTGTCTTTAAAAAGGGTGAAGAGCCTGAGGCCGGTGACAGTCCAGTTCTACTCTAAGTACATCCTTACAGTGGCTCACAGGACAAGGCCACATTCCTGTCCTGCCAGAAGAGAAGAGAAACTTCAGAGTCTTCATGCAGTTCAACCACACCTGTCATATTCCATATGACAGGGGTCTCAAACTCCAGTCCTCAACGGTCAAAGTGTCATGCAACTTTTCCATGCCCTCGAGGACTGGAGTTTGAGACCCCTGCCGTATGGTGTTCATGCTGTTTTCTACCCCACAGTTACAGCATGTCTGACTGCCTGTTCAGCATATGCAAAAATATATGATGAGTTTAAGCATGTGATGACTAAGGCCTTCCATTATGGTGTTTGTCATCACATGTCACAGACATCTGGATGATCATTTGGAATAAACAAAAACTAAAAACTTGTTACTTCATCTTTTATCTTTATTATTATTATTGTTCTTATTTTACACTTTTCATTGTTAGGCATTAGGTTTATTTGTAGTAGTCCTTTCCAACGTCTTTCCCTCTTCCATGTTACTGTGGCAGCTTGTCAGCATCTATTTGGGGTTGGGAGTGGAACAGAAAGTAAAGAAATCCAAAGTGCCATTAAAACCAGCAGAGGTTCTTATATTTCAGAAGAAGGGATTAATTCAAAAGAAATGACCTCAACGCCATATTTTATTTAGGAACCCTTGAGAGCACTTTGCAAAATAACACATTCTTATAATTTCACCCTCAGATGAGCCAAGCTACGACTGTCAGGGAAGGTGATGTAGGTACAGAGCATATGAGAGTGGTTAAGTTAATGTCTCTTGTCTAGATGAAGGCACAAGAGGGATCAATGGCAAGGCGTAGAGATTCAGTATCTTGAGTCTTCAGTGGACACTCCATTTCTGGCACAAAACACCTGTAAAAGATGGTCGATTTAGGAGGTGACCCGACAACTTCAGCGTGTCAAACATAGTAATGGAGCAGTGTGTTTAAAAAAAAATTATTAATTAAGCATGCACTCAGTACCCTAAGAATTATTATGGTAGTTAAACACAGTGATAGTTGTATATCACATTATATCACTTCAAACAGAGGTGATCCAGTAATGCTGCACTAATGAATTAGACTAACTATTCACTTTAGCTAAAGTTATTAAGTTAGCTAAAGAGTTGGATGCTGTGTAAGACATAAATAAAGCTAAAATACAAAGGTTTGGACACCGTTTTGCATGTTTCCCTACTGTAGGGGTCTCTGCAAGCATACAGAGGGGGTACTCTGAGAGGGTACAAGATGACAACTTTGGAATTCTACTAGAAACAGTCGATCATATTTGTTTGTCAAAGCTGAATTCAGGGCAAACTACGCTAAATTACCGTTTTTAGCTAACAGCTACAATAAGCATAACAGTTACTGTACGGCTATCTTTTGTTAACATGACGCTTGTTCTTATACATGTAATACATTTATTACCAACCTGAGAGTTTATCCGCTGGTCATTCGACATGACGAATGACTTTTTATTATCTTTAGCAAGTTTTTACACGACCCTATCATACAACCTTAAATGTATCTGTAAAAATATTAGCTTCCCTTTCTCTTGGTCATATTTGATGTTCAGCTGAATATAAAGTCTGAAGGGCAACTAATTTAAACAAAGCCATGATGTTGCCCTTTTCTCTCAGTCATGCCCCTGGAGATAGCCTCTTAAAAACAAATGGAAGAACCCCATGTGGTGCTCTAAGTGCAGTCTGGCAATTTGAAGTCAATAATACAGTAAGGTGAAAAATGATCCCTTTTGTGTGTGTGTGTGTGTGTGTGTGTGTGTGTGTGTGTGTGTGTGCATGTGTTTTTTTGACTATTTTATCATTTCTGCCATAAAGATTTAATGTGTGATTTTTTTTTTATCTATGTTATTCTTTATGCAAGAACTGTGCATAACGTTTTGTCTGTGAGGATATTTACACTGGATTTCTTCCTTTCTGTCTTTTTTCTTTAATTCTTATTTATTAAGATTTACTATTTAAAATTACTAGCAGATAATGCTGGCGGGCTTTAAAAAGGTTGCACTGAGAAACACCCGCTTGTTGAGTTTCCAGCTGTTTCAAGGGGGGTCAAGGACAAGGCTACGCAAATTTCAACCCCAGCTGCAGCTCTGTCAGATCGGTGAATTCCCATAAGTCAGAGAGGCTGCTGCATATTGCTTCTCAGCATTCACATAACACTTTTGCAATGACCTTTGGCCCCACCACCGGCTAACTGGATAAACAGATGGGCAGCAGATAGCATCTGGAGGGGTTCTCCAATGACCCTCAAATAGAAAATGTAATTACCCTGCACCCACTGGCAGAATTACATCATACTCAGACAACCATCCACTCGCCCCACTCTTTCTTCTCTCTCTCACAGTGCCCCCCAGCATTTATGTAATTAGCTGCTGATAACTGCTGGCTTGTTGTTCCAGAGACTGCTGGTTTACCATCACAGTACAAATACTGCGCCACTGGCTGATGAGTGTCAGGAAGCCCCCTGCCAGGCCACAACCCACAACTGGGAAGGTGCCAATCAAAGCTTTCATAGAGAAAGTAACATTGCCAACAGCCTACAATCACAGGAAAATTCCACTTTTGTTCATGCACTCATATTCAGATGTGTCATAGTATGTAGCTGACAGCCTATTGACCTCTGCAGTTGCAGAGGTCAATAGGCTGGCACAAATGGAGGGCAGAGCAGCTATAGTTACTCATCTGCAAAGTCACGTGTAACCACCCGTGATAAATGACATAGAAGTTACTGAAAAGGTTACCAACAATCCTATTTTATTATTCCTATTCCTACTATAATCTCAGTAAAAATGATATTACTGTGAAATATAACAGCATTTCCTTACCCATGTGCCCCATTTATTTTGTTGTTTCTTTTTGCTTTTATCGTACTATGACAGCTTGAAAACTACAACCAGGTGGCATCTGGAGGAGCTCTACAGTGCTACTTCAAATAATTTTCTATAATCTATGTTTCTCAAAGAAAACCTATTGTATTATACCACAAAAATGTGCAGAAGCTTGCTCTAAATATTTACTTCCTTAAAGTAACCCATTTACCGGAATTGAACTCTATCTACACAGAACAGCATGTTACAAAAGAGACATTACAAAATATTAGTTTCCATTTCCAGCAGACTATCTCCTGTCATCTTTCTGCATATCCTTTCTTTTAGCTTTAGGGGTTTCCTTCTAAATGCACCGAAGATAACTGAGAGCTTGAACATGTACAAAGCTTATTAGGTTGCAGGGAGATAAATGCTGGGGAAAAAAATGTCTCAGTTACTGCCCTGAAAATCGGAGATTACAACTCATAGAGCAGCAATAACAAAATGCTATGTCTTCTCTGTGTTGATGAAACAGGGATTGGTACCAATCCTATTTGTTTTGATTCATGCTTCAGTGGTCCCCTGAATATGCTTATATCAGTGTGACTGTCCTGGGACTCCAGCTACAAAGCAACTGACCCTGAAAGCAAAATCAGGAGGGGTGGAAAGCCAGCTAAAAGGTGCAGTGCAGGGTTCAGATCCTGACAACCGCTGATCATCCCACAGATCCTGTCTATCTCTTATCCCCCACCCTCGATTTCTGTCCCTGCTGCTGCCCGACTGTTGCCCTTCTAATCCTATCCCTCAATTTTCATCACAAATGTGGCCACTGTTTTGCTGTACTGGGCAGGGTTAAAAGACATCCTTGCACAGTGCATTGTGATTTCTCTGCTACAGCTAGACAAGAATTTGGATATGTGTTTGGAAATGCACGAATGCACATTAGGGGAATGCACTAGTCTGTATCTTTTCACTCCCTGGCCACAGCCCGACACTGTTTGATTAAAGATTATCCCTGAAGCGAAAAATTAGTGACTGGATTGGAACATGGCACTGGCAGACAGTGGGGGATTTATCGACCAAAATGTTGAAAGTCTAAGGGAGTGTGCCGCAATACTACAAGCCTGCAACTTCCATTATGAGTTTTACATGCATGAGCTGCCGAGGGCATTATGGCATATTTTGAACTCACTATGTACTGTGTAATCAGGTGGCAAATCACTCTACCCATAGTCAATATTTACACTTTTTAAGTGTTTGCACATTACACAGGTCTACAGCACAGGAGCCAAGAGGAGGTGATAAATTGTTTGGGTTATATCATCATTAAGAGAGCATGATTTTCAGAATAACACAGTAATGGCTTTCTTACACAGAAGCTGTACTGTTTTGCTTTTTTATGTTTTTGTTTGGAGAGAAAAAAAAAGCAGAAAAAGCATAAATAATTAAATAAAAATTTGGACAAAACTGCTATAAACAGATAGAGGCCATGAATAATATGTTGGCCTCCAGAGTCATTAACTACTCAAAATGCCCCAACTGTCAAAAACAGGGAGGAACACATACATACGTAACCCCAGTAGACAGAAGCCCATTGATTGTGTCCACACTGCAATTATAATGTGTGGTTTCAGCAAAGCAATTCATCTTTCTTTTTTCTTTTCAAAATAATTTCTTAACCAATTAGTTTTTTGCCACCACAAATATCATTAAATTGCTTCGGGCAGGCAGCCTGGAGAGGAACCAGCCTGCGTCACTGGGAAGAGTGAGTAAAACCAACACAGTGGCATTCCTGGCTTTCCACATGCAGGGAAAGATCACTGCACCCTCTTGTCCAGTCCCAGCATGCTTTGTGGCATCCAGCAAGATGTTCTTTCTGGGAGCGCATGTTGACAGTCCCCTAGACAGCAAACACTCACTGCACCAAAGGTCACTGTTTGATGTTTAACCCAGAGAGTGGACTGGGAAGAATGAGGGGAGGACTGGAGGGCCGATAGGTGTTGGCTTTGCTAGGGAGGATGAGGAATTGTATGAAGATCATCATCAGGGAACTGTGAGTGAAAATCATGCCCTCAATAACACCCTTGACGTTTAATATAGATTAATATGGACTGGATTACTGTTAGAAGCCTTTCGCCAAATGCCCTTTCCAGGCCTTTGTTATTCCCTTTCATGTTATGCATTTCCTGTCACTTCAACTGGTCAGCATGAGCTAACAGGACCAGGCTGAGTGAAGAAAGAGGAGAGCACAGAGATATGTATCTGCTTGTTGAGGCGGCAGAGAAGCAGACTTGAAGGGAATCAGTGATGCTGTGCCATGACGTTAATCTCTGTCCATTATGCACATTACCTTACATCATTTACAAAGCACGGAGGATTGGTGCCTTTGTGGAGTGGCATTAGTGATGGTAAACACAGCCATGTGCTCTCTCTGTTATGTTTCAGGGTCAATCCTGACCGCTTAATGTGAAGAATATTCTAAAATAATGACTTTTAAAAGTTGTGTATTTTTAGAGCATATAAAGGAGATCGTGCCTGTTTTCCGATGTGGTGCTGGTACGTAATCTAGAACAGATTGAGATCCGTTGATTAACATTAAAAAAAAGACTGGCCCCAAAAGCTGGTACCAGCGCAACACCACAAAACTGCTGGGGCTAAAGTGAGGAGCTACCATGAGAAATTAAGTAATCATTTGCAGAAGCAGCCTGCAGATGTATTTAGATTGAAATGTGGGAGGAAGGTGGAGTACCTAGAGATAACACACACAAACAAGAGGAGAACATGCAAACACCACACAGTCTAGATTCAAACCTAAGACTGTGCTTATGCTTTTAATGTGTCCTCAATACACAAATATATTTTTATGGTATTCAATCACATTAAAATCCAACACATGTAGATTCAAAGATTCTGCCCCCCAGGATTTTCTTCCCAACTTCTGCAGAACATAATGTTTGATTCTCAAATCAGTCCAACAGTAAAATGGACTGGTTCTTATATAGCACTCTTTCTCACCCTTTCACACACACGCATTAATAAAAGCACCTTTTCCTATGCTTAAAAGGTTTTATCCTAGCATTCCCACAGTCACACTCCAATGGATGCAATAGGGTAGTTCCAAAAAGATACCAAAGCAGAACTGGTGATGGTAGCACCAGCACTGAGTATCAATGTCAGGAGGTTAAAGATGGAAGGGGTGGAATTAGAAAGTCTGGATGACACATAGAAATGACTTAATTTATCTGAGTGATCTGAAAAATACAGGTTAAACGTTTATATCAATAAAATAATTTTTCAGTGCAGTGCCACAAACAAAATTTCATGAACCTTCAACATACTGAAGAAGAAACAACTAATTAGTGTCTGAAAATGTGACAAAATAAAACCAAGACAATCTGCATGCAAACTGGGTCAACTAGGGACGGTTTTATGTTAGTGTTATTTGACTTCTATTTATAATGGCTCTTGCAGATGCAAAAACATTCCTCTGGAGTAAACAAGCAGGTGAGAAATGTTCAAAAAAAATCATCTTACACCTTTAAAGGATTTCCAAAACCTGCTATATTCTCCCAAAATGTGCAACATTTCCATGCGTGGGAGGCTTGGAACCGTCACCAAAGAGCATTCACACACATTTACCTCCAAAAAATGAAATTCTACCTATGTAAACAACCTATCACATATACAGAACTATCCATTAAAGTTGACCTTTTAGATGCCAACTGTGGGGGTGCTTTCAATGACATAGTTGGACAGCTTGTCACCATAGTAACAAGGCAGTTCAGTCAATAGTGGTTTTGGGGTTTAAATGCCATTGCAACAAACAGTAAGATGTTACCGGTTGTGTAACAAGTTCCAAAGAATAGTATTGCAACTCATTAGCAAAGTCGGACTAGTGGGCGACAGTAATTGTTATGGGAGGGGAAGGGAATTAAACGAGTGTCGTTAACTGTTACCCCTGCCCACCCACATGTCCCTGGAGAATCCCATCCACCACTGGTAGATGCTATCTGCTTTTAAACACACATAAACACGCATTCTCTCCTGAATGCCCTCTCTGTTTCTCATACTCCCCACCAGCTCATTTGCTTCCTTGTTCTAACTATCAGCATCCATCCATTTGCATGCACAGTAAATAAAACCACCGACCCCAGGCTTTCTAATTCTATGCCTCTGAAACGGTTGTATGGGGAAAGCCATTTGAGAATTTATTCCACATCACACAACACTTTCTACCCACTAGTCCGCTCTTTGGCCTTGCCAGAACTGGTTCAAGATTTCATTGCACTAATTTGTCATTTACAAAAAATGTACAAGTCAGCTAGCAGCACTTCTAACCAACTTGTTTGAAACAGAATCCATATCAGTGGCACTAAAGCATCAAAAAGGTTTTATGTTGCTGATGCACAAATGGCATAATGCTGAAAATCTTGGTACTTAAGTAGTTCTAATAATAATAATTAGATTAACATGTTAGAAAATTTGCAGATCACTAGTTAACTATTACTTAGTTTAAGAGTTACAAATTCAGCCCACCTGGGCATCACTAGTAACAGATGGACTCTTGGAGCTAACGTAAGCTGTTTATGAAAGAAGGACATAATCACTATGGCATTGCTCATTGGTTTTTGAGGTCTGTTTTGAAACTGCAAACTGAGTATTTAGCAAACTTTCCTCTTAGCTTTTGAATAACAGCTTTGTTGAGTGAACAGTATACTTGACTGAGAAACTGACACACTGCAGGCTCTAATGGTAGCAACCTTTTCATGAAGTAGCCATGACGTAAAACATATGCTGTTTATTATCTATTTATCGCCAAATACAGCCATAATTTACAAAATGATCATCATGCTGTATTAAATAAGACTTCAAGCTAGAGATTTAGACCATAAACTTTAAGCCACTTAACTACTGGCTTTTCATACCCAGAAGCTACGTCCATCCTCTATATACAGCTTGTGCTTGCTGAAAAGGTAACTAAAGAGTTTTTGTTTAACTAGTACACCAAAATCCTGAACTAGTGAGAACAAATCTCCAACTAGTACAGACAAAGACCAAATTAGAAGGGGGAAATAAATTAGAAGCCTGACATGGAAGCTTGACTGAAAAGATGTGGTAGTATTAATATGACGTAGAAGTTTCAACCCACATTCCCTATTTGAAGGTGAAGCCCAGGGTCTGGCTGGGAGAATAAAGCCAGCAAATAACCCTAAAAATACGTGATTGTACTTTGAATATTGAGCAATAAAATAAGGATTTTTTTTTTTTTAAATGAGGGCGTAGCCCACATATGCCAGATTGGTATCCTGTGGTTTCTTGGAAGAGGTGATAAGGATCATAGCATGGTGGCAGGGCATAAGGGAGAAAGAGAATTAGAGGGGAAGGAGGACAGCACGTGTTTATATTTATTTTTAAGTAAAAGTCTTATGAAGTGCTGTGAAAATTTTCCATTTTAAAAATGTATCCTGTAGCAGAGATACATGAGAACATGAGATAAGACAAAAAACATGGAGGAAATTCAGCACAATCTCCAAATAAACTCGTGAAAGTTAAGTGCAATCAGCCAGGGTAATGACAAAGTGTTATCAGAGATCACTGTTCTTTATTAAAAGCCTCTATTTTGCAAGCAGTGAAACAGGGGCAGACACTATGGGAGCTGACCCCAGACAGGTAAAGATCAGGCTTTGTATCTTTGTCTCTTTCCCTTCCTTCATATAGAACATCTCACACTTGTCCTCCCAACCTTTCTCTCATCAAGCCCTCATGAGAAATGAGTCACTGTCCTCGATCATTCTAAGATACTAAACAGTTTCTACTTTGGCCCACTTATCCCAGATCTAAAATAAGAGCCACCGACATTAGCGCCAAAAGGAGAGATCTCAGTTGTCCCATGAAAAATGAGCATAAAAACTTCCACAGAAAAATGCAGGCATTGCTGAGTCGGTGATAAGATAGCGCTGTGGTAAAAGAGGACTAAAGGATATTACTAGCAAAAGCTTATCTCAAAGGTCAGAGAAGGTGCCAAACAGCCAAGGACTAAAATATGTTTTTTACAAACAAAATGTCACAGAAGGAGCAAAGCTGGCGTGAAACAGAAGATAATGACTTTTGTATCAATGTCACAGTTTTAAACAGGTCAGGATGACATGAGGCAGCAACAAGGCACTAATCTCAAGAGGAAACCAAAACGAAGAGAGGGAAATGTCATCAAAATTTCTCAACAGTGTCTAACACAGCAATCAAATTTATCTTTCTATTGCAAAGCTGTCAAAGTGACACAAAGCAGAGAGAAAACTTGCAGAGAGAAGATGCTGTGAAGAGAGAAATTTTGCCATTGCATGTACAGAATCCAACAAACAATGTGGCCTCTGTATTTGTATGAGGGAATGGTATTTGGATGGGAAACTACCAAAGAGAAATTCATCTGTTAAACTCCAATAGTGAATATTCAGAAACACAAACAGAACTTGTCCTTATGGGCCATACAGTAACCTGACCAGCGCCTGCTCACCATCTCCACTTGCCGTGGATCCAGGTTGGTGGGTGCATTGGCTGGCACAGCAAACTGGATCTTCTTCCTCTCCTTGGGCTCCCCCTCGACCTCGGGTGACACAGAGGGCTCCATGGCTCTGGATCCTGGAGGTCTGACTCCCAGCAGAGAGGAGAGGAAGCAGCTGGAAATCTCTATAACCTCCAAGAGGAACCTCCCACTCCTGGGTAGTCCCAGTCCTGAAGACTTTTCTTCTTTCTCTTGCTTCACTCCTTCACAATCTCTCTCTATTTCTACCTCTCTTAGAAAAAGTGAAAAGACTTTTTTTCACCTCTTTTGCTCTCCTGCAGCTGCTAAAATCCCCCTACACCTCTCTGGGTTTCACTCTTTCCCTGTTTGCAGTCCCTTTAAACCTGTGCAGCAGGAGTGAATGAGGCATGTCCTTAGATCTGGCTGTGAGGGAGCGAAGTGGGTGGATAGAGAGTGGAGGGGAGGGGCCAGTGACCAAAAGAAGGTGGAGATATTCAGGGAGAGGGAGGAGTCACAGTAAATGGGGAGGAGGGAAAAGAAGACGTGACAAGGGGTGGAGGGTGGGCAACGCTTTTTTCTACCTATTTAAGCTGAATTTGATTTGTAATCAGAAAAAAATAGTAATCTCATCACATCAGCTGAGCCTCTTTTGGCCTCTATATGTGAGAGATTTATGATGGGAGATGAGGGTGGCAGGGAGTGCAAGGAGAGATAAACAAGAGGAGAGTGATACGTGCCGTATGCAGGAGGAATGTACAGAGGGATCCTGCTGCTAAGCCGATGCCACCGACATTACTGGATTTACAGGCGGTGTTGTATGTAATGCTATGACCATATGACTGATAGCAGTCAGGGAAAGTACCACGATTGTCAGAGAGAAATACTCAGGATGTCCTTCTGTCAAAAGCTTGATTGGATCTCAGTGAAAAAAACAAGTAAATGTATGCCAAATAAGATAAAACTTATCACAACCTTGGCTTGTATGATTTAGAGTGAATGGGACATAGTGATCTTTAGATGACAAACATGGAGAAGATACAAGTGAGAATGAGAGAGGGGGAAGACATTGTGGTGACATACAGGGAAAAGAGGACAGCGTCAGTGTTATTTTCAGGGCCTTGCTGTTATTTCACTCACATGGCAGAGGGATTTGGACAGTGGAGAGGAGTGGATTTGGCCTCAGGACAGAGTTGGGCTTTGGCATAGGCTGGAATGAAGGAGTCAGCTATAGTGTTGGTGATAGTGGAGGAGGAATAGGAAGTGCACAAGGGGCTGGAGGGACTTTGTGGCCATAACAAAGAAGGTCAAGGTATATATGGCACTTGGGGACTGCATCTACAGAGTCTGAAAGAAAAAGAGTAAACTGAGTGTTTATCCTGCTGGTAAGAACAAAATGAACTTGCCAGAATGCATATTGCATTTTCAAGGGTTTGCCTGAGTGTTGGACCCTGCTACAAAGCCACTTCTGTTCAAAGCAAAGCACCACCTCCACATGCCTGCAAGATGCAACTCATTAGTGGATTATTATCTTCATCTGCTACATGAAGTCCCAAAAGGTCGCGATTTGAGGTTTATGAAAAAATAGAGTACATACAGATTGTCTCAGATGTTGCTGAGTGCTTCTAAAGAAATTTCAGTAATGCACTGCTATTTGATTTTGTTCCAGAGTGGTTGCATAACTTGTAGTGTGTTCAGGGGGATTGCACAATTGTATTTATTTATTTATTTTATAAAGACTGTGTAAAAGGGTCTGTGTAAATGTCTAGTTTACTACAAGGTACAGATTCCAACTTTTAATGAATCCAGAGATTGAGTAGTTCAAATCGACAATGAGGCAATGATCAAACAGAGATTTTTCTTTATGCTTAAAAGATAGCCCCATTGCAGAGTGACATGAAGCATACTTTATATATCAGGGAGGTTTACTAGAGCTTGAAAGGCACATTTGACCAAATGTAATAAATACAGGTGCACTTCAGTGCCTTTGTTCTCGTCATAGCAAATAAGACACAGATTTGGGACTCAACTTGGTCTCTGTACAAATATGAAGGAATGCTTTGCAGGCATTCCTCAGAACTATAATATTGCCATTACAGGAAAGCTCTAATTAGCCTCTGTCAGATCAGTACCATTAGTAACAGCAAGACAAAGAGGCCTCTCTTTTGTGCAGTGCCTGAAAACCTACAAGTGAAGTCGTTTTAAATGTTTTGTTTCACTTCATTTACATCCTCCTTTTTCTCATGCTACACTGCTAAAAAGAGTTAAAAGATAGGTAAAAGAGGCACAACCTTTAAAGAAGTCCAGCTACTGTAACTGAGTACCAAATGTCTGTCAATGATGGGGCATGAGATAGCACAAGGCCCTCTTAAAATATGTCCTCCTACTTCTAGTGTAAGAGTCCCACCCAATGCCTACTTGCACTGGATGACAGCATGGACATGACCAATGGTGCATCTTACTTCAAACAAATATCCATGTAATCTACTGAACTCAGGTTTTAATTTGCAGCTTAATCCATTTCTCCACTAAAAATTCTTCACCATTACCTAAGTAGGATTATGACTTTTACTTCAATAATCCAAAGAGTCGTGAGCCTGTGTTGTAAGCTACACTTGAGGCTGATGATCACGTTCAGAGGTTTGTTTGTTTTCTGTTGTTTTGTAAGACTAATTTCCCACACTGTTTATAGTTCTGAGCAATTTTGCCCAATTTAAAAAGAAAGGGGAACTGCCGCTGCTGCGTACAGCTAAAAATACCATCAAGCTAAAGCTAGTAAAGAAAGAAAAAAAAGAGGAAAAACATCACATCTGCTTTTCACACTATTCCTTTGGGACAGCATATGTAAGGAATTTGTTTCCAACTTTGTTTCCTCAAACTAGAAGCAACTTATAGTCAAACTATAAGCTTCCCCCAAGCATAATGAAGTGGTACCGGCACCTAAACCTAACACTGTAATTTAACGCCTCATTTATAATTTGAACCTAATCAAACAGAGACAGAAAATACAAGTGACAAGTTTAAGGTCATTCTCCCTTTTTGCTTATACTACAAACATATCAAAGTATCAAAAGATGGAGTTCATGCATCACTCAATAAACCACTCATTTCCCTCTTCTCATACTGATGGTGCATTCGGGATCTGGACTAAACTAAATATATTCCTTAGGTATTTGAATATAAATACATATCAGTGCAGACCATTTTGTGGCCTATTTTTAAATCCTACTGAAACTCTGTAACAGGTTTCTTTGCAGGGTTCTGTTGGGAGGCAGGTTTGAGAGAAGAAACTATATCAATGCTGTAATCAGATGCAAATTCCAGCATGCTGCCCACTTCACAGGAATTAAATCTGCCAAGCTGACTCAGAATAAGGATCTGTTTATCATGAGTGTTGACAAGTGCAAACAGGACTTAGCTCATCTTTTTGTCAAAAAATTTTAAACCCATTTTAAGATAAGTGATAAACCCAGAAAGAACTTAAAGCTCTGCTAGCACTAGTAGCTGAAGAGACCTGCTTGACAGTGAAGCTGGCTAAGATGGAAATCTGCAACTGCGCTATGTCACAGTCAGTAGATAAAGCTAAAAAAAAATGCACCAAAAAGCACCAAAGCTGATATGTATGTTTGTCTTCAACATTGTTTTCATCTAAGAAAGAATTGTTTTGATATTTAGATTTTTTTTAAATAATTTTAGCATTGTGGTTGCTAGAAACATGTCACAGGAATTCGTTTGGGCAGATTCAGGCAGCCTCTCTGTTTAAGAGAGGTCTCACCTTCCAGAGAACTTTATTCTTTCCCCCTCATCAGAGACATCAAGATAATTGATTTTAATTGATTGATAATTGATAATTTATGACTTTGATGGGCTGCCTAATACTGGAGAATCTGTATAAACTCAGTCGTGGAGACAGATTTGCTATAACTGAGTCATGCTGAACAATGTTTTCAGTGTTTTAGGTTTTAATGCTACCTTTAGAGATGAGCACCATTCTCTGGTTTGTGCAATCTGACTTTTTTTTTTCTAAAACCTGGTTACCTATTTTCTTTTTGATGTAATCAGATCAGCTGCCCACAACCACCTGTCTTGGTGGTTGTGGGCAGCAGTATCCTGTTTTCAGGTTTCATCATGAAAAACAACCCAGTTTCAGTAGGGGTATAGTTTAATGCCCTTTTATCGTATAGTTTATTTATTATATAAATTAACAGGATATTCAGTAGGATAGATGATGTGCATGACTGTGAATTAAAAAAATATTGTTTTTTCCCTTTTAGAAATCCTAATGCTTAAAAGCATCAGAACCTTACATTACACAATTCTTCTATAACATACCACCTCTAAATTAACCATGTCCTTCCTGCTATAATGACTTCCTCCACAGTCCTCTTTTACCTGAAGTATGGACATAAATTGAAAATGTGAGTTTTTTGTTTTGGAAGGAGTAAAAATTCCTATACATTTCTGAAATACTAAGTTAAAACTATCAAATTGCAGACAATTTGATTTTTAGCATCATAATATCTGAATGAAAATTCATTACTAAACATCCCTTCTGGCCATAAAATATGAAAGTTGCAATTTCTGTCATTTTGAAAAGAAAGTGCTCTGTTAGTCCAAATTCCACAAATCAGAAAACCCAGGATATCCACTGACAATACAGTAGACGTCATATAGATTGCGTAAATGGTGCTTGATGTAGAGATCTCACACTTGTGTTCTCCACAGTGGAATAAAATAAATTTCTGGTTCTTGGAGGGTTTTTTGTAAAAGTGAATAAATAAAAACAGAGAAAAAGAAAACACACAGACTGAATGAGCAAGTGTGACGCTGGCACAGTAAACATAAACAGGATGATCATCTGGGATCTGAAACTTCAATTACAGATAACGCTGTAGTTCTTCGAAAAGCAATCACAATTCTCGGGCAAAATAAGACAGGATTTAGAGAAGAAAGGAGCAGCAAATAAAAAGAAAGTGTTTATAAATCAAGTAAAATACGATAAAAAAAGAGATTTAAAATAAATGATAATAAACGATCATTAAAACTGGTCAGAAAAGAGTGTGCTGTTATTGATACTTAAAATAACCCTTTAAAATTCATACTTCATAATAAAAGCACATTTTAAACACTCTAACTAAATGATTTCATATTTTACTGAAGATTCACCATCATTATGCTGCACATGATGCAAAGCACATACCAGCTAAATTACATTAGAGCACCAGTAAATCAGATTTAGGGCACTAGTAAATCAGATTTTTTTTTTCTAAATTCAGTCGACTCCTTCTATTTCTAGGAAAATCTAACAGTATTTAATGTTGCTGTTACTGGCTGCTGCTCTGTTCTGCCAGCTCATTGTGTACAGTTCCACGAAAGCAGCTGAAATTATGTTAAAAGATGAAACCGTTTGGTTCAGTAGAATACGCAAGGCTGACTATTTCAGTGCATTATACAGGGAAAATGTATTCAAACATTACATGCTAATCAGGAGCATCCTCCCGCTTTGGTTGTATGGATTACTACAGAGACAAATTGTCAGGTAAGCTTTCAAATCAGAGCAGCCAGGCATTGTAAAATCCCCCGACCGCCTGTCATATTAACGACATTACTCCACATTGCCGACACACTGACAAGTAGAACAAATTGCTCTAATTGGAAAGCAAACAGATATTCTACAGAACTCATTTGTGCATGAAGGGATTAACAAATAAAACTACTTCAAAGGGGAAAAAATGTTTTAATGCTCTGATACTAAGCTATCTAATTTTTTAATTTGTGCACTGTTACACTAGTGCCGGCCTACATGTAGTGAATATCTCCGGGGAAGTCAGTATTTATTTGTAGCTCTAATTAAATCAGTTATGTCACTTGCTCTACTCATGATGCTGCTGCGTGTATTTACAGACACTGTCTAAACTCATCGATATGCAGACTCGCATGTCTCTAGCTCTATTTTTATTGCACTTCACAGTGTTTATTCATTTAGCTTCCGCCTTGTCATTAAATCACTGTTTTGGCAAAACCACAGGAAAAACCTTCTGAAGATAGATCTTACTAGCTGCTTTAGAACAGCGAGCTTTATAATAACTCCAGCAGACAGCAGGGACAACCTGTACAAAATGTGTGGCATGTGTACTGTAAACTCACGCACACAAGTACTCACAGTGGAGACACTCCAACCCAGATAAAAGGTCTGCAATTCTATCTGCTCCTAAACAGAGCATCTTGTGCCATCTGACAAAAGCCTTCCTGTTATGAAACTAATTCACAGGTGCATTAGACCCCCTGCAGAAGATACCCCAACCATTTCAAGCACGAAATGCATTCTGGTTATCTCAATGAAGTCGTGTCAAAAACAAAAGGGAACAAGGAACTGTGTTGGTAAAAAAGCAACAATATAACAGATTAACCCGTCTCTTTGAGGCTAGCATAATTCTCTCTACCTGCTGGGTCCTGTAGTAGTAATAAACCCGCACATTCACAGGGGATTTCAGGGAGAAAAATCACTGTGAAAGGTGAAGTATTCCATTAGTCTGGATGACAGAGAGGCTTTATAACATAATAGCAGGTGGTATCTCAGTTGAGGGGCACAGAGAGATACTGTGTATCAGTCAGCACCTCACTTGACTCCTCACTCATCCAGTTATATAACATACCATCGCACAATAAACACGCTCTGTTCATATAAAAAACCACAGTCGGATACACCTGGGAAAGCTGCCCTTCCCAGCAGTATCAGCACCAACTGTGGTGACATTATGTTGCATTGTGTTGACTAAAGATGCTTGTGTACCATCTACTGTTCTACTAGTGTAATTACAAGTTCTTAAACGACTTTCGTCTTGAAGGCTTTACTTCTTTTCATTTGTTTTTATGTATATATGCATACACTCCTTGGTCACTTTATTAGGTACACCTTTCTGGTACTTGGCTCTATCCCCTTGTGCCTTCAGAATGACCTTAATTCTTTGAAAACATTGCTCATAGATTTTGCCTCATGTTTACATGATTCTGACAAATTCTGACCCGACCACCCTAATGTCACAGCAGAAATGAAGGGAAAATTTTTCACATCTTCTATTGTCCAATTTTGGTGAACCTATATGAATTGGACCCTCAGTTTTTGTGTTCTTAGCTGACAGAAGTGGTATCTGGTATGGTCGTCTACTTCTAGGTTTGATGTGTGGTGCATTCAGGGATGCTCTCTGATCGATGCTTTACCATCAGCTTGATTAAGTCTGGTCATTCTCATCTGTCCTCAGACATCAAAGGCATTTTCACCAAAGAACTGCCAGCTACTGGATATTATCTTTTTTCTTGACGGTAAAGCCTAGAGATGGTTGTGCAGGACAATCCCAGGAGATTAGCAGTTTCCACAATATTCTGACCAAAAAAACACTCAAAGTCACTTAAATTACTTTTTGCCCACATTCTGATACTTGGTGTGAACTTAAGCACTTCATCCTGACAATGTCTAAAGCACTGAATTGCTGCGATCTCATTGGCTGATTAGATATTAGTGCTAGTGGAAGGGGGGGTTATGAGTTATTTTTGTGCAGAACTTGGATTGTTTTCAGATTTTTCTCACCATTTCAGCAGGGTGGATGTTTGACGCCAAATCAGGTTGTCTGATTGAATCAGGTTCCTTCAACCACTGGGTGCCATCTGTGGAAGCCATCATCTGAAGTGGTACACTGAGTGCTGTGCATGGAAATATGGCAGAAATCAGACAGGCATAAAAGGAATTACCCCCCTGGAGTTTGTTAGGACAAGATCGCACAAATAAACCTGCAAGAGAATCAGTGAAGGAACACCAGATGCAAAGAAAAAAAAAATAATTCAGGAACAAAACAATATACAACAACACATCAGGGGACACAAAACCTTCTGAAACAATAAAGAAGTCAATGCAAATTGTTCTTAAAATTTAACTTCAGTGTGATAGGCTGCTTGAAAAGTAAAATATGGTTCCCAGACTAGTGTGTAAAGACCAGCAACAGACCATGCTAGAACACCACTGAGGTCACAGTTCACAAACAGAAGGACAGTAAAGTTTCATACTTTCAACTATACATTCTCAGGAAATCTAGACAATAAAATCTAGATAGTATAGATGCAATATATATATGTGTGTGTGTGTGTGTGTGTGTGTGTGTGTGTGTGTGTGTGTGTGTGTGTGTGTGTGTGTGTGTGTGTGTGTGTGTGTGTGTGTGTGTCCTGTAGTCTCTTTGGTGGACTTTCACATAAAGTAACTTTGTAGATTAATTTGTGCAACACCCTGCATATCACTTTCACTTGCGGAAAGCACACCTGCCAGAAATTAGGTTGCTTTTTATATCAACAAATTATATTACAGTGCTATTGTTAGGTTTTGTATTGTTTATTGTCATTTATGCTTAGAAATATCTACAAGAGTTTTATAATTAGTTTTAGATTTGTAGAGGTTTGATCCTTAATAGTCTGCAAACTTTGTGTGCATTCCAGAGCACTCTGGGAGCATGTGAGAGGTCGTACCTTCTCTTATTGTTTTATGGTAGGATAAACGTAGCTATATCTGTTTTAGGCTAAGTGCCTTTTGTTTAGATGAACTGCTGGACTTCCAGACCAGCAGGTTTAGGGAAGTCATTTATGGGGTCACACTCGGACCACACACACACACACACACACACACACACACACACACACACACACACAGGGAAGGTACTCTTTGTTTGTATGTAGACGTCATATGTTAATGAAGCTATGTATATTCATGTAACTTCAATAAAAGAGCAGTGTTATGGGGGAGCAGATGAGAGCAACTGGGGTCAAGCGAAGGAACGGCGTTTGTCCGGTTCTCTCCCGTGCACGAGAAACATGAAGAACTTTGCCTACTTCGTGTCTTGCTTGCTGTGTAATTATATTGTCTTCAACGTTCCAGCGAATAGGTTCAAGCTACAAACCTATCAGTTATATTTTTAATATATTAAACTCTTAAGCATTTTGTTTGGCATAATCTCTAGTATGAAATAAGCACTAAAAGAAATTCCAAAGAAAAAAGCCTGACAGTATTTACACTTCACTTATTGCAAATTCCACTTCAATTTGTGATAAGTGATGGGTAAATACAGATAGTACTCAAAGCTAAACTCAGCACCATTAAATAATAAAGGATATAATTATAAACAAATTCCAGTAGATGGCAGCCTTTTGCTACATTTGGCTCTTAAGCAGGCTCAACCCTTGTTGACTAGAAATAACTTTCCTAGTGGGGGTTGAAACTGAAACTGAGGTGATCGTTTAGGATGAAAGCAAATTTAAAAACGTGTTGCCACTGAGGGGTATTAAACAGTTGAATAAATCACTCTTAATAGGATGCGGCAGTCTAATCAAGATACAGTGAAAACAGAGAGGAAAATTCTAAGACAGGACTATGAGGGTGAAGGACAAGCTGAACGGACATGAGGCAACAATGAGAGAAACTCAGTGTTTAAACTTTGACATGTAGGTTTCCTCAAGGATAATAGAGGGTGATGTGACTGATAGATACGTGAGAGCAACAATACACGTGTGCCTGGATGTCAGGAGCAAAGTAGGGTGGGGTGCTGTAGATGTAGCAGGTGGAAGACATGGTGAAGGCAGAGACAGAGGAGGACATGGCAGTAGGGCAGTGATTTAATTAGCACCCTCTACCCCCTCCAGCCCTTCACTCATAGCATCAATAATGCATGGCCCCTTGTTTCCACTGCCATAATTAATCCTCTCTTACTATAATTAAAAGCCAAAAATCCCACAAGATGGTTCAGCTTGGCCAGGCATGGGTAGGGTTGGCACGGGAACTGATGAAAAACTCCAGAGCCTCATATTCGCCCTGTGGACAGACAGATCGACAGACAGACATGTTGACAGAAAGATCAATAGTCGACCCAACTCCATCACAGGCAGAAGGAATGAGGCATGAAGACAAGCTGAAATACAAGGGGAAAATGTGACATGCAGCAAATCAAATGAATGAATTTGACAGACTTGTGATGAGAAGCGCTCCTCGAAAAGGGGGCTTTGTGTGCAACATTTGTAAATGAGTAAGTGAAGAAAGAGCAAGCCAAGCACCCACCTAAAAACCCCAGAAAAGAGGACGGGTGTACAAATACACACACACACACACACACACACACACACACACACACACACACACACACACACACACACACACACGTACTTACAGAGACATCCTGCTCCCAGATGAGGTTTATCTCTGCTGCAGCCAAGCCAGACGAGAGGGAGAGGTGGAGCTTTCTGATGCTGCAATTAGGACCACACTGTCTGGGCGAGCAAACAAGAATGAATATTTCAGTCCGGAGATCTCCATGGGTACCTATGGTGGGGGCCTGGCACACCTACAGGCACACACACACACACACACACACACACACACACACACACACACACACACACACACACACACACACACACACACATACATAGACGGATACACAGCTTATCATGGCTGCCAGAATTATTCACCTCCCAATCACAGATGCCACAATTATCACATCAGTATCGCTGCGTAAATGATGCCAACTGTTATGCTCATTGAACTATTGTACAAGGTTTACAATGTGAGCATAAATATGGATCAGTAGCAGTCCTAGTATGTAGCTGATCCCTTCTCCTTTGTGAAAATAGGTGCAACGAGCATCCGAGCTTGGCCGCGTGCCAGGAAACAGCACAGTTGGCAGAGCAGAGGTCATCTCTCAACCTACCTCAATTTCTTCTCTCCCCCCGCCTCCCCTCTCTCTGGCTACCTTTCTCACCTCCTCTTCCAGACTGAAAGTACTCACCTCCCTCAGTCACCTCTTTGGTCTCTTCAGCATTTTTAAACGGTGCTTTACTTCAGGATCTCTGCTGTGCACATTCTCTTCACAGCACACACACGCGCACAAGCCTTGTACATTAGGATTACTCCCTCTGGTGTGGGTTCATTGTCGATGCTCCGTGCAGCCCTCCTCCTGCCCCGCCGTCCTCGGCCCCATCTCTACTTGATTTATCGCCCTAAAATACCACTGCACTAATTAGTCAAGTAATTAATTAATAGGCATTTGCATTTGTGCATATGCAATTAGGGGACTGGAGAGAGGAGAGTGCAGATGGGGTCCGGGAGTCTGATGGGGGTGGGAGGGTCCGTGTGTATGTGTGTATATGTGTGTGTGCATGTGAGCTGTATGTCATATTTGTGCCAGCAGAAGTTTGCACTTCTTCCAGAAAGACAAGTGAAGTGCAGGTCATCACCTCACACGTCTGACAGTAAAAAAAGGGAAGAAGGAAGGGGTGAGGGAATGACAACGGTATAGGGAGGTGTGGCTTGATGACTTTGAAAGGCTCTTATGTGTCATTTGAACATGGAGGAAACGAGTGATGGAGAATTTGAGATCTTAAAGGGAGAGGGCTTTAATTTAGAATCTGACTGCATGCGTTTAGCCTGTAAAAGCACAGCAGGTGGTCCTTACTTAAGGCTAATCCACATACAAACCGGATGCAAAGTCATTCTAAAACATCATAATTCCAAACAAGCTCTTCTCTGGCATTTCAATTTCAGATCAAACTCTCCTTGATTGGAGCCGCCTTGAGCCCAGTGCTGGCTAAAGCCACGCCGTTGACATTTAGCATTTATTTTGGCAAGGTGACCTGAAGGTTGTTTTGGACTTGTTGGGAAGCACCAGGCTCTCATCACCACAGCGCTCGCATCTCTCCCCCCCTCCACCGTCCAGCTGAGGTAGGATAGGGCACCAATTTGGCTAGCAGTGAAGCTCAGTGTCCCTCAACACAAATACACATGCTGACACAATCACACCACTGTGGTTCAAGGTACTGCCAGTTTATCATTCCCTCTTTCCCATAAGGGATAAGAGACACATTAATGAATGTGCAACATCACGGCTCCCTAACCACAGCTGCCACACTAGCGTTAACCCCAGGGATGACCCCGCAACCTCCCAAACACTGCCATAGTTGTGGCTTTGCAGGCAATGTAGGGGTGATCCAGACCCAAGGACATGATCAGCTTCTATCAGCTATTTCTCAGCCTCCAGGTCCCTGTTCCCTCAGCCCGATGGGTGTCTTTGTGCCAAGTTGGACTTGGTGGTCATCAGGCTCATTTCTCCCACATTAACTCCACTAATGCCTCCTAAATAGAGAGATCTCTGAGCTGGGGTGGACACAATGCAGCAAATCAGACATATTGGAGGGATCGGGGCGCTGGTGGCAAGGAATTCTTGCATCTCTGCCACTGATGTGCCAACATGCCTCCTAAATATTGAGGATCTCTGCCAGATTCAACCAGCATGTCATCTACTGCTACACCCCCCTTCCTCCTCATTTTTCAAACATCCCTAGTGGGTCTGCACACCTGGGTCTCAGACTCTCTCTCACCCATCCTCTCACTGTATCTCTGTATCTCTTTCCCTCTCTCTGTGACACTTGCCCCTGTGGACATCCCCACCCACCCACCCGCCCTCCATGCTTAGCATTGCATGCTGAAAACATGACCAGCAGCTCTGGCAAACCTCACACATTCAGACACATGCATGCAGCTAAAGCCTATGTAATGGTATATGTTTTAATCTAATTCATTTGAAGCTCCGGCAAGTGGGTCATCTGCAGCCAGTGTTGGGCCCAGAAGAGTCAGAACAAATCACAGTTGGTTTTGGTTGTCGTTCCTCTGAATACATTGAAGCATAATTTGATCCAATTAGGTAAATAAATAAACAATATGCCGTCTGTTCCACGGTCTTAATGCACTTATAATGCATCCTCATCTCCCTCCCCCACTCAGCTTCTGAACCGGAGCTGTGGTGGAGGGTAAACCCCACAAATAAACACGGTTTGCCCACCTTTCATTTGATGAGAGTTAATTGATATGATTTTATAATAGGCTTTGAGGATAGACTTTGAGAGAAGATAATTGATTAATTGCTTGCTCAGATATTTTAAGTAGCTCTTGTTTGACTGCTGGTTATAGTTTACCCACTGTATTGCCACTTATTCCACATTTTTATAAGAGTATATCCTTCATGGGTGATGCTGAAGTGTGATGACTACCATAATATATGGAATTAGCATCAGTGGGTTTTCTGATATGACTTCACATACTTAATTGTCTTTAGCCCTTTTAATATCACCTTTTTCGTGGTAAGTGCGGGGATATTTGTGCAGCTCTCCGTTATATTGTATTAAACGCCGAGTCGTGAGTTTGGCAGGGGATTACCAAATTTCACAGGTTTGAATTTAAAAAAAAGTAGCTTACATGTCTTGAAACAGCAGCACAGGTCAACAATGATGAGTTTTGTTGTTCCACCATTTTATTTTCTCCCTCTCTCTTCTGTTTTTCCTCCTTTTTTTTCTGGCTGTGTGAGCGCTAGCGCGGTGACAGATGGCGAAGCCCTCCTCCTCCTCCTCCACCACCACCATCACATCTACCTCCTCCTGCTTCTCTCTCTCTCTCTCTCTCTCTTTCTCTCTGTGTGTCTCTCTTTCCCCCGGGAGGGCAAATCTCTCCGAATGCGGGCGCATGTCAATCACCGGGCTCTCATGTGATGGCTCTTGCCGGTGACGTGCCAGCCATATGGGCGCTGGCATCACAGCCATAGCTGGTATGTAACCCCGTCCCCGGTAGCTCACGATTGCCACACGCACACACACACACACATACACACACATGCATACATGCTCACTTACTCACTCAGTCACTCACACGTATACACAAAGACACAGCCAAGACGCACGTTCGTTCACAAGCTCCACTTATTCGGGCGCGCGTGCTGGGAGAGCGGCACCGCTTAACGTCAGCACCAGTGAAGAAAGACGCGCGCTTCCTGCACCTATACTCTGATACAGAGCGGTGGTTCGCTCGCTCGTGTGGTCCCTGAAGATGGTCTGAAAGTAAAGAGCGTTTTTTTTTTCTCCTCCCATCCCCTGCGAAGAGCTCGAGCCGAGGTAAGTTGGAACAAAAAAATACAGGCTTAGAAAAAAAAAACTATCAGTGTTGCTGAAGTGTCCGTGCAAAATGTAGGAGAAATTTAATCTATAAATTAAATGCGTTTTAATTCCAGGTGTTTGGATATATTGTCAGAATTAACTTTTAATAAATGTTAGAGGTGAATTAAACACATTTATTGCACATACATTTTATTGTAAAGGTCTATTCTACAGATAAAAATGTAAATGTATAGTCGCCTCCAGTGTCAGTGACTTTGCTCTGGTATGTTGGGATCGATCCACTAGATTAAAAGCACAATGCCGGTGATGGCACGCTTTGAAACCCAATCTAATAAAAAAAAAATGTCACGCATTAACGTGCAATTTTCGTGTTTGCCTTTTTGTTGGATACCAATGCGGGCGCATTTGCACAAAATAGCTCCTCACTCTCTCACCTGCTCGGCTTGCCCTTCAACTTCAAACATCCCAAACTAGCTGGATTATCATAAATCAGACAGCCTAACGCGCTCAAGTCAAAAAGCCAAGCGTCTCCTGATCCCGATTTCACTGCTTTATGATCATTTACAGGAGCGGTTCCGAGGACTGGAGCAGCCCCGATCACAGCGCACGGGCTGTAAATAGATCACATCGGACACTAATTTGATTTAGAGATTCCTGCGTCTGGACCTTGAATCTGACAAACAAAAGACAATGAGTGTGAGACATTTCCGTGGAAGATTTGTTTTTATAAATCGGCTCCGGTACCTTGATGGAGGACGTCCTCGAACTTAATGGGAGATTTATTGATGATTTTGTCGATGATTTGCACGTTCAGTCTCGGAGCAAATGAAAGGGTGGGACAACGCCATTGACTGTGACAGGCAGTCTGCGGCATGATTTATCTCTGTTTGTCCAGTTTTATCTTCAACAATCTATCTCGCCAAAACATGGTTTGAACCATAAACAGAGCCTTTTTCAGTGGAGGGGCAGGAGGCTTTGCAAGAGAGGCCATTTCACGACTTGATTTTTTTATATTTAACGAGGGCTAAAACGATACAAGCGATTTCCATCTGTAAAGGTTATCGCTGACTAAAAAGTGCTTTGAAATCGTGCACTCGTGCATACTGAATTATGTGTGAAATCTATTTCATGTAAGCTGCACGGTCTGTTAATTAAACGATGTTGTGTTTTTGCTTCTAATTGAGCAAACCTCCTGAGCCTGAGATTTAAAAACTAGATTTTGCCCCTGGCACACCCCCCGAGATAATTAACCAACCACCACAGCCTACCTTACCATGAGCTGCAAGTCTATCTGCTGCTGCACTATAATAATAGCTCGGAAGTGGAACGTGTCAGGGAGGAAGCCAGTGGAGCCTTATTGAATCTGTCAAAGATCATCGTGTTTCTGGGTGTTTCTTTTTCTGTGATGGGACTGCATTTGCTAATCAAGTGGTAGGCTGATCGTTTTCGTTTCGTTTTTCAGACGTTACAGTCAGCAAGTGTCATTAATGATTAATTGTTAACGGTTAATAATAAGGTATTATAATGATAGTGACAGTATTTTGTGTACTTTTACTATGATTAGTATTATTTTCATTGATCTGATATGTTTTAAAAACGGATTTTTTGTGTTCCGTTTCCCTTTTTCTCATATATATATAAATGTATATATGATCAGACAAAATCAATTACATAAAATCGTCTTTGCCTTGCTTGCCATGAGCAGAGGTGCTGGAATGCAGCCAGGAGTGTATATGGGCGTCAGGAGGAGTGAAAGTGGGGGCCCCCATGGGACCTGTAATGTGGCCCCTGCCGCTGGGACCCGCTGCGATAGGACGCGTCAGGGCATACGACTGACAGCAGGGAATTAAATGGGGATCCGTCTGGCTGTAGCCCAGCCTAAGGATTTGAGGGTTTTCTTTCACTTTTACTCTTTCCCCAAATTTACGCATTTGTCATTTTTTCTGGGACAACAACAATTTAGCAATAACCTTAAATATAATACATCCTCGGGAGTTTATATAATCCTAAAATAAGCCAAATATCTGAATTTTTTATTGTGAAGTGCGATAAAGGAAGTTTTTTTTGTTTGTTTGATTTAGGGTTTTTGTGGAACCATTGTATCTGAAATTTCTTCGCTGTCACGCAATCTGCAGCGCCCACACAAAATGTCTTGTGATTCCGAGGCCTAATTTTCGATATATTCCTTCCCCTCTAGATCCACAATGTTAACGAGGCTTTTCAGTGATCCTTCGCTGCTTCCCGACGTACAAAAATATTCCGACTGGGCCGAAGACAGCGACAGCGACAAGATCAAAGAGGAGGATCAGGACACCCAGGACGGCATGGAGGTCTCTGGTCTAAGAGGAGGCAGTCGGACTCACTCAGAACACGATGGGGAAGACGACGAGGACGACGAAGTGGAAGAAGAGGACGACGGAGAGGACACGGAGGGAGACAGGCCCAAGAAACGGGGCCCCAAAAAACGCAAAATGACCCAAGCCAGGGTCGAGCGCTCCAAGATGCGGCGGATGAAAGCAAATACTAGAGAACGCAATCGCATGCATGACCTGAACTCTGCTCTGGACAATCTGCGTAAAGTGGTGCCCTGCTACTCCAAAACACAAAAACTGTCCAAAATTGAGACGTTACGATTGGCCAAAAACTATATCTGGGCCCTGTCTGAGATATTACGCTCTGGGAAAAGGCCTGAACTTGTGTCCTACGTCCAGACGCTGTGCAAGGGTCTCTCCCAGCCTACAACCAACCTGGTGGCTGGATGCCTCCAGCTGAACTCCCGCAACTTCCTCACTGAGCAACAGTGCCAGGAGGGGGGCAGGTATGGGTCAGGCTCCTTCTCCATGCATTCCTACCCTTACCAGTGCGCGCGTCTGTCTAGCCCCCACTGCCAACCGGGCTCGAACTCGCACCCGCTGAGGACACACGGCTATTGCTCAACTTACGACTCACTGTATGGCGGGAGCGGATCCCCGGAGTATAACAGTCCCGAATATGAGGGGCCTCTCAGTCCGCCTCTGTGCATCAATGGCAACTTTTCCCTGAAGCATCAAGGCTCTGCGTCCCCCGACAACGAGAAGGGGTACCACTATTCTATGCATTACTCCGGTCTGCCCGGCTCCAGACCCGCTGGGGCCCACAACCTGGTGTTTGGCTCCTCGGGGACCCGGAGCGGTATTCATACTGAAAACGTCCTGCCTTACCACGACATGCACATACACCACGAACGGGCCCCCGTCTATGATGAACTGAACGCGTTTTTTCACAATTAGACGACAAGCCTATCGTGCGTCCCCTTGCAATCAACAATCTATCCACGGCACACTTTTTGACAAGCTTACCCGCCAGGATTTAGGCATTCTGGGGGAAATCCTCCACTTGTTGTCATTAGTGTTGTTCTTTTAATTTGTTCTGTCTTAAAACATGTTTTTGCTATAGTCAGAGATGTAGTGGAAGGTAGTATACCTAACCTGCAAAGTGTTATTTTGCGCAATGTTTCTATCTCTAAGCGGAAATTTGACAAACAAATCAAGACTAATGAGGAAAATGGAATTTTACATTGTTCATAATTTTAATCTGTGGTTTGTCTTTGTATTGGTGGTTGTCTGTATTTTCATGGCTGGGAGTCAAAGTTTACGCACTAATTTATTCACCACTACATCACTGGCTACAGCTCTACCCTGATATTTGCGATGGTTTTCTAATAAAATACATGAATAACCGAGCAAAACGACATCACATTTGGAAAGATGTGTTTGATTGTTTGTTTGGGTTTTTTTGAGAAATAATTAAATCCAGACGAAAACAGAGGGAAAAATCCTGAGAACTGTACTTGTTGGGTTGCTTTAGAAGAATCTGTTCTACAGCAAATCAATCGTTTCTGCGTCTATGCAAAATCTAACGAGGCCACAGAGCGAGGCAAGTAGGCCCAGAAGGACACTGTATGTTCATCAGCACTGTTGCTGCACACACACACACACACACACACACACACACACACACACACACACACACACACACACACACACACACAGGAATAAACACGAATCTGAAAATGGGCTGGCCACAATGTTCAACTTTAAAATAAAAAACATAAATAAACAAAAAAATAAAAATAAATAAATAAATAAATAAATGACATTGGAATCGGACTTTTTCTTATTTAATTTTCTACTTCTATTCATACATATTACCGTTGCTCTTCTAAGTGAGCCATTGCACTGTATTTTATTTTCAAATCAAATTTTTGGTTCCATATTTTCTATTTGCAATCTGCTATGCTAAACACTTCACTATTATCATTATTATTATTATTATTATTATTATTATTATTATTATTATTATTATTATTATTATTATTATTATTGCACGTATTTATTGTATTGTTTTCTAATTAATGTTAATAGTGTCCGGAAATGAAGGGAACACTGTGTTGCTGACCATTGTTCTATCTTCTTTTTTTTTTGCTCTTTCGTTATTTTAATTTATTTATTTTATTAATATTATTATTGCTTTATTTTTTGAAAAGACTCAAGTCTTTTAACTTTGTATTCAATAAACTGTGTGGTACAATAAAACGACGATAAACGAGACTGTGCAAATTGATTCCTTTTTAAGTCTTTGGACATCTACATGCGTTTTATTATTAAAATGACTTTAATTTATAAGGAAAAAAAGTGCATAGCCTGCATCACTCCTTTTGGATATTATGAGCCTGACCGGGCCTCGTGCCACAACCTGCAGGAGTTCCTCCAAGCCTCGGGGCTTTTATCCTATAAAATAGGGCAGGAGGGAGAGATCGGTGTTGCCATCTTTCTAGATTGACTAAAATGGTGCCAGTGCGTCGTTTTTGCCTGGCGAAGGTCTCCGCCTTTAAAAATGCACGGAAAGATTTGAATGTATCTCAGGACGTCAACAGATGTACTGCGGACATTTGGCTTAAGGGAGAATCTACAAGATGAATAGAACCTGGACACCGTGGTGAACACACGTACACACACACACACACACACACACACACACACACACACACACACACACACACACACACACACACAAACACACTCACGAAATACAGATTAAATTATGCTAAGCGCTGCAATTAACAGCATCATGGAGTCTCCTTCACACTTTCTTGACCAGAAAGAAGGAAGAAAGAAGTCTCTTTCAGCACCTCGGACAGCTCTTACACCTGGTGTTTGGTCCATGCAGTGTGAAGCTTAACGCCATGCAGAACATAAAGGGCTCCATTTTGCAAGTGATTTTTTTAGATTTTTAGGAAACAAACACGTTGTGTATGTCCTTTTCTTTTGCACCAGAATATTCCATCGCTCATTCAGAAGTCTAAAGTTCCAACACCAAAAGGAAAACACATAAACACCTCTTCTGTTAATTATCACATTATTTCGATCGCTTAAATACTCTTTACATCATTGATACATAAGCATTAGGCCTGTTTGTTTCAAATGCCTTCATATTTATAATTGTGTAAAAAAAGAAAACCCACACACACACACACTTTGCGATCCTGAAGCAACGGAAGCAATGCAGCCGTGACACCAGCTAAAATCCAAATATTTGTTAAAACAATATTATTTTAAAGACTATTCATTAACATATTCATGCTGATGTATAATCAGTTCCCTTTCCTTTCCTAAAAGTTCCCTTCTTCAAACTTTAACACATCTGAAAACATTTAAACACTTCAGTAATATGGCAATATGAATATATAGGCTTATTCATCAGGTGTTTGAATTGATTCAGGTGGATATATGAGGTGTAAATTCTCCCTATCACACACATCAAGTTATCACAGAGGAGAAGTCTGAATAACATAACTTCTAAAAACCAATTTAACCACCTTTAATTTATGTATATATTATTTAAAGGGAGAAAAATCATCGTGTGGTGTCCACACGCTGTCACAGTGCAAGGGGCAGCCGTTGCGACCCCGGCTGGGTTTGGAGCTCTGCCCTGCAACCCATATGCTCCCCAAAATGTGGTGGGTGCTCACTGCTGTAATGACACACACAGGACCTGAGTGGCGGGTGATGGTACGCAACATCAACACCGAAGAGAAAACAAATAATTATATAAATATATCAAAAAGTATAACTCAGATTGTTCCACGGCTTTTTAAAATAAATCAGATGTTTTGGGAGCGGAGAATGTTTTAATTATATTGATGTTTAAAATGTTGCTTTGAAATGTTGGAATCATGTATTTTTTTCTGGAACAACTTGCTGATCATTTCCTGTCAATTCGGCAAATCTGTGTGTTCCCACGAATTTAATCTGCTGATATCAATGCTTAAGGTTTGGATGAATGCGACACACCATAAGTTATGTGAGAATGTAATAATGTTCTGTGTAAAACATGCACCAATAAAAAAAAATAGCAATTTTTACTTACAGCAGTTTCCGTCAAAAGAGAGAAAAAAAAATCAGCACTTTCTTAATTAAACGTATATATTCAACTTATTAACCAACTAACGACGATTCACATCATTTAAAAATAAAATGAGTGTTTTATTGTGAAAACTAAGTTATGAAAATTGCCATTTTTACCTCTCTCTTCCCCAAAAGAGGAAGATATCGTCATGTGGAATATAAAAATTATAATGCCTTGAAAAGCTTGAAAAAAGACGAGTTTTTCGTCGAGAACATACCTGTAACAGGGAAAAAAATATCGTTACACGTTTTGTAGTTCGGACATATTGACGGCATATATTTTTACTGATCCTCAAGTAGTCTGTAAATTCTTCTGTAATAACAGTATGTTGTTTTATGTGATAAATATCATTGAAGATTGATCAATATATTTAAAAAATACTTCTATTTATAGAAGCTCAACTCATGGGTGCAGTGACAGTCCCTGGTGGGAATCAAACCGATAATCAGACACTGTTGTTTCGGATTATTTGCTTTAAACCTCCTCCCACATAAAACTCTGAGGCCCACTCTGCTTTTTTGTGTTAACACTTTTGTGCCCCTATGTTCTTTTTGGCCTCATCAGCAGAAAAAATAAATAAAAAGAAGAGTGCATGGATTTCTGGAGGAGCCAATCTAAAAGTGACTCCAGCCAGCAGTGGGAGAGGGCATCTATCAAAATACTCCCCGAACCCCCGACACCACCATCACCACCTCCTCTTCCTCCACAGTCCGGTGAGAGTGAAAGAGTGAGAGGCTGGCAGGCTGGCGGAAGAAAGCCGTGCCAAGTCCCTTAATGTTCCCCAGCAGCAGCACCAGGAGCTCCGGAGAGGACAACCCAGTGTGTGCGCCAGTGTGCCAGTTCACCGGGCCAAAGTGGCACTGCTGGGAGGAGTCGATGTTTCTTTCCTAATTTTTGCAGCATCTGTTCATTATCCAGGACGTTTAAAAACGAGAGCGCTCATCCCGAGTAACCCTTCGCAAAACACACACACACACACATCGTACACACAACTCACGCAGATACACAGCAGTAAGGCATTTCTGTGAAGAGTTGGTCTATGAATATGCATATTTCTCTCTAATGTTATGTAGTACACGAGCTCATGCATTGCAAGAAGGTTGTGTTGCATCCTTGGAATTTAACTGCGGGTGTTGAAAGCCCTCACATGTGGTTACCTTGCAACAAATTAGGCTGGTGGCACACATACAGACACACGCAACAGCCAAATTTGAAAGAAAGTAGTAGTAGTTGATTTAAAAAATCGCAGGCAGCTTGCAAAAGGTTTTAGCTTTGAAGGAAAAAGAGCAAATCAGTTAGATTGGCAACCTCTTGTCTACTAACTTGCCACTGTTAGTCATGCAGTGAACGCATTTATGCTTTTAGTTCCATGGAACGATTACAGGCCTCTGCGTGAGCGCTAAGTGCGTGTAGAGGGAAAGAGAGGTTGTGACACAATAAGCTCATAAAGGAGTGTGCAATAAGGTCAAACTGAGAAATATTTTAAATATAAATATATGCAGCTCTCGTCAATAAAAAAGAAAAGAGATGAGGAATTCACAAGTGTTTTTCTTATAGAGTTTATGAATTTCTGCGAACATTTGTTCTTTTCTGTGATTAAATCATTTAATGTATAATTAGTGGCGATATCGTAAATAAAAACTAAGTTGCATTTACAAAAAAAATCATTTAGCTAGTCTGACTTAAGAAAAAAAAACTTCCAGTGACACTCCGTGCTCCACTCAGGATGAAAAGTGAGTGAATGAATCTCGCTGTTTAAATTATCATGTTCATGCCCACTCGTTTTCTCACTCAACTTGGTAGGGGGAAAAAATCTAGAGTGTTTGTCCGACATAACAGTCAATAGTGCGATTATCAAAATGTCACAAGTACTATGGTGTGAATTCCAATTAACGTCTAGCTAAAATAATAATCGAGTGTTTTGCTAAATGCAGATATCAGTTAAGAATATGTGCAAAAGATATGAGGGGGGATAAAAGCGCTGGGAATTAAAAGTCGATGGGGGGAAAATGATCTGTTCAAGAGATTGTGAGCTGTCGCAATCTGTCAGTGACTGAAAACAAAATGAGTCAGTTAAAAGGGACACAGACAGGGAGACATAGAAATATACAACACTGTGTGTGTGTGTGTGTGTGTGTGTGTGTGTGTGTGTGTGTGTGTGTGTGTGTGTGTGTGTGTGTGTGAGAGAGAGATATTTAATAATTTATGAACAAAAAAAGGAAGAATGAGGAAAGTACACACACACACACACACCAGTGTTTACATTAACTTCTCTGGCATCTGCGCGCACGCAGCAGCGCTGAAAAACTGAAATGTTCCACATGTGTACAGACTGAGGAAACAATCGGCCAACCCTTTTGCCAAACTCTGTGCCAGTGCGCACCCCCGCCCCTCACACTGCCAGACAAGGGTGCAGGCCTGTCACTGGCAGTTCGTTCAGAGGAAATTCCACAACATCTGTTTGTTATCGCACAATGGGGCACCGCAGAGTACGGGCAGTGGGGCAGGAGACGAGGCAGAAGCTAAACTGAGAGTGTGCTACTGCTGGAGGTTCTGCCAAGGGAAAAAGAGGTGGGTGGGGGGAGGAGGAAGTAAGGTGGAGGGGAAAGGGGTGATAGGAGGTTGGAGGGTAAAAGGGGCAGGGATAAACTGCCAGGTGTGCAAAAAAACCGCCCCAAAAAACAGAGGTGGAGATCAGGGTGAGAGCCAGGTAGGTTTCAGGACCTTGGCGGGTGGCCAGGTGCTTTTTTCCGGGGTTTCTGCGGTGCAAGATGTTGACGCATAGGATGGCTACCTGAACAGAAATGTTTGTTCACGTAATTTGAGTACAGAAACTCTTCTTGACCTGTATCACATCCTTACCATGGCCCAGTTCCGGTATGCTCAGGAGGTTCCGGGGGGTGGGCGTGGCTGGCCTCCTGTTTAGGAGGTTAAGTAGAAGCGTGCGCAGGGACGCAACTGGATCAGAGGGGGTTGGGGTTCGTTGCTGGTCTACACAGATGGCATGTGTACGCGTGCATGTGCGTGCATGTGTGTTATGATAGGGTTGGATGATGCCCTGGTCACATGGGCAGCAGTAATTGGCCTCCATATTGACCAGTTTGCAGCGCTGGGGGGCGGGCAGTCTCCCAGCTGGACCTGTCAGATGGCATCGCATCCACCTCACTGATCACCCCCCGGACGACCTCCGTACCTCTCCCCTTTCCCTTTCATCTCTCCCTTTTCCTTCATCCCTTCATCTACTCCGCTTCTCTCAGTCACCTTTAATCTCCATTCGCCCGCCTCTTCTGCCATCAGAGGATGACCTGCTCTGTCCATCACCATTAATTTCCTCAGCTCTTCCAAACTTGAAGCAAGAACTTTAGAGTAGCCTTCTGGCTCATCACAGGGTGATAAACACTTTTTTCTTCTATGCTTGCCTATGATCATCAGCTTTGATTTATTAGACAGAAGCACTGCAAATCCCATTTTTATGGATTAATAAACTGCCCCCTAACTTTGACCTTGAAGCAAGCCAAAAATACCTACTTGTTTTTTGGTTGTTTTTTTGTTTGTTTTTTCAGTGCAGTATTCAGTTAACAATAATTTAGATTTTTTTAAAAACCCAACCTTTTGATATAGCTTGTCTTGATTAAGTAATTGAAATTCATTGTTGGGTCTGAAATGCAAATTTGATGTGCCATCATTGAAATAATTAAACTCAGAGATTTTGGTGGGACAAAGTCCTTGAACTAAAAACAGTGCAATGAAATGAGGGGAAACTAAAAGAGGTAAAGATAATGAGAACATTTCAGTAAGAATTTTTTTATAAGAATTAAAGAACATTTCATGTAATGTTTATAATAACATTGGACCACCCTGAAACAAACCAGATCATTCCACGCAATCAACAAAACATTATTTAGTTTCTAAAGCAAAAATAATGCTCTTATTTAAAGGTGGGAACATTTTTTAAACAGGAACAATTGACTTGCAAAAAGAAAGAAAAACATGTTTTTGCAGCGTGTAAAACAGACTTCTGTGTATCTGCTTGACTTCTGACATGGTATCACCCTCCCACCTGGAGAAGTGATGGTGTGCGTTTTGCTGTGAGGCGCCCGACTGTGAGGAGTTAGCGCTATAGAAAGGATTTCATCCCAGGCTTGGCAAGGAAGGGTCTCTGGGTAGGTGCAGAACAATCGTCTCTCCTTCGGTCCTGCCAGCCAGGAAACACAGAGAGCTGGCACGCGCTCAGTGGGAAAAAGAGCGGGAGTGACAAGGGGGATGGACACACATATACACACACAGTCATTGTGTTCATCCCTTCTTCACAGTACCAAAATGGGTTCTGATGATGCCGCCGGGGATTGTGGGATGACAGGCTGGTTCTGCAAAGTGAATGGGAGGACCTTATGAAAATAGTCTGTAAAATGACCGCAGTGTTAGTCTGCTGTGAGACTAACAGATACACAGACAGACAGACAGAGAGGGAGGGAGAAGAGAGAAGCAAATAGAGACAGAGAAAGCAATGAAGAGACCAGCAGAGCAGCACAGTGTCTGCCATGCATGAACCTCTGCCAGGAAACGCTCACATGGGAACGCACGTATAAGAGTTTGTGTGTATGTTCAATAAACATTCACGTGAACAAGTGCTCTTTGTATTTCTCAGTACAAGTGGATACAGGAGTGTATAACGCACATGCATGCAGTGTGTGCGTGCATGTGCGCCTTTATGCATGAGCAAGAATGAGAAGGAGGATGAGGAGAGGTGGGAGAGGAGGGTGAAGTGTGTTTGTGTGTGCTGAGGAGAAGGAGGGAGGTGGGGGGGAGGAGTGGGGTGCACGTTTAAATTCTGTGACATCTGTTCATTACAACTAGAGTGTGTTTATTTTTATACAGCCAGCCACAAGCAGTGAGCTCGGCTGGCACCGCTGGTTAATGTACCAGCCTGAGAAGACGACAAAGCAAATGAAATATTAACCGACAGACAGACAGAAAAAAGGAAATGAGTGAGGACGAAGGGAGAGAAAGAGGGAAAATTATAACATAATATGTTACAAAAATGCACAAACACACACACATACACAAAGACATACACACACAGTGTCTAACCTCACGCAATAAAGTCTCCCATTCTGATCTAATTAAGAAGAAAGACACAGTCAACAAAACGCAGTGGAAAGGCCTAGAAATCTGCACGCGCACGTGTCTGCTGCAGGCAGGATAAAGGAAAGTGATGTATAGTGGATACAAGTTGCAATACACAAAGATGCTTCTACATTCCACATTACTTAAAATAAGCTTCATTCTTTTCAGACAAAATCACAAATGTCTGTTGAAGCTACAGAGAACACAGCACTGCAACTGATACACACAGTTCAACATGAAGGTTACTCCCTTTTTAGTGTATTTAACTGGAAAAGTGTTGAATGATTTGATTTCCAGCTGCTGCACGGAATATTTCTGAAGGTGTTTTGTGTCCACAGCTGTGAGGAAAAGGAAAAATTTTTTGATTTTCTACCTATCATCTGACATCTTGTTTTTAATGTTCTGATTTTAAGAGCATCACTTGTAATTTTATATTTTCGTCTGTTAACTTGTTCTCGTCTTAAACTTGTTGACTAAATTGGCTCCAAAGCACAATGTCCTTAGATTATGATGTGATGTGTTAGTTTTACATGGCTAGTATGAGGCTGATTGTGGACCTTTTTTTTCTGCTGGTGGGGATTACCTTTTATCCGTCCAATGGGACACATCGTTGCTGGTCAGCTCAGGCCAATCTGTTCTGCTGCTCATGTAGTCAAAACACTTGACCGAGAGCGCAGACCAACAACATTCCAGACTTTTGCATCAACAAGGTCCCTGCACTGCACTCCCTCTGACGACAGCCTCAACTGCCCCCACGCCCAGCTCCACTCTCATGCTCCCCTGGGACAGCCTGCTCTGGAATGCCACTCATGGGGAAGAATCTCGCTGCAGGCACTCAATATGTCACATGTGTCTCTGAGAAAGAGAGGGAGCCTGAGAGAGGTGTGGCAGGTATGTGCTTTTACAAGGCAATGACAGGTTGGCTGTCATGCCTTTGTGTGTGTGTGTCTGCGTGTAAAAGACTGCCAGATTAAAGGTTTAAAGGGTTCAGATTAACAGGCTCAGGATGCAACGCCTTGCTCTGAGCAAAAGCGAATTAGGATGGCATTAACATCTCTTCTGTACCAGCACATTAGCCATTCATTACCGTGTGGTTGTACAATCAGTACCAGGCTGTTGTTATTCATAGGCCATTAGCACAACTAGAATTTAACCACTCACTAATCAGGAGTTAATCACCAGGTTCTTTCACTTTAAAAGCATTTTCTCAAAGTTTGAATTTATTAACATGCTTTGATTTACACCTTGGAACTCTAATAGTTCAGCTTCTGTGTCTGTTTCCAGTGTGTGCAGTGACACAAACAGGCATCTATGCTGCACTGAACCCTGTACACCAGTATGTTGTAAATCTGTAGAACTGCTCTGTGAGCGCATTTTGGAAAGGCAGAAAAAGCACTGAAACATAGCAAAACACAAAGGGACCCCAATGCAAGTCATCAATGCCAATTAAAAATTATTTGTGCCAAAATAAAGCTCAGTGGCTCTGCGAGATATTAAATGTATAAAGTGTTTATCAGCTCTGGGTTTTAGAACTAATACTTTAATATCGCACAGCACTGTGTTTTGAAAATGTTTGTTTTTGATTGAGCTGAGGATTTTTTCTTCTCTCTACAAGAGATGCTCAATTTATGGGTACTGATTTATTTATGCTCCTACTTCTCAAACACTTAAAATGAAGCTAAGCTTGTGCCCATTCATTTAGGTGGGTAGAGCTGATATTTTTACATTGTTTTAAATTCCGATATGAAAGAGGTACCGCAATGTGATGAGTCCAGAGAAAATATTATCGGAATCAATTCAGGTTTTAAGAGGTTTAAAGCAACTTGTTAGCCGAGTGGCCTATAACTTTGATGCTTTTATTTTAAATATTACTCTGATAATGTTGTTTTCGGCTAGAGCAAGCAGCTGTTCCAAGTGGAAAAAAACCTCTAAAAACCCACTGACCTGCCTGCCACTAAACATAGACAAATACACAGGATATATTCAGTTCAGTTCAGTTCAGTTCAGTTTTATTTCAAACATTTCAAGCATGTGCCTTCACAATCATTACAAAATATCTATATATATATATATTTAAACATCTCTGCATTTATCAAAAAACAAAAAAAAAAACCCTCAAAGGTTAAAGGAGACCAAAGAAAGAGTTAAAAGAGAGTAAGTATCCATTCAAATTTACAAAGTCCAAAATGCGACTTTTAAATGAACGCTAATTCTTGGCTAACAAGTTTGTCACCTTAACACCTTGAATTATACTTTATTGAACCCCGTAGAGAAATTCCTCTCTGCATTTAACCCATTCACTCAGTGAAGCAGCAGGCAGCCATTGAGCGCACGGGGAGCAGTGTTTAGGAACAGTACCTTGCTCAGGGGTACCTCAGGGTAGTTGTTTAGGGAATCGAACCCCCGATCTTCCGATCATGGGGCCACCACTCTACCTATTGAGCTATCCCTGCCCAAATCACAGTGAATTAAATCAGATTAAATCACCTTGAATTGTGATTATGAAGTGCTGTGTTCTCTGACTAAAATTAGATAAAAGAAATAAGTACAGCGTGTTTAAGAGCAACACAATGAAGAAACAGTGTGCGTTTAAAACATAGTTTTAAATTTGAGAAATGTATTTGTTACCTGGGATGACAAATCATCTTCTCTATTTCTACATTTATACAAAGGCAAAGCAATACATTTTGCGCTGCTAAATTCAATGTTTGAACAATTTCTAGATGACACACATCACACAGAATAGCATGCCTAATTCATGAAAGCAATGCACAACTCTCAACTGCAAACTTTTCCATGTGTCTGAGTGTGCCAAGAGAGATGTGAAGACATGGACTGACACACCATCTCTTCTCTAAAGCCTTCCTCCTCAGCATCGCCAGATTAAGGGATTAGCAGGCAAGGCAAGCACTAAAGCTGGCTAATTCTCACCCAAGCACAGAGAGCTAAGGCTACCCAGAGCCCCGTGGAGCCCCTCTCTCCTCAGAGCAGCTGTGTGGTGGAAAAGAGGGACAGAACCACTTCCCTCTGAGGGACCGGAAGAAAAGGAAAGAGAAATCAAAGCATTGTTTATATGACTTTTGCACGGATGGCCTTTTATTTAGGGCTAAGAACAAAAGTAAAGTTTGTATACCCCGCAAAGTGTCAAATATAAACTTTCCTCTGTAAATAGTGCAATTAATTTCATAAGATTTTAAATCATTTGTATTCTTCTCCATTGTATTACTTCAGATCTGTAACACAGATTCTTTAATATGTCCTCGTAATATGTGTTGATACAAGGAACCCACTTCAAATAGAATCCAGACAAACAGACTATAATACAATGCGATCCTTATGCAGTGATCAGGATCTAACCAGTACTAATGGGACGTCACAAAGCTTTACTTAACATAACAATGTCCCAGCACTGCCACTTTTTATACATGACTGCACTTATCTATTCATTTAGAGTTCCCTTTCACACCAACATTTAGATCTTTGCATGCACTATGAATCAATGAATCAAGGGTCCAACTAATTAATTGTTGAGAGATATAATATAAAGAAAAAATGTTAACCAGACAGGCAGCTGGATACTTGTTGAATTTCTGGGGTATATTAATTATATTTTATTTGAATGAGGCCAAACCAATCAACATTAACAAAGCACTTTTAAAGTGATATTTACTATTTCTCTTGGATGAAGGTTGGAAAGTTGGTGGGACACAAAGGCAAACAATGAAGCACGAGGGAAAGATTTCCCAGCAGAGTCTCAGCACAAACACACATATTCATCTTGCGTTTCTGTGCACTTGGGAGAGCAAAAGCAGGTAAACGACATCTATCTCAGTTTGTATGCGATGAACAAGAGGAAAGGCAACGAAAGTGAGAGAGAAAGAGAAGGAGAAATGGGGGTAAAGACAGAGAGGGTCCGTGGTTTGGGCGCGTGCTCTCCAGTGGGCAGAGGACAATGCAAAGCTGGCAGAGTTAGTGTCTCTTGCCAGAGGGAATAGAGTGCCACATGGTGCCCCTTTTGAGCAGGGCCAGCCTGGAGGGGGATGTGGGCCACAATGCATGCACGCATGTGTGCTTGTGTCTGCTTTTGTGCATGCACTTGTGCACATATGTGCATGTGTGTACATCCACACAAATCTTTTCAAAAGGAGAAGAGTCGAGGATGATGTATGTTCAAGTTTTAGGTGTAATTTATGTAGATTTGTGTGTGTGTTAAAGTGCAAAACTGGTTGTGTGAGTGTGTGTGTGCCTATGTGAAGGAGGGGGTACAGAAAGGTGGGGCACAGGGTGGGTGTGTGTGCGGGGGAGTCCCAGTTCCCTTTTGCATCTTAAATTCCTCAACATCTGTTCAACCCTTCTCTGTGGTAGCAGCAGCGGGTTGTGAGTTCTCTGTGTACGTGTGCACGCATGCTTGTGTGTGTTGACTGTTTATGTCTGTCTTCATATGTGCATGCTCTGCTGAAGGTGCTGGTTGTTACCCGCACCTTAATTAGAAGAAGACAGAGGCTCATTTTCAACAATACTTTCAGGTAATGGGAGGCGTTCACAGTGAATACAAAGAGAGACCCATTCACCTCCAAAAACTGCTACATCTCCTCCACTCCCAGGACTGTGACCCAAATTACATCTCAAGTTCAACGGCTTTGATCAAAAACTAAAATGCACGTTACAGGTTTGCATTGTTAATTTTTTGTTTTCCTTAATCCAGCAGTGGATAAGGCTACAGTTGGCAGATGAAGCAGGATAACGTACAAAACCAAGTAGGGCAACCTGAATGACCCAAGAGTGTGTCCCAGCTATTAAGCCTGACTGCATTTAGTACAGTTTTCTAACACAGATTTGAAGAGGTCTGAGTGAGATGTGGGTTAGCAGTAGAGCACCATGTGCACGTATGAATGCGAAATGAAATTTTTGAAATGAAATATTTAGGTCCTGTGTGCCATCTCCTGAGCGAGAGCGACTCGAGTTTCAAAGCGTAAACACAAACAGCTCTGAGCGAAGGCAGTGGTGCAAAATGAATTTTATCAAGTACGGTATACGTTTGCAATGCCGCTACCTTTACTAATAACTTTAATAACACCATACACAACTAACTGACTATATTTCAGAGCATAAAACTCTTCTCTAAACTCAATTTAACTAACAGTCCAGCAATTGTTTATTATATTGCAGTTTAAAAAGTATAAATTTTTAGAAATTAAATGACAATGCAATGCAGATAATAAGTAACATTAGCAAATTATGTAGCAGTAGCTGCATGCTTTCAGATGACTTTACATACAGAAGTACAATGGCATTCACTTATAGCAATGTAAGTTAATTAAGTTTATGTTTAATATAGGATGTAAAACTCTGTTTATCAGTTGCCTGTCTGGGTCAGAGGTAGACACATAAAGCAACGAGACTGCACAGACCCATCTGTAACCTCTTTGACAGACACTATCCATTCGGCACCCCTCACTAACTCGGTGCCAGTCTTGTGCCACCTTGATGCCAAGCCTGCCAAACTTATGTCACATCAGACCAGACCCTGTGTCAACTCCTCACAGTACATATGCCAACCCGATGCCCTCCACATGCCAACCTCATGCTAGATTGGTGGCAATCCTCAGACAACAATATGCCAAAGGAGGACCTCTGCTTGGTCCTGTGTGCTAATCCCCCTCAGCGGTGGGCACTGGGCGACACTGTATGGAAGTGGAAAAGGTCAAAAGTCACTAGTGAATTAGGGTTCAAAGACAAATCTGTCGTTTTGGTTCTTCTTCAGTGAATGCAATTAGCAATGAAATCATGCTCCCAAGCCCTGCTTAACCACTAATCTCAGAGTCTCTGGGTTCCCTCCAGTCTGCCTGTCTACCAGCCTGTCTCCCACCAAAGCCCCTCACCTCTGTCTCTCTCTCTGTCTCTCCTGATGCCTGCTGGCACTTTGGGAGCAGTGCCCCTCCAATCCCTGTACCCCCCCCCCCCCATCTTCCATTTCCACCTCCCCCCACCCCACCTCCTATCTTCCTCCCTCCCTCTTCCTCCTCCTCTGGATGCCAGCCGACGGCCCTCACAGTGTGGCACGCCATCTGCTGCCGCCCGCCCCGGCAACCCCCCCTCCCCTCTACCCCCGCTCCCCCCCACCCAACACACCCCTGCAGACAGCAGCTACCCACAATCCCCCTCTGCCTCAGCCGCGCGGCGCATAGAACAGGAGGCTTTCGCACAGATCACTTCACCCCCCGATGCCCCCGCCATAAAGGAGGAAACTGGGGAAAGTGTGTGTTTTTGTGTATTTACGATGAAAGTGGTGGGGGCTTTATGGCCAAAGGAGGCAAGCTAAATAAAAACAACACACGTTCTGTACATGCATCTGTACATCCATGTATGCACGCCCAATACAAAACACTCGGTTATACTTCACATTTGGTTTTTGTTGTTGTTTTTTGATTTTTTATCTTGCTGAGCATGCATTCACATTCACAAGTCACTTGTTCACACTTAGCCAAACACTTTTTAACTTGAAGTTTACTTTTTTTTTGGTTGTATAAGCCACATACACCATTCTCTCACATGCATTCAGGACTCGATCTTCTACTTCAAAATGTCTTTTTTTTTTTTTAGAGAGTTTACAGATAATTTCTACAAATATATAGAAATCCAAGCAGGATGCTGATCTTGTCGTCTGTTACAATATATGTCAGTAAATTTGGATACCATCACTGAGTCTTTGGTGATTTTGGTGATGCGTTTTACATTTAGTTAATAGGATGGACACAATACAGGATGCCTCGACACAGGGGTAAAGCCTCTTTACCAATACGCATGCCGCTGCTCCTGGTGGCAGGGCTCTCTGATTACTGTTTATCTTTGAAAAAGAGGAATAAATAAGATGAGAGGCATTAAACTATAGAGCAGAGAGAGAAGGAGAGAGAGCAGTGCTTCATCCATCTTGTGTGAGTATGGAGCCTCATTCCTGGCACTCTATCCATCAATGAGCGCAACATTAACTCTCTGGATCAGAACCAACATCCCCAGATCTCTCTCCATCTCTTTTCCCCTCCCCTCACTCTACTAAACACACACACCAACACACTGATGCAGCATTAGTATTCCAGTTCCATCTATGAAAAACCTCATCATCCACCTCTCTACCTTCCTCTCACCAAGACCCCGTTGTTTTCTATGTTCATCCCAAAATCTCCCACTCTACTGGAAATCAAGGAGATATTTTTACACTTCTCATGCCTGTTTGGTTTCGCTCATCTCTCTATCCATCTTTACGCACCACACTAACCTAAACAGCAAAGCTCCTCTGCACCTCTGATGTTTAGTTTGTCTCGATTCACCTCTTCTTTTCTCTTCTCCAGATCTCCTCTTTGCTGAGCTGCCTGATCTGCTCCTCTCTTTGTCTCTCTCCCAGTTGGTGTTAATAATTTAACTACTGAGCTGCTGCAGAGCTGGCTCGTGTCCAGGCCTCAGATTGGCACTGTCTGTCTATTTATGACACTGTGTGGCGGTGCACATGTGTGGGATGTGCAAGAGTGAGAGGAGGATTGTGTGTGAGTGTGCGGGTGAATGCATGCATGTGTTTCCCTATTAGACTTTAGCCAAAGCAAATTAGCCTTCAAAGCCACAAGACTGACACCTAATGTGAAGTTATAGAGAGAGATGTGAGTTACATTGTTTTTGCAGATTTCTCTTTGCAAAAATGTGTTATTTAACTTACTATTATATTAAGGAGTCATTTTGTATTAGTGTAGTGAGTGGGACACCCAATAACCAATCACAATAAATAGCTGAAGGTCTACTTGACTTTGAGGTTATGTTTAGTGTGATGTAACAGCAGTGGGTGTGAAGTTATTTTTGCTCAAACCCCTTGGTAATCATGCTGAAAATGATTTGGAGTTTTACTTGAAAATCTTTATGTATACTGGTGATCTGTCCAGGGTGTACCCTGCACATATGACAAGTTAGAGAGCCTCCAACCCCCAACCCCAAACCTGGATGGGTGGATGGTTGCCATTCAAGTTACATTCTTATCTTAAAATAACATGAATATCACTTTACTCAAGCTTTTACTGCTCCCCAAAAACTTTAAATTCACACATTAAAAAGAAAACAAAATACAAAAGGGCGTGTATATTGGAATTGCAGTATTAAAAGCTTACAGGAACCACAGTCCTAAGATTACCGTACATTTTTAATCTTAGGACAAGTTTTTAAGTTTTATGTGTCTAATTGGGGGAAAAACACTGAGAATTAATAACAGTGAAGAAAAGTGTGAGTTTGGTGATTGAACACTAAAGATTCTTCAAAGTACTTTTAAATGTTTTTTGCAACAACCCAAACAATTTTTCTCATCTTTGGTTTCATTCATAGTACTGTATCAAATTGATGTGAAAATTCAGGATATTTCATACAATAATGCAATATTATAGTTACCACAATGCCTTTTGTGAAAAATACATACACTCTATGATAATAAGTGTTGTGATGGTTACTTGGAATGGGATCTGGTATGGCCGAGAACACTCCTAAAATTCAGGTTTCTTCCTGTTAAAAGGGAGTTGTTCTTTCCCGTTGTCACCAAGTGTTTGCTCAGTTCAAAATATAAATCAAACTTAAGTCTTTTATTTATTTAATTTGTTAAATTGACCTTAGCTTTTTTTTTTAGTTTAGTTGCTTCTAGTGTAGTAGTTTACACATTTCCCCAACAAGCTAGAGAGCCTTGGTTTGATTACAGGAGGAGACACGAATCCCTTGGGGTTTGTGTCAGGAAGGGCATTCAGCATAAAAATCTACCAAATCAAAAATGTAGCGCTTACCCGCTGTGGCAACACCTTGTGAATAAGATAAGAGAACAGATAAGATGACCTTTAATAGGTTATCTTGTGAATAAGGGAACAGCTCAAAGTAGCTTTGATCTTAGTCCTTAGTTTTTTGAAGTTTACTTATCTGTATATTTTGCCTGCATATTGAGAAACATGATTGCACGAGCACGTTCCATTAATTAATTTGTATGGGATACAAGAAGGCAACAACATTTGAGACTAGGGCCTCATAACTTGTCACTCTTAAGTTGAGGCTTACATAATTTTATTCTTAAAAAAAGCGAGAGAGAGAATTAAAGTAAAACATCTTTTCATAGTTTAGAAAGTACAAGGAAGTAAATTCAGATTATATGGGCAAAGACGTGCAAAAATATTTTAAAGTAACAAAATTATCATGGAGGTAAAAAAATAAACCTTAAAGTCTATAAAGAGCATAGTACCATGCTATATTTATAGCAAGAGACCATTGCTGTATATTACAATAGGTTGACTGTAAAATAAATGTTCAGTGTTGTCAATCAGAGCTACCAGCTTTTTGCTATAAATTAATTGACAGCATTTTCTTACAATGTAAATCCTGAAATACTAAATACACAGAAATGATAATCACTTATTTTAATTAAAGCTGCATTACTTTCCTGTGCCAACGCTTGCTATAATGAGCTCTACATCAAATTTCCCAAAAGTGGATCCTGCATTACCTGAAAGAACAAAACAACTATACACTCTGCAGATTCAGCAATTCAGTTTAAAAAAGAAAAAAAAACAAAAAGAAAAAAGGTGACATTTCCGAAGCAAGTGTGTGACACTGTGTGAATCTCGATGCCACCTCCTACACCTCTCACCCTCCTACAACGCAGCCCACAACAGATCTCTGTCGGGTAAAATCAGTACAAGCAGCTCACGACGTATTTATTCATGGTATTATCAATCATCCTTAGAATTGGGAGTCATCCTAAGTTACGTTATTCTGCACTGAAGCAAAGAAACATTTGTAAATGCACATACTTTCTCCAGACTTGACACAAATTAGGAGAATTATATACTGATTTACTTGTAACTTTTTTTGGCCTTGCGTTTCTATGCCTTCCGTACATTAATTTATAGCTTCACACTTAATTTGAAATTCTAGTGTTTTGTCTAAACTGTGATCAACAAATGGTTGCTCTGTTTTGTTTGCCAGTGATGTCACTGTCAAATTCTTACAATAACTCTGTGCCTGCGAAACCGATGTTGTTTAACGAACGGGCTGTCGTAGCATTGAGGCCTTTTCTGGTATCCATAGTAAACAGACATATGCAAGGCCACCCACCGCTCCACCTTATCTAAATTTGATATCTCAGAAGGGCCTTTCACACTTGTCGGAAAACATAAACACACCACGAGCGGCTACGCGCACATAGAACCTGCACTGTCATTAATTTCAGAGATGGAGGGAGGTCAGCGTACCAGACGGTGTTTGTGTGTCTGTGTGCAAGCATGTGTGCAAGCATGTGTGCAAGCTCGCATGGTATTGGATGTGTGTGTCATACGTATGTGAGCGTGCACATCGAGTGGGGGGATGGAAACACGCATGTGCACACACACATACACACACCGGTGTTGACAGGTGGCTGTGGTAAAGAGGTGGTCCCTGAGCTGGGGTCTGCCTGTCTCTGGCTGAGAGAGAGAGGAATAAAAAGCTCCCAGCAGCTGTCGCCCTAATTCCTCTAACACGGTGCTTGTGCTCTGATTAGAAAACAGATCTGGCCTCTAATTTACTCCTGACACCAACTAATACTCTATATCTCAATTGCTCCGTCCCCGCTTGCCACTGGCCTGCCTGGCTGGACACACACACCTAGTGACTCAGAAAGCTAAAGTATAAGAGCGTACACCGGGACACAAAACAACCAGATGAGCGTAACTAGCAATCCACTGAGTCCTCATTGACATATGATGACTGCAATCCAGATGTGACATTGCATTGCTCTTCTCCTCAATCAGAAAAGCCAGGTCTGAGTAGTCAAGTGTGTTTCAGGACAGTCTGCACTGCCAAATATTTGCATGTAGAGCAATTTGCAACAGAAAGTGAAGATTCAAATGAAATTTACTAACTTGAATTTACAGAAAAAATTAGCTTTGAAATTAAGAGATGACTAAAAATGTTATATACGTGCAGTGGTTCCTCACCCTGTCGAAATAAAGCTATGTCTTCTTGGGCCCCTCATCAGAGGCTACACAAGTATGCAGGTTGAGAGCAGCTTGACCTTAAACTTATTTTATTATCAGGGTTTTTTTTTTCTATTTTATTAATCTTAAAGGCCAGAAGATGAAAAATTATTGAGTGCCGCTTCCTCGCATTTCAGCTTGACCTCTTGTTTTTAATTACAACTGCGACTAAAATATGGCACCAAACCCATACAACAGAAGGCAAAAACAGAGTGACGAGGTTGTCAGATTTATGTCCGAGCATGCCTGGAATCCAAAATATGTCAAAAGTATTTCATGTTGGGAAAACAGAAAATTACTGCTGGAGATGACAGTCTTTATTCAGTAGCCAAATGCACATTTTTCACCTGACGTTTAGCCTTTTTTATGGTTCCACAAGAGATAAATTATTGCTTAATAAAAAAATTTTTGGTGCTTTTGGTCTTTGCTTATTTTTGGTGAGATACAGAAGAGATTATAATATTTTAGTTCTTTTTTTAAGTGTCTTATTGTTTTTTCCTGTTTGATATTAGCTTAAATCTTGTAAGGATAACTTAAAGTTAATTGAAAAATAGACCTATTCATCTATTTTATGAAAAAGGGGTTTAAGACGAAGAGAAATAAAGAAGAAATAAAGAGCCTATATTTTTCGACTGTGGGGCTGACTGCGTGACAGAATATAAAGTGATGTTCAGTGCAGCCTGTATTTATGCCAACAACGGAGGACAGGCTGGCTGGGTGTCTGGGTGCCATGACGGGGTTGGCCCAGCAGGGGGCAGAGGTGTGATGCAGGGAGTAGGAGGTGACAGCTCAGTGTCACACTGCACACGGGGTGTCACCTCAGCAGGTTGGGAGAGAGAAAGAGAGAGATGAGACAAGGAAAGGGAGAAAGTGGACAGGGAGACAAAAAGGTGAGAGCTCTATCTCAATCTGTGTGTATGTTCTTGTTTAGCTATCTTAGTGAGGACCGCTTTGAGTTGCAGACCATTGGTGCGAGGACACTTTCGCATCTTCACATTTTTACACCACTTCAAAGATCTATTTGATTTTAGTGTCAAGGTTAAGCTTTAGTTCATGTTAAGGTTAAACACTTAGTCAGAGCGATTAAGGTTTTTTGTTTTTTTTTTAATATCTTTTTATAATCTTTAAAAGCCAGCTAAGTTTTTTTTTCTGTTCTGGAGTATACCAGAACTTGGCGTTATGGTGACTTAATTGTATTCATACCTTATTACTG